>NC_086105.1:22987500-24314166 GCF_963921235.1 Mobula hypostoma | reverse complement strand
GCTACATGTGGGCAATCACATGGCATACAGAGTGTTTGGAGACATATGGCAAAACTGGGCTAAAACACAGCAGATGGTTGACTACATGAAAGTGCAGCATGTTAACAGAATTCAAGCTTCTGTAATTTGGGTTTTCAGTCAGCTTTTGTAGATATTCAGTCAGTGGAGTATTGAAAATAAAAATACAATGTTTTTAATTTTTGTTTTAGAAATGGCAAATATCCAAATACATATTTCTTGGGATAATTTAGTTTTTGAGCCTTAGCCTTTCAAAATCTACTCTCCCAGAAAAAGTACTTTATATCACTATTAAAACCAAGTAGATGATAAGCAAGAGGAATAACATGAGTAGATTTGGTGCCTTTTATGCAACTAATTTGGGCTCCAGTTCAGTGAATTAACTGTGTGTGGCTGATATTTCAATTAGCTTTCATCAACTAGCTTCTGCATGTGACTATAGCAGGTGAACCTGATACACTAGAGTCACATTAGGTGCCTCTTGGGCCTAACTATTCCATAAAAATATTTGGTCACAGTATCCAATTTAAGTTTCTTTAAAATTTTCAGTTTACAGCATCAGAGAAAATGATGATAGCTGAAATGTTTCATATTTACTTTTCAATGGGATACTTGCCAGACTTGTGAAGGTGCTCAAATTACTTCCTGGTATTAATTGACTGATTTTTTAAAAAAGCATCTATGGTTTGCACATTGAGGCAAACAAAAATTCTTCCTATTCTTACTTGGATCAGGTCAGGAGAGTAATGGAATACTCTCCACTCGCCTGGATGAGTGCAGATTCATCAACACTCAGGAAGCTTGACTCCATCCAGTACAAGACAGCCCACTTGATTGGTACCCCTTCCACAAGCATCCAATCATTAATGAACAGTTGTCACAGTGTGTACTGTCTACAAGATGCACTGTAACAACACCCCAAAGCTACTAAGGCAGCACTTTCCAGACCCATAGCCACTACCATCTAGAAGGACGAGAACAGCAGGTACCTGGGAACACCACCACTTGGAAATCCCCTCCAAGTCACTCACCATCCTGACTTGGAAATATAACACCATCCCTTCATTGTTGCTGGGTCAAGATCATGGAATTCTCTCTCTAACAGCACTGTGGGTGTACCTACACCTCAGGGACTGCAGCAGTTCAAGAAGGCAGCTCATCATCACCTTCTCAAGGGCAACTAGGGATGGGCAATAAATGCTGGCGTAGCTGGTGACGCCCACATCCCGTAAATGAAAAAATAAGAACTTATATGAAAATCTGTGCAATAATATGAATGAAAATGCATCTTAAGAATTGGCTTCTGCTAATACAGTGGTTGCTGGTCAGTCAGAGCAGCCACTTACTTGGGACAACTCTTCAAGAACAAAAACTAATTGAGAAAATTACCGGAATTCCCTTCATTTATTTGGACACTATGCTGCTTAATTGGGACAAGAGACTGTTGCCAAACAGGTTCTAACTAAGGTCAGTTGCACATTCTTGTGTGGCTGTGCTTAGAACTAACAACTTTTAAATAACTTCAGTTGCGTGTGTTGTGTTCAAAAAACAATGATTTGTGTCCATGATCATTAGTGAAAAATAAGCAGCAAGACAAATCAGTATTATTTTGTTCACTGCGGTTTCAAACATTCACGTTTGTTAATACCAGAAGTACCTGGGAGTGAAAATCAAAGAATTTCATACTTCAACAAGTTAGGAACTATGAAAAATTTGAAGGTATCGACAATCGTCTTGAATGTTACAATGAACAGGAAGATTTGGAGAATGTATTCATCGATATCAAAGAAGGTATCGACAATCGTCTTGAATGTTACAATGAACAGGAAGATTTGGAGAATGTATTCATCGATATCAATGTATGAAGTTAGTCCATTATCTGCACTAGGTGTCTGCTCTGATTTTGTTCATTGCGTATGTTTGATTAATTCCTCTGTCGATAACTATTAGGAACTTATACAGTTTTATAATATTACTATTGGTAGTGTTTTAATTTGTTATACATTTTATTTAAATATATAGTTTGTCACTCAGTTTGTCTTTTTTAATACCCTTTTAACTAATGCCATGAAACTTTGGCTAATTGAGGCAGCCACTTAATTGAGCCAAAATGTAATGGTCCTGTTGTCTCCCAACTCACCAGAATCCACTGTATGCTTTTATCAATGCAAACAACAGGAATTCTGCAGATGCTGGAAATTCAAGCAACACACATCAAAGTTGCTGGTGAACGCAGCAGGCCAGGCAGCATCTCTAAGAAGAGGTACAGTCGACGTTTCAGGACCCTGACGAAGGGTCTCGGCCTGAAACGTCGACTGTACCTCTTCCTAGAGATGCTGCCTGGCCTGCTGCATTCACCAGCAACTTTGATGCGTGTTGCGTATTCTTTTATCACTTGCTCACTGGGCCACATTTCCGAGCTGGCCCACTAGATGGAGCACATTGCTAAGATGCGACATTTCATGCTGGGTTTTTTAGGCTTTGCTGTAGAGCAGTTGAAAACACTTCACAGTTATCTAGGATCTCTGATCATTTAAAAATGTCATTAGGGAATTGAATAGATTTCAGGTTTCAGCAAGAAAGCTACTTTGCAAAATGAAAGAGTGGAGAATCAAGCAGAAATTCCACAAAGCACATGCAATCTGAATATAAAAACTTGTGAAATTTCTAGTTCATTCTTCACTCTTTCATCTCCAATGACATGACATCAGGTGTGTGGGAGTGAACATCTGGTGGGATACAGAATGAAATGTAACAAGTCCTCCTGGATACAAACTTATATGAGAAGGCTAAATACATCACCAACAAACATAACTACATCCCATTAGCTCTCTGGAATACCACCCCTCTGTGCCAAAATGCACAACTGCGACTGATAATGTATTTTTGATCCACCCGTGCTTTTAGGCTAAAGGATTTGCCAGTTGGTTAAATTCATATTCCCAAACATATTCCATTGAATAATCAATTAATGACCTTGTGGCATGTAAACTGGCCAAACTTCCTCAGGAAACAGTAATGGAAAAGCAAATAAAAATTACTGTTGTTGCAAATCTAAAAAAAACAGAAAATATTTCAAATATTCAACAGGTCAGTTGGCATTTAAGAAATAAACAGATAATGTCCCAAGTCAAGACCTTTGATCAGAACTGGGAGAAGTTAGTTTTAGGGAAGGGAAATGACCACTCCTCCTTCTCTGTAACTTTTGCTCACTTCGTCTACTTTTAAAGCATTGTCAAGATCTGCAAGGTTAACTCTGTCTCTCTTTCTACCAATGCTAACTAATCTGCTGGGTATTTCTGACATTTGCCTGCTCAAGAGAAAGTAAAGGAGTGGAGGCAAAACATCGTGATGAGTGATGTAAGCTAAGATTTCCATTCAAATGTAAACACGAGGAATTCTGCAGATGCTGGAAATTCAAGCAACACACATCAAAGTTGCTGGTGAACGCAGCAGGCCAGGCAACATCTCTAGGAAGAGGTACGGTCAACGTTTTGGGCCAAGACCCTTTGTTCAAATGTTGTTTTGTATTACCCATGACCTTGTCCTTGCTTCTATGCTGGTCAACAACAAATCTTCTGTTTCTATTGGATTGTTAATCCAGTAAAAAAAAATCACAGGAACACCTACGAAGCATCTTCAATGAAAAAATTAGAGTTGCACAAGTTTTGTGGTAAAGTTAGAGCTTTGGTGTCAATGTTTAAACAACTATATCGAAGGATGTGCACAAACCCCAGACCTGAAGATGAAGATGATGTGATTCCCAGCAGATTTAGAGTTAGTGCAGATGGTTAGAGAAAGCATGAAAAAAAATTAGAAACATGGAAATTTTGGGGCAAAGTTAAGGCAGGAGGGAACTGGCTGAAATAAGCAGTACACTGCAAGTATGGAAACATCAAGAACTCCATTTAAGGAGATCAGTGATGACAGCAGATTGGAAGGATGCAGTAAGAGTATATTACAGGCCCAAAAGTGTTAAGGCTGATAAATGGACTAATAACCACTAGTAACTCAATCTGCAGCAGAAAGTAAGGCACTCAGATTATTGGAATCTTGCAAAGTAGCAATTCGCCATGATTTATTAGGTTATTGAAGGGTCCCAAATTCAGTTTCCAGGCCATAATGAGAGCTCGTCTGAAGTTTAAGGATAGAATTCCGGCAAACAAGCATTTAAGAATAACACCATCTTCAAGATATCACTTACAGATCATGTTTAAAAAGGCACATGAGAAACTCCAATCATGTGTTTCCCTAGTGGTGATAAAACTGCATCAATTGTGTTTGGCCACCTCCAGAGTGTACAATAATGTTCAGCTAAATTGAAGTCAAAAGCTTTTTACAACAGCTTTATCCGATGACCCCCATAACCCTCAAACTATAATCAAGGCTATTGGAAAGCAAGATTAAAAAAGTATAAAAATTGAGCTGAAATATTAAAATCTGGTGATTGCTTGTCAAGAACATTCACATTTAATTAAAACAGCATTACAACATTCTGCAGTCTGGGTGGTCAGTGCTGTTATTTAGGAGCTTAATTTAAACATACAATGTAAAAACAAAACCACTAGGAAGCAGTTGGGAGAATTAACCTATCTATTTTATTACCACTAGTCCCAGGGCAACCTGTTGCTCTAAGTGGTAAGGCGCAAACTACATTCCTTAATTTCAGGACTGCTTAATTGTGTGTTATGGTTCAATGCTCTGAAATTAGCCAGGAGTCTATTCCACAGCCTGGAAAACTTCATTAAACAAAATCTATTTGACTGTGGAAGCAAGTTCTATGCAACACCATCAAACAGGTGCTGCTCCATGCAAATGTAAGACAGAAGTAATTGCCAAGATCTGATCGCCAGAATGGGATTGTAAATCAGAAACTTGCAATATCTAGAAACAGCAGCCATCAACCTGCATGAACACAGTTAGGCATGAGCAGCATGAGACCCTTTGTCCTTGTTTCATGGTAATGAAGTATTAATCTTCCCAAACAGAGGCTACTCTGTAGATTGGTGGTGCTTTCTTTGTATTATGCAACCAAACTTCAAACCTCACAACCTCCCCAAACTTTTCTATGTTAGACAACTATAGGCTGATAACTAGTCTAATTCTATGCTATTATACTGCTAGATAATCAGCTTTCTAAAGGCAAGAGTGCCTTTATCCTATTTAATGAAGGACTAAGAAAATCACCACCAAAATAACAGAATAAATTAAAAGTCCACTTTAACTAAGAATTTGCTAAGTATTTCTGCATGAAAGGCTTTTTTAATTTTACACATGATGAGGAAAAATTGTTATTAAACCACATAACCACACCAAATTAAGTTACTTCATAGTTAGACCTCAACGGGTTTCCAGTTGATATTTTTGAGATGAATCATCACTTGTCCTCAACTCCCACATGAACAAGAACAGCCATTATTGGACATCCTTTTGATTCAAATTACTCAGAAGATGAAAACAGCCAAGTCATTTTTGGGGCTGTTGCAAACCAAAGCTTTAGAAAAGGAAGATATACATTTGGTTATGGCTTTTTATCCAGGGAAAAAGACACTTTATTTGAGTAACATGCTGAAATTTGATATAATAACAATTAATAAACAAACCGACTACTAAAAAGCCTAGATTAAACTGTATTATTTTATTGCTCCAGAGATGGAGACCTCTCTGAGGTGGACTCCATCATAAATTGCATTCAGCACAAGTCAGGTTTCAACAACGTACAAAAACACTGCATCGTATGCCCCATTGTCTAAAGAACTGGTCACTTTCTCCACTACAGTAATCACCATCAAGTTACTGTGAACTATACATGTCAGCAAAACCTTAAAGTGGATCCTAAAATAAAGCAGAATCATTTGGGTCCAAAAACACTCATAAACACCAGATTTTGTTTAAAATTTAGGATTAAACTGATCATTGCACCATGTTATAACTAAAAATTGTGTGCAGCCTTTTTAAATTTCTGATAAGTTAAAAAAAACAATGCTCTCATATGAGGAAATAATCATTGGTTAGGATACTTCTTGACAAATTGATTTTCAGAAGTATTAATCAAACGCCATTGTTCATGATAGTTTATAAACAAGTGTCCCATGTCTTAGTTTCAGACTATATTCTACTCTGAAATTAGAGCAAGTATAAGAAAAGCTGATAAACCAAACTTTTTTCAGGTGTTCAGTGGTAGTGTTTGAATGAGAGTCATACCCCTCACAGAACCTTTGCTGAAATCTGCCTGTTACATCAATAGCAAGGTTCCAAGGTTGTCAAGCCAAGGGGTGGTAGTGGGGACAAGCTCCCAGCACCTAAAAGTGCTCCTCATGGTATGTGCCTCAAATAGCCTCTGACAACTAAGTCCAACTCCTGGCCTTTTCGTGTGGCTTAGCCTCCAAGCCCGGCAGAACTGTTTCTACTGACAGGAGAAGGGGCGAAGGCGGGTCCTGGCACCTTAAAACCAGTGCTTCAGGTAGCTGGAGCTCGTCAGCCTGGGAAGGCAGTCCATCTAAGAGAGGGTAACTCTGATTTCAAACCTCTGCTGCCTTGCAGCCATACCCATTGATGGGAAGGACTTCGGGAGTAAACCCTGAGGACAAATCTGGAGCTGGAGTCCCTAAGGCAGTTCGATGTTGCCTTTAACCTCGTTCTGGCAACTCCTGCGGCGACACTGGTGCTAAGCTGTATCGGCCCTTGCCCTTCCCTTGGACAACATCGGTGTCGTGGAGAGGGGAGACTTGCAGCATGGGCAACTGCCAGTCTTCCATACGACCTTGCCCAGGCCTGTGCCTGGGAGAGGACACTCCAGTGTCGCCTCACTGCGACGGCACAACACGGAAAGCAGCATTTTTTTTTTACTGAAGCAAGACTTTCCAGGCGCAGATCCATGGTTTCGCTAGACTAACGGATGCCACCACCACATCAATAGCAGATGAAACAGCAGGTTTACAGTGTACAAGATCTATTGCAATCACATACAAGAGTCAACTGTTGTTCTTAAAACAAAACCATGTAAGATCACCTGATGGGCTGATTCTCCCGGCTGTCATAAATCGAAAAGAAGACCTCAAGTTCTTCCCCTAAATTAGCACACATCAAACTTTTCATTTGAAGAAAGAGGTGGTGAGTGCTTGTTGGAATGGGGGTATCCTTCTTTCGATGTCTGTGCTCCATCTGAAATTAATTAAAAAACACAAAACCCAAGATTAGAAAACTGTCAATCCCATCTACAGCTGTACAATATATAACAGAAAGAATTCAATTCTATTGTCCTTGGAAAGATGTACAGTTTCCCCATAAATCAGAACTCCAGCTCACTGTGATCCTGATCTGGTGGTGTAGAGGCAAAGCTTCAACTTTGAGGTATAATACTTGATTTTCACAATATTAACAACATTCACTGCACTGATTCAAATAGCATTTTTAACATGCAAGACAGACATGAATTCACTGAAAATGAACATCAAGAGGTGGGAGGACATCGCCAGCGATCGCTCTCACTGGAGGCCAGAACTACGCAGAGGTCTAAAAAGAGGAGAGGAGAAACTGAGGCTAGCTGCTGAAGAAAAGCGCACTCGTCGGAAAAACAGCGCCAAGATAACACCGGAGGACAGCGCCTTCAAGTGCAGTCGATGCAGCCGAGACTGTCACTCCCGTGTGGGCCCCTACAGCCACAACAGACGCTGCTCTAACACAGACTGAAGCAAGACCTTCCAGGCACAGATCCATGGTCTCGCGAGACTAACGGATGCCACCACCAATAGTTCAAAAATGCTGGCGTGTGACATATCACAGCATGTACCATTAATCTTAAGTTAAGATTCCGTTCCATCATAGTTTGCTGGGAGTAAATTTTTTATGACACTTATAGCATGGTCAATGGCACATGGCAAACCTGATAAAGAGCAGAAACACCTGCTCTCTTGAACGATGAGACTTAAGAACAAAGAGAAAGAAACAGATGGAGGAACACAGTAAATTAGAATCAAATTCGGAGAAAATTGGAATAAGCCTTATATTTAGGGAAACACAGAAGAAATCAATAATAATTTAAAATTTTGACATGCTGGCAAAGTCCAATAACAACTTTCAATATTCTAGCATCAGTTGAAATTGTTCCCATTCTGGGTAATAGGGGTTGTTTGATGTTTCATTAATGATAACAGGGATGTTGTCAGGACTTGAAGACCTGAGTTACATGAAAAAGTTGAATAGGTTAGGACTTTATTCTTGAGAGCATAGAAGAATGAGGGGAGATTTAAAAGGTTTACAAAATTATGAGGGGTATAGAAAGGAGGCTTTCCCCTCCCCCGCATTGTGGTTGGGTGATACCAGAACTAAAGGTCAAGGGTTAAAGGTGAAAGGGGAAATGTTTAAGGGGAGCATGAAGGGGAACTTCCTCACTCAGAGGAGAATGTGCATGTGGAATGAACTGCCAACGAAATGGTGGATGCCAGATTGATTTCAATATTTAAGAGACGTTTAGACAAGTAAATGGATGAGAGGGTTTGAAGGGTTATTGTCCACGTGTAGATCGATGGGACTTGGCATGATAATATTTCGGCACAGACTAGGTGGGATGCAGGCCTTGTTTCTGTGCTGTAGTGCTCTATGCCTCTATAACCCTTATCATTATAAAGTTACTTAAAACTATTAAATTCTCACCCTATACAGTGAATTCCAGTTAAATGGGACCCATCAGGACCAGTACATTTTGGCCCAATTAAGCCCCGCCCCAATGAGCAAAAGTTTCATGGAAATAGTTAAAAAGGTATTTTTTAAAAAAGACAAATTACCGTATAACTGAGCAACAAATTATATATTTAAGTGAAGTACAGAACAAATTAGAACTCTGCCACTACAGTACTGTAAAACTGTGTACTGGTTATCGATGGAGGAATTCATCCATTGTACACTGCCATGTTCTTATGATTGACTGTTAATGAACAAAATCAGTGCAAACACCAAGTGCAGATAATGCCTAGTGACTGCCTTCATACAATGTAGCCAGCAGATCTTCATTTTCATTCTAACATTCCAGGTGATTGTTGATATCTTCAAATTCTTCATAGTTCTGAACTTGAAGTAGTGAAATCATTCATTTCACTCCTGGCTGTTTCCAGCATTTCCAAGCCTTAATGCTTGAAACTGCACTGAGCAAAGCAGTTCTGAATTGTCTTAACATTCTTTGCTGGACTGCAGTTACACGCCGTCTTTATTGTCAATATCTTCCTATTTCATATACAAGCTTAATAAAAGAATATTTTAGGTGCTAAACAGCAGACAGACTCAAAAAGAAAAATAATACAATAGATTACAGTGGATTCTGGATAATTGGGACACATCAAGACCTGTACATTTTGGCCCCATTAAACAGCTGCCCCAATTACCCTAAGATTCATGGATATAGTTTAAAAATGCATAATAAAGGCAACCCCATCTGAGTTACAAATTATGCATTTAAATGAAATAGAGAACAAATTAGAACACAACCAATATCTCTACAGTACTATAAAATAGTATTAGTTCCTAAGGGTTATTGGAGGAATTCATCTGCTGTGTTCTCTTGATCAACTGTAAATGAATAAAATCAATGCAGACACCTAATCAGATAATGGCCTGTCTTCATACAATGCCTTTGACAGCTGCATCCTCCAAATCTTCATTTTCATTGTAACATTCAAGATGTTTGTTGATACCTTCAAACTTTTCATAGTTCATCTTCACTCCCAGCTACTTCTGGCACCTCCAAGTCTGAATGCTTGAAACCACAGTTTTGAGCAAAACCATTCTGAATTGTCTTACTGCTTATTTCTTGGCAAATATCAATCACATGGAACTAACATCTTGATGAATGACAAAATTAATGATCATTCATGACATCATTAACACTAATTAGCCATTACAAACCCTGTTGGAACTTCTGCCACCTTGCAGTTCATATTAACTTGCTAATCTCTACCACTTCCCTGTAGAGAAGAATGTAATGATAATAGGTCCAATACTACAAAACTAATTCACGTAAATTTGCTGCATTTAAGTAGTAAAGTGGGATCATGGTTACAGTTTTGTAAGATAACATTAGTCATCATGAGGTATGGAGTATTAGCAAATTACAAATTTTCTTAATAAATTAATTACATCGCTAAAAATACAAAGACCAATTAATATTCTGAAAATAATAAATGCTTTGAAATCAAATAATGATTTGAACTGAAAAATAGGATATAGAAATATCCATGACACTAGGTTAAATTGACAACAACAAAGCCCTGTAGAATATTATTGAGTATCTTCTAAAAGATGCCAATTGCAGCCTCAGTAATAAAATAATAAATGAAAGCTGTATAGCAAAATGTTCATTTTTTTCTTCATTCCATTTATTGCGTGTATTTTTTAAAAGACTCATTTTTAAAATATATGCATCTATGATTATGAAACAAAATTAACTTCTACATATTTTGTTTAAAGTAATCTTTGAATGGCTTTTACCCCAAAGGGTTAAAAGAATCTTAAAAATCTTAAATAAGGCAAATATTACTGCAACCCATTAGTAAATTAATACACAAGGGCTTGCATACAATTCAGCAATGTCATATATTGACAGGACCACTGGATTAATCATTGGTTACTTCCCTTCTGATTTAATCTTGCGCATGCCTTGGCATTTGCTAATCAATTCTCCAGGCAACATTGGTATAAATTAACTGCGAGAGGAAAACAGAGTCTAACTTTAGAGTTTATGCTGTCATTACCTCTGCTGTGGAAACAAAGGTCAAAATAAATTTTATTGGTTTCAGAAAACATCTTCAAAGTATCCGAGGCAATTTGTGAGGGGAAAACGAAATAGTGAAAGAAATGAGGTGTTGGCATGGAGTAGTTGATTTAAGTGATAACTGTGGAGGAAGGTTTTAAGTATGAGGCAGCAGAGATAGTGGGCTTGTAGAAGAATTAAGATCTTGACAGGGTGAGATGTTGTGTGTAATGCACCATCCACAACTTGTCAACAATGTCAGATAATTCTCCTACAAGTGTGTCATTACAATTTGCTAGGGCACATTTCTCACTAAGAAAATAAAAAATACAGCCATCCTGGTTTTGCCATAACATGATGCTTTCTGGAAAATACACAACTGGAACCCCAATCGGTTGCACCTCATTTCTTTCTATGCCACTGTTAGGATTTCTACCTCACACTACCTATATTTTCAACTACTTACTATAATTTAAACTCTTCAAACATGCTTTGAATAGCAACACACACACACACACACACACACACACACACACACACACAGTGTTGAAGGAACTAAGCAGGCCAGACAACATCAACAGGAAAGAGTACAGTCAAAGTTTCTTGCCAAGGCCCTTCATCAGGACTGAAGAAAAATGATGCGGAGTCAGATTTGGAAGGTGCGGGGCGGGGGGGGGGGGGAGAGGAAGAAACACAAGTGAGAGGTGAAACCAGGAGGGGTGAAGAGAAGAGCTGGGAAGTTAATCGTTGAAAGAGATACAGGGCTGAAGAAGGGGGGAAATCTGTTGGAGGATATTAGAACATGGAAGAAAGAAAAGGGGCAGGAGACAAGGTGAGAAAGGAAAACGGGAATGGTGAAGGAGAGGGGTGGGGCCTTGACTGGAAGTTTGAGAAATCGATGTTCATGCCATCAGTTCTGAAGCTACCCAGATGGAATATAAGGTGTTGCTCCTCCAACCTGAGTCTAGCCTCATTGCAACAGAAGAGGAGGCCATGGACTGATGTGTCGGAATGGTAATGGGAAGTGGAATTAAAATGGGTGGTCACAGGGAGATCCCGCATTTTCTGGCAGATGGAGCGTTAGGTGCTTAAAGCAGTCTCTCAATCTGCGTCAGGTCTCACCAATGTACAGACGGCCACACCGGGAGCACTGGATACAGTAAATGACCCCAACAGACCCACAGGTAAAGTGTCACCTCACCTGGCAGGACTGCTTGAGGCCCTAAATGGTAGTGAGGGGGGAGGTGTAGGGGCAGGTGTAGCACTTGCTCCGTTTGGAAGGATAAGTGCCGGGAGGGAGATCAATAGGGAGGGACAAATGGACAAGGGAGTCACGTGGGGAGCAATCCCTGTGGAAACGAGAAAGTGGGCGGGGGGGAAAGGAAAGGGAAAGATATGATTGGCGGTGGGATCTTGAGAATTATATGCTGGACGTGGAGGCCGGTGGGGTGATAGGTGAGGACAAGAGGAACCCTATCCCAGCTGGGGTGAAGGCAGACGTATGCGAAATGAAATTGGAAATTCGTGGGGATTTTTTTAAACAATGTATGCACTGAAAACAGTAGCAAAGAAAATTTTAGCTCTATCTAGTATTACATGGTGCTGCACTTTCCTGATTCAGTATTCTTAAAAGTACAATTTCTTCTTAAATGAGTGGTCTGAAGCAGTCACATACATTGTACAACAATAATGAAGTCCTTTTAAGAGCTGAATATGAAACAGGGGCACAATTACTAACACAACTGTAGAACTATTCCAATTGCCCTCTACCTCCCTACATATTTAATTTCTCTACTTTAAATACTCATCTTATTCGCAAGTGGAACAGGTCAAAATCTTTAAGTTCCTCGGGGTCAACATCACAAATGACCTGACCTGGTCCAACCAAGCTCAGTCCACTGCCAAGAAAGCCCACCAGTGCCTTTGCTTCCTAAGGAAGCTAAGGAAATTTGGTCTGTCCCCTAAAACCCTCACTAATTTTTATAGATGCACCGTAGAAAGCATTCTTCTGGGGTGCATCACAACCTGGTACAGAAGTTGTCCTGTCCAAGACTGAAAAAGCTACAGAAGATCGTGAACACAGCCCAGCACATCACACAAACCAATTTTCCATCCTTGGACTCACATTATACCACACGCTGTCGGAGCAGTGCTGCCAGGATAATCAAGGACACGACCCACCCAGCCAAAGCACTTTTCGTCCCTCTTCCCTCCGAGAGAAGGCTCAGGAGCTTGAAGACTCATACGGCCAGATTTGGGAACAGCTTCTTTCCAACTGTGATAAGACTGCTGAACGGATCCTGACCCAGATCTGGGCCATACCCTCCAAATATCCGGACCTGCCTCTCGGTTTTTTTTGCACTACCTTACTTTCCCTTTTCTATTTTCTATTTATGATTTATAATTTAAATTTTTAATATTTACTATCGATTTGTACTCCAGGGAGCACGAAGAGCAGAATCGAATATCGCTGTGATGATTGTACGCTCTAGTATCAACTGTTTGGAGACAATAAAGTATAAGTATTTTTAACCCCGAATGTTGTAATACTGCACTCATCCAAACTATTCCCTCCATTTCTGAAAAATTTTCCATCCATACCAACGTTGCTCTCACCTGGCACCAAACTGTAACTATTTGCAAGTACAAGGCAGCCTTTTCAAAGGTTTGATTCTAAAATTACTGATTGGTCACTATGCTTTCACTGTTCCCATCCCTCTGCTTCATTTTCTGCTACTGTTCAGAACAACCCTACTTCTCATCAGTCTCATTAAGATTGAAAGCTCTAGCCCAACCCCAACAGATGAACCATCTTATGCGAGTTGCTCAGTTTTAAAATAATATTTTTGCCCACTAACAGAAATATACGCGATAATAAAAATAGAAAATGCTGGAAAACCTGTGGAGAAGGAAGTAGATTTGATAATTGAGGGCAATGACCTTTCAGCAGAGCAGGAAAAATTTGAAGATAATGGACATTATATCTTGCACATAATGATGGTGTCTCATTGTCACAGTGGGACTGGTCCGAGTGGAGTAAACAAATTAAATGGGTCCGTGTGAATGTGGAGACCAGAAGAGCCCAAATAACGGTGCTGGAGGCAGCTGGGACAGTAACAGTTAACGAACAAGACAAAAGAAATCCCAAATTACCACAGGAGGCAAGAGCCAAAAAAAAATTCAAGATTCAAGATTGTTTAATGTCATATCTATTACACAACACAAGTGAGAACAAAATTATTGTTGCTCTGAATCTGATACAGCACAAAAAATATGAAGTAAACAATAATTTAAAAACATAATAAAAAACACAATAATTATAAATACATGAGATAGCTTACATACATAGACTGATGGTAAAATATGTCCACAAAGTGATACTAGGCACAGGAGTGTCTATATATATGACGACTCTGACAGGAAATAATAAAGTAGTGATGATGGGAGTGTGTGAATGGACAGAGTCAGTGGGTGGTGGTGTTGATCAGCCTTACTACTTGGGGAAAGTCGCTGTTTTTGCATATGGTTGGCTTGGCATGGATACCACATAGCCTCCTCTCCGATCGGAGTGGTACATATGGTCAATGAGTAGAGTGGGTAGGATCCTTGATGACGGTGCTGGACTTCTTCCTCGACACCGTTTTGTATATATGTCATTGCTGGCAGGTAGGCAAGTGCTGGTGATGCATTGGCCAGTTGCAGAGCCTTCCTGTCCTCTGCAGTGCAGTACCATGTAGTAATGCAGCAAGCTATGATGCTTTCTTCTGCATATCTGTAGGACGACACACAAATACGGATGTGCATAGTCCAGCTCTCTTCAGCCTCCTCACAAAATGGAGGCGTCGGTGAGCTTGCGTGATTGTGTAGGTTGAGTTCTAGGACCACGAGAGGTTGTGCAAGATGTACCCTCCCAGGAATTCGAAACTGCTTGTGCCTCTGATATAAAGGCAGGACTGAGTGGTGCGAGTCCTTCTTAAGTTGATAACCATCTCCTTTGCCTTGTTGACATTAAGGAAGAGGTTATTTGCATGGCACTCAGCACCGAGCTCTCTGTCGGCAATTTCATCAATGTTGATGATGAGCCCCACCACCATCGTGTCATCGGCAAACCTGACAATGTGATTACTCGGGTGTTTGGCCGTGTAGTCACACGTCAGCAGAGTGTACAACATTGGGCTCAGCACACAGCCCTGCACAAAAGGTGTGATGCAGGACTGGAACAGCTGGTAATATGAAATCATTGAAACCAACCTTGAGATGAAGGCTGTAATCAGCCTGATCAGAAAACGTGCTCCCTGTTAAGCTTGGACTGATGCTCATTTAAACTGCAAAGGCAACCAAAGAACTGAGAGGAAGTGAGATGCAAAATTATAGTGACAGCCAACTGGAAGTTCAAGGTCTCCCTTGTGGGCTTAACCAGGGTATTCTGCACAAGGATTTAGCCAATACAGCACAGAAATGGGCCCTTTAGCCCAACTCACTCGTATAGACCAAGATGCCCATATAAGCTCGTCCCATTTGCCATGATTTGGGCAGTATCCCTTCAAGTCTTTCCCATCCATGTACTTGTCCAAGTTTCTTTTAGATGTTATAGTAACTGCCTCTGACAGTTCATTCTATATACATATCACACTCGGTGTAAAGTTGTCCCCCCCACCCCCCAGGTCCCTTTTAAATCTTCCTCCTCTCACATTAAATCTATGCCCTCTAGCCTTTGCTTCCCTTTCTCTGAAGGAAAAGCTATATACATTCATTCCATCTGTGCATCTCTCATGATTTTATACACCTCTGAGGGTTCCAGTAAGTCTCCTTCATTCTAAGGAATAAAGTCCTAGCTGCCCAACATTTACTTGCACTCTCCCCAGCTTAATTGTATCTTTCCAATAACAGAATAACCATAATTATTAACAATGGTTCAGGTGCACCCTCACCAACATTTTCTACAGATGTATCACAGCGTCCCAAGTCCTACACTCAGTCCTCTGATTGGTGAAAGACAGCATGTCAAATACCCTTTTCACTACACTATCAATTATATCACTTTCAGGGAACTATGTCCATAAACTCATTGGTTCCTTTGCTCTACCACACTCCCCACACTTCCATACTGTGAAAGCCCGACCTTGGTTTAACTTCCCAAAATTCATCACCTCACACTTATCCAAATCGAATGTCATGCCATTCTTCAGCAAACTTACCCAGCTGATCAATTTCTCCCTATAATTTTTGATAACCTTCTTCACTGTCTACAATACTACCTATGTCAAGGTCATCTGCAAACCTATTAAGCGTGCCTTGTACACTCTCACCCAAATGGTTTACATGACAAACAATGGACCCAGTACAAATCCATGTGGCACACCACTCATCGCAGCCTTCTAGTCCAAAAAACACCAATCTTCAACCATCAACCTCTGGTTCCAACCATCAAGTTAATTATGTATTCACTTTGCTAGCCCTACGTGCAATCTTCCATGCAGCAACTTGCCAAATCCCTCACTAAATCTCATATAGACAATGTCCACTGCTTTGACCTCATTAATCTCCTTGATTACTTCTTCCAAAAAAAATCCAACTGATTGTGAGACATGATTTTCCATGGACAAGATAGTGCTGTCTATCCCTTATCAATCCTTATCAATCAAATGCTGGTAGATCCAGTTCCTCAAAATCCCACCAGTGATTTTAGGCACACCAGCCTATAGCTCCCTGGCTTGTCTTTGTTGCCCTTCTTAATTAACAGTACAGCATTAGAGCAGCTGCCCCCAACCACTGGGCCGCGGACCGGTACCGGGCCGCAAAGCATTCGCTACCAGGCCGCAAGGAAACGATATGATTTGATGAGTCAGCTGCACCTTTCCTCATTCCCTGTCACACCCACTGTTGAGCTTGAACGCATGCAAGGTCATTACTCATGTGAGGTCATTACCCGCGCGTCATCCATGTCAGCGCGGGAAGGAGATCAACTCCTCAAGCTTGCAAATGACGGCGGGCTGAAAAGTACATTTGACATAACATCTCCACTGGCATTCCGGATCAAAGTCAAGACTAAATATCCTGAGGTAGCCACGAAAGCACTGAAAACGTTGCTTCTATTTCCAACATATCTCTGCAATGAATGGAACGAAAACTAAATTGCAGAATAGACTGGACATAAGGAACCCCGTTCGATTATCGCTGTCTCCCATCACCCCTCGATGGGACCATCTTGTTGCAGGAAAACAAGCCCAGGGCTCCCACTGATTCAGCGATATTGGTGTGTTGCAACGATTTTATATGTTCATACGGGGAAAATATGAGCTGTGTGTTTAATATCCAAACGTTACTTAAAATGTTATGATGCTATTGACTTATATAACTATATAACAATTACAGCACCGAAACAGGCCATCTCGGCCCTTCTAGTCCGTGCTGAACGCTACTCTCACCTCGTCCCACCGACCTGCACTCAGCCCATAACCCTCCATTCCTTTCCTGTCCATACACATATCCAATTTTTCTTTAAATGTTAACATCAAACCTGCCTCTACCACTTCTACTGGGAGTTCGTTCAACACTTACTTCAAGCTCCCCTGTCCTCCCCTGATAATTGACTTATCACTATATTCATGCCAGGAAAATATGCGCTGTGTGTTTAATATTAAATTCGTTAGATAAACCCTTTTAGAAACGAAATTGAATGTATTAGCCACTTATCACCTATATTCCAGTCGTGATCAACACCGCCCCCCGAACAGAATTGACAAAAATGATTTGTAGAAAAAAAAAATCGGCACGTCCACGCATGCACAAGTCACGCATGCGCACTGGTACCCATGCAAGGCTTCATGGTCATTGTAGTCTTTCTCGGGGTAAACACAACACATTTGACAGTTACTCTTGTCCGTTGGCAACCCTACCCCCACCCCCCCAACCCTGGGGTCAGCCAGTCCGCAAGAATATTGTCAATAATAAACCGGTCTGCGTTGCAAAAAAGGTTGGGGACCCCTGCATTACAGGTACAGGGTTCTGAGTGGAATGATCAGCCATGATCGTACTGAATGGCGGTGCAGGCTCGAAGGGCCAAATGGCCTTACTCCTGCACCAATTTTCTATGTTTCTATTAGAGCAGTAGGACAAGTACACTAATTTAGACCATAAGACCATAAGACATAGGAGCAGAATTAGCCATCTGGCTCACCGAGTCTGCTCCACCATTCAATCATGGCTGATCCTTTTTTTTTAGAACTCCTCCTCAATCCAGGTTCCCAGCCTTCTCCTTGTAACCTTTGATGCAATGTCCAATCAAGAACCTATCAATCTCCACCTTAAGCACACCCAATGACCTGGCCTCCACAGCTGCATGTGGCAACAAATTCCACAAATTCACCACCCTATGGCTAAAGAAATTTTTCTGCATCTCTGTATTGAAAGGGCACCCCTCCATCCTGAGGCTGTGCCCTCTTGTCCGAGACTCTCCCAACATGGAAAACATCCTTTCTATATCTACTCTGTCTAGGCCTTTCAACCTTTGAATGGTTTCAATGGGATTCCCCACTCATCCTTCTGAATTCCAGTGAGTACAGACCTAAAGCCATCAAACGTTCCTTGTATGATAACCCTTTCATTCTTGGAATCTTCCTTGTGAACCTCTTCTGGACCCTCTCCAATGCCAACACATCTTTTCTAAGATGAGGGGCCCAAAACTGTTCACAATACTCAAGGTGAGGGCTCACCAGTGCCTCAGCATCACATCCTTGCTCTGGTATTCTAGAACTCTTGAAATAAATGCTAACAGAGTCAGAATCAGGTTTATTGTCACCGGCATGTGATGTGAAATTTGTTAACAGCCGCAGCAGTTCAATGTAATACATAATACAGAAGAGAAAAAATAAATAAAATTATAATAATTTACAGTATACATATATTGAATAGATTAAAAAATGCAAAAATCAGAAATACTGTATATTTTAAAAAGTGAGGTAGTGTCCAAGGGTTCAATGTCCATTTAGGAATCGGATGGCAGAGGGAAAGAAGCTGTTCCTGAATCGCTGAGTGTGTGCCTTCAGGATTCTGTACCTCCTAACTGATGGTAACAGTGAGAAAAGGGCATGTCCTGGGTACTGGAGGTCCTTAATAATGGATCTCGCCTTCCTCACCACTGACTCAACCTGCAAGTTAACCTTCAGGGTGTTCTGCACCAGGACTCCCAAGTCCCTTTGCATCTCAGATTCCTGGATTTTCTTCCCATTTAGAAAATAGTCCGCACATTTGTTTCTACTACTAAAGTGCATGACCATGCACTTTCCAACATTGTATTTCATTTCCCACTTTCTTGCCCATTCTCCGAATGTGTCTCAGTCCTTCTGCATCCTACCCGTTTCCTCAACGCTACCTGCCCCTCCACCAATCTTTGTATCACCTGCAAACTTGGCAACAAAGCCACTTACAGGTATAATTAAAAACTGGCTTGCAGCAACATCACGGACACAGAGTTTCAGCCAGTCCCCTGTCTTCAAGAACTTCACCCACGACCAAAGATGATGCAGATACCTCCGCAAGGGCCTTTTCAGTTTCTTCTTTAGTTTCACACAACTTCTGAGGATTCACCAGGCCTGGTACTGGGGGTATATCCATGTTAAGGTGTGTTAAGACCACCAATAAAAACCTCAACACTGTTACTCTGCGTTTGATGTCCCCAAGTAGGGAAGACCACATTGTGATGCCCAGATGTGCCACCAGCCTGTGGGAGCAGTGCTCACATAATGCCATCTCACATAATGACATATTGCATTAATCATTTTACAGCATTGTCAAACCAGCAGGTGCAGTCACCAACCAAGATACTGCAATGCCATTATAGCAGAGAAAATGGTTCACGCTATGTGGAAAAACACCCCCAGGCAACTGCTGCAGTTTCACTGCGCCAGTGATTCCTGTACCATTTTGTTTTCCTGTTGATCATGCATTTTCTTTTACAGGATCTTGATACACTGAATTGTCCTATTTTGATCAATCCACATTTCAGTTAACCTCCTCAATACTGCTAATCTGGCTGCAAGCTGCACAAATCTAGAGATCCTCCAAGCCAGCTATAACCTAACCCATGCAATATGAATGGTGTATGTTTGAATGGAATGCACGATTTGTTCCCCGAGAAGCTATATGCTGCATTGACATAAAATAGAACAGGGTGCAAATTGGACACTTTCTCCCCCTTTAATTTAAAAGAGGAGGGCAGAGATTAAAGTGAGTGCTTTAAATGTGAAGTGGTTCATTTTGGTAGGTCAAATATGATGGCAGAATATAGTATTAATGGTAAGACTCTTGGCAATGTGGAGGATCAGAGGGATCTTGGGGTCCGAGTCTATAGGACGCTCAAAGCAGCTGCACAGGTTGACTCTGTGGTTAAGAGGGCATACTGCCGTGGAATTGAATTTAGGAGCCGAGAGGTAATGTTGCAGCTCTATAGGATCCTGGTCAGACCCCACTTAGAGTACTGTGCTCAGTTCTGGTCGCCTCACTACAGGAAGGATGTGGAAACCATAGAAAGGGTGCAGAGGAGATTTACAAAGATGTTGCCTGGATTGGGGAGCATGCCTTATGAAAACAGGTTGAGTGAACTCAGCCTTTTCTCCTTGGAGCGACGGAGGATGAGAGGTGACCTGATAGAGGTGTATAAGATGATGAGAGGCATTGATCATGTGGATAGTCAGAGGCTTTTTCCCAGGGCTGAAATGGCTGCCACAAAAGGGCACAGGTTTAAAGTGTTTGGGAGTAGGTACAGAGGAGATGTCAGGGGTAAGTTTTTTTTTTACGCAGAGAATGGTGAGTGCGTGGAACGGGCTGCCGGCAACAGTGGTGGAGGCGGATACGATAGGGTCTTTTAAGAGACTTTTGGATAGGTACGTGGAGCTAAGAAAAATAGAGGGCTATGGGTAACCCTAGTAATTTCTAAGGTAGGGACATGTTCAGTACAACCTTGTGGGCCGAAGGGCCTGTATTGTGCAATAGGTGTTCTATGTTTCTAAATACTCACGTGTTGCCCACTGACAAAGTTATGGTCAACACAGCCAACATTACTCACCACCAGTTCCCATGCACAACCACTTTTGTTTCCAAATTTAGAAATACAAGCACAATAGCATGAATGTCCATGATTACAGAACACTCCAGAAACAAGGCCAGTTTACTTGCTTCTCAAGGGTATTAATTATAGAGGTAAAGCAGCCTCTTGTCTAATGGCACTTCCAACTTGAACCACTCACACGCCGTGCACACCCTACCCCACCGAGTCAAGCACCAGACATTGCATTCAATGGAAAAAAATGCCAGTGGGGAGTTAATTACAATTCCTTTATGACCTTTTTAACATTTCAAACCTGTTTGAAGATATCAAATGAACAATAGCCTCCTAATGCTGAACAGATAAAGAAAGATGCTTTTTACAGATAGAGGAGCAAAATAAAGAATTCTAAATCAACCTTCGTGTGCCGTACACACAGCAGCCACCCATCCAGTTTTGACGGAAATCAGACTTCATTTATCTGTGGAGATGTGTATGCACAAAACAAGCAGAACAAGTGCTACACTTGCCCGTACACCTCCTCCCTCACTACTATTCAGGGCCCCAAAAAAAAGTCCTTCCAGGTGAGGCGATACTTCACCTGTGAGTCTGTTGGGATCACATTCCCATTCCGATATATCAATCCATGGCCTGCTCCTTTACTGTTGCAATGAGGCCACACTCAGGTTGGAGGAACAACACCTTATATTCGGTCTGGGTAGCCCCCAACCTGATGGTGTGAACATCAATTTCTCAAACTTTCGGTAATGGCAACCACCCCCCCCCCCCAACCTCTCCGTCACCATTCCCCATTCCCTTTTCCCTCTCTCACCTCATCTCCTTGCCTGTCCATTGCCTCCCTCTGGAGCTCCTCCCCGCTTTTACTTTCTTCCATAACCTTCTATCTTCTCCCATCAGACTCCCTCCTCTCCAGTCCTGTACCTCTTTCACCAGTCAACTTCACAGCTCTTTACCTCTCCCAGTTTCACCTATCACCTGGTGTTTCTCTCTACGCACACCCCCCCCCCCCACCGGTAAACCTGCTCCTCATCCTTTTTACCCCTCTAGTCCTGCCGAAGGGTCTTAGCCAGAAACGTCGCCTGCATGTTTTTCCATAGATGCTGCCAGGTCTGCTGAGTTGCTCCAGCATTTTGTGTGTGTTGCTTGCACAAAACTAATTATTTCACAATGACAACTTGCAACGTATCAAAGAGTAATGTTGCTGAAATCTGTGCCTGCAAGGCAGACTAAAGACATTAAGATTTACAAAGTTTTAAGATACAAACAGTGGAGCTCTGGCACCAGCAGGTAAAGACTGCAGACCAGGAAAGAAACAACACTATTAGGAATTTTTAAATTAAGGCAAGAAACTAGATGCTTTGCATTGAAGAAATGGACAATAAAAACAGAACAGGGGATAGTGAAAAGTTTAAGGCATTTTCATTTTACAGGTGTTGGGTATTACATGAAGGACTCCTAATGGAAAACATCTAATAAATTAACAGGCTAAAAGGCAATGGACAAGATTTATCAGAAGTGTAAACAAAAAACAACATCTTTGCAGGCAGCTTTGATAGAGCTATTGGGGAGGCTTTAAACTAATTTTGCAAGACGGGTGGGACCCATAGTGATAGGGCTGAGGTTAGGGCAGTTGGTATACAAGACTGAAGAATGACAGGTAAATGATGGGGACAAATTGCAGTTAGTGGGATGAGTTGAAGTGCAACATGGGGCAAAAATCAGAAAGGACTAAAGGTTGTTTTTTGAATGCATGCAGCATTTGGAATAAAGTAGATAGTCTTGTAGCACTGTTAGGGATTGGCAGGTACAATGTTATGGGCATCACTGAGCCGTGGCTGAAAGAAGATCATAGTTGGGAGCTTAACATCTAAGAATACACTTTGTATCAAAAGGACAGGCAGCTAAGCTGTTGGTAAAAAATGAAATCAAATCTTCAGAAAGTGGTAACATAGGATTGTAAGCTGTATACACTTGCGGATAGAGCGAAGAAACTGCGATGGTAAAAAGACCCTAATGGGAGTTATATACAGGGCTCTGAATAATAAGACATGGGATACAAATTACAACGGCAGACAGAGAAAGCAGATGTATACAGCAATGTTATGATAATCATGGGGGATTTCAAAATCAGAATCAGGTTTAATATCACTTGCATATGTCATGAAATTTGTTAACTCTGTGGCAGCAGTACAATGCAATACATGACAAATATAGGGAAAAAACTGAAATACAGCAAGTATACATATATATGTTAAATAGTTAAGTTAATATCAGTAATGCAAAAACAGAATATGCAGGTAGATTGGTAAAGTCAAGTTGCTGAGAGATCCCAAGAGAGGGATTTCATAGAGCGCCTACACGATAGCTTTTTAGCAGCTTGTAGTTGAGCCCACTAGGGGAAATGCAGTAATGAACCAGATTTGATTAGGGAGCTTAAGGTAGAGGAACCCTCAGGAGACAGTGATCATAATATGACAGAATTCACTCTGCAGTTTGAGAGGGAGAGGCTAGAGTCCGATGCATCAGTATTCAAATGAAGTAAAGGGAATTACACAGGAATGAGGTAGGAGCTGGCCAAAGTTGATTGTAAGGGGATACTAGCAGCAATAGTGGCAGAACAACAATGGCTAGAGTTTCTGGGGGCAATTTGGAAGGGACAGGATAGATACATCCCAAAGATAAAGTATTCTAAAGGCTGGATAAGGCAACCATGGCTAACAAGAGAAGTTGAAGACAGCATAAGAGTAAATGAGAGGGCACATACTATAGAAAAATTAGTGGGAAGTTAGAAGATTGGAAAGCTTTTAAAAACCAACAGAAGACAACTAAAAAGGCATAAAGAGAGAAAAGATGAAATATGTAGGCAAGCTAGACAATCATATTAAAGAAGATACAAAAATGTTTTTTTCAGATATTTAAAGAGTAAAGAGAGGAGACAGTAGATATCAGATCACTGGGAAAAGATCCTGGAGAGATAGTAATAGAGGACAAAGAAATGGCAGATGAACTTAATAAGTATTTTGCAACAGTCTTCACTGTGGAAGACATCAGTTGTACAAACGTTTGTATGTCAGAAATTCGAGTGTGTCTGGGGACAGAAATAAATGTGTTGCTACTACTAAGGGGAAGGTGCTTGGGAAGTTGAAAGGTCAGAATGTAGATAGGTCACCTAGACCAGATGGCCTCTCCGGGGTTCTGATAGAGGTACTGTAGCTGAAGCTAATGAGAAGGCATTAGTAATGATCTTTCAAGAATTAATGGATTCTGGAATGGTTCTGGAGGACTGGAAAATTGCAAATGTCACTCCACTCTTCAAGACGGGAGGGTGGCAGAAAAAAGGAAATTATGGGCCAGTTATCCTGATTTCAGTAGTTGGGAAGATTTTAAAGTCCATTATTCAGGATGAAGTTTTAAGGTACTCAGAAGCATATGATAAGATAGGCCAAAATCAGTATGTTTTCTTTAGGGGGGAACTTGCCTGACTAATCTGTTGGAATTCTTCGAGAAAATAACAGGCAAGGTAAACAAAGGAGTGTCGGTGAATGTTTCCTACTTGGACTTTCAAGAGGCCTTTGACAAGGTGCTGCACATGAAAGCTGCTTAAAAGGCAAGAGCCCATGGTATTACAGGAAAGAAACTCACGTGGATCGAAGATTGGCTGACTGGCAGGAGACAAAGACCGGGAATCAAGGCGGCCTTTTCTGGTTGGCTGCCAGTGACTCGTGGTGTTCTGCAGGGGTCGGTGTTGGAACTGCTCCTTTTCATGTTGTGTTAATGATTTTGTAGTTCTGAAGAAGCAGGAAACCTGCAGAAGAAGAATCTGACAGATTGGGAGAATGGGCAAAGAACTGGCAGATGGAATATAATGTAAAGAAGTGTATGGCCATGCAGCTTGGTAGAAGGAATAAAGGCACAAACTATTTTCTAAACAGGAAGAATATGCAAAACTCAGAGGTGCAAAGAGACTTGAGAGTTCTCGTGCAGGATTCCCCAAGGTTAACTTGCAGGTTGAGTTGGTGGTAGGAAGGCAAATGCAATGCCTGCTTTCATTTCGAGTAAAATAGAATACAAGAGCAAGGATGTAATACCGAGGCTTTAAGTCATTAGTCAGCTTGCGCATGGCGTATCGTGAGCATTTCTGTGTCCCTTATCTAAGAAAGGATATGCTGGCATTCAAGACAGTCCAGAGCATGTTTACAAAAATGATTCCAGGAATGTAAGGGTTAACACATGAGAAACATTTGATGGCTCTGGACCTGTACTCACTGGAGTTTAGAAGAATGACGTGGGGAAAGAATCTTATTGAAACACATCAAATATTGAACAGCCTAGATAGAGTGGATGTGTGGAGGATGTTTCCTTTTGTGCCCGAGTCTAGGACCAGAGGGCACAGCCTCAGAATAGAGGCGTGTCCATTTAGAACAGAGATGAGGAGATGAGGGTTAGCAAGAGGGTGATTAATCTGTGGAATTCATTGCCACGTACAGCTGCAGAGGCCAAATCATTGAGTATATTTAAAGTTGAATTTGATTGGTTCTTGATTTTTCAGTGTATCAGAAGTTATTAAGAAAAGACAGAAGAATGGGGTGGAAATGGATAATAAATTAGCCATGATAAAAAGTGGCAAAGCAACTTATAAGACAATAAGATATAGGAGCAGAAGTAGGCTATTCGGCCCATCGAGTCTGCTCCGCCATTCAATCATGGGCTGATCCAATTCTTCCAGTCATCCCCACTCCCCTGCCTTCTCCCCATAACTCTTTGATGCCCTGGCTAATCAAGAACCTATCTATCTCTGCTTTAAATGCACCCAATGACTTGGCCTTCACAGTCACTCATGGCAACAAATTCCGCAGATTTACCACCCTCTGACTAAAGTAATTTCTCCGCATATATGTTCTAAATGTTCGTCGTTCAATTCTGAAGTTGTGCCCTCTTGTCCTAGACTCCCCTACCATGGGAAGTAATATTGCCATATCTAATCTGTTCAGGCCTTTTAACATTTGGAACGTTTGTATGAGATCCCCCCTCATTCTCCTGAACTCCAGAGCTGCCAGACGTTCCTCACACAGAGACCATTTCATTCAACCCGATGGGCCAAATGGCCTCACTCTGCTCCTATGTCTTGCTGTCTTATAAACAAAAGGTTCTAAAGTTAGAAATAAGCAATGCATGCAAAGCGAAAGAAATAGCACACAAGGTTACACAGAGAAGTACACCACTTCGAGTGCCATGCTCTCAATTCCTCCAAGAGGAATCATCGTAAGGTTTAGAGGATTGCATGACCCGGAGAGCTATGTTGGCTGGAGTCAGGGCCTTTTGCTTTGACTCCTGGTAGGGTCACCCATGCCGAACAGGTCAAAGGGTAGAAACCAGACTAAGAGTGGTCCACTGGTCCTCCAGGTTTGGGAGTTCAGCTGAGGGCTAACAACACTGACCTGTCAAAAAAAAAAGTCACTAAAATAGCAATGAAGAATCCATCTATATCTGTGTGTGACCAAGGACAGACAGAGATGGAGGAGATTTTCATTGCTGCCCTAAATGCCAGTGGTGTTACTGGCAGTAAGTAAATAAGTAATTTTCTCAATTGGACTTGCTCTGAATTAAGCACCAAGTACCATAACGAGGTGATGGGTGGAACACTATGATTTTATCTTCCCCTGTGTTACACACAGGTTGTCTAGTATTCACATGATTAATGTAAGCAGCCTAAATTAATGGCATCAGAAAGGATTTGCTCAATAAATTTGAACTTCAATAATTGCTGTAAAAAAAACATTCTAAATTAAATGCTAAAAAGCTATACCTATTTTGTTAATTTGCAAATACAGTTTTGAGAGTTTCCACTAAACTGTTCTATTTATTGTGTTGATTAGGTACAGAAAACATAATCAGAAGCAGCCCTACTCCTGCTACACTGTGTCTCACAACATTTTTACTTTCAGTTTAGTGATTCCGTAGATGGATCTCAATAATTTTAACTGTCATTCCTGCTAAACAGAGTCAAGTTATATGAGATACTTTTTCAAAATTAACAACTTGTGCGATCAGGTCCACTTGCTCAAAATGATCAACTCACTTGTTGATAGGTTGAGTGTGCTTTCAGCAACCAAGCCCAGTGAGAATATTTAAATGGATGGTTTCATTCCAGATCAGAGTGACAACACAAATAACTAACGAAAGTTAGCAACAGTGAAATATCTCAAGAAAGGTTCAAAAGTTTCAAAACTGAAAAAGCTGCTGAGAAGATGGTTATGATATCTATTTGCAACACTTAAAATAGATTAAAAATTATTTAAGAATTAAATAATTTAAGAATAAAAGCTTTATGCCCTGGTTGAACAGAATCATCACATGTCCCATTTGTAATTGTACCTTTCTATTCTGACATGACAGATTCAAGTTTCTGACTGAGGAAGCAACACTTAGAATACCATTGAGTGGATATTTGCAGCAGCTACCTGACAAGCTTGAACTGCAGTTGTCTGAGATTTTATGAAGGGTTTGAAGTGAAGTAGTATAATTTTCTCTGGAAAAAGGAAGCAATGTGTATAAAATAAATGGGTTGTGGCCATCTGTTCAGTTTGGCTTCCTAGCAATATGACTCCCATTCTAGCCCCTCCTCTTCTTCAAAGTACAGGAATGCATAGATGTTCACTGATTCAGTTCACAACTTTAAACTTTAGCAACATACTGAAAGACTTCAGAATAATAAAAAAAAAGGTACTGCTCGACTCAATTAATAGTTCCTTTCAGAAGAGAAAAATAAATTAAATTCTCACCAATTTATACAATTCTGTAACACTGATTTCTTCAGGATCAACCATACTGAATTCTTTTCTTGGAACCAGATCCAAACCCAGTTGCCTATTGGGAAGATGAAACAACATTCAATAGATTAATATAATTTATCAAATACTTCAAAAAAAAAGTCTGTCTCACCCTGTAATTACAGAAATTACAGACCATTGCATCATCATTGCAGACCAAGATGGCGTGAGGAAACTGCAAGACCAGAGTTGATGAATAGCAACAATGCATAAAGAGAATTTAGCTTGATCAATGTGCACTTAAAATTGAAGCTTCGCTGGTAGCTAATAATATATAGATCCAAAAAATCTCAAGTGAGAGGGGTGACACCAGTCAGGATCCAGATGGAGCTTTGAACAAGCACAAGGGTGCAGAAGTATAAATAGTGACACAGAACAATAACATGGCTGATTTCTAGAACTATTTAAACATTCAATGTTTCAGTCATTTAAGGGTTAAATCAGGCAGAACAAAGGTAGACTTTCACTTGTGTAACCTTCTATGACCTCAACAATGCAAATCATTCTACAGGCAGTAGTACTTTGACAATGACTACAGGAGATGCAGCGATGGTTGAAGATAATGCTGCTACAAGAGGGAAATGCTAAGTTGGAAGCTAAATTCAGCAATAAATAGGATGCTGAAACTGTGAACAGTTAGGTTCAACCCAAGGGGATTGAGCCGAGTGAGGAAACAGCATTTGTGAGAGCCTTCGCAATGTATTAATGGAAAAGATTACAGCTCCTCAAAGATTGGATTTTTATCAGGCAAATTAAAAAAGGCACAAGCAGGCTGCTCAGTTATGAAGAGGGATGTAACATTACTGGAAATCCTGATATGAAAGGAAACCTCACTGCTATGTTGCTGTAAGGGTAGTGTGTCAACTGCAGCTGTAGTTCACCCATGTTAGATTCCAACGTGAAACCTTAGAAGTAAAGCTGGATAAAAAGAGCATTTCATCCCATTTACAGTTTGTACTAGCTGCACTATAATGCTAGTTTGATGTGTAGTTGCTTTTCAATTATGCCCAGATGGCATGATACCCTGTCTTGGCACTTCTTCAATTCTTTAAAATTAGGAGAGAACAGATGCGCTGGCCCAAGATCTTAACATTTAAAAGTACAGTGATGAAGCACAAAGCTCAATTTTACTAATTAGGTTTGGGACACTGCAAACTACAGCAACCACTATCAAGAGGCACATACCAAATGCAAGATCAATGGTTACGTCACAGCTAATACACAAATTAAACTTCGAGAGCAATGCCTTGATTTTGCAATTTTAATCTCTGGAACCTTCAGCGCTTTCTGGCAGCACTCATTATTGAAATAAATTTCAGTCATTGTTCTGTTTATTATCAGGCAGATGAACAGGCTTTAAAGACATACTTATGCAGCTTGTTCAATCTCAGCATCTGAATGCACCATTCATGTTTACCAAGCACCCAATCTATTAAGTAATCTGTTGAGACAAGTGAAAGTCATTTGGTAAACTGGCGTTAGGGTCATTTGTCTGCAATCTTCCCTTTCCCTATTAACTGCTGGGCTGAAACCTATATCCTCTCTGCCATTCCCCTGAAACATGGCCAAATTCAGAATACAAATATTTTTGGCAGATTTGGGCCATTAACCTATGGGGAGGGGTTTCAAAACAAAAGCATGCCACTATTTAAAATTCTGAAATTCCTCCTGTAGCATTAAAGGAAATCTTTCAGAAACATATCTGGATATGAAGATGAAACCAGGGATGGAAATGCATTGTTGTCCAGGGAGACCAGTGTTTTCACTATAATGGAAAAGGAATTTTGATTGAGATTTTCAACATCATTAAAGTTCTGTTAGTGATGACAGTTCTAGCTGAGAATTATTGACACGTTTCTGGTTTAGATTTGTGTCTAAGAAAATAAAAAAAACGACATGGAATGATTTGTCATAGGAAGTTGTATTACCAAGGGTTCCACCCATCCATCCGGTATGCTTTTTGACATTCTACAATCAGGCAGGAGCCTCTGATGCATAAAAGCAAAAATGGTCAGGATGGGAAACAATTTCTTCCCACATTAGGCTTCTGACCTCCCTGCCACATCACATTCGAAGTGTCACTGGATAATTTGTACTGTACCATACAAAGTTAATTAATACACTTTACTTTGTTTATCTATACAAAATTCATCTGTAGATTTAATTCTTACTTTCCTAAATTATTGTGTCTTATATGTGTGCTATTATGCTTTACCCCTGATCAGGAGAAATATTGTATCATTTGGCAATATACATGTTGAATAAATACAATTAAATGACAATAAGCTTGACTTGAAATAGAGACCACTATCATTAAATACAAAAACAGAAAAATGTTTTCAGCTATGAGACCTTGGAGAGAGTTTGAGATGATGGGATTGGTTTAAGATTGCTCCAGTAAAACAGTAGCTTAGATATTAAGAACCATATCACTTCCATCTGTATCTGTTGTTCTCTAAAGACAACATTAATGCCACATTAGAAAAGTATCACAAGGGACCAATAGCATCAAAAATAATTTTACAATGTTCCGGAACCAAAAATAATCTGTTACTTTTAAAAATATTATGTTGGAATTGCAGCAAGATGCAGGTCATTTTTTATCAGAAATTTCCATGGTCAGCATTCATCACAATCATGAAAATGTTTCTAAATAATAAAAGGAAGTGTCCAGTTGTAAAATAGATGTTGTGATAACTGTCTCCAAGGGAAACTGCTGTTCTCCTTTGTTCTGTTGGAACATAACAAGAATGTCCAATGTTCCAGCTCCAGTCAGTGACACTCACTGATACCATCAGAAATAACCATTTTAATATCACGTTTAATCACCAATTCCCCAGGCTAAGGATGATTTATATCCAACTAATGTGTTGCCAAAAAAAAAAGTGACTTATCCAGCTCCAACATCTCACTCTAGATTTCTGACTCCTGTGTTCTCTTGTCTTTCCTCTGCCAGCCTGTCTCTGTCTCTCTCTGCCTCCCCTCCAGTACCTTGCATGAACACATACACTCTTCCTTAAGTTCCCCATTACAGCAGTTGGTAACGATGACCGTGAATTTCCAGTCAAGCACAGTGATTATGTTTTTCTCAACTGAGCATGACTGGAAAACTGTCTCATGTTGACAATGAATGTATTTTACCACATACCATGATAAAGAATGTAATAGAGGAAAACAGCATCTATTCACATCCCAAGGACACCAACAATGCTTCAGAGCCAACAGACTACTTTTGTAGTGTGGTCACTCTTACATAAACAAACACCAGCAAACTTGTACACAGCGCCATATAAACATCAAAGAGGTAAATTACTTTGAGAGTCTTGCTCGAAGAATAAATATAGACCAGAATATGCTGAGGATAGCAGTTTCACGTGTTATTTGAAAAGCAGAACTAGGTATTACATTGGATTATGCAACCCAACAGAATTTGAAACCACAGATTTCTGACTCAGACATGAACAAAACAGAAGGATAGCTGGTAACTAATCAGAGCTGGCAGGGGGGGGGTGGGGGGGACAAAAGCTGTTGGATGTAAGATAACTTGAAGATTAGTGAAATTCAATCCTTTATCAAAACACAGCCAGGAAGAACTGAAGTGCAGCTCAAAAATGAAATGAGAGTGAATCACCTACACAAAAACACAATTGTGCATGCTTGTTGCAGGCAAGCGAACAATGGTTCCACATATGCAGCACACTATTCTTACTTTGCTTAGGGCAGCACATAAAGCCGAATCTCTTTGGTAATTTTTGTCAACCAACATTCACCCTTAACGTGATCTACCACTAGTTGCTTTGAACATTAGCAAAACATACATTTTAATAACAGCGCAATCTTTCCTTTTCTCTCATTCTGAAGTGCAAATCTCAATGATTAACACTGATTTAAGGTAAGGGCACAAGAGGCTTAGAGTGGCAGGAAATAGATCAACTGGCTATTCACTTTTAATTTCTCATTTAAATCAGGGCTCTTTTCAAATTAGAATTTTTGTAGATTTAATCTCAAAACAAAAATGCATCAAAAGCATATTCAATGGCTTCTATATTGCAACACACACAAATGCAGAACCTCTACACCAAAGATCTCTTCCAAAGGATTGCTGTCATGTTTGCAATGTCAATCCTCGTGAAAATCTTTGGAAGAGAAACATTACAAAATTGAGAATAATACCCAAGGTTAAGGTTGTATTCCTTTTATTTCAAAAGATTTAAGGTTAAGCTAATCAAGGATCTCAAAGGGCAAAAAGAATTTCACGGAATGATAGGCTGCAACACAGATGGAGGCCACGCCTTCATGTATCCATGGCAGTCCAAAAAAAATCTCATTTTTTTAGACTAATCCCACTGCAGACAGCACAGCCTGGGGACATGCAATGGAGTAGTTCTGCTTGCCAGTGTAATGATAAAGTGGTGTAACAATAGCATGTGGGTAAAATGTACTACCTGGAACTGAGCTTGTAGATAGTAGGACGTGGGTAGAAGATGAAGAGAGGGCAGCAGTTGGAGATAATATTGCTATTTGTATTGAGGATGGTGAGAAATCAGAGGGTCAGAGCTTCTGCTGGGGGCATCAGAAGAAATTCAGTATTTGAAGATCAGGTGCTTTTGGGAAATCAAGGTCTCGAAGCATCTGGGACATTGAGGTCTGTGCATATGAAATCGATGGGAGGGGGAGAAGATTTTAAAGTTTAAATATGGGGTAGATGGAGATCTCCATTCTGTTGCATGCCAGTTGTTCTCAGGACAATGTAGGCTAATTTCCCCATGATATGATTTAAAGAACAGGAAATGAGTCTGATTCTGAAGTATGCGAGATCAAATTTCCTGAGTGACACAAAATGACTGATGAATGACCACTGTCATGTTTTACTTCCTTGAAATTACATTGCTAATAAGTGTATGCTGAGATAAAATTTCTAGCATTGCTTTCCCAATTTCTCTGCTGCAGCAATGCTGAAAAAGGGCACAATATTAAAACTAAGCCACTTACATGTGAAATCAGAAATTGAGACTGTACTAGTGCGAAACTTCCTCTCTAAAACACTGGGAACATTAACACTTCAAAGCAGGGCCTGATGGCTTAGAGCAGAGGGGTTTAATAAACACTAAATTTTAACAGAGTATTTGAACAAGCTCACAAAGCCCAAGGTTCACACATTCCTTTGTTTTGAACATTAAAAACATTCCTTTGCTTTGAACACGCTTGTGCCAAGATTAGGCCATCCACAGGGTGGAGTAACACTTCATATTCTGTCTGGGTAGATTCCAACCTGATGGCATGAATATCAATTTCTCTAACTTCAAGTAATTTCTTCCCCACCACCCCCCTTCTATTTCCTGCTCTGGCCACTTAACTCTTCTCACCAGCTTATTACTTTTCTTTGGGTCCCCTCCCCCTCCCCTTTCTCCTGCAGTCCAACTCTACTATCAGATTCCTTTTTCTCCAGCACTTTACCTTTCCCACCCACCTGGCTTTACCTTCCTCCTTCTAGCTAGCCTCTTTCGCCTCCCCCCATCTTTTTTATTCTGGCATCTTCTCTCTTCCTTTTCAGTCCTGTTGAAGGGCCTCAGCCCAAAACATCGACTGTTTATTCATTTCCATAGATTCTGCCTGACCTGCTGAGTTCCTCCAGCATTGTGTGTGTGTGTTGCTTTGGATTTCCAGCATCTGCAGATTTTCTCATGTTTATGATATACATGCTAAAACCACATTTCAAATTCTAAAGTAACTGAATGCAAAAATGTTAATTGCCTTGGATGTAATAGAAAACAAACAGTTTGCCTATGGTTATTGAAGGAATATGTGACCAATTTTGACACATCAATATCTCTAAAATTGGGTCTTAAAGCATCTTGCATCAATTTGGATTTACTTCCTGCATCAGTGAGTGTGACAGCTAAGAAAATTCAAAAGGAGAACTTGAGTGGTATCAACATATTATAATTTATGAATAAGCTATTATCTTAATCAGCTTAGTAACAGTTTTTATTATAGATTGGGTTTGCTTTATTTTCCTGCTAAACACCTTTGCTAATAATTCATATTCATTTACTTCTGTGAACATGCCAAGAGCTAGAGGTTACAGTTCAACCTTTGTGAAATAGTTCTCAGCAAAGCAGAATTAAAGCAGATTAAATATTTAGCTACTGAACTTGTACAGATGTATTAAAGGCAATGGGGAATTTATATTAAGGCTCAATGGCAAAATCCTATTGGCTTTTCTTTTTTCTTCAACAACTGATAGGGCAAGAAAAATAAATAGGAATCTTCAGATGTTGCAGCAAGATTTTCCAGGATAATTCTGAGCCATGCTCTTTGTCCTGAGATTTAATGGTTGTTAGTATCCAGCTAATTGCAATACTACAGAGAAGGTAAAACTCAGCGAGTAAAGATTCCTATTTCCTGCAGTTATTCAGCTTGATTCCTGTTAGAAGTTGTGGTTAAAAAATTAAATGAAGGCAGAAGATTCAAAGCTCAAAACAAGGATAATAACAACTCAAGAAAGGTATCAAACTTTCATTCCATCCCAGGGCAATGAGTTCAATAATTTGGTAAGAGCAGATATGGCAGAAACGTGTACTGGTTTCATTTCCATTTATCAGAGGCAGAGTCTGGGGAGATTTCCTCTCATCCCCCTTGTACAGGAGTAGAATCAAGTAAGGACACAAAGTTATCAAACTAATTCTTTCGCTTATATTTGCAATCCTCTCACCAGTTAAGGCCTGGAATAAGCTTTGAAAGAAAGGATGTCAAAAGCAAGTGATATCAGAAGGGATTCCGGCTTTCCAAAAACCAGTCAATAGAAATTCTTAGCCATCATAATTCTGCTAATAGCCCCATCCTCAAATTTTGAAACAGAGACCACATTCCTTTTAAGCAACACACATGAACCCTACTGAGATGTGCAGCTTGTGGTGACAGGATGACAGAATTTCATAGCCTGTGTCTAATCTAATATTTTAGTGTAATGAACAGTGAGAAGTGAATGATTGCCTGCCCAGTGTCCTGTTTTCACTCTGCTGAAGGTAGCTAAATATCTTTTCAAAAGCTTTATAACTCCATCCACCTGCTAGTTATTATTTTCATCTGTGACACAGAACAGCAACATGAAAACTATCAACACCCCAAACAAATCAGCTGGTAGCTAGTGAAGAGAACAAAGATTTTTGGACATTTAGTATTAGAAAGTTTGTGTGATATTTGAAGCTAGTACTGTAATTTACTATGTTGGCCCAATTTAATGATTCTATTATTCTATTTTTAAATACATTTTTAGTTCTAGCCTGACAAAAAAATTCAGTCTGAATAACCTTTCAGATGAAAAGCTAAACAAAAGAGCTATTCCATATAATTTGCAATGTTTTGTGATAACTGCTACTCACACATTTGATTATTCTATGCACTTCTGCCATTAGGCTGACAGAATCAGTTTACAGGTGACTGAGCCCTCACAGACACCACCTATCTGGTATAAACACAGGACCACTGGAGTGACGACGCCAAATCTGTGACACAAAGATTAAGTCTGATTTTTGACATGAATTAGGTCTGCACTGGCTTTAAAGCTCATCTCTCCTAAATTTAATCATTTAAATCCAAAAAGGCAAAAATGCCAGAAATCAGAAATTTGGTGCCAGGTTAGAACTGTGAGTGCAAGATGTGACAGCTTTGGATTCCCGAAACATTTGTAGAACCAACAATCCCAGGCTTTAGGTAACACTTTGAGCTGCATCAATATGCCCTCTGCTACGACACAGAAATGCAGCAGATGGCACATGGCAGCTTCAAGACCACCAGTCAGGCCTTCTGTCAGCTGCCATTCCAGATATCAAGTGATAGTGATCTAAACATGTAACACATTTTCTTGACCTATATATGTTTCCTCTGATTCTATTGTTGCAAGTACAAAGATTTCAAACAGCCACCTACAACTTTCATCACCTTTTTCCAGAAATAAATCCATGATGAGACACACTCTGCAAATGAAAATATAATATAGTGTAATTTCCTTTTTAATGACGTCAATCAGGACATGCCATTAGAGAATTGCATTTGGAGAAATTACCGAGCATGAAAGTGGAAAGGAGTGAAATTAATAGCAGCAGCAAAAATAATATGATCTACGACTGTGCTACGTCACCTGGATATTTTAAACCCTTGTACTCTAATATGGTCTGTAACCTCCATCAACTTGCCGATAAATGTTTATAGTGAAAGGCAAGAAAAAGAAAGCACAACAGGAGTTAAATGAGTCTTTAGAAATCAATACACAGAAACCATTTCTCCTCCAACATAATTGTCTCAAAATTTGAATCCGAAAGACAAGTTACTTTTAAATACTAGGGATGGTCTCAAGGCACACTTGTGCATTTTTGTGGAATGTGTTGTACTGGACATCATACTAGCATGCCTGCAGAGATTACAGAATTGGCAGACTACTGCCAATGCAGAACTGATGTTGTTATTGCCAAATTGGAGCTTCACACTTGCCTGAACCAAATACTATTTGCAAAGAAGAGGCACCACCACCATACCCGAAATTCTAACTCCAACCTCTACAGGGTGAATACTCTCATCAAAAACTGCCTCCTGCAACAGCCACAAATGCTACTGCTCTGCAAAACCACTGGTTGCCAAGGTGACAAATAGCCACAAATGTCTGCTTTCTAGATTCTATTCAGATTAGGGATGGTTGCATTTATCTCTCACAGCTTCAATTCCACTGTTGCATAAGAAAAGACAGTAATACCTGCTATTTAATGAGCTTGCCAAAATAAATTGAGAGTAGATTGATAATAAGACTTGAAAAGGAATGCAGGCTTCTCCAAGGCAAAAAATGACCGATTTCAACCACAACTGCTTGCAGCCACCAAATGCATCACAACTAAATTGCATTCTTGTGAGTCAGTTTCCAGCTGGTGTATGACCAATACGTAACACACATTATCCTAGCAATAGATAGAAGTGAATGTACAATAAACAACACACTTCTATAAAACAGACTAGTATGCGCTCAAATTATGTTTTTGTTGTTTAACTGCACCAGGTGAACCCCAGACACTTGACTGGGCGGGTATCAAATTTGTAGTAATTTGCTCTATGCTGCAAGATCCCAACCAACATGAAAGCACAAAAATGCCCAATAGAGTTTTTGGACAGCAAAGAGCAGAAAAAGGAAAATATGGGGAAGGCAACCAGAGTGGACTATCCCTGAGCAACACAACCAAAGGTGCAGCCTCAATTCTCTACCAACACTCTTCCCTTTTCTCTGCATTGCCCAAGATATCCACCTGGATAGAGCAGGTTTTTTAATTTACAGAGTGGCACAGTACTGTAGCAGTTATTGTAATGGTATAAAACTGCACCAGTGACACCAAATTAGGGTTTAATTTCCACCATTGCCTCAAAGGAGATTGTATGTTCTTCCCATTGCTGTAAGGGTTTTCTCCAGGTGCTCCAGTTTGCTACCAAAGATGCACAGGTAAAGGTTAGTGCGTCATGGATGTGCTAGGTTGGCACTGGAAATGTGGCGACACTTGCAGGCTGTCCAACATAACCCTTGCTTTACTGATTTGATTTGATGTAAGTGATGCATTTCACTGCATATTTTGATATATGTGTGACAAATTAAGCTAATCTTTGATCTTTTGTATATGCAAAATCCAAAACAAGACTGTTGTGCCATGTCTGTCCCACCAGTTTTTGCAAGTCTCAATACTTCAAGCATATTCAATATCAGCAGTAGAATACAGTTGACTTTCAATAGACGAGGGTGCAAACGAACAACTTCAAACTGCTCTGGGCTTAGAAGCCTGGCTCCAAACTGCTCCATCCCAGCACAAGAGTTAGAGTAGATATCCAACAATAAATTGACAGGGTGTGGAGGGACGAAAACATTCTCAGACAGGATAGTGGAATTGTGCCTAAACACATAGACCTGTAATACTAATTCTTTGAAAGCAAGTGTTAGAATGAGTTTTTTTGGATAAATGACTTCGGCCACCAGACTTCTATTTGACTACTTGACAAAGTACTGTGGATTGAGTCCACAACAATGCACTTCCTAAAAAGGTGTGAATACCAGATGCTTCTGGCGCCGTAGTTTGACCAGAAGCTGTAGTTTCTAAAACAGTATTATCCATACATTATAAATATTAATTGTCTTCTATGTTAGCACGTAAAATGCCAAATAAATGTACTGTGGATTTAACTTGCATTCTTAAAGGCTGTGGATACCAATCCAGACATGTTGGCATCGGAAGGAAAGGATGAAGTTAGGAGGTGTGATGTTTGTAGGTAGTTTCAAAAGGAAACATTGTCTATAACTTCTTAAGTAGTGATTGCCTTTGTGTTTAGCATATAAATATCGAGCCCACATTGGGCTAACAGACCTTTCTACCGAAAGCATCTCCGTCTGTATGATGCCTGCTGTACAGTGGTGTCGAATAAAGAAGCTGCTTTGTACCTACCAGTGATTTCATCTACGCTACAACAGCAAGAATGGATTCAGATCCTACAAAAAGGTTCCCAGCTTGATACTAACATGCTCCATTCTCCTTGATGCCCACTAACCATTGTTTCAAGGATTTCACAGTGCTTCCAACTATAGACTATTTCAACAGTTTTCTCATGCAAAACCTGTGCATCCAGAGATCAGGCACTGCTCTTCCTTCTTGCTTTGGGTACATTCATGTCCAATACTTCACCTATATATCCCATCTCCAAATTATGTGACACGCCAAGAATTGCTGTTCATGGTGATGATCATGATGTATAAAGACTTCCATATCCAGTTTCTCCAGTGACTTGGTCACAGTCACAATATTCGGGGGGCTTGTCTGGGATACTACAATAACCCAATTACGTGGTCACCATCCTTAAATAACAACCATTGACCTCTGCCTTTCATCCAACCATTCCTGATGGGAACAAGCATAAAGGTGAAGGATGTGGTGAGCATATCAGCATTAAAGTTTCCTCAATTCCAGGGGTCACTGTTACTGCCAGTTCCCCTTAAATTAATGTCTCCCTATCATACAAGAGAGGGAAAGAGTGATTGTGAATATTATGCAATGTGCATAAAATCCTAAAGGGATTGGACAGGCTAGATGCAGGAAGATTGTTCCCGATGTTGGGAAAGTCCAGAACGAGGGGTCACAGTTTGAGGATAAAGGGGAAGCCTTTTAAGACCAAGATGAGGAAAAATTTCTTCACACAGAGAGTGGTGAATCTGTGGAATTCTCTGCCACAGGAAACAGCTGAGGCCAGTTCATTGGCTGTATTTAAGAGGGAGTTAGATATGGCCCTTGTGGCTAAAGGGATCAGGGGGTATGGGGAGAAGACAGGTACAGGGTTCTGAGTTGGATGATCAGCCATGATCATACTGAATGGCGGTGCAGGCTCGAAGGGCCAAATGGCCTACTCCTGGACCTATTTTCTATGTTTCTACGTTTAGGAGAAATGACCATCATAGCTGTATAAACTGACAGCAAGTACAAGTTTTAAAATGGAGAGTTCAAATTCATATCTGTTCCAAGTACGTGAAGTTCACAATGGCTACCTGGATATTTTGTTCATGTCTTAAGTAATAGATTTATTTATAGGAGTGAAATGTACCAAGGAGTTGCTCAGGCAAGTTCTACATACCATGGGATGTGGGATTTGGATCTATTTCTCTGAATTTAATTTTACGTGCAAAGTTTCTGTATTTTCTACAGCACTGCAACTAGGTACGTAAGGTTTGATCCAGTTCTACATCTTCAAACAAACACATTTTAAAAATCATGATGCAGCATGGATCATGTTGGCTGTCAATGCACAAGATGACATCTGTAGGACACACTGGCACTGTCTGCTTCAGTAGTAATCATGCAAGGGGAGTGATTTCTAAAGCACAAGGAACTCTCTCCAATTGGAGTGGCAAGGTAGCCTAGTGGTTAGTGTCATGCTATTAGAGCACCAGCATTCCGGGTTCAATTCTGTAAGGTGTTTGTACCTTCTCTCTGTGACCACGTGGATTTCCCATGGGTGTACAGGTTAGGAATACTAAGTTGTGGACAGGCTGTGTTAGCGCCAGAAGCATGAACTAATCTTCTTTAAAAAATAAATAATAAATCAAAAATATTACAATAATCTAAATTATTAAATATCATTTCATTATATTTATCCCACTTGAGGCCCTCTAATTGAATGCACTTAAATGAAAAATAAGCCTGTTAAATGCTTCCAAATAAAATGCCACATTGGAAAATGTCTTTCAGTTGAAAGCCTCAATTGATGATGCATGAAAGATGTTGAAGATAATTTCTTTCTCGCATTAAAATTTAAATTGAAAAAATATCTACCAAAACAAGATATTTAGCCTTCGGTATTAACTTTCAACTACTCCAAAATTCAAATCTGACCACTTATAAGTAAATAATTATGCACAGTCATAGTTGTTTTAACAGCAGTCCCAGGAGTTCCAACAAAACAGAAAGATTGTTTTTCCACAAATTGAAGAAAAGAAGCTATTTGGTCTTGTCCCAGGACCAAACGCTCCAGAACAGAAGTAAAGCTTTCTCTAAACAATCCAGAAATGGAATAAGGCCAATTGCTTTCTCATTGGGGCAAAATGCTGGCAAGATTAGAAAAGGAAATGTGCTATTGTGAAAGGCTGACATCAATGACAAAAGTTCTCACTGGTCTTTAACTCAACAAGTCCATTCCTCACTTAAATGGAATTTGCAAATCAGACTCTGGTAGATGGCTCAGAACTGGTATCCTCCCTGATGAAGCACAAAGAATTACAGGACCTCATCAGACGCAATCACACAATCAAGTACATTGAAATTTGTTCCTGGGTGGGGACAGTAAATTCCTGAACTAATTGCGGGTGGGTACTAATAACAAACAAGTGAAAATCTGCAGATCCTGGAAATCCAAGCAACACACACAAAATGCTGGAGGAACTCTCAGTAGGCCAAGCGTCATCTATGGAAAAGAGTACAGTCACCATGTTTTAGGTCGAGACCCTTCCACAGGACTGGAGAAAAAAAGATGAGGATTCAAGAGTTAGAAGGTGGAAGGGGAGGAAAAAAGACAAAGTGATAGAGAAACTGGGAGGGGGGAGGGGTGAAGTAAAGAGCTGGGAATTTGGTGAAAGAGATACAGGGCTGGAGATGGGGGAAGCTAATAAAAGTACAGAAGGCCATGAAAGAAAGAAAAGGGGGAGGAGCACCAGACAGCACAGGCAAGGAGATTCTCGATCTCTTTCTCAATCTCTCTGTCTCTATCTCTGGAGACAGCTCATCTATTGATGTCTCCCACTGACTCTCACAGCTGCCTCTACTATACTTCTTCCCACCTTGTTACTTGTAAAAATCCCCTTCTCTCAATTCCTCCGTCTCCACTGCATCAGCTCTCAGGATGAGGCTTTTCAATACAGAATGAAGGAGATGTCCTCCTTCTTCAAAGAAAGGGGCTTCCCTTCCTCCACCATCAACACTGCCCTCAACCTCATCTCTTCCATTTCATGCAGGTCAGTCTTCACACCATCCTCCTGTCACCCCACCAGTGATAGGGTTCCTCGTGTTCTCACCTACCACCCCACCAGCCTCCGCGTCCAGCACATAATTCTCCGTAAAATCCTCCATCTCCAACAGGATCCCACAACCAAGCACATCTTTCCCTCACTCCCACTTTCTGCTTTTCGTAAGGATTGCTCCCTATGCAACTCCGTTCTCCCTTCGTCTCTCCGCATTGACCTCCTTCCTGGCACTTACCCTTGCAAGCAGAACAAGTACTATACCTCTTTCCTCACTACCACTGGTGAGATCCGACACAGATTGGGAGACTGCTTTGCCGAGCACCTATGCTCCATACGCCAGAAAAAGCAGGATCTCTCAGTAGCCAGCCATTTTAATTCCACTTCCCACTCCGAAACTCCTCTACTGTTGCAATGAGGTAAAATCTCAGGTTGGAGGAGAAATATTTTATATTCTGTCTGAACAGCCTCCAACCTGGGCATAAACATAGATTTCTTGAACTTACAGTAATGGCTACTCACCCCACCTCCTTCATGATTCCCCATCCCCTTTTTTCTCTCTCTCACCTTATCTCCTTGACGGCACTCTGCTGCTCCTCCCCTCTTTTTTTAAATATATGGCCTTCTGTCCTCTCCTATCAGACTCCCCCCTTCTCCAGCCCTGTATCTCTTTCACCAATCAACTTCCCAGCTCTTTATTCAACCCCTCCCCCTCCCAGTTTCACCTGTCACCTCTGTGTTTCTTCCTCCCCTCCCCCCACCCTCTAACTCAGACCTCATCTTCTTTTCTCCAGTCCTGAGGAAGGGTCTCGGTCCAAAACGTCGACTGCACTCTTTTCCATAGATGCTGATAGGCCTACTGAGTTCCTCCAGTATTTCGTGTGTGTGTTGAGGGTGGGTACTATATGCCTGGGATGCCAGCATAACCAGCTTCCCTTCTTCCATTGGAACTCTTCTGTAAAACAATGGCATTCAGTGATAATTTAAGCAACTACCACTGATGAGCAATGTGGATTTAACCCCAGTTGGCATTTGCTGGCTAGAGGAATGCTATAAAAACTACAGAAACAACAGGAATTCTGCAGATGCTGGAAATTCAAGCAACACACATCAAAGTTGCTGGTGAACGCAGCAGGCCAAGCAGCATCTATAGGAAGAGGCGCAGTCGACGTTTCAGGCCGAGACCCTTCGTCAGGACTAACTGAAGGAAGAGTGAGTAAGGGATTTGAAAGCTGGAGGGGGAGGGGGAGATGCGAAATGATAGGAGAAGACAGGAGGGGGAGGGATAGAGCCGAGAGCTGGACAGGTGATAGGCAAAAGGGGATACGAGAGGATCATGGGACAGGAGGTCCGGGAAGAAAGACGGGGGCGGTGGTGACCCAGAGGATGGGCAAGAGGTATATTCAGAGGGACAGAGGGAGAAAAAGGAGAGTGAGAGAAAGAATTTGTCCATAAAAATGAGTAACAGATGGGGTACGAGGGGGAGGTGGGGCCTAGCGGAAGTTAGAGAAGTCAATGTTCATGCCATCAGGTTGGAGGCTACCCAGACGGAATATAAGGTGTTGTTCCTCCAACCTGAGTGTGGCTTCATCTTTACAATAGAGGAGGCCGTGGATAGACATGTCAGAATGGGAATGGGATGTGGAATTAAAATGTGTGGCCACTGGGAGATCCTGCTTTCTCTGGCGGACAGAGCGTAGATGTTCAGCAAAGCGGTCTCCCAGTCTGCGTTGGGCACTTATCCGTGTAAGCGGAACAAGTGCTACACATGCCCTTACACTTCCTCCCCTACCACCATTCAGGGCCCCAAACAGTCCTTCCAGGTGAGGCATCACTTCACCTGTGAGTTGACTGGGGTGATATACTGCGTCCGGTGCTCCCGATGTGGCCTTTTATATATTGGTGAGACCCGACGCAGACTGGGAGACCGCTTTGCTGAACATCTACGCTCTGCCGCCAGAGAAAGCAGGATCTCCCAATGGCCACACATTTTAATTCCACATCCTGTCCCATGATCCTCTCGTATCCCCTTTTGCCTATCACCTGTCCAGCTCTCGGCTCTATCCCTCCCCCTCCTGTCTTCTCCTATCATTTTGCATCTCCCCCTCCCCCTCCAGCTTTCAAATCCCTTATTCACTCTTCCTTCAGTTAGTCCTGACGAAGGGTCTCGGCCTGAAACGTCGACTGCAACAAACTACAGAACAAGAATTTCAGAATCAAATTGCGTATCAATGCAACACAGTGGAAGCAACTATCCCAAGAACAGTGGTTAATATCTTAAACGAGGGCTCTTTTTATATATTTCAAATTGTGACTAGAATTTGTGATAAACACCCAATCTTAAAAGGGTGCAAGATATACTTTTTAAACCAAAATAAACTTAATTCAAAACTGTGCAATTAACTGTTTCATTAATACACTGATAGACAATGTGCTAAGTAGTGCTGAGTGAGATTTTAAAAACAATAGCACCATTGCCACTCATGTGGCCCCCTAGGTGGAAAGTATGCAGCACGCTGATCAGAAACAAGTTAAAACCAAGAATCATTTGAGTATGGGGGAAAAAAAAATATACATTAAAAAAGTCATAGCATCGAAACAGGTTCATTGGCCCATCCAGTCTGTGCTGAACCATTATACATTACCACCCATCACATTTGACTGTGCCTAACTAAAACTTCACTGGTAATAAAACTAAATTTGTTTAAGGTAATTGGCTGTCAAGACACTTGAGTGATCTGGTTCCACCTCTCCACTTCCAAAAGGAAATTGATGTTATATTTTATGGTGGAAATTTCAATAGACATGAACCACGGAGGAAGAATTCCAATTTACTGAGTGTCTAATCAACACAACAGCTGTGTCACAAACAGATTGTGCAACCCTGTCCGCATCTCCACTTCAAAACAAAAGTGATGTTTCATTCATTTATCGATATATCATCTATTACTAATTAAATGACTGCAAGGACACAGAGAGCAGCTGCTGCCAGAAAGATGGTATAAAAGGCCTCACAGTTCCCAATGACAGCTCTATGTTTATTTTAGATATTTAGTCAGGACATTGTGGTTAATTTTCAAAGTTAGCTTACAATGATTCAAGGCTAAAAGGAATTATCTATGTAACGATGCAGTCAGTTACATACAAACACATGGATCACTTTTCAATTTTGTACAGCCATGCTCTTGGTTATGAACAATCCTTAAGTATCTACATTCAGTTAGGGTGATAAAATACACTACAATTGGTCAGTGTCCTGGATGATGAAATGTTCCAACTCTGCTAATTCAAGGAGCCCTTAATTTCCACTGCAAAGCGTACATTTTCCTGTTGAAAGAGATTTGCCTCTTTATACTGGGTTTATGCAACACTTTTTACTTTTGACGGTCATTCTTCAGTCATTCTATTAACTCTCAGGAATGCAGGTACAGCATTTTAAGTGAACGAAAGTACATCATTATGGCTGAAAAAAGCAGAAGGAAGGACGGACTCCAAGCCAGACTGAAATGTCAGGGTATGAAACTTCCTCTATCCAGTATCATGTTAGCAAATGTACAGTCACTGGAGAACAAGACTGGGAACATAAGGGCAAGATTGGTGTATCAGAAGGAAATGAGAGATGGCTGCATTGTGTGTTTAACAGAGACATGGCTCACTCAAGACACACTGGACACATCAGTAAGAAACAAAGGCTTCACTTTACATTGGATAGACCAAGCAAAAGTTGGGGTCTGTGATTCATGATAAACTTTTCGTGGTGTGTGGATGTAGCAGTGCCAACCATTCTACTTACCAAAAGAGTTCTCAGTGATCCTGACCACAGTTTACATACTACCAAAGGCCACTGTTAAACAAACACTCAGGAAGTATTGAGTGCAGCAAATAGCAATCAAGGTACAGCCTACCCCAATGTCTTTCAAATCACTGTGGGGACTTTAGCCAGGCTGGTTTGAAGAAATCTCTGTCCAAGTATCATCAAGGTATCTACACCTGCAGCACAAATGGTCCCAATACACTCGACCACTGTTATTCAGTACTACACAAAAATCTTAGGCACAAAGATATAACGAGGGTGCCTAAGATTTTTACGCAATATTGTATTTATCAGCCTGGAGCAAAAGTTTGTAAATTTGGTGGGAGTAAAAGCTGTTGCGAATGGCGAAGGTGGAGCACTGCCAAAGGGATGTAGGACAGGTGGCAGAGAAGGAGTGTTGAAGCGGGGTAGTGGTACAGCTGCAGACACACACAGCCCTGAAATGCCAGGCAAGATTATTTGATTCCAAACAATTGGTTTATTGATCATTACAGAATGACTCTCTGGTGCTTCCTGCTCCCTTCCCCTTTTCGCAACCATAATTCCCCTCTCCCTGTCCATTTCCTACTCCCAGTCCACAATAGAGACAGATGTCATAATCAGGTTTATCATCACTTACGTATGTCAGCAGTACAGTGCAATACAGAAAATTACAACAATGTGCAAAAGTCTGAGACACCCCAGCTACTTATGTTTCTAAGACTTTTGCACAGTACTGTACAACTAAGAATGCCTACCATTACAACCCTAGACCACTGTTGTCATCACTTCCTAAAACTACTGATGAGACTCAAAGCCAGACAATAGAACAAGATGGAATTTGAAATAACCAGCCTCAAAACTCAACTCAAACTTACACTCCCCAGTACAATTATTTGAATGGTTTACCCCAGAACAATTGAGTCCTGAATTGGGAAAACAACCAATCAGTGAAAGTCAAGCTGGGATAGGTTTCAGCTGACCACCAGGTGCTGACTAGTCTGGCCCACCGTAACACCTCCATCTTGAAGTTGATTACTTGTAGGATTTGAGCAGAGGATTGATTTCAAATGGGAGAACTGGTTTATGCTGACAATTAGTCCTTCTTAGTGGTTGCAGCCTGTTACTTTCTTGATATGATGGTGTTTGCCACTGGTGGTTGGTTCAGTTGGGGTAATTCGAACCCTTCCAGGAAGAGATGAAGGCGCAGTTCTGTTTTTGAAGATCTGACCAACGAACTTGAGCCCTCGGGAGGACATGGCCACAACTGGTTGATGTGGCAAAGCCAGCTATATCCATCGATGATTACTTCATACAGCACTTTCCCAATCTGTTTCACAATCTGACCTGCTACCCAGTGGCCTTGCCCATTGTGATCATCGCTGGACCATTCTGCAGATCCGGGCTTGAATGATTTCACTTGCCGACCAAGGTCGCTGTGGCTGTCTTTGTGCATCTGACCATCTGCTGTCTCAATGGCAACATTACATCCAACACCGCAGTTTTCTTCCCAAAAGCACTTCAGCTGGAGACATCCCCTCAAAGCCTGTAGGCGGTACAATTTGATATGTCAGCGGGAATATGTTGAGAGCCTCAGACGATGCTCCTTCCCCTCTTGATTTCAAAAGCGGCTGTTTGAATGTATCCACAAACCTCTCTGCTTGGCCTTTGGACTATGAATGATACGGGGGTGAGCAGATCTGGATAAATCCAGTGTTCTGGTAGAATGCAGCAAACTGCTGTGAACGGAATTGAATGCCATCATTAGAAGCAAGCGTTTCCAGAATTTCAAAATGGCTGAAGATCTGCAGCCTCTGTCATTGTTGACTTCGTAGGTAATACATCTGGCCACTTGGAATAGGTGTTAACTAGGGCAAGGTAGGTACACTCATAGATTGGGCCAGCAAAGTCAATACGTACTGAACTCCAATGTCTGATTCGCTGAGGTCATGGTTGTGGATTGGCTCTACTTGGATTCTTTGTAGCCATAGGGACAGGAGTACACTACATACAGCTGTGATATCTTCATCAATACCTGGCCAGTACACAAAACTTCTTGCCAGGACTTTCCATTCAATTGATGCCTGGGTGACCATGGTGGAATTATTTCAATACTTTTGGTTGAAGTATTCATGGAATTATTATTCTTTCTCCAAACATTAGACAGGAGTATACAGTTGAGACAGTTGAGAACATTGCATGCTGTCAGTAGAAGGTTATGACATCTTTCTCAACCTTGAATGGCCATTGTTCTTTGAGGTATCTGGAGATACACTGAAGAGGATCTGAAGCTGCTTCTGCTCTGTTCTTGTCAACTGTGACTGGAAGACCCCACTTTGGCACCCCTTTTACCCCTCCTCTTCTCGTCACCTGCCTATCACCTCCCTCTGGTAGCCCTCCTTCTTCCCTTTCTCCCATTGTCCACTCTCTTCTATTAAATTTCTCCTTGTTTAGCAGTTTACTTTTTCCACCTATCACCTCACAGCTCTTCTCTTCATCCCTCCTCCCTCGCCCAGTGAGCTTCTCCCTCACCTGGCTTCACCTATTACCTTCTAGCTCGTACTCCTTCCCCTCCTCCCAGCTTCTTATTCGGTTTTCTTCCACCTTCCTTTCCGGTCCTGATGGATGGCCTTGGCCCAAAATGTCGACTCTATCCCTTTCCATTGATGCTGCCTGACGTGCTGAGTTCCCCCAGCATTCTGTGTGCGCACTCTGGATTTTCAGCATCTGCAGAATCTCCTGTGTTTAGATTTGATTAGTACTTTGAGGAGCATCACCATGCTTCCACAGGAATGACCCCAAACTACCAATGTTTGTCAGTTTAATAATAAGTACTTTATTGATCCTGAGTGGGAAATTACATTGTTACAACAGCAACATTTAAAATCACACAATTAGCAATAATGATATAATAACAGTAATATTAACTAAAGTACAAAACAATATACACAGTAATTTACCAGTGTGCAATACTGTGCAATAATAAGGTACGAAATAATAAAACAGAGATTGTTGTACTATGGAGTGTGTTCTCCTGTCGCACAGATATGAACTGTTGTATATGCTCATTACATTTGGTAGGAAAGATTTTCTGTAATGATCCCTGTAATAATTATGATCCCAATCACAATATCCATCAGCACCCTCCTGCACAGCTCTAGTAAGGCTGAATCTAAGCACCTCATCTATTTCTTGGGTGCACACCTTAAGGAGTTTGGCTTCACCAGAAATGGCCAGATCTGTTGTAAGGTCACCTGAAAAACTGAATATTACTCTCTCTGATGATAATGTCTCATCTTCTGATATTTTCAACACTCTCCTTTTAGTTGCATGTTCTGCACATCTCTGACCTGCATTTCTCAGCTTTAACAAATTCCTTTATTTCTTTTCTCTTTTTGACAAAGTTTCCTCATTTACCTACTAACCAGGTGGCTCCGTAAATAATGGAAACACCTTCCTGGATGTTGAGGCTAACTTCTCACTTTCCCAGTTATGAAGGGTTTTCAGCCTGAAACAACAACTCAGCTTCTCTTTCCACAAGTGTTGTTTGACTTGGTGAGTGCTTCCATCTTTTTGTTTTGGATTCATCTTAAACTTCATTTCTCTGTTTCTAACTCATGGAAACCCAAATGAATTTGTACCATATATTACCTATTGTTGAAAAGGGAGTCAAGTAATCAGAAATTGAAGTCTACATAATGTGTTAAAACTAAAATGCACAAATTAACAAAAAGGTTTTCTTCTTCCCAATTTGGAAATTAAAGCATTTAAGGGACACATAAATATAGCACTTGAATTCATTGCTGTTTACTGCTTTTATTCCTTGGCTAGTTGACTGTTTTACATTTAAAATGGCTGACGATATGCTAATAGTTTGCAGAGACCATTCTTTCCATTACCCAGATGTCACTTACACCAGAAGTGGCATTTTAATTGCATGTAAATTAATTGGGCATACAGCAAGCTGGCTGGAGGGGCAGCCACATTAGATGGTGTAAAATGTTAGACGCATGAAAAGAATTGGGGATACTTCGCAAAAGAGTTACAAAAAAACCAGCTCCAGAAATTTTCTCAGGACTGCTAACACTTCATGACCCATCTTGAAGATAAATGCAACAGGAAGTTCACTTAAACACAGATTTCCCAAAGTTAAAACACAACAGAAAATACACTGAAGAAAGTCAATGACCCATTTACCTTCCAGAACTAGAATCAGGTTTTATATCTCCGCGATATGTAGTAAAATTTGTTGTCTTTGCAGCAGCAATATAATGTAATACATAATAATAGAGAAAAAAGTGAATTATAGTAGTATATATTAAATAGTTAAATTAACTAAGTAGTGCAAAAATAGAAATCTGTAAAAAAGTAGTGAGGTAGTGTTCATGGGTTCAATGTCCATTCAGAAATCGGATGGCAGAGAGGAAGAAGCTGGTCCTGAATTGGTGAGAGTGCGCCTTCAGGCTCCTGTACCTGCTCCCTGATGGTAGCAATGAGAACAAGGCATGACCTGGGTGATAGGGGTCCTTAATGTAGGATGCTGCCTTTTTGAGGCATCTCTCCTTGATGATTCCTGGATATTATGGAGGCTAGTGCCCATCATGGAGACGACTAAGTTTACAACTCTCTGCAGCTTATTTTGATCCTGTGCAGTGCCCCCCCCCCACCCCATACCAGATGGCGATGCAGCCAGTTAGAATGCTCTCCATGGTACATCTGTAGGAATTTGCCAGTGCAAAAAACACAGCTACTCTCAAACGTGTCTTTATCCTTAGCAATTTTAGAGCTTTCACTTCATATAATAAACATACAAATAAGTAAAATGTGTTTGATTTTAAATATCCTTTTAATGTAGATATATTATAAGCAATTTCATTTACTGATTTCCAAAACTACTTGGCCTGATGTCACCCCACCCCACATCCCCTCTCACCCACAATTTTATTCATTTAATATTTATGTTATGGTTCAATTATAATCGACTATGCTAAGCATTAACATTTCAGCATGACACCGATATTAGAATATTACTTTCCTGTTTGTGCTTCCACATTACATTATTGGCTGCTGTGGAACATCATTGTGAAATTAGATTAAACGTTAAATATTATATAGCACCATAATCATTAGGTAGTGCTTACTCATTTCCCCAATCCAGGCGAGCTGTAATATGCCGTTTTACATCTTTGATCCGATCATGGGTTAGATGCCCCACAAGGACCTGCCTACGGAGATCAAGCAGTTCGTTCATCACATGCCACAGTCGGTGGAACAAATCCCCTTCATTCTTCTGTCAGAAAAGGAAAAAAAAAATGAGATAAAGTATGCTTTGCGGAAATGACATCCTTTTAAAAAGTAGTTGACTTCAAAAACGTGGACTGTCATCATGGTCGATACAGAAAGATCTACCAACACACAAAGAGGATGTTGAGCTGCACTTACAATCAAAATAAAGCTGAATACATACAGGCAGAATTGAAAATGGTAACCAAACATCTTCATGAGATTGAAAGACAGGCATTTATGTTGCGGGGGTGGGGAGAAACTTATGGAAATCAAGTGTTCAAAATATTTAATTTTCTCACAAAAGTGAACATATAAATTGGCCTATTACGAAAAACCTCCTGATTCAATAATGCAGAAACATTTAGGTAAATGGCCTTGGAGTGTTTGGAAAGATTCTTAGCCGTACATCACGTTTGTTCTGAATTCAAACTAAATGCCCCGGAGAGAAAAACAAACTAAAATTTAATAAAATACCCAAAGTGTCCTCAGGATAGCGAAGACATGAGAGAAATAATTAATTCATTAATTTGAAATGCGTATACTTTCATGGCAGTCATGAAGTGGATCTGAATTCAGGCACGTCTCATCAATGTTGTTATGAATACTGCCCAATCTGCATATCACAAAAATTTACTCTACAAATCTTTAACACCATTTTCTTTTCTTGCTCTTTTCTGGAATGTAGCAGTATTCCTTTTATTTAAAACTGTCATATTAATCAATGCTGTTGGTGATCAGGTTTTCCATTTCAAATTTTCTTTACTGAAGTCACTTGCAAAATACATACACATTCAATGGAGAACAAATATGATGCACGGCCAAGGACTTCTCTGAAAACACAAAGTTGTTGATAGTGCAGGTCTTCTTGCTGCAGGAACTGGATATTGGACTGAATAGGATTCCACGTAATTTCATTTGATTATAATCAAGGTCACTGGAAAACCATTTTCTATATGCTCCCACCCTGCTAAAGGACACATCCTGCTCCGCTTTTGAATTCAGCCCACATCACTGTCCCTGGCTCTGATCCGACGCTGCCCTAAGGCATCAAATTGTGCTACATTAGGGTGGAAATATCTGATCTTACAAAATCAATGCCTGCCACAAGCAGCACAGTCCAGTCAGTAGGAGGTATGGAGTGGGGCCTGTGAGGAAAGGAAATTTGGGAAAATTGACCATTATGTGGGAGGTGAGTTGAGAAGAGAAAAGGATAGAGGAATGAATTGCAGAAAGATTTTTTTTAATAACTTCAAATTTAGCAAGAAAATTTTAAAAATTAATTACATTTTGCAGCTTGGCAGCTCCAGCACCTGCCCCACAAATTAAAATCTCCAGGTTTTGGGTGCCAGAGTCTTCTGTTGTTCCTCATTTGACCTGATAGCAAATCCATTAAGCTTCACATTTGGCTGGTACTGAGCAAGAAAACAACTGGTAGCTTTGGATCAGCATCCTTTAATAAAAATGTTGTCAATCCTTTTTGATCAACTGAAATACTCACTGAGCCTGTAGCAGATGGTAGCTGAGGCGTTTCTCCAGAGTCCTCCTGACCCGAAATGCCATGTTTCCATGGGGATGTGGGGCGTGAATTTAAATAAGAAATTTCTTTAGAAGGTAGGGCAGTCGCTGAAAATTCTACATGGTATTTTATTTCAGAATGGAGCCAGGGACTATATTTTGTGATGGAAACAAGCCTTCAGAACCAATTGTTTTTAATCAATCTACCAGATTGATAGAGAGTTCTGATTTCCAGCAGCTGTAGACTGTAAATACTGGGTATAAATCAATGCAAGTTGGGAGTAGCCATTTTGAACACTTTTGGATTCAATGTGTGCATCTAATTTGAAAATTATTTCCTTGGATTAGTCTGTGACATACAGTACAATCTCTATTTCAGGTGCTGGACAATATTAGTGTTCTGACCGTCTACGTTTACTCACTTTAATAGCTGAGACTAATGCATTTTAATCCCTTCATTGGAAGCAAATGATTCGGCAGCATTATTTGAAAGAACCCTCAGCAAAAAATAATTCACAATTGACACAGCACAGGAAGTGAAAGCAATGAATTATCCTTTGTTTACCTTCCATCCTTTTTGTTTAAACAGATTTTCCATGCTGTCTTGCAATTTAATTTTCCGCACACATGCTACCTTCTGGCTAGAAAGCTGATGGTCTGTTTACAGGCTTTGCTTGACAACCAGTTGCTGGTCACAAGGTGACCCAGTTGACCTGAACAATCTTCCCTTCTCACTAACTGAACTTGAGCATTAATGATTGTGCAAGGATGCTGGGAAAACTTCAATGAGATGGTTCATGATGCCAAGTCGTCTAAACATTCTTTGCCGGATTGCAGTCTTTACTTTCAATGTCTTTCCATTTCATATAATAGAATACTTGCTTTGCAGATACAAGCTTAATAAGAGAATATTTTAGGTGTTGAATAATACTCCATTCACACCAGACTCAAAATGAAAAATAAAACAATAGATTATGCAATAGCTTTATTCCTTGAATATGTGCTTATTTAATCTGATTATGTTTTAAATGCTACTTCAGGATCATACCGAATTTAGATCTCACAATGTTGAATAGGTTAAGAAAAACAAGCAATAATTGTGGTTTGCCTTAAATAGAAGACAAATATTCACCTCAACAGTCAGCTGAGGAATGCTCCTACCCCAGTAGCTTTAGCCACCCTTCAAGGTATGGACAGATGGGAGTTAGATTGTATTTTTACCTTATAAAAGCTACAGTCTATATTGTGATTATGCTTACTACTCATGACATTGTTTTAAATTTTTTCCTTTTCCACAGCTGCTTGTAAGGTGTTTGTATGTTCTCTCCATGACCATGTGGGTTTCCTCCAGGTACTCTCATTTCCTCCCACAGCACAAAGACATACCAGTTAGTCATTGTAAATTGTCCCATGATTAGGCTATGGTTAAATTGTGGGGGAGTTGCTAGGTGGCAAGGCTCAAAGGGCCCGAAGGGCCTGTTCCTCACTGTATCTCAATAAGTACATAAATATATTACAGAGAGAGCAGCAAACTTTGAGACCCTAAACTTCCAGGTGTTTTCCCCTCATTCTGATGCATTACAAAGCTTGAAGCATCAAGGTGAAAAGGAAAATTGAGGGCTTCATTTTGAACACCCTTTGGTGTCTGAAACAATTGACATTATGGTAATAACTCAGTAACATTATTATTAAAATTCAGAAACGGGCAAAGTTTCTTGCAAGGTTACCTTCAGAAGGACTTTTGGCACACAGGAAATATTATGAATCAATACTCTCCAGGATTAATTTCAAGAATGTAAAATCAAAAGTAGGACAGCAAGTTAAATGACAGTATGAAGAAGTACAGACAAAAAAAAACATAATGGATGCAAATCAGAGCTAATTATATATTTAACTATTGAGCCAACTAACAACTGGGGGGGGGCGGGGGGGATCAATAAAATCTGCACCACTGTTTCCACTGCTGTCAGGTTAAGGTCCGCTTAAAGATTATGCAAGTCTCAAAAATGTTCACGCATGAGAGGAATGTGAATATGCCATCTAATATTAAAATGTCCAACCCGTTGTTAAACACTAGCAAGGCTTGCGGATACACTGAGAATCCCAGCATATTTCTCTGTAGTAGAAATACAATGAATTTCCTCAGGTCCTGCACTAGTTCTCCACTGTTGGAATTCTGGCAACTATTACACTGATGAAGAGGTCAGAGGAGGGAGTTATCAAAGTATATTTCAGGATATATACTTCTAAGATATAAAAAAGAAAATTGTTACCACATAAAGCTGTTTCCACATTATCCCCCATTCTCGTAAAGTTCCTGTCATTTCTGTGATGACTGTGTCTTCTGTTGGAATGATTGTTTCAAATTGCCTGTGATTGTAAAGAGAACAGATCTGTCATAAATTGAAGGTTGCCGATCTACATTAAGTTACAGAAGGACTGGGCTATTTCACTTTTTTGTGCAGAATGACTGAAATATTTATCTTCCTTATGAAAGTAATGGGCAAAAATAATCTCCTCTCCATGTGTCTGCAGATTTGAATGATTCTCAAGCACAACTGCACAATTTTCTTGAAAAACTTCAGCAATTAAATATCTTTATTTGTTGTGCTTAAAATGCTTTTATCTTTTAAAATAAGATATCCTTACAGTAATTGTAACCTACATATTTAGTAATGGGTATTTTTTGTTTTAAATTGCAGTAATAAAGAAAATAACATTTCAAAATTTTATTGTCCTGATACTGGAGTGAAACCTGTGGACTTACTGAGAGCCATACCCGATGTCCAATGCATACTCTTCCTTGAGCACAAATCCAAGGCAGTTTAATCTAATACCATTTCCAGTTAGATTCATACATACAAGGTACAGGTGGATAATTAACACGATACTTCAGTTTGAAAATAAGCAACTTTTCATATATGTAATGCAAAAAGGCAATCTGGCAGTGGTGGAATTGGAATTAATGTCTTGATTTGGCAAGAACTATTATTTACTCCGAGCTTCCACACATCTCCAAGGTTGTGGCAGAGATGGACTGAGGGTATATAATAGTAACTTCTCTCACACACATGCACACGGTTATATTTCAAACTTTAAGTGCAACCAAGCTAGCCAAAGAATCATTAAATTATAATTGTCAACTATAGATACTTTTTCATTTACAGGGAAATGCATGTAGTTATATTTCCCCACTCTAATAACTCTATAAACCAGGAAGTACTTCCAGCACTACATAGCAATTAATCATAAATTGCAAATCACGACAGTCTTCAGTAAGCAGCCAATTTGATCATGACTGGAGAACAATTACAGATTATGAAGGATATTTTCTTCAGTTAAGCTTAATTATATCTTCCTGCCAGCAGCTTGATACCATGATAGGGTAATTACAGTAGCAATTCGGTTTAATAACTGTGCAAATCATAATATGAATATTCCCAAACCCATTTAGAAAATTAAGCCAGTGAACAGTTCTTTCCTTCACACTTTAGAATTGCTGAACTTACCCTTTGTTTTTGACATTTGCATTTTTCAAGTGAATATAGGCAGCGGGGAAAATTCCCTTTAAGAATGAGAAAAATATTAATTTTTCAAGCTACCCATGTTGCTTAAAAATTACATTCTGTATAACAGTGCAAAACACATACTCTAAATATACCCCAAAACAAAGCACCATATATAACAATTTGCATTTTTGTAGATTTTTCAAGGTACTTTAAATAAAACAAAGGAATTTTACATTAAACAAACTTAGACACAGACATCACACAGAAATATTGCCAGGTATTGAGAAATGGGCAATTCTCAAACCCAAAGGTTTGGTCAATGGGTTGGTTTTAATGAATGTCTTTAAGGACCAAAGTCAGTAACAAAGACTGAGTTTGCACTGGGAGCCAAAAATAATATCTCTGCCCTTAAGCTCAGATGGAGGAATTTTATGCTTTGAATGTCAGATGAGCCAACGGGCAACTTAGAGTGAAGGGATCTGGAGAGATGCTAGCAAGGTAAAAATGGATGTCAAGAGTTCACAAGGAATTGGTGATTTTCCAATCATATTGCACTTAAAGCAAGAAGCAGTAAGCAATCAAAATCCTACAATGCAAGCTTTAAGAAAGCCCAAATAAAAAGTCATTATGGCTTAAATAAAATATTTGCAACCCTCTGAACAAATGCGGGTATTAATGGATTCTTTAACATGAAGGGACAGCAGAAATAAAGCATGACAATTTATCCGGGACATGCTGTAGGGTATCTTAACATTTTACAACAAACTAGTAACTTAAGCACATTTACTCTTGAAAAGAATTCACAAAGTTCCATAATTTAAGTGCAAAATTATATTGTGTAGATGTATATACTGTACCTTCGTGCTTGGATTTCTTAAAACAAATCCTCTGTACCAACCTAAGAATAAAACAGAAAATTCAAAAGTGAAGTGTTTTTTTTAAATTAAAGACTGGAATACAGTTGATGGAAAATCAGTAGAAAATGTGACCAGCAATTTTATATCACTGTTCTCTCGGGAATCCATGGCTGTGTAGAATTTCAAGTGCTTAAAAACTGCCCAATAGCGTTCCTTGCAAATACCAGCCATTTGTCCTGAAGGGTTTTGGCCCAAAATGTCAACTGATTATTCACATTCTCAGATGCTGCCTGACTTGATGAGTTCCTCTCGTATTTTGTGGGAGTTGCTCAAGATTTCCAGCATCTGCAGAATCTCTTGTGATTATGATTATCCACTAATTTGCCCACAATGACAATGGTCTTTGCTATTAACCTCATTATTTGCGCACTTATTTCGAGCAGCTTCAGTCATGGGACATTTGCAAGTAAATACTGCAGATGAAATGTTGTTGTATAGTGTGACCTATGTGGATTCATTGTTAGCTTTCTGAACACAGCGACTCATTGTCTGGCTCATTGAAATTCATCGCATGGGGCATGAAGTTGCTTTCCTTGCACAGTAGATATCAACTGAACACAGTGTTCGAGCAGAGCTGGAACGATACAAGAAGGAACTTCACAGCCATAATTAATTAATCCTGGATTAGCTAGCAGTGATTCTTTTTATTATGTGCTAAATGTTAATTACTGCCTATGAACCACGCTGGTACTGAAAATTAGCTTGTCCTAATGTAGCCTCATGTTTTCACTTTAATTGTTGATCATATGAAAGTGAAAAATAATCCAAATATTAATTGCAAAACAGACAAAATGCTGGGCTGATGAAGGGTCTTGGCCCGAAATGTCAACTGTTTACTCTTTTCCATAGATGCTGCATGGCCTGCTGAGTTCCTCCATCATTTTGTGTGTGTTGCTTTGGATTTCCGGCACCTGCAGATTTTCTCGTGTTCCCAAGTACTGTATTAATTTCTCCCTTTTCTTTCCCTCACCCAGTCCTATGCCTCTCTATTTTCATTCCTGAACATTATGCTCATCTATTTCATTTATTGTTCTATCTCAAAACTTTGTGCTAAATTTATGATCCCTCTGACAGGTTGTGGAGATACACAGGTATTTGCAAATAATCATTTGAAAAGCAAATGCCCTATTGCCTTAGCTGAGGCACTAATAAGTGGCACTTCTACAATATGCTATGGCAAAACATCAAGATGATTCAGGGATTCTGATCCATGATTTGTTGTAACAGGATAACACAAAGCCTTTTCAAACTCCACATTCCAAAGACGGAGCATGGAGGTTCAATAGGCAAGGACACCCTTTGTTCTTGCATATGGATCAAAATTCCCTGGATCGTCGTAGTGATACCAAGCCTTCTGAGGTGGTGTATATTACTCCTTGAATCATATTTTGAAGCAGCACTGAAATGCCAAACAAAATACCTGAACTGGGAAGTTTTAAAATGCTGCAATATTTCTTCAGTACAGTGTGATTACAAGTAGCCAAACTTCAAATTATCATGAAATTTCAGGCACAGACCTTTTAAACTACATGATTTAATACATTTTTCATATTTCAACATCAGTCCATGCTGACTCATTTCATCAATTCCATCCTCCCTACTTATTTCCCTGTAATCTATTTTCTCTCAAATCTCATTAGCTCTCTCCCTACCTCTCCTTCCCCATGCCACACACAAGGAGCAATTCACATCAATGAACTAGTCCAGCCAACAGGTCTTTAGGAATCAGGAAGAGAGCAGAGCACCTGGGGAAACCCCATACGAGTTTGTGCTGATATATTTTCTTTATTTGTGCACTTCAGTTGAATTTTTTTTTAAATCTGCTGCATATTTGATTGAAGTATTAGGTAAAGGATCTTTTTAAAAGTTTTAGAACATATATATGCATTGCTATACCATATTAAAAATACAGCAACAATTCAGCAAAAGTGTTTACATTTTTAAAAATATTTAAGTTATTCACATTTACAATGCAATTAATGCATATTTTGAGTGTTTTTTGTCTACCTTCATTAATCAAATTGAACAAAGTTATGCTTAATTCAGAGATTTCTCTTAAAAAGGTGAAGTACAAGCACAAGAAAAAAAACTCTTCTCAGATTCAGTGCCATGTGCACCTGATTTGTTGATTGCATGCAATGGAGAAATTAAAACTCATGGTATTATTTTGTACATTTGAATGTATGAGAAAGTTGTTTATTCTATACACCGAGCAGTGCTGTGGGGAAAGAAAACTCTTTAGCCCATGTTCTTTGGCATTCCTTGATGCACATTTATTTCAACTCTTATTACACTATCCTCCAAAATGCTTGCATCTTCAAATATATATACACACACACACACGTATTATATATATATATATATATATATATATATATACACACATACATACACACACACACAGTATGCCACCATATACAGCCTTGAGATTTGATTTCTTGTGGGCATACTCAGTAAACGCAACAAACATAATAGAATCAATGAAAGATCACACTCAACAAGACGGATAAATAACTAATGCGCAAAAGACAACAGACTGTACAAATATAAAAGAAATAATAAGTTAGCAATAAATATCGAGAGCATGAGATGAAGAGTCCTTGAACTGAGCCCATAGGTTGTGGGACTATTTCAGTGATGGGGCAAGTGAAGTTGAGTGAAGTTATCCCCTCTAGCTCAGGAGCCTGAAGGCTGAGGGAGAACCATTCCTGCTGTGAGCCCTGAGGCTCCTGTACCTTCTTCCTGATGGCATCAGTGAGAACACACCATGGCCTGAGTGGTGGAGATCCCTGATGATGGATGCTGCTTTTTTGAGGTAGCACTCATGTAGATGTGCTCAATGTTAGGGAGGTCTTTACCTATGATGGAATGGGCCATATCCAGTACTTTTTGTAGGATTTTACGTTCAAGGGCATTGGTGTTTCCATACCAGGCTGTGACGCAGCCAGTCAATATACTCTCCTCCACACATCTATAGAAGTTTGTAAAAGTTTTACATGTCATGCTGAATCTTCATAAACTCCTAAGGAAGTAGAGGTGCTGGCATGCTTTCTTTGTAACTGTACTTGCTTGCTGGACCCAGGACAGATCCCCTAAAATGATAACAGTGAGGCATTTAAAGTTACTGACCCTCTGCACCTCTGATCTTCCAATGAGCACTGGCTCATGGACTTCTGGTTTGGTCCTCCTGAAGTAAATAATTACCTCCTCGGTCTTGCTGACAATGAGAAAGAGGTTGTTATTGTGGCACCACTTAACCAGATTTTCAATCTTCTTCCTAAATGCTGATTCATCACCACCTTAGATTTGGCCAACAACAGTGGTGTCGTGAGCAAACTTAAATACAGCATTGGAGCTGTGCTTAACCTCATAGTCATAAGTATAAAGTGAGTAGAGCAAGGGACTAAGCATACTGCCTCCTGGTGCACCAGTGCTGAGGGAGAATGTGGTGGTGGTGTTGTTGGCAATCCAAACTGACTGGAGTTTGCAAGTGAGGAAATAATGGATCCAATTGCACAAAGAGGTATTGAGGCCAAGAGCTTGAAGCTTATTGATTCATTCTGAGGGGATGATAGTACTGAATACCGAGTGTTAGTCAATGAAGAGCATCCTGATATATGTATCTTCACCGTCCAGATGTTCCACGGTTGAGTGAAGAGCCAATGAAATGGCATCTGCTATGGACCTGTTGTGATGGTAGGCAAATCGGAGCAGATCCAAGTTGCTCCTCAGGCAGGAGTTGAAACGTTGCATCACCAACTTCTCAAAGCATTTCATCACAGTGAATACGAGTGCTACTGGACAATAGTTGAAGCAGGTTACCACGTTCTTCCTAAGCACTGGTATAAATGAAGCTTGCTTGAACCAGGTGGGCACCTCAGACTGCCAAAGCGAGAGGTTAAAGATATTGGTGAACACTGCAGCCAGATGATCAGTACGGGTCTTAAGTACTTGGCCAGCTACCCCATTTGAGCCAGATGTTCTCAGCAAAAGTATAATACACTAGAAATTTAATACCAGAACGCAGTAATTAAATACACTTTGTGATGGAATATCTACGGAAAAAATAAATGAAACTTAAATAAAATCAGGGACTTGCCAAAGAATTTTCTTCCTACATCTTCTAAGGACCTGTCAAGTAATGCACATGATATCCATACATGTACATGGCATCCACTAGGATGCCTGTCCTGTTTTTTTTTGTTTTGTTCAAAGTAAATTTAAAGTACGTATATGTCACTAGATACTACCTTGTGATTCATTTACTTGCAGGCATTCAAAGTACAACAGAGAAATACAACGGAATCAATGAAAAAAACTACCCTCAAGCAAGGACTGATGAACAACCAGTGTGCAGAAAGACAAACTATGCAAAAAAAAATGTATATCAGTAAATAAATAATACTGCGAACATGAGTTGTGGGGTCCTTCAAAGTGAGTCCAGTGGTTATGGAATCAGTTCAGAGTTGAGGTAAGTGAAGTTATCCACACTGATTCAGGAGCCTGATGGTTGAAGTTTAATAACTGTTCCTGATTCTAGTGGTATGAGACCCAAAGCTCCTGTACCTTCTTCCCAATGGCACCAGCAAAATGAGCACGAAGTGGATGGTGGAGGTCCTTTATGATGGATGCTGCTTTCTCGTAGCAGTGCACCTTGTAGACAAGTTCAATGGTGGGGAGGGTTTCGCCTGTGATGGACGGTTGTGTCCAGCCCAGCAGGTGATGATGGTTGTGGCCCGATTCAACAGCTGGGTGATGTTACTTCCAGCCATCTACACACATGCTCACAGAGCCTTACATGAGGACACAAAAGGAGGCTATGAAAAAAAAACTCCATTGGTTCAGAGTGCACAGACTCAATTTCCTAGCTCAAACACGAGGAAATCTGCAGATGGTAGAATTTCAAGCAACACACATAAAAATTGCTGGTGAACGCAGCAGGCCAGGCAGCATCTATAGGAAATGAAACCATTCATTTCCTATAGATGCTGCCTGGCCTGCTGTGTTCACCAGCAACTTTTATGTGTGTCAATTTTCTAGCTGTTGATGTATTTCAAATTGCCCTTTTTCTCCCTCATCGAAGACAGGCAAGCAAAATGTTCTTCAACCTCTTCTAATAAAACTACTGCCTGTCAAGGGTTGAGCTTTATCAATCACTGGAAACAAGTTTTCAGCTAACTTGGCTCACTGTGAAAAGGCACCCTGTCTCCATACTCTGCCTCGTCCTTCCCACAAGACAACTGAAACAGAGGCTGTAGAAGTTAGAGTAAAAATAACATACACAGACAAATGCAGTTTGCATTTACAATAAATCAGCGCAGTCTAGAACAAGTACTAAAAACATGGAAAAATCAATTTAATTTGTTTAGTGTAACATAACCCCATCACACAAGGGGTTTTTAAACACACTATACCGACTACCTTGCTGGCAAACGTGCAGTCTCTGGTGAATAAAATGGAAGATCTCAGAGCTAGGGTGCTGAATCAGAGAGACATTATGACTGCGTGTGTCCTTTGTTTCAGAGAATCCTTCCGTACTGGATGCAGCGATTCAGATCGACTGGTTTACTATACACTGTCAGGATAGATCTACAGAGTCTCTCAAAAGCAGAGGTGGAGGAGTATACCTCATGATCAACTCTTCTTGCTGCACAAATATATCAGTGCTGTCCCAATTCTGCTCACCAGACCTGGAATATCTAGCAGCTAAGTGCCATCCTTTTTACCTGCCACAGGAGTTCTCCAGGGTCATTTTGGTAGCAGTATACATTCCACCTCAGGCCAATGTCAAGCAGGTTTTAGATGATCTGAGCAATGAGATCAACATGCAAGAAACAGCGCACCCCAATGCCTTCACCATCGCTTTGGGAGATTTTAACCAGGCCAGACTGAAAATAAAATATCACTAAGCAATTACCATCAACAGATCACTTGCAATACCAGAGGAAACAACAGACTGGACCATTGCTATACAGCCATCAAGAATGCCTACCATGTTATTCCACGCCCTCACTTCGGGAAGTCTGATCACCTGGCTGTACTTCTACTCCCTGAGTATAGGCAGAGACTGAAGACTGCAGCACCAGTAGTGAGGAGCAAGAAGGTATGGACAAGGGAAACACAGGAGTGCCTACAGGACTGCTTTGAATTGGTGGACTGGACTGTATTCAGGGATTCATCTTCAAACTTGGATAAGTATGCTGCAACATACATCAAAGTTGCTGGTGAACGCAGCAGGCCAAGCAGCATCTATAGGAAGAGGCGCAGTCGACGTTTCAGGCCGAGACCCTTCGTCAGGACTAACTGAAGGAAGAGTGAGTAAGGGATTTGAAAAGGGCTTTTCAAATCCCTTACTCACTCTTCCTTCAGTTAGTCCTGACGAAGGGTCTCGGCCTGAAACGTCGACTGCGCCTCTTCCTATAGATGCTGCTTGGCCTGCTGCGTTCACCAGCAACTTTGATGTATGTTGCTTGAATTTCCAGCATCTGCAGAATTCCTGTTGTTTAAGTATGCTGCAGTTGCTACTGACTTCATTAAAACCTGTGTGGATGAGTGTGTGCCTACAAAGACTTACTGTATATTCCCAAACCAAAAGCAGTGGATGATTCAGGAGGTAAGTCGTCTGCTAAAGGCTAGATCTGTAGCATTCAAGTCTGGCAACCCAGGTCTGTACCAGAAAACCAGGTATGATTTCCTGAGGGGTATTTGAAGGGAAACGAGACAATTTTGAACAAGGTTGGAGGTGACATCAGATGCATGGCAACTCTGGCAGGGTTTGCAAGACATTACTTCCTGCAAAGCGAAACCCAATAGCATGAATGGCAGCAATGCTTCACTACCAGATGAACTTAATGCCTTCTATTCCCTCTTTGAAAGGGAGAACACAACTACTACTGTGAAGATCCCTACTGCACCTGATGACCCTGTGATCTCTGTCTCAGAGGACAATGTTAGGCTGTCTTTAAAGATGGTGAACCCTCGCAAGGTGGAAGGTCTCGGAATACCTGGTAAGGCACTGAAAACTTGTGCCAACTAACAAGCTGGAGTATTCAAGGATATTTTCAATCTGTCACTGCTACCGGCAGATGTTCCCACTTGCTTCACAAAAGGCAACAATTATACCAGTGCCTAAGAAGAATAATGTGAGCTATCTTAATTACTATCACCCAGTAGCACTCACATCCACAGTAATGAGATGCTTTGAGAAGTTGGTCATGACTAGACTGAACTCCTGCCTCAGCAAGGACCTGAGCCCACTGCAATTTGCCTATTGCTACAATAGATCAATGGCAGACACAATCTCAATGGCTCTTCACTCGGCCTTAGACCACCTGGACAACACAAACACCTATGTCAGGACGCTGCTCATCGACTATAGCTCAGCAGTTAATACCATCATTCCTACAATCCTGATTGAGAAGTTGAAGAACCTGGGCCTCTGTACTTCCCTCTGCAATTGGATCCTTGACTTCCTAACCAGAAGACCACAATTTGTGCAGATTGGTGATAACATATCCTCCTCGCTGCGATCAACACTGGCGCACCTCGGGGTGTTTGCTTAGTCCACTGCTCTACTCTCTATACACACATGACTGTGTAGCTAGGCATAGCTCAAATACCATCTATGAACTTGCTGACGATACAGGCATTCTTGGCAGAATCTCAGATGGTGACAAGAGGGTGTACAGGAGTGAGATATGCCAACTAGTAAAGTGGTGCCGCAGCAACAACCTGGCACTCAGTGTCAGTAAGATGAAAGAGCTGATTGTGGACTTCAGGAAGGGTAAGACGAAGGAACATATACCCATCCTCATAGAGGGATCAGAAGCGGACAGAGCAATTTCAAGTTCCTGGGTGTCAAGATCTCTGAGGATCTAACCTGATCCCAATGTATCGATGTACATAGAACATAGAATAGTACAGCACATTACAGGCCCTTCGGCCCACAGTATTGTGCCGACCCTCAAACCCTGCCTCCCATATAACCCCCCACCTTAAATTCCTCCATATACCTGTCTAGTAGTCTCTTAAACTTCACGAGTGCGTCTGCCTCCACCGCTGACTCAGGCAGTGCATTCCACACACCAACCACTCTCTGAGTAAAAAACCTTCCTCTAATATCCCCCTTGAACTTCCCACCCCTTACCTTAAAGCCATGTCCTCTTGTATTGAGCAGTGGTGCCCTGGGGAAGAGGCGCTGGCTATCCACTCTATCTATTCCTCTTATTATCTTGTACACCTCTATCATGTCTCCTCTCATCCTCCTTCTCTCCAAAGAGTAAAGCCCTAGCTCCCTTAATCTCTGATCATAATGCATACTCTCTAAACCAGGCAGCATCCTGGTAAGTCTCCTCTGTACCCTTTCCAATGCTTCCACATCCTTCCTATAGTGAGCCAACCAGAACTGGACACAGTACTCCAAGTGTGGCCTAACCAGAGTTTTATAGAGCTGCATCATTACATCGCAACTCTTAAACTCTATCCCTCGACTTATGAAAGCTAACACTCCATAAGCTTTCTTAACTACCCTATCTACCTATGAGGCAACTTTCAGGGATCTGTGGACATGTACCCCAAGATCCCTCTGCTCCTCCGCACTACCAAGTATCCTGCCATTTACTTTGTACCCTGCCTTGGATTTTGTCCTTCCAAAGTGTACCACCTCACACTTCTCCAGGTTGAACTCCATCTGCCACTTCTCAGCCCACTTCTGCATCCTATCAATGTCTCTCTGCAATCTTCGACAATCCTCTACACTATCTACAACACTACTAACCTTTGTGTCGTCTGCAAACTTGCCAGCGCACCCTTCTAAGTAGAGGTCTCAGAACAGATCCTTGTGGGACACCACTAGTCACAATCCTCCAATCTGAATGTACTCCCTCCACCACCACCCTCTGCCTTCTGCAGGCAAGCCAATTCTGAATTCACCTGGCCAAACTTCCCTGGATCCCATGCCTTCTGACTTTCTGAATAAGCCTACCGTGTGGAATCTTGTCAAATGCCTTACTAAAATCCATATAGATCAAATCCACTGCACTACCCTCATTTATATGCCTGGTCACCTCCTCAAAGAAATCTATCAGGCTTGTTAGACACGATCTGCCCTTCACAAAGCCATGCTGATTGTCCCTGATCAGACCATGATTCTCTAAATGCCCATAGATCCAATCTCTAAGACTCTTTTCCAACTGCTTTCTCACCACAGATGTAAGGCTCAATGGTCTATAATTACTCAGACTATCCCTACTACCTTTTTTGAACAAGGGGACAACATTCTCCTCCCTCCAATCCTCCGGTACCTTTCCCATGGACAAAGAGGACATAATGATCCTAGCCAGAGGCTCAGCAATCTCTTCCCTCGCCTCGTGGAGAATATTCCTCACCTGGGGAATATTCCGTCAGGCCCCGGGGACTTATCCGTCCTAGTGTATTTTAACAACTCCAACACCTCCTCTCCCTTAATATCAACATACTCCAGAATGTCAACCTCACTCATATTGTCCTCACCATCATCAAGTTCCCTCTCATTGGTGAATACTGAAGAGAAGTATTCATTGAGGACCTCGCTCACTTCCACAGCCTCCAGGAACATCTTCCCACCTTTATCTCTAATCAGTCCTACCTTCAGTCCTGTCATCCTTTTGTTCTTCATATAATTGAAGAACGCCTTGGGGTTTTCCTTTACCCTACTCGCCAAGGCCATCTCATGCCCCCTTCTTGCTCTTCTTAGCCCCTTCTTAAGCTCCTTTCTTGCTTCCCTATACTCCTCAATAGACCCATCTGATCCTTGCTTCCTAAACCTCATGTATGCTGCTTCTTCCACCTGTCTAGATTTTCCACCTCACTTGTCACTCATGGTTCCTTCACCCTACCATTCTTTATCTTCCTCACAGGGACAAATTTATCCCTAACATCCTGCAAGAGATCTCTAAACATCGACCACATGTCCATAGTACATTTCCCTGCAAAAACACCATCCCAATTCACACCCGCAAGTTCTAGCCTTATAGCCTCATAATTTGCCCTTCCACAATTAAAAATCTTCCTGTCCTCTCTGATTCTATCCTTTTCCATGATAATGCTAAAGGCCAGGGAGCAGTGGTCACTGTCCCCCAGATGCTCACCCACTGAGAGATCTGTGAGCTGACCCAGTTCATTACCTAGTTCGAGATCTAGTATGGCATTCCCCCTAGTCGGCCTGTCCACATACTGTGATAGTAATCTGTCCTGGACACACTTAACAAACTCTGCCCCATCTAAACCCTTGGAACTAATCAGGTGCCAATCAATATTAGGGAAGTTAAAGTCACCCATGATAACAACCCTGTTATTTTTGCACCTTTCCAAAATCTGTCTCCCAATCTGCTCCTCTGTATCTCTGCTGCTACCAGGGGGCCTATAGAATACCCCCAATAGAGTAACTGCTCCCTTCCTGTTCCTGACTTCCACCCATACTGACTCAAAAGAGGGTCCTGCTATATTACCCACCCTTTCTGTAGCTGTAACAGTATCCCTGACCAGTAATGTTCCCCCCTCCTCCCCTTCCCCCCCCCCATCTCTTTTAAAGCACTGAAATCCAGGAATATTGAGAATCCATTCCTGCCCTGGTGCCAGCCAAGTCTCTGTAATGGCCACTACATCATAATTCCATGTATGTATCCAAGCTCTCAGTTCATCACCTTTGTTCCTGATGCTTCTTGCACTGAGGTACACACACTTCAGCCCTTCTACCTTACTGTCTTTACACCATTTATTCTGCTTCTCTTTCCTCAAAGCCTCTCTGCATGTTAGATCTGGCTTTACTCCACGCACTTCTTTCACTGCTCTATCGCTCTGGGTCCCATCCCCCTTGCAAATGAGTTTAAACCCTCCCGAACCATGCTAGCAAACCTACCTGCAAGGACAACACAAAATAATCTGCAGATGCTGGTGTCAAAGCAACACTAACAACACACTGGAGGACTTCTCCATCCTACCCTCCCCCCCCCCACCTTCTTTATAGGGCTTCTGCCCCTTCCCTCTGCAGTCCTGACGAAGGGTTCCGGCCCGTAACGTCGACCGATCTTTTCCACGGATGCTGCCCGACCTGCTGAGTTCCTACCTGCAAGGATATTGCTCCCCTTCGAGGTCAGGTGCAACCCATCCAATCTGTACAGGTCCCACCTTCCCCAGAAGAGATCCCAATGTAGTTATAAAGAAGGCAAGACAGCGGCTATGCTTCATTGGAAGTTTGAAGAAATTTGGCATGTTAACAAAAACACTCATAAACTTCTATAGATGTACCATGGAGAGCATTCTGACAGGCTGCATCACTGTCTGGTATGAGGGAGTGATACTGCACTGGATCGAAAGAAACTGCAGAGGGTTGCAAATTTAGTCAGTTCCATCTTGGGTACTAGCCTACAAAGTACCCAGGACAGTGGTGTCTCAGAAAGGCAACGTCCGTTATTAAGGACCTCCAGCACCCAGGGCATCCTCTTTTCTCACTGTTACCATCAGGGAGGAGGTACAGAAGCCTGAAGGCACACACTCAGTGATTCAGGAACAGCTTCTTGCCCTCTGCCATCCGATTCCTAAATGGACATTGAATCTTTGGACACTACTTCACTTTTTAATATACAGTATTTGTTTTTAGCACATTTTTTAATCTATTCAATATACTTATACTGTAATTGATTTACTTATTTGTTATTATTATTTATTTCTTTTTCTCTTCTCTATTATGTACTGCATTGAACTTCTGCTGCTAAGTTAACAAATTTCACGTCACATGCCAGTGATATTAAACCTGATTCTGAATAAAATATTATTAGCAGGCTGTATTTCTTTTCCTGTTTGCCCAAAACCTGTACAAATTAATCCAGCAGCATGACAGCTCAGGGAATTTGTTTTAATGTGCTGGTTTATAAAGCATTGAGCTGGAAACTGCCATAGATCCAAATCTGTCTGCACTCACAATCAAATCAATCACCTGCACAAGTTTTGACTGATTGCTTCTGCTCACAGGCCTTTGAGACAACACTGAAAACAAAACTTGCTTTGCAGCTGCAGAGTTAACAGCCTGAAACAGCAACTCTCAACTGCTACTCTATAATAATTAAGAGAACTACATTAGAAATATAAGCAGGAGTGAGGCTTTTGCTCCCCTGTGTCTGCTCTACCAAATATAACATTACTTGATCAACCCAAATATACAATTAGAATTCACAAGTTTCAATTAAGGATGTTTCAATACCTCCATAAATTTGTGCCACTGGCAAACTCACCGTCACATTTTTCTAATATTTGAACTGTGTCCCCCACCTCCAATGGTAAACCATAAGGGACTGTTCCCCGAAAGCCAGATATTACTGAAAGAGAGAAATATGAACAGTATGGTTAAGATGTTGCTCATAATTAAAATGCAAAATATAATGAAAGGACAATTATTTTCCTTACATGGGGCACATTTACAGCATCTTGAGTTGACAAGATATACAATTTTATAGATTTATCACCTTAATCTAAAATTATTTCTATACATTACTGTGCAAAAGTCCGAGGCACATATGTAAAGCTATGTGCCCAAGACTGTTGCACAGTACTGTATATTATATCTTCCCTGTTACCAAGTCTTCATACAACTGAGCTAATACAAAGCTAAGTATTCTTATTTCTGTTTCCCAACCACATTCCTATTTTAACAAATATACATGACTGTGCAAAATATATTTATATGTGCCCAAGACTTTTGCGCAGTACTGTACATTTCAATGAGTTTAAATGTGTATTACTGCTGTATCACCAATAAACATGAGAAACGTTAATGCATGGGGATTTTGGCAAATCTTTGAATGCCTTAATCGGATGACCATTAAAAGCAATGATCCACAAAAAGTATATTAAACTGTGTAGATTGATATCACAAAGAAAATTCCAGCAGAAAATAAAGCTTAACCACGCTATTTAGCTAATTTACCATTAAAACACAAAACATGATCTTACAAAGTTGGCAATACAAATTTCAGAAAATACTGTTTATTTTTCTGCTATATTTATTCAGCCAAATGCATATTTTTTGTTATCCTGGGTAGGCTGGAGTTGCCAACTACCTAGTTCTTCAAATAAAAGCCTTTCTGTTGGAAAATGTTATCAAGTTCTTCCTGTAATGTTAACCACACACCATTTCTCCGGTGTTGTACTCTATCTCTTGATAGAATGATATGGAGCAACTAATTATACAAATTAATGCTGCCGCTGTTTGTGAGGAGTTGGTACGTTCTCCCCCTGACTCTGTGGGTTTCCTTTCCTCCAGGTGCTCTGACTTCTCCCCACAGTCCAAAGGTGTACTGGTTGGTAGGTCAATTGGTCATTGTAAATGGTCCCGTGATTAGGCCAGGTTTAAATCTGGGGTTGCTGGGTGTTGCAGCTCAAAGGGCTGGAAGGGCCTAACCGTGCTGTATCTCAATCAAATCAATCGATCAATAAATAAATTTATCAATAGTCTTTTACCCTACCTGCTCATCTCTAAGTATGGGTTTGACAAAAGACAGCAATTCTGACCAGGATACTGAAGACAATCCAGCATTCAAATTCATACTGCACTGTAACAGGCCCTTTGGCCGTTGAATCGATGCTGACCAACAAACACATCATGTCTATTTAAGTAAAATGTACCTTCATATTCTCCTCATTTCTGATTCTATCAGTCATCTACACACCAGGGTGAACTTACAATGCCCAATTAACCTATCTTTGGGATTGAGAGCAAGCCCAGGTGGTCACAGATAAGTCTGAAAACTCCACACTGAGAGCAACAGAGGCCAGGACTGGAGTTAGGCCATTGGACTTACAAGGCCCACCTCGACGGACTGTATCAAAAACAACCCTAAATTATGTCACACATAAATCTTCTCCTTTGTGGGAATCCTGTTTTCTGAAAATTGTGTTGCCTCACCTGCAACAATTAAACATGGAAAAACTTATTTTGCTCTTTGGGACACATCCTCATTATAAAATTTGCAACATAAATTCAAGTCTTTCCTTCTTCCTCTTGAAGATCAAGATAATAATCACCTGTGTGATAAACCAAGCAAAGAGTTAAATAATTACCTAAATTGGCATAGTGTCTAAAAAATGTGGTTACAGTGTTATTGTCATCGCTATTAAGAGCAAGGAATCACACCAGTTATGAAGTAACTACCATCATCCTGAAAGGTCTCGGCAGAGTGGAGAATGCAACGGTTACAAGGTAATCTCTCTCAAATGCTCCTGTTTCAAGGAAAACTCTCCACCATAGAGGCTACCCACAACAGCTAATGGGTCCCAGAAGTATTGCAGATGAGCAATTCAAAACTGAACTGCACAATTTACAGAGCTACAGTAGCAATTTATATTTATGAAACTTGTCATCAGGTTAAGTACGCACACTAAAAACAATTTAAAATGAATTTCTGGGAGAGAAATTCATTACCCCAATAACATTGTTGCTGAATGCCTTGAACGACTGTACCTATCTGGCAAAAGTGCACATATGGTACCGTTAGGCAATAAATTCCAGGACAGGAGACAGTTTGAAGCAACTGGCTTTGGATCTGTATTTCTGTATTTTCATTGGCTTTGTATCTGTTCTCGGCACAATGACAATAACGTTGAATCTGAATCTATTCTATTCTAACTGCATTACAATTGGCAATTTTCTGCTTCTCCAATGGGTCTGCAATTCAATCTCAAGTATCTTAATTCTTCAGGAAAAGAAAAATTATTCCCAAGTCCTTTTTACCCTAAGAATGCAATCGATAGGGCCTTCCTTACATTGGTACATGTACATGGAGGGGTGGGTTTAGAGTGATAAGTGCCAAGTTCAGAAAATTAGGACAAGCTAGATGGGCACTGTTGTCAGCATGGACACATTGGGCTGAAGGGCCTGTGTTTGTGCTGTGTTGTTCTAATGATTATGACTCTACAAAAGCAATATTTGGCACTTAATATTTCACACAAATTAGGATAATTCAAGATTGTTTCATGTCATTCCAATATACAAGTGTAAAGGAGAACAAAATAATTGTCACTCCAGATTCAATGCAGCACAAAAGAAGCACAATAATAAAAAAAATAATAACTATAAATAGATAAGATAGCTTATAAATTACACTCACTCACACTGCTGGTCCAAAAGAACAAAAACATTTCTTCACAAGTGCACTTCCTCATTTTGACATTAAATTAAAAACAGAGTTATTTTGGAAGACTTCTGATCTTGATTAATTCTTTTAAATACAAAAGAAAGCTGACAATTCTGAAACTCAGTCCACTACTGTAAATTCAGAAATAAGTATTTTAAGTGTACAAAGGTTATCTGAAATATTACTCAAGTTACTGAAACCGCATTTCTGTAGCACACAAAGTGATGTACAAAACTGCCACAAAAGTTAGAGATGCCAAATACTTAGTTATAGTTAAAATACTGAAAGACTTTTTTTTCAAATTGAAAAGCAAACTTGGGGATGGCTGGGAGCTCAGAGTAAAAGACAAAACAAATATCCTTAATAAAGATCATAAACTAAGGACAGCAAATGCAATGGAAATAACAGATGAAGACTGCATGACGAGGATGGGAAGATTTCAAAAAATCAAATGGCTAATTTGAGAAAAGCTCCAATGGAGGTTGCTTCACATTCCAAGGAAGGAACTCCATTTTGTTGTGAGATCATGTTGGATCAGGTCTTCTACTCAGATGTGATAACTACAGTCTATTCATTCTCAAACATAAATAGGCTAGACGCTGAGGGCCGATCATTGGACTTCTCATCCCTTGTCTGCATCAATTTATTATTAAAGCAAATACATGTTGGCTGGCTGGTGGCACAATGACATCAGCTCCGGACTCTGGAACAGAGGTTCCTGGGTTCGAACCCAGCCGGGTCCACTCCCGAGTGCGCTTTCCATCCGTGCTGGGTTGAGTGTCGAGATCGCAACTCAACCTCATAAAATAAAGGGAAAAATACTGTGAAATGTCTGTGTGAGTGGCGCGCCACAGTCTCAGTCTCTCTCTCTCTCTCACTCCGCACCTTGTAAAGGCATGAAAAAGACACACGCATGGATGCACGCACGGAAGCATGCATGCAGACACATGCACAGACACACACACAAAAAAAAAATACATGTCACCATGTACAACTACAAGAAAATGAATCTCAGGGTTGCATATGATAACAAACGTGCTTAGACAATAAATCTACTTTGAGCTTTGATTGGGATTCTAACAGTTAAGAGTAGAAACACTGACTACAAAATCGGTCTCGTAGTAGGTGGAGCTGGGGACAGGGTATTCCCATCTGAGTTAGTCAGATAAATTGTTCATAAACATTTCTAACATTCTGAATTTAAATTGATTCACAGTGTTAAATGTTCAAAAGAAAAAAGAATTGGAAACACAAAGCAATTAGAAATAATTAAAACATTAAACCAGATCTGATTCTCATCTTTCACCCTGTACACAGGCATAACCTCCCCATTGACATTGATGCAGTCAAGGACATCCTCCAACGGCAAGTACTCAGCAGATTGCTGGGCACCCGGCAAGAATGGGCCTCAGTGCTCAGGTTCACAGAAACCTGCAGTAGTGCAAGTAACGAGCCTGGCACTCCCATTGGAACCATCAGTAAAGTTCAACAAAGATCCAACCAATTGAAGAAGGCAGTGCAGTTTCTACACAATTACTTACAGAATTTTACTGCCTGCTTTGGTTATAAAGCCTTTATATCTACAAATTGTAAACAAATTTATTAAAATATATATATAAGCAAAAGGAATATGTTTTTAATTTTGCAAAATTTTAATTTGACAAATTAAATACAAACACCAGAGAATTCAGTGAAATTCATGGACTTTTGACCTTATAACCTCTGTTGTTTACCTTATTGTTGTCCACCTTATTGTTTACTGGCACTGAATTTTCTATTTAGCTGTTTGTACTCTATTCTCATTATTCTGCTCTGTGCCGTGATTTGATTGGATGAACGGTACACAAGGCAAGACATTCCCTTAAGGAAACCATGCTGACTTTGACCTATGTGCCTCCAAGTACCCCAAAACCACATCTTTAACAATTGAGTCTTACATCTTCCCAACCACTGAGATCAGACTATCTGGCCTATAATTTCCTTTCTTCTGCCTCTCTCCCTTTTTGAGGAGTGGAGTGATATTTGCAATTTTCCAGTCCCCTGGAACCATTCCAGAAACTAGTGATTCTTGAAAGATCATTACTAATGTCTCCCCAGACTCTTCAGCTACCCCTTTCTGAACCCTGGGGTGCAGTCCATCTGACCAGGTGACTTGCCCATCTTCAGATCTTTGTTTCCCAAGTGCCATCTCCCTAGTAATAGCAACCGCTCTAACTTCTGTCTCCTGACGTTCTCGAACTTCCAGCATACTGCTAGTGTCTTCCACTATGAAGATGGATGCAAAATATTTAATCAGTTCATCCACCATTTCCTTGTCTCCTACTACTACCTCTCCAGTGTCATTTTCCAGCAGTCCAGTATCTACTGTAGCCTCTCTTTTACACTCTATACATCTGAAGAAAAACTTTTGGTTATCCCCTTCGATACAGTTGGGTAGCCTACATTCATATTTCATCTTTCCTTCCTCCCCCATGGCTTTATATTTGCCTTCTATAAGTTTTTAAAAAGTTTCCCATTCATTTTTGCTTCATGATATGCCCCCTCTTTTGCTCTTCTGTTGGCTTTGACTTCCCTTGTCTGTCACAGCTGTGCCATCCTGCCTTCAGGATAGTTCATTGGGATGTAACTACCCTGCACCTTCTGAATTATTCCTATAAACTCCAACCATTGCTGCTCTGCAATCATCCCAGCTAGTGCCCTCTTCCATTCAACTTTGGCCATCGCTCTCGCATGCCTCTGTAATTCCCTTTACTCCACTGTAATACTAATACATCTAACTTTTGCTTCTCCTTCTCAAATTTCAGAGTGAATTCTATCATATCCTCCTCTTAAAGATCACTGGCTCCTAATAATTCCTTTATCTTAAGCTCGCTAATCAAATCTGGTTCACTAAAGGCATCCGTTAGTCTTGCGAGACCATGGATCTGCGTCTGGAACGTCTTCACTCTCCAGGGTGCAGGCCTGGGCAAGGTTGTATGGAAGACCAGCAGTTGCCCATGCTGCAAGTCTCCCCTCTCCACGACACCGATGTTGTCCAAGGGAAGGGCATTAGGACCCATACAGCTTGGCACCAGTGTCGTTGCAGAGCACTGTGTGATTAGTGCCTTGCTCAAGGACACAACACACTGCCTCGGCTGGGGCTCGAACTCACGACCTTCAGATCGCTAGTCGAATGCCTTAACCACTTGGCCACGTGCCCACACTCTGGTTCATTAGACAACACTCAATCCAGAATTGCCATTCCTCTGTTGGCTCAACCACAAGCTGCTCTAAAAAGCCATCTTGTAGGCATTCTACAAACTCTTGGGATCCAGCACCAACCTGATTTTCCCTGTCTGCATATAGAAATCCCCCAAAACGATTGTGACATTGTTACGATAGTAACGATCTCCCATTGTAGTTTGCAACTCACATCCTGTCTATGGTTCTGAGGCCTGTATATAACATAGAAAACATAGAAAATAGGTGCATGAGTAAGCCATTTGGCCCTTCGAGCCTGCACCGCCATTCAGTATGATCATGGCTGATCATCCAACTCAGAACCCTCTACCTGCCTTCCCTCCATACCCTCTGATCCCTTTAGCCACAAGGGCCATATATCACTCCCATCAGGGTCTTTTAAACTCTACCCACAAGTTTTCGATATCTTCTGATCTTATGTCACCTCTTTCTAAGAATTTGATTTAATTTTTTAACCAATAGAGCCACACCACCCCCCTGGGTCTACCTGTCTGCTCTTTTGAAACAATGTATATCCTTTAAGGTTAAGCTCCCGACTATGATAGACTTTGAGTCATGACTCAGTGATGCCCACAAAGTCATACCTGCCAATCTCTAACTGCCTACAAGATCATCAACCCTATTCCATATAATGCATGCATTCAAATGGAACACCTTCAGTCCTGTATCCCCTTTGCCCTTTTAGCTTTATCCCCTCTTTACACTACAACTTATCCCACTGACTTCAATTTTGCCCTACCATCTGCTTGTCCTTCCTGATAGTCTCAGTACACACTGCCACTGCTTGTAAAACAACAGGCCTATCACTCCAGTTCCCTTTCCCCTGCCCAATTAGATTAAACACTCCCCAACAGCTCTAGCAAATCTACCCATAACAATATTGGTCTTCTTCAGGTTCGACTGTAACCCTTTCCTTTTGGATAGGTTGTACTTTCCCAAGAAGAGATCCCAACTTACTGAAGTTCTAAACAAACTATGCTTACACAGAACGGTGGCTACAGCTGTGTAAAGGCAGAGCCTCCATTTTAGAGTCATTGAGTTATACAGCAAGGAAACAGGCTCACCAAGTCCACATCGACCACCTACTTACAGTTTTCCTACCCTAATCCTATTGTTTCCCACCGCAAATTCCCCCGATTCTACCACTCAACACACTAGGGCTATGTGCAGTAGCCGTTTAAGTTTACAACCCGCATCATGAGCACACCAAAAGAAACGGAGCACCCAGAGAAAATCCGCACAGTCACAGAGAGATGTTAAAATCTCAGGATCATAACTGACTGGACCTATAATGCAGCCGCTCTTTGCTATATCACCATGCCACCCAAAGACTCTCCTCACCTGTAAGACACAAATTTCAGAGCATGACGAACCACTTCCAACTTCACTGGCTAGCTGTAGCATCCAAAACATGACTGTTATTTCATCTACTCGATTCTAACGTTTTCAATGATGGGCAGCATATACTGCAGCAAACATTAAAAAAATCATCCTTCACAGTATTTCCCAAATCAGTAACCAGAAGAAAAGAACCAAATTCACAAGACTCCCCTTAGTTCATCCAAAAATAACAACAATCACAAATTGGACATAAATTGTTATTCCACCATCATTGCCAAATCAAATTTCTGTAAAGTTCTGCCAATAGTGCCTTCAGAGAGATGCCGTACTTCAAGAAAGTCTTTGTGACCTACGTCCCGAAAATAAAATTTTAAGGAACTGTTGCATACAAGTTGCTGCTGGGACTCGGTATTCCTTCAACATCTTGTGTGTTTCTCAAAGTTTCAATCATTCATCGAATCTCATGAATCACGTAACAATGACAGGCAAGTTTCAGATACAGTAACAAAACTAGTTTTGAATTGTAGGCTTCTTAGTTGTACCAGAAGGTAATTTATTCTATTTCCTGAAAGATACTGATCTACATAAAGACATTTAACTTTCTGGATAAATAATGACTGATCTGAATAAGCAGACAGGTTGGGTTTGACACCAGAATGTGAAAAAATATGTTCTATTTTACCAAAAGTGCTTCTCTCTACCACTATGCAAAACTCTGTTCCAAGAGTAATCATCACACATACCTGTATATTTAGGTAGAAATTTATTCAAAAAAATTTTGCTCAACTATCAGATGTTTTATTTTATGGAAGCCACATATAATTCCTAATGCTTGAATTTTCTTAAATATTATCATTGCTATACAACCCAGTAGTTGATTACAACATTAACCAACGAATGTGAGAAGACATTAGCAAAGTAATGCAATGTCAAGAACAACAACCATTTCATTATTTAATCTCAAGAATACTGACATTATAGATAAAAACTAATTTAAGAGATTATGGATATGAACTAATAGATTATCACAAAAAAATTGAAAAATGAAATAGACATGCACTCTCTGACAAATGGGGAACTGGAAAGAGGAAATGTTTTATAAAAGTTAAATGATATTACAAATATTATTTGAATAGATATCCACATCATAGCATTTCCCAAGAAGATCTAACATATTATCTATGACTTGGTCTTCTCCAAAATCTTGCTATTTTTGAAGATTTAAAAGCTGGAAGTACAATAATTCCTCAATTTAACACTGAAATGTGGTCCAAAAGTTTTAGAATTATGGTGAAATTACCATACCCTGTTAAATAAATACTTGAAACAATAGTTGGTTAATGTATTGATACATATACGTTATAATTTTTATTTTCTACTTACACTCACTAGAGTGGATAATCTACTCAGTTGCAAGCCTTCACCACTGAAAACTTTCCCTTTTTCTCCTTCCCACTTCAATGTGCAAGGTCAATGCTTCTTGCACATCTGTCTGGTAGCTGACAGCATGGGTGAACCTTCTGTCACCAACCAGCTGGCACCTAAACAAATCATTGCTCTGACCCTGAAGAATACCCAATTGCTTCAATATAATATTACTCTTTTAATCTCTCTTTTTGAATTGTGGCAAGATATTTCCAAAGTAACTGGGCATGTTTAGCAATATACATGTCTCAAGCATGTTATAATACTTAAAATTTTTAAAACATTGTCTCAAATACCAGATGACTTAATTTAGTCCACAATACATACACCACATGTTCTGGATTTTGTAAACTTCTTAAAAGAGACATGCTTTCTAACTCTATGCTTTTGATATGTATACACTTCAGTTGCAGAATACTACAAAAAACCCTCATCATTATCCTCATCAGTGTTACTAATTCTGGAGTTAAATTTGTTATTTCTTCTACTGCTGCTAACGTAACTGTGTTCCTGGGCATGCTGGGTAACAGATGGTATATTCAATATGTAGTCTATTATTTTGAAGCAACAGTAGTTCCTTAGATTTGAATTTAGTCCACATACACACAGGTTTTAAAATGATTCTTTATAAAATGGAAGCTGTTTCAATGTATGCTCCATAATTATTGAACTTACTTTATGTTGTTCAGATTTCTTTGTTTTTCCATCTGTACCTATATTTTTCATCTATCCATTTAATGTCACTAACACTGGAGTTGATACGATGCAAAATTGCAATAGCCCACGTACCCACAGTACTGTAACACACTGATTAGGTATATAAATATAGCCTGTGGATGCAGCATTTGCCTACACATCACTGCACCTCAAACTTGTAGCAAGTACTTTTGTTTCCTCAGTTCCGAAACTGATGAGATCATCACAATGACATTGCACAGAGTTTGACTAAGTTCTGAAGAAATAACTTTATCTTCTGCACATTTTCCCATTCTTTTGGTTGAAGAAAGTGTCTCATTAACCTGTTTACACATGAAACCAGAGTGAATCACATCACGCCACAGTTTCTTACTGCCAATCTTTCAAGGACACAAGTTAACCTGATGTCACTTACCCTTCCTTAGCTATATCTATTTAATTACAGAATAACATCAACAATTCAACTAGCTTTATCTGCTATCAGTGGCGGAACATGCTAGGCATGTAGCATATCATTGTTTTTCAGGAAAGGCACAACTCTGATCATCAGAAAGTGCCCCTACCCCAGACATCATATCCAACAGAAGGAACTTTGCTCAAGCTACCTATTATGCCAGAAATTCAATTGCCAGAGGGCAGAGGCGAGTGCAGTTTCTATTAATAAGGAGAAGCTGAAAGGTTTGAAGGTCATTTAGTCACCTAGACCGATTGGATTTACACACTGGGGCTCTGAAAGAGGTAGCTGAAAAGACTGGGAAGGCATTAGTAGTGACTTTTCAAGAACCACCAGATTCTGGAATGATTCTGGATATCAATCTATTGTTTAATAAGGAAGGGATGGAGGCAAAAGACAGAAAATTATAGACCAGTTAGCCTGACTACAGAGGTTGGAATCGATTTAGGATAAGGTTTTGGAGTATTTGCAGGCATATGGTAAAATAGGCCAAAGTCAACATGGTTCCTTTCTTTCTTTTTATTGAGTAAGTATACAAAAAAGGTAAGCCATATAAACATTAATACAATGTTAAAGTATAATAAAATTCCAAAAGATATCAATACCAAAAAAAATACTACAATATAATTTAAACATAAGAAACCAAGATAACATAATAGTATACTAAATTTTATATATATCAATGGAAAAAAAAGAAAAAAACCCCAAAAAAAAACCCACCGTGCAACTAACTAAAAGCAAGGCAAAGCAATGGGCTAACTTGAAACCAAACAGAGTTAAACTTAAAATCACGTCCTCAATCCCGACCTCCATTAAAAACAGTGAAAAAAAAACAAGAAGGGTAAATATTACATTAAATGAAAATATCGAATAAAAGGTCCCCAAATCTGTTCAAATTTAAATGAAGAATCATAAAGGTTACTTCTAATTTTCTCCAAATTCAAACATAAAATCGTCTGAGAAAACCAAAAAAAGGTAGTTGGAGCATTAAGCTCTTTCCAATGTTGTAAAATACATCTTTTCGCCATTAAAGTAAGAAATGCAATCATTCTACGGGCTGAAGGGGAAAGATTACTAGAAATTTTAGGTAGTCCAAAAATAGCAGTAATAGGGTGAGGAGAGATATCTATATTTAATACCTTAGAAATAATATTGAAAATATCTCTCCAAAAAGTTTCCAAAGTAGGGCAAGACCAAAACATATGAGTTAAAGAGGCTATCTGCCCCGAACATCTATCACAGAAAGGATTAATATGCGAGTAAAAACGCGCTAACTTATCTTTGGACATATGTGCTCTATGAACCACTTTAAATTGAATTAGGGAATGTTTAGCACAAATAGAGGAAGTATTAACTAATTGTAAAATCTGCCCCCAATCATCCACAGAAATGGTAAGCCCCAATTCCTGTTCCCAACATGGTTCCTTAAGGGGAAATCTTGCTTGATAAATCTGCTGGAATTCTTTGAGGAAATAACAAGCAGCATTGACAAAGGAGAGTCAGTGGATGCTTTTTACTTGGATTTTCCGAAGGTCTTTGACAAGGTGCCGCACATGAGGCTATTAAACAAGAGCCGAAAGTATTCCAAAAAAGATCCCATCATAGATAGAAACTGACAAGCGGAAGGCAAAAAGAGGGAATAAAGGAGGCCTATTCCAGTTGGTTGCTGGTGACTGGCAGTGTGTTGCAGGGGTCCTCGTTTGGACCACTTCTTTTTACATTGTATGCCAATGATTCAGATGGCAGAATTTATGGCTTTGTGGCTGAGTTTGAAGATGAACAAAGATAGGTGGAGGGGCAGACAGGGTGCTTGCAGAAGGATTTAGACAGAATGGGCAAAGTGGTGCCAGATGGTATAAATTATAGGGAAATGTATGGTCATGCACTTTGCTAGAAGGAATAAAGATGTAGACTATTTTCTATTTTCAGAAATCAGAGGTGCAAAGGGTCTTGAGAGTCTCCATGCAGGATTACCTAACAGTTACGTTGCAAGTAGAGTTAATGGAAAACAAGGAAAATGCAATGTAAACATTTATCTCAAGAGGACTAGAATGTAAAAGCAAGGATGTAATGCTGAGGCTTTATAAGGTATTGATCAGATGACACTTGGAGTTTAGGGCCCCTTATCTCAGTAAGGATGTCCTGCCATTGGAGAGGCTCGAGAGGGATTCACAAGAATTATCTCTGGAAAGAAAGGATTAAGGTATGAGGAATGATTGACGGCTCTGGGCCTGTACTCATTGGACTTTTGAAGAATTGGGGCGGCAGGGGATCTCATTGAAACCTCTTGAATATTGAAGGGCATAGATAGATTGGAAATTTTGCAAACTACCCTTCCATTTTATATGCAATTTATACGTCAAAGAATACAAACCTGTCAAAACAAAAGAGGTAAAGTTCAACCAAAGTGCATTCAGCAAATGAGCATGAATGAATTCTTCGTAGTTCATAGGCCCAGCCCAATTTAATTTTTTAACTGAGGTCAATGGAAAGGAGAAGTCAATCAGGATGTATAACAGAAAGCCAAATTACCACTGACCTTTACTTGCCCCAGCTTAAAGCTGGGTTTCATCTCTCATTAGTTTGAAGTAATTTAATAGACATTCCTATTGATTTGCAATCTGTCACAAAGTTGAGTGTCAAGGCAAGAGGGACGAAATGCAGAAAGAAAAAGATGTGGAGAAGGACCAGCAAGAAAATATATAGCTGTGGCTTTGAAGTAACAGGGTAATGGATTAATCCTAGTCCTGACGGAGGGTCTCGGTCCAAAACGTCGACCGTACCTCTTCCTGGAGATGCTGCCTGGCCTGCTGCGTACACCCACAGCTTTGATGTGTGTTGCTTGAATTTCCAGCATCTGCAGAATTCCGTGTTTAGGGTAATGGATTAGTTTAGTTAAATATTCCAAGCCAGTTAGCAGATTCCAATTTTTTAAAAATTTTACAGGATCTCATAAGGATGGCAGGACTAAAGAAAAGGGGTGGTAAATGGCAATATATTTGAACAAGACAAATGAACAACTAAAAGAGTTGAATTACTCCCCATTGTTATCAGATGATATGAGAACAATAGCACTGCCACTGAACCTTGAAAGGAAGAATCAGAATCAGGTTTATCATCACTGATAGACATATTGTATGTTGTGAAATTTGTTGTTTTACAGCAGCAGTAGTGTAAAACATAAAACATACGATAAATTACAATAAGAAATACATATACATTTTAAATAGTGAGTGCAAAAAGAAAGCAAAAATGTGAGGTAGCATTCATGGGTTCAATATCTGTTTCAGAAATCTGAGAACAGAGGGGACGAAACGATCTTTAAAAAAAATTGAGTTTGTGTCTTCAGGCTCCCGTTGTTCCTCCCTGATGATAGTACGAGAAAAGAGCAAGTCCTGCGTGCTGGGGGTCCTTGATGAGGATGCCGCCTTTTTGAGGCGGGAACAAATATTGAGGAAGGGGTCACTGCAAGACGCACACACCAGTAGTAAATTTTCATGAATTGTGTTGAGTTGGGGCCATGCATAGGGAATAGTTTTAAGAAGAAAATGATCTGCACAATGAGCGAGATGGAGGAGGCGGCAATTAGAGATGCTTACAAGCATATTTTAACCAATTTCAAGAGGAAAGAGTGTCTCACGAGAGGGTGGTAATTCAAATATTATTACTCTTTGAGACACCCAGCATTACCTTCAGCAGTGGAATGTCTGGTTGGAAGGATTGGAAAGCTTTGGATGATTCGTGCATGGAGCAGATGTACGAATAGTCACTGTGGTTTGGCAGACAGAAAGGAAAATGTTACACCATGTTTGTAGGTGAGGGAGTGATCAAAGGGAACGGGATATCAGACAAGGATAGGAAAATGCGTTAGCAGAACAAAGATTTACAGTCACTCCAGAGATACTCTTCATTAATACAAGCAGCCAAGCAGCAGAGAAGACACTCCTGATTTATATCTTTGCTGAATGTAATGCAAATTCCGATTGTAGACCAGTAGGTCTTAGAAGCTAGGAAGGAAAATCCCTTGTTAAAATCTCTCAGAAATTGTTCTGAACAGCAAGAAGCAGCTGTTCTCTTTGCATGACAGTAATTGTCCAACCTATCACCCATTCTGCTTGTGCCTCTGGAGCCAGTCAGCTAGCCAGCACGGAGTACATAGCATGTGGAACACATGTAGCCTAGAGGCACAGGACTGCTGGAGTTCGGTCAAAGTTCCTACATCTGGAGCTAAAGACACAGAATTGGCTGGAAGTACCAGGACAAACTAACAAACATGAAAGGGACGTGCTTAGGGATGCACGAAAGGCAATTAGTTCACATCTGTAAAATTAATTGTGATGGTTATTTTGTGGCTTTGTTTATTTTTGCTTCCAGAGGCCAAATGTTATGTTTTGTAACTTCAAAACATTAAATTAATTCAAAGGAGGATCGGGAGTCCAAAATGCGGGTGTAACTACGACTTTACTTTAAGCAAGGCATGCATGTATCACATGGTAGTGTCATGACATATGCAATTAACATACATTTACATATCAACCCATAATTAATTATTTAAATAACCAAGAAAGTTTAACTGAACTATAACAGAACCAATAACAGAAGGAAAGGAAGAAGTGAACAATGCTGGGTAAAAGCTTCACCCTTTGACATTGGGTGCAAGAATAACCAGAGTGGATGAAGACATTCTGTTGCTTCCTCTTTTTCACAACACAACTGGTATCAAGGGCTGTCCTCTCATGACCTCTGACGAGTCATGGTGATTCAAATACAACTGGCAGTGTGCATGTTGCTGATTGATTATGGTCCAGAATCAACTGGATACAGAGGAAGAGAAATCCCCTCATTTCCAGAATAGTGCAGGTTTGACGCCAGTTGCCAGCTACAGTTATGCACAATGGAATCAGACACCACAGGATCACCTGTAGTCACGGCAAGATTTCCTTCTGGATCTTGGCAAGAGAGAATGAAATGCAGCTTGGTTTCTTTCAGGAGTGAACTTCTATGACTTCCCTTCCATAAGAATGAATGGTATACAACAAGATACCGCATACCATCTCCACAAACATCATTACTTCTAGCCTGAGAAAGCCCATCTCCACATTATTGTATACCATATCACAAACATCATTACTTCTAACCTGAGAAAGCCCAGAAATATAAACATCAACTTCTACTCTCACTTTGGTTACCTAGCTCGTCCTGCCTCGTCCCTGTGCCGAAGACGCCGCGCCCCAGCGGCCTCAATGACTACAGACCGGTGGCATTGACCTCCCACATCATGAAGACCCTGGACAGACTTGTCCTGGAGCTGCTCCAGCCTATGGTCAGGCCACACTTAGATACCCTCCAGTTCGCCTACCAGCCCCGACTAGGAGTTGAGGATGCCATCGTCTACCTGCTGAACCGTGTCTACGCCCACCTGGACAAGCCAGCGAGCACTGTGAGGGTCATGTTTTTTGACTTCTCCAGTGCGTTCAACATCATCCGCCCTGCTCTGCTGGGGGAGAAGCTGACAGCGATGCAGGTGGATGCTTCCCTGGTATCATGGATTCTTGATTACCTGACTGGCAGACCACAGTACGTGTGCTTGCAACACTGTGTGTCCGACAGAGTGATCAGCAGCACTGGGGCTTCACAGGGGACTGTCTTGTCTCCTTTTCTCTTCACCATTTACACCTCGGACTTCAACTACTGCACAGAGTCTTGTCATCTTCAGAAGTTTTCGGATGACTCTGCCATAGTTGGATGCATCAGCAAGGGAGATGAGGCTGAGTACAGGGCTACGGTAGAAAACTTTGTCACATGGTGTGAGCAGAATTATCTGCAGCTTAATGTGAAAAAGACTAAGGAGCTGGTGGTAGACCTGAGGAGAGCTAAGGTACCGGTGACCCCTGTTTCCATCCAGGGGGTCAGTGTGGACATGGTGGAGGATTACAAATACCTGGGGATATGAATTGACAATAAACTGGACTAGTCAAAGAACACTGAGGCTGTCTACAAGAAGAGTCAGAACCGTCTCTATTTCCTGAGGAGACTGAGGTCCTTCAACATCTGCCGGACGATGCTGAGGATGTTCTACGAGTCTGTGCTGGCCAGTGCTATCATGTTTGCTGTTGTGTGCTGGGGCAGCAGGCTGAGGGTAGCAGACACCAACAGTATCAACAAACTCATTCATAAGGCCAGTGATGTTGTGGGGATGGAACTGGACTCTCTCACGGTGGTGTCTGAAAAGAGGATGCTGTCTAAGTTGCATGCCATCTTGGTCAATGTCTCCCATCCACAACGTAATGTATTGGGTGGGCACAGGAGTACATTCAGTCAGAGACTCATTCCACTGAGATACAGCACAGAGCGTCATAGGAAGTCATTCCTGCCTGTGGCCATCAAACTTTACAACTCCTCCCTTGAGGGTCAGAAACCCTGAGCCAATAGGCTGGTCCTGGACTTATTTCAATAATTTACTGGCATAATTTACATATTACTATTTAACTATTTATTATTTATGGTGCAACTGTAACGTAAACCAATTTCCCCTGGGATCAATAAAGTATGATTATGACTATGACTATGACTATGACTAGCTTAGGCAAGGCAATCCTAGCCCAGAGTCAAGTTTATTTTTTCTGTCTACAGCAAGTGACAGTATGGCCACCTGAATGAAGTCCACCCATCTCACACCATTGCTTGAAGTTCAGGTAGAGAAATTATTCTTTCAACGTCTCAGTAAAAGTGGATTCTTGCTCGAAGCTCCTCCTCCTCCTCCCCATCTTCTCGTTGCAAAACATGCCCCGTAATCATTCTCCCAGTCACAACAAATCTACTGAAATTCTTTGAGAGAATAACAGGCAGGATAGTCAACTGAGAGACAGCGGATGTTGTTTATTTGGATTTTCAGAAGGTCCTTGACAAGGTGCCGCACATGAGGCTGCTAACCAAGATAAGAGCCCAAGTAATTAGAGGAAAAATACTAACATGAACAAGACTGGCTAACTGGCAGATGGCAAAGAGTGGGAATAAACTGGGCCTTTCCTGGTTGGCTGCCTGTAACCATAGGGGTCGGTGTTCAGTCTGTTACCTCACATTATATGTGAATTATCTGAATAATGGAATTGATGGCTTTATGACCAAGTTTACATATGATATAAAGTTAGGAGGAAGAGCAGGTAGTGTTGAGGAAGGACTTGGACAGATTAGGAGAATGGGCAAAGAAGGGTCAAATGGAATGCAGTGCAGGGAAGTGTGCAGTAATGAACTTCAGTAGAAAGAATAAAAGCATTGGCTATTTTCTAAATGGGGAGTGAATTCAGAAATTGGGGGTGCAAAAGGGACAGGGAGTAGGATTTTCCTGAAGATTAACCTACAGTTTGAGGTGATAGAAAGGAGGACAAACGAAATGTTAGTATTCATTTTGAGGTCTGGAATATAAAAGTAAGGATGCAATGCTGAGGCTTTATTGGTCAGACAGCTTTTGGAGTGGTAAGCAGTTTTAGAACCCATATCTAAGACAGGATGTGCTGGCATTAGGCAAGTTCCAGAGGAGGTTCACAAAGATGATCCTGAGAATGAAAGGGTTTAATGCACGAGGAGTGTTTGATGGCTCTGGGCGTGTACTTACTGGAGTTAAGAAGAATGAGGGATCTCATTGAAACCTACCAAATACTGAATGACCTGGTAGAATGGACATAGAGGGGATGTTTCTCCAATAGTGGTAGATTCTACAACTAGAGGCACAGCCTCAGAATGAAAAGATCGCTTTTTAGAAAAGAGATGAGGAGGAATTTGTTTAGCCAGAGGGTGGCGAATCTATGGAATTCATTAACACAGACGGCTGTGAAGGCCAAATCATTGAGGATATTTAAAGCAGAGGTTGACAGGTTCTTGACTACTAACAGCATCAAAGGTTCCACGGAGAAAGGTGGCGAATGGGTCTTGAGAAGAAAACAAAGCAGCCGTGAATGAATTCTGAAGCAGACTCAATAGGCTGAATGGCCCAATTCTGCTTCTATGTCATATTAATCCATGATCAAATTAAGTAACATATAGTTTCTAATTTGGTCATTTCCTATTACATATTATTATTTCTACAAGACATTTCTGAGAAACACACTGCTTCACAATAACCCTGTTGTAAAGCCACACACCTGAATGACTTAATTCTACTCCTAAGGCAAAAGATATCTAATGCATCCCTATCTCGGATTATTGATAATTTGTTTATGTCAGTGCAAAGTCTTCTGATCCCTTTGGACTTTGGCAGCTGTAAACAACTACAGAAAACACTAAATGATACAGTATTCTAGTATTAGCCTAAGCACCCAGTAACTAACTACAGTAAGCTAATTCACCTATAAACAGCAGGGGAGGAAAAAGGGGCAAGTCGAACATCTCTGGTTCTTAAACTGAGTGCCGACACAAACGTGAGATACCATCGAGTGGAAAATTAAAAAGTAAAATGGCAGCATTCTTGTCAAATTGATACTCAATGTTAGGATGAGGAAGTGCAGGCACTCACATAAAGTGAGAACAATCCCAATTTAACCAACAGGAATTCTGCAGATGCTGGAAATTCCAGCAACACACATCAAAGTTACTGGTGAACGCAGCATCTCTAGGAATACAGTTGACGTTTCAGGCCGAGACCCTTCGTCAGGACTAACTGAGGGAAGAGTTAGTAAGAGACATGAAAGAGATATCTCCTACTAACTCTTCCTTCAGTTAGTCCTGACGAAGGGTCTCGGCCTGAAACATCGACTGTACCTCTTCCTAGAGATACTGCCTGGCCTGCTGCATTCACCAGCAACTTTGATGTGTGTTACAATCCCAATTTTCTCATCACATACTTCTGTGAAAATAATAATGTTGCAGCGATTAATTTCTCATAAGTTCAGAAATGTAAGTAATATCTGATGGGTGCGTTCACATTTACCAGTTCATTTGTTCTTAAGGTCAGCAACAAAATAAATAAATGCCCAATAGAGATAAATCTTGTTTAACTTCAGACATAACCATTGAAACCATAGGAAAACTACAGCACAGAAACAGGCCTTTTGGCTCTTCTTGGCTGTGCCGAACTATTTTCCGCCTAGTCCCACTGACCTGCACATGGACCATATCCCTCCATACACCTCCCATCCATGTATCTGTCCAATTTATTCTTAAATGTTAAAAAAGAACCCGCATTTACCACCTCGTCTGGCAGCTCATTCCATACTCCCACCACTCTCTGTGTGAAGAAGCCCCCCCTAATATTCCCCTTGAACTTTTTCCCCCTCACCCTTAACCCATGTCCTCTGGTTTTTTTCTCCCCTTGCCTCAGTGGAAAAAGCCTGCTTGCATTCACTCTATCTATACCCATCATAATTTTATATACCCCTATCAAATCTCCCCTCATTCTTCTACGCTCCAGGGAATAAAGTCCTAACCTGTTCAACCTTTCTCTGTAACTCAGTTTCTCAAGTCCTGGCAACATCCTTGTAAACCTTCTCTGCACTCTTTCAACCTTATTAATATCCTTCCTGTAATTTGGTGACCAAAACTGAACACAATACTCCAGATTTGGCCTCACCAATGCCTTATACAATCTCATCATAACATTCCAGATCTTATACTCAATACTTTGATTAATAAAGATCAATGTACCAAAAGTTCTCTTTATAACCCTATCTACCTTATAACCTTGCATTCTAAGCTCAACCAGGAAGTAATTTCTATGGAGGGGAATAAACAGCCGACGTTTCAGGCCAAGACCATTCAGAAAGACCAGTTCTGATGAAGGGTCTCACCCAGAAATGTTGACGGCTTGTTCTCCTCCTCAGATGCTGACTGACTTGCTGAGTTCCTCCAGCCTTTTGTGTGTATTAATCAAGATTTTCTGAACCTCCAGTGTTTCAGGAGAGCAGTTTGATGTTGAAACTCTTCAGCAACCTGTATTTTGTGTCCCCAGAAGGAAATAATGTGGTTTTATCTGCAAGAATACCAGGAAACATTTCTGCACATTGATGAAGGTAGTTATACATGAGTTCTGCAAATTATTTATTTTTACTACAAAAAAATCAATCCATGATTAAATTAGTGACATCTAATTTCCAACTCGCGAATTTCCTGTTACGTTACAATTTATAAAAGACAACAATCCTTAGAAACACTATGCCTTGCAAGAACCCTGTTGTAAAGACACACACCTGGCCAGTGGGATGCAAGTCTACTGCCATCTTAAACTGACATTACACTTGATCAGTCCTTGGGGAGTTGGGGGTTAAATATTTATCAGTTCTTTGCCTAGCTTTGAAATTCTACCATGTGGATCAATCTGAAGCAATGTTCATAGAAGTAGGTAAAGATAAAATTAGCAAGAACTGCCCATCTGTTCTCTAAGGGGCTCATCTGAAAACAGAAAACAATGATAATAGTCAGAGAAAAATACAAAAGTGCAACATCCTCCCATCTCAATTTCACATTTACACATGCAAGTGTGAAGTTATAAAGTAGTCAATATTTTATTTTCCATTTTAAATTAATGATTGGTAAAATGGAAAATTTAATGTTCATTGACATTAATATTCAACATTCAAGTCTGTGGCTGCTTTACTCCAATTAAGCTGATCCAGTGATTACTTCAGACATTTGAATATAAAGATACTGGTTCAGTCTTTATTTATAGCTAATCTCAGCACAAGTAGTCATCCTCAGCATGAAAACTGAGTAAAAATCAAATAAAAAGATTAGTGAAAAAACAACTTAAAGCCTAATAGCATAACAACATCGATGGATCAGATGCAACTTGTGACCACTCAAAAAAGGTATCGAGTGTCAATTAGTGGATACCTTTGAAAGGTTTTCCAAATTCCTCAACAACAACCACCAGAAATGAGCGAAACAGTGGTGTTCGAGAAATGTGAAGTGCTACATTTTGGCAGGAAGAATGAGGAACGGTGGCAATAAGGACAATCATCTTCTAAAAAGGGTGCAGGAGCTGAACCTCAGCTACGGAAGCTGACAATCATACATTGTCATAGTCACAGAAAAGTAACACTAGTCTGTGCTGAACCATTTAATCTGCCTATTCCCATCGATTTGCAGCCGGACCATAGCCGTGCATACCCCTACCATCCAGTGGGAGAGCAAACTGCAAAAGTGATTAATACTCTCTGTGCTTATTCTAGGCTCTTATCAACAGAAGCAGAGAGTATAAAAATCAGGGATGATACACTGAACCAATTAACATTTGCCGTGGTCAAATGATGAATTGCACACAAATAAGATATTAGCCAGGATGTCACATGATCAAATCTCAACAAAAATTTACATTACTGCAAAAAAAAGCTATAAATACATTTCTAAGATCAATGAGTCAACATCACGTTTTTTTTTAAGAATTGAGGAAAAGAAACTAAAAGACTTGTATAGGTTGACTGATACAATTAATCAGGAACTCAAGCAAGTTTTGTAATTCAAGAGAGATATGAATTAGAGCAGTATTTTCTGAAAACCAAGACCCAGACTTCAAAGAACTTCAGCATGGTGCACAATCAGCAGGATAAAATGTAGTTCCATAAATTTTCAACACTGGATCATTTGTTGAACTGCAATTCAAAAAGTCTATAAATTGATTTGCTCCAGTGTCTGCGAGGCTATCACTTTGTATCAGCAGGTGCAGTAGTAACAGTCAATCTACACAGGTCAGCCACAATGCAAAACAATTTATCCTTTTTTTAAAAATGTACCGCATTACCAGTCATGCTTGGATTAAAAAAAAATCTTGCAAAACAATCAAGTGACATCCGTTGTAAATAAACTTGCCAACTGGAGATAAAGCTTTATACAAGAGGGCAACTGACACTACTCAAATATTCAGCTTGAAATAGTCCAACAGGCAACCCTAAATTGTGGACCTTAAGCCACTCTGGCTGAAGTTCATAATATAAATGTATTCTTGCTTACACCTATGGATATAATCACCAGTTCTGCATTTTGTATCAGCTATTAAGTTACCTTCCCTCAAAAGTTTCAAATCAAGTTTAAAGATCCCACATTATTTGAACAAGAAAGGATGATCTCTGAAGGGTTTTAGATCTGAACCATGAACTGTTTCTTTTCCCCCACCAATGCTGTTTGACCTCCTGAGTGCTTTCAGCATCTTCTGTTTTTATTTCAGAGCAGAATAAGTTTTAAAAACTTAAGTCTTGAAATTCCCATTCCCATTGTCAGCATTCTGGACGTGCCATGATAAATGGCAAACTGAATACTGCGTTTCTGCTTTCATGGCTACAATTTTACAAAATTTCTGGAAATTTTTATTTTATTGTGGTATAGAATCAGATTTAATATAACAGGCATATACTGTAACGTGAAATTTGTTATTTTGCAACAATTGTATAGTGCAATACATTAAAAAAACTAAATTACGATAAGAAATATATATATTTCAGACCACCCTGAAAAAGTCACTAAATAATTATCAACAAATCACTTGTAGCACCAGAGGAAATAATAGACTGGACCACTGGTGCATCAAGAGTGCCTACTGTGCTATTCTACACCCACACTTTGGAAAGTCTGATCACCTGGACGTACTTCTACCCCGAGTATAGGCAAAGACTGAAGACTGCAGCACCAGTGTTGAGGACCAAGAAGATTTGGACAAGGGAAGCACAGGAGCGCTTTCAGGACTGCTTTGAATCGGTGGACTGGACAACATTCAGGGATTCATCTTTGAATCTGGATGAGTACACCGCAGTTGTCACCAACTTCATTAAAACCTGTGTGGATGAGTGTGCGCCTATGAAAGCTTACTGTACATTCCCAAACCAAAAGCCGTGGATGAACCAGGAGGTTCGTACCCTGCTGAGGGCTCGGTCTGTGGCATTTAATTCTGACGACCCTGGTCTGTACCAGAAAACCAGGTACAACTTGCGGAGGGCTATTTCAAGAGCTAAGAAACAATTCCAAACAAGGTTGGAGGCAGTACGGAATGGACATCAGCTCTGGCAGGGTTTGCAAGCCATTACTTCCTACAAAGAGAAACCCAAAATCATTCCCAGATGAGCTCAATGCCTTTTATGCTTGCTTTGAAGGGAAGAATAGAACTACAGCTGTGAGGAACCCTGCTGCACCCAATGACCCTGTGATCCCCGTCTCAGAGGCCGACATCAGGCTGTCTTTAAGGAGGGTGAACCCTCGCAAGACAGCAGGCCCCAATGGAGTACCTGGTCGGGCTCTGAAAACTTGCGCCAACCAACTGGTGGGGCTGTTCAAAGACATTTTCAATCTCTCACTGATACGGCTGGAAGTTTCCACCTGCTTCAAAAGGGCAGCAATTATACCAGTGCCCAAGAAGAGTCGTGTGAGCTGCCTTAAAGACCATCATCCAGTAGCACTCATATTACGGTGATTAACTTCTTTTGAGAAGTTGTTCATGGCTAACATCAACTCCTGCCTCTGCAAGGACATAGACCCACCAAAATTTGCCTATCCCACAATAGGCCTAAGGCAAACACAATCTCAATGGCTCTTTACGTGACCTTAGAACCACATGGACAATACCAACACTATGTCAGGATGCTTTAATTGACTATGTTTCAGCGTTTAACACTGGCATTCCCACAGTCCTGATCGAAAAGCTACAGAACTTGGGCCTCCATATCTCCCTCTGCAACTAGATCCTTGACTTCCTAACTAGAAGACCACAATCTCTATGGATTGTTAATAACATCTCCACCTCACTGACAATCAACACTAGCGCACCACAGGGATGTGTGCTTAGCCCACTGCTCTACTGTCTCTGCACCCATGACTGTGTGGCTAGGCATAGCTCAAATACCATCTATAAATTTGCTGATATACAACCACTGTTGGCAGAATCTCAGATGGTGACGAGAAGGCGTACAGGAGTGGGATATGCCAGCTAGTGGAGTGGTGTCGCAGCAACAACCTCGCACTCAATGTCAGTAAAACCAAACAGCTGATAGTGGACTTTAGGTAAGACGAAGGAACACAAACCAATCCTCATCGAGTGATCAGAAGTGGAGAGAGTGAGCAGTTTCAAGTTCCTGGATTTCAAGATCTCTGATGATCTAACATGGTCCCAACATACTGATGCAAAAAGGAAAGGCAGCAGCTATGTTTCATCGGGAGTTAGAGGCGATTTGGTTTGCAATCTAAAATACTCGAAAACTTCTACAGATATACCACGGAGAGCATTCTGACAGGCAGCATCACTGTCTGGTATGGGGCGGGGGGGGTTTACTGCACAGGATCAAAACAAGATGCAGAGTGTTAGAGCTGACCAATTTTACATCATGTGTACTAGACTCCATAGTATCCAAGCCATCGGCAGGGAGCAGTGCCTCAGATAAGCAGCTTCCATCAAGGACACCCCCCACCCCCCCGCCCCCCCCCACCCAGTATGTGCACTTTTTTCATTGCTACAATCAGGAAGGAGGTACAGAAGTCTAAGGGCATACACAGCGATTCGGGAACAGCTTCTTCCCCTCTGCCTTCCGATTTCTTAACGGATATTAAACCCATGAACACTACCTCAGTACTTAATTTAAATATTTAATATACAAACTAAGTAGCACAGAATGAGAGCAGGAAAAGAAACGGTGAACTACTGAACTAAAGATAGTTCCCAGTTTACATATGGGTGCCGTGGTAGCATCACAACGCTATTACAGATTGGGGTGTCGGAGTTTGGAGTTTAATCCAGGAATCCTCTGTAAGGAGTTTGCACATTCTCCCTGCGGAATGCGTGGGGTTTTCCCCAGGTTTCCTTTCACAGTCCAAAGACGAACTAGGTAGGTTATTTGGTCATTGACAATTGCCCCGTGATTGGGTGAGGATGAATTTGGTGCTGTTGTGGGTTGCTGGGCAGCACGGCTCAAAGGGCTGGAAGGGCTGGTTCTGTGCTGTATCTCTAAATAAACAAACACTTTCTTTCTGAGAACCAACCACAAGCCGATACATTTATTTTCAGGAACTACTAATATCATACCATTCTACACATGATTTCTTTCATTTGCATGATTCTTTCATTTCATCAGATATTAACATTAACGCTACACATAAGGAATGTATATTGTATACAAACATGACAAAAATATTGTTTTTATTGCACTCTTGATAAATGTTTTAAATTTGGAGGAACATGAAGAAGTTAAATTTCTACAAGTCAGGTCATCTTTAATTTTACAAGAAATGGAAAAAATAGATTCATTTGAAAGTCAAGCTTGCCAGATGCATTATAACCCATAGCCTTTCGGTCACAGATAGAACCTGAACACACTTCTCAGAATTCAGAAGTGCTTGTTAATCAAATGTGTGCATGCCTTGCGAGTCTGTCTCTCACTCGCACTCAGTTAGGTACCACAATATTTATGGATTTGCTCCGTTTTGTCTATAACCAAGTAACCAATGTTTGCACATGTCTGGTATAAGTCAGTGCAGGGTAAAGGTTTACTCTTCCCCACCAGCGAAGGAAGATTTCAAACATGTTAAAAAGGAATATAGTGGGCTTGATGGGCAATGTGTAACTGGGGCATCAAAGAGAGAAATTCCATTGTAAAAATCTGCATTGGCTTCATAAAAATCAAATTAACAGGTATACCAACACCAACATGAATCAGACTCAGCAGGAATTAAATCAAAGAATTTCACCTAAATCACTCAACTCTACAAATGTGAGAGGTCTTCACTCTTGAAACCACCATCATTCCCACTACCTTCATCTCCCAGTGAGACATCAGTTGAATATCAACTGTCTTTTAATGTAGCCAAGGTCAAGTGGACAAATCTGTGCAAGATTTGCATCTGTGCTCCACTGATCTTCAAATCAGCAATAATCCTATTTGTTAAAGATAACAATTACATTGTCACTCCATCCAGATTAATAAAAAGGATTCAAAATATTAAAATAAAACATTAATTATAAATAAATCTCAAACAATAAACTATTTCCAAGTCAACTGGCATCTAAAGTTATATTTAAACCTTGCCTTCTGAAACTCAAGACTTTTTCTCCCTTTGCCAATGCTCTGTAAATCTGTTTGAGCCTCAAGCTGAAGGAAATCAGCAAAACACTCATGGCCTGACCCCATTCAGATGCTTTGGCACGCAGACAGTAAACTTGTTCAATGCCAAGCTCAACTCAGCTGGCATTCCTGAGCAAGTTATAAAACAATAAAGTTCAAGATAATGCTGTTCTTTTAAAATACAACAAAATTAATACTGCAGAACACCTACAGCAAGTGGATTTAAATGGTCTGATTATTTTCTGGATTAACGCATGGGTAATAGAAATATTATAACAGTAAAGTAAAACATCCTGAGGTTCAGCCAAATAGATCTGAAATGAATAACATGCAAGAAATACAAAACAAGAGCTTGAGAAATGCTTACAAGTGTGCATTCATTCACTGCTATACTCAGCAGTATGTCTGGTGTCCGAAGAATGTGGAAACTTCGTTTCAGAAAAAAAACACAAGCTTAAAACTTCAGTATGTCATATTATTTAATTCCATGTATAAATATCATAAAACTGGCTATTACTACATGCCTTTACTTTCAGAACACAGTTAACATCAGAAGGTGTAAATTGGCTGAGCTTTGACCCCTAAACTTCTACTTTACTGAAACAGCAATTCATTAAGTACAGCTTTCAATGATCCCAACTCCAAAAATAGATTTACAATTACTTTTCCCCTTCCTCTCTTCAGTCTACAGAATTTCTTATCAGCTTCACAACTGAGGCTCATCCTGTTTTTCCAAATGAATCCAAGGACTCTCACATACTTTTGAGTTCCAGTTGTCATTTTGAATCTATTCTATAATAACAGGGACAAGTTTAATTTTTCTGGTTCCTGTACCTCACAGGAATAAAAAAAAAAAATGGGGCCTCTTACAGAAGGAATTGGCTCTTAAGATTTCACTGAACAAAGGAAAATCTCATTTGACGAGATAATGTAGGAAATTTAATTGGAACTATAGTTCAGAGGAAGTCTGCTTTGAGGTTGGGATTAAGTCCCATTGTCACCACTGATTATTAAGGAACTCTCTCTCCAGCTGTTTGCACTATCAACCTTTTCCAGATGAAGTATAACAACTTTGCATATATCTTTCACTTTGATCAGAAAAGATTTATAATTACTTCTTTTCGAGCAGACGTAAAAATAAGAATCCAAGAATTAAATATCAGGGACCGATTTGCCTCACATACAATAGGCTCTTCTTGTCCACAATGGACACTGAAATCACTCTATTCCCTATTGAGTCAACTATTCGAAACATTGATTTTTTAAAAACTTACTCTCAGGACTCCAGAATATGTACAACTCCACAGCACACCAAAGTTGTGATAAAAATTGAGACAGTAGCCCAAGAAAATATCAACAGGAATGAATAGTGCATGAAGTTGCAAGGATTGTGGCAAAAAACAATAAAACATGTTGGAAATCTAAAACAAAACAAAAAAAAAAATCGGAGAATGGCGGAAACACTAGTAGATCAGACAGTGTCAGTGTTAAGAGGAAGAGGCTCAATATTTCAGGTCAAGGAACCTTCATTTGAACTTAAAATTAATCATAAGATGAAGGGGGGGCATTTATTAAGTCAACACAACTGAAGGAATGCCACTCTAGGGTGAAAACCAGAGTTATTCAGGGAAAGATTAGCTTCAGATAGAAAAAATGTCACAAATTGAAATTTAGTAGTTTAATCACAAGAAGGTAAAAGAAGGGGAGTGAGAGAATGGGTTACCTAAAAGAGGTAAATTTAATATTGATTTAATTGTGTGCTTTTGACAAAAGAGATGTTGTTTCAAGCTTATTGGATATTTTGAGTCCAAAGACTCAAAGTAACACTCAGGAGTTTGAGGAGATTTGATATGGCACCAAAGACTCTCGTAAATTTCTACAGAAGTACCATGGAGAGCATTCTAACTGGCTGCATCACTATCTGGTATGGAGGGACCACAGCAAAGTATTTTTAAAAACTGCAGAAAGTTGCAAACTCAGCCAGCTCCAGCATAGGCACTGGCCTCCAAGCATCCAGGACACGTTCAAAAAGCGATGTCTCAAAAAGGCAGCATCCATCATCCCGGACATGCTCTCTTCTCATTGCTAACAATGAAGAGGTACAGGAGCCCGAAGACACACACTCAATGTTTAAGGAACAGCTTCTTCCTCACCACCAGATTTCTGAATGGACTATTTACATCACCGCACTATTTTCCCCCATTTTTGCACTACTTATTTCATTTAATATTTATATATAATTCTTCTTGTAATGTCTGTTTTTTTAAATTATGTATTGCAAAGTTCTGCTGCTGCAAAACAACATCTCACTCACGACATATGCCAGTGATATTCAACCTGATTCTGAAGAAACACTTGACAAGCAAAGTGGTTCAGGCACTTCATGAAGAAAAATGCCCTCCCGCAGAAGACCATGTGTATTTTTGAAAATCGCACTCCTGAAGCCTTTTGCTGGAAATAGTGTGTAATAGTAATTTAATAAACCAATTAAATTAGGATGATGACCTGGTGCCTTCTCCAGGTACAACAATCTTAATTCATTCCAACATCCTGGAAAACAAACAGACCAAAGTCCAGAAATATCATGTTTACTCAAAATACGAATCATTCTGAAGTCATAGCTCTCTGTACAGATTTTATGCTCCCCAGGTAGGATATTCCTGGAGCTTTCCTTTGAGATATTTTATTAACTTCTGCATGCACCTCCCTCCTGATCATACACGCAAACCTGAACAATGTATTAATGAGGAGATAGTGGCATGAACAAGTGTAACATGCACATATGGATTGAGTGTGAAACAATCCCCAAAAAAGGCTGAATGCTCCACTTGCACTTGAATTAATAAGACATTTCACAAAAGCACAGGCATTTTATAAAGCAAATAAATAAAAAAAAGCAAAAGACTGTTTGCACACATGAAAAATTTACCAAAGCAAAAACCCATCACTTTTTGACAGACCTTAGTTATACAAACACAACTTTGTTAGATTTCTCAATTCCTTTCCCAATGTTAGCTGGGCTTTACCTTTAAATTGGTCAGTTTAGGAGACTTCATCATAAATTTCTAGAATAGTCTTTCATTTTCCATAGTAGCATCTTCTTTCTGACTTTCCTCTCATAAATTTAACTTCTCCCATCCCAAAGTCTCCAAACTACACACAATTTCCCCATATCACCATTTTCAATTCCCTTAATGAATTAGAATCTTCAGCTTTCAGCAAGCTAGCACAATTTCATCAAATAAAAATTATAGCTTGAACAATAGTTCACATTTGGTTCAGCAGCCAGCTAAGTTACTAACTACTTCAATCTCAATAAATTTCTTGGAGTAGAAAGAAAAGCAGGGGAATGACATCCATGCAGATGATTTCTGCCTCTGGCTTACCAGACAATCAAATTACTACTTCTCGCACACACCTATTGCAGACGTAAATTCAATGCAACTCAATTTGATTGACGTCACTACTCCCATTCTTTATAACTTTTAAAAAAAGCAGACAAATCAATAGAAATTATTCTGTTGTTGTTATTTACCTCTCCCCCAGGCACACCTTTTCTATGTTTGTCATTTAATATCCAACTTCCTCATATCACAGATCTTTCCTTTGTTTATTCCTCCAATTCTTCCCTCCAGTACTTAGTTGCTGAAATGTTATTCATCTCTCTAATCATTCTACTGGACCTTAAGATTTCTGCCATTTTATTTTTGATTTTACTCCTCTCTAATTAAAAATTTCCTGATTTGGCATATTCATATTTGAATGAAGTCTTCAATAATACTTTACAGCTGCTGTTTAGTGCTTTCCCCAATCCTTTGATACTTGGCTCTATATTAACTTAATGAGTGTTATTAGGCTGGGTCATCATAGTCAAGCAAGGTCTGTCATCAGCTACATATTAAATTTTAAAAAGAGTTAACACCCAAGAGGACATTATGTCCTTTATATCCACAATAAAAGCTATCTCGCCTAATTATGCCTTCCAGCACTTGGTACTCAGCCCTACATGGATCCATCTATTTCCATATTTATTCAGCAAGTTGGGTCCAAACCCCTTCTACGCTTAGGGTAACATTTTTCCCTCATCTCCTCTTTATGTGAAATCTTTGATCCCTTGGTTTTCGAGCCCATTGCCAACGGAAACAGGTAGTTTCCCATCTGGGTCCCTTAAAGCTTTATAAACTTAACCTCTGATCTACACTCAACTTCTGATGCTTCAAAATAAACAATCCTTGTTTAAGCTCATCTCAGCTTTCCTCAGAGCTGACATTTCCCAGACTTGGCAACACCCTCACATATTCCTTCCAGTGCAATCATATCATGCTTGTGATTTACCAGTCAGTATACAGGAGCAGAGGTTTGGCTGTCTATGTGTTTAAGAAGAGCTTTAAATACCTTTAGAAGTTTGTGTAAGATCAATTAGTTTCTCTAAACCACTTAATGCCCTCCGTTTGAATGACCTCACTATTCCAAATACATAATATCACATTTCCCCACATTAAATTCCATCAGAACTTTCATGCTTAACTGAGTAAAACATCTACATCTTCCTGTAATCTAATTTTCCTCCTCACTGACAGCCACATAGTTAATTTTTTATATTATCTCCAAAATTTATTCAAAAGGTACTGAGCACTGAGCCCTGTGGAACCCTACATGCAACAGCCTTCCAGACACAAGAATATTTATCAAACATTATCCCCTCCTACTACTGTGCCAATTTATCTACCACTTCCCTTTGGATCCTAAGGACGCTTATGTTTTTTGCCCATCTGTCTTGAGATCTTGTCAAAAAACTTTTTGGAAACCCACAACAATCACATCAAATGCACCATGTTCATTAACCCTGCTTAAACATCACACCTGTCAAAAGGGTCTTCCCTAAACAGTCCCTGCTGGCTGCCCTCAATTACACTGTACCTTTGTAAATATTTTTTATCTTGTCATTGTTGGTTCTAATAAATTACTCACTGAAGTTACATTAGCTGGCATGTAATCAATTCACTTGCTCTTTCCACCCCTTACATTGATGTAGCCTTCCACTTTTCTAACACTCCCTAAAGCCTGCGTAGATTGAAATGTCACGATCAGAGTCTCTGCTCCATTGCTTACTTTAACAAAGAGCACAATGGAATAATGTGTCCACTTTCAGAAACACGAACACACTTTTCCTTATCTAATACTACCTGCTTCTCTATATTTGTGGTCAACTGTGCTCTCTCATCAGATTACATCTTCTTCAGCCCTCCCCCTTCACCCACACTCACCTACCATCAGTTTTGTGTTCCTCCCACATCTACCACCCCTTTTTTCTGGCTTCTACCCTCTTTTAAGTTCTGAAGGCCTCTGCCCAAAATGTCATCTGTTCACTTCCCTCCAAAAAATGCTGCCCGACCTGATTTCCTCCAACATTTTGTGTGTGTTGCTCCAGACTTCCTGCATCTGCAGTCTCTTTTGTGTCTCTAATGCTTAACGTTCTTCCATTTCAACATCACCTCTAATAAAGGCACACCACACACCCTTCCCTTCCACTCATTAGTTTAACTTTCATGTCCACATGAGCTCTATGTTTTTAAAAAAATTACTCCCCTGTTGTTTAAGTACTAGGTATTTTCTTGGGATGTTCTTTGATTTTCCTTGTCAATATTTTTTCAGGCCATCTTGTTACTTCTCTAATTTCCCTTTCAATTTTCACCTCACTTCCTTTAAGTCAACTTTCTGTTTCAAACTCATTGTTTCATGCAAACTTCCTTTACCTTAACCTTTCTGCATATCATAATCTGGAGGGTTCCAGATTTGACAATCACACCCTTTCCTCTGGCACCTTAACCTTTTGAATCTCTTTCCTGGATGCCTCTCATTCTCCCAAGAGCCAATGTGCATCTAGACAGCTGTTTCCATTCCATTTTTGCTAAACAATTTCCGTCAAGTAAAATTAATTGTGATCCAGGATTCAAACCTTCACCTTTTAATCAATGGCATTTGCAATAACAGTGATAAATTAAATTGAATGCTGATTATTATTAGACTCATGCTTTCCAACTGCCCAGTTTCATTCCTTAAAGCTCAATTCAGAAAAGGTATTGCTGAACAAAAGTTAGAAATCCTATGCCTTCTATAATGATTCTTCAACATCATTTCCATATAGCATTGACATGGGCAATCATGGTCTTGTCCATGACCATGACTGTTCTTGCAAATTCTCCACAGAAGTGGTTTGCCATTGCCGCCTTCTAGGCAGCATCTTTACAAAACGAGTGATCCCAGCCATTGACAATACTCTTCAGAGATTGTCTGCCTGGTGTCGTGGTCGTACAAGAACTTGTGATATGCACCAGCTGCTTTTAGGACCATCCACCATCTGCTCCCATTGGTTTACATGACCCTGATTGGGGGTCTAAACAGGAGCAGCTGACTCCTCCCATGATGGAGACCCTGTCACCCATCTATAATGGTTACACCTACTATTTACACAGTTGACAGAATTATTGAAATTCTCCACTTTAATGGTCCCTGTCCACCAGGATTGGAAATATTATTCAGCTCAATCCATCCAAACCATCTTCAATAAGCACAACAAATAAACATAGTACTAAATGTAAAGAATTTACGTGATGGGGGCATCACTAACAGTGTCAACAGTTTCCCAGGTTGACCTGCCTTTGGAGAATGTGGCTTTGAATCACATTGTGGAATCATTAGTTGTTTTGACAGTACTGCTACACAGCAGTGATAAGCAACAAGCTTGACATTTGGAACCACTGCCAATCAATGAAGCATACATTACTAACACAACAGACTGTGCAATAATGAGGCAAAATTTGACGGAGCAACTCTTTGGAGCCTTTATTGCCTTCGCCTGTTAAAGTGGTGGGAAACGTGTACAGTCAAAGAAACCTTGGCTACAGTACATTTTTGTTTTGCAGTTAAGGTACATGCCACCAGAAGTTCAAGCAGCTTTGTACAGCATTTCCATGGAGCTATGCTACATCGTGATAGGTCAATGCTCTGTTTAAATTAGAATTTATACTGTTCTACTGATGCCCATGAGGACATATTAGAACTGTAGCCAAAGGCCAAAGTATAAATCCATTGAAAACTATTGACTGATAAATAAGCAACCTTGATAACTAAAAGTGTAAAATGCTTTAAATACCCAGAAGGTCGGTCAGCATTTGTGGAGGCAATAATTTTCAGTTCAAGGTAAAGATCTTATTTCAGGTCAATATAAAATGAGGAACATAATGGGTTTAAAGCTATTGGGGAAGAATGGAATGCAGGGGAGGGCGGAAAGGAGGAATGGAAATGTTTGTTATAGGATAGGATAACAAGGGAAATGATCGTACAAGACAAAAAAAAGGGCAGCAATAGAGTGGTTGTTTCCTCTGGTGGGGGTGTCTCGGACCAGAGGGCACAGCCTCAGAACAGAGGGTTGTCCATTTAGAACAAGTGGGGAGGAATTTCTTCAGCCAGAAGGCAGTGAATCTGTAGAATTTGTTGCCACAGGCAGCTGTGGAGGCCAGGTCATTGGGGTATTTAAAGCAGAGGTTGATAGGTTCTTGATTAGTCAAGGCATGAAAGATTATGGAAGGAGGCAAAAGAATGGGGTTGAGAGGGAAGGGGGTCAGCCGTGATGAAATGACAGAGCAAACTTGATGGGCTGAATGGCATGATTCTGCTCCTTTGTCTAATGGTCTTGTATGCTAAAAGAGAATTAAAATAACATTATCTCTACAAAATTTAGATATTGGTTCCAAAATAAGCTACGCAATACATCAGCATTAAGAGTTTTCAAATCTATATTGATCCTTTTTTTTAAAACATTACAGACCTTATTAATTTCACATTATTGGAGCTAAAAGGCAAGGATTGAGAAGACAGTGTGTTTATTGAAGGCAAAAATATTTTTCATCTATTTCAGTAGTTACTGCCATTTTTGCCTCAATCTGAAATGATTTGGCCATGGTTACCATGCTATCAACATAATGCCAAATAGCACACAAGACCATCTGACATCAAGATAAATTCACATTTAACACGCCAGCAATATGCCATACCATGTTTAAAACTGTCAGTCCTTTTCCAATCTGTCTGCCTCTCCTTACAATGGTAGAAATGAGATTTTAGAATTGTCAATGTAACTGGATATAATTAAGTTAGATCACCAGAAGATTTATTCCAAGTTTCCATTCTCCAAAAAAATTAGTTACAGCAACAAATAATTCACTGGCATTGTGAACTATTGCATCATTGTGCAAAACCTCAGAACAGCCGACGTTGCGTAGTAAAATTAACAAAACCCAACATGTGTGAAATTCGGGGGGGGGGGGAATCACCTTTCTCAAACAAGATTTTCCAATTTTAGAGTAAAATATTCTACTTGTATTCCTCTTTATTTGCTTTCAACCTTCCCCCAATCTTTTATTGGAATAATTGCATCAAATCGTGGCCAAGGCTTCCACTGGAAACTGCTGGTATTCAGCACTTCCCAGATAAATAAATCTAAACATTGAGCAGATAAGTTGCAAGTCAGGAGTGTGCTGAATGACAGGTCTGTTTCTTAACTCAGCATGTCGTCTAACCAAAGTGACCACTTTATTATCCATATCTGCTTTTGCTGAGTGGCAGTTCCCAAGATATAGAGTTGGTTTGTGCCTTCCAATATCTTGACATGATGCTTTCCTACAAGGTGGCAGCAGGGGCAAGTGGACTGATGACCTTGTTCCTGCAGATGTTTAATGTAAGGCTTATCCCCTCATTTGCTTTAGTGAATGAGTTGATATCTTGGAGCTCAGTGATTCACCCTGCACAAATCTGCATACTGAAGGTTGACAATTGAGATTCAGGTGAATTTGGCCGCAGGCACAGCCGCTTTCCTTCAGTTCCAAAAACCATTCCATTCCCACAGGAAGTCCATTGAAGTTAAAGGTGCATCATTACAGAAAGAAAGACTGAAAAAAAATTAGAGTAATGGGGAAGTCTTGCTTCACACAGGTCTTCATTGTTGATTCATTGCTGTAGACAGATTACAAGATAGAGATGAATTTCTATTACAGCTAAGTTTGAAGAGAATATTCCATCATAACCCCCTGACTGATGGAGTCAAAGGCTTTAGCAAGGTTGAAGGTGGCCACATACAGTGATTGGTGCTGTTCTCGGCATTGTTTTTTGAAGTTGTGGTATGGTCATACTACTGAGTCTAAATGAATGGTATCTGCACCTGAAGGCAAACATCCACCAACACCTACAATACATTTGTTCAACTTTTATTTTATTGAGAAAAAGACTATTTAATGATCAAGATTTCAGGCCTAGCTCAAATCTAGCAGGCAGTAGTGACCCCACCATCAAGAGTGCTTCCAAACTATGAAGGACCTAGAGGAGGCTTTCTAAAGACACAAGGACATGAACCACCAAACATGTCTCCATAATATCATGGGAATTCATGGAAGGACAAGCAAACCAATATCAGCATCACTTTTGGGTAGATCAGCCATTACATCGCAGACCAGGGGTGAGGGCCAATTGACCTACTCCCAGTCTCATTTCCTTGTGTTCTTGTAATCACCCAAAGTGCAGAAAGATCAATCAGGAAGGTGCTGAGAACCATGAGGAAACAGAGAAGCACTATGTAAGCAGCAGAAGGCACATACTGTCTCACAAACTAGCACCCACGCACTCCATTGGCCACCACCTGCCCCATCAACAGAGGAGACAGTGGTTCCCACATTAGACTAATTTTCAGCCTCAGAACATGTATGGGCTTCGTTTTGGTGCTCCGGTTTCCTCCCACAATCCAAAGGCATACAAGTTAATAAGTTAATTGGTCATTACAAACTGTCCTGTGATTAGACTAATGCTAAATAGGTAGGTTGCTGGGCAGTACAATCTGTTGGCCAGAAAGGCCTGTTCCATGTATTCCTAAATACATAAAACCAGACCAGAAGCACAATATTCCTCATCTAATGGATCCGCCCAAGAAAATCAATGGCAGACCTAGATCGTGCTAGGATTATGCTGCGGAACCTGCCTCTCCAAATCTACACCAACTAGTCTGGACATAGCATCAGTCTCCAACTCTTTCAAATAGGAATTTCCAACCTGGAAGTTGGGGGTGGGGTGGAATGTGCTGTTTTAACATACTAGTTTAACATGTTTAAATTGTTGTTAGTTTTTAAATGTATTTTCAATTTATTGAAGAATATTTATAGGGTTTATTATTAAAATTGATTTACATAATTGAAATATGTGAATAAGGAGACTGAACAACAGGGAATTAATCATCATATAACTAAAGCAAGAACAGTGAGAATGAAGTGTGATACTGGTTGTGAGAAAGACCCACATTCATGGTAGCTAAGCCTGATAAAGATTGGGCTAAGCTGATCATGAATTGTGAAGATATAATATCAAGTGAAGGAAAGGGATAGCTCAGGAAAATGGTAGTTGTCCAGAAAAATCATCAATAAAGAACTGTAAAAAGAAAGATTCCAAGAAAGAATCAATATATCCAATCAGAAGCTGCAGGCAACAGGGCAAAACAGGAGGAAAAGACACTGTACATCAGCACTCTGTGCCAAGGAATAGATGGTGACCTCTTTAGTAAGGAATTGCTTCTTTAAAAAGAATACAAATTATTTAAGAAATCTTGTAACCCACGGAGGTTTTCCCAGAGTGTTTTGCCATAGTCATCAAAGCATCTCTTTGGTCAAATTAAAATTAACACAGAGAGTAAAGCAAAACTAAAATTGGCAGAAGCGAAACATCTTACAGCACAAGTGAGTCGCCAGAGGACTGGAAGATGACTAATGCCGTTCCATTATTCAAGAAAGATTCCACCACCAAGCTGGGAAACTATAGGCCGGCAAGTCAGCATTAGGTAAACTATTTGAAGGCATCCCAAGGGGCCAGGTAGATAAGTAGATGAGTATTTGGGTCAACAAGGCCTGAATAGGGATAGTTAATATGCCTTTGTGCATTAGGTCATGCCTAATCAATGTTTCAGAGCTTTTCAAGGAGGTTACCAGGAATATAGATGAAGGCAACAGATGTTGTCTACATGGACCTTTGACAAATCCAGCATAGGAGACTGGTCAAGAAGTTTCATTCGCTTGGCATTCAGGATGAGGTATTAAACTGGACTGACATTTGCTTTGAGGAGAAAACTGCTTCTCTGACTGGAGAACAGTGATTAGCGGTGTGCCGCAGGGACTGATGCTGGGTCTGTTGTTGTTCGTCATCGATATCAATGATCGGAATGATAATGGGGTGAACTGGACCAGCACATTTGCAGATGACACCAAGAATAGGGGTGTAGTGGACAGTGTGGAAGGCTAATAATACTTGCAGCAGGATCAAAACCAGCTAGAGAAATGGGCTGAAAAACGGCAAATGAATCTCTGCAGACAAGTGTGAGGTGTTGTACTTTCGGAGGACAAAGTAGGGTAGAATTTAATGAGACATTGAGGAGTGCAGTAGAACAGAGGGATCTGGGAATACAGATCTATAATTCCTTCAAAGCAGTGTCACAAGTAGACAGCGTCATAAAGAGAGTGTTTGGCACATTAGCCTTCAATAATCAATGCACTGAGTACAGGGGTTGGTATATTATGTTGAAGGTGCCCAAGATGTTGGCGAGGCCAGATTTTGAGTATCATATGCAGTCTGGTCACCTGCCCACAGGAAAGATGCAGTAAGATTGAAATACAGAGAAAATTTACACAGCTGTTGCTGGGACTTAAGGACCTGAGTTATAGGAAAGGTCGAATGGGTTAGGACTTTACTCCCTGAAGTGGAGGAGAATGAGGGAAGATTTGATAAAGGTATACAAAATTATGAGGGGTATAGATAGGGTAAATGCAAGCAATTTCCTCCCACTGAGGTTGGGTGAGGCTACAACTAAAGATCTTAGGTCAAGGATGAAAAGTGAAAAAGTTAGGGGGAACCCAAGAGGGAAGTTCTTCGCTCAGAGGTGTGTGTGTGTGTGTGTGTGTGTGTGTAGCTGCCAGAGGAAGTGGTGGATATGGGTTTGATGTTAACATTTAAGAGAAGTTTCAATAGGTACATGGATAGGGAGGGTTCTAAATCCTGGTGTGGATCAATAGGACTAGGCAGGATAACAGCTCTGCACAGACTAGATGGGCTGAAGGGACTGCTTCTGTGCTGTAGTGCTCTGTGACTGACTATAGAGAGCAGGTGACCACTGAAGCGGGGAGGGGAGGGGTAATACTTGAAGACTCTGTATTCTGCAAATGTTCACTAATGCACATTTCATCCTTCTATGAAAGAAACTATACATTGACTATTACAATGTTCTAAATTAAACAATACATAAATAAAATCACTGCCCCATCTCAAAGTAAGGAATTGTAGCACTTTGTGATCATACACGTCATTGCCTCACGGATTCCAAATTGAATTTCAAATAAAATCAACTAATAAGCATCCTAGCCATTTCTATCTCCACTTGAGATTTTAAGCACTATATTCACCCATCATGCTAACTCTAATTTGATCTCCTTTACTTGTCCCATTACAATACAATTTCATTCAAACATGTCATCACGTTATTATTTAATGGCTCCTGCTTTCCCATCAGAGACCTCTTTCATCCACTTCTCCCATCCCCCTTCCACTCTACGATGAAACTTGTTTATAGACATTGATGAAAGGTCTTCAAACAGAAACTCATGCTCTGCTTCACCCTGTACAACTTGGGAGGACCTTCTCAGCATTTCAAGTATTTTTTTTAAACTCCTTGTCGCCCAAGGCTGGAATGGTCTCCTGACGATAATTCTTCTCCACATCTCCTCTCTCCTTTGAGCTCATTCTGCACTCTTTTTCCATGTATTCAGAGAGGAATGGCCACCAATGCGTCCAAATTTAAAGCACAGTAGTTTGCGCCGATTCCCGCCCACCAGCACCTGGCAACCCATTCCCTTGTAGGTTTCAGCTACTTTACAAGCTCAAGAAAAGCCAAGCACCTGCACAACTGAAGCTGCAGCCACTCAGTAAGAAGAATAAATATCTAACAAGTAAACGAGCCTTTTAAAATAGTGTTGGGGGGTGGGGGGGCAGGAAGCAGCTCATTTACTCTTGTGCAGCTGTGTAATGTTGAAAGTTTTAGCTGAAGTACTCTTCAAATAAGTACACCGACAATGTCATGGACCATCAACTCTGCACACATTGACGAGGATTAGCATCACAGATGCTCCACCCTACATCCTCCACAACTACCTTACCTACCACATCCAAAAATTCAGCCTTTGGTGCCAAATTATGGACCCATAGTCTGCATTCATCTGTTGCCTGTTTCTTACATTAATGAAAGCAACTGTTTATGGCAGGTCTCTCCAGGTGCCTCTTAAACAGCTGGGGTATACTCAATTAGGTTTATTGCAACTGCCAGGATAATGTTGCTTGGAAGCAGAGGTTCAAGCAGAAACTATTAAGGAGATAGAATTGAACTTCAGGGACATCATAAAATTGGACAGCAAGGATTGTCTTGACACTTAAATCAATCCATAAAAACTTTGCACATTACGGGATTATATCTGGAAATGATCCAGTAATTAGAGCTTCAAGTCACATGAAAGTAAATAAACCATTAAGAGCCGAGTTACGTTATACAGCACGGCAACAGACCCTTCAACCTGATTTTTCCATGCCAAGGTACCTTTCTACACTAATCCCATTTTCCTGCCAACATCCCTCTTTTCATTTCCTCTCCATGCACCTGTCCAATTTTAAAACACCGATTTGTACTTGCCTCTACCCTTTTCTCCGACAGTCTGTTCCATATACTCACCATCCATGTGGAAAAACTTTATTTAAATACATGTCCTCTCACTTTAAACTTACCTCCTCTAGTTCTGGACTCTTGCAAAATGGGCTGTTACAATGTGCTACCTATGCTCCTCTAAATTCTGTTGTCGCCTGCCAGCCCCTTGTTCTCCAATGAGAACAATAACAACCCATCCAATCTCTCCATGTATCTACACCTTTCCGTTTCAGGCATCCTAATGAAATTCTTCTGCAATCTTTCTTGCAATGCCACATTTTTTTCCGGTAGTGACCAGTAATGCAAAAAGCATTCCACGTATAATCTAATCAATGTCTCGTCTCTATACACAATATCCCTGCCTACGAAGGCAAACAAGCTAAACATCACCCTCACTCTATCTACCAATATCCCCATTTTTATGTCGGAACGAACTTGTACCCAAAGGTCCACCTGTACATAATTTTTTTCAAAGAAGCCCTACCATTCACTGCACATGTCTTGCCAGAATTCCATGGTTCAAAATGCTTCACCTGACAATTAGCTGGATTTGAGGTATTGATCGTGCAGATAGCCAGAGGGTTTCCTCCGGGCTGAACACACGAGAGGGCATAGTTTTAAGGTGCTTGGAATTTGGTACAAGGGAGATGTCAGAAGTAAGTTTTGTCACACGGAGAGTGGTGGGCGCTTGGAATGCACTGCCAGCAAAGGTGGTACATGCGGATACAATAGGGTCTTTTAAGAGTCTCTTAGACGGGTACATGGAGCTTAGAAAAATACAGGACTATGCAGAAGGGAAATTCTCGGCAGCTTCTAGAGTAGGTTGCATGGTCAGAACAACATTGTGGGCCGAAGGTCCTATATAAAGTGCTGCAGAGTTTCTGTGTTCTATGTCCTATGTTCTACGAATTTCCCTCTGCTCAATTTTCCCTCTGTATCATGGATAACCATCTTCACTATCTACAACTCCAACAATCTTCATGTCATCAGCAAAAGTGTTTATCAGATACAAAAAAGGCCCAAGCACTAATCTTTGCAGCATACCATGGGCTACAGTCTTCCAGGGGCAAATACAAGCTCTTCACCACAAGTCTCTGTCCATCATCAAGGCAATTTTGGCTCTAGTTTACCAAAACACGATTGACACAAGATTTAACTGACTATGGATTCCTGCCTCATCTCTGCCATTCTTATATATGGGAGCAATATTAGCTGCCTTCAAACATAAAATCTCTGTCAGGGCCCCAGCATTGTGTCCCTTATTTAGTGGAGGTAAGGTAACTTTCTTTCACTTCATCAATGCTTTTTTTTGTGTGAAATCCCTATTGAAATCAGTGTAGCTTCTTCATATCCTGTGCCAGGTCTGACTTGGCACAGGATCAGGGTGGTAGTTTCTTCAATGAGATCTCAAATAACAGAATCCCAAAGCGAGATCAGGTGATGTTCTGTACTTGCAAGCAATTTCAATGAATACACAAAAAGTGCTATTCCTGACCTTTACAGCTAATGAAGCAATATTGTGGGGCATTAACTGTTGAAATGTATGACATTTTCAATTCATTTTATATGAAGCCAAATCAAACCAGGCATTCAGCACGTTTTCATTTATTAATGATTTTTTATTCTGTAAAGCATATGCTTGTAAATCACCAACACAGGTTTTACACCATCAAGGTACTCAATGTACAAGACTTTCAAGTCCGTCTCTAGCTCCAAGATCAATGAGCTGCACTGGATTTGATCAGCATTAGTCAAGAGAAAGCAGCGTCCAACTTAGAGAGTACATGGTATTTGTTGAAAGGAATAAAGAATCTATACTGGTATTGATAGACCGGCCAAATCATATCAACACTGCCAACAGTCCCTGTGGCACTCTGCTGTTGAAACTCATCTGTCAGACCGAAGCATAATCACGGAAGTCCAGGAATCACGGATAGATTCAGAACGTAAAATCCAGTGCACCCACTTTGCTGCTGGAATCCACGGTGTTAAGTAGCAGAGCCTGTTCTTGTGATTACACTGAAGAAAACACCACCCTGATTCTGTGCCAAGGCAGACCTGGCACAGGATAGAAGTCCCATTGATTTCAATGGGAATTCCGGAGCAGAGACTTACAAAGCAAAATGAAGTTACCTCCCTTTCAAAAACCTTCTGCACTGGGAAAAAAAAAGTTTATGATATATAGAATCTATATTCTTCCTTCGGCAAAGCAATGGCAGTTAGTGCCATTACTTTAAACAAATGTTCTCAAAAAAGAATCTCATCTGAAATGGCATGTTCACCCATTTGAGGACAACATTTTCTGTTGTCAATGATAAGATTCATCCAGATGTCACGTTGACAGAAGTGCGAGCAGCGAACAATGCTGACAACACAATTTCAATAGGATTATGAAATCTCGCCAGGATTATGGAAATTGCTATATGCAAGATCATTCACTGGTGTAGTTTTGCTTAACTCTCAGGTACTTCTGTCAGATTTTCAGTCTTTTACTCCCATTGTAACAGAAAGCTCAGCTTTTTATTTTTGTCTTTCGAGTTTAACGTACAGATTCAATCTATGTTATTCTTTTAAAGATAATTTAGTTTTGTTATTGTTTCAGATTTTCTTAGGTTAATCACCAGATCCTATATCATGTTCACTTGTAATAAGTCCACTTTGATTTTCTTGCTTCCCAAAGTTCAAAGGTACTTGATTTTATTTTATTATTTAAGTACATATACTATATACAACCTTGAGGTTCATCTTCTTCACCAGCAATCACAAAACAATGAAACCCAATAGAACCATGATAAAAAGACCCTCAGACACCTAACGTGCAGAGCAAAAACAGGAGCGAGTTCACAGCCACAAAGCCAGTCATCACTGCAGCCGAGCCAGGCGCAGGCTAGTTGCAGGCTATAGCCGCAGTTCAGCGCTGCAATGAGTGAACCTCATGGAGCAGCGAGCTGAACACTGGCCCACCCTTCGCCTCCAGCCCTGACACCATGACCATTTCAATCCGGCCTGGCACTAACATCAGCAAACCTCAGGTCATTCCTCGCTCTCAGACCCCGCCCCTGCCACCTTAACTCCGCACACAAAATTAGCCTTCATCTGTTATTATTTAAATTTAATAGCATCATTTATGCAAACGGAAACCCCATTTTTAAGACATGTAGGTCAACTAGCCCATTGGATAACTGGCATACTCTGGATTAAAATTTTTTATTTAATTTTATTAAATTTTTAGTTGTATAGATTCTATCCAAATTCTATTGTTCTACATTATTTCAAACTAAATGAGAATGCAAAGCTTATCCTATTAAACAAATAGGAACTGAGATGTTTAATTCTTCAGAAATGCCAACATTTTTAAAAATTGCACCTCAAAACACAGGCAAATTGGTGATCTTGTTATTTTCAGTTTCTAGCCACATTTTGAGTTGCTCCATGAAGCATCAATACAATCATTTACCATTCAAAAATAAGGAGTATTTAAAAGCCTTTTACTCATTCATGTACCTCAGAATATTAATAGGTGGTACATTAAAAGCAGAACAGTGTAACTTAGCATCTTTATTTGTTGCTTAAAAATTGTGCACTACAGTGCATTTTAAATTAACTAGTCCGGACTGGAACACAAACTTCAATACTTTACTCAGTTGTTTCATTATGGCATATACACAGATTGGTTCAGTATCACCTCTCATGACTGCATTGCTAATTTACACATAGCATACAGGAGCTCACAGATGATTCATTCACAGTTTCACAAGGACGACCAACCCCATTCCCTTGGTTACTCGCACATGGAGAAGCAATGTAAGACAACTCAATTCTCACTGGAGTTTCACAGTACTAAAAATACTCTGGTTCCTGTATCATCATCCCACAAAAGTTCCCTTTCACACGAATGCCGAGCAGGGCTTTGTCTGAACATGCACGTGCATGTCATTTTTTTCTAAATCTCTAACACTGCTCATTAAGTGCTCTAATATTTTACTCCCATGTGATAAATAACTACCTCTGTGCCAACCACATTTACCTCAACTTTAAACTAATTTGGTTTACATTTCATCTTCTCGGTATGATTTCACCTTCCTATTTCTAGTCCCCGGTTCTTTGGGGTTTTCTAACATTGAATCAGCACCGAAAGTTTCCAGAATATACAATAATAGATTCAGGAAATAAAATTTTATATCTTAATTTCATATTAAAAAACTCCTTTAAAAAGTTTCATAAAGTTTAAAGATTATTGTCAAATAATGCTTTTGTTTACCTGCATTAAAGAAAGAAAACTTACAATAAATATGTTTAATATTTGACACAAATAACACTTAATATATTGTATTTCAGTTGAAGCATTTGATCAGAGCAGCACAGAGACAGTGCAAATAGCCATTACATTCCCTAAGCAAAAGCAGAGCCAAGAATAAAATCTCTAAGAAAACTGACCTACTTCTTAGTGCATATTTTCTCACTCTTGTAGAATGAACTAACTTCACTTGTTACTAAAAAGAAAAAGGGTACTCAGCCTTTTAGCAATCCTTTCAGCTCCACTACACTCCCCTCTTGCCCTGTACCTCTGAACTTCAGAATCAAAATCAGGTTTATTATCACTGACGCATGACATGAAGGGGTGCCCTGGTGAAGGGACTTGGCCCATAGCATCAACTGTTTGCTCCCCACAATAGATGCCTTGCAGCCTGCCAAGTTCCTCCAGCATTTTGGGTGTGTTGTCATGAAATTTAGTGACGTCACTCTACAGATGCAGTCTACGCTCACGTCACTCTACAGGTGCGCAGTCGAGACCATCCGAACAATTTGTATCACTGCTTGGCACAGAATCTGCCCTGCGATAGACAAGATGACTCTACAACAAGTAGTCAAAACTGCCCAACACATCACTGGCACCAGCCGGTCGGCCATCAAGGACATATATACAGAAAGGTGTCGGAAAAGAGCCAGTAACTTCACGAAGGATCCCACCCATCCAGCTCATGGGCTGCTTGCCCCACTTCCATCAAGCAAGAGGCTACATAACATCCACACCAGGACCACTAGACTCAAAAACTGTTACTTCCTCCAAGCATCAAGGCTGATCAAAACCTCCAGCCACTATCCCACCCATCTACATACACAATCACTTCCTGTCACCTTACGCACAGGCACTCCTATGGGTGTGTGTGTGTGTGTGTGTGTGTGTGTGTGTGTGTGTGTGTGTGTGTACGCGCGCACACGCAAACGTTTGGGCACCCTGGTCAAAATTTCTGTTACTGTAAATAGCTAAGTAAAAGACGACCTAATTTCCAAAAGGCATAAAGTTAAAGATGACACATTCCTTTAATATTTTAAGCAAGATTTTTTTTACTCCCATCTTTTACAGTTCCAAAATAACAAAAAAGGAAAAGGGCCCAAAGGAAAAGTTTGGGCACCCTGCATGGTCAGTACTTAGTAACACCCCCTTTGGCAAGTATCACAGCTTGTAAATGCTTTTTGTAGCCAGCTAAGAGTCTTTCAATTCTTGTTTGGGGGATTTTCACCCATTCTTTCTTGCAAAAGACTTCTAGTTCTGTGAGATTCTTGGGCCGTCTCGCATGCACTGCTCTTCTGAGGTCTATCCACAGATTTTCAATGATGTTTAGGTCGGGGGACTGTGAGGGCCATGGCAAAACCTTCAGCTTGCGCCTCTTGAGGTAGTCCATTTGGATTCTGAGGTGTGTTTGGGATCATTATCCTGTTGTAGAAGCAATCCTCTTCTCATCTTCAGCTTTTTTTATACAGACAGTGTGATGTTTGCTTCCAGAATTTGCTGATATTTAATTGAATTCATTCTTCCCTCTACCAGTGAAATGTTCCCCGTGCCACTGGCTGCAACACAAGCCAAAAGCATGATCAATCCACCCCCATACTTAACAGTTGGAGATGTGTTCTTTTCATGAAATTCTGCACCTTTTTTTCTCCAAACATACGTTTGCTCATTGCGGCCAAAAAGTTCTATTTTAACTTCATCAGTCCACAGGACTTGACACCAAAATACATCAGGCTTATTTAAATGTTTCTTTGCAAACTTCTGATGCTGAATTTTGTGGTGAGGACACAGGAGAGGTTTTCTTCTGATGACTCTGCCATGAAGGTCATATTTGTGCAAGTGTCGCTGCACAGTAGAACAGTGCACCACCGTCCCAGCATCTGCTAAATCTTTTGAAGGTCTTTTGCAGTCAAACGGGGGTCTTGATTTGCCTTTCTAGCAATCCTACGACCAGTTCTCTCGGAAAGTTTTCTTAGTCTTCCAGACCTCAACTTGACCTCCACCATTTCTGTTAACTGCCATTTCTTAATTACATTACAAACTGAGAAAACAGCTACGTGGAAACGTTTTGCTATCTTCTTATAGCCTTCTCCTGCTTTGTGGGAATCATATATTTTAATTTTCAGAGTGCAAGGCAGCTGCTTAGAGGAGCCCATGGCTGCTGATTGTTGGGACAAGGTTTGAGGGGACAGGGTATTTATAAAGTTTTGAAATTTGCCTCACCTGGCCTTTCCCAACAATGACTGTGAACAAGCCATAGCCCTAACAAGCTAATTAAGGTCTGAGACCTTGGTAAAAGTTATCTGAGAGCTCAAATCTCTTGGGGTGCCCAAACTTTTGCATGGTGCTCCTTTCCTTTTTCCCCCCACTCTAAAATTGTACGAAACAAAAATAATACACTAATCTTGATTAAAATGTTGAAAAGAATGTTTCATCTTTAACTTTATGACTTTTGGAGATCAGTTCATCTTCTACTCACTTAACTATTCACAGTAACAGAAATTTTGACCAGGGGTGCCCAAACTTTTGCATGCCACTGTATCTATCTATCTATATATACATATACATACACATACTATCTTACGTGTTTATATTTATGGTGGTTTGTTTTACTATTGTGTTCTTTATCTTAGTATTTTTTTGGTCACTGCATCAGGTCCAGAGTAACAATTATTTTATTCACCTTTATTCTTGTGTATTGGAAATGACATCAAATAATCTTGAATTTGTTGTCTTGCGGCAGCAACACAGTGCAAGATATTAAAAAAAATACAAGGTACAATAATAAATAAATAAACAGTGAGGTAATGCTCACATGTTTATGGACCATTCAGGAATTGACACCAGAGGGGACAAAATTCTAAAACTTTGAGTGTGGGTCATCAAGTTCCGGTACCACCTCCCCTGATAGTAGTGATGATGGTACAAAACAATGTAATCCAATCGCATTGGACTCCTGACCATGGTTTCAAATTCCTTTCCAAAAGTTGGTGTTCACTGGCATTGGTGCTAACTGCTCTGATACCACGCTGATGGAAAAGGCTGGAATGAAGCAATGTGTTGCACAAAGGATCAGTTGAACTGCTGTGTCTACTGTGGCTATAAACATATCCACAGGCAGCTTCTTCCACCGGCATCATTCTCTTCCTTGCTGACAGTCTAAACTCTTCATAAAGTTTACAACATTGATGCATTTGTCACAAAGCAAAGATCTACTAAAACACAAAATTCCTACTCCACCTCCATAATTTTACCTGACCCCCTTCCCCTGTTCAACATCTCCTCGACAATTGCCATCAGCACAGGTGCACCACATGGCTGTGTGCTTAGTCCCCTGCATAATACTCACTTCATACAGATGATTTTGTGGCTAAGTAGAGCTCCAAAGTCATATTTAAGCTTCCTGATGACATCAGTTTCTTTTTTGACTGAACCAAAGGTGGTGATGAATTGGCATATAGGAGGGAAACTGGAAATCTGATTGAATGGTGTCACAACAGCAAACTCTCACTCAACATCAGCAAAACCAAAGAGCTGATTATCAACTGCTGTAGGAAGGTAAAGGTCCATGACCCAGTGCTTATTTGGGGAATGGAGGTGGAGAGGATCAGTAGCTATAAATTGCTTGGTATTAACCTGTCAGATGATCTATCTGGGACCAGCACACAAGCTGTATCACAATGGCGTTGCAACAGAGCCTCTGCTTTCGTAGAACTTTCCATAGATCTGGCATGTCACCAAAAACTTAAGACAAGTTTCTACAGATGCACAGTGAGATATCCTAACTGGTTGTATCGTGGTCTAGTATGGAAATACCAATGCCCAGGAATGGAAAAGGCTGCTGAAAGTGGTGGGTACAGCTCTGCCCAACGTAGGCAAAGCCATCCCCACCATTTAGTACACCTACAAGGAGCGCTACCACAAGAAAGCAGCATCCATCAGAGACCCCCACAATTCAGGAGATGCCCTCTTCTTGCTACTATCATCAGACAGGATGTACAGAAGCTCAAGTCCCACAGCATCAGGTTCAGGAACAGTTATTACCCTACAACCATCAGGCTCCCAAACCGGCATGTATAACTTTGCTCACCACTGATCTGAACTGATTCTATGGTCTACAGACTCTCCTCCAAGGACTCTTTTCAACTTATGCTCTCAGTATTATTTTTATTTGCAATTTGTCTTCTTTTGCACATTGTTCTTTTTGTTAGTCTTTGCCTACTTAGGTAAAGCTTTTTGTAAAATTGTATTTTTTCTTTTAACTACCTACAAGAAAATGCATCTCAAAGTAGGATATGGTAATACTTTGATAATAAATTTACCTTGAACTTTAAACTACATCAATTCACCAGCTGCTAAAATCCTCTTCAATGCCTTGGGGTCAATTTCCATATCAGGAAACTTACTGAACTCACTCTTTCAGTTCATTACAAGCACCATTCACCTGTTATACGTGTGCTTACTCACCTATCTGATCCCTGTTCTGGTAACCTCAAACATTACAAATTTCTTCTTTGTTTTCAAGACTTTCTATGACCTTTTCTTCCACCAAATCACTGCATTCCCACCAATACTGCTCTCCTGCAAGTCCACAGCTTTGCAACTGCCATCACTGGCAGCTGTGTTCTCAGTTGCCTTAGCTGCAAGGTCTGGAATTCCCATCCTAAAACACTGATTCTCTCGCCCTTTCCAATGCTCCCAGAAACTTTTGTCATTCTCATTAAGCTCTCTTTCTATGGCTTTGTATTAAATGTTTGCTTGATACCAATTCTATTCTGCGCTTCTCTTTTGTTGGATGTATTTAGAAAACCAAGTTGTTTATACAACCCTACAAATTAGTTTCCTGAAAGCACTTAAGTCAATAACATTATGAAATGAATGCAACTTGAATTTATCACTAAATACTGCAATCCATAACATAATTATCCATAAATACACTGCTATTTCTGACCTTCCCCCTTCATAATGGGACAAATCTTTTGCCAAAATCTCCAATAGATTTGGCAGCAGAAATACTAAGACCAAAGGTCAGTAAAACTATGGAGCTTTAAGAATGATGAGCCCATTGAAATCAATGGTGAAATTAACCACTGGGGAAAAATTAACATTTTTTAATCCAAATTAATTAAATTGGTTTAAATATTTAATTGTTTGTGTAGGGAAACAAGAGTGAGAGTGCGCGTTACTCTTTTTAAGTTTAAATATTAATATTTTAATTCTTATAATAATTTATATTTTTCTACATGGCTGTGAACCTTGTGACAGTAGGTTTATCAACTCTGAGCAGGGTAACTGGGTCTCTTTGCTCTCAATGCCTTTCTTACCCCTGCAGCAAACCATATAACATTTAGGGTGACACACATCAAAGTTGCTGGTGAACCCAGCAGGCCTTTGATGTGTGTTGCTTGAATTTCCAGCATCTGCAGAATTCCTCATGTTAACATTTAGGGTGTAACATTTCTAACCTTTGGGCTCTCAGGAGGATCAGAAGATGTAGTCAGTATCAGTTATCTTCACCTCACTTCCCTCAACAATCAAGCATGCATTCCAAATGGACACGGTAACATTTTCTTCTGGGGAAAAAAACCTGGAGAACTTCATCCTTAAATGATTCAGCTTGTCTACATTTCACATCTTTTACTGTGATGTTGGCAGTGGTATCTCTTATGAAGATAGATGCATATTGTTCATTCACTACATCTGTCACATACTCTGCCTGCAGATTTCCTTCGATGATGAATCACCCTTCCTTTAACCATTCTTTAACCATTTACACAGATCTAAAAAGACTTCAGAACTTCCTCCTGCTGTTCGCCATTTTATTCTCATAATATATTTAACTTGGTAACTGGAGAATAACACAAGCCAGTTTAGTTCAGTTTGATGCCTGGGCTTTGGTGATTGTGCTAGACATACACTGCTGAGGTGTGTCAATAGCTATTTTGATGAGTGAACCGATACTTGCAAAACTATTTTACATGAGGACCAGGGACACAGACACAACTTTGTCTTTGGTACTGCCTCAACCTCCCTGTGGGGAAGCAGCCTTTCCACTGATGGGCTGTGTTGGAGGGGTCAGAGTCCTATTGTTTCCAAGAAGTGAAAACATGGCCTGAACACTGGCAGTTGGAATTGAAAAGGCAGACAAAAACTGACATCAGCAAATTAAAAATTAGGATGAAGAAATTCCGAAGACACCTTCAATGCAATGGGTCAGGAATCTGTCAGAACAGCTGCTGGGGGCAAGCCCAGAGATGAGAACATGATGGTGCCAGGTGAGAAACATCATCCTGCTCTGAGACATCTGATGCATGCTTTTCGGACAGGAGAGCTCACACCTGCAGCGATGCTCCAAAATGAGCACTGCATGATAAAAGACATTCCATGTGCCCCTGAACGAGGAAATATCAGGGATATAAAGGTGGTTCACATCAAAAAGGTATTTATTTCAAAACAGTCTAAATGGTTGTTACAATAAATTGCATAGAAATCCTAGATTTCACACTTCTTCCATAAAACCATGAAAGCAAAAACTGAATCCTCTTTCCATGTTTGCTTTTCCAGCTTCCACTACCCCACTACCCTCAACCAAATATTTCATTCTTGCCTGTATCAAATTAATTCTGAAGGCTCCCTATATATTCACTGTTTCCTCATCTCCTCCCCACAACCAATTTATGGATGGGCTAAATCCCATTTTAACTCAGTGAAATTAGCAAATTAGCCTGCCTTCATTTTCCTCACTGTTTCCCACAACTACAACTAAGCAGAAATCATTGTCATCAGTCAAAATGCAAATCAATTGCTTTTCGTCATTTCTTTTAGCGCTCTACATTATTCCTTGTAACGGGGAAAATATACTGATAAAAAAAATTCTCTCAAGCTCGTTTTGGAAAATTCCTTCCTTTCTGCTACGAATGCTTACACTCCAGAAGTGTTGTCATGGCGCAGTTGGCGAGTTACTGGTCTAAAGTGGATGGACTAACAACATAGATTAGGGTTTTAATACCACCATGGCGGCCGTGGATTTTAAATTCAAATAATTCATCAGCAGATAGTACTGCTGCCTCCTAGCTTCAGCAAGGATTTGGTTTGTTCCTGACCTCCAGTGCAGCTTGGGAATGTGTTGTTTCCTCTCAGGTGTTGCTCCCACCTTTCAGACATGTACTGGTCAGGTGTTTAAATGTGCAATTATTCCCAGTGTAGTTTGATGGTGGGAGAATCAGAATTAAATTGATAGTTCATGGGTGTGTGAAGAAAAAAAAATAGGTTACAGGGAAATAAGTGGAGGATGAAATTGATAATACCATAAGACATAGGAGCAACTTAGGTCATTCAGCCCATCAAGTCTGCTTCATGATTCAACCATGGCTGCATTATTTTCCCTCTCAACCCCATTCTACTGCCTTCTCCCCATAATCTTTGATAGCTTTACAAATAAAGAACCTATTAATTCCCAGTTTAAGTATACCCAATAACTTGACCTCCACAGTTCTGTGGCTATGAATTTCCACAGATTCAGCACCCTCTGGCTAAAGAAATTCCTAAGAACATAAGAAATAGGAGCAGGAGTAGGCCATTTGGCCTATTGAGCCTACTCTGCCCTTCAATAAGATCATGGCTGATCTGGCCATGGACTCATCTCCATCTTCCTACCTTTTCCCCATAACTTTTAATTCCCCACTATAAAAAAAATCTGTTCAACCTTGTCTTAAATATATTTACTGAGGTAGCCTCCTCTAATTCCTCCTTATCTCTTCTGAAGGGATGCCCTTCTGTTCTTGAGATTGTGCCATCTGGTCCTAGACTCTCCTCCAACTGGAAACATTCTCTCCACATCCAAGCCTTTGAATATTTGGTACATTTCAATGAGATACTCCCCACCCCCACTAATTCCACTAAACTCCAGTGTGTACAGCCCCAGAGCCATATGTGGAGTATTTTATGTTAACCCTTTCATTCCCAATGCTTATTTTCATAAACCTTCTCTGCACCCTCTCCAACACCAGCACATCCTTTCTTAGATACGGGGCCCAAAACTTCACAATACTCCAAGTGTGGCCTGACCAGTACCTCAAAGTCTCAGAATTACATTGATTGAATTGTTCAAAACGATGCTTCCAATGTTATAAAATACTTCCTTATCTATAAAGTAATTATCAAGTCCCATCGTGATGTCATAATGCTTGAAACTTTACAAAATCTTGCTCAAATGTTGTCTACTTCTTTCTCGCTGCTTTGGTCTATAAGCAGTCAGCAACAGGATAGTTCCTCCTTTTCTCTCATTCTAACCAAACAGGCTTTGAACCATCATATTTATCATCTGTTTAAGTGGTATATAACAAGTGATTTTTCCCAAGAACTTTGTAAGACCAAAAAAATATAGAAGCAGAATTAGGCCATTTGGCCCATCAAGTCTGCTCCGCCATTTCATCATGGCTGATTGTATTTTCCTCTCAGCCCCAATCTCTTGCCTTCTCCCCGTATCCTTTCATGCCCTGACCAATCAAGAATCTGTCAACCTCTGAATTAAATGTACATAATGACTTGGCGTTCACAGCTGCCTTTGGCAAAGAATTCCATAGATTCATCACTCTCTGGCTAAAGGAATTCCTCATCTCTGTTCTAAAAGGACACCCCTCTATTCTGAGGCTGTGTCCTCTGGTCATAGACTCTCCCACTATAGGAAGTATCCTCTCCACATCCACTCTATTCACCATTTGATAAGTTTCAATAAGGTCACCCCTCATTCTTCCGAATTCAAGTGAATACAGGCCCAGAGCCATCAAACACTCTTCATATGACAAGCCATTCAACCCTGGAATCATTTTCGTGAACCCCCTTTGAACCCTCTCCAATTTCTGCACATTCTTTTTAAAATAAGAGGTCCAAGTACTCCAAGCAAGGCCTCATCAGCGTTCTATAAAGTCTGAATGTTACGTCCTTGATAGCAAGAAATACTTAAAGTTCAGTTTTTTTTCCCAGCCACATCTCTCTTGCTGCTGTATATCTGTGCAATACTCAGTGCATGCAGCTCACTAATTTTATTGTTTGCACCCCACACACAGGCAGTCCAACTCATCCTGTTCTGCTTTGCATTTCCCTTCATTTGGTGTCTCCTACTTCCAAGCAAATTAAATCATATTGAGTTAATATTGGTTCCCGCTTTCCTTTCAGCATCTGCTTTACTCTACAGTAAGCACACAAAAATAGTTATTGTCAGCATCGACTATAAATTCACATCAGGACACACAAGATGTGCAGCTGGACATCTGCCAAAACCAGAGCATTGCCTCCTAAATCATTCCGGTCGCGGTTTGTGGCCCCTCCCTTTCCTGAGTAAAGCTACCAACTTATTTCCTCTCAAACACTGCATTCCCCTTTCCAGAAGGTCTGTTCCACCAGTAGACCAGGTCATACCAAATTGCACGCACATGTTATGAAGAAACTCCAATGCAGTACTAGTTTAGCAGGATTGCTCAATATAAGAAAATGATTTACCCTTTGTGCAGTGATTGTAAATCTGCCAAAGCAGTAACCACATAGGAAACATTCAAATGCAGTGTAAGCAATTTTTGTCATGCTTTGCCGATCTGGAGAAATCGGGGAAGTTACTAAGTAAAATAATGATAATTTTTTGTGAATATTATAAAAAAGCTAAGTGGGGAAAAATAATGCAAATTATTTTTCCCAACAAATTTGTAACACAAAAAAAATTGGGCACAAAACTGAATGTAGCTACTGTATCTAGGAAACTGTCATGGTAACAAAACTCCTGAATCAGTTTACATTTTATTATCAAAATACTTCAAATTCATGACAATTTCATTGGCATCAACACTCAGAACCAGTTCATAAAGGTACACTTCAGTTCTATGTCCAGTACAGATTTTATTTAATCAGCAAAGTTGAATAAATTCAGGTTTAATTCATCACCTCAATTAAGTACTTTCATAAAAAATAACTGGTATAGGGGGATTTGGGGGTCAATATGCCTGATCCATGTTGCTCGGTTTTTGTGTGGGAGGAGGGATTTGGGTGTTGATGTGCCTGATCTGTTTTTGGTCAGTTTTTTTTGCTGGGGGGGGATGGGATTTGCGAGTTGATGGTCGTGCTGTCTCTCTTTTCTTTCTTGGTTTCATAACTACCCGAAGAATTGAAGAATTTCAGAGTTGTATACTTTGATAATAAATGAACCTTTGAACCAGAGTTCGTCTTGCAAAGAATCATCTCTCAAGATCAGCATCATTCAGTTGCTGCCTTACAAATTTTCTCTAATAAGGAATACAGTGGATTTCAGTTAATTAGGATACATTGGGACCAGTACATTTTCATCCATTTAAGCAGCTGCCCAATTAGCTGAAGTTCATGGAAATAGTTAAAAAGGTGTATAAAAAGAGACAAACCGCTGTAACTGAGTAACAATTTATGTATTTAAATGAAACTTTGGATTGATTGTAATGAACAAAATCAGTGCAGACACCTAGAGCAGATAATGGACTGCCTTCATACAACGCTTTAGACGATTATATTCTTCAAATCTTCATTTACATTGTAATATTCATTATTGTCAATATCTTCAAATTCTTCATAATTCCTAACTTGAAATAGCAATATTGCTTCATTTTCACTCCTGGCAGTTCTGAATGCTTGAAACTGCAATGAGCAAAATTAGTTCTGAATTGTCTTACTGCTCACTTCTCACCAACAATGACAAAAATCACAGCTTTTTAAACACAAACACACGGAACAGACTCCTTTTAAAAACTGATCCCTGTAAGAACGGTGTAGTGTCTAACAGCCATGCACATGACTGACGTTAGTTAGCAACAGTCTCCTGTCCCAATTAAGTGGCATGGTATCCCAAATAAACAAAGTGAAACTTGGCTATTTTCGCAACTTAGTTTTTGTTATTTAAGAGTAGTCTCAAATAAAACTGCTGCCCCAATTAACCAATGGCCCAATTATCTACAATCTACTGTATCAGTAATCTAGTTGAACAAAAGCACGAGCTGGGATTGCAACAGATTGCTTGTTGAAGTTAACAGATACTGTACTATAATTTCCCATAGTACTTTTTGCAGTCTCAACTTTTTGAAAAATAACTACGGAAACCACTCAAGGCAGGGCCAGCAATAAATCAGTAGAATGGTTCATTTTATTCCGTGTATTAGTAAGTAAAATACATTTTTCAAGGTTTTCCTCTTTACTCTTATCAATCAAAATCTCTCTCATCTCCAGTAGCACAGTAAATTAACTCATACAAGCAGTAAACTAACATGAAAGTTTACAAGGGCCACCTCATATTGACTCAGCCAGATTATATCTGCCTAAGGATTCCTTTTCTTGCAAGATTTAGGGGAGACAAAGGCTAACCTCTGAACCCTCCCTAGGCTTCATACTAATAAGTAGGATTTGGTATGCGAGATTTCAAGGAGATTTTGCATTTTGGCTAGGAGCTGTGGCAACAATATTAACAATCTAAGAACCTCTGCTCCTACCACAACATCTGCCCTTCTATTTTGTCGTGAAGCACCACACCATATTCAATATTGAGATCTGCTAATATTTAAGGTATTAAATTGTCTGTCAGTAACCCAAATTGTTATGTGGAAAATACAATCTTCAACAGCCATTTTAATTAACAAACCAAGTAAGTATTCTATTCATTAACATAGGTTTGAGAGTTACTGGGAAGATCATCAGCAATGCACTGCAATAACTCAGTAAGACCCCAATTATGCAGTTTCCCACAAGTCCTGGTCTGTACTTACACCAACTAGAACAGATGAGAAAGGTTTATAATTTAACGATTTGAGATCCTTGAATAGTTTGGTATCACTGTGGTATAGAAGAGTGTTTCAGAGGAATAGAGTGTTTAAATAATTTAAAGTGGTTTAGTGCCGAATTACTGTAAATAAATGCCCTTAACCTTCTGCATGGTTTCAGAGATACCTTCTCCCACTCAGTTATGCTGTGCTGATATTTTTGCAAAGATCAGTTTGCACAAGCATCCTACATGCATAATATCCTATTGTTGATCCACACATAGATCTTAAGAATGCAACAAACAGCAGGCCAATCATCTCATGCCTGTTCTATTTGTAACCCCCTCACTGAGCTCGTATGCAAACTCTACGCAATTCAGCGGTAAGAAGGCCACCTTTCTTAAACAATATACGTCTTGGGTCAGTGTGATTTGGGTTCAACCAAACAGGAAGGTTCAATTAACAGAACCTCAATTTGAGCAGATGCTTTGTAAATACTGCCCATTCATAATTATCGGTCAGCAAGAAACAACAGATTGTGCACCACATACAATTACAAAGAAAGTGTATTTACTAATTTCAACTTTATCCAGCAGTTATTGATAGAGAAAAAAAGGGCCCAATACAATTAAACCAGTCTAAATGTGCACATGCATTGGAGCCTGTATTGTCCAAAAGCTGGGTGTGACTGTTACTGATGGTGCTGAATTCTCATCACCAGTCACTGGTAGAACTTCCCATCTTGAACTCCTTTGTCTCGAAGTACTCCTTGCAATCATGTCTTCCCATCGGATTGACTCCTATGTATAGCCATCCCTCCCAGTCTTCTTCTCTCCACATCTCCCACCAAAAGACCATGAGCCCCACCAGTGTCGGTCATAAATCTCTCAGCCCAGCTGTCTCTGGAACCTTCTCCCAATTCCACCATCCTGATTGGCTGACACAACACCCAAAGATGAACAACATAATCCCTCATCTTTAGTTGAAACCAAAATATTCCACTAGCAGGACATACTGCTTTTACAGAGAGGTACTAAATGAAATACCCTACAGCAAGAGCAGTAAAAATCTTAACATATTATTTTACAAGCTAATAGATGAACTTTTTAAATCTCAAAGCTGTACTAATCCCAATTCTTTCATTCCCTTAATATCCAAAAATCTATTCATCTAAAATGACACTATATTAAAATAGAGTATAAAATCAGAATAGCCTGGGTGTGTATCTGCGAAAGTGGATGGTCAAAAGCAATTAAGAAAGCATATGGAATACTTAGTTTTATGGGGAGAGCACCAAGTAATAAAGTAATAAAATCACATTAGACTTTTACACTTACTGATATGGTTTCACAGCAAGAATATCTGTGTAATAACTTGAGGAGATGACACAAGGATGATACCAAAAGACACAATGAACTATTATCAATAATTAGACATTAATTTCTATTATCTCGTCATGGGTTATAGTGATGTTGGATTAATGTTTGCTGATGAACTGCAGAATGGCATTGAAAAAAAGGACCTGATAATATGTGCCTCAGCTGTATGGAGTTTGCTTATATTCCTGATATCTTGAGATGTCATATATATAGTTAAATTAAATAAGTGGTGCAAGATACAACTTCAGATAAGAATGATTCTAGAGAATCCAATATGGTAGCAAATCTGACATAAATGGCATCTTTACTTGGATGTTTCATACAGCACGAAATAAGAGTTTGCTTTAGAAATCACGATAGCTGTGGCGTTCTTTGTAACTGAACAGTTTTCAAGAAAAACATCTGGATTAACAGAACACTAATTGTAAAAGCATGTTATGGATTTGCATAGAAGTATTCATTCAAGTTAATTAACAGAGATTATTAATTGTACATTGCTGTAATCCATGTGGCTTATTTTTATCATTGCATCTGATACATTGTCTGGATTAGAGGCAATATTTAGTTTGCTCTGTGCAAGATTTTTTTTTCATGGCCTGAAAACTGCAAGTTACTTTAAATGTTTCTTTGGTAATATGCATACTATGAATATTTAGAATGAAAATTGAAAATTCTCATACTTTTGATTTATTTATTAATTGTAGAGTACAATGAAATATAGTACAAAGAAAACCTTTCATGTTGCATTCAGCAGCCAACTATTTATTAACAATGAGCGACCAACTTCTATTAATGTGTTTATTGTTACAATTTCTAAGTGTTGGCATTTGAAACACTGACAAAATAAATAGTGAAGCTCTAAAATGTTTCAATGTAAAAGTTTAAGTACATTTATTATTTAGAAAATTTATTCATTGACACAATTACAGGGTATTTCACAATTATATTAGCAGAGATTTCAAAACTATATCAGCAAAGTTTCAAGTTTATATTAACATAATGTAAATTAAAATTTCAGCTGTGTAGCAACGAAGGCTATGTGCATGAGAGTATTCCAGTAACTGTGCGGCTGCAGTAGAGGGAACAATGATTGTAGTAGGGATTAATGATTGTAGGAATTTACTTATGGGAAAGGACCGAATAGCTTGGGCTTGTTTTCTCTGGAGCAAAGGCGGTTGAAGGGTTACTTTATGGGAGGCATATCAAATTATGAAAGGCATGGAGGCAGTAGATAGTCAAAATCTTTCTCCCCATGATAGCAGTGTCAAAAACAAGGGCCATATGTTTTAAGGCAAGTAGGTTTTAAAAGGGATCTGACCAGAAAGTTGTTTTAAAAAATGGAGCGGTTAGTACCTGGAGCTTGCTGTCAGAGCCAGATGCAGAATCAGAGTTGTTCCTATGCTTAGGAGATACTTAGACAGAAACTTGACTCGTCAGGGCATTGCACCTTGTGAACCACTGCAGACAAATGGGATCAATGTAGATGGGCAAAAAGATTGGAATGGACATTGTAGGCCAAAGAACTCAATTCCATGCAAGATGGCTACAATTTTAAATTATAATGGATTTGTATTGTTGCAATATTGCAAGTGACAATAACAGTCAACACACGAGTTAAAATTATTCAAAATTAACTGCATTTAGTTATATTCTTCCATATGACACTCTGATGCAGTTGCAGTAATGCAAGTTAAACTGTTACGTTTACAGCACTGAAAGAAAGCCAGCAACCTGTACTAAGACTATGACCCTACAAAATAAGATGGGCTCAAATCCTTTGCCACAATTTAATGTATCAATTGGAGGTTTAAAATACTCTAATGAAGAGCACTGGATTGGGGTGTAGAATTGCTATTTTTCCTGTAGTCTAATTTTTCTTGCAGTTTAACTTTCCTATGTGTGCTTGTATTTTTGGTATCATCATCTGTTCAGTGAATTTTAAAGTAACTGTGGTACAGTTACTTCTGTATTTGTCTTAGTTTTCAGTAGCAGTAGTCACACTACTTGAATCTGGCTATTTTATAGGTTAACTGTTGTCAGTGAAGTTTGTTATCTCAAGTCCAAGTAAGAGACCCCACAACTGTTTTTTCCTTGGTCTTTTCTTTGTTCTCTCGGCTCTTCTTGCTTGTTCTTTTTTGACTCTTGCAGCATTTAATAAAATAACAATAAGCAAAAAGTTTCATGCATCATTCTTGACTTCTATAGAACTTTTAGATCACAAAGGTGTCAGGATCCAACAATACGATGCAAAGACTAAGCTGCAACTGCAATGTGCAGCTGAACACACTAATTCTGAAGTTATATCTCTTTCATTTCATGGAATTCAACCTACAATGGTGAATGGAGATCTTAAATTAACTCTAGAAATTGGTAAGCCGCAATATATTTATATACCTGGAGTAAGCATTACTGAAAAAGGTGTATTTTCTATTGATAAAAGTTGGGCAAAATAAATGACATTTAAAAACGGGGATCCAGAACTCTACAAATTAGTCCATGAACGATCTACAGAAGGCCATCATAAAAGTGAAAAAAGCCATTCCAAAGAAGTTACAGATGCAATCAGATGCATGTTAGCTGTGTCAGGGTTTGCTTGCCATTACTTCCTACAAGGGAAAACTTTGCATCGTAAATGGCTGCAACACACACACACACACACACACACACACACACACAAAATGCTGAAGGAACTCAGGTCAGGCAGCATCTATGAAAAAAATACAGTCGACATTTCAGGTCAAGATCCTTCTTTAGGACCGAAAAGGAAGGGGGAAGGCACCAGAATAAAAAGATGAGGGAAGGAAGGGGAAGGAGGATAGCCGGAAGGTGATAGGTGAAGCCAGGCGGGTTGGAAAGATAAAGGGTTGGACAGGAAGGAATCTGGTAGGAGAGGGGAGTGGACCAGAGGAGAAAGGGAAGGAGGAGGGAATCCAGGGGGAAGTGATAGGCAGGTGAGACGAAGTAAGAGGCCAGAGTGGGGAACAGAAGAAGAGGGGAGGGGGAGGGTTCTTTTTTAAAAAAAACTGGTAAGAGAAATCCATCACGAGGAAATCTGCAGATGCTGGAATTTCAAGCAACAGACATAAAAGTTGCTGGTGAACACAGCAGGCCAGGCAGCATCTCTAGGAAGAGGTACAGTCGCCCTTTTGGGTCGAGACCCTTCGTCGGGACTAACTGAAAAAAGAGCTAGTAAGAAATTTGAAAGTCAAATCTTGTACTAGTTCTTCTTTCAGTTAGCCACGTCAACTGTACCTCTTCCTAGAGATGCTGCTTGATCTGCTGCGTTCACCAGCAACTTTTATGTATGTTAAGAGAAATCAATATTCATGCTACCAGGTTGGTTACTACCCAGATTGCAGGGTTAAGTGCCATCGCCTGATCATGCCCTTTTCTCTTTATTACCATGAGGGAGGAGGTACAAGAGCATGAAGACACATACTCAGTGTTTCAAGAATAGCTTCTTCCCTTCTGCCATCAGATTTCTAAACAACAATTAACACTACCTTACTATTGAGCTCTTTTTACACCACTTCTTTTCTCATATTTCTTATTTTAACTTAGTAATTTTTTTATATATTGCAGTGTGCTGCTGCCCCAAGATGATAATTTCACCACATCTATCAGAGATAGTAAACCTGACTGTGATCCTGGAAATAACTTTGCAATCAGATAAGTAAAAATCAGAGGAGGCTATAATAATCCAGAACTGAAATATATTACACTTCAAAGGAAATTGCTTTAATCTCAACTGATGGAAATACAAAGAGACCTTAGAAATATCTGTATTTGTCCTCTTTTCAAGGAAAAAAAGGAAGAAAAGGGTATTAGCTACAATAATGAAATACATGGAGATTACTGTATCTACACAAATGCAATATGATTTTTTTCATACTCGCTATTATCTGGAGAAATATTACCATAAATTGTTATTTCTTTAATTCTTTGTTAGATGCTTCAAAAAGGAAGCAAATTCCCTTACAGTTGGTGTGTTACAGACAGATTAAATTTAATGCAATTAGTATTGAAATTTCAGCTCGATAACCACACCACATGAATGACATTCAAAGAGCTCAAGATGCAAATTAATAGAAGCTTACTCGAGTCAATATTGAAGAGGTTATTTTTAACTTCCACTGAGATTACATAACTGTTGAAATTAGTTAAGAGCATTCTTCAGCCACAGGAACATGAACAGGTAGATTTTGATTATCAAATCCAATTAGTGAGTAGAACGAAACAGGACGTCTGAATATTTGGAAGTACACACGGGCATGCACTGATCCTGAGCAATTTAAATCAGTGGTGATGTTTCACTATCTCAGTACCATGTCAGTGTGGTCTATGCTTTGTCTTTTTAAGTCCTGACTGTTGCATCCTCCACTGTCAACTGATCACTTACAAAGTATACCTGCTTATTTTGACCACTGAAAAAGCTTCATTCCACAAATAACACCACTTGCAACTCTGCTTTAGTCTGCTTTAGATAGATAGTTTCAGATCATCAAGCCAAGGGTTGTAAAGGGAGTCTGAATAGGAGTGAAAAAGCCACAAGGTTTGGTAAGGGGGGGATGAATCTCAGTCATGTTTTTGTAAGTAGGTTTCTAAAGTAATTGAATGCAACAAGGCAGATGTCCTTATAAAGAAAATTTTCTAAAGGCAGGAACAAAGAGATTAAAGAAGCATGAAAGATACATTTGTCAATACCTACCAAGTAATGGAACACACCTGTCTTCAAAGCCAAGATACACTGATTACAGGGGAAATTGAGGCTTGTGAGAATTCATCAGGGAAAAGGAGATCAAATCTGTCAGGAGCTTTAAGGCCTAAAGGGTTGAGTGACCAATCCTGCCTCTGCTTTCTTCACGTTCTCACAGGACTGAAGCATGTCACTTGGTTAGGAAGGGACAAGGCCACATCTTTAAAATTGATTCTGTCAGCTACAGGATTGAATTAGGCAAGAAAAAATGCATATTAGTATTTCAACAGTACAACAGGAAAAAGAGGGGCAGAAATAGATGATATTTAAGAAAGTACTGTTAATGGACTTCATATTGGAAGCACTCAATATGGAAAAATATTAAATATCTCAAATGAACTTTGGAAATTAAAATAAGCAGCTGCACTTCCTGAAATTAAAACACAAAATGATACAAATACCCTAGTAAGGCAGCACCTGCACAGACAAATAGCGTTACTGTTTCAGACAATGACCTTTCATACTTCCATTCCCCATCAGGAAGGTCTCAAAGCTCTACGCTTCTTTTTGGATTCCAGACCTAATCAGTTCCCCTCTACCACCACTCCGCTCCGTCTAGCAGAATTAGTCCTTACTCTTAATAATTTCTCCTTTTGCTCCTCCCATTTCCTCCAAACTAAAGGTGTAGCTATGGGCACCCGTATGGGTCCTAGCTATGCCTGCCTTTTTGTTGGCTTTGTGGAACAATCTATGTTCCAAACCTATTCTGGTATCTGTCCCCCACTTTTCCTTCGCCACATCAATGACTGCATTGGCGCTGCTTCCTGCACGCATGCAGAACTCGTTGACTTTATTAACTTTGCCTCCAACTTTCACCCTGCCCTCAAGTTTACCTGGTCCATTTCCGACACCTCCCTCCCCTTTCTAGATCTTTCTGTCTCTGTCTCTGGAGACAGCTTATCCACTGATGTCTACTATAAGCCTACTGACTCTCACAGCTATCTGGACTATTCCTCTTCTCACCCTGTCTCTTGCAAAAACGCCATCCCCTTCTCGCAATTCCTCCGTCTCCGCCGCATCTGCTCTCAGGATGAGGCTTTTCATTCTAGGACGAGGGAGATGTCTTCATTTTTTAAAGAAAGGGGCTTCCCTTCCTCCATTATCAACTCTGCTCTTAAACGCATCTCCCCCATTTCACGTACATCTGCTCTCACTCCATCCTCCCACCACCCCACTAGGAATAGGGTTCCCCTGGTCCTCACCTACGACCCCACCAGCCTCCGGGTCCAACATATTATTCTCCGTAACTTCCGCCACCTCAAACGGGATCCCACCACTAAGCACATCTTTCCCTCCCCCCCTCTCTCTGCATTCCGCAGGGATCGCTCCCTACACAACTCCCTTGTCCATTCGTCCCCCCCATCCCTCCCCACTGATCTCCCTCCTGGCACTTATCCGTGTAAGCGGAACAAGTGCTACACATGCCCTTACACTTCCTCCCTTACCACCATTCAGGGCCCCAAGCAGTCCTTCCAGGTGAGGCATCACTTCACCTGTGAGTCGACTGGGGTGATATACTGCGTCCGGTGCTCCCGATGTGGCCTTTTATATATTGGTGAGACCCAACGCAGACTGGGAGACCGCTTTGCTGAACATCTACGCTCTGTCCGCCAGAGAAAGCAGGATCTCCCAGTGGCCACCCATTTTAATTCCACATCCCATTCCCATTCTGACATGTCTATCCACGGCCTCCTCTACTGTAAAGATGAAGTCACACTCAGGTTGGAGGAACAACACCTTATATTCCGTCTGGGTAGCCTCCAGCCTGATGGCATGAACATTGACTTCTCTAACTTCCGCTAGGCCCCACCTCCCCCTCGTACCCCATCTGTTACTCATTTTTATGCACACATTCTTTCTCTCACTCTCCTTTTTCTCCCTCTGTCCCTCTGAATATACCTCTTGCCCATCCTCTGGGTCACCCCCCCCCTTGTCTTTCTTCCCGGACCTCCTGTCCCATGATCCTCTCGTATCCCCTTTTGCCTATCACCTGTCCAGCTCTCGGCTCTATCCCTCCCCCTCCTGTCTTCTCCTATCATTTTGCATCTCCCCCTCCCCCTCCAGCTTTCAAATCCCTTACTCACTCTTCCTTCAGTTAGTCCTGACGAAGGGTCTCGGCCTGAAACGTCGACTGCGCCTCTTCCTATAGATGCTGTTTGGCCTGCTGCATTCACCAGCAACTTTGATGCGTGTTGCTTGAATTTCCAGCATCTGCAGAATTCCTGTTGTTTACCTTTCATCATACTTCCAGATTAATAAGACTCCTGCTTGAGACCCCCCCCCATTGACATCAATTTGCTATTACAGAAGCTATTGTAATGCCTTAAAATGACCCAACAAACCCATGCCCACCTTACTTCAAGCAGATATCCATTGCTTCAAAATTAACAGGCTTAATAATCTTAACAACTGACCCACTTTACCTTTAAGGGCTGCTTATCCTTTGTTTCAGTTCACCAGTATCTTTTCTCACCTGATATGGAAACGGAGCTCGACATAAACTCACTCTGATACCATCCAACTCATTATCTAATTTAAAAGTCCCTTTTAGGCCAATCAGTATTAAACTTCAAAGTTTATGTAATTAATACGTTTGACTGGGGATTTTTAGTGTGGAATATTAGAGATGCAGACAGAAACAAACAGAAGCAGCCAGGCTGAGTTTTAAAAAAAAATTCCTTCAAGTTGTCACATGCCATTAAATAGTAAAAGTAAAGGCATCTGTTAGTCTTGCGAGACCATGGATCTGCGCCTGGAAAGTCTTCACTCTCCAGGGCGCAGGCCTGGGAAAGGTTGTATGGAAGACCAGCAGTTGCCCATGCTGCAAGTCTCCCCTCTCCATGACACCAATGTTGTCCAAGGGAAGGGCATTAGGACCCATACAACTTGGCACCAGTGTCATCGCAGAGCAATGTGTGATTAAGTGCCTTGCTCAAGGACACAACACGTTCCCTCGGCTGGGGCTCGACCTCATGACCTCATTGGTAGCTAGTCCAATGCCTTAACCACTTGGCCACGTGCCCACACATTGAATAGTAGTGTAACAAAAATATAGTGACATATTTAATGACCTGAATGTTCAACTGATTTCCTGTCGGTCTGAACTATTAAAACATTCTGCTAATATCATCACATGATAGAACTGAGTGTTTTGTGCATCTCTAACCTTTTAGATTTTGTTCTATGAAAGGCAGTAACCAAAATACAAATGTATTTAGTTTGCATACAGTAATGCACCAGATCTATCCATCATGTGGATGACAAAATGGTTCAATAATCAAAAGTGCTTTCTATTTCAGTAATAATCATCAGATTAGATCACTGCAAATAGCAATCATTCTAGAGAAAAAAAAATCTTCCTGTAGTATGTTTAATGTGCTTTGGCGCAGTTCATCTTTGCAGTTGATATATGGGTTAGAAAGGAAAGACTTTTGTTAAGCCAATTATTCCCACCCCCACCTTCCCACTTGCCAAAAGCAAACTGTGAAACTTTTGAGAATGCATTGTAAAATCATGAATTTGATTACCTTTCAACCACAAGGTATTAGAACATCCAGAATTCAAATTTGCTGACCAAAGTACTTTGGAAAAAGAATGAACTTAAGTGACTGCAACCAGCCAAAGAATATTAATTGCAATGCTAGGGAGGGCCAAGCAGTACAGGATATATGTCTCATGCAGTTTTAAGATTATTAACAAATGGGGATGAATATGCACTGTAGTTCTTCAGACTATTCCGTTTTACCTTCAAACCATTTACTGTAACTCAAGGCTTAATTCAAATAATGTTGATTTAGGAGGTCATGGTGAAGCAGTTTATAAAGGTGCCAAAGTCCATTGCAGTTTGAAAACTGTTGGACTGAAGATGTGAGAGAAAGCCTAATTGTTATGTTGAATGTGTATTATTTTCAAGAGTTTGTTCCAGGTTTGTGCAGAATCTCATCACTTCCATTTCACTGCCAGGAAGGACTGGAAAGAAAATGTTCACATTCTGTAGTACAGAGGAACAAAGAAGAATTGCTGACACAAGGTTTTATTCTAATGTGATAAGAGTAAAATGTTAGTTAAGTCAATCAGTTTCATAGGGAAGGTAACGAACCAACATCCCCAGCTATGTGGCACAACTCCAGACTAACATTCCAAATCTAAAGCCTTCTCTACTCAGAGACTTTGAAATGTCATAATGTTCACAGACCTACCATCAGACTCCCTAAACAGCCACTATTCTAAGATCCGATATGAAAGAGATTACGAAGTGAAAAAGATTGAAGGATAGGCTTTAAGCTTTCTGCAAGTGCAAAATTTCCACCAATTTCTGGAATGACACAGAAAACAGAAGCAATGCATCAGGACCACCAAGAAGACTGGTACTAGCAACACACTGAGTGAGATCCCTAACAAACTACTGACTCCATCAGGCATCTCCCATTCCCACTTGTTTCCAACATTGTCCTCATTAGTCACCTTGAAACCCTTAAAACTGGAGTAGAAACAAGTTATCCTCCTTCCTAAGCAGATACAAAAGAAGCAATTGGCTCAGGTATGAACTATATCTGAACTACATCTGGCATGTTTTTCCATTGTATAATCCCAAGAGCCCCAATACTTTAACAGTCTGTCCCTACGGAATTTATCATATGCTGCTGAAGTTCTGCCCTCTTTTCCTCCGCTACCTTCATATATCTTTCCAGTCCCCCCCATCATAGCAAAGTTGGAACTAATGCATGGTGGATCAATTCCAAACAATATGAGATGATATCCATCTTCAAATCCTATGTGCCTCCTGAATTCCCAAGCACTTCACCTACATTGCTGGTGTGTATAAGAAATGAAACCTGCTGGATATTAGCTTTGTAGAAGAAGTTTAAAAACTGTGCCTTAAAATAGACAATTGTAGAAGAATTTTATGAAGTTGTGACTGTTGCACCTTAGAAAATTTGTGTTAAAGAGCATCAGCCTAATTTAGAATACCAGACACTGATTACCTGCTATTTAATACAAGGTGCTTTACCTTTGAAAGTCACAGATGGCAACAAGTAAAATAAACTGAAGGATTTAGAAGCCAAGCTCAGCATTTTTTTCCAAAGGCATTTAAAAGGCATAGTTTATCAAAGCTTTTGCACAGTGTTTTGAAACAAATATAAATTTCAATTTGAGAGTCAAGATTCTATGTGGTCTTTGTGCAGTGCTAAGAGTGGAGAAAAATGTACACAAGCCTACAAATCTAACGATTTTGCAGAACGTCTAAGATCAAGATGTCTAAGATTTTGTTTTTAAAAAAAGACCACCAAACCTATGGCATAAATTGAAAACCTATTTTGTTAAACCTTAGTTTTCACATGTATGCTTTGTGAAAATTTTATCCAATTCATATCACCTGGTAGCTGTCCAACTCTCAGCCACAACACTACAGCAAGGCAATTTTCCGATTAAATTTATGCCTAATGCAAAATTAAAAGTAAATCATTTGGCCGTTGTCACATTACAACTTCTCAGATCTTGCTGCGCATAAACTGGAGGATTTTTTTTCTCCTACAATACAATGACAACAATTCAGAAGTACTTAACTGCTATAAAGCACAGAAACATCATCTGGTCGTGTTAGTCCTTACCAAATGTATGGTTTTTACCATCCTCCTGAAGATTTTACAGATTATGGTCAATTTCATGCCTTTAAGATACTTACAACTTACAAATATCAGCAAAGAGAAGGAAAGTAAAATGAGCTGGCTGAGACAGGAGGCAGTAGGGGAAATGTTCTGGTGCAAAGGAATAGTTGAAGAACATTGTTTTAAAATGAGGTGTGGAAGCTAAATAAATGAATTTAGAGAGACACACAAAAATGCTGGAGGAACTCAGCAGGTCAGGCAACATCTCTGGACGAGAGTAAACAGTCAATGTTTTGGGCCAAGACCCTTCTTCATGACTGGAGAGAAAGGGGGGACTGCCTCAATTAAAAGATGGGTGGAAGGTAAAGAGGCTCGCTGGAAGGTAACAGGTGAAGTCAGGGGGGTGGGAAAGGTCAAGGGCCGGAGAAGAGAGTGGACAATAGGAGAAAGCGAAGGGGAAGGGGACACCTGGGGAAGTAATAGACAGGTGAGAAGAAGAAAATGGTCAGACTGGGGAAGGTGGGGGGGGAGTGGAATTTATTCACTGGAAGAGTAACTCGATATTCACACCATCAGGTTGGAGAGTATCCAGACAGAATGTAAGGTGTCGCTCCTCCACCCTGAGGGTGGCCTCATCTTGGCACAAGAGGAGGCCATTGATTGACATGTCGGATCAGAAATGGGAATTGGAATTAAAATGTTCGACCACCGGGAAAGTCCAGCTTATGGTGGATGGTGCGGAGGTGCTCGACAAAGCAATTTGGGAGCTGCATTGGGAGCCCCCAACACAACCGATGACTCCAGCAGGTTCGAAGGTGAAGTGTTGCAACACCTGGCAGGACTGTTTTTAGGCTCTGAATGGAGCTGTATGGGCAGGTGTAGCACTTAGGCCGCTTGCAGAAGTAAGTACCTGGAGGGAGATAAGTGGGGAGGGACAAATAGATAAGGGAATCCCTGTGGAATGCAGAGGTGGAGGGAGAGAAAGATATGCTTCGTGGTAGGGTCCCTTTGGAGATGGTGGAAGTTGCGGAGGACAATTTGTTCGGATACGGAGGCTGATAGGGTTGTAAGGACAAGAAAGGCTCTTACTATTATGACCGCGGGAAGATGAGATGAGCGCAGATTTAGGGGAAATGGAGGAGATGAGGGTGAGGGCAGTATCAATAGTAGAGGGAGGGAAACCCCATTCTTTAAAGAAAGAGGACACCTCTGATATCCTGGAATGGAAAACTGCATCCTGAGAACAGATGCAGTGTAGGCGAAGAAACTGAGAAAAGGAAATAGCATTTTTAGAGGAGATAGGGTGAACTTATAAAGATATACTGGAGGATAAGGGAGTGATGTACTGGGGACCAATGTGAAAAGAGCACAAGTTGTCACTGGCTTTAGTAATAGAGAAGGCTATAAAGTTATGACATTATATAATCAACTTTTTTTAGAAATAGAGAGATTGAAGAAAATACAATAGTGTATAAAGTCTTTGGCACAAATATAGATAGTGTACCTAACACTTTTGCACAGTACTGTATTTGTCATCAAGGAGTGGAGAGAGAGTTTGTAAATCTGGCAGAAGCAAAAGGATGAAGTAGTGAAGATGAAGTGCCATAGGAAGGGTGTGGGACAGGTAGCAGAGAATGAGAACAGGGGCACAGCGTGACATGGATACAGACATATCCAGTCCAGAGACACCAGGCAAGGTCATGTGATTCCAAACAATTGGATTATTGATCATTACAGAATGCCTCTCTGGCGCTTTCCACTCCCTCCCCTCTCCTTCCCCCTTTTCCCAACCGTGATTCTCCTCTCCTTGTCTCCTTCCCACTCTCTGTCCACAATAGAGACCCACATCAGAATCAGGTTTGTCATGACTCATGTATGTCATGAAATACTTGTTGGTAGAGAAAAGCAAGGCTGATAAATGGTCATCTGTTGTCAGCAACACGGAAGGGCATTTAAGGATATAATGATGGAAATGCACTTTGGATGAGAAGGGAAACAATGCTTGAAAAGATTTCACTTAAAAATGTATTTAATGTCAGTATTAATTACCTATGATAACCCAACAGTATAGTCACCATTGTGATGTCAGAAAACATGTGGCCAACCAGCACGTCAAGATATCAAAAGCAACAAATTATATTGGACCAGAAGCAAATAATTGACATAGAACACCAGATTTCCTCTGCTTTTCTTTCAGGCCTAACAAAGGATCTTTAGCATTCTCAGGAGAACAGGTACTGCCTTGACTGAATCTCAGATTTAAGTGACAGCACTGTTTTGAAACATAAGCCAAGATTATGTGTTTAAATCTGGGGTATGGAGCTTAATGAAAGAGACAAAAATGCTACAACCAAAGCAAATCTGCCACCACAAAAACATGAGGAATTTGCAATAAGATTAAGATCTTGGTTCAACATGATTAAATCCACTATCATCATAAAGCTTGATAAAGATAGATTCAAGTATGTTGCACTTGGTGCAATGTGGCACATAGAACGGAGCTCCAAATACCACTCGTCTACAAGATGATGGCATAATCATGAAATTAAAATAATCAACATTCAGAAGCAGCTGTTTCAGTGCAATATTACTAATCATGTTTGACAGACCAGTAATTATACAACATAATTAGTTGGTAATATAAAATTATATATTTGGAAATTTGGAAGAAAGCCTTTTAATTGAGACTTTCTCTTCTTTACAATTTTAGCTTCTGAAATTGTCTTCAAGACATGCATTTCATTGTTACTGGAGTGCAGTTTAGTCCCAATGAAGTGAAGGGAAATCCCCATTAGCCTTACCACTACTTTACTATAGTGCTTAGAAGAACAAGGATACGTGATAAACATATACAATCATACAAGATGTGAAATGCACTGACCATCTCATGATAAGAATGAAAAGGCAAGTAAAACACCTTACCAATTCTAGTTTAAGATAGCTAATATTTTATATCATAATCAACAGCATACATGCCTAATTTTGCACTATATGACCTTCCTTCATTCAAAGCTTGAATTCTTCCAAATATGTATCCATAATTTACATTGAAGTTAAACGTTAAATATACTTTGTCTCTTTGCTTCCTAATTTTAGACATCAGTCTGCATTGCCATTGTACAAGTTATGATTTTGAGATACTAATTTCCTCTTAATTTATCATGAAATTGAATGCAATATACATGTCATCTTATTAATGAACTTGCAGCTGTTGTCTTACTATTTTTGCTTTTACTGCTAATGGCTTAGAATATCATTTGTGACACTATTTTAGATCCATACTTTTTTTAAAAAATAACTTCCAAGTTAATACTTTGATGTTGAAACATTCAAGCAATACAAACCATAATCAAAATAGAATGCAACTTGTTTAATTCAAAACATTCAACATACAGCAATTTTGCCACGTCTGTGAGGTTTTGTTGCTCAAGGCAAAAAAAAATCATAATTTGTAAAGTGAGCCAGATAGGTCCATGAACCTTTGTAAATCTGAACTTCACAAAGACATTGATTTCCCATAGGTAGAAAGTAGAACACATGCCAATGAAGATCAGATATTACAATATAATTTACTTTAGTAAATGTTTAACTGCAATTTTTTAAAAAATACACCATTTTACGACTATAGTTTTACAAGCATGAATTTGACAGCATTCTTCTGACAAGGACAGCATGTTTATTTTACATTTGTCATTTCAATAGATCACATCTTTGGGAATTCTCAACTCCTCATAAGATGCCTATCCTTTTCAATTTAATTAATTATACCCTGCTTCAAGGCTAAAATTCTTTACCGCATAATGCTTAAAAGGTAAATAAATATTACAACCTATTTCAATTCACAAGGAAATGCAAATAAATATAACCAAGAAAAAAATGTGTTTAACAGGCAAAGTTCAAAAATAGGGATTGGATAATTATGTCTGCGGGCAGGAATAAGCACGAACAAATTGGGATATAAACACCGACAATGGTTGGTATATAGGCTTGTATGCAACATTTTGGACCAGTGGAAATGGTCCAGAAGGGTTGTATGGAAACTATTATTACCATTTTTCTTAACAACTCATTTCATTACTTAGCCTAATAGGTTAGATTTACCACAGTACATTATTATCTATTTAAATGTTTATTTTGCTTTTATATCATCTCAATGTGTACTTAAGAATGTATAAATAATTGTAGTTTTATACATATAAAAAAATGGAAAAGGTTATATGTGTGAAAAAAGTACATGATAATTGTGAACTCCTTATCCAAATAAAAATAAAATTTAAAAAAAAAGGAAATGGAAACTTAACATGTAATTAACATTACAGTTCACTTAACATTTAAATAAGTTAAATTCCATCTTTAGTTCAATTAACTATGATAAATCTACATTGCAAATTAACATACTGTAAGAAATGTTAATAACATCAACATACTATAACTTTCCTTTCTTATCCATTTTTCTGTGATTTCATTATTCTGTGCTGATGAAAAATTAATCCATTCATCACTCTGTCTTTGAAAATGTTAACATATTGGACAAAGGGTTCAACTCTCACAGGATGTTGCAACTTCAGTACACATAGCCTACCTAACATCCGGTCTGGCAAACCAAATGCCTCCAATTAAACTGTTCATTTAACTCAATGTAAACAATCTTGAAGATTAAATCTTATTTTGCAGTGAAAAGGTGAAAAGTGAATGCATTCTCATAAACAGTGACTGTCACTTCCTTTCTCTTACTTTTAAGGCCTCGTCCACGTGCACGACATGAACTGCCTGCACAGACCAAATTTCCCCACAGCAAAGCACATTTCAGTACCATTTGGGACAATTGTTTTATTAGTATCACTGCAGGAACAAATAGTGGCCAGAATGAAATGAAACCATTTTCACGGTATCTTCTTCGCTATCATGCTGATTGGATCTCAGTTAAAACCCAAAAATGAACAAATAAATCTCTGACTACATAACAGAGGCTTTGAGACATGAGCACATCATTTTCCATATCAAAACCACAATTTTATACTACCAAGATCATGTAATTATGGGAAAACTCTCACTTCTGTTCCATGTCAGATTAAAAAAAACTGGATGGCGAAACTATACAAACGGGAAACAGAGGACACACAAAATGCTGGAAAAACTTGGCACGTCAGATGGCATCTATGGATAGTAATGAACAGCCAACATTTCAGGCCAAAGCCCTTCATCAGCACTGGAAAGAAAGAGGGCACAAGACAGAATAAAAGGATTGAGAGAAGGGGAGCAGCCCAAGCCAGTGGGTGATAGGGAAATCCAGGTGAGGCGGGAAGGTAATTAAGTGAAAGAGGTTGGGGAACGTGGGAATGATGTGAGAACTAGGAGGTGATCGGTGATAGGTTCAGGAGACAAAGGGCTAAAGATGTAATCAGACAGTGGACCATTGAATAATGGGAAAGAGGCAAAGGTGGGGAAACAGAGGGAGGAATGTATATGCAATGGGCAAGCCATGAGAGCAGAAGAGGGGAAGAAGAATGGGTACAGAGCCAGAAGGTTAAGGAAAAACAAGGGATGGGTAAGGGAAACAGAGGGGGCTGGTCACCTTAACTTAGAGAAATTGATATTGATGCCATCAGGTCGGAGAATACCAAGACAGACTATGAGAAAAGTAATGTGCCATAAAATTATATAAACAAGTGAATCAATTTGCCTGTTCACCTGGTAAGATTTATAGTGAGCCTCATTTGGAAAAACAACCATGCAAATTAACCCAGAATGTTGATTTGTCTCCCATGCTCATCTGCATTCCTTTGATTCAATGGTACTCCCCATTTCATCAAAAAGGTAATAGTAATTACTGTTCAAACAAAAGTAAAATGAAAGAGTGAAATAATGTTAAAGCTTTCACTTGATAGCTATGATGACTATCTTCAGAATCAGGTTAATTATCACCAGCATGTGACGTGAAATTTGTTAACTTAGCAGCAGCAGTTCAATGCAATACATAATCTAGCAGAGAGAAAAAATAATAATAAATAAAACAATAATAATAAACAAATTACATATATTGAATAGATTTTAAAAATGTGCAAAATCAGAAATACTGTACATTCTAAGAAACTGAGGTAGTGTCCAAAGCTGATTCTGATTAATGCTAGTAAACCAAAAATTATTGACTGCCTAATGAAAGCAAGGTTTATTAGTAGGGCTGGTTCATTAGACCAAGGACATTAAATTTGAAAACTGTACCTAGCTGTAGCTACGTATTTTTCTTGACAGAAATTCAGTAACAGTGGTCAATAGCAATGCATGTGGAGTGCTCAGCCATAGACATGCAATTTACTATGCCGACTTGATATAAAACACCAATAAGAAAAACTGCTTAATTATGTAAGCAGTTCAAAGGATTTCAGTAAAAACAAATGTAACTTTCTCCAGTTACACTTACTGGAATTGACTGATAAGGCAGGCTGGATTTGCTGAATTAAATTTCAATCATAAAATAATAACTTAAAATAATACTCTATTTCCACAAGTGATATTTAACCAAGTTCTGAAAAGGAAGTGCTGGAAATATTTAAAGTTTTCCGAAGTAATGCAAGTTGATCTTGACCAGGTAGGCTCTTAGCAATAATTCAGGAAATATTTCTAACCCTGAAAATTTAATAATAAATGAACACCTCATAACGTGGCATACATGTACTATCAATTAAGATCAAATGAGAATTGTCTAAAAATACCAAATTTTAAAACTTTACAGGAAATATGGAACTTTAATTACAGAATAGCACAAAGTCATACAGTTATACACACATTCTTTTAAGGACCATCAGTTTGCCATGGTGGAGAGGTTTCTCATTTCCTAAGATCCCAAGAGCGATGCTATCTGAAGCTTAGCCACCTGGCACTTTTGCTCCTGGTAGGATCACTCATAACGGTAAGGTCAAGGGGGAGGTTGCAGATAAACAGCAATCCAATGAAGACCTCAATGGCGGGGCTGGCAGAAGATGACGACACATTACAACAGCAGCGAAGGTGGAGGAAGGCTGCAGCAGTGAAAGGTCCCCAGGCAACTTGTCTTCCTTGTCACTGGAATATGACCAAAAGAAGCTGCAGCAGGTTGTAAATCTAATCAGCTCCATCTTGGGCACTAGCCTACAAAGTATCCAGGACATCTTTAGGGAGCAGTGTCTCAGAAAGGCAGCATCTATTATTAAAGACCTCCAGCACCCAGGGCATGCCCTTTTCTCACTGTTACCATCAGGTAGGAGGTACAGAAGCCTGAAGGCACACACTCAGTGATTCAGGAACAGCTTCTTCCCCTCTGCCATCCGATTCTTAAATGGACATTGAAGCTTTGGACACTACCTCACTTTTTTTTTTAAATATACAGTGTTTCTGTTTTTGCACATTTTTAAAAATCTATTCAATAGATGTAATTGATTTACTTGTTTATTTATTATTTTATTTTACTTATTACTTTTTTTTCTTTCTCTGCTAGATTGTGTATTGCATTAAACTGCTGCTAAGTTAACAAATTTCACGTCACATGCCGGTGATAATAATCCTGATTCTGATTCTGGAATCTGACCCAGATCTATAAAAACAGTGCAGTGGCTGCCCATGCATCAATCTCTCCATGTTAAACAAAGTCACACACAGTTATTTTCCATTCAGGGAATCTACTGCACAGAAACAGGCTCTTTAGACCAACTTGCCCATGCCACCCAAGGCAACCAAGCTAGTCCCATTGGTTGCAGTAAAACACATACATCAAGGGGCATATAGTTTCAATATCCTGAAGTGTCAGAGTTTGATTTAAAAGCATAAAGTTTTATTAAATATAAATTGCTGACAATAGAAAACTAAATATCCGTCAACTCCATATGCTGATACTCTCAAAGCAGGCTGTCAATGCCTCAGATGGTTAGCATATGAAAATACTATTTAAAAGCTCCACACTATACTTGAATACTGCTTATTTATTTTGTACAGAATATATAAACAGATCAAAGCATGCTTTTTATAGTAATACCAATCAACGGCATACATTTTGTTTTACCTTCAGCAATCCTATACATTTATTACAAATGTGATGAAACCTTCGATCGTGTTTAGCTGATGTTATCATTAACAATTTAATACACTAGTTCCTCAGCACGTGAATGGAAGAGTAGATCGTTAAACTGGTGAAATGCTGGGCTAAAAATAGAATAAGTTAGAGACATCCTTGATGTCAAACAGTTTAAGATTTCAGCCAGGTTTCTGTGATCAATTAATATTTATGTACAATTTGCATGAATTCAGCAAAGACTTACTTGGAAATGTTGGTTGATGTGTGTTACAGGTGCTGTTCCTCCAACCTGAGAGTGGCCTCATCAGGGCAGTAGAAGAGGTTGTGGACTGACATGTCAGAATGGGAATGGGGAGTAAAAATGGGTGGTCAGTGTGAAATCCCGCCAGGTGTGGCAGACGGAGCAAAGCTGCTCAACCAAAGTCCCCCAATCTACGTTGGATCAAACCGCTGCAGAGGAGACCACACCAAGAATAGTAGATGACCCTGACAAACTCGCAGGTGAAGCATTGCCTCACCCGGAAGGACCGTTTGAGGCCCTGAATGGAGAAAGTGAAGGGGATGCTATAGCATCTGTGCCAGTTGGAGCAGCAGCACCTCATCTTCCCACCAGGTGGCCTCCAATCTGACAGCACAAACATCAATTTGTAATTTTTCCCCCCTTTCTCCATTCCCCATTGTGGCCCCCTTCTTCCCCTTTACCTTGTCCTTACCTGCCCATCACCTCTCTCTGGTGCCCCTCCCCCAACTTCCTCTCCTAACAGATTCCTCCTGCTTCAGCCCTTTATCTTTTCCACCTACCACCTACCAGTTTCTTCATCTACTGTCACCCACCTACCCACCATCCCCCTCAGCTGGCTTCACCTGCCAGCATGTCATCCTCCCCCTCCCCCCACGTTCTTATATTGGCTTCTTCCTTTCCAGTCCTGTTGAAAGGGCTCGGCCCGGAATGTCGGCTGTTTATTCCCTTCCATAGGTGCTACTTGACCTGCTGAGCTGCTGCTACATTTTAGACTTCCGGCATCTGCAGAATCTCTTGTGCTTCACTGCCCAAATGCCAAACTGCCCTCCCACCTCCTTTACTTTATTCCATGTTCTACCTTCCTCTTCAATTAGATTTAATCATTTTCAGCACTGTTACTTCCACTTAACACGTCCCAGCTTCTATCCTCCCATCTTGATCCTTGCCTGGATTTACCCGACTGTTAGCTCTTGCTCACATCTTTCCGCTCACTTTTTAAAATACTGACCATCTCCCCTCTTTCTATATGAATTCTTGACTGGAAGCATTGACCGTTACTTCCCTCCTTAGATGCTACCTGATTTGCTCAGTTCCTCCAGCTTTTTGTCTGTTGCTCCAATGCCTACAGACTTGTGTCTTTATCAAAGTATATTCTCTCACTGCAATATGTTGAGGGTTGAAAAAAATTCTCACAACCCTGTATCTGATTGTACAATTGCTGAATTCAAATACCTACTGGAGCACGGATTCTCTTTAATAGAACTTACTCTATTGTGATTCCTATTCAATACAGACGATATTCCCAAACTAACTACAAATTTGAAACATTGTTAGTAAACATAGCTCAAAGGAATTTTCACAAAAGAGATATCTTAATAAAGCATTTATTAATTTCATGCACAGCTAGAAAAAAAACAGCTGTTGAAATCAATGAAAGTAAAGCTTGCACAAAAATTTCCACTCCTACAGACTTAACTGTCTTTATCCCTGTCTGTACAAATAGCTTTGAGATCTGCGGTTACACATTTGGGTATCTGCAACATGCTGTTCACAGTTAACAACATCCATATTTTCCTGCAGGTTGCTATCATACTCTTGCAAGACAAATGAAAAGGGCTTTGTGTCTGATTGGTAAATTTTTAATCATCCCCTCCCACCAAGGGTACAGTTAAATGCAGGGTTCTCAGTGGAACTGTTCTAATGAAGAGGCTAAATTTCAAATGTCTGCTTTCTCCTCTGAAGCTGACTGGCTTGTCATTTTTCTCACCATTTTTTTGTGTTTTACTTCAACCAGCATGTGCGTTTATTCTACAATTAACTTTGTTTTCAGAGCACAGAATAGCACATTTTAATTGATTGTTTCAGAACAATAAATGAAAGAGTCTCTTCTGCATTATTTAAATCTGGCTTTAGACCACAATGTTTCCACACCTTGCAATCAACTCTCCACAAAAATTAAATTTCACATGTTACAGTTTCAAATTTGATTCCAAAAAAAATCAATGAATTCTCCAAATAGTTACACTTGAATAAAAGAAACTCTCTGCCACAACCTATTTTTTCTGAGAGTACATTATTATTACAAGTAAAATGTTTGCTTTCTATAGCTGAATGGCCAATGAAAATTGATCCCTTTGAAGACAATGAGAAAAGATTTAAACTAATTTTGGTTCAGTTACCTTCAAACTGGCCTGTAGCAAGTAACATTTACTAAAGAAGAAACTGTTCTAAGATTAGTAATGCAGACAAACACAAAGTCGCCAAATGGTCTCCAAACGCCACGGAAAGAGAACAGTGAAACAAGGGGAGTGAAATGCACACGAATTATTAAAAATAATTCCAGTCCTGGTGAAAAGTCTCGGCCCGAAACGTCGACTGCTTACTCTTTTCTTTAGATGCTACCTGACAGAATTTGAATTCCTGAATTCCTTCAGAATTTTGTGTGTGTTGCTTGGATTTCCAGCATCTGCAAATGTTCTCGTCTTTATTAAAAATGGAACTTGTTTTGGTTTCCATTTCTATCTCTGTTCACGTGGGTCAGAGCTCGGAAACATTAGTTAAACCCTTATGACAACTTGCAATAATGGTCACATTTTCAATGCACCTTCACAGTCACCGAGCGCCTTGTCCGACAACAACTTACTCTATGCTTTCTCAGCTAACTCGTAACCAATAATAACAAAACGCATTGATTCCAAAATAGTTTATTTCTCCGCAGCGACTCCTGAGAATTGTTTATAGCCATGAAGGTTTTAACGCAACGCCAATTTGACTAACCACCTGCGTGAGAGAACCCATCCATCACTTTGCATTTCCTCTCCGATGACCACATCAATCGACGTTCTGACCTCACTCCTGGCGATGAAAAGTAAATCGCACAACTCCCAATCCATCCATTCCACTGGGAGTGTAATCGTGAGATAAAAATCGACTGCCGGCTCTATTTGAATTCCAGAATGATTTGCTGCAAAACCTTGGCCAAATCGCCGAGGGAAATGGAAAATCCCGGTCCACTGATCGGCGGGGGGAAACTCGAGGTGTGCCCTGGCAGCTTTTCCAAAAGGCGCCAAAATTGGTATTTAACTGAACTGATAACCATACATAGACAACTTCTGTCTGATCTGGCAATTAACCATCCCTGAATTATAACGGACATCCATTCACAAGGATCCTGAGGGGAGTCATACGCAAACCTTTCCCTCTCCGCCCAAATTCCAACAGCGCTCCAAGATCTACCCTCAGGCTAGTTTTAAAATATTCATAACAGGCGGCAGTGGAACAACTTCTGCTGAGATACTCAGATTTGTAAAATGCCAGCTCAGTGATTTATTGAGAGTTCTTTTTAAAATTCCATCACCCGCTATTAAAAGCAGTTTTACTATCAATATCCCATTGATCTACCGTCCTGCTGAGACGCGGTAGTACCATCCATATGCTGCCGCTTTGTTATTACGATCGGAAGATTTTTAAAAAAATCAAACCATTCCTCTTTTGAAGCGTGCACAATCTGTTTTTAATGATTAATAAAAAGGAATACCTCAGACCTACTTATTCTGTTTACAAATTTACCATTCCCTAAACTTTACGCAACTCTGACAAACAACCAGATTACAAAGAGTGACAATCGGAAGGCTACAAACCCCGACTACATATAAATGGGCAGTATTCTTCAGAGATGTGTCTATGCGTATTCATAATCTTTGTTTGCACGCATAAACAGGTTTATTTTGCAAAGACAATAGAAATATTGGGAAATATTATAGAAATAGCATGTTCAAATACATGGAAAATATAACAAATGAAGCAAAACAAAGGCAGGGTAGAAAACTCAGAGGCGATGGCTAAAACGTTAGCGGAAGGTTAAAAAGGAAAAGGTAGCGGGAGCACAAAGCAGTCGGGGAAACCAGCATTTCTCCCTCTTCCTCTAAGCCAAGGACGTTTTTAATATGAGCAAGGAAACGGAAAATTAAAAATAGGCAGCCCAATTATAACGGACGAGAGGAACAGCTCGCGCCCTCAAAGAAGCGGCAACATTATCGTATTACACCGGTTCAGTTCTTCGCAGCTTTTTTGGACACATCGCTTCGCCTCTGCATCGACCCCAGTCACTGGCACCAACCGCACTCTCTCAAACTCATTGCAATTCAATAGCGGGGGGCACAAATCACGCAGAGTAAAGCCGCAATACACTCACCGACACCGTATTTTTCATTGTCTGTAGGTATCCACATCGTCGAACCAGATAAAGGATAAATGCAATATTTGCACAACAATAAAACTTGTCCCCTAACGTGCCCTAGTTACTGAGCAGTTTATCCACGGGACCATTGTTCAGACTCTGGACAGGCAAGAACCCTAAAGGCGCAAAGGCTACTAGGAGCTGTAGTCCCGCATTGTAGGTGCTACAAGGTATTCTGGGAATAGTAGTTTCTTTTGTTGAGGAAGGCGCACTGTTTTCTGGGAGATGTAGTTCTAACTATTCGCTTTGCCTCGATATCAAAGCGTTACCGAACTACAAGGTTCCTAGGTCATGACGCGAATTACTTCCATCGATTTCGATCTACAATTGGCTGCGGGACGGTTGTTATGCTTTCCGACGGGTGACGTAAAACCGATAAGCAGACTGGCGTGATGGCGGCCGTGGGTACGGCAAGTACCAGCGAAGGTGGTAAAATGTGCAACGTGAGCCGTTCCTTGTTAATTGTGTTGGGGCAGGGGGGAGCTGAGGGCGTTGTTAGTCGTGGGTTAGAAGGAAATAGCAGGATACTATCATGGGTGAACGTCAGTAATGGACAGTTACGGGGATTTGTGTTTCACTTTGTATGAAAGCATCAGATGCTGCACTTTTAAATTGAAGGGAATCTCGCAGTACGCGTTGGTTGTTTTTTTCTCTCACTCTGTAGAACATTGCAGAGGAGATAAGGATTATTCCCTCGTAGAGAATCCCGGAATCCCAACTGTTTAGACTGCATGTGTTGATACAAAGGAATGATACTTCATTTTGGTGTTAAAGGTCAACGTGAAGGGTGAAAATCCAGGGTGGATAGTTGATAGGAGCGAGGGATAAATCTGATGCAATTTATTGAAACAATGATTTCTTAGATTATTTTTAAAAAGTCATAAAATGCTGAAAACATTCAGCCGGGTTAGGCAGTACAACACAGGAACAGGCCCTTCAGCCCAGTGTTATGCCGAACTAATTACGTCACTAATTAAATGCCTAACTAAATTAATCTCTTCTAAATACAAAATTGCTATAGTCTCATATCAAGGCTCCAAGATTCTGCTGCATATTGGCACTAATAAGGAGCTGGCCATTAACAGCTGTTCCCAATTAACTTTCCCGAGTTACTGCCTAATATTCTTACAATTTACCCGACTCCAATTTAATATTTCTTCAAGTTCTGTACTTGCCTAAAGCTATCTTACTATTTAAGGAATTATGATCACTCTTCTCTAACTGTTCCCGCACTGAAAGGTCAGTCACCTGATATGGCTCATTACACAGCACTGGGTCCAATATGATTCCTCATCTTGTTGGACTATCTCTATACTGATTTAAGAAATCCTCATGGATGCGCCTAACAAATTCTACCCTGTACAATCCTCTTGCACTAAGTATGTCCCAGTCTACGTTGTGGAAGTTGAAGTCACCGTTTCTTTCCCAAATATGAGTGTATATATTGGTTTTCTGATGGTTATGGCTCCTCTTTCTGACCTGGTTTCTGGTTCTCAGCCCCTTCCAAATTTGTTTAAACCTTCCCAAGTAAAACCAGTGAACCTCCTGGCCAGTATATTTATTCTCCAATTAAAATGAAACCTGTCCAACAGATTCCTACATTTTGTAGTAATAGATATTTAACCAAGCTGTTAAAAGTTTCTGCTGAAGGGTCGTCAACCTGAAATATTAAGTCTGTTTCTTTTCCACAGATGTTGGCTGACATCATGAGTATAGCCAGCATTATTTTGTGTTATTTTTCAGATTTCCAGCATTTGCAGGCTTTATCTTTTCGATTGCTTATTTGTATACATGGAATATTTGATGCAACAATAATAGATTAAAGTTTTTTTGGTACATTTCTCAACAATTTCTGTGCAGCAGTACATTTGAGTGTTATCTAGATTTTAAAATATGCTTCTAAGTATTCAGTTTTGTTCTTTAAGTCGCAGCAATTTATGAAGTTTGCTTGCTACCAATTTTTCAATGCTGATTTCCGCAGAAGAATTGTTGAAAGTTCTAGTGTATTGATAGAGTCGTAGATCCCTACAGCGCAGAAACAGGTTCTTTGTCCTTCTAGTCTGTGCCAAACCATTAATCTGCCCAGTCCAATCGACCTACACCCAGACCGTGGCCCTCCATACCCGTCCTATCCAAATTTCTCTTAAATGTTGAAATAAACTCCACACCCACCCCCTTGTACTGGCAGCTCACTCTACACTCTCACCACCCTCTGAGTGAAGAAGTTCCTCCTCACATTACCCTTAAGCATTTCACTTTTCACCCTTAACTCATACCCACCCAACCTCAATGCAAAAAGCCTCCTTGTATTTGCCCTATTCATTACGGCTCATAATTGTGTATACCTCTATCAAACTTCTACGTTCTAGAGAATAAAGTTCTCCTCTATACAACCTTTCCCAATGACTGAGGTCCTTGGGTATCGGCAACGTCCTTGTAAATTTTCTCTGCACTCTTTCAATCTTACTTACATTTTTCTTGTAAATAAGGACCAAATCTGTACACAGTATTTCAAATTAGGCCTCACCCTTGGACAATTTCATCAGAACATCCCAAATCCTGTACTTGGTACATTGATTTATGAAGACCAGTGTGTCAAAAGCTTTCTTTGCAACCGTATCTATCTATGATGCTACTTTCAAGGAATTACGGGTCTGTGTTCCCTGATTCCTGTGTTCTACCACACTTCTCAGTGCCCTGCTACTCACCATTTACCACCTACCCTAGCTGGTTTTTCCAAAGTGCAACACCTCACAGCTGACTGCATTAAATTCCATCTACCAATTTTCTGCACTTTTTTCCAGTTGGTTCAAATCCCGCTGCAGGCTTTAATAGTCTTCCTCGCTGTCTACTACACCCTCAATCTTGGTGTCATCTGCAAATCCAGTTTACTGCATTATCATCAAGGTCATTGACATAGACGACAAACAACACCAGACCCTGTACCTATCCATATGGCACACCACTAGTCACAGGCCTCCAGTCAGAGAGGCAACCATCTACCTTCTCTCTTGGCTTCTTCCTTGAAGCTAATGACTAATCCAATTTACTACCTCATTTTGAATGCCAAATGACTGAACCTTCTTGACCAACCTCCCATACAGGACCTTGTTAAAGACATTACTAAAGTCCATATAAACAAGCATCCACTGCCTTAGCTTCATCAATTTTCCTGGTAGCTTCCTCGAAAAACTGTATAAGATTGGTTTGACATGACTTACCATGCACAAAGCCATGTTGACTATCCCTGTCTATCCAAATTCAAGATTCAAGATTCAAAAAAATTTATTGTCATTCTAACCGTACATCAGCTCTGTAGGGCAGAATGAGACAGTGTTTCTCAGGAGCAGTGCAATCATAACATAACAAACACAACATTAACTAATAAACATAACAATAAATAGTAAAACACAACAGCCACATGTCAGTTAAAATCAAGTTATAAGTGTCCAGTGCAAGTTAAAAGTGTCCAAAGCAGAGTCAGGTAGAGCAGCTATTTAGTAGTCTGACTGCCTGTGGAAGGAAGCTGTTTAGTAGCCTTGTGGTTTTAGTTTTGATGCTCCTGTAACGTTTGCCTGATGGCAGAAGAACAAACAGTTCATGGAGAGGGCGTGAGGGGTCTTTTATGATGTACCGTGTCTTCTGGAGGCATCGACTCTGAAAGAGGCCTTGGACAGAAGGTAGGGAGGAGACCCCAATAACCTTCTCTGCTCCTCTAACCACACTTGTATATCCGGTTCCTTAGCATACCTTACAATAACTTTCCCCCTGCAGATGTCAGGCTCACTGGCCTATAATTTCTTGGCATATTCTTGAAGCCTTTCTTAAACAACAGAGCAACATTAGCTATCCTCCAATCCTCCGTCAACTCACCTGTGCCTAAGGATGTTTTAAATATCTCTGCTGGTGGCCTTTCTGTTTCTGCACTAGCCTCCCACAGAGTCCAAAGGAACACATTATTAGGCCCTGTGAATTTATCCACCCTAGTTTGCCTCAAGATAGCAAACACCTCCTCTGTAATCAGTATAGGGTGCATGACCTCGCTGATTCATTGCCTCACATCTGTAAACTCTGTGTCTGTCTTCCAAGGAAATACAGATGCAAAAAACCATTTAAGATTTCTCCCATCCTTTTCGGGTCCATGCATATATTGGTCCAGAAGACGAATTTTGTCCCTTGCTATCCTTTTGCTCTTAATATATCTGTAAAAGCCCCGGGGATTCTCCTTCACCTTGTCTGCTAGCGCTACCTCATGCCTTCTTTTAGCCCTCCTGACTTCCTTTTTTAAGTGTTCTCTTGTGTTTCTTATACTTCTTGTACTCGTTTGATTCTACCTGCATTATCTGCTGTGATCCTCCCTGTTCTTAACCAGGACCTCATGAAAACCAAGGTTCCGTAAACCTGTTATCCTTGCCTTTTATTCTGACAGGATGCCTTTGCATTAGTGGCCCTGCAGGCAACAAAACAAATTACAAATATGCATTATCTCCCATAATTTTTCCTTTCTAGTCGGAGTCAGTAAGTAATATAATTCGGTCATTCGTTATGTGCCATGTCATATGACATGGACAATCGTGGTCTTTCCATGACCATAGTTGTTCTTGGCAAATTTTTCTTAGGAATTGGTTTGTCGTTGTCTTCTTCTGGGCAGTATCTTTACAGGACGGGTGACCCCAGCCTTCAGGATTGAACGTCGGCTTGGCGTCAGGCTTGTGATGTGCACCAGCTGCTCAGACAACCATCCACCATATGCTCCCATGGCCTTATGTGACCCTGATTGCGGGCTAAGCATGTGGTACCCCTTGCCCAGGGGTGACCTGCAAGTTAGCGGAGAGAAGAAGTGCCTTACACTTCCTTTGATAGAGACATATCTCCACCTCACTGCCCCAAATAATATATGAAGCGCTTGTCAAATCTAGACTCTGGGCTTTTATTTTCCATCATATAATTTTAGAATGTTGGCAAGATCTACTTGGCTTGAAAAGGCAATGGTAAACTGCAATGGTGCTCTGGTAAGGATCTGGATAACTTGCCTTTCAGTGAGCAGTTCTAGTGTTGAAGTCCAGTGACGAAGGAATGGCAAAATATTACCTGTCAGGATGGTGTGTGACTTGGAGTGAGCTGTATTTTGTCCCCAATTCCCTGCTGACCTAATACCCTGTTGGTAAATATTTGTGGTGTGTAAAGTATTTCTGTGATCTTGAAGAGCACCAGTATTCTATTGATTATGGATTTTGTGCCCATGTCAAGGAAGGAGTGAATATTTGGACTGGTGATTTGAGTACCAGTCTCGCAAACCAATCTGCTCTGCGTGCTGTCAAACTTCTATAATGTTGGTTTCTTGGAACGTGGAGAGTATTCCATTGGATTTGTGAATTGAATCGTGCAGAAGGTGAAATGATCTTATGGAGTCAAATGGTGAGATACTCACTGAAGGATACCCAGATCCTGATTTGCTTTTCCAGCCACACAGTTTGAGTCGCTATTGTGATGATTCTCCAGGATGCTGAATAGAATAGGTCACTCAGCAAAGGTAGTGCTGCTAAAGACAAGTGGGTCTTGTCAGAGATGGTCATTGTGTACTGTTTGTATCATGTGAATATTACTTAACATGTAACATGTATGGAAAATATCTGAATGTTGTATAGTTCTTGATACCTTCAGGGGTGTTGCTTAACTTTTCTGGGGAGATGAAATTGGAATTGAATATTGTGCAGTCATTTGCAAACACATTAAATGTAATAATAAAATAAAAGTAATTCAAACAACTGAAGATGGTTGTGCTAGGTTGCAACCAGGGAAGGAACATTGCTTTGGAGACTTGTATATATGGTTCTCTTAAGGCTGATTTATACTTCTGCGTCAAATGGACGCTGTAACCTACGCAAGTGGCTTACACGCATTGTGAGCATTTATACTTGTGCATTGGTGTGTCTGCGTCGTTCTGCAATTTAGGCGCGTTACGCATGCGCACCCACCTGCCCATGCAAGGCTTCATGGTCATGGTAGTCTTTCTCGGGGTAAACAAGTTTAAAGTGAGCGTCTTTTTTCGTAAAAGCGAAATGTGTCCTCCATAATTTCTGAGGTTTGTAAAGCTTTATGGAAAGCATTACCGCCAGAGTTCCTTCCCTGCCCTTCAGTCACCCAATGGGAAGCTATTGCAGCGTAGAAGGAAATGCAATGCTACCAAGCGGACCAATCATAGTTGTTGCGGTCTGCGTTGCCACGATACATAGTTACATTTTGGGAGAGGTGCACGTCAGGCTACAGTGTAGGGATCCACATAGGCTCTGTGTAGGGTTCGCGGCTACACCGTACCTACAGCGTCGATTTCACGCAGAAGTATAAATCAGCCTTTAATTACAGTACAGTGTGTTGTCCAAGGATTAGAATAAATATGACATCAAGGTTGTGAAAACTGGTTCAGTTTCAGAAGAATGGAGAAAATGGCTAAGAAGAGAGGGGGAGGTTTAATAGTCACAAAGGTAGATATTGATATACCAGCTATTTAATTTTATAAAATATTTCTTCTGACAGTAAAGGGGTTGACTGTAGCATTACGACAAGGACTGTTAGGATGGGAAACAGCCAGGCCTGAGAGTTCAGAACTCCCTACTACCACCACCCAGCTCTCATCATTTATGTAGTGCCAGTAGCATTATAGTTTACTTTTAACTTGTGCTGTAGATGCACCTTACACTAAATGTCATCCCATGGAGTATGTTTAGTATGTTTAGTATTTGTTAATTTATTATGGTAACATTACTTTCTTTGTATTGTGTGAGGTACATGTACTGTAGTGTGCTCCTTGGTCCAGAGGAGTGTTGTTTTGTTTGGTTTTCATGTGTAACGTTGAATGATAATAAATTTGAACTTGAAGGTAAAATTATTAGAAATTGGAACTGAGAGCGAGCCATTTAACCTACCACTGTAAACTTTTCCACTGGATCTTTCTTCTCATTCCCATCCATCTTATTTTGGTATTTTTAGATATTACAACGATAATTTCCATTTGGGACTCTTGGTTTTATAATTTCATTATGCAGCCAAAAGGTGAAGAAGGTGATGTACTTTGAACAGAATAAGGCTCAGAATACACAGCATAATATATATTTTAAGGGTTTGTAAGATAATAAGCTTCCTCCTATTTTGTGTGCACAAATATGTAGATTGTTGTTCAGCGCCATTTCAAGTAGAGCACTTGGGTCTACCAACTTCTTCAAAGAAGGAACAAGGGAACTAACTGGAAGAGGTTTCAGCGCTAGCATCATCAGAAGATATGAGCAAAATGAGGCCATAAGTTATTTTTATTTTAGTTAAGACAACACAGAGTATATGAATTTTGTATGGTGGAATAAAAGAAAAGTGTTACAGACATTACCACATGTAGAGCAGAAAGATGGTATAATTGTCCAATTACATGCAAAGTAATACATTCTATGGAGTAACTGAATTTTACAGCAAAATTAGACTTTAACAGAAATTTCAAAGTTGCTATAGTGATAGGCTTTGGTAAGTTTTACAGTTAGAACTGCAAAATCTGGGGCAGTAAATTATTAATGCTTTATAACCATGTAACAAATATATTCCAATTTTGAAGAATATTCTTCCTCTCATTGACATCTTCAGAAAATCTAACTTGTTATACTCAGAAGTCATCTCTGACATGTTTGGTACTAAGAAATGACCTGTCCTGATGTATGCATGCTCCTCCCTGTGTGTATTTATTGAGACACAGTGTGGAGTAGGTCCTTGTGGCCCTTTGAGCCACACTGCCCAGCAATCCCCTGATTTAATCCTCACCTAGTCACAGGATAATTTACAAAGACCAATTGCCCTACTAACTGGTACATCTTTGGCCTGTGGCAGGAAACCAGAGCACCTGAAGAAAACCCATGCAGTCACAGGGAGAACGTATCAACTCCTTACGTGCAACATCGAGAATTGAACCCCATGTGCCTGCACCGTTAACCATTGTGCTAACCACCACGCTACTGTGCCTCCTCGGGCCCTTTCTGATCAACTGACCAGGAGTTGGCATGCACCATCGTCCCTGAAATTTTCAAATAGATTTCACGAGGATGGGACTGAATTCACATTATTAAAAGCATTGCAAACTTTTCCAGTAAGTCAAATGGTTTGAGGGACCGAATTAGGAGTGGTACATGGATAGGAAAGGTTCAAAGGGAAATGGGCTAAATGATAGCAAAATAAAACTAGATGAGATAGTTAGGCCGAAGGGCGTGTTTCCATGCTTTATAACTCTGGCTTTGAGGCGGTAAGTTAACTAATAGAATCAATTTTGTGTTGTTTTCAGAAAACAAAGACTGGATATTAGAGCCTCTCTCTTTGCCGGAGCCGATTAGTAATGCTGTTCAAGTCTCAACCTCCTTGCTGCTGCCTTGCATATTTTGTGAAGAATGTTACCCTGCAGAAGAGAAGGAATACTTACTCAGGCACATGATTCTTGAACACACACTGGTGATATCTGATGTGAAACTGATTGCAGATTTTAGAAGGTCTGATGTTTTTTTTCTTCATTTTAACTCTGGGGCAGTGGTTCCCAAAAGTAGGTGGTATTGTTCCCCCCAGGGGTGGTGGAAGTTCTGTAAGGGGGCAATAATGATAAAAGTGGTGATGAGGACACCCTCAGTAGCAAGGGAGGCAGCTGAGGGATTGCAGACTTAATTTAAGGAATGAATTAAAAAATGAGTAAGGCAACTCAGAACTGTTTAGCTCACTGTAGTTTCAAGCAGCGATGCCAGAAACGGCTGGGAGTAAAAATGAAATGATTTCACTACTTTAACAAGTTAGCAACCATAAAGAATTTGAAGGTATTGACAATCATCTTGAATGTTACCTTTGGACCCCAGCAGACACTCAGCTCTCACTTGTGACTCCAAGTAGCTGTTTACATGTGAAAATGGCTACACCCTAGTACGCCACTTTGACAGGCGGGGTAAGCCAGGTGACGGTAGCTGGCGGGTCTCATACCTCCATGAGATAGGAACATACCTGCTCTGGCATGCGAAGTCCGGTCCGGCGGACTGGGCGGAGAAATCTACAGTAAGCTCCAATGGGCAGGAAAGCAGTTCTGCAACTCTAAATGGAGAGTGACAGGAGCGATGAGGCACAAAAAAAGTCATGGTCATCCACTGCAACCTGGGACAACCATTCTAGAACCCCCATTCTATTCATATTACTGGACCCAGACTTCTGAGGTGGAGACATTGGAAATGCCTGAGTGCACTGGCTTTTCCACTTTGAAAACTCTCCCACACAGGTTTCCTGTCATCATCGGTTACAACCACCAGTTGTATTGATAGTGTTCTAATTTATCTATATTTTATAGTCATAGTCATACTTTATTGATCCCGGGGGAAATTGGTTTTCGTTACAGTTGCACCATAAATAATAAATAGTAATAGAATCATAATAGTTAAATAGTAATATGTAAATTATGCTAGTAAGTTATGAAATAAATCCAGGACCAGCCTATTGGCTCAGGGTGTCTGAGCCTCCAAGGGAGGAGTTGTAAAGTTTGATGGCCACAGGCAGGAATGACTTCCTATGATGCTCTGTGCTGCATCTCGGTGGAGAAGGTCATAATTTGTTACTCAGGTCATAATTTGTTACTGCATAAGGTCATAATTTGTTACTCAGTTAAACAGTGCTTTGTATTTTATACCTTTTTAACTATTTCCATGAAGCTTCATCTAATTGGCTCAGCTACTTAATTGAGCCAAAATGTACTGGTCCCCATGTTGGAATCCAAATTATGCAAGTACATAAAAAATTATAAATTTTGTAGAGTTGACTTATGAATTACACAAAAAAATGAGACTGTAAATGATCACACAAAATGCTGGGGGAACTCAGCAGGCCAGGCAGCATGTATGGAAAAGAGTGCAGTCAACTTTTCGGTCTGAGACCCTTCACAGGACTGGAGGAAAAAAGATGAGCGTTCAGAGTAAGAAGGTGGGGGAAGGGGAGGAAGAAATACAAGGTAGTAGGTGATAGGTGATGCCAGGGTGCGGGGGAGGTGAAATAAAGAGCTGGGAAGTTGATTGGTGAAAGAGATAAAGGGCTGAAAAAGGGAGAATCTGATAACAGAGGACAAAAGGCCATGGAAGAAAGGGAAAGGGAAGGATCACCAGAGGGAGAGATGGGCAGGTAACGAGATAAGGTGAGAGAGGAAATGGAATGGGGAGTGGTCAAGGTGGGGGGGGGGGCGGGGGGGATTGCTGGATGTTCTAGAAATCCATGTGCATGCCATTGATGGCCACCTTGTATTCCTTCTGAGTAGCCTCGGTCTGAGACGTTGACTGTTTACTCTTTTCCATAGATACTGCATGGCCTACTGTGTTCCTCCAGCATTTTGTGTATGTTGCTTGGATTTCCAGCATCTGCAGGTTTTCTCTTGTTTGTGAGGGTTTAAATGTATGACTTTCCTCTTTTGTATCATGTCATGACTTGTATAATTATCAGGGTATTCTATCCGGAGCAAAAAAATCTAAATGAGAATGAATAATAACTTTGTGTCCAGTTCCTGTCAGAATTTGATCCTGAAATCAAAATTCACATGAGTATTCCCACACAGTACTGCTATCATACTTTTCTGCTGAGCAAGTAATTTTTCTTTTAAGTCATCCTATGTGATAGAATCAACATTTACTTCTAGCAGCATTTTGTAATATCTACTGACCATAGAAACAGAAAAGAACGTAGCAATTCATATAGTCAAATTGGTTATATTACAACAGCACAGGAATGCGCTCAACAGTAGTGAGATTTCATCATGTTTTTTCAAGTCAAGTTTATTGTCATTTAACTATATACATGTGACAATGTGAACAGATTACTGTCTCAAATAATCATCCCTGAAGAAGATGGCAGAGTTTGTAATTGAAACGTCGCTTATAATTGGTACCTGTACTCGGCTTGAAGCAAGAGAGGTGTTTATTCAATATGTTTCTCCGAACCAGGGTGTAAAGCCCAGTTATACATTAAATATTGGAAGGTACAGAACAGATTAACCGGAAACATTTCGAATACGGTGTGGCAGGGAGTTCAAAAGCCTGATGGGCTGAGGGAAGAAACTTTTTCCCCTCCTGATAGTTCTTGTTTTTCTGCATCAGAGACTCTTGCTTGACGGTAGAAAGTCAAAGACGTTGCTAGGTTGATGGGTGGGATCCTTGATAATACTGAGGATCCTGTGTACGCAGTGCTCCTGATAAATGTCCTCATTGGATGGTAGGGACACCTCTGTGATCCTGCCAGCCATTCTCACAGCCCTATGTAGGAACGTCCAGTCCGATGCTCAGCTGCTCTCATACCAGATGGAGATGCAACTTGTCAGGATGCTCGCAGTAGTGCTCCTATAAAATTCACTTATAGAAACATAGAAACATAGAATTATGATGGAGGATGGGAGCCTTGCTTGCCTCAGTCTCCTTAGGAATTGGAGCACTGCTCTACCTTCTTGTTTGAGGAAGTAATATTAAGGAATCAGGTGAGATCATCCATGATGTGAACTCTCCAAGAACTTGGTGCACTTAACTCTCTACAGAGTAGCCATGTATTCACAGATGGGGTGGTTCACCTGCACCTTCTTGAAGTCTGCAATGACTTTCACTGACAATCTGGATTTCTTTTAAGTGGCAAAAAAAGTAAAATGCCCATTGCACATTTGTAAATGAAGTTGAAGTGCAAAGCACGTTGATCAGTGGATAAGATTGGTAATTTGCATTGGCCTGATACAATTATGTTTTATAGGTTCAAAAATAGCAGTAAATCTCTTATGGGTCAAAATTGCATTTCCTTTTCCAGAGTTAATTGCAATTGTGATTAACACATTACTATTACTCAAGTAACAGTTCTGTTTTTTGTGCCGGTTTATAGGCGCACATGTATGAGATAACCAGTAACGTTATTTAGGCTTCTAAAATCGACTTAAACAACAAAATAATATAAAAGCACTACAGTGAAATAATTCAGTTGGAATAGGTTCAGGATGATATAAATCATCCAATGAAAGAAACAATAATTGAAATTGTCACTACGTGATCTGATAGTGAGAATGCCACTGGGATTGCTTATCAACTCACTTAATAGTTGTCCCTTCGCTATAAAATAGCAAAATATTACAACTTGACATCTCTCTTCTATTATAGATTTTCCACTTCCTTAATTCCTTCATCTCATCAGTCATTGTTTAGCACATTCCCTACGAAATAAATATGTAAAGTTCAAGTGCCTAAAGAAGAAAGAAAAATATTTACAAAATCACTTTTCTTGGTTTTGAGCATTTGCTTCAAGTTTTGGCCTCAAAGTCTTTTGGCATGTATAGTACATAGTCCTTTCTTCCTGTCTACTTCCTGCAGTGTGAACCACTTAATGTTCTATTAACTATCGTAATTGACGGTGTGGTAAGCTTTCATAATAGCTAACCATTTGAATAATATGAACTAATGATATTTCAGAAATACTGAATTTTGTTATGTTGGTGCTTTTGAGCTCTGGTGTATACCAGTGACATCTTGTCTGTTCTCTCAACATGGATCCAGAAAATGTTTTCATTGTCTATCAAATATCCAACTGTCTGTAGTGCTTAATATTGGTTTTACGTGCAGGCTTATTGCCAGACATCTAATCCAACATGGTGCTCTCTACAGGATGTCAGTGGTCTCTGAACCCTGGGTTTCAAACCAATCACTTTGAAGACTCCACACAATGATGCTTTGTTAAACCAGATTTAAATGTTGCACAGAGGGCAAAATAAAGATTGCGGAGGAAAGATTGCTGTATTCCTTTATTCCTAATGAATTGATTTAATACATCTGATCTTAATTCCTGATTTAAAAATAGTCATGATATTTATCATACTTAAGCCATTCTGAGCTTATATGTACAGTATTAAGTACAGTGTGACTGGCTGTACCTAATTAGATTTTATTTAAGCATTGATGTAAACAAGGGGAAAACAATAAGGACAAATATAGAAATTGTAGCATATAAATTTAGCCTTGAACTGAGATTATAATAGTGGCGAAGAACTGTCCAAATTATCCAGACATGTCATTAAGTAAAATGATGGCTATATTAGACAGTAGTTTAAAATAAATTTCCAAGAGGATGGTAAATCGAAGCAAACAAAGTGGTTTTCACAATTGAAGGAAATACCACCATGTGATTTATTTAAAGAAAACAAAGAATGATTAGTATCTCATATTTGATTGGTGGAAACAGTATACTGTATAGTAAAACTCTGATAATCCACTATTCAATAATTCAGAAATCCTGATGGTTCAGAATCTGGCCCACTTTAAACTCATTGGGATTATGGTCCCCACACTCACTTTAAATTTATTGTACTAGTGTCTAACACAAAAAAATGGGTATTAATAGAAGTAATATCCAATAATTGAGAATATCTGTTGCTTCCACAAGCCCTGAGCATGCTGGTTATTGTGAGATGTTGCAATAAAATACAGCACTTTTTATAATCTAAGTGAAATGTCTGCGTTTTTATCTAAGGCAGAGGGAGTGCTCAGCTGCATGTTGCTTGAGATAAATTGTCTTATAGAATGAAGAAGCATAAAAATGGCACTTTAAAGAAGCAATATAAAAACACTTGTTTAAGAGAAAAAAAAGTTAAACTTTTGAATGAAATTTTCATCATCGGCAAAGGATTAACACTTTTAATTGATCTTAAGTAGGGGTTCCTAACCTGGGGTCCATAGACCCCCAGCTAAAGGTAGGAGTTTGTGGCATAAAAAAGGTTGGGAACCCCTGACCTTGAGGAAGATGCCCACACCTGCAGTAATGACTTAACCATTTCATAGTTAATTGGTGTTGGGCGTCAAATCTGGAGGACCTCTGGCATCCAAACTTTAAAGTCCAGATTCTGAGCAGCCATCACATAATTAAAAGAAATTTCACACACAATTATCTGGGAAGAAAAGTAGTCTTAATTTTATGTGGCAAGAAAATAGCAGTTCATGGAAGTGTGACTTGTATTTTGTTTTGTTTGTTTTAAGATACATCTTGTATTGGAAAAAAAGATTTACTGAGCAACCAGTGACGGACTTTTGTAGTGTAATAAGAACCAACTCCCAACGTCCTGAGGGTAGGTTACTATTTACAATAGTTTACTAAGGAGAAATTAATTTCAAATTCAAATTGATAGTTGTTTTCAAATTGTTGATGGTTATAGTCCCGTGAACTAAGGGTGAAACAGGTGATTATAAATGTTAGGTAAGGAATTTTAAATAAGCTCTCAAATAATATTATTAACAGTTTATATTGTTTTAATAGAGGAACAAGCAGACTACTACCTTCTGTGCGATGTTTTACCTGAAGACCGAGTACTTCGAGAGCAGCTTCAGCAGAAAAGACTTGTAAGTGATTACGATGAAGAATGTCTCGTGTTTGACATTTATTATCAATAATGTCAAACAGGAGAACATCCGCAGATGCTGAAAAATCAAAACAAGACAAAACATTGGAAGAACTCAGCAGGCCTGGCAACATCAATGGAAAAGAGTGAACAGTCGACATTTCGGTCCTGATGAAGGGTCTTGGTCAGAAAAGTCAACTGTTTACTCTTTTCCATAGATGCTGCCCGGCCTGTTGCTGAATTCCTCCAGCATTTTGTGTGTGTTGCATATCAAAACGTGGTTTAATTGGATATTGATAAGAGTTGTCAGATTAAGGTGTATTTTGCCTTCTGGGTAGTGAGTCTAATTCAGCTGAATACATCATTGTATTTCTTAATTCTTATTTAAAGGCTATATTTTGTTTTTTGAAGTTATGAAAAACTCTCGTATTAAGCGGCATCATATGGCATTCAGAAATGTTTCAATACCTTTTAAATGTTAAGACCTGAAGTATCTAAATTAAATGTGTAAGTATTATGTAACTGACTCAGATTATTAAAAATCTAGGCATACACAAAATATTGCACTTTGAGCTGTGTTACAGCATATTGTTAATATCAGTCATTCAGAAAACAGAAAAAGTCCACATTTTAAAGAAAATGCATTGCTAGAATTGTTTTATGAAAAGTTATCATTGAAACATAGTTACATTTATGAGTGCAACTAATAGATTATGACTTCACTTTTGTTTTAACTTGTTTATTTGGAAGTTACTGTCTGTAATATATAATATAGTTATGTGATTCAGGCTAATGCAAAGTATTTACAGTAACTTTTTAAGAGTACTTTTTACAGCTTCTATGTGCATCACTAGGGAGTTAAAAATGAAATGTGTCCAAATCTGTAAGTATACGTGAGGAAGCACCTGAACTTAAAATCTGCATAATTCAGAAAATGTGATGACTCAAGATGTCACCAAACCTCTACAAGTCAAATTCAGCAATCTGAGACCAGCTTGATTCTGGTCATTATGTAAGTAGGCAGCCATCGATCCCAGGGGATCATGGGCTTGCGCCTCTGGTGGGCTGTGTCCTCTCCTGGGCGGGAAGATTTAAAGAACCCGCTGTTGCCCATGCAGTGGGTTCCTCTCTCCACGTCACTGATGTAGTCCAAGGGAAGGGCAAGCGCTGATACAGCTTGGCACCAGCGTTGTCACAGAGGTTGCCAGAGTGAAGTTGTAAACAACATCAAACTGCCTTGGGAGCCCCAGCTCTCGATTTCTTCCTCGGGGTTTACTCCCATAGCCTTTCCCATGGGTGGGTATGGCCACAAGGCAGCGGAGGGTTAAAATCAGGGTTTTCCTTCTCCTAGGCGGGCTGACGAGCCCCACCTGTCTGATGGTCATTATACATACAATTCATAGGCAACTGAATGTAATCATGTTTGTATACATCATTTTTAGAACTCTCCACTTGACTTCCTTCACCTGGTTCTTTCTCATAGGTAACATCTGTCTTCACTTAGAACTTTTAAACTACAATCATTCCCTCTGCAAGCAAACTTATTCCATCCACTTGGTCATTATGAATCCTTCAGTGGCAAAGTCTACTTGACCAGGATGTGTCTTCAAATAATCTTTAGAACAAGGAATGTGAAACAACTGATGAAGAACAAATTCCTGTGACTCACCATATGTATCTTGTTTGAGGTACCATGCTGAGAATGGGCCTTGGAGCTAACCTTCACTTCAGGGTTGTTTGAAAGAACACTGCTTTTATGTAGCTTGTGGGAAAACATTGTTGCATAATATCTAGAATTGTTTTCTCAGCAAACTCTCGGTTGGAACAACAACTCTGACCTCCAGCAGAAGTAGAATCCATTCCTTGACTTTGTCGGAAATTGTGTAAGCTTAATTTAAAATATTACATATTTTGTTTGGTCAAAGGTTTTCAATTTTCCTATTTTAATGGTGCTTTTGACAACTAGTGGGCCTGTGGATGCCATATACTTTTCCATTGCAATCAGCACACATGCTGAGTGAATCCTGCACTGAACTGAGCATGATTGAATCCAGAACCACAGTGAAAAGAAACAACTTGGTCTACGACACAGGTGACTGAAGATCTTGGACAATGCAAGACGTGCCTCATCACTTATCCAAGCTATTTGAGAAGGATTTATTTTTCCCTTCAATTGATTTGATTCCATGTTCTATAGAAGATCTGCAGATGTTTCTTGATCAAGTGGTCTGCAGCACAAAGGGCACAACAATGGACAGATGGATTAATCATGTTGTTGTTCAGAGTTAGGCTGGTTACAGCTTGCAAGTCATTTCTTATTTCTTACTACAACACACATGGAAGCTATTCTGCTAATTAGATCAATGCCAGTTCTCAGGAGTCCCATTCGCCCTTCTGATTTCCCTATAATTCTGAAACTTATTTCTTCCTTGTCTCTCTTATGTTCCCATTGATTCTTTCCCCACTTAACCTACACCAAGGGGTAATGTGCAGTAGCCAATTAAAATATCAGTAAATTTAAAGAAAATCATTTGAGATATGAGAGAAATCCAAGCATGCAGCAGAAACTCAATGAATCATGTTGAAACACCATACCAGTACTGCTCAGGATCAGGATCAAACCCAGGTCCCTGGAGATGTAGGGCAGCAGCATTAACTATTGTGTTGTAAGTGAAAGCAGGTGTGTGAAGGAGGAATATCAGCTGGGGAATAGAGGTTAGATTGAAAACTCTAGATGTAATATGCATGGCCGCATGCCTGGCAACAGATAGCATGATTAAGATTGAGCTGAGTAGTGAATCTGCAATGTTGTCCCTAAACGATTATTTTAGTGTACTTTAATTTGCATTTATATTAAGAAACACATGAAAATAAGAAAATTATTCTGGCGCAATCACTAGCTAATATTATTGTCAAATGAATGCTGTTTGTTCTTCCAATCTAATAAGTTGAAGAAAAATGAGAGTCATAGAAAATTACAGGGCAGAAACAGGCCCTTCGGTCCATCCAACTATTTAAGCTGCCTAGTCCCATCAACCTGCATCTGGACCATGGCTCTCCATATCCCTCTCATCCATGTACTTATCAAATTTCTTTTGAAAGTTGAAATCGCAATCTCATCCACCGCTTAAGCTGGCAGCTCATTTCACACTTTCACCATTCTCTGACTGAAGAAGTTTCCCCTCATGTTCCCCTTAAACATTTCCCCTTTCACCCTTATCAATGACCTCCTGTTGTACAGTCTAGGCTCTGCTTGTCGCTAAGGATGATTTAAATATCTCTGCTGGGGCCCCTATAATTTCTGCACTTGCCTCCCACGGGGTCCAGGGGAACACCTTGTCAGGCCTTGGGGATTTATCCACCCTAATTTGCCTCAAAACAGCAAACACCACCTCCTCTATAATCTGTAATCCATGACCTTGCTGCTACTTTGCCTTACTTCTATAGATCTGTGTCTGTCTCCTGAGTAAATATAGAAGCAAAAAAAAAATCCATGCACCTATCCTAACTTAGTGGCAGATAAGGTACCAGAGGATTGATGCTAACTAATGTTCTGCTGTTTAAGAAAGACTCACATAAAAAAAAACAGGAAACTATAGGTCTGTGAGCCTGACATCAGTAGTGGGAAAGTTCTTGGAAGGTATTCTAAGGGACTGGATATATGGGTATTTAGATGGACAAGGATTGATAAGGGATAGTCAGCATGGCTTTGTGCAAGGAAGGTCGTGTCTAACCAATCTTACAGAATTTTTTGAGGATTTTACCAGGAAAGTTGATGAAGGCAAGGGATTAGTTGTTGTCAAATGCCTTGCTGAAGTCCATGTAGACAAACTCCCACATGGGAGGTTTACCAAGACTGTTTACTCACTTGGCATTCAAGATGAGGTAGGAAATTGGATTAGACATTGGCTTTAGGCATTGGGAGAAGACAGAAAGTGATAGTAGGTGGTTGTCTCTCTGACTGGAGGCCTGTGACTAGTGGAGTGCCATAGGGTTCAGTGCTGGGTCCTTGGTTGTTTGTTATCTATATCAATGATCTGGATGATAATGTGGTTAACTGGATCAGCAAATTTGAGGTTGACACCAAGATTAGGGGTGTAGTGGACAGCAAGGAAGACTTTCAGAGTTTGCAGGATCTGGACGAGCTAGAATGGAATTTAATGCAGACAAGTGTGAGGTATTGCACGTTGGGAGAACCAACTAGGGTAGGTCTTACACAGTGAATGGTCGGCTACTGAGGAGTGCTGTAGAACAAAGGGATCTGCGAGTACAGGTTCAAATTATCAAAGCATGTATCCATGTACAACTCTGAAATTCGTCTTCTCCAGTTAGTCACGAAACAAAGAAAGAACATGAAAGTTGTTTACAGGGCAACTACAGCCCCCCACCGCACAAAAAAGAGAAACACCCTGATCATCAAGCCCCAGATCCCCCTCCCCCATGCACAAAACGGAACAGGAACATCGATCCCCAAAAAACAACCCCTCTCCCGTACAAAAAAACTAGCAGAACACAACAGAACATCAGCCCCCAAGAATGTCTCCTCGCACAATGAAACTGAAAAGGTGATTTAAAAAAAACACGGAATATAAAAAACCATAAGTCTGAAACAGTCCAAAGTCCATAAACACAGAACCACGATACCATCCTATGATGTCACTGACATTCATCAAAAGAGATGGATGCCACACAAGGCAGAGAGGCCTACCCACCAGCCACAGCGAACCACACAGCGATAGGCCACTCGCAGATTCCTTCTCCAGCAGCAATCAAAAGGAAGGCAGTCAGCACTGAACTCTTGCTCGCCTTCCACGTTGGCCTCGATGTCAGAATCTTCCTCAATGCTTTAGTCTGCAATTGATGAATGCTTGAACTGGTGAAATGGAGTCGAACATCAGCTCGCAACCCATCTCAAAGTTTCTTCGCATCAAGGCCGTCCAAGTACACACTAGCTTCCCGGAATCTTCTCGGAGAAGGTGCTGGATCACTCAAATGAACTCCAAACTGTGAATCGCAGAAACACATTTAATGTGAAAAGCAGATGTAAAAGAAATAATAAAGACATTTTTGGGAGCTATCTGGAAGATGTCGACTGAGTGAGAGTTCTGGCATCATCTTGATTGAAAAGGTCCGTTATTGAAAGTGGTGTCATAGGTATGGGGTCTTTGAGAAAGCCTTTGGCACATTGGTCTTCATAAATTAAGGTATTAACTACGGGAGATGGGATGTTATATTGATGTTGTATAAGATGTTGGTGAGGCTTAATTTGGAGTATTGTGTGCAGTTTTGGTCACCAACCTACAGGAAAGACGTAAATGAGGTTGAAAGAGTACTGAAAAAATTTACAAGAGTGTTTCTGCAACTGGGGGACTTGAGTTATAAGGAAAGATTGAATAGGTCAGGACTGAGGGGAGACTTGATAGAGGTATACAAAATCAGGAGGGGTATAGATAAGGTAATTGCAAGCAGGCTTTCTCCATGGAGGTTGAAGTCATGGGTTAAGGGTAAAAGTTTAAAGGGAACATGAAGGGAAACTTCTTCATTCAGAGGGTCGTGAGAGTGTCATGTCAGTGTGCATGCGAGCTCATTTTCAACATTTAGGAGAAATTTGCATAGGCACATGGGTGGCAGGGATATGGAGGGCTATGCTGGGTGCAGGTCATTGGAACTGGGCAGTTTAAATTTTTCAGCATGGACTAGATGGGCTGAAGGGCCTGGGTTCTGTGCTTTACTTTTCTATGACTAGTAACTTTCCTGTAATACCTTGTGCTCTTCATGTATCTTCATGGGAACACCTTATCAAAGGCCTTCTGAAAATGCACTGACTCTCCTTTGTTTATTATGCCAGTTATTTCCTCAAAGAATACCACTAGATTTATCAGGCAAAAGTTCCGCTTAAGGAAACCATGCTGACGTTGGCCTATTTTATCATGTGCCCGAAACCTCACCCTTAATAATAAACTCTAACATCTTGCCAAACACTGAAGTTAGGCTAACTGGCCTATAACTTCTTACCTTTTACCTCCCTCCCTTAAAGAGTGGAGTGACATATGCAGTTTTCCAATAGTATAGAATCGTTCCAGAATCTAGTGATTCTTGAATGAACTACTAACTTCCATAATCTGTTCAGGTACCTTTTTCAGAACCCTGGGATGTAGTTAATCTTGTCCAGGTGACTTGTGTATCTTCAGACCTTTCAGCTTCCCAAGCACCTCTCCTTAGAAATAGCAGCTACACTCACTTCTGCACTCTTAACACTCTTGGATTTCTGGCGTACTGTTGGTGTCTTCCACAGTGAAGGCTGACATAAGATACTTATTGAGTTTATCTGCCATTTCTCTCACACCCATTACTATCTCTCCAGCATTTTTGTATATATAGCTAAGACTTTTGCACAGCACTGTATTTGTCAATGTTAACTGGTCAGTGGGTTTGTAAATCTGGCGGGAGAGATGGATGTTGGGAATGGCAAGAGTGGAGCACTGCGGGGGGGGGAGGGGGGTTGGGTCAGATGGCATAGAAGGATTGCCAGTGGTAGGGAGTGGCACGAGTGCAGACACACCCAACACTGAGACACCAAGCAAGGTCACTTGATTCCAAACAATTGATTTATTGAGCATTACAAAATGTCTCTCTGGTGCTTCCTGCTTCCTCCCCTCTCCTTACACCCTTCCCACTCTCAGTCCACAATGGAGACAGACCCATATCAGAATCAGGTTCATCATCACTCAGGTATGTTATGAAAATTGTTTTTCTTTTTGCTGCAGCAGTACAGCACAATACATAGAATTATTACACTATTGTGCAACAGTCTTTGGCTCCCTAGCTATATATATATATGCCAAAGACCTTTGCACAGCACTAAAAATACTTCAGATATCCTCTTTTATATTAGCTAGCTTACCTTCATATTACATATCTCCTTTCCTTATTGCTTTTTTAGTTTCCTTCTGTGGGTTTTTAAACAACTTCCCAATCTTCCCACTAATCTTGTTATTTTGTATATACCCTCTTTAGTTTCCGTGCTTTCTTTGACTTCCCTTGTCAGCCATGGCTGCTTTATCCTCCCTTTCGAATGCTTCTTTGAGATGAACTGATCCCACATTTTCCAAATTGCTCCCAGAAACTCCAATTGCTCTATCGTCACCCCTGCTCGTGTCCCCTTCCAATCAACTGTAGTCAGGTCTTCTCTCATGCCTCTGTAGTTCCCTTTACACTGCAGTATAAGACCATAAGACAAAGGAGCAGAAGTAGGCCATTCGGCCCATCGAGTCTGCTCTGCCATTTTATCATGAGCTGATCCATTCTCCTATTTAGTCCTAGTCCCCCGCCTTCTCACCATAACCTTTCATGCCCTGGCTACTCAGATACCTATCTGCCTTAAATACACCCAATGACTTGGCCTCCACTGCTGCCCGTGGCAACAAATTCCATAGATTCACCACCCTCTGACTAAAAAAATTTCTTCGCATTTCTGTTCTGAAAGGGCGCCCTTCAATCCTTAAGTCATGCCCTCTCGTACTAGACTCCCCCATCATGGGAAACAACTTTGCCACATCCACTCTGTCCATGACTTTTAACATTCGAAATGTTTCTATGAGGTCTCCCCTCATTCTTCTAAACTCCAAGGAATACAGTCCAAGAGCGGACAAATGTTCCTCATATGTCAACCTTCTCATTCCCGGAATCATTCTAGTGAATCTTCTCTGTACTCTCTCCAACGTCAGCACATCCTTTCTTAAATAAGGAGACCAAAACTGCCCATAGTACTCCAAGTGAGGTCTCACCAGCGCCTTATAGAGCCTCAACATCACATCCCTGCTTCTATACTCTATTCCTCTAGAAATGAATGCCAACATTGCATTCGCCTTCTTCACTACTGACTCAACCTGGAGGTTAACTTTAAGGGTATCCTGTACGAGGACTCCCAAGTCCCGTTGCGTCTCAGAACTTTGAATTCTTTCCCCATTTAAATAATAGTCTGCCCGTTTATTTTTTCTGCCAAAGTGCATAACCATACACTTTCCAACATTGTACTTCATTTGCCACTTCTCTGCCCATTCTTCCAATCTATCCAAGTCTCTCTGCAGACTCTCCGTTTCCTCAGCACTACCGGCCCCTCCACCTATCTTCATATCGTCAGCAAACTTAGCCACAAAGCCATCTATTCTATAATCCAAATCGTTGATGTACAATGTAAAAAGAAGCGGCCCCAACACTGATCCCTGCGGAACACCACTGGTAACCGGCAGCCAACCAGAATAGGATCCCTTTATTCCCACTCTCTGGTACCAGAAGGCCATAAGATATAGGAGTAGAATTAGGCCATTTGGCCCATCAAGTCTGCTCTGCCTAATTTTCCCCTCGCTCCAATCTCCTGCCTTCTCCCCGTATCTCTAAAAATTCCCCCTCCTGTAATCCTGCACAAACCTGATTTTCCCAATCTACCTGCATATTGAAATCCCCCATAACTTTTTAGCATGCATTTTGTACCTCCTGTTGTAATTTGTAGACCACATCCTTACTACTGTTTACAGGTCTGTACACAACTCCCTTCAAAATTTTTTGTACACTTGCGGTTTCCCAGCTCTCTCCACAATGATTGAACGCCTTCCGACCCTGTGCCACCTTTTTCTAATGATTTGATTTCACTTTTTGCCAACAGAGCAATGCCACCCTTCTACTTTCTGCCTATCCTTTTGATACAATGTGTATCCTTGGACATTAAGCTCCCAGCTATAATCTTTCAGCCATGATTCAATAATGCCTACAACATCACACCTGCCGATCTGCAAATGTGCTGCAAGTTCATCTACCTTATTCCATATATGGTGTGGTAATTCCGATACATTCGATATTAGCTTCTCCCTCTGAAACTACAGGATGAATTGTATCATATTATCACTGCCTCCTAAGGGTTTACACAAAGCTCCCTAATCAAACTGGTTCATTACACAACATCCAGCCCCTAGTGAGCTTAATCACAAGCTGCTCTAAAAAGCCATCTTGTAAGCATTCTACAAATTCCTTCTCTTGGGATCCAGCACCAACTTGATTTTCCCATTCTATCTGCATATTGAAATCCCCCATAACTATTTTAACATTGCCCTTATCTTTTCTATCTCCTGTTGTAATTTGTATCCCACATCCTGGCTAGCTGATATAATTCCAGTGAGGGATTTTTTTTATCCTTAACATTTTTTTAACACTACCCTAATTCTAAGAATTGTAAATCTCTGATCCTATGTCATTCTTTCTAAGGATTTGATTTCCCTTCATGCCCTGACCAATCAAGAATCTATCAACCTCTGTCTAAATATACATAAAGACAGCCTTCACAGCTGCCTGTACCGAAGAATTTCAGACATTCACTACCCTCTGGCTAAAGAAATTCCTCCTCATCTCTGTTCTAAAAGGATCACCCTATATCCTGAGGCTGTGTCCTCTGGTCTTAGATTCTCCTACCATAGGAAACATCCTCTCCACATCCACTCTATCAAGGCCTTTCAAGATTTGATAGTTTTCAATGAGATCACCCCTCACTCTTCTGAATTCTAGTGAATACAGGCTCAGAGCCATCAGATGCTCTTCACATGACAGTTCAGCATATCCTTTCTATAAGGAGCCCAAATCTGCTTACAATACTCCGTGAGGCCTTGCCAGTGCTTTATAAACTTTCAACATTGCTTTTGCCTTCCTCACCCAAGTCCCTTTGCTTTCAGTATTTTGAATTTTCTTTCCATTTGGAAAATATTCAGTCCTTTCATTTCTTCTACCAAAGTGCATGGCCATTCACTTCTGACACTGTATTCCATCTGCCATCTCTTTGACCATTCTCCTAATCTGTCTAAGTCCTTCTGTAGCCTGTCTACTTCCTCAAAACTACCTGCCACTCCAGCTATCTTCATATCATGTGCAAACATTGCTACAATGCCATCAATTCCATCCAAATCATTGACATATAACGAAAAAGTCACCAGCAGCCAGTCAGACAAGGCTCCCTTTATATCTACTCTTTGCCTCTTGCCAATCAGCTACTCCTTTATCCGTGCTAGAAACTTTATGTAATACCATGGGCTTGTAGCTTGTTAAACAGCCTCGTGTGTGGGACCTTGTCAAAGGCCTTTTGGAAATTGAAGTACGCGACATCAACTGATTTTCCTTTGTCTATCCTGCATGTTATTTCTTCAAACAATTCCAACAGATTTGTGAGGCAAGATTTTCCCTCGAGGAGACCATGCTGACAACGGCTTATTTTATAATGTGCCTCCGAGTATTTGAGAACTTACCCTTAATAATTGACTCCAACATCTTCCCACCTGCTGAGGTCAGACTAATTGACCTATAGTTTCCTTTATTCTGCCTCTCTCCCTTCTTGAAGAGTGGGGTGACATTTGCAATTCTCCAGTCTTTCGGAACCATTCCAGAATCTAGTGATTCTTGAAGGATCATTGCTAATGCCTCCACAATCTGTTCAGCCACCTCTTTAAGTACTCTGGGTTTTTGATGGAATATTCAGGGAAGTTGGATGCTAGTGCATTTGAACTTTTGTGAAATATAAAGGTTCCATTCTTATGAACTGTATGTAACTCGAACAGGTTGCAAGTTGCAAATATAGCCACAGAGTTCCCACCCTGCACAAGATATCCTGAAGTGGGAGGGTGAACAGCCAGAGGCCATGGTAGATATTGGTACAAATGTCAGGTAGGAAAAGGGAGGAGGTCCTGAAAACAGACTGCAGGGAGTTAGGAAAGAAGCTGAGAAGCAAGACCAGAAGGGTAGTAATCTCAGGATTACTGCCTGTGCCACGCGACAGTGAGGAAGGAGTAGAATGTGGTGAAGGATAAATGTGTGGCTGAGGGATTGGAGCAGGGGTCAGGGATTCAGATTTCTGGATCATTGGGACCACCTTTTGGGGCAGGCATGACTTGTACAAAAAGGACGGGTTGCACTTGAATCTGAGAGTCACCAATATTCTGGCGGGGAGGTTTGCTAAGGCTACTGGGGAGAGTTTAAACTAGAATTGCTGGAGGGTGGAAACCGAACTGAAGAAATGGAAGAAGGGGCAGTTGGCTCACATATAGAGGATGCTTGTAGGCAGTGTGAGAGGGAGGATAGGCAGGTGATAGAGAAGGGACATGCTCAGACTGATGGTTTGAGATGTGTCTATTTTAAAGCAAAGAGTATTATGAACAAAGCGAATGAGCTTAGAGTGTGGATCAGTACTTTGAGCTATGGTACACACAACACGCTGGAGGAACTCAGCAGGTCGGGAGCAACACCTCATATACCAACTGGGTAGTCTCCAGCCCCTTGGTATGAACATCGAATTCTCCAACTTCCGGTAATTTCCTCCCCCTCCCCTCCCCTATCCCAGTTTCACTCTGCCCTCTTCCCCCAGCTGCCTACTACCTCCCTTTTGGTTCCGCCTCCTTCTACTACCCATTGGGCTTTCCCCTTTTCCTCCTTCACCTTTCCTGCCTATCCCCTCCCCTCCCCCACCCCTTTATCTTTCCCCTTACTGGTTTTTCACCTGGAACACCAGCCTTCTCCTTCCCACCCTCCCCCCACCTTCTTTATGGGGCCTCTGCCCCTTCCCTCTTCAGTCCTGATGAAGGGTTCAGGCCCGAAACGTTGACTGATCATTTCCACAGATGCTGCCCGACCTGCTGAGTTCCTCCAGCGTGTTGTGAGTGTTGCTTTGACCCCAGCATCTGAAGAGTATTTTGTGTTTACTTTGAGCTATGATGTTGTGACCAATGCAGAGACTTGGATGGCTCAGGGGCAGGAGTGGTTACTTAGAGAGCCAGGCTTTAGATGTTTCAGAAAAGACAGGGAGGGAGGCAAAAGAGGTGGGGGAGTGGCACTGCTGATCAGAGATAGTGTCACGGCTGCAGAACAGGAGAAAGTCATGGAGGGATTGTCTACCTACTGTGTCTCTGGGTGGATGTCAGAAACAGGATGTCAACTGGGTGTTTTTTACAGACCACCCAATAGGAACAGGAACATTGAGGAGCAGACAGGGAGACAGATTCTGGAACGGTGCAATAATAACAGGGTTGTCATGATGGGAGATCTTAATTTCCCAAATATTGATTGGCACCTCCCTAGAGCAAGGGGTTTAGATGGGGTGAAGTGTGTTAGGTGTGTTCAGGAAGGTTTTCTGACACAATATGTAGATAAACCTACAAGAGGAGAGGCTGTGCTTGATCTGGTATTGGGAAATGAATCTGGTCAGCTGTCAGGTCTCTGAGTGGGAGAGCATTTTGGAGATAGTGATCACAATTCTATCTCCTTTACCATTGGAGGGGCATAGGAGCAGACAAGTCAGGAAAGTGTTTAATTGGAATAAGGGGAAATGTGAAGCTATCAGGCAGGAACTTGGAAGCATAAATTGGGAGCAGATGTTCTCAGGGAAATGTATGGCAGAAATGTGGCAAATGTTCAGGGGATATTTGCATGGTGTTCTGCATAGGTATGTTCCAGTGAGACAGAGAAAGGAGGGTAGGGTACAGGAACCATGGTGCACAAAGGCTGTTGAAAATCTCGTGGAAAAGAAAAGCTTAACAAAGGTTCAAAAATCTAATAATAGAGATCTAGAAAATTATAAGGCTAGCAAGAAGGAGCTTAAGAATGAGATTAGGAGAGCCAGAAGGGGCCATATGAAGGCCTTGGCGAGCAGAATTAAGGGAAACCGCAAGGCATTCTACAAGTATGTGAAGAGCAAGAGGATAAGACGTGAGAGAATAGGACCAACCAAATGTAACAATGGAAAAGTGTGTATAGAACCGGAGGAGATAGTGGAGGTATTTAATGAATACTTTGCTTCAGTATTCACTAGAGAAAAGGACTTTGGTAATTGTTGGGATGACTTACAAAGGACAGAAAAGCTTGAGCATGTAAACATTAAGAAAGAGGAGGTACTGGAGATTTTGGAAAGCATCCAAATTTTGGATTTTGGAGATTTTGGATAAGTCACTGGGACCCGACGAGATATACCCCAGGCTACTGTGGGAGGTGAGGGAAGAGATTGCTGAGCCTCTGGCAATGATCTTTACATCATCAATGGGGACGGGAGAGACTCCAGAGGATTGGAGGGTTGTTTCCTTATTCAAAAAAGGGTGCAGAGAAAGCCCAGGAAATTATAGACTTTAGTGGTTGGTAAGTTGATGCAGAAGATACAGAGAGGCAGGAACTATGAACATTTGAAGAGACATAATGATTAAAAATAGTCAGCATGGCTTTGTCTAAGGCAGGTCGTGCCTTACGAGCCTGATTGAATTTTTTGAGGATGTAACTAAACACATTGATGAAGGTAGAGCAGTGGATGCAGTGTATATGGATTTCAGCAAGGCATTTGATAAGGTACCCCATGCAAGGCTTACTGAGAAAGTAAGGAGGCGTGGGATCCAAGGGGATCTTGCTTTGTGGATCCAGAACTGGCTTGCCCACAGAAGGCAAAGAGTGGTTGTAGACGGTGACCAGTGGTGTGCCTCAGGGATCTGTTCCGGGACCCCTTCTCTTTGTGATTTTTGTAAGTGACCTGGATAAGGCAGTGGCAGGATGGGTTAGTAAATTTGCTGTTGACACAAATGTGGATAGGTGGGTTGAGTGGTCCATGGATAACAGACTTGAGGCAGGACGTGTGGAAGTTGTGGATAGTGTGGAGGGCTGTCAGAGGTTACAGTGGGACATCGATAGGATACAAAACTGGGCTGAGAAGTGGCAGATGGAGTTCAACACAGGTAAGTGTGAGGTGGTTCATTTTGGTAGGTCAAATATGATGGCAAAATATAGTATTAATGGTAAGACTCTTGGCAGTGTGGAGGATCAGAGGGACCTTTGGGTCTGAGTCCATAGGACACACAAAGCTGCTGCGCAGGTTGGCTGTGTGGTTAAGAAGGCATATGCTGTATTGGCCTTCATCAACCATGGGATTGAGTTCAAGAACTGAAAGGTAATGTTACAGCTATCGCTGTCATTGTGGCTATCCCTCGAGGTCGAGGATGATGGTCTTCGTTCTGTTGATCTACTTATGGGCTCTCAAGTGGCTTATGAGTCCAATCTTGGTTTTGAAAGTTCTTCCGCATTCAGGACAGGTAGTTCCAGATGGCAGATCGGGCTTTGGTTGTTGCTCCCTCTCTTTTCATTTTCTTCTCTTTTCCCATAATTCTGCACATCTGTTGGCTTCGAAAGTTGCTGTTCCTTCTTGGATGATGGCTTGCCAGAGTTTCCTGTCCTTGGCATTGGTTTTCCCAATTGTTGATGTTGTTGGTGTCAATGTTACATTTCTTCATGTTAGCTTTTAAGACGTCTTTGAATCTCTTCTGTTGTCCGCCTCTTTTACATTTGCCTTCTTTAAGCTGGGAGTAGAAGATTTGTTTTGGCAGACGTTCGTCTTTCGTCCGAACAACATGACCGCGCCATCTTAGTTGGTTCTTGATGACGTAGGCTTCAATGCTTGTTGTTTTTGCTTTATTTAGCATGCTGACGTTGGTTCTTCTATCTTCCCAGCTGATATTTAAGATGTTTTGAAGACAGCGTTGATGGAACTTTTCAAGTGCCTTCAGGTGTTGTCGGTGTGTTGTCCAGGTTTCTGATGCATACTGGAGTGTTGAGATTACCACTGCTTTGCACACTAACATTTTGGTGTCTGTTGGGATGTCACGATCATGAAAGGCTCTTGTTCGGAGACGTCCAAAAGCATTTCCAGCGCATTTAAGATGATGTTGGATCTCATCATTAAGGTCGACATTGGAGGAGAGGTGACTTCCAAGATACGGAAAGTGGTCCACGTTTTCCAGGGTTGTTTCGCCAAGTTGAATTGATGGTTCTATCCGGTTTGTCTCAGTTGGTGACTGGTGATAGATGATCTGAGTCTTCTTTGAATTGATGGTAAGTCCAAGTTTCATGTATGCACGGTTGAAGGCAGTCAGAATCTGTTGTAGGTGGTTTTCTGAAAGAGCTGCAACACTATTGTCATCTGCGTATTGGAACTCGTGGATGTCTTCGTTTTGGACTTGAGGTGGGCAAGATTGAAAAGTCTGCCATCTGTTCTGTAGGCAATTTCGATTCCTGGGGGTAGGTCGTCTTTGATAATGTGGATGATTGTCACAATGAAGATGGTGAACAAAGTTGGGGCAATCACGCGTCCCTGTTTCACTCCTGATCTAACTTGAAAAGGCTCACAGTTACTGTTGCTGACCATGAGTGTGGCAAGCATGCTATCGTGGAGGAGTCTCGGGATTCGAATGTACTTTTCAGGGCATCCATAGGTGGATAGGACATCCCATAGGAGTTCCCTTGATACCGAGTCAAAGGCTTTGGTGAGGTCGATGAATGCCATGTACAAAGGTTGAAGTTGTTCACGACATTTTTCTTGTCATTGTCGCATTGTGAAGATCATGTCTATTGCTCCACGTGATGGTCTAAAACCGGCTTGTGTCTCCGGAAGGATTTTCTCAGCTAAAGGCTTGAGCCAGTTGTTTATGATGCGGGTGAGGACCTTTCCTGCTGTTGCTAACAGGGAAATTCCACAATAGTTTCTGCATTCGGATCGATCACCTTTCCTTTTGTAGATGGTAACGGATCCTGGTCAGACCCTACTTGGAGTACTATGCTCAGTTCTGGTCAACTCGCAACAGGAAGGATGTGGAAACCATAGAAAGGGTGCAGAGGAGATTTACAAGGATGTTGCCCGGATTGGGGAGCATGTCTTATGAGAATAGTTTGAGTGAACTTAGCCTTTTCTCCTTGGCGCAACGGAGGATGAGAGGTAATCTAATAGAGGCGTATAAGATGACAAGAGGCATTGATCGTGTGGATAGTCAGAGGCTTTTTCCCCAGGGCTGAAATGGCTAAGATGAGAGGGCACAGTTTTAAGGTGCTTGGAAGTAGTTACGGAGGAGATGTCAGCAGTATGTTCTTATTATGCAGAGAGTGGCGAGTGCATGGAATAGGCTGCAGCAACGGTGGTGAGAGCGAATACAATCGGGTCTTTTAAGAGACTCTTGGATAGGTACATGGAGCTTAGAAAAATAGAGGGCTATGGGTAACCTCAGGTAATTTCTGAGTAAGTAAATGTTCGACACAGCATTGTGGGCCGAAGGGCCTGTATTGTGCTGTAGGTTTTCTATGTTTCTAAGATGTCTGCAGCCCCATTGCAGTTGGCAAACCTTTCCCATCAGCTTGTTTGTATTTCCTAGGCTGTGTATATGTTGGGTGTTCCTAAGCTAGAGAGAACCTGTAGTAATAAATAAGTGTCAACATCGATATGCTAAATAGATTATTGGCCCATCCAGTCAATTCCAACCTGTATAATGTTCCTGGATCCTTTTCTTCATCAGCTCAACATTTTATTCCCTCTTCCCTCCAATTTGCCCTCTTTAATACATCTATGCAATGTACTATGTTCGTGAGTTCCACCTTTTCATCCATGTTCGGATAAGGAAGGTTTATTTTTCCTGAAATTCCTGTTTTTCTTTTGCCCATTATGCTGCTGGCAGCAGTGAAGTTCCTCCATCTCTGGCAGCATTCATGGCTTCTTTGATCATGACAGTAGCTTCCTCAAGGTTTACTGTCAGTCACGCAAGTTCCGGATGGAGACTCAGGAATACCGTCACACACAGATATAGAAGGATTCTTCATTGCAGTTTCCATAAGTTTTGTTTGACAAATCAGAGTTGGTAACCCTGACCTGAACCCTGAACCTCGAGGATCGGTGGACCACTCTTCATCTGGCCTCTACCATTTAACCTGTTTGCCATGGGTGACCCCACCCATAGCCAAAGTACAAAGCCCTGACTCCAACCAGCATAGCTCTCCGGGTCATTGGGGCACACAAACATCCAAACCACAATAAGGTTATGGTCCTTTTGGAGGGAATTCCCTATTAGATTTCTTTATATTTATGGTCTTTGTTACATTTATTCTTATAAGTGGAAGCATTCTATCTACTCACTCTGGCAGAAATTTTCCTCTTCTTAAATACCTCTGTTAGGTCACCCTTTCAGCTACTTTTCTCAGGTGAAAAGAGATCCTGTTTGTTTTTCCTGTTGTGTTTATCTTTGCATTTCTGCTATCAACTTTGTAAATCGGTGCACTCTCTCTAGCCTCTTCACTGCTCATCCAACGTGTTTCCTTCCCAGGTACATATCAAAGCAAGGAAATGATTTGTTCTCTCTGCCATCTCTTTATTATTAACTGTGGTTTTGTTCTATCTATCTTTTTGTAGCCCCATTCTCACATTTATTGATTGCCTGCAGAACATTTGCTAGTTGGTTTTATGTTACATAAAATATAAAAAGTATATTGTAACTTCTGTTTGATCAAAAGAATCTGAAGAGTTAATTAGACAAAGTGCCTTTTTGTGGGCTATGGTGGGCTCTGCGCTCATTGGGGTATTTACTTATAAATATGATTAAGTTTTCACTATTCACCACGCTTTAGGCATTGTTTTTCAGATCCCCGTGGTGATCTAATTTTCCCCCCAGTCCTATTGTTTGTTACCTTAAATCCTTGATACTATTTCTTAGGATTTGAGTGTAAAAAAAACAAACCATAATCTTCAAATTGGAAACATTTGTGGAGGTTTATAATCAGACTTTACGAGCATGTCATACTTATAGTAAGTGTTGGGTGCACTCCAACTCAACTCAAAGCTACTGTTTTTAGTTCAGAGGCAGTTGTAGTATATGAATCTTTTAAATATAAACTGCATCTTTCTATCATTTTAAAATGTAAACGTAAGAATCAGTAACTTTGTTTTTTTTATAACAATGAGACATTCCATCATAGCAATGTAACAATTTCTCAATCAAATTGTTTATGTCTAGCACAGAATAACAGGAATTTCCTGTTATCCATTAGGTTTTGGACCTGAAGTTTGTGGTCTGATTAAAAATCACATGCACATTGTGGATAGGGAATAGGAATGTAGAAACACAACTCACAGAACATGAGATTTTCATTAGTATCTTGAACTTTTTAAAAATAGTATAAATACAATCAGGGAAGTATTTTCTACTTTTATGGTATTGTCAGTGCCCTTTTCAGGATGTTGTAAACACAGCACATGGGGGAAACACAATGGCTAATTTGCACAAATGATCAGATCATATGTTTGTGTTGTTAATTTAGGGATAAAATATTGGCCAAAACTACCCAAATTTTCATAGATATAGTACATTGGACTTTGGACCTAAGAAAGCCAGCAGAGCTTCAGTATTGCACTTATTTTTAGCCTAGATTATGCTCATTTTGTTGCATGTTCTGGCAACCTTTTGGCTCAAAGGTGGTACTGGCACCTACTGACATACAGATGATTTAGCTGCATGTCCAAAAAGGCATTTATGTAATAACTTGAGCAACACAAATCAAAGTTGCTGGTGAATGCAGCAGGCCAGGCAGCATCTCTAGGAAGAGGTACAGTGGAAGTTTTGGGCCGAGACCCTTCGTCAGGACTAACTGAAAGAAGAGCTAGTAAGAGATTTGAAAGTGGGTGGGGGAGGGGGCAATCCAAAATGATAGGAAAAGACAGGAGGGGGAGGGATGGAGCCAAGAGCTGGACAGGTGATAGGCAAAAGGGATATGAGAGGATCATGGGACAGGAGGCCCAGGGAGAAGGAAAGAGGGAGGGGGGGAACCCAGAGGATGGGCAAGGGGTATAGTGAGAGGGACAGAGGGAGAAAAAGGAGAGGGAGAGAAAGAATGTGTGTATATAAATAACGGATGGGGTACGAGGGGGAGGTGGGGCATTAGCGGAAGTTTGAGAAGTCAATGTTCATGCCATCAGGTTGGAGGCTACCCAGACGGAATATAAGGTGTTGTTGCTCCAACCTGAGTGTGGCTTCATCTTTACAGTAGAGGAGGCCGTGGATAGACATATCAGAATGGGAATGGGACGTGGAATTAAAATGTGTGGCCACTGTTGCTTGAGTTTCCAGCATCTGCAGAATTCCTCGTGTTTGCGTATGTATTAACTTATAATGAACCCAAGAGTTGCTTGTAACAATGTATTAACTACTGTTATTGTTATCAAGTGAACAATGCAGCTTGTCTACTACTTTGGATATTTCCTATGATGTAGAAGGAGGCCCTTTGGCCCTTCTAATTTAGGCCATGGTTCTGTGGCTTTAGTCCGTCAAGAAAAGTACTTGAAATGATGCTGTACTCTCTCTGAATTGAATTGAATTAGTGGCAGAGCACTGCACTTTTGAACAGTGGATTGTGACATTCTGATGCTAAGGACCAAAGAAGGAGGTGTTGGATTACCCACTCTTGGTTAGATGGTGGCACACTCAGTCACAGCGGCCTTTCTGTGTCAAAACAAAGGTGTAATTGTTGTCATTTACATCTTTTTACGACTGCTAGATACCGCTGGATATTAAAAACGTCAAATACTGCAGATCTACCCCACTAGGGAGTTGCTTGATAGTGGTGGAGCTGACTTGTTGTGTACCATGTTATTGGCTGCTACGGGGAGGTGTCCGAAGCAGTGCACAGTTCAACAGATGGTCTTGGACATCTTTTCTTTTGCTCGCAAGATCCTGTTGGGCATTGGTAATGTTGAACACTGCAAGTCTGGTTCACTGGTTCACTGGGGAGAGTGACAGCAGCAGAGCTGCAGTTATTGTGCAGACTAGTCCCTCATGCTGCAGGGTTCCCTGGTGCAGCCAGACAGCAGAGGAAGTACCGAGGCAATGTGGAGCAGCATGTGTTCACGCTGTGTTGATGCCTGGGTGCCTGGGTCCTCCTGTCAGTGCTGCCCTCCAGTGCTCACTTGGTAGAAGACATAGTGGCTGGTGTTCGTCTGCGGATGCACTAGCATGTGATGATTGGACTGCTGCATGCTCGTCGTGACAGACAATATCCGATGCACCACCGATCTACAGGACATGGTACTCAGGGAGTTGGGCTATAGTTTCTTTGTGTGTGATTGTATGTTTACTGCAATGATAATTATATGTGTTTTATGTGCCTTGTGCTGTGCATGACTATGTTTTGTATCTTGGTGCTGGAGCAATGCTGTTTTGTTTGGCTGTATTTTTGAATGCTGTATGTTTGAATGATAGTTAAATTTGAACTTGGATGTAACCCTGTTTCTAAACTCAGCCCACATTTTGTTCGGTATCCCTCAAATTGGGACTGTGCTCTTCTAGCATGAAAATGTTGGGCGAGGACAGTAAACTTGTTTTTAATTCTCTCTGCTTATCTCAGCTTGGTAACTGAGCATAAATAATTGCAACTTTGCCACTTATGATGACAGAGAGATTCTATTGAAATATTTAGTCATTGCCATTGTCTTCAGAATGAAATCTTTTGAGTTGAATTTTGAATTTTAAACAAAGTTGAACTGTAGTTAATTTCATTACCAAAAATATGTGGGTCCCTTGGAGGACAAGAAGGGGGAATTGATATTGGGTAATGTGGAAATGGCAAAGGCTTTGAATGGCTATTTTGTGCCGGTCTTCATGGTGGAGGACGTCGAACATGCCAAAGAGAGATGTTATGAATGCGATGGGAGGTGAGGTCCTCAATGCAATAGCTATTGCTAAAGAGGTAGTGCTGAGCAAACTTGTGGGCCTGAAGGTTAGATAAGTCTCCTGGTCCTGTTGGAATGCAGCAGGGTTCTGAAAGAAATGGCAGAAGTTATAGTAGAGGCTTTGGTGATAATTTACCAAATTTCCCTCGACTCTGGGCAGGTACCGATGGATTGGAAGATGGCGAATATCATCCCACTGGTCAAAGAAGAATGTAGGCAAAAGGCAGGTAACTATAGGTCAGTTAGTTCAACGTCTGGTTGGGAAAATGCTTGAAGCTTTCATTAAAGAAGAAATAGTGAGGCATCTAGAAGAAATGGATCCATCAGGCAAGCACTGCATGGATTCAGCAAAGTCAGGTCCTGTTTGACAAACTTACTGGAGTTCTTTGAGGATATAACAAGCGCAGTGTATAGAGGGAACAGATGGACGTTACTGACTTGGATTTCCAGAAGACATTTGATAACATGCCGTCACGTTCTGGGGGAGTCAAGAACCAGAGGACACAGTTTAAGAATAAGGGGTAGACAATTTAGAATGGAGTTAAGGAAAAACTTTTTCACACAGAGGGTTGTGGTTCTGTGAAATGCTCTGCCTCAGAAGGCAGTGGAGGCCAATTCTCTGGATTCTTTCAAAAAAGAGTTAGATAGAGCTCTTAAAGATAGCGGAGTGAAGGGATATGGGGAGAAGGCAGGAAAAGGGTACTGATTGTGGATGACCAGCCATGATCACGGTGAATTGTGGTGCTGGCTCAAAGGGCTGAATGGCCTACTCCTGCACCTATTGTCTATTGTATAAAAGACTTATCCATAAGATAAAGATGCATAGAGTTGGGTGTGATGTATTAGCATGGATAGAGGATTGGTTAAATAACAGAAAACAGAGAGTTGGGGATACATAGGTGTTACTCTGCTTGGCAATGAGTGGAGAGCAGTGTGCCACAGGGGTCAGTGCTGGGCCCACAACTGTTCACGATATATATTAACGATCTGGAAGAGGGGACTGAGTATAGTGTATCCAGGTTTGCTGATGATACTAAATTGAGTGGAAAAGCAAATTGTGCGGAGGATTTTCAAAGTTTGCAGTGAGGTATAGATACGTTAAGTGAGTGGGCAAGGGTCTGGAAGATGGAGTACAGTGTAGGTAAATGCAAGGTCATCCACTTTGGAAGGAAAAATGGAAGAGCAAATTATTATTTAAATAGTAAAAAATTGCAGCATGCTGCTGTGCAGAGGGACTTGGGAGTGCTTGTGCATGAATCACAAAAGGTTGGTTTGCTGGTGCAGCAGGCTATCAAGAAGGCAAATGGGATGTTTGCCTTCATTTCTAGAGGGATTAAATTTAGGAACAGGGACGTTATGATGCAACTATACAGGGTACTGGTGAGGCCGTACTTGGAATTCTGCGTGTATTTCTGGTTTCCTTACTTGAGGAAGGATATACTGGCTTTGTAGGCGGTGCAGAGCAGGTTCACCAGGTTGATTCCAGAGATAAGGGGGTTAGACTGTGAGGAGAGATTGAGTTACCTGGGACTGTACTTGCTGGAATCCAGCACAATGAGAGGAAATCTTATAGAAACATATAAAATTATGAAAGGGTTATATAAGATAGAGACAGGAAGGTTGTTTCCACTGATAGGTGAGTCTAGAACTAGGGGGCATAGCCGCAAGATTTGGCAGAGTAGATTTAGGATGGAGATCAAGAGGAACTGCTTTTACCAGAGGGTGGTGAATCTAAGGAATTCTCTGCCCAAAGAAGCAGTAGAGGCTAGCTCAGTTAATATATTTAAGACAAGGCTGGATAGATTTTTGCATTGTAGGGGAATTAAGGGTTATGGGGAAAAGGCATGTAGGTGGAGATAAGTCCATGGCCAGATCAGCCATGATCTTATTGAATAGCTGAGGAAGCTTGACAGGCCAGGTGTCATACTCCTGTTGTTATTCCTTATGTTTTTATGTTCTTATATAATGCAAAATTCACTAAGTATGGGCTGTTTGCAGTGATGAAATATCATATTTTGGAACTCACCAGGTTTAATGTAATATTTTATTTCTTTGGTTAACTTTCAAAATATACCATCTACGAACTGGTGGTGATCTGAGTTGTCTTAGTGCCTGTGTTTTCTGCACTCAGAATTGTCCCTGAACGTAAGGTGAAGTTAACTGGTTGTGTTTTACACAATGCTGTCACATGTTTGCAAAATATATTTTATTCATTCAGAAGATGCTGGTATTACTGATAAATGCAGATTTTATTCCCTTTTCCTTAAATCCAAACCTTAAAATACTACCCTACTGTGCTCTTTCATTTATCAAACTCTATGTCAGAATTATTTTAGAAGTTGAAGAATATTTCAAATAACCCTCCAAAAATAAAAGACCTTCCTCACTTAAATCTTAAATTTGGACCTATTGGACTTAATCATCTCATAGACACTATTCACACGGGTACTTAAGTTCTTCCCTGTTTCTCTCTAATTTTCTAGAATCCTTTATTTTCCATTTTATCTCTATTCAACATTTAATGGACTTATCTCCTCTCACACCCGCTGTTTCCTCCATTCATAGCCTGACGTCTCCCCTCACTCCACAACATGCAATTGTTTTTATTTTCTGAACTTCAAAATGACTCTCTGTGGGAACACCATCCTCCACTGAAAGCATAATCCTTCAAACTTTAATTTTCTTGAACTTTGGAAGGAATATCAAGCTGGAAAATATTTCTCTGTGTCAGGGATTAGATCAAATGTGCTGCTTTTCACAAGAAATTTAAAGAAGCAGCATAAAGTTGATGAGATGGAAGAATAAAAAAACACTTCAGGCACATATTTAAAGGCTAATCAAAGAAATATGTGAGAATCTGGCATTTTAACTTAATGCAGAGAGGTGTAGTCATGTAGGACCTTGCTAAGAACAGTGATAGAAGCAAAATCCACCATTCTTCCTTTGTTTAAAGTCACAGAGCAAAACACAGCGTGGAAAAAACCCTTTTACCCATCAAGTTCACGCTGATCATCAGTACCCATTTTGTCTAATCCTAGATTTAACTCACTATTTTTGTATATTTTTGAACATCATATCAAAATTTAGTACTCTAATAGTTTTAATTTCAGTCTATTTGATCACAACTTATTTGCCCTTTTTAACCTTACCATACATGTTTGCTTGGTTCCATTCTGTTTCGACACAGAACCACCTGCGCTAAATCCAGTTTCTGCTCCTGTTCCTGATCTATTGCAATGAGATGCCTTCTAATGATCTTCCAGTATTTCTGCCCTTTGGCAACATCGTCTGAAGTACCACATTTTTACCCCTAAATTGATAGCACAATTTTAAATATGAGTGTAATTAGGCCATATCCAAGAATCAAGTTATCAGTTTTCTTTCTTCCAATTGAACATCTGAAAACAAATCTATTTCACCTGCCTTTGTCAGATTAACTCAAGACTAAATGAACTGTTGCAATACCCAGCTGTTCTTGAAACCTATTATTTTGTCCATTTCTGTAGTACTGTAACTATTGTCTCACTCCACTACTATTACAGTGCTTGGCTTCAATTTAAATTACTTTAGACTCTTTATCTTGATTGATCTTCGTGGCTTGCCTTCCAAGATTTGCAGCTTATTTGAAACTCCTCCATGCAGTTATCTATCACTTTTATTCTCACCTGCTGTTCGTTACCCATCATCAGAATTCTTTCACTGATGTCTCCTGTCTTGTATCCTTCCAGTTTCCACCAGTCCAACTTCTATTTCTGTTCCGTCTTGTCCTCTGATTCCGGCCACCTTTTTCATACACAGATCCTGCCTTCTACTTTATAGTGATACTCCAGCCTTTACCAATATGCACCTAACATTTGAAGCCCTCAATGAAAACTAGCACCACCCCATCACCTCACTATTTCTCCTAATTTTCAGAGTTTGTGCAAAACTTAACTTTATCAAAATTGTGTTCTTCCATCTTCATTCTGTTACTGTTTGATGCCTGTTTCTTATTTATGAATCATAGAGTCATTTCCTATATTAAAGCTGTGTTCTTTTGTTCTATGCATTAGATCGTTCTGAATACAGTCTTATGTATTGCTTTTCTTGGGTATTCTTTACATAATATCACCTATCAGGATGTACAATTTATTAAGTAAGTATTTCATAAGCTAATACACCTGATTTGCTCAGTGTTCGTTTCCTAACTCCTTTTCTTTTACACAGGAAGAAGTATTGGAACAGCAACAGGTGGAAAGGAATGACAACAGTTTTTATCGTATCTGTATGTTTTGTAATGAAGAATTTGCAGGAAACAGGTATGTATTTTCTAAGGCAGTTTTATTTTTCTGGCTCAGAGGAAGATTCAGATGAACTTTGAATTTTTATCTCAGATAACCTTTTACAGCCAAGCTTTGAATGAAAATTTATTAAATTGCTTGCCACATGAAATAATGGATCTACAGCAATCTTACTGAGAGAATTCTCAGACCAAATCTAATCCTTCATTTATTTATAAATCACCACATACTTCTAATTTAGTTTTCTCTTGCATTAGAAATCCTCAACTTTAAATACTCAGGTTCTGTGGTTTCCTAACTCGTACCTCCCACAACCTTCTCTTTTAATGAGCAAACTTAAACACGCTTTCCACATGTGTCCATTCTTGGTGTTAACGTATTGTAAAACTTATGGATATTAGACATTTTTGAGAACAAGAACTGATCATTGAAATTATGTTCATGAAGCATTTCACTTCTGGTAATCTGAGACCATAAGACATAGGATCAGAATTAAGCCATTCAGCCTATCGAGTCTACTCCACCATTCCATCATGGCTGATTTATTATCCATCTCACCCCCATTCTCCTGCGTTCTCTCTTTAACCTTTGACACCCTGACTAGTCAAGAACCTTTAAATATCCACTTTAAATATACTCAATCACTTGGCCTCCACAACCATCCGTTGCAATGAATTCCATGGATTCACCACCCTTTGGCTAAAGAAATTCCTCCTCATCTCTGTTCTAAATAGATGTTCTATTCTGGTCCTAGACTCACCCCCTGTAGGCAACATCTCTCCAGATCCACCCTATCTAGGACTTGCAATATTGGATAGGTTTCAATGAGAATCCCCTCTTCTGTCTGCTAAGCTCCGGTGAGTACAGGCTCGGAAAAATCTTACGCTCCTCATATGTGAATCCTTTCATTGCCAGGATCATTCTCGTGAACCTCCTCTGAACCCTCTTCAGTACCAGCACATCAGTTTTTAGATATGGGGTTCAAAACTACTCACAATACTCCCAAGTGTGGTCGGACCAATGTCTTATAAAGCCTCAGTATTACATCCTTGCTCTTGTATTCTAGTGTCAGAAGGAATGTTAACATTGTATTTGCCTTCCGTACCACTGGCTTCACCTACAAGTTAACCTTTTGGGAATCCTGCACAGGGACTCCCAAGTCCTTTTGTATATATAATTTTAAAATTTTCTCCCCGTTTAGAAAGTAAACTTAACTTTTATTCCTCCTACCAAATTACAAGACCATACACTTTCCATCTACCATTTCTTTGCCCGTTCTCCCAATCTAAGTCTTTCTGCAGACTCTCTGCTTCCCTCAACACTACCTGTCCCTCCACCTATCTTCGTATCTTCTGCAAGCTTCACCACAAAACTGTCAATTTCGTCATCCAAATCATTGACATATAATGTGAAAAGAAGTGGTCCCAATAATGACTCCTGCGGAACACCACTGGTCACCGGGAGTCAGCAGGATATGCCTCTCTCATTGCCTCCTGACAGTCAGATTAACAGAAGCTGCAGATTATTCTAATTAACAATCTGCAGCTCCTGACTGAAAAGATCAAGGAACTGGAGCAGGAAGTTTTCAAGGCCATCCAGGACATTGAAAACCTCATTGATGAGACTTTTACTGAGGTGGTCACACCTAGGGTGCAGCCTTCAGATAGTTGACGGATGACCATCAAGAGAAGCAAGGGACATAAGCAATCAGTGCAGGGTTCCTTTGTGACCATTCCCCTCAGCAACAAGTATACCCCTTTAGATATTGCTGAGGGGGTGGGGGGCTGACCTATCGGGGCACAACAGCAAGAGCCAGATGAGTGGCACTGTGGCCAGCTCCATTGCTCAGCAGGAAACATTAAAGTCAGGCAGAGTGATAGTGATAGGAGAGTTAAAGAGGCAGACAAGGGATTCAGTGGCCATAAAAAAGACATTAGGATGGTGGGTTCCTTCCCAGGTGCTAGAGTCCGGGATGTTTCAGAGCAGCTGCAGAAGGTTCTCAACGAGGGAAGGAGAGCAGCCAGAGATTATGGTGCACAGTGACACCAATGATACAGGGGTAAGAGGTCCTGCACACTGAGTGTAGGGAGTTGGGGAAGATTCTGAAGAGAATGACCTCTAGGATAGTAATCTCTGGATTATTCCCAATACCACCTGTAGACAGGGCAGGAATAGGGTGATTGTATAGATGAAAGAGTGGCTGAAGATGTAGTGCAGGGGGCAAGGTTTCAGATTTCTGGATTATTGGGATCTCTTCTGGGGAAGGTTTAACCTGTACAAAAAGGATGGGTTACACCGGAACTTAGGGGACCAATAATCTTGCGGGCAGGTTTGCTACAGCTATTGGGGTGGGTTTAAACTAATTTGGCAGGGGAACTAATTTGGACTGATAAGGCTGAGGATGGGGCAATTGGTATACAAGTGATACTGTGAGGAAGAACAGGCCAATGATTGGGCAATATTACAATCAGTGGACTAAGTTGAAGTGGAACACGTGGGCAAAATTGAATAGGGTGATGAATACAGGTGTTATATTTGGATGCGTGCAGTATACGAAATAAGGTAGATGGTCACATAGCACGTTTAGAGATTGGCAGATGTGACGTGGTGGTCATCACTGAGTCATGGCTGAAAGAAGATCATAGTTGAAAGTTTAACATCCAAGGATACACATTGTATTGAAATGGCAGCCAGGCTTGTAGGCATAGGGGGTGGGGTTGCTCTGTTGGTAAAAAATGAAATCAAATCCTTAGAGGTGATATAGGATCAGAAAATGTAGAATTCTTGTGGGTAGAGTTAAGAAACTGCAAGGGTAAAAAAAAAACCCTCAAGGCAGTTATATACAGTCTTCCAAACAGTGGCCAGGATGTGGGATACAAATTACAATGAGAGTTAGAAAAGGCATGTGGTAAAGGTCATGTTGCAGTCGTCGTGGGGAATTTCAATATGCAGGTAGATTGGGAAAATCAGGTTGGTGCTGGATCCCAAGAGAGGGAATTTGTAGAATGCCTATGAGATGGCATATGGGCCAGTTAGCCTGACTTGAGTGGTTGGGAAGCTGTTGGAATCCATTAATTAGGATGAGGTTTTGGAGTACCTGGGGGCACATGGTACCAAGTACTAAGAGTCAGCATGGTTTCCTCAAGCGGAATTCAACCAAAAAATATATTGAAATTCTTTGAGGAAATAGCAGGCAGGATGGGCGAAGGAGAGTTAGTGGATTTATTTATTTGGATTTTCTGAGGGCTTTTGACAAGGTGCTGCACATGAGGCTGCTTAACAAGATAAGATAAACAAGTGCTTACTTTTCTTTTTGATTTTCATTTCGGAAGTTACCCTGCATTCTCAGAACTTTTCTATGTTAGCATGGTTTTGCTTAGTAATTGTTTAAAATTGTATTCTTTTATTTTAAATACACATTCAGAGCGGTTCTCTTTAATCATATGGCCAAAGATCATGCTTTCAACGTGGGTCTTCCAGACAATATTGTGTACTGCAATGAGTTTCTGGATTTGGTGCAGAAAAAAATGGATAAGTACGTTTTTTTATTTCTATGTTTCTATGTAATAGGGTTGTTACAAAGATCGATAACTATTGAGTAATGTTAGTTTGTTTCCACAGTTACAATGTATGGGGCACATAAGTCATATTGCTCCTTTTATCAACTAACGTTGTCTACCTGCTCACAAAATTTAACAGAGCAAATGATTCTTAAGGTTAGTGGGCAGTCTGCCGATTTTCACCAACAAAGCAATTTAAATAATTATGGATATGGCAACAAGCCATTTTCCATTTAGGAAATTTGCTGTTTCTTAAAGCAACTTTGTTTATTCAGCATCACAGATCAGATTGGTTTTACTTATCACAACGTACATCTTGTCTTGAGTACTAAAATTGAGTTTGTTCTACTGTTTACTTCCAATGTGCAATCTCTGTTTTGGAATCCTGAGCTTTGTTGAATTTATTCCACACCTAATCGGCCAAATGAATTTTGCTGAATGAACATGATGTATAACCAGATACCCCTAAATTACCATTATGCTCAAGTAGCTGGATTTTCCAACATATTACCTGCACAAATTCAGCATTGGTATGACTTGCAAGACATTACAATTAATTTCTTTACTTGCCTGTGGTAGACACAGAAATGTTTCTTATATTTCTGCACCTAATCAAAAGTCATTCCTTTTGCTTGCTTTAGAGCTTGCAACAGAATTGAAACAAGCTTAAGTTAAATCCATAGCAAAGCTTAACAGCATCAGTTGCCAAATCAGAAAAATGATTGCACTCATATTTTAGAAGTACAGGTTTCCCCCTCTATCCGAAGGTAGAGCGTTCCTATGAAACCGTTTGTAATCCAAAATGGTGTAAAGTGAAGAAGCAATTACCATTAATTGTTATGGGAAAAGTTTTTGAGCGTTCCCAGACCCAAAAAATATCTACCAAATCATACCAAGTAGCACATGAAACCTAAAATAACACTAACATGTAGTAAAAGCAGGAATGATATGATAAATACACAACCTATATAAAGTAGAAATACTTTCCTGCAATCATTGCAGCACTGTCAAGCGTAGCGAAAATCTCACACTAGCGTTCTGGGCGGAAGCACTCTCTCCAGTAACCTTTAAGCTATGAAGCTGCCGTCGTCTCAAAAACCGATCAAACCACCCGTGACCACCTTTAAATTCCACTTTCGCAGAAATGTCTTTCATTTATATTGGAAAAATTTTTGCATGTTCCCAGACCCAAAAAATAACCTACCTAATCATACCAAATAACACATAAAAATACACAGCCTATATAAAGTAGAAATAATGTACAGTGTAGTTTCACTTACCGGAATTGGGAAGACGGCGAGCATACTGACGGTGGTGTGTTAGGCTGAGGTTGAGGTGGTAGGAGGTACAGGAGACTGGTTACTGACATCTTCTATGTCTGCCTGCCTCGATGTCGAAGGCCGAGGTTCGTCGTCTGCTGTGGCTGATGTGGAAGGCTTGAAAAATGACAGTATGCTTGACTGCTTAGCCTCACGCTTTTTTCTATCATACAGTTTTTTTTTGTAAGCACTCAAACCATCCTGCAAATATGCCCTAAACCTACGTGCCCTTTCAAAATTAAAGTCATACTTTTCTGCAATCATTGCAACGCTGTCAATCGCAGCAAAAATCTCACGCAAGTGCTTCACGTTCAGTTCTTGGACGACTTCTCTTTCGGGCCATTCCCTACTGCGTTTGGTTTCGATTTGTATCCTTTCCTCTTGCAATTGCATCAGCTCTTCATCTGTCATGGTCATGGGATGCCAAAACCTCTTCAACATCATCTTCGTCAACTTCCACAAACCCAGCCTCCTTAGCCAAAGTCATGATTGCCGTAATTATTGTTGATAGTTCGAAGCCTTTAAAATCGTTCACTGCTTCGGGACACAGTTTCCTCCAAACGCCATTTCTTATCGAGACTGTTAGCCTATCGAGAGCATCTCCAAGGTTGGCGATTGCCAATTTTATATTGTATTCTTTCCAGATCTCTCGCAAAGACACTTCGGAGTTGCCCTCTCTGTCAATTGTACTTACAATAAAACGCATTACATTTTGCGTATAGTAAGCCTTAATTGTGGCTATTAGGCCTTGGTCGGACGGCTGCAGCAATGATGTCATATTCGGCGGTAAGAACACAACATGAATGTTACTGCTATACTCGGTAATGCCAGGTGGATGAGCAGCACAATTATCGACAATCACAAGACACCTATTATCGAGGTTGTTTTCTATACGGTGTTTTTCAACAAAAGGACTAACATATTCACTCATGTACTCAGAAAAAACCCCTTGGGTATTCCAACTGCTTGGATGTGAATGGAACACAACAGGAAGTGTATTCTTATCAACACCTTTAAGTACCCTCGGATTTTCTGAATGGTACACTAGTAGAGGCTTAAGGACAGCATCACCAGTGGCGTTAGTAATAGGCATTAGGATAAACCTGTCCTTCGATGCCTTGTGTCCCTTAGCCTGCTTTTCTTCTTTCAAAATAAATGTCTTGCTCGGCAATTTTTCCAATAAATTGCAGTTTCATCACAGTTAAACACCTGCTTATACGAATAACCTTCTGTAATTATTTTCTTCAGTTCTGCTGGGAACTTCTCGGCAGTTTCAGTATCAGCCGAAGCACTCTCTCCTGTAAACGTTAAACTATGAAGCTGCCCTCGCCTCAGAAACCGATCAAACCACCCATGACTACCTTTAAATTCCACTTCCGCAACATTTTCATCACCATCGGCCAGTGCTTTCTGTTTCAACTTATTAAAAAGACTGACTGATTTCTCCTTAAGTATAAGATAACTTAATGGAACACCACGCTTTGTACACCCATCAATCCACTCAAGCAATAGACTTTCCATTTTATCCATTACTGGATGCCGACTAAAAGAGACCACTTTGCTACAAGCAGAACCAATAGTACATCGGCAGCTTTCAAGATTCTTTCTCTCTGCGTGTAAATAGTGCGAATGGTGGACGCAGGCAAGTTCAACGCACGAACAGTGTCCTTACTTCGTTGACCATGATCAAAACGCTTAATTACCTTACATCAAAGTTGCTGGTGAACGCAGCAGGCCAAGCAGCATCTATAGGAAGAGGCGCAGTCGACGTTTCAGGCCGAGACCCTTCGTCAGGAACTGAAGTTAGTCCTGAAGCGTAACACACTTACAAGCTCTCTTAGGCTTTTCCGATACCTTAGAACTCATCTTGCTAACGGATGCACAAAATAAATTGAGATAAAGCAGAGATGCTCACAGACACGTGCTTAAGCTATGGCGGCTAGAATGCAGTTCCGGGGGAGGAGCTTGGCTGCTTGGGGTGCGTGCTGCCTTTTTTCGTAAAAACAAAAACACTCTTCGGTTAGCGAAAATAGGTAACTAATGTAGGTCTTTCATAACAGTGAGCTGTCGTAAAACGAACGTTTGGAAAACGGGGGCCACCTGTATTCACAAACTTCAAAACGTCATCTTTGAGTTAGAATAGTTTCTGTTTCGCCACATCCAGAAAGGATTTCTGCAGTCAGCCTTTCAGCAGGTTTTGGAAGAGAATTCTTCATCCCACCCTTCCCACAGGGTTCACAGACGGTATAAATAGATGTAGCACAGGAACAGCTGAAACTATAAATGACAGTTACAATATAAAGCTACATTACAAAAGAAAATTCAAGGCAGAGTTACCTTTCCAGGTGTCTGTTGGGAAAACACAACTCCCTAAATGGTCTTACCCAGAAGATTGTGTAAATGGAAGTAGATATTCATACACTCCCTTTGCAAACAGGCCTCCACTTTTTGGTAAGTGCAAAAAAAAACCTTAATAATTTAGAATTCATATAGTTAAGATAGATTTACAGTACATAACAATGACAACCAGGATTTATTTTAATCTTCGCTATTTGCCTGGTCCCTCTCTCTTCTGCTGTTAAACCTCACTGGTGCTGTGCGTGTCTGCTGTTGTCGGGGAGAATGCTGTTGAGTTGGTTCTCCTGTTTGTTATCTTGGGACAAAGAATATAACAGTTGCTGGAAATCAGGGGAAAAAGGTGAATGATGGAAATACCCAGCAGGTCAGACCAATGTGTTCTTTTCCTATTTATTTTTCTCACCAACTTACTTAATTTGTTAACAAATTAGCCCTCATAGCATTGTGACATTTGGACAAACTTAGTCTTTGACCAAAGGTATTCCATTCCTTCTCTGCATTCCCTATCTCTCTGTTACATTAGTTTACCACTGATTAGTTTGTTGTACATCCTTGCATCTCCATTATAAACTCTTCAACCACTTGGGTTATTTTTGGCTTGCTGAGTGCAAGTGCAAACTTGAATAAATATTTCAGTCAGAGGAGGGTAGTTTGTAGTTCACTGCTTTGTTCTTCCTGTGTAGCATCTTGTCCTGGACATATTTTTTACAAATTGGAAAGATGTTAGGCAATGTGTTAACTCCACTGAAGCTCGTGAAAATGCTTCGTGTTTCTTATTGCCATGTTTATAGTAGTAAATGAATACTGTTGAAGGGTTGATGAAAGCCTGAAATTGTCACTGCTGTTCTCCATGTGTTCAAGGATATGGCGTCCCAGAAATGTGAACAGAAGGGCACAGATGATGTGGCACACAAGGAGGCCAGTTGACCCATCCTACTTGTGTCAGATGTTTGAAATATGTTTCTCATGTTCTTTACCATGACCTGGAAAATTTTTCTCTTGGATGGACATGTTAATTTTTTTTCCCAAATATATTCTTGAATCTTATTTCACACCCTTTGTCAAAAGGTGTCTGACAGATTATCATTACTTGATGTATTTTTTCCCCTCTTATTGCCTTCAGTTCTCTTCTAATAATTTTTTGTGTTCAGTTGAATTACTTAACTATTGTTCCTGCATGAAAGTTCTATTCATGGTTTTAGTATTCAATCAACATAAATAAAAATATTGAATATTAATTTTATTTGATTGTTTTAATCTTGACGTCAATGCAGTTGTACAGTCAGAGAAATAATTACTGCTACGGGACAATAAGAATTTAAATTTTTATATTTTTCAGTTAAAGTAATGATTGATTGAACCTTTTTGTGCATTAAGTATTTAAGAACGAATGCATTCTTGACAGATGTATTCTTTTTGCAGTTTGCAGTGTCTGTATTGTGAGAAAACATTTCGGGACAAACATACGCTCAGAGACCATATGAGGAAAAAGCAGCACCGTAGAATCAATGCCAAAAATCAGGAGTACGACAGATTTTACACCATCAACTATCTGGTAAGGCTTTTGTATGGCTTCGGAGTGCAGCTTTAGAATGAAGAAAGGCAATTATTCAGTAGCTTAGGCAGCATCCATGGGGAGAGAAGTAGTCAACATTTTCCATCAGTAACCAATTGCGTATTGTGTTTTAAAAAGGTGTCTAGATCAGTGTTGTAGGGATTGCCAATACTTCCTGCAGTTAGAGACAGAAGAAAAATACCATAGGTACATGGAAATAATTGTTCCCTTTACAACTTTGATCCACAATTATTCAGAGATACTACTCCCTTTATTCTGTCCTCCCTCCCAATTCCTGCAGTCCAAACATGCTTGCATTCAGACTTTGAATTTCGATGAAGGGCCATTGTCACGAAATATTGACTTTGTTTCTCTTTTCATTATCTGTTGTGTTGTAAACAGCATCTTTGCTTGTTACTGACTTGCAGCACCTGCAAGTTTTAGTTGCGGAGACAAGAGACTGCAGATATTGGAATCTGGAGCAACACACAATCTGCTAGAGGAATAGCAAATCCAGCAGCTTCTTTGGGGGGAGTGGATAGAAATTTCAATAATATGGGTTGAGTCCCTGCATTGGGACTTTTTTTTCCCAATTAGCACACACACATATACAGGTTTCCCCCGCCATCCGAAGGTAGAGCATTCCTATGAAACGGTTCGTAAGCCGAAATGTCACAAAGTGAAGAAGCAATTACCATTTATTTATATGGGAAAAATTTGTGAGCGTTCGCAGACCCAAAAAATCCTACCAAATCATGCCAAATAACACATAAAACCTAAAATAACAGTAAAAGCAGGAATGATATGAATACACAGCCTATATAAAGTAGAAATACTTTTCTACAATCACTGCCGCACTGTTCTCTGTAGTGAAAATCTCAAGCAAGCTCTCTCGGCAGAAACTCTCTCTCTAGTAACCTTTAAGCTATGAAGCTGCCAAATCATACCAAATAACACATAAAAATACACAGCCTATATAAAGTAGAAATAATGCATGTACAGTGTAGTATCACTTACCGGAATCGGGAAGACAGCGTCGAGCACACTGATGATGGTGTGTTAGGCTGAGTCATCAGAGGTTGGGGTGGTGCAGTGATCCAGTGGTCCCCAACCTCATGCAGTGGTGCAGTGGTGCAGCGGTAGCCGAGACGCACCCAGCACATCTTTAAGAAAAGAGCTGAAATAAGCAAGCTAATTAATTGGGTGCTGCCCGGCACGTAAATGTTGGCCCAGATCAGAGGCGACGCAATTGACAATCGCCTCTGATCTGGGCCGACATTTTCATGCCGGGCAGCACCTAATTAATTAGCTTGTTTATTTCAGCTATTTTTCTTAAAGATGTGTTGGGTGCGTCCCGGCTACCGCTGCATTCTCAGCGGCAATGTATCAGTCCGGGGGTTGGGGTGGTGGGACACTGGTGTGTCATCTTGTCGTCCTCTGTTTCCATCAGGGCAGCCAGGTCATCTTCTTCTATGTCTGCCTGCCTCAAGGTCGAGGTTCACCATCTGCTGTGGCTGATGTGGAAGGCTTGAAAAACGACAGTATGCTTGACTGCTTAGCCTCGCGCATTTTTCTATCATACAGTTCTTTGTAAGCACTCAAACCATCCTGCAAATATGCCCTAACCTGATGTACCCTTTCAAAATTAAAGTCGTACTTTTCTGCAATCATTGCAGGGAAAATCTCACGTAGTTGCTTCATGTTCAGTTCCTGGACAACTTCACTTTCGGTCCGTTCACCACTGCATTCGGTTTCGATTGTTATCCTTTCCTCTTCCAATTGCATCAGCTCTTCATCTATCAGTTCTTGGTCATGGGATGCCAAAACCTCTTCAACATCATCTTCATCAGCTTCCACAAGCCAAACTCACTTTGTCCTTACTTTGTTCACCACAATCAAAACGCTTAATTATGTCTAGTTTTACGCTAAGTGTAACATCCTTACAAGCTCTTTTAGGCTTTTCCAATACCTTAGAACTTATCTTGCTAACAGCTGCTCACAGGCACGTGTTTAAGCAATGCTGGCTAGAATGCGGTTCTAGGGGAGGAGCCTGGCTGCTCGAGGTGCGTGCTGCCTTTTATCGCGCACTGCCTTTTTTTGTACCAGTGGAAACACCTTCTGTTAGCGAAATCTTTAACTAATGTAGGTCTTTTGTAACAGCGAGGTTTTGTAAAGCGAACATTCGAAAAACGGGGGACACCTGTATAAGACAAATTATCAACTCTTTCTTCCAATTAGCCCCAGCATTAAACTCTTAAATGAGTTAATAGCAGAAAAATTCTAACAAATAACACACAATAATTGTGCCACTCACACAAAATGCTGGATGTTTTTGAGTGTTGATCAAAACAAAGCAAATAATTTCATCTAGAATTGTTCCAAACATGTTAGTTATATGACAGCAATCATGGAACATTTAAATAGGGCTAGTTGATAGGACCTTTGCCTCAAAGCAGGTTGCAGCTTTCAGTTGCACACCAGACACCAGAGCATGATTAATACTGCACACCCTGATCACCCTGATTACTACTACAATCAGATATCAGCCCCCTAGCCCCATTGGTTTAGTCACATGGTATATTTAGATGGTGCAGGAAAATTATCCTTGCTGACTCTGCCAACATCACTAAAATAGATAATTTGGTTGTTTTCAGCTTACATTTTTAAGACCATTCTGCGTGCAAATTGGCTGTCATATTTCTTGCATTACAAAAATGACTACATTTCTGATGGTAATTAATTGAACATAAAACACATTTAATTTGTATAGTTCAGTACTGGTTTGCTTCAAAGCTCTTAATTAAGATTATGTTTTACTCTATTACTTTCCTTTTCAGATCTACATTTTGTTTTAAAAATATTTTTAAAACTTGTAGATTATATATATGTCACCATTCTTTAGTTCAACATGATATCCTTTGCAAATATTTCTTTAGCAAACATTTCTACATAGCTTCTGGCCCCAAGGTGTACAATGGCAGAAGAGCCTCAGACTGTAGACTTTACCCATAGAGATCTTCAGGGCAGCTGCACCAAGCTTTTGGCATGTCTCTCAGCAAATACATTGCACTGCACTGCAAGACTAATGAGTTTCTTTTGCAGAACTAATTGTTAATTCTCTTCCTAAAACATGTTCATTAAACTTGTAATTTTACAATGCATGACATTAGTCTGTCATCGCTCACTAACTGTATCAAATAGACTCCTTACATACTTTTGCTCTATTTACACTATGTCAATGTGGTGTCAGTTTTTCATTTCATCAGCAATAATAATGAAAGGTTATTATGCCTAATATTTTAAACTACTCAGAGACAGCTTTGTGAATATAGTAAAAAGCCATTTTAAATGTTATTAACTTTGTTTTGGAACTTGGCATTGCTCTAACAGTCCGAATGCATTTGTAAGTCATGTAGTAACGTTACTGTAACTGTCTAAAGTATTGCTGTTTACCAATTACACATACATACTTACCAGTGAAGGCTGTTGGTTTACTTTACAGCCATATCATGACAAATTGATAACAGCACACTTCAAATAGATCCAATTATCCCTTTTTAAAGAAAGAACTTATTGTTAGTGCTCTCAAATATGTAATTTATCCAATCATTTGAAACCTGAGGTGCTACCATAACAGTGCACCAAATTTGTTTTTCCCTTATTTTTTACGCTGTTTCAGCAAGTGCAATTACATGAATTCCATTCTAAACACAATGTAAGTTTATACTTGTAAAATCAATAGATAATTTTTCTTTAAACTTGTCTAATAAACCTCGCACCACAAAATAATTTAAGGACGCTGATGTGCATTCCAATTTATTTATATTAAGTAATCTGACAAAAGTAAAGCCTTATAAAAGATTTCAATGAATTGACTGGTCAACTTGCGCTGCTGCTCTGCACATTGGCTGAATCCTCACAAACATTCCAGGGCATCATTCTACTTCAGAAGGAATGAGCTTAACTACTACAGCTTGAATATGTTTGATTTCTCCTAGAATTGAGCAAACTTGTTGACTTATTTCAGGAGTTTGGGAAGAACTGGGAGGAAGTTCAGTCTGAAGATGACCGTGAAATCATTGAAGAGCTGGATGAGTAAGTAGTGATCTGATTTCAAACTGTTTTTGTTGTCACTCTAAGTAAAATTACTGTGGTAAAATGATAGTTTGCAGTTGTTTTACAAAGCAGCAATAAAGTCTTGTAATTCATTGCCCACAGACTACAAAATTACCACCTTGTTTTTGTTACTTTTTTTTATTTTTATTTTTATTTAGAGAAAGTGCATGATATCTTAAACCTTATTCAATTTTCTTTATTAAGAGTATCTTTTAATTTGATCCAAAGTTAGTAATTCATGCTCATATCCTTTCTTAAGGAGAAAGGAAGGATGTGAATTGGTTACAGACTCCTTTGGGATTTTAATTCATATCTCTGTTTCATTGGCCAGTGGCCAACTGATGACATAAGCTTATTTTCCTTCATGGTGAGGTGGAGTGGTGTCTTACAACTTACCCTGAATTGGCAGAGGATGCAGCTACATTTTAACACCTGGAGCTGCCAGAACACTGACTAGTTAAATTAGTGGTATCTTGGTATTTTTAATTTTTCTGACATAAAATTGTTACACCTGCCACAAGTGTATCAGGGAGTAACATAACCATAATGAGCCATTGCAATATTATGGTGATTCATAACACTGTAAATAGTGTTTCACACACATGGTGTGTTTACTGCGGTTTAATCAGTTTTATAAGCTGCGATGCAGAAATTCTCAGCTCCACACCTGGCTGGTCAATACCTTTACTGATAAAGATCTTTTACGGTTTATCCAGCAGTATTAATGTACACTTTATTTAACAATATCAAGGATAATGCTGTTAGAATTTTACTCTGTGTTCAGCAGAAGTATTGATAGAATTGTATATCATGCCAAAGATTTTCATTACCGAATGTCTTTTCCACAAGCCCTGGCTCAGCAGGTTTAAGCTGCATTTTGATATTTTTGTACAGTCGGTGTGTTCCATATGACATTGCCGACGACAGACCAAAGTAAAGGCGGTGGGGCGGGGGTGGGGGGGGGTGTGAATAATATGCTAAGCACTGTTGCTGTGATGAAATTTGGATTGAATAAATTTGAACAAAATTCCCAGCGTTCTGTCATTCTTGGTAAACTTATGGAGATGTGCACTGAACTTCTCTTCTGTTTGTGTACTATTTTTTTCAAAAGGAGACAGCCTAACAGCATTCCAACCAGAATGGTGACGTGTGGACTGGTCTGGGGAAGGCTGAACAGTAGCACTTCTCTATAGAAACACTGCTGTAATCAATCACTAGGCACGTACAGCCAGTGAGGGGTCAGGAGGTGATCTACCTGACAGAATGCTCAACTTTTATTTATATGGACCTCAGTGTTCATTTTAGCCAGGGAAGCTTCTGGTTAATGTTCTTAACATTGTAAGATTCAGCAGAGTTGACCTCCATTTCAAGCCAAAGAAGATCTCTTGTTCCAAATGTTTCTGTAACAGGGATGTCACTTCAGTGTTTGTTACAATTCTGGATGTTATCAAGACCCTGCTGCAGGAATGAATGTTATTGATCTTTAAGCATGTTGTACAGGGAGATGACCAGAGTAGAGTTGTCAGGGAATAAGCACTCCTTGGCCTGTCTGAAAGATAACTGGTCAATATCAAAAAAACAGAAGGTGCTTGGGTAAAGGACACTTCCTTATGACAATCATGATAGTTATATCATAAAGATGTGAAGACTGACATCTGATAGCTTTGTGTCAGATAGGACTTAATCCACTACAAAATCTTTTCATTGGCCTAATTTGCTGTGATTTATTCATCTTATCCTAATGTTATACTATTATAATAATGGTGAAAGTATGCAGTATCAGTTTCAAAGCCAGCATATTCTTCAAGCTGTTCAATGTCCGAAATTCAAAACAGAAGCTCCAGTGTGTATATATCTTGGAGACCAATACACCTTGACATGATATATACAAAATGGGCTCCCACTCAAATCTGTGCTTGGACATGTTTTATCCATTATTTATATAACTTGCTTGCCACAAAAATCCAGCCAAAAAACTTAGGCTGACAATTTTGTTCTGATTGTATTTCTCTCAGTGAGGTGGCAAACCTCAAAATAGCAAAGCAGTTATTTTTGTACTGCTCTCCACTTGCCTTTCTACCCAACTGACACAGAAGCAACGGGAGAACTGCAAACAGGAATTCTGCAGATGCTGGAAATTCAAGCAACAGACATCAAAGTTGCTGGTGAACGCAGCAGGCCAGGCAGCATCTCTAGGAAGAGGTACAGTCGACGTTTCAGGCCGAGACCCTTCGTCAGGACTAACTGAAGGAAGAGTTAGTAAGAGATTTGAAAGTGGGAGGGGGAGGGGGAGATCCAGAATGATAGGAGAAGACAGGAGGGGGAGGGATGGAGCCAAGAGCTGGACAGGTGATAGGCAAAAGGGATACGAGAGGATCATGGGACAGGAGGTCCGGGAAGAAAGACCGGGGGGGTTGGGGGGGAATCCAGAGGATGGGCAAGGGGTATAGTCAGAGGGACAGAAGGAGAAAAAGGAGAGAGAGAGAAAGAATGTGTGTATAAAAATAAATAACAGATGGGGTACGAGGGGGAGGTGGGGCATTAGCGGAAGTTAGAGAAGTCAATGTTCATGCCATCAGGTTGGAGGCTACCCAGATGGAATATAAGGTGTTGTTCCTCCAACCTGAGTGTGGCTTCATCTTTACAGTAGAGGAGGCCGTGGATAGACATGTCAGAATGGGAATGGGATGTGGAATTAAAATGTGTGGCCAATGGGAGATCCTGCTTTCTCTGGCGGACAGAGCGTAGGTGTTCAGCAAAGCGGTCTCCCAGTCTGCGTCGGGTCTCGCCAATATATAGAAGGCCACATCGAGAGCACCGGATGCAGTAGATCACCCCAGCCGACTCACAGGTGAAGTGCCGCCTCACCTGGAAGGACTTATCCTTGTAAGCGGAACAAGTGCTACACATGCCCTTATACTTCCTCCCTTACCACCATTCAGGGCCCCAAACAGTCCTTCCAGGTGAGGCGACACTTCACCTGTGAGTCAGCTGGGGTGATATACTGCATCCGGTGCTCCCGATGTGGCCTTTTATATATTGGTGAGACCCGACGCAGACTGGGAGACCGCTTTGCTGAACACCTACGCTCTGTCCGCCAGAGAAAGCAGGATCTCCCAGTGGCCACACATTTTAATTCCACATCCCATTCCCATTCTGACATGTCTATCCACGGCCTCCTCTACTGTAAAGATGAAGCCACACTCAGGTTGGAGGAACAACACCTTATATTCCGTCTGGGTAGCCTCCAACCAGATGGCATGAACATCGACTTCTCTAACTTCCGCTAATGCCCCACCTCCCCCTTGTACCCCATCTGTTATTTATTTTTATACACACATTCTTTCTCTCCCTCTCCTTTTTCTCCCTCTGTCCCTCTGACTATACCGCTTGCCCATCCTCTGGGTCCCCCCCTCCCCTGTCTTTCTTCCCGGACCTCCTGTCCCATGATCCTCTTGTATCCCTTTTGCCAATCACCTGTCCAGCTCTTGGCTCCATCCCTCCCCCTCCTGTCTTCTCCTATCATTTTGGATCTCCCCCTCCCCCTTTCAAATCTCTTACTAACTCTTCCTTCAGTTAGTCCTGACGAAGGGTCTCGGCCTGAAACGTCGACTGTACCTCTTCCTAGAGATGCTGCCTGGCCTGCTGCATTCACCAGCAACATTGATGTGTGTTGGGAGAACTGCAGAATCCTTTCTCATTCTTAAGCCTGTCACCACTACTGGGACATAGGCTGCCAACATAACCTGAACAGAGTCCACTGTCACCCATCTTTCACTGCTAGGCAAAGATCCTTCCTCTCCCAGGGCTGAGGTCCCCAGAGCTTCTGTTGATGTTTCTGTAGCACTGGGTTTTTATGGTACAGGGTTCCTCGTCCCATGACCGACCCTCTTCCTATCACAGCCAGGCTTGGGACCGTCCATGAATGAGTTGGGATCCTTTCTGCAACAGATAAATTTCTTGCAACATCAGACCATTTATCTTGGAGTTACCAAGATTATAACTTCACCTCCAGCAAAATCTAAGCAATGCCATTATACAGCAGAATCCAAAGCAACGTAATAGAATCCTGGCCAGCACCAACTGGGGAAGAAGTGCTGCAATCTGGAAATGTTATCACATGTATTTTCAGAACATTAATATTGTGCATCAGTTTGCACCAGGAATTTTCATAGGGATGATCAGCACAGAGATAAAGTTGAATTACCTTAGCATTATAGACTTGGCTCTCCCTGTAGGTAGTGTACCACAAAACCACAGAGTCACACTAGAAGACATGAATTGATTCTCTAAAATAATCACCGTTGAGAAAACACTTCGATTTGTCCTTCTCAGATCAAAAGCAAGTGGCATCATATTTCCCCATACTAGACTTCTGTCATAGTTCTTGAGCTCCCTCAGTCTGTGGATATGCAGTTTATTTATCTTTGTCTCATTTTTATGCTCTATTTGCAGTGATTGGTCTGATTGGCAAGGCAACCCAATGTGTGCTGTTTGTCTTTTCTGCGAAAAAGCAAAAGATTCAACTGAAAAACTACACCTTCACATGAAGGTAAAACTAAGTCAAAGAATAACATAAAATTTGTTAAGAGCGTGAACCAGTCTGCTAAGCTGTCTGCAGACTGCCTTTATAAATTAATGTCTGTTGCCTAACATAAAAAGAAACCATTTCAAAAAACAAATGGAACAAGTAATTTTTTTTTTAAATGAATTAAAATAAATGAAGTTGAAGAAAATGATTAGTTGATTACTTAAAAAATGTTCACTGTTTTTCAGTATCTAATTATATTTTAGCCCACAGTGAATAATTTCATTATTTTGTTATTAAATGGCTAAAATACCATTATACAGCAGACTCATTTAGGTCAGAAATGACATTAGTTTCAAAATTGATATAATGATGATACCAGAAGTCATTCATTGATTGATTGGGAAGAGTGAAGGGAATTACTGTTAGTTTGGATTGTTTTAGTTTGTATTCACTGACAACTAAGTGAAATACTGCAGTTTTTTACTGTTGTATTTGAAACCACATCACACCATCTGTCCATAAATTAGCACTAATTTGGATTTGCACTCATCAAGATTCCTAAAAATTGCTAATGCATATTCAGATTCAACTGTGCTCTTAAACGTGAAATATCTTCAAGAGTACATCTCCAGGAGTAGGTGAATTCTGCCCCTTGCTCTATATTCCTGTTTGATCCTCCTTTCCCTTGCTTCCTTTAGAATTCAAAGTTTGACTGATCTGAGTATTGATGTGCTCAGATTGAGTATCCAGAGTTCTCTGGGGTAGAAAATTCCAAAGATTTAATGCTAATGCTTAGAATAAAGACTTTACTCTTTCTCTGGGTCAAATTTTTCTAACCCAAACGAACAACTTCACAAACTCTGCAATATTCTCCCCTTCTAACTACCTGACTTTACCTTCTTCACATTCTCCTTACCCCAGCTCACCATTTTCCCCTTAGCCTCAGGTAGGAGAAGTCCAGAACATAGAGGAAATGCATGTGAGGTCTCCATCAACCACAGTAGTGGGGAAAATATATTTGCTGATTTCAGATGTCCTGGAATAAAAAGCCATAGGCTCACTGCTCGACAATGACAGATGTTCTTCACCTCTCACCTTACCGGCTTCCACTTATAGTACATCACCCTTGGTTTCTGCCACCTGCAATGGGATCCCTTCCAGCTTGCTCTGGAGGTCACTCCCTCTCTGATTCTCTAGTTTGCTCAACCCTTCCACCACCCACCACCAACCCACCTCCCCTCCATCTCCCCACCCTGTTTTAGGCATTTTCCTCTGCAACTGCAGGATGTACTACTGTTGTCCCTACACCTAAGCAACTCTTCCAGCTGAGGCAAAGGTTCATGTGCACAGCCCCCACCCTATTCTGCTGCAATTGTTGCTCTGTATGTGGCCTCTTCATTGGTGAGACCAAGCAAAGACTCTTGATGGTACTCCTGTGCTCTGTCCGCAATGGCCGTCATAAGCTCCCAGTTGCCTGCTATCACAGTTCCCATTCCCACACCAATCTGCCTGTCCTTAGCCTTTTCCATTGCCAGAGTGTGGCTAAATGAAAACTAGCAAAACAACACATCATATTCCTCTTGGCCAGTCTTTAATTCAAAGGTTTGAACATTGAATTTTCCAAATTCCATGTTGTCTCAACCAACTCCCCACCTGTCCCTGTAACTCAGTTTTGTTCCCCTTCTGGTTTCATCTGCCTATCATCCACACATTTCACCCATTCACTCGCCTACACCCTCCACCAACTACTCCCATCTGCTGATCATCCCTCCCTTATCTGGTTCCACTTAACATTTTCCTTGCGTATTAGCTTTAAGCATCTGCAACTCTAACTTTCTGTCCCTTCATCTGGCTCCTTCTGCCCATCGTCACCCTCCTCATCTCATTCCACCTATCACCTTCCAGTCCCTGCTTCACCCCTCCCGCACTTCTGTATATTTTCTGTCTCCCCTCTGTATTCACTCCTAATGCAGAGTTTCCACCTCAAATGGTGACCTTTGTCTTTTACACATGCTGCCAGACTCAGAGTTCCTCATTGTTGTTCCAGATTACAGCATCTGCAGCCTCTTGTGTCTGCAAAGAAATTAGAAATTGAGGCATGCATTTCTCTGGATTCTACCAATCTGACATATTATACTGTCCTTTAACCAGTTTTCTATCTAGGTTTGTGTGCAGCTTTCTATCCCAAGAGCCAGTAATTTGTATAAAAGCCTTTTGTATGGCACATTTGAGAATCCAAATATACCATATCTACTGGTTCCCTCTTGCCCATGCCACCAATTACTTCCAAAACTTCTCTTTGATTTGTCATGCTTTATTTTTATTTCATAAAGCTACAGTGACACTATTTAATCATAATTTTATATTTCCGGCGCTATTTTAATACTTAATAGATCCCATTGAGTCGGCTCTGAGCTTGTCTCCTAGAACCTAAATGAGTATGCTTTGATGGGTTGTTGTAAAATAATGTGCTTCTGAACTGCACTGCAAATGACAATGATTACTCAGGGGTTCAGAGAGTGCTGATTCGATAAAAGATTTACAGCCACTATACCACTAATAAATTGCATCATCGATTTATTTTGTTCATCTTATAGTTCCACATAATTAGAATTTCACTTGTATTGTATCTGCGTATCTATATTTTTAATCTGAATATTTACATTCTATCCCACCTTTGTAGTTTATAATATTTAACTTTCTCTAATCTGTTTTGTAGACAGAACATCATTTTGACCTTCTCAAATTGAAGTCTGAAATGGGTAGGTATTGTTTACTTCCTCATGAGATGTTTATTTACAGTATTTTCAATGATCAGTCAGCGATTGAGTATAAAAGTTGTTGGGAATTTGTATTGCAGATGTATAAAACTTCGGTTAGACCACATTTGGAGTATTGTGTGCAGTTCTGGTCACCAGTACTATAAAGGAAGGATGTGGAGACCTTGGGGAGGGTGCAGGAAAAAGTTAACCAGGATGCTGGAGTGGCGTGTATTAGCTATAAGCATGGGTTGTTTCTCTCGAGTGTCAGAAGCCAAGCGGCTAGTTGACAGAAGTATATACGTACAACGAGAGGCTTCAATTGAGTAGATAATCAGTGTTGTTCCAAGAGAAAAAATGACAGATACTAGACGGTATTGAGGGTGGAAAGGAGATTTGCAAGGCCACTGCTTCATTCCAGTTAACAACTTGCTGAAACTCCTTTGCACCCCCTCCTGCTCTTCCACATCCTTCCTATGCCCTTAGTGACCAGACCTGCATACTCCAGCTGAGGTCCGACCAAGATTTTATAAATTTAGAGAACAAGCTCTCTACTTCTGTAGACCCTGTCTCCATGAATGAAGACAAATGCCAGTATCCTTTATACCTTCCATACTGTATCTAACTGTGTTGTCACTTTCAAGGCTCTGTGGACTCCAAAGTCCCTCGACGTGGTAGATATTTTTCATGTTAAAATGCCTCTGATTAAAATTGTCACTACTTCTATGTTGTTTATTTAATTTTCGTGTCTGCCTTGAAAAGTGAGTGGTTAGGTGAGAGGTGGTTTGTCTGTGTGAAACAAGGAAAGGTGTTTGGCAGTGCAAGTTGGGGATGGTTAAATATCACAGCAAAATAATTACCTGCATCAGTTGTCCAACTGAGCTGAATTAAAAGGTGGAATACTTTGTGAATTTCTTTTGAGCTTGACTGGGATGTTGTTGAAACCGAGGGTGAAGCTGAGAGTGGCCACAGGAGGTAAGTGACTGGAAACAAAGTCGCAATAGCACTGAACAATACGTAACAAATCAATCATTCAGTTTGTACGTAACCTTGCCCACACAGAGGAAATGTTTGATCCACATGTAATGGTTGCTTGGGGCCCTGGAATGAGATAACCAAGGACAGACTAAACTTCAGAAGATGCTATAGGAAAGGGAGAAGAATGTTGGGGCTGATGTTCAGGTTAGATCAGGATGTTGCAGAGGGAGTTGATCATATAGAATGATGTGGGGGGGACGGAGGAAGATATGGTATTGCACAAGAGATGGTGGTAAAGCCTTGGTTTGTCTTTTGAATCTGGAGTCCAGTGAGGTAAGAGGCAGGAACAGGGATGTTTATTGTAGTTTTGAGAGGAAGAGAAAGTAAGGCAGAGGTAGAAACTGCCAAGTTTCGTGGTGAAATAGGAACAAATAGTGTTGGAGAAAGAAGACATAGAGAGTCATAGAGAAGTACAGCATGGAAACAGGCCCCTTGGCCTGTCTAGTTCATGCCAGAAAGGGTGGTTAAGTTGGCATTGTCAGAATGCACATACTGGAGAAACCTGGGAGAACGGAATGGAATCCTCACTGGAGGCTGAATGGGAGGAGGTGTAATTAAGGGATCATTGTAAGTTATTTGACTGTTTGAAAATTGGTCAATAGTTTATTCCTGCAAGTGGAGAACAGCTGAGGAAGTGAAAATGTGAAGATGAGGGAATTAGAAATGTGAAGTAAAGTTAATCTAATCCTCAAGTTTTATGACCAACCTTTCTCAACTAGACCAACAAACTCCACTGTCTCAAACCAATGCAGCACCGCTGACTTTAAGTCCATTAGAGTCAGTCAAGCCACTTCATGACCTCAGCACTTAGTGCCAAGGAAGCATCAACTCCATTATCTCTTCTGTGTGCCTCCTAATCTGTAACAAAGTTAGAGCCTACAGCTGTTCTAGAGCATTTTGTCACGAAGCCTTTACAGGGAACAAAAAGAAATTATTCTTTGCTGCTTTTTAAGTTCTTCAAGGGGATTTTGGCAGTATCTATTGCAGAAGAGGTCTAATCATCCTTTGTGAACTTACTCCTTGTGATTTTCCACAAGGAACGTGTATCAAGAAGGTAGAAGACGTACAACTTCAAACCTTGATTTCAATCCTATAGGTTTATCTAATGTAATTCTATCAACTACAGTTGCATTCAGGCTACAGCAGTATAATTGGAAGTACTGTATATCAAAAATTAATTGCAGGATCCCTTAGGAAATCCTTCTTAGTTATTAAAGGATTGGGTAAGATTGCCTATGAAGCTTGTGTGGGCTAATGATCAATGAATTACATGAGGGATTTTAACAATGCATTACCAGAAATCAGTAAGTCAATCTTTGGGTGTGACAGAGGATTCTAAAATTAACTACTTTGCCTGGTTGCTCTCGTCTTAAAACTGGCTAGAGCATTACTGGATGAGGAGAAAACAATGCAGCATTCCTCTTCCAGAACTTTCTGATGCTTGTTGAAGTTGCAACTTGATTGAAGTTATTATTTCCCAACTGCTGATAATTCCCAAGTATTTACACTGAATTTTGTATTTATATTGAAATAAACCTTTATCCTTGGGGACCTTAGCAAATGTTTTGAGCTGGTGGAAAATGCTGCACTCTGCAGATAAAATGTAATCACTAAAAATTGAGGACAGGTCTTGTTATTTTTTAATAATTGGTGTTCACACCATGTCAAATTTTATGCTGAATATGTGAGAACAATAAGTTTATTTCCACTTTTTGTAGGATTAAACTTCTACCAGCAGGTCAAATTAGTAAACTTTATAAGAAGAGAGATTCACCAACGCCGATGCAGCAGGTGTGGAGAAGCATTCAACTCAAAAACAGAAGTTGTAGATCACATGACGGAAACAGACCATATTATGTCACTGCTTGATAAATCTGCCTGGGATCAACCTCAGTAAGTATTAATTAAAACAGTTCAGTTTAGTATTTCCAGTTCAGTATTACTTTAGATTTCAAACATGATGACAGAACATAGTATTTCTCCCTGGAGTGACGAAGGAGGAGCGGTGACCTGATGGAGGTGTATAAGATGATGAGAGGCATTAATCATGTGGATAGTCAGAGGCTTTTTCCCAAGGCTGAAATGGCTGCCACAAAAGGGCACAGGTTTAAGGTGCTGGGGAGTAGGTACAGAGGATATGTCAGGAATAAGTTTTTTATGCAGCGTGGTGAATGCGTGGAATGGACTGCCAGCAACGGTAGTGGAGGCGGATACACTAGGATCTTTTAAGAGACTTTTGGATAGGTACATGGAGCTTAGTAAAATAGAGGGCTATGGGTAACCCTAGTAATTTCTAAGGTAGGGACATGTTCGGCAGAACGTTGTGGGCCGAAGGGCCTGTATTGTGCTGTAGATTTTTCTATGTTTCTATTTCTCCTTCCGGTTTCCAGCACACCTTCAATGCATTAGCACTATTGATGATGAAATTTACCATCACCTTTAATGCAGCACCACAGCTTTTAGTTGACTGATGGAAAATTGTTTCAAGAACGCAAACCTGGTGCAAAACTTATGGTTCATTGGGTAGCAATGGTTCCTGGCTTCCTATATGTTCTTGAGATAGCAGTCAGCTTGAAGTATTGGAACAATGCTTTTAAAACTGCCTCTGCAATATCTGCCAAAATAGAAGAACATTAGTGTTCGCTCCTAGGCTAGTGTCACCAAGATTGACATCCTAATTACATCATTTGGCTGCTTTGAGCAAGCCATATCTTAATTTTGATTACTATTACTATTTTTAATTAAGATTACAATTAGTTTTGATTTGAATAAAACTGGCTTAAAATTCTACTTAAGTCCATTTGACCCATTTCATCTTCCGCACATTTGCTCTGCTCTCATAGCCTTAAAGTTGAAAAATTATTCCAGTAACTTAGAAATTTAAAGATTTTTGGAATTATTACTGTTTTAATTTCCCTTTGAAAGTTGCTGTTGATTGTACTTCCATCCTTTTAGGTATGTGTTTCAAGATCATGAGAAATTGCTCTGAGAGGGGGAAAAATATCACCTGCGGAACTTTTCCCAGTTGCGTTAACCCTACCTTTGTTTATTCGGCTTCCTTTTTATGCATGTATTTTCCTTGTCTCTTCTGTATAAACACTTCCTAATTTTGAAATTTATATTGAATCTACACTACCCACCTTAGCAATAAATCAGTCGAAGCAATTACTGTTTTCCAGTCGGGTAGCTGAAATAAAATGAAAGGACTATTTTATAGCAAAAATGCTTATAAAATTACTGTGGTGTTATATCCCAGAGACAAGAAGAGCAACAAACAATAAACTGAAAACCAAGTTGAAAGAAAAGGTTTTGAAATGTGTTTGAGGTAAAGATCTCTATCCTAACGTTAGCTTTATTTGTCACAAGTACATTTAAAAACAGTGAAATGTGTTGTACATCTCAATGAACAGCACAGTCCAATGATATGCTGGGGTAGTCTGCAAGTGTCACCATGCTCCAGCTTCACAACTTACTAACCCTAACTTCTTTATAAAGTGGGTGCATCCGGAGGAAATCCATGAGGTCACGGGGAAGAGATACGAACTCCTTACAGGCAGCGACGGAATTGAACCTAGGTTGCTGCCACTGTAAAACGTTATGCTGCTATGCTACTGTCCGACCATTAGAATGTGTAAAATTCTTAAATTTACCAACAGTGAATTAAAATTGACAATCTTTAACCTTTGCAAAAGTATCTGAGACTACAGTGAGAGGTAATGAGCATCAAGTGTTATTTGGAAGATTTACCTTTAGAATAGAATTGACATGATACAGAAGAGTCAGATTGTGTCTGTCTTTGCTGGAGTTCTTCCAGGACATTATATATCTGTGATTAAAAATAAAATAGCAATTTTCACAAAAGTAATGGTGAAGCATTTAGCACTTTTTTGCATAACAGTGATTTCATTTGGAGACATTCATCGCAAAAGTGATTTTCTTCTTAAGTCAGATTCATTTGACAAAAAGTCAAACCTGTTGCAGTAGGTGCCAAGGAGCACCATTCTTGTACAGCACTGAAGTTGACAAAGCGCTCCAGCAACTTGGTGATTTCAGGAAAAAAATGTGCATAATAATTCTGTTCCGTTTCTGTTATCAACTTTCTCTGCATGTTTAAAAACAAAACTATGCTGACTTCAAGGCTGTACGTTAGATTAAATTAAACAGACATCTAAAACCTTTCTCTGGTTCTCTATGATGTGAACATACAATGTATAATTGAAGTGGTAATACTGTTGGCCTCGTAGGCCTTTATTTGCATTATTTCCCTCTGCACAATGCATGTGGCCTCAAAAGTATGCATAAAATGAATTTACATATGCTCAGAGCTATTATCATAACATTGTTAAGATGATTAAATTATTTGTTATTTCTATTTTTAGGTATTACTTTCCTACATATGAAAATGATGCTCTGCTTTGCTCTTTATCTGACTGCGAGAATGAAACTACAGCTGACAACCAAACAACAGACATTCCTGTTGTTGCAGAAGACATCTCGAATTTGCAAACGCTAAAGCAAAGCAGTATTCTAAATCGACTGCAGCACCAGGAGCCAGCAATCGCCCTCTCTCATCCAGCAAATTAAAAAGTCACCATTTTTATGAATTATACCAATGGCAGATGCGTTAGCTATCTGGCTCAAGTTTTTACATAAGTTTGTCTACATGTACTATCAGAAGATGGAATGCAAGAATCAATGAACAGATTTTTAAAAATATGTGTATAAGGGGAAGAAGTCAGTCATGTGAAAAGCCACCAATAGGAAAAACAGCAGTGTTCAGACCATTTGGTTAATACTTTTCACGTTATTTAATGTTTTGGAGAATTAAAGATTTTAAAACTAAAATTTTTTATTATCCAGATTAAAACATCACAAAAGACTATAAACTGAAAACCACAGGTTTTTTTTTACAAATTACAATCACCACTGACTTGAGTTAATCAAAAAAACAAACTTTAAAATATCAATAGTTCCTCAAAGTGCGGTTCTTGAAACTTGGAAGAAAAATCTCATAAACGTTGCAATTCCCACAAATTTCATAAGCCATTATCTGGCATCTAATTCCCCCTTTATATTAGAAGAATAAAACCTGTTCCCAATAATTGTGCAGGCTCAGCCATGTTCCTTGATGTGGCGGCCAGGCCCAGGTGTCAAGCTCCCTGCTTTTCCACTTGTTAAAATTTCTATCAAAGCCACTTGGAGTTTAAAAAAAAACTTCTAAATTGACATCATTAAGTAAGATTCTCATATATCTGAGAATGATATAATCTAAACTCACATCTGTAGAGGGAGACCAAAATCTGTTCAGCTTCCTCATTATTTCTATGGGGATCTGAACTTCAAGCTTGGGAAGTCCCAGTCTATTGTCCCTCACTATTGAACATGATATGTTAATGCATATGGGGAGGATTAAAATAATCCCGAATGACCCCATGTAATTTAACTAAAATATTTTGTGTCACTTAAAATCATTCTGTTCATGCAGGCAATCTTTAGGGAAAACTCACTGCCGTGCTTGAAGTGGTGGAAGGATTCTATTCCCTGCATTCTCATGTCAATCCTATCCTGGCCAGCCCTGTAATACTTTTCCTCGTGCATTTTACCTAATGACAAGTTATCATACTTAGCATCCTAACCACTTCTACTACATATTTAAGGTAGTATTCTGTCCTTTAATATCAGTGCACCTGCATATCTTCTCTTAAAAGCTTTGTGAAAAACATTAAATGCAACCAGTCCTTCTCTACCCATTGCAGCTAAGCTTCCTGATGGAACATGCAATTCTAATCTCATTTAAGACCATCAAACATAAGAGCAGAATTGGGTCAGTCAGTCTAATTTGTCTGCTCCGCCATTCCATTATGGCTGATTCATTATCCCTCTCAACTCCATTCTCCTGCCTTCTCCCCGTAACCTTTGAATGCCTTGACTTACCAAGAACTTACCAACCCCCATTTTAAATATCCTTAATGACCTGGCTTCAAAAGCCGTATGTGACAATGAATTCTACAGATTCACCACACTCTGGCTAAAGAAATTCCATTTCATTTCTGTTCAAAATGGATGTCTCTCTGTTCTAAGGCTGTGCCCTCCGGTCCTAGACTCGACCTCTGTAGGAAACATTCTCTCCACATCTACTCTAGGCCTTCCATTATTCAATAGGTTTCAATGAGATCCTCCCTCATTCTTCTAAACTTCAGTGAGAATGGGCCCAGAGGCATCAAACACTCCTTGTGCATTAACCCTTTCATTCCTGGAATTATTTTCATTAAACTCTTCTGGACCCCCTCTAATGCTAGCATACCTTCTCTTAGATAAGAGGCTCAAAAATGCTCACACAATACTCCCAAGTGTGGTCTGATCAATGCCACATAAAGCTTCAGCATCACATCTTTGCTCTTGTATTCTAGTCCTCTCAAAATGAATACAAACATTGCATTTGCCTTACTTATCACCAACTCAACCTGCAACATAACCTTTAGGGAATTCAGCACAAGATCTCCCAAGTCCCCTTGCACCTTGGATTTTCGTATTTTCTCTCCGTTTAGAAAGTAGTCTACACCTTCATTCTTTCCAGCAGGGTGTATGACCATACACTTCCCTTCACTATATTCCATCTGCCACTTTTTTGCCCATTCTACCGATTTTCTAAGTCCTCCTGCAGCTTCCCTGTTTACTCAACACTACCCACCCTTCCACCTCTCATTGCGTTGTTTGCAAACTTGGCTACAAAACCATCAATTCATCTAAATCATTGGCATATCATGTGAAAAGAAGCGGTTGCAATGCACCTTTTTCCAGTTTAAGATCAGAACTAACAGAAGGATAGGACTTAAAATAAGTTGTCCAAAACTTGGTTCTAAAATGTGAGAATGTAAAATAGGCTCATTAAGACTAGAATCTAAAACAGGAAATTTTCAAATTTAAATTACTGCTTCTTTCAGCTGTTTACTTTATACTAGAACATATTCCTAAAGTAACAGAAAATCTGCTAGACAAACTCTGCAGGTTGAGCAGTAATTGTTTGAAAAAAAAGGAAATGTCAATGTTATGAGTCAAAACCTTGTTTCATGACTATGACTATAAACTGTTTAAACTATAAATTCAGCCTATAAACTTTGACTATAATACATAAACATTAACTATAGACTTTAAACAGCTGCTTGAATTAAGTAGGGTTACATTAAACAATAGAATGCTACCTTAAATTTTTATAGGTTCTTTTAATGAGGTTAATTCAACCTCTAATCTCATTTTGAAATTACTGCTTAGCACACCTGTATAAATTCTTATCTGCTGGTTTTATACTTGACGCATTCACAAGAAAACGAGTAAAAATGCAGTGTAACGTTTTACATGAGTGTTCTGAAATAGCAGAGAGGAAGTTAAAGTCATTGTTCCTGAAGGGTTAATCAGTACTACATTTTAAGATGGATATCTATTGTAATAAGAATAGTATTGTCATTTTTTATTGCAGTCGGAAGAGTGCTCAAATTGTGTTGCTTGACACCCTGAGTTATATTGTGGCATTCTGTAATGGAAACGAGAAATAATTACGTAATGGGAATATTATCGCAAGGTGTGAATTGACCACTGAAAGATTTGGTAAAAGTAAATACTGTAAGTCCTATAATGTTATATTTTATATATTTGTCTCCTAGTCTGAGATAATTGAGTTTAAAATGTTGCTTTTGTCATCATTGAAATATTCTTACTACAATTTCAAAAATGTGGTATTAAAAAGACAATGAATTTTTTACCGATTGTTGATCCCAGCTTTTTATTTAAAAAGAACAATTGCCATATAAAATCTTGTTATCCACATTTAGCAAATCTGACCTGATAGTGTGCTTGCCTGAAAGGTTACATCACACTTAATACATAAAATTAGCAGTGATTTTTGAATTTATTTTAATTTTAAAAACTTGGAGGAAAAACAAGTTTTGTGTCTGTCGTGTTTTCAATGTTTTGCATTGCTGTGCATGGTTTTGGTCTCTATTTAAGGAAGGATATACTAGCACTGGAAGCAGGCTGAAAAGTTTCATCAGGTAAGTCTGTGATGAGAGATGTGTGTTCAAAATCAACTGAAGAAAATGAAAATAGAGCCATATATTTAGACCTTAAAAGAATGAGAGCTGATCTTACTGAAACTTGTTGGGGCGGGGGGGGGGTTGTTCTTCATAGGGTAGGTGTTGAGATGCTTCCACTAACTGGAGAATCATAAATGGGACATATTTACCAGATTAGGGGGTAGTCATCTAAAACTGAGAGGGTTGCTGAGGCTAATTTATCTAATTGAGGGTACTTAGAAAGGAGTTTTTTTAAAGATCAAGGATTTGAGGCCTATGGAGAACTTGCACAGCTGAGATCAGAGTGGGCCAGGTTTGATAAATAAAATGGCATACACTTGCTGCTACTTTCTTATGTTTTTGTATTTCAATAAAGACTATGACACAATCATCCTGTGTCAGATAACACTGTAAATGTTATAGTTGAGTAAATAAAATTTAATTTTGCAAGACATTATTTACTTTTATTAAGTAACTGCAAACTTTTGTGATAGCTCCTCATAAACCACAATTTCACAAATAATAGATTGCTGTCTCAGTCATGGTCTCAAGCAGTTCCAGATATCATATCAAACAAATGCATGTATCCAGTGTATCAGGACAAGTTTTGCTGTCTTCTGAACCTGATGGTCTAGCTTAACCAAAAATACCAAAGGACATTGCTGCCTATTGTTACTGCTTCATCCCAGAGTTCAGTGAGAGAAATTTACACTGGGCAGCTAACAAAGTGGCTGATGAGTTGTTTACCAGGATGTAAAACTTTGCTGACTTCCTCCGGGTACACAGTCATCAATTTTACCCTTGACAGTCAAAGCACGCCCGGGTCATCTGGGAATTTTCCGCGAAAGCTTTACACTATTGACAAAAAACCTGCTATGCAAATGCAAAGATACTCTCATAGGTGTTTGGAAGATTTCTGGGCAGCTGCAATAATATCTTCATCCTGTAGCAGTCTACTTTCCTGGTCCATTTTACACCCATGTAACTCTGCAGTAACTACCGATACCTTCAAAATGCTCAATTGAAGAGGACCAAAAACTGCATGATCTCAGCCAAATGACACCTATTGGCTTTCTGCTAATGCTCTTAATTGTTGGCTGATTTAAAGCTGCCTTTTAATGTACAAGGTTTCCAGAAAAAAACATGTTGTGCGACATTGAGACTTAAATCTACAAAAATCAGGAGAAGTGGAGGACAAAACCCATTTGGAGAAGGAAAGTCAACTCAGGTAGTGCCAATAAGCCTTGCAGTTTGCTAGTTGTTTTGCCTTTATTACAAAATTCATTCAGGTCCAATTAGTCCACTGAATTGCAACCCATCTCTTCATTTCTCCAATACCATCACCTTTCAACATTATTCAGTAGTGGAAAGATAATTTGCATGGTCAGCGCCATTGTGAAATTTTGTGGCTCAGACCATTGGATGATGTTTTTGCTGATTAGTATATGTCTTATATTGCATCTTTTCAGGTTGTTTGCTGAGAATCATTTGACCACAAAGAAATAGCCAATCAATTCATCAAATTTCTCACAAATTTATTATTTACATGGAATGAAAACAATATTTTTTTAAAAATGATTACTTAATATATGCTTTGGACTGAAAAGGCACACTGCAAAAGGTTCTGCCTTATTAATAACTATATTAAGAGCTTGAGCTACACAGCATTAAAATTTAAGTAAGCTTTAAATTAAAGCTTTCTTAAATTTTAATGCTGTATAGCTCGAGCTCTTAATTAAAAAGGTCAGTTACTCTGTGTACTCCTGCTGCAGGACAATAAATATTTAAACTAAATTTAAGAAATGATTGATACCACTATCATAAATTCACAGAATAGACTGCCACCTAGTGCAGTAAATGCTAATAGTATTGGAAAGTTCAAGATTTAAAATTGCTTAATGTTATTTTCAGAACACAAAGTGTAAAGGAGAACAAAATAATTATTACTCCAGATCTGAAACAGTGGCCAAAAAAAATAAGATAAAAGACACACTAATGATAACACAGTATAAACACATGAGATAACTCATATACATAGATTGATTGTATGTCCATAAAGTGACACTCGTACAGGAGTGTCTGTATGTAAAGTGACTGAGAGTAAGTGATGAAGAAGTTGTGGTCGGGGGTGGGTTCGTGGGTGGAGGTGTTGATCAGCCTTACTGCTTGAGGGAAGTAACCGTTTATGAGTGGTGGTCCTGGTATGGATGCTATGTAGCCTCCTCCCTTTTGGGAGTGGGACAGACAGACCATGAGCAGGGTGGGTGAGATCCTTCATGGTGGCACTGGCCTTTTTCTGGCACCTTTCTGTATATGTGTTCTTGAGGGCTGGTGATGCGCTGGGCAGTTTTGAGCCTCCCTGTTCACCAGAGTGGAGTTTCTATACCATGCAATGATGCAGCTTGTTAGGGTGCTCTCTACTGTGCATCTGTAGAAGTTCATGAATACCAGTTTGCGTAGCCAGATCCCTTCAGCCTCCTCAAAAAGCAGAGGCATTGGTGACCTTTCCTGATTGTGTATGATGTGATCTGGGACCATCAGTGTTTGTGAAAGACGTGCACTCCCATGAGTTTAAAAACTGCTTACACTACTGTACCACTGCTGTAAAGAGGGGTGTGAGTTCCCAAAACACCTCCAGTTTGGGTTATTACTAAATCCACCACAAATAATGGAGAATAAAATACAAAGTTGAAGTAAATGCTTTGAGAGAGTTAACTGGGAAGATGTCTTTCAATCTCACCTTCTTAAGTATTTTTTAAGTGCGGATCTTTTGGGAAATATTTCAGATTTCAGATTGATTCCAATATCCATGGAACCAGGACAAGACACTGCATAAGAAAGAAGCTGACTTTCAGTGCTACATTTAATATTCACAGAGTAAACTAGAATTACAGATACTTGAATTCGAATTACAGTATATTAAACAGCTCAAAGTGCACAAAGCAAAGTAATATTTTTCAGTATTTAGGTAATAGGAATATTCAATATTTTTCACTCACGGTATGTTAACGTCACAAGTACCACCTTTGCTCAATGTCCCTGACCTGAAGAGACAGATACACATCAATCACATTGCTAGTCCTGGAATCATATATAGGCTTAGTATAGGTAAGGATGGCAGATTTACCACTCTGAAGAATATCTCTGAAGAAGATTGTGATGCAGCCACAAATACTGTTAGTAAATCTTGATCAATTCTAGTTTAATTGAATCACTCACTCAGGATTTGAGCTCACGGCTGTGCATCTATGGTTTAGAATATGACAAGCTTAATGAATGTGCAACATGTTTATCCATTTCTGATAAATGGATAAAATGTATTTCAGTTACACTCACCATTTAATCAGAACAATGCTGAAAATGCAAAACTAACCACTGGTTCAGCAATACTAAAACAGTCATTTTGTCAAATGTAATGCTATTCATTTGTTTCAATCCTACATGAGGCAACACCTCATGTATGTCAACAATAAAATGTCCTGATCCATAGCAACATGCGCATGTGTTTTTGTAATTTGTATCTCACTGTCTCGCAGTTGACTTAGAGATAATATGACAGGCAGCCTGTGCTTCCACCCAATTACTTCAAATTGGATTAACCTGCATATTTCAACATTTTGATGTTTTGTCCCAAGTTAGTTAGGCTAAAAAGAACATGGTTTGGTAATGCTGTTGCAGTAGGCATAACGACACATTGAACATGTGGAATGGGCTTGTGTGTACAGAGGCCATTTGGTGAAATTCATTGGTTCTTCTGCTATTGCGGTAGTTGTTTCTGGATATTCTTATAAAATAAGGTCATGGATTTCGTCAGTATTGTTTGTTTTGAAATCAATCATCACAGTACTTGAAGAAAATTCTATTTATAACCCATTATGATTCAACACATAATGGCCTACAAGTGTCAACATAAAAAAGGTAGCACTGCAAATTGCTTTATTATTCTACTTATGCTATTTATGAATAATATTGGGGTACCGCAAGGCTCAGTGCTGGGACCCCAGTTGTTTACAATACATATTAATGACTTGGATGAGGGAATTAAATGCAGCATCTCCAAGTTTGCGGATGACACGAAGCTGGGTGGCAGTGTTAGCTGTGAGGAGGATGCTAAGAGGATGCAGGGTGACTTGGATAGGTTGGGTGAGTGGGCAAATTCATGGCAGGTGCAATTTAATGTGGATAAATGTGAAGTTATCCACTTTGGTGGCAAAAATAGGAAAACAGATTATTATCTGAATGGTGGCCGATTAGGAAAAGGGGAGGTGCAACAAGACCTGGGTGTCATTATACACCAGTCATTGAAAGTGGGCATGCAGGTACAGCAGGCGGTGAAAAAGGCGAACGGTATGCTGGCATTTATAGCGAGAGGATTCGAGTACAGGAGCAGGGAGGTACTACTGCAGTTGTACAAGGCCTTGGTGAGACCACACCTGGAGTATTGTGTGCAGTTTTGGTCCCCTAATCTGAGGAAAGACATCCTTGCCATAGAGGGAGTACAAAGAAGGTTCACCAGATTGATTCCTGGGATGGCTGGACTTTCATATGAAGAAAGACTGGATGAACTGGGCTTGTACTTGTTGGAATTTAGAAGATTGATGGGGGATCTGATTGAAACGTATAAGATCCTAAAGGGACTGGACAGGCTAGATGCAAGAAGATCGTTCCCGATGTTGGGGAAGTCCAGAACGAGGGGCCACAGTTTGAGGATAGAGGGGAAGCCTTTTAGGACCAAGATTAGGAAAAACTTCTTCACACAGAGAGTGGTGAATCTGTGGAATTCTCTGCCACAGGAAACAGTTGAGGCCAGTTCATTGGCTATATTTAAGAGGGAGTTAGATATGGCCCTTGTGGCTACGGGGGTCAGGGGGTATGGAGGGAAGGCTGGGGCGGGGTTCTGAGTTGGAGGATCAGCCATGATCATAATAAATGGCGGTGCAGGCTCGAAGGGCCGAATGACCTACTCCTGCACCTATTTTCTATGTTTCTATGTTTCTATAACATGCTATTATGAATAATAAGTCATTTTGATGCACTTAATCCATCCAGGTTTCCATTCAAAGCTCTGCAATTTATTTCAGCTCCTGGGCTTGGCAGTTCTGTATGATTTTTCCAAGACTCTCTTGCTGAACTGAGGACCCAAACTGAAGTGTTCTCAAGGTTTCTTCCAAATTCTCAGTATTTGAATTAACATTAATAAAAATGCAGACCTGAAGTGTAAAAATAAAAAGTATCAAACACAATCTTAAAAGAAAAGAGTATAAGTATACTTTGCAAACATTGTCACAAACAAGAGAAAATCCGCAGATGCTGGAGATCCAAGCAACACACAAAATGCTGGAGGAACGCAGCAGGCCAGGCAGCATCTATGGAAAAGAGTAAAGGTGGCATTTCAGGCCGAGACCCTCAAGCAGGACTTCCTCTTTTCCATTGATGCTGCCTGGCCTGCTGTTCCTCCAGCATTTTGTCTGTGTTGAGGAATATAGAGTTTGATTCCAAACACCTAGAGTCTAATTATCACAGTTTGACCTTTTACTACAACTTTTCTGGCTTGGTACTATAAATGAACTATGATCTTTATAATCCCTTATGTCCAAGGACTGAAATCTGGCCAGGGATGGATCTTTGGTAGTTTGAGCCTTGTATGTCTAGCACAGAAAACATCAGAATGATTTTCACATTGGATACCAAGTGGAAGTTGGGGAGATAACCAAAAGGCTGTAAGTAGGCTTATCAAATTGGGAATAAAATTAGCAAAGGAGGGAAGGTGCAATTGAACAAGAGATTTTAGAAAACATGAGATTGTTGAAAGTTGTGCCACAGCTAAAGCAATGGAAAGAGCACTGGATTAACTGGAAGTTTAAGGTTAAGGGACAGAATACAAACTAGAAAACAAGAGAAAAGTGTTTAAATGACCTTGAATTTGAATTTTATCTAGTGAGAGATGCAATCAATGAGTTCATGGATGATAGAAGAACAAAACCTTGTAGCAGCCGTGCAGTTTTAGGTAAGCTGTGGTTTGTTGAGAATGCACTTTGGAAAAAACAGCAAGTAAAGCACTGGAGAATTTGAGTCTAAGAAGAACTATAGGTTTAACAATGCAGGCAATGTGGTAAAAATACAGACATATATTGGAATTAAGTAGTGATGATGAATGGGGTATGGGATTCAAAACAATCTGTCAAGTACTAGGTCAATTTTGGGTTAACATTGTACAAGTTCACTGTAGTTTCTAATTATCAGTTTGCGGCACATTGAACTGGCACTTCGGCACACAATTTCTAAGCTAAATAATGCTAAGTTAAACTAATTCCATGTACCTGCACATGATCTACTGTATATTGTTCCCTTCCCTCCTTGTTTATTTACCTCTTGAAAATCCTCTCAAAAATAATTATCATATCCATTTCTATCAAACCTTCACCCCCAGCTGTGCCTTCCAGGCTCCTACCAGTTTCTGTTTAAAACTTGACTCACATATTTTCTTTAAACTTTACCCATTCGCCTTAAAGCTATGCTCTCTGGTATTAGACATTTCCACCTTGGGGAAAAAAGACTCTGAACCTGAAGTCTGTTCTTATTTAGTGAAAGTTATTTGACTAGCTGGAAATACAATGCATCTTATGAAAAGGTTATAGAACTTTTAGTCAACCAAAGTACAGTTTTGACCTCAGTGCTCAGCTTGAAGACATTCTTGCTTAATATCAGACAATGCGTAACACTAATTCTCTTTCTAAAGCTGGAAATAAGGAAAGCAGAGGAACACTTTATATATCACTGAGATACAAGGAAAAAGAGGCAAGGACTGTAGTGATGGTGCTCCCAAAGTTGGAAGAAAAATCATTGCTGCCTTGATTGGTTTATAAATGAACTGTTCTGACTGAGTATATCAAATGATGCAGAGTTTAAGGAGATACAACAGAATAATAAGACCATAAGGTATAGAAACAGAAGTAGGCCATTCAGCCCATCGAGTCTGCTCCACCATCAGTCACGGGCTGATCCAATTCTTCCAGTCATCCCCACTCCCCTGCCTTCTCCCCATACCCTTTGATGCCCTGGCTAATCAAGAACCTATCTATCTCTGCCTTAAATGCCTTAATTATAAAGAAAAAAAAGCAAAATGATTAGGTCACTGTGCTCCTTAAACCTGCCCCACTATTCAATATGATCACGGCTGATCTGTCTCAGGCCAGTACTCCTATGCCAGATCCATATGGCTCTGAATTACATGCTCTTTCAAAAATGTATTAAGGAGCTCTGGGGGTCTGGCCTCATCAAACCCGTAAGATAGATAATTCCAGGAATTCACTGCACTCTGCAAAAGGAAGTTCCCTTCTGATTTTCAAGTGAGTGACTATGAGTATCTTGTCACTATGCCCCCTCATTCAAGACTCTTTCGCTTACAGAAACAGAGTTAGGGTAACATATTTTCTTGCGCATGAGAATGCAAGTTTACTCATTTGCATACTCTACTTAGAGAGTAGTCTGTCCTTTGATTTCTCCTTCTGAAGTGTAGGACCTTACACTTTCCGAAATTAAATGCCAATTACCAAGGTTTAGCCCATTCACTCAATCTATATCCTGGCACTGAATGCCTTCTCATTTTTTTTCAATATCTCTATTCATAAGTGCCATCTGAAGATAATTTCACTATTTCCATTTGTCGCGGATGATTAATAAATTAAATAAATGAAAAATATAGATTTATTCAAGGAGATATAAAACTGATGTTACAAACATAAATATACATCTTTAGCGACAGAATGTTATTGATGCATTGGTAAAATACGCAGAACAATACAGATGGAATCTAATTCAAAAAATGGGAAATTTTGGGTTTTGGGATGTCTAATAAAGTTAGGATGTACGTGATGAAAGGATCTCGGGAACTACTGGGAAACAGAGGGATCGTCTTCAAGGATCCCAGAAGATCTCAGTTAGGGGATTAAGAAGGTAGATAAGACACATTATTTGAAGGCCTAAAATATCAATGCAAAGATGTTATTAAGCAAGCAAACAAAAACATTTAAATTTGACTGTATTGGAGAGAATGCAGAGGAGATTCATCCAGATATTCTCTGAGTTGGAGCAATTCATCTATGAGGAGGCACTAATTAGGCTGGGTTTGCTTCCTTTGAAACAGAAAAAAACTGAAGAGGAATTGACTGTGGTATACAAAATTATGAGAAAAATACATAATGAGAAACTTGTCACTTAACAGGGGTGTCCAGCGGGCAAAGGTTAAGTGGTCGGAGATTGGGAGAGCTTTGGAGGATGATTTTTTTATAAATCCAGAGGTTGTTTGAAATGTACTGGCTGAGTGAGTGGTGAAGCAGGTACTCTGACAATATTTAATAAGTACTGAGATGACCACAGATATGTCAATGACATAAAAGAGCACAAGTCAAGTGCTAGAAGAGAGGATACTAAGTACAGACAGTGGTGAGCATGGTTATGATGACTTGAAGGCTCTGTTCCCAGACTGTAAGATTCTATGCTCTGTGGCTTGCACCGTGTTCCACCTTCCATGCCACAGAGCTGACAGAATAGTCCACAAATAGGCACACAATGCAACTCACGATCAGTTCTCTGTCAACATTTCAGCTAGTTATCAATATGTTGTAGCTCAATATTTTTGCTCTTGATTAGTCGAACCATACATTGCCTATAAAAAGTATTCACCACCACCCCCCGCCACCCCGCAAGTTTTCATGTTTTATTGTTTTACAACATCGAATCACAGTAGATTTAATTTGTTTTTTTTACATGATCAACAGAGAAAGTCTTTTTCACATCAAAGTGAAAACAGATTTCTGCAAAGTGATCTAAATTAATTACAAATATAAGGCAGAAAACAATTGATTGCATAAGTATTCACCCCCTTCAAGTCAGTATTTAGTAGATGCACCTTTGGCAGCAATTACAGCCTTCTGTTAGTGTGGATAGGACTCTATCAGCTTTGCACACCTGGACACTGCAGTTTTTCCCCATTCCTCTTTATAAAACTGCTCAGGCTCTGTTAGATTGCATGGGGATTGTGAGTGAACAGCCCTTTTCAAATCCAGCCACAAATTCTCAATTGGATTGAGGTCTGGACTCTGACTTGGCCACTCCAGGACATTAACTTTATTGTTTTTAAGCCATTCCTGTGTAGCTTTGGCTTTATGCTTAGGGTCATTGTCTTGCTGGAAAACAAATCTTCTCCCAAGTCGCAGTTCTCTTGCAGACTGCATCAGGTTTTTCTCCAGGTTTTCCCTGTATTTTGCTGCATTCATTTTAACCTCTACCTTCACAAGCCTTCCCAGGGCCTGCTGCAGTGAAGCATCCCCACAGCATGATGCAGCCACCACCATGCTTCACAGTAGGGATGGTGTTTTTTGATGATGTGTGGTGTTCGGCTTATGCCGGACATAGCATCTAGTCTGGTGGACAAAAAGCTCGATTTTGGTTTCATCAGACCATAGAACCTTCTTCCAGCTGACTTCAAAATCTCCCACATACCTTCTGACAAACTCTAGCCAAGATTTCATAAGAGTTTTTCTTTCCCCAACAGTGGCTTTCTCTTTGCCACTCTCCATAAAGCTGCAACCGGTGAAGCACCTGGACAACAGTTATTGTATGTGTAGTCTCTCCCATCTCAGCCACTGAAGCTTGTAACTCCTCCAGAGCTGTCATAGGTCTCTTGGTGGCCTCCCTTACTCATCCCCTTCTTGCAAGGTCATTCAGTTTTTGAGGACAGCCTGTTCTGGCCAGATTTACAGTTGTGCCATATTCTTTCCATTTTTTGATGATAGACTTCAAAAGCAGAATTAAACGAGTATTTTGCATCAGTATTGACTGTGGAAGGCACAAGCGGTGTGCCAGATGTTGAAGGGTGTGAGGCAAGAGAAGTGAGTACAGTTCCTATTACAAGGGAGAAGGTGCTCAAAAAGCTGCAAGATCTGAGGGTACAGAACTCACCTGGACTGGATGAATTGCACCCTAGGATTCTGAAAGAGGTTGCAGTCGAGATTGTGAAGGCATTAGTAATGATCTTTCAAAAATCATAGGACTCGAGCATGGTGCCAGAGGGCTGGAAAACTGCAAATGTTACTCCACTCTTTAAGAAAGGAGGAAGGCAGCAGAACGGAAATTATCCTGACTTCACTGGTCGGGAAGATGTTGGAGTCAATTGTTAAAGATGAGGTTAAGGTGTACTTGGTGACACAGGTCAAGATAGGGCAGAGTTAGTGAGGTTTCCTTAAGGGAAAATCTTGCCTGACGAACCTGTTGGAATTCTTTGAGGAGGTAACACATAGAATAGATAAAGGGGATGCAGTGGATGTTGTATATTTGGACTTTCCGAAGGCATTTGGCAAGGTGCCACACATGAAGCTGCTTACCAAGTTAAGAGCCCATGGTATTACAGAAAAGCTACTGGCATGGTTAGAGCATTGGCTGATTGGTAGGAGGTAGTGAGTGAGAATAAAAGGATTCTTTTCTGATTGGCTGCCAGTGACCAGTAGTGTTCCACAGGGTCGGTGTTGGGACCACTTCTTTTTATGCTGTATATCAATGATTTAGATGAAGGAATAGATGGCTTTCTTGCCAAGTTTGCAGATGATACAAAGATTGGTGGGGGGAAGGTAGTGTTGAGGAAACAGGGAAGGTGCAGAAGGACTTAGACAGATTAGGAGAATGGGCAAGGAAGCGGCAAATGAATTAACAATGTTGAAAAAAGCGTGGTCATGCACTTTGGTAGAAGAAGTAAATGTGCAGACTGTTTTCTAAATGTGGAGAAAATCCAAAAATCTGAGATGCAAAGGGACTTGGGAGTCCTTGTGCAGAACATCCTAAAGGTTAATTTGCAAGTTCAGTCAGTGGTGAGAAAGGCAAAAGCAATGTTAGCATTTATTTCAAGATGTCTAGATTGAGCAGGGATGTGATGCTGAGGCTTTATAAGGCACTGATGAGGCCTCACCTTGAGTATTGTGAACAGGTTTGGGCTCCTCATTTAGAAAATATGTGCTGGCATTGAAAAGGGTTCAAGAGGAGGTTCACAAAGATGATTCTGAGAATGAAAGGATTATCATATAAGGAACGTTTGATAGCACCGGGCCTGTACTCGCTGGAATTTAGAAGCACAAGGAGGGGATCTCATTGAAACCTTTTGAGTGTTGAAAGGCCTAGACAGAGTAGATGTGGAAAGGATGTTTCCCATGGTGAATGAGTCTAGAGCAAGAGGGCACAGCCTCAGGATAGCGGGGTGTCCATTTAAAACGGGGATGCAGAGAAATTTTGTTAGCTAGAGAGTGGTGAGTTTGTGGAATTTGTTACCACAGGTAACTGTGGAAGCCAGGTCATTGGGTGTATCTGAGGCAGAGCTTGATAGGTTCTTGATTGGACACGGCATCAAAGGTTACTAGGAGAAGGCCAGGGAGGTGGGGCTGAGGAGGGGAAAAAAGGATGAGCCATGGTTGAATGGCAGAGCAGACTTGATGGGCCAAATGGTCCAATTCCGCTCCTATGCCTTACGGTCTAATGGACTTAACCATATTCCAAGGGATATTCAATAACTTGGAAATTTTCTTGTATCCATCTCCTGACTTGTGCATTTCAATAACCCTTTCGTGGAGTTGCTTGGAATATTCATTTGTCTTCATGATGTAGTTTTTGTCAGGATACTGACTCACCAGCAACTGGACCGTCCAGATACAGGTTTATTTTTACTTCAATCAGTTGAAACACCTTCACTGCATAAAGGTCTCCAAAAACAATTCTCTATTTAATTAATTATGTGATTTCTAAAACCAATTGGCTGCACCAGTGATTATTGTAAAAGGGGGGTGGGGGGAAGGTAATACTTATGCAATCAATCATTTTGTATTTTATATTTGTAATTAATTTAGATCATTTTGTAGAGAACTGTTTTCACTTTGACATAAAAAAAACTTTTTCTGTTGATCAGTGTCCAAAAAGCCAAATTAAATCCACTATTACTGATCCAAAAAGGTTACATCAACAAATCAAGAATATCACTGGTAAAAAGCTCCTCTGTTCTTCAGGTGGATGTTTGAAAGCAAAGGACGGTACCATTATCATGGAAAAAGATGACATTATGAACAGATGGACTGAGTATATTCAGGAATTGTTTGAAGACAATCGAGGAGGAAATCCAGAAATTAAGAAGAACATTGAAGGTCCAAGAATTTTAAAATCTGAAGTTCATAATGCAATAAATAAGACGAAGAAAGGAAAGGCAGCAGGTCCTGATGAATTAGTAATAGAACAAATTTTCACCCTTGAAGATTATGGAATTGAAAAACTTACTGATTTTAGCAATGACATTTATGAGACTGGAATAATACCAGAAGAGATTAAAAAGTCAGTATTTATCACTCTTCCTAAGAAACCTGGAGCAATAGGATGTGAATTACATAGGACCATAAGTTTAATGAGTCATATCACTAAGATACTTCTAAGAATTTTGATGACAAGAGCTAAAAGTAAGATACAAGCTGAAATAGGTAAAGAACAATGTAATTTTGTGAAAGACAAAGGTACAAGAAATACGATATTGATGTTAAGGATACTATCAGAACGAGCTATTCAAGTGCAAAAAGATTTGTTTGTTTGTTTTATTGACTACACAAAAGCATTTGATAAAGTGAAACACAATAAGTTATTCAAAATATTACAGGAAACTCTAGAACTAGATTCGAAAGACCTCCACCTAATCAGAAATCTGTACTGGGAACAAACTGCCACTGTAAGAATAGATGGAGAAGTGAGTCAGTTTACGAAAATCAAGAGAAGCGTTAGACAAGGGTGTGTTTTCTCCCCTGTACACATTAAACAAATCAAGGGTGTGTTTTCTCCCCTGTACACATTAAACAATTGTCTAACACAAAAAGAGAAATAATGTATGAGATCATGAAAAGGCAACGTAATTTCATTGGACATGTGATTAGGAAAGAGGAGTTCGAATGCACGGTAATTATGGGAAAGATTGAAGGGAAGAAAGCAAGAGGAAGACAAAGACAAATGGTGATGGAGGCAGCAGCCAGAGAACTGGAAATGAATACCAATGAATTGATCCACTTAACCTGAAACAGGAGTGTGTGGGCCATGGCAGTCAAAGCTCAAACTGGGCATGGCACCTGATGATGATGATGATGATGATGTGAATCAATGTTGTAAAACAATAAAACATGAAAACTCCAGGGGGGCTGAATACTTTTTTTAAGCACTGTATGCTTTCTACAGACATATTTTATATCAACTACTTATAAATTCCAAAAGATTCTGAGTTAAAAGTGAATTTGCACAATGAAAGTGTTCCTTGATTGCCTTTTAATTGTTGGTTGAAATTATTAATGTTGACATTTCATTTCTAGTTATTTTCAAACTAACTGATCAAGGCCAGCAGTTAACTTATGATCAGACCAATCAGTTTGTATCTTCCTCGACTGCCCTGTCACCCATCTTTAGATATAAGTTTTAAATTCACCATTTGACACCGAAATTTTAATAGAAACATAGTGAAAACACACAAGATACAGGAGCAGAATTAGGGCATATGGCCCATCAAGTCCGCTCTGCCATTTCATCATGGCTGATTCATTTTTCCTCTCAGCCCTAATCTCCTGCCTTCTCCCTATATTCCTTCAAGCCCTGACCAATCAAGAATCTTTCAATCTCTGTCTTAAATAAACCCAATGAATTGGCATCCACAGCCGTCTATGGCAATGAATTCTACAGATTCACTACTCTCCGGCTGAAGAAAGTCACCCTCATCTCCGTTCTAAAAGAGCACCCCTCTATTTTGAGGCTGTGCCCACTGGTTTTGGACTCCCCCACCATAGGAAACATCCTCTCACCATCCATTTTACTGAGGCCTTTCAACATTCAATTGGTTTCAATGGGGGGGCGGTGTCACCCCTCATTCTTCTGAATTTCGGTGTGTAGAGGCCCAGAATCATCAAACTGTCCTCACATGACAAGCTTTTCAATCCCAGAATCATTTTCATGAGGGCAGCCAGATTAAATTGTCTATTCCTTAATTTTCCAGGGTTTTTAACATAATTAAAAGGAACAGAAGAATTTTAAATACATTATGCAATATAACTAAAGATAATGAACCTATTACCTTAGCATCCCAACTGAAAGCTGGTTGAAGTAAACGTGTAAGTTTGGAGTTTCTGAATGGTATATGAAGTGCATTATTCTTCAAGGCTACAAGAACCTACAAAGATGAGAGGAGAATTGAATTGACTTTATTACATACATCCTTCATGTACATGAGGAGTAAAAATCTTTGTTATCTCTCCATCCAAATGAACAATATATAGTAATTTATAATAAATAGTATGTACAACAGGATAGTCAACATAACATAGAAATACGGTTGTGTCAGCATGAGTTAAGCAGTCTGATGGTCTGGTGGAAGAAGCTGTCCCGGAGCCTGTTGGTCCTGGCTTTTATGCTGTGGTACTATTTCCCAGATGATAGCAGCTGGAACAGTTTGTGGTTGGGGTGACTTGGGTCTCCAATGATCCTTCGGGCCCTTTTTACACACCTATCTTTGTAAATGTCCTGAATAGTGGGAAGTTCACATCTACAGATACATTGGCCTGTCCGCACCACTCTCTGCAGAGTCCTGCGATTGAGGGAAATACAGTTCTCATACCAGGCAGTGATGCAGCCAGTCAGGATGCTCTCAATTGTGCCCCTATAGAAAGTTCTTACAATTTGGAGGCCCACACCAAACTTCTTCAACCGTCTGAAAGGGGCGCTGTTGTGACTTTTTCATCACACAGCCAGTATGTACAGACCACATGAGATCCTTGGTGTTGTTCATGGCAAGGAACTTAAAGCTGTTCACCCTCTCACCCCAGATCCATGAATGTCAATAGGGGATAGCCTGTCTCCATTCCTCCTGTAGTCCACAACCAGCTCCTTTGTTTTTGCAATATTGAGGGAGAGGTTGTTTTCTTGACACCACTGTGTCAAGGTGATGACTTCTTCTCTGTAGGCTGCCTCATTATTACTTGAGATTAGGCCAATCAATGTAAAAAGTTAAACTAAAACATTCAAATAGGATCAATATGTTGACACTACAATGTTCTTTTGCAGCATCATAGTTCATTACCCAAATATTCTATTTTGCATTTGTCCAGGATTTTCCATATCAATGTAGGTGATAGAAGATAGCATGATAAAACTGCGAGTTGTCAAGGTGGTACTTTTGCAGACTACGTCTAACTTTGCATTCAGGGGAACATGGTCTTGTAATTGGATTTTACTTATTTTTGTGCACGAAATGCCTTCAACTGTAAGTTAAGTGTCACCAAAAAAAAATTCACAAAATTGGAAGATTTCCTGCTTTAGGACATTGTTACAGTGATTCACTGCCAATTGCATCTGTATTGCTAGAAGTTATCTGTTTACTATGTGCTCAGTACCATCATATTTGCCCAGGAAAGCAGGGTATTTTACTTCAAACCAACTTTACATGGCTGCCACCTCTGCGGAGATCACCAATCTGAACAAAAAGGGTAAATTATGGTGGTGGGGGGAAGCAAGTAGAGTGGAAGGAGATGGTTACAGATGCTGCAGGTCTTTATCAGTGCTCCTGCCTGCAATAAAATTGATATTTCAGCAAAAGCCCTTAAATGACAAGTGATTCATGACTTGCTGTGTGATTTGTTCTTCGACTCACTGTGAGTGAAAAATGAAGGTTGTAGATGATGCCTTTTTACTCTCAGTTGCTGTTGGTAACATTAACCATCTATGGTCAAAGAGGTGCGGCATTTCATGGGTTTGCAAACTTTTATCGCCACTTCATCAGAAACTTCAGTTCCATCGTGGCCTTCATAAATACACTCACCAAGATGATCTCTGCAGGATTCCTTTGGATAAGTGAAGCAGGCCAAGCACTCTCAGAACTAAAGCAATGCTTCACCACTGCCCCAGTGCTGCTTCAGCCAGACCCATCTCGTGCATTTACTGTCGAGCTGGAAGCATCAGATATCGGCATTGGAGCTGTACTCTCCCAGCGCTGTTCTGCAGACAATCAGCTGCACCCCAGTGCTTTTATTTCCCGTCACTTGACTCCTGCCGAGTGTAATTACAATGTCGGGAACCGAGGACCTCTGGCTGTCATGGAGGCCCAGGAAACATGGCAACGCTGGTTGGAGAGGGTAGAGCACCCCCCTTTTGGTATGGACACATCACAAGAACCTCTCCTACATTTGTGATGCCAAGAGACTCGGCTCTCTTCTTCAGCCGCACCTACCGTCCAGACAGCAATACCAAGGCCACTGCTCTCTCTTGCTGCAATTCAACGCCAGTCTTCCCTCACTCGTGCATTGCTGCTCCGGTGACTCGGGGAATAGAGGCAGAGGTGAGGATCGCCCACCAGGATCAGGTGAGGGGCAGCTCAACCAGCTGTTTGTCCCCGCTATGGTGCGCCCGACTGTTGGAATGGGGTCACTCCTCCCATCTGGTTGTACATCCAGGAATTTAACAGACCTGGAATTTATGGAGTTGATTTTGAAGGCCTAGCACATTCACGACTTTGTCTCTGACACATGTGCCCAGAACAAGACGTCACATTAGTGCCCTACAGATCTGTTCTCTCCTCTACCTGCTCCTCAACGCCCCTGGTCTTACCTCATGGTGATTTCATCACTGTTCTGCCCTTGTCTCATGGAAGCACTTCAAGTGGCTGTGAACCGATTCACCAAAGCAGCCCACTCCACTGCTCGCCCTAAGCTCCCCTGTGTGCGGGCAGGGTCCAGTATTTCATGGATTGGGAGGGGCATGACCCTGAGGAATATTCTAGGGTTCCAGCCCATGAAATCTTAGACAAGTCTCTCATCCGGGACTTCTGGCAGGTACAGGTCTTTGGTGTCTAGGGAAGAGGGTCCCTGTCACAACCACAAACTCTGCAGCAGGCGGGAGGCAGGACAGGTTCAGAAATCATGCTCGTGGGTATGCACGTTCCAGCCAATTAGTGTTTCATTATTGTGGTATTTAACTGCCTTCCTTTCATTTCACTGTTGTTGAGTCTTGACCAAAAGCAGAGTGATGTTAACACACCCTGTTTACTGTTCTGGGAAAGAAGACTACCATTCAGAGTGATACTGTTCATGAGCAGTATTTGTTTACTGTTAAACTACTACTGCCGAGCCGCTATACCGGCGTTAGCTTTAGATTGAAAGTTCCTGTTAACGGCCCGTTGGCCTGGCATTTATTGTTTTTCCCCTTTACTTCAGCACAGTTCCTATTAGAAATCAGTGAACAGTTGATGGGCTTCACCATCTCACACTCTCTCAGCACTTGAGCTTTAAAGCATATTCTGTCACCTCCATGGCAACAAATTCCACAGATACTTAGCCCTCTGAATGAAGAAATTCCTCCTCGTCTCAGTTCTCAAAAGGCGTTCCTTTATTCAGAAACTGTGCTCTCAGACCTTAAGCTCTCCTACTAATGGAAACATGGAGTACGGACATAACTTTTCTTGTGATTGCAAGACCTTGATGGGCATTGGTTACACCAAGTACTGTGAGTCCATTCATTGATTCATTGGAGAGACTGACAGTAAGGGAGCTTTCAGGCCTCAGTTATTGTATGGACCAGGCCCTCATGCTGCACTGTTGCCTGTTACAATCACCGAGGGGAGAAGATGCTGGGGGCAATGTGAGAGAGAAAAATTATGTGGCAGGCTCACTGGAATCCATTCTGGTTTGGGGATTGGCCCCTATAAGGCAGCTCTCCTGTCAGTGCTGCTCTCCAGCATTTGCTTTCTCAAAGAAAAGCAAGGTTGCTTTTATCTGTGGATGGCCCATCATGAGACCAGCTGGTTTGCCTTCATCTGTGGCTGACTCAGTGTGAGATGAGGAACTGTGCTGTGCTTGTTCATGCAGAAACATGGCTCCAGGACAACATCCCATGCACCATCAATCTTCAAGCCATGCCATTCAGCGACTTGTGCTGATATTATTTTTTGACTGTATGTGCTATCATGTCTATATATGCTGTGTGCTATGTGTGACTGTACGTACTATGTTTTGCACTTTGACCCCAGAGAAACACTGTTTTGTTTAGCTGTGCACATCTGTATGTTTGAATGACAGTTAAACTAGAACTACTGAAAAGTACTGTACCTTACATTGCCTTTACAAATAATTCTAAATTAAAATCTAAAAACTCCACTCTGTTTTTATTTTATGAACATTTGATCAAAAGAGTAAATCCAAGGCATCCAATCAGGTGAGCAGCATTTTAGAAAGTTGTTGCCAAGCAATGTTATAACATTCTAAGAAATACTAAAGGAGCTTACCTGTCCAAGTGCAGCCAGGGATTTGTTAATAGCAGCTGCCTCTACAAGCCTCTAACCAGTTGCTCCTGTCTGGGAGATTCGTTCTGACCCTGCCAGGTCACATAGTGTAAGTGTGCCGTGGTATTTAGCCCCAGAACAGCTATCCACTCCATCCACCCAGAGCATGAGAATCAGGTGAGAGCGTCAACTGGAGACCAAAGAAAAATACATAAGTTTTCGAGTTTTCTAAAATGTAGATTTTGTATGTTTTGAGGAAATTCGGTATGTTACCAAAGGCACTTGCAAATTTCTACAGATGTACCATGCAGAGCATTCTAACTGGCTGCATCACTATCTGGTATTTGGGGGTGGGGGGGTGGGGTTACTGCGCAGGGTTGTCATAAGCTGCTGTGAGTTGTCAGCTTAGTCAGCTCCATCATTTGCACTTAGCTCTGCAGTATCCAGGACGTCGTCAAGGACCAATGCCTCAAAAAGGCAGCGTCAATCATTACAGACCCCCCATCACTCAGGTCATGCTTTGTTCTCATTGCTACCATCAGGAGGAGGTACAGGAGCCTGAAGGCGCACACTCAGTGATTCAGGAACAGCTTCTTCCACTCTGCCACTTGATTTCTTTTTTTTTAATTCTTACTTTTGCGCTACTTTTTAATTTAATTGTTATATATATATTTACTGTAATCCACTTTTTTGCTCAATTATGTAATGTAGGCACAAAAACAACAAATTTCATGACATATGCTAGTGATATTAAATCTGATCCTGGTTTTCTGTGGTGATCTTGTACTAATCCTGCTATGACAAGTTCTGATACATTTGGGTAAACAGAAGAAAATGAGAAATAAAAGCCTTCTTATTATGGCACCTCTTTAAGTACATGCCATGAATATCTGGCATGGCATCGGTACATACTAACCCTCTATTCTATCACCTTAAGATACCAGACTAGAGACTCAAGTGACGACAGATGCTGGAGTTTATAGCAAAATACATACCACCTTTTGATCCACTCTGAGCTAATTGTTGTTCATTATAAGACGCAGCAAACTCAGAACTCCCAAAATTGTATCCATAATTCTCAATATAACTTATTCCTGTCAGAGTCACCTTAGGTATAGACACTCCTATTGATGAGACCTGACATAGATTGGGAGATTAAGCTGACTAAGCCACCCATTTTAATTCCACTTCCCATTCCCATTCCGATATGTCTATCCATGGCCTCCTCCACTGATGTGATAAAGCCACACTTAGGTCTGAGGAAGAACACCTTGTATTCCATTTGGGTAGCCTCCAAACTGATGGCATATATATCCATTTCTCAAACTTCCGGTAAAAAGCCCTACCTCTCCTTCACCATTTTGCATCCCCTTTTCCTTCTCTCACCTTATCTCCTTGCAAACCCATCGACTCCCTCTGGTGCTCCTTCTACCTTTTCTTTCTTCCATAGCTTTCTGTCACTTTCACCTATCAACTTCCAAGCTCTTTACTTCATCCCTCCCCCTTCAGGTTTCAACCTATCACCTTGTGTTTCTCTCTCCCCTCCACCCCACCTTTTAAATCTACCCCTCAGCTTTTATTCTCCAGTCCTGCTGAAGGGTTTCAGTCTGAAATACTGACAAAGCCATAGATGCTGCCTGGCCTGCTGAGTTCCTCCAGTATTTTGTGTGTGTTGCTTGGATTTCCAGCACCTGCAGATTTTCTCTCGTTTGTGATTGGACTCCTTAACCTAGTGCCACTTTATATATCCACAATCAATCTCTGCACATGTACATTATTCTGCAAAAGCCTTAGGCAACCTAGGTTTTTTATGTGTTTTCAGAAAGTATGGTCTCCACAGAGCACTGATTTCAACATCATCGAAGCTGTCTGGAATTATCTGGAAAGACAGAAGGAAGCGAGACAGACAAAGTCTGCAGAAGGACTGTGGCAAAATAAGTTTGGACAGTAACTTTTCCCTACTCCCATCACTACCAACAATCACATTACTCACTCCTGGGCCTTAAAACCAGATATTCTGTCATTATGGTATAACTCTGTCATTATAGTCAACTCATTTATTTTAGATGGGCAGTACCTCTCAGAGTTCATCTTTGTGGATGCAATTGTTCTGTTTTTGCTTCCAGGCTGCATTACATTCTTGATGTCATTTTCAGTTTTCACTTCAATCTCTGTTAATCCTGGGATAACAACGGTTCTTCCCTGGGTCATTACTTCCAACTGGGCACGTGGCTGATTTGGTACTGCTTCATTATGTATTTCCAACATGGATACCTGCAAAATAAAAAGACTGCAGATTAAAAGGTGAATATAAAGACATCATACCTACTGTACATTCTATCACACTATGAGGGCCTCTTTTGACAAAATTTTGATTACATGGATACCTTAAGTTTCACTACACCCCTCCAGGGTAAACCTTAAGAATATCCTCTAATCCTGCAGTCTCTTGAGGTCTTTTTATTAATTTATTCAAGGGATGTGGGCTTTGCAGGCTGAACCAGCATTTAACTGCCTGTCCCTAACTGCCCTTAAGAAAGTGGTGGCAAGCTGCTTTCTTGAACTGTTGTACTACTTGAGGTGCAGGTACATACCACAGTGATCTTAGGGAGGAAGTTTCGGGATTTTGACCCAGCAATGGTGATATCTTTCCAAGTCAGGTTGATGTATAGCTTGGTGAGCAATTTCCAAAGTGGGGGTATTCCCATGCTTTTACATCCCTTATCCATCTATGATAGAGTTTTGTAGCCAAGCTCGCCGTTAATACAAAGATAGCTGGAGAGGCAAGTTGAGTTGAGGAAGCAGGGGTCTGCTGAAGAATTGGGACAGATCGGCAAAGAAGTGGCAGATGGAATGCAGTGTAGGGAAGTGTATGGTCATGCACTTTGGTAGAAGGAATAAAGGTGTAGACTATTTTCTAAATGGGAAACAAATTCAGAAATCAGAGGTGCAAAGAGACTTGGGAGTTCTAGTGCAGGATTCCCTAAAGGTTATCTTGCAGGTTGAGTTGGTAGTAAAGGAGGAAAATACAAAGTTAACATTTATGTTGAGAAGATTGGAATATACTGTAAAAGGAAGGATTAATGCTGAGGCATTATAATGAAACGGTCAGGTTGTATTTGGAGTATTGTGAGCAATTTGGAGCCCCAGAATGCGCTGGCACTGGAGAAGTTCCAGGGGAGGTTTACAAGAATGATCTCAGGAATGAAAGGGTTAACATTTGAGTAGCAGTTGATGGTTCTGGGCCTGTACTCGCTGAAAATTAGAAGACTGGTGGCGGGTTGGGGGGGGTTGGTGAATCTGATTGAAACCCACAAATACTGAAAGGGCTAGAATGTCCATCAAGAACATGTTTCTAGTAGTGGGAGAGTCTAGGACCAGAAGGCATAAACTCAGGATAAAAGTTCCCTTACGAACAGAGATGGGAAGGAATTTCTTTAGCCAGAGAATGGTAAGTCTGTGGAATTCATTGCCACAGACAGCGGTGGAGGCGGAGTCATTTGGTACATTTAAAGTGGAGGTTGATAGTTTCTTGATTAAGGGTCATGGGAAAAAGGCAGGAGAATGAGGTTGAAAGGGAAAATATAATTAATTCAACTATGATGGAATGGTGGAGCAGACTCAATGGGGCAAGTCTCTTGTCTTATGGCCTTAAGACCTGATTCAGAGATGTCAATGCCATTGAATGTCAAGGTGTAATAGTTGATTTCAAGCCTCTGCTGTCTTGCAGCCATACCCACTTATAGGGGAGGCTTCAGGAGTAAACACCGAGGGAAAAATCTGGAGCTGGAGCCTCTAAGGCCACGTCTCTAATGTTGAGTTCAGCGCTGACGGGCAACTCCTGCAATGCCTTTGGTATCAGTCTCTGCCATTCCTTTGGGTTCATCAGATGTGTGGAGAGGGGGAGCTTGCTACGTGGGCAGCAGCTTGCTCTTCGTGTTGCACTGCCCAGGCTTGTGTATCTAGACAGCTCAGCTAAGATGCAACGTCCATGGTCAACCCTGAGGTTGATGCCATGGAGGTCCATACCATACCATAGGTTCCCTCTTGTTGGATATCATTATTGCCTGGCACTTGTATGGCATGAAAGTTACTTGGATCTTTGAGAAAAACTGCCAGTCCAAAAGAAAAGTTTGTTTTTAGCTTAGAAATATAAAAAGAATGATGAAACAATATTTTGATAAGTGTGGGACGTTTCTTGGATTAAATTGCCAATGGATATTAGTCTGACTTCAAAGTTTAAATTGGTTTAAGAATCAGTAATTAATTTCCTTTGATTGAAAAAGTTAGTATTCTTGACAATGAAAGCCAAAAGATAACATGCAGTAGATTAGATGGGGTACCGGTACTGCTGTGTATCCTGAAGGTGGTACAGACTGTGGGATCAGTGGTGGAGTGACTGAATGGTTGTAGACAGGGTAGATAGATTATGTCCTCTATGTTGTTAAAGCAGCACTCATCCAAACAAGTGGCAGATATCCCATCACACTCCTGCAGTGCAATTGCTTGCAAGGAATCTAACAAATTACGCATCATCTTGTACTGAGGAGCGGGTTACAGCTACTTAAGCACAGCATCTCGTTAAATGGTTAATGTAGTTTAAAAAAAATTGTTCAAATAGTCAGGGCTTTGATACCTAATTCACAGAGAGGCTGGTTTTGAAACAATATGGGCACGGATGATGAAACAAGCAGTGAAACTGACTGAAGGGACAGCCACAGTGGGCACAGAATCAGATTTCGTATCACCAGCCTATGTTGTGAAATGTGTTAACTTTACAGCAGCAGTACAATGAAATACATGGTAAATATATAAAGAGAAAAAAGACTGAGTTCTGTTAAGTGTATATATCTCTATAAAATAGTCAAGTTCAAATAAGTACTGCAATATAACACAATTTTTTAAAAAAAGTAGTGAGGTAGTGTTCATGGGTTCAATGTCTATTTAGAAATTAGATGGCAGAGGGGAAGAAGCTGTTCCTGAATTGCTGAGTGTGTGCCTTCAGGCTTCCGTACTTCCTTCCCAATGGTAACAGTGTGAAGAGGGCATGCCCTGGGTGGTGAGGATTCATAATGATGGACACTATCTTCCTAAGGCACTGCCCCTTGAAGGTGTCTTGGATACTACAAAGACGGGTACCCATGATAGAGCAGACTAATTTTACAAGTTTCTGCAACTCATGCTCAGAGGAGCATTGGTCATGATTAAATCCACAAATCTACAGAAATAAGTACCATGCCCCTATTGATGGAAGCTTTGGAGAACTGCCAATATTGCCCACACTACTCAAGAAACAGAACTGATCTGCACAGAGCAAAGAGACAGGTCTACAACCAGGACTGGACAATGGGCTGCAAGTTGGCCCGTAATACTGCTGTGGTTTTGAGATGAATAGTCAGCCGTGGGGGATGACAGGGTCAGGTATGAATATTCTGTTGTGTTTTCTATAATCCCTAACTGTGACCAGGCAAAAAGATAGTGAGATACAGCTATGACCAGGGATCGAGCTTACCCCAGTAGCAATGGACAAATACAGTTCTTAAAATCAGATGTAACGGGGAAGGGGGTTGCCACATTGACTGCTAGGAAATTAGTTAAGGAAGATATACAAGATTATCGGTGTATTGGCTCCACTTATCCCAAGAGCACATCCCAAATTTATGAGTAGGTGATTGTAAGTGATCTCCAGAATGCCCCTCAGTAGATCATAAGCCTGAGAGTTGAGTGTTGTTATGGGAAGATTGGTACAGCTTTATGAGAATGTAAAATACAAAATTGTATCCATAATTCTCAATATAACTTATTCCTGTCACCCTATGTATAGACACTCCTATGCAACAAAAAGTGCTGGAGGAACTCAGCAGGTCAGGCAGCATCAATGGAAATGAATAACTAATCAACATTTCAGGCCAAGATTCTTCTTCATGACTGAGAAGGGAAGGGGAAGATGCCAGAGTGAAAGGGTGGGAGGAGAGGAAGGAGGCTAGCATGAAAGTGATAGGTGAAGCCAGGTGGGTAGGAAAGGCTGGAGAAGAAGGAATCTGATAGGAGAGGAAAGTGGACCATAGGAGAAAGAGACGGAGGAGCGGACCCAGGGGGACTCCTGTACCTACTGTCACTCTCTGTATCTACAATCAATCTATGTACATATAGAGTATTGTACAAAAGTCTTAGGCATCTGAGATTTTTTATGTGGTTTCAGATGGTATGGCCTCTCAAAATCATCAAGGCTGTCCTGAATTACTAAGCAAGACAGAAGCAAGCGAGATAGTCAAAGTTTGCAGAAGAACTGTGGCAAGTCTCCAAGATGCTTGGAACAACCCAGCAAATGATTTTCTTATAAAACTGCACAACAGTGTACCAAAGAGAATTGATGCAGTTGTAAAGGCAAAGGTGGTCACACCAAATATTGATTTGATTTAGTTTTTTTTACTGTTTACTGCTCTTTATTAAAAAAATGATATTTAGAAACCTTTTATTTCATTATTTTGGAAAGCATCTTTGCTTTTCAGAATTCTTTTACATGTACCTAAGATTTTTGCACAGTACTGTATAAGCAATGTTAAGTATTTATATTTATTGTGTCTTTGTAATATTGTGTTCTTTATCTTATGTGAGTTTTGTTTGCACTTCATCAGATCCATGGTAATAATTACTTCATTCTCCTTTACACTTGTGTATGGAAATGACTTTAAACAACCTTGGATCTTGAATCTTAGGGTCTCTCACATGGTTTAATGAAAGGGAAGCTACAGTAAATCAAAGATTGGTGCATATAGTCCTCTAGAGACAGTGAACACTACTGGGAAGAGTTGTTATCAATACTACCACTGACATTAGCTCAATTTCATGAAAGGCTTAGGATTGGATCAAGTACTGGGACATCCAAAGTGAACGACATAGATCTGCAAGGATCCTGATATGGATAGGTTCCCTGAAAGAGAAGTTAAAATAATTAATGGAAGAGGATCAGATTTGATGTGAGAAGCTGCAGAGCTGAAGGCATTGTGGGCCCTAGCAACCAACCAATTGATTTTGGTGATAAAGGGACACTTGAATATCAACTAATCATTTGAATGACCTTAATTTGTGGATGTGAACAGCTAGGTGATTGGCCAAATGAGACACGACCTCAACAAGACCCAGATAAGTGATATCCCGGTTGGATTAACAAAACCCAACAATTTGCTCTACTATACAACCTCAGAACCTGAGTGTACGTCTGCTGAATGGGCCTAAACTAGTTTCATCCGTGAACACACAGTTGTATAATTCAAGGCACACAATGTATAGGGATTTTCTGATCCCAATATGAACATCGGAATCAGAGATGGGATAAGTGTATCCAACGTGTACCACTGAACACCTACATAGTTGTCTGTTGTTGTTCCATCTGGACTGAATGAACATTTGTCTTCTGAGCTAAACTATAGACCTTCATATTCTACAGAACCTTTTCAAATAGCTTATATAACTTCAATTTTTTTCAGCAATATTGGTAATGATTCAGTTCCTTTTCTCATTATCTAAACATTCCCTGTTTGATCTAATCTAGCAAAAGAGTAGCTGGACAAATTCCAAGAACAGATGAAATAACAATTATGAACGTTATAAACTCATAAAAATACTAAATATGAAAAATATGTAAGTTGTTTTTTTTCCTTTTCTTGCACATTTGTTCGATTATAGTTTTTGATTATCAGACTGTTAAATGAGTCAACTCAAAGCTGCATTATCTTGTGGTCTATGTGGTTCTGGTCTTACTTCATTGGAAATTCCATTCCTGTATGGTGTATGGGGCAAATACATACAGTACTTCCTCAATTAGATTCACTATAGCACTTCAATTAGCAGCTTTGAAGAAATCATTGTCTCATAAAATATTTAACTCATATTTTAAAAGTAAAACATTTAAATAGTATTTACCTTTATAGTATACCTGATACTTTTTCTTTGCTGACATATTCGAAGAAATTCCCTGGTTGATCTAAAGTAAATGAACAGAAGCTTTTTATGTTAACCAGTTTAAGCGTATGAATTTATGTAAAATGAAGTGTGAACAAGTCATTTCATCTTTACAAGTGCAAGATTCTCCATGTAAAGATAACATTAACTTAATTCACCCAGTTTTTGCACGATAAAATACTTTGGGTGTGCTGACCTTCTGTTCACTCCAGGATCACGTTCATTTCCCATCATCGTGTCGGTCTTTCCTGAGCCCGTCTGACCATAGGCCACAACGCAGATATCGTAGCCATCTGCACAAGATGTAATGATGGGTTGTGCTCCTTCAAACACTTGGTCCTAATGTATTTCAACAAGAAATGAATACATTAAGCAAAATAATCAATGTTATCTCTTCAGGTACTAGATCCTTCTCATTGCATAAGTATACAGCATGATAACAACAAGACATTACACTGTTATGGACATCTTCTAGTGATCCAACTTTCTGTATGCCAGGAGTCCAGCAGATGTGATTGAACTAATGAGTGAATTAAACTGACTAATATTAAAGCAATGATAACACTTCAGTAAAATATTATTGCATTTAATGATCTTTGATTTTTAAAATCACTAAATAAACATTAATCATGGATATTGAGTTCAAAAATATTTCTCTAACTAACAAAAGAGAATTGGAATTAGTTTGGATTCTAAGAACAAAATGTTCAGTGGTAGTAAAAGATATCTACTCTAAAGAAACTGATGAAATCTTTTTGTGTGTGTTTTATTGACAAGTTATGTCTTTCAATTTCAGCTATTGAACAGTCACAGAATATACCACACCTACACAAAGCACTGTTGCTGAAAAGCAGCATTCATCATCAAGGACCCCCAATATCCAAGCCATACACTCTTCTCATTGCTACCATCGGGCAGAAGTTAGAGGAGCCTGAGGACCCACACCACCAGGTTCAGGAACAGTTATTACCCTCAACTATCAGGCTCTTGGAGCAAAGGTGATGACTTCACTTGCCCCATCACTCAACTTTCTCCACAACCTGTGAACTCACTTTCAAGGACTCTTCATCCCATGTTCTCAATATTTATTGTTTGTTTGTTTATTTATTCTTTTTGTAAATTTGCATAGTTTGTTGTCTTTTGTGTATTGGTTGTTTGACTGTCCTGTTGGGGGATGGTCTTTCACTGATTCTATTGTGTTTCTTCTATTTACTGTGAATGTCTCAAGATTATATACGGTGACATATATGTATTTTGATAATAAATTTACTTTGAACTTTGAACATAACTTTAAGTGAATGCTACTAAATTTACTTCTAAAATAGGCTTTCACATGTCAATAGCTGAGAAAACAACAGAATAAATAAATTCTGTTTATATAAAGTCCTGACGAAGGGTCTCGGCCTGAAACGTCGACTGCGCCTCTTCCTATAGATGCTGCTTGGCCTGCTGCGTTCACCAGCAACTTTGATGTATGTTGCTTGAATTTCCAGCATCTGCAGAATTCCTGTTGTTTGAGAATAAATAAATTGTTCATATCATTACATTTAATTTTTATGTCTACATTTGCTAAAAATCTTTAAGTACACTATTTTCCATATTTATAAGTAACATAAAACAGAAAATGGCATTTTATTAAATTTCTTCCATTTCCAAATTTGAAAGATATTGATGGTATATAAAAGTTGAATTTTGCAAGTTTCATATATTATTGGTATTTGGCATTATTGAGCAGCCATAGTCCCAAAAGCCTATTTGGTACCTTGATTTATCGAACAGCTGTATTCAAGACCATGACTATAATGGCAAAGTACCCAAATTAAATACTGGAAAAGAAAAGACATTTGATAGGGGTAGAAATCCATTGGGAATGATTCACATTTTATAATTTGAATGTTTACCTAAGTGGTGTAAGGAGGATAAACTTTATGAAAGGAAAATCTTTTCACATTTCCATTTTGATTAACAGTGATCTCATTTTCCGAAGGAAAATCCAGTATGGTCTGAGCCTCTGAATCTTGCCTGCAGCGACAGAATACTTTAACGTTTCCACAAATCTCCTGGAGTTTGTTATAAAGCAACTTTTTTTCCAGAGCTTCCTTCTTATATAAAGACCTTAGGTCTTCAGTTTCTTGAGTTAATGCTGCTTCAGTATTTTTCAGTTTTAGCACAGGATCCATAATTTTATTTATGGTTTGACTGATTTCTGAATTTTTAAGATTTAGCATAGATCTAAGATGTCTGTTGGAAATACTTAATTCACGAGTGCATTTATGAAGTTCCAGTAATCACTTTGGCTCCATATATGAACCAGGTGTTATCGAGACAGAATTGTAGGTCCCACATATTTTTTGCAAAGCTGTGATTCTGTCAAGAGCTTCCTTATGATTAATCTCCTGCTCTGATATTTTTCTGTTAAGGTGCTGAATCATTTCAGATTGTTGACAATTGTCCTCCAACAACTCTCTGATTTTCTCATGGAGGTTTTCCACGGTTGTGTTGCTTTGTTTCAGTTTCTGTTGTAGATTGTCAATGATTATATTCCTTTCTATCAAATGGCTTAGAATAAATAAAATAAGCTATTAATAATCACACAAACTTTACATTGAAACATAAACACATGTATTGAGACTATATTTAAACCCAATATTAATTGTGTCATTAAATTGATCATTGTTAGATATCCCCTTGCCCATTTAATTTTGCTTGTATGTTGTGCTGCAAGATGCTAATGTATGACATGGAAATAAAGCACTGTCCTTTACAGGGCTTTCACCTTTGCTTTATATCTATGTGCATGTACAGGGATATTGTGCTGCCCATAGTGTCTGAGATGGGATGCAATTCTTCAGAAACTGACAACAGAATGGAGTCTCTTCAAAGACAATGTTTCTGCATCTGCATTAAAATTCTCTTGTGTCTCACACTTGAAATTGCTTTGGAGCTGTGCCTTATTATTGGTGAGTGCTATCAGACCTCTGGCAGAAACATTTGTATCCATAAATGTTTTCTTACTATTTATTCTCATTGCTTTAGTTGTCTTTTCAGCAATTCTATATAATAGACATTTTAATAGTAAATATCAATGTTATCAAAGGTGTGAAATAAGTGCAAAAGTAAATGGTCCAAAACTCCTCTGTCATCCATTAAAATTATGTCTGGCCTTCAATCCCAAACTCATTTTCCCTACTGATCTTCATATCCCTTGATATAGTTGCATTCAGTGCAGTATGGTAATACTTGCACAGATGGTCAGGCAGTTCCTAAATGTATTCACAGCCACACTAAGATGATGTGTTGTCCCTACAGACATATCGAACTTATTGGCCGTGTAACTCTTTGGGCCTGGATGTCACTGTCTCCAATTAAAAGCTATCTGCATTGTGCAAGGCAATAATGCATCATTCTGCAAACAGTGAGGAACTTTTACAGCTTCAGAATAATGTGTCCAAAGAGTAATGAGGAATGAATAGATTTAGCATTGAGTCCACTCCTCCCAAACAATTTTGTTTTTGGAAAAGACATTAATAGGACATCCTGCACTAATGTTATGGAATGGGCACTGGGAAGGGGGAAAGGGGTTGTTTATAATGAATTGTGGAGAGATTGTCAATGGTAAGCCCCTTGGCAACATCTCTTCTATTATTCTGTGGTGGCCGCTAATGAGATCAATGCTAAGTGCCCAGTTCACAGGACATGGCAACCATGCTGGAGAATATTCATGGGCCTCACTGGAGCTGACAGGTTAAGAACCCAACACCCTTTCCTCACACTTGATATTCCCTCTGTTCCCACCGTCCCTCCCCCACCTTTTCAGCTAACAAAACTAACTTGTTTTCTTTCCTTCACAGTTCTGACAAAGGTGTTACACCTGTAATGTTAATCCAATTTCCCTTTCCACAGATGCTGCCTGTTGAGTTTAGTGTTTCCAGTACTTTCTGTTCTTATTGCAACTTCCGATCCTTTAAGATGACTGTCTTTTTTCTCAACTATGGCTTTCACTTCAGCATAGCTGAAGGGCTCTGAATTGTGTCTGTTTCTTTTCTCCCAATTCTACTCTCACACACGTTTTTCTACCCAGAACAAGGAAAGGATTTCCTTATCCTAATCTCTGTCCCACCATTCTCCACATTCAATGCGTCATCCTCCATAGTTCCCACCATGTTCAAAATAATGTCATCACCGGACCCATCCTCCCCTTTTATTTCAGCATTCCAAATGAACTATTCCTTCTGTAACTCCTAAGTTCATTCCTCTATCACCAGCAACATCTTCTCATGGCATCTTCCCACACATCCACAGGAGTCTCTTCCTTTTCCACTATCCAGGAACACAAACAGGCAAAACAGCAATTCAAGTGCACCTCTTCCCATTCAATGAACTGAATTCAGTGCTCTCAATGTGTTCCCCTCTATGCTGGAAAAAATCAAATGTGGGCTGGATGATGATTTTGCAGAACGACATGAGAAGTTGTGTCCCAACACCAAACCCTATGGAGCTCCACTAGTCACCAGCAGCCCTTTATTCCCACTCTTTGCCTTCGGCCAGTCAGTCAATCTTCTATCCATGCTAGTATCTTTCCCGTAATACCACAGGCCCTTATCTTGTTTGCAGCCTCATTTGTGTGGCACCTTGTCAAAGGCCTTCTGAAAATTCAAGCACACACCATTCACTAACTCCCCTTCATCAATCCCGCCTGTCAATTTCTCAAAGAATTCCAACACATTTGTCAGGCAAGATTTCCTCTTTAGGAAAGCATGCTGACTTCAACCTATTTTATCCACTGTTTAATGCCTTTTTCTCAATTAGTGGATAAATATGATTTAACTAATGTACACTTTTTTAGATATTTACAAATCAGAAATTTTTTACGTGGTTTGTTGCCAAATTACCCTTCTGCTTATCCACCTAATATGACAGATGCTCTCTTTCAGTTTAAACCATTTCAAAAAGGGTTGATAGCTATAATTTATAAAAGGTTATTGAACTCACGAATGGTATCTAATGATAAAATTAAACGTGGTTGGGAATCGGAATTTCAAGAGTCATTTTCAGATAATCAATGGAGTAAAATTTTTCATTTGGTTAATAACTCATTTATTTGTCCCCGTCATTCCTTGATACAGTTCAAGGTAGTGCATCGGGCCCATATGTCAAAGGATAAACTAGAGTGTATTTTTTCCAATATCAGTCCTATTTGTGACAGATGTAACATTGAGGTGGCCACTTTAATTCATATGTATTGGTCTTGTATAAAGCTAGATAACTTTTGGAGAGATGTTTTTAAAATGCTATCAAAAATCTTGGATCTGGATCTACAACCTAATTTGCTTATGGCAATTTTTGGGATTATCCCATCAGAAGCAGAAAATATTCCTGTTTCTGCTCAACATATGATAGCCTTTTTGACCTTACTGGCTTGGAGAGTCATTTTATTGAAGTGGAAGGATTCTAATCCACCTACGGTCTTTTATTGGCTTTCCTCCAATATGTCCTGTTTAAGTTTAGAGAAAATAAGTCGGACATTTGATACATCCTTTAAATTTGAGCAAATCTAGTTCCCTTTTATCCAATATTTTCATTTAATTTGATTTATTAATCTTCCAATTTCTTTTTCAAAGTTTTAGATTTGATCAGAAAATCTTTCTTTTTTTTGGTCGTATCTTCAAAATGGACTGCCCAGTCCCTTTTTTTTTTGTTTCTTTTTTTTATATAGTGTAGTGCGGTTCTTTTTCCTTCGTTTAAAATTCAGTGTTTTTCTTTCCTCTTCATGAACTGATAAGAGGAGAATCGCTGTTTTCTTTTTTTATTATATTTTTTATATTAGCTTAACAATATGTATGATTTTGATAATGTCTATCTTAATCTTGGTTTGTATTGTTATTGATATATATATTTGAGACAATTCTCCTCTTGTTTGTATTTATGTTCCTTTTAAATCAATAAAAAGATTAATAAAGAAAAAAAAGAACCTATTTTATCATATGCCTCCATAACTTCACCTTCAATAATGAAATCTAACATTTAGCCAACCACTGAAATCAGGATATCTGGCCTATAATTTCCTGGCCTTTGCCACCCTCCCTTCTTAAAGAGTGGAGTGACATTTTTTCAGCAACATGCACCATAGTTCAAAGTTTTTCCATGATGGAAAACATCCTCTCTTATGTTCTCACCTTGTAAATGAAGCTAGGTATATTGTATAACTTTGTGACCCTCCTACCTAAATGAGCCATAAGCTTTCACTAGCTCATTAGCTTCCCACTGGCGAAAGGAGATTGTCCAAGCATAAATAAAAAAGGCAGAACCTGAAAAGGGTTGGATCAACCTGTATTCCCTCTCCACTGTGAACAAGCACATGCTGCCCTTCATGGGAAGGGTAGAAAGTTGATAATGAAGCAAGTGGCCAAGTAAAACAAAGGTGTCACAGAAAGTTTCTTCTCACCTTAGCTTATCACTTGCATCTCACGGTCATGTTACACAAAACCTGCAGCTGTTTGCAGCAGCTTGCTAGCCCTCTAGGAAGTGTTCAGAAGACCAGTGTTCTGGAGATGCAGCGTCACTGCCATCTCGGTGTTGGGACCAAATGTTGTTGGGGGCTTTCAAAGCTCCGCATCACTCCTCCAATTTCACTTCTGCACAGCTATACAGAATGCTCGGAACCTCTTCCAGGAATCACCAATTAGTCAGACTTGACACCCACTCCACTGTGTACGTTATAATGCCACAAGGCTGAATGGACATAACTATCCCCCACCCCTGCCAACAATGCACCACGGCAGCCTGCAAATATGCTGTGAAGGCGGACAGCTTCTTCAAATAACCTGCCACCTCCACCTAATGAGCTCAAAGTGCTCCCATCTGCCAAGGTGTAGCCACTGACAAATCTTTAACAGTGAGCTTGCAAGACAAATTGGTCACACAGGTGTTATAACAGCAAACTTTTTCTCTAAGTTTAGTGTTGGTGCTAAGTATGTAGTCAGTTGAGTGCAAGGGTTTTAGGACAGGATGGCATTCTGATAATAGAACTGAGGAGGGTAGTGTACAAGGATGGGCAGGGTTGGTCTTGTAATCTAATCCCTGGATGAATTCTGATAGCTGGGTATATTTATAGTTGAATCTGTTCTTGCCCTGCTTCCTCTTTGTGCTGCTCTTTCCCCACATCTTCCCCTTCTGTATCCTCACCACTTCCTTATCATAAATTGGTGACAAGGACTAAAGTCCTGGTTTTACCAACCTCCACAGAACACAATTGCATCTGAATGCATGGATGATGTTTTCAGTTTGGACTAGCTTTTACCAAGATCATCCCAAGTAGTCCAAATTTAGCATAAAGCCAATCATGTAATCTGAGATTAAAGCAGAAGAAATTATTCCAATTTATGGTCCAGATGTGGGTTGATGGGACTAGGCAGAGTAACAGTTCAGCACTGACTAGATGGGCCAAAGAGCCTCTTTCTATTCTGTAGTGTTCTATGTCTCCATGATTCTAACTAAATAGCCTATTGGCATCTGTACTCGACATATCAATTTCAGATCAGCCTTACATTTTTGTAGCATAGACAAAAGCCAAATACTCTGTTTGGTTTAGAAAATGATTGAGGACAAATGTTTAGGTATAGTAATGTATATGAGCTAGCAACAGAAATACCAGAACTACAGTTTAGCAAAAAGATTCTAGTGCTTTAAAGCTATATGAAAATTGGCAAAAAAAGGAATACTTGTTCAGTGATTTTTTTAACTATGAAGATTCTTAAACCCACATAAATGTTGTCAATGATTGTTCTCTAGGGAGCTCAACTGAATTGAAATTCAAATTATTAATTCAAAATGATACATAAATTGTGAACCCTGTAAGAAACAAAATATTTCACATGTTTCTAATGGTAAAAGTAAATATGTTTTCAATATGGTAACTTAACTACCAAATATTAAAAATCTTCAATAAATTAATTCTCCTCTTCAAATTCTTTACTGAAATTTTACATGAGAACAGAACAATAACAGTTGAATTCAATGGACTGATGTCTGCATATTGAATATTATGCACAGAGAACACCTTTGATTATAATTAAGTACAGCAGCTTTTACTTACCGGTAGCCATTTTCATCTTTGTAGTCCCTTTGGCTTTTGAATGGTATTAACAGGCTATCCCCAAAGATAGCTAAAAAAATGGAAATTACTTCATCTGCATCATAGTTGCATTGTCTAAGGGCTGCAGTAACTTCTCGGTGATCAGACAGGCTTGGAAGTCTTTCCTAAAATAAGAATTATGACAATTTCATTAGTATTAATTTGATGAGAGCTCATTTATCTCACGTTAAAGCATTTTACTATTCTCAGCCAACCTAGAGTAAGGTTCTGAGGCTGCATTGTTTTAAATTAAATTTCAAAGTACCCAAAGCATAATGTGTTTTCTAGCCATCAACAGACTCCAGAGACACAAGTTCAATACCCTGAATGGTGGCTGAGGAAATTAGTAATTTGCAACTGTAAAAAAAGAAATTAATCTTCATAACTATGAAAAGAAAACTGCAGGATTGCCATACATTTTCACTTGGTTCACTAATTTAGTATATGTGTCACCAGATCACAGCAATATAGTTGACTCTTAAATGCTCTCCAAAGTGGCCTAGCAAGGCGCTCAAGTGCACCAAAATTATTAAGCTAAAAAATCTGGTCCAGACTCAGCAAACTCACTCAAAGACCAGATTTTAAAAACGCAAGCACGAGGAATTCTGCAGATGCTGGAAGTTCAAGCAACACACATCAAAGCTGCTGGTGAATGCAGCAGGCCAGGCTGTCTGGCCTGCTGCGTTCACCAGCAACTTTGATGTGTGTTGCAAAGACCAGATTACCTTGAAAAGTCTTCCCAATGAACATCTGAGGACTCATGACTAAACTGGAAGACCTATCCTATGGAGGAGTCAAGCAACAGTATGAGGTAGACATGATGGCTATGCATAATAATTCAACTCCTGACCACACAAAGCCTTTGCACTACAAGACATAAAACGACAATATAATGGAAAATGTTATGGTCCTGACTGAACAACAGCAGCACCCAGGTTTTGGTGCTTCATTTCCCCCAGAGTATGGTTAGTTGCTGCTGTCCCTTTAAGACTCACACTGCCAATTATTGCCTGCCATATTCCTTCATGGAAAGTCTGTACTCAAAGGCCTTGTGCTACTAATTGTAGGAATTCTTAGAATTGGGCATTCTATTCTTTATACCTTGTTAGAAAACATCACTCTGGGATGTGCAGGTTTTTGTCATCGTTATGAAACAGTTGAACAATTCTTTTACAATGTGAAGTGTATAAGGTTGAAAGAAAGCAAATGTGGGCTGTACTGCTTGCTTTGGGAGTTGACAGTTTTCATTTAAAAACTTTACTAAGTTATGGAAGTGACTTTAATTCACAATATTGTCTTTCATTATTTAAAATCTAGAGGGTTTTTTGAGGTAATTTAGTTCCATTTGATAAAGAACTAGTTGGGGTTTAATTCCTCAATTCTTTACACCACACTCCAGTCCAATTGGAGGCGGTAATGCACCTTTAAGTTGGACTGCCATTCGCCATTTAAAGTCAGAAGAAGAAGAAGAATTGCAGGAGAACCACTTGTGGTATTACTGTTTGTGATTTCTCAAATTACAGCATGATTGAGCCATCATGAACCAAATTGACCTACCAGGGAGCAATTACAGACATGCTTCAGGAGATGCTCACCGCTCTCAGGTTGGTTGCCAGCTGCAGCAGGCTATCAAGAAGGCAAATGGAATGTTGGCCTTCGTTGCTAGAGGGGTTGAATTTAAGAGCAGGGAAGTTATCCTACAACTGTACAGGGTACTGGTGAGGCTGTACCTGGAGTACTGTGTGCAGTGCTGGTCTCCTTTCTTGAAGAAGGATATACTGGCTTTGGAGGCAGTACAGAGGAGATTCACCAGGTTGATTCCAGAGATGAGCAGATTAGACTATGAGGAGAGATTGAATCGCCTAGGACTGTACTCGTTAGAATTCAGAAGAATGAGAGGAGATCTTATAGAAACATATAAAATTATGAAAGGGATAGATAAGATAGAGGCAGGAAAGTCGTTATCAGTGGTAGGTGAGATTAGAACTAGGGGACGTAGCCTCAAGATTTGGGGGAGTAGATTTAGAATGGAGATGAGGAGGAAGTGCTTTTCTCAGAGGGTGGTGAATCTGTGGAATTCTCTGCCCAGTGAAACAGTGGAGATTACCTCAGTAAATATATTTAAGACAAGTTTGGACAGATTTTTGCATAGTAGGGGAATTAAGGGTTCTGGGGGAAAAAGCAGGTAGGTGGAGTTGAGTCAGTGGCCAGATCAGCTTTGATCTTATTGAATGGCGGAGGAGGCTCAACAGGCCAGATGGCCTACTCCTGCTCCTATTTCTGATGTTCTTATGTTCTCTCCAGAAATTCCCCGATTCTGGTAAGCAGGATCCGAGTTCAGCTGGAGTGGCTGCCAGTTCTAAGCACATTCAAGCTGGCAACTCTGTCGATGCTAGTGAGGGATTGCTGCACCTACTGGCTCCCAGGAGACACAAGGGTAACCCCAAAATATATTGCGGATTCCTGGTTTAATGTTCCTTCAAGTTACAGCCATCCAAATTCCTACTGGAATTGAAGATGAAGGGGAATATTCCCAGGAGACTCTTCCCCCTGACTCTCCTCTGTCCTCTCCTATTCCCCAGGCTAGGACTCCTTGACTGCTGCCGACCCCAGCTTCTGAGGAGCTTACGCAAATAGGCTGGACCAGGCTCTCGCAAACCAAAAGAGACAAAAAGAGGGAGAGGTGCTGCATTTACTGTGGAGAGGCCAGACATCATTGGACCTCTTGTCCCAACCTGCTGGGAAACTCCCAGGAACATCAAGCTGTAACAGTTGCGAGCCTCACTCCCAGTTCAGCTCCCTCCAGAGCGGTGCTCCTTGCATTGCCCTTATTGACTCCAGTGCAGAATTTTATAGAACTCTAACTGGCCACAAGATTGAAATTCCCCTTTTTGCATCTCAACCAGTAGTTCATTGCTATGGTCCTGGATGGGAGATCTTTGGAGGCGAGGAATGCTCGAGGCAGTCAGAGGCGGGAGCAAGGTAAGTCCTGATGTCTGATCAATTTAAACGCTGGGCCAAATTGGAAAGGTAGGGTGCAGGCCAAATCATGCTGGCAGAGTCTAGGCCCCAGAGCTGTCCGAGAGTGAGGAACAACACAAAGATTTAAATGCTGGGCGAGATTGAAAAGGTCAGAGTGTCGAGGTCAGAGGCGAAGGACAGGCCAGTTCTGCTCACTGTTCTGCAATGATTACTCAGCTCTGATTTTCCCCCACCCTCTCTCTCCCCCTCCCCCTTGGGTGTTTGATGGTCTTTTGTTCATATAGTTTCTTTGTTTGGTCTCCCTGCAATTCATTGCAGTTGCTTGCCTGGATCATTCCAGTGGCAAGTCCCAAACCTGAAACCTCTGACTACACGTGCAAGGGTATGCCCCCATCTGCAGGTTCCCCCCAAGTTTCAATAAAGGCCAAAATCTGCTGTCATTTTATTCTGTATTGAATTCCAAACACATTTTTATAATGTGATAAGCTGATGTTACTATAATACATGCAACTATGACAAGGATATAAATATGTGACAATAATTACGAGGGTTTTTACAAATTCGCCTTCTGGGCAAAGCTACTACATACTGGAAACCTGTCTTCTGACATGAAAATCAAATCCCCAGGAAGTTATTACTTCGAGTAAAGTTAAAGAACAGAAAATGCTGTGTTTATATGTTAATAGGAACATTTCCCAGAGTGTTTTACAAGAAAAGCCATTGTGAAAAGGACAAATATTACTGAGGCAGTGAATTTAAGTTCAGGAGCACTTTCTAACAGAAAAGATTTCTATTCATGTTATCCCTGGTTGCCAAGCAATTTAAATCAATACCATTTGACTTTTCTACCAAAACAGATCATTTCCCATTTCTTCGTCCAAACCCATCACAATTTTAAACATCTCAATCTATCAACTCTCAACTTTCCTTTCTAAGAAGAAGACTTTTTTTCCTAGTCTTTCCACCTTCATGAATGCTCTCAAACTTGGCACCAACGAAAAGGCAGTTTTGTATGAAGGAAGTTGCAATCGAATGCACATCAGCTGTAACAAGCCTCGAGTGTCATTACTTCCTATAAGGCAAAAGTTAACAGTACAATCAGTTGTGGTACGTCACTCCCCCAATAAGCTTAACATCATTTCCGCATGTTGCAAGAGGGAGAATATCCCCACAGTATTTGGTGACCCCGTGGTCTCTGTGTTGAAGGCTGACATTAGAACATCATTCAAGAGGGTGAAACCCTCACATGGCATCAGGCCCCGATGATGCACTTTGAAGTGTACTGAAAACCTGTGCTGACCAACTGCCTGGAGTGTTCAAGGATATCTTCAATCTCTCACAGTTTCAGTCAAAGACTCCCACCTGTTTCAAAAGGGTATCAATCCTACCAGTGCCCAAGAAGAGCTGGGTGAGCCCAGTAGCACTCACATCTACTGAGATGAAGTGCTTTTAGAGGTTGGTCATGGGTAGAATTAACCACTGCTAGCAAGGGCCTAGACCGACTGCAATTTGCCTACAGCCACAACAGGTCTACAGTGAATGCAATCTCACTAGCTCTCCACTGGGCGTTGGGCCTCCTGGACATCAGCAGTACCTGTGTCAGGCTGCTCCTTATCCATTACAGCTCAGCATTCCACACTATCATCCCCTCAGTACCAATTAACAAGCTTCTGTTGAAAAGCTGGGCCTCTGTACCTCCCTCTGCAACGGGTTTCTGAATTCCTCATTGTGAGACCACAGTCTGTCCATTTTGATGAAACCTCACTGACAATCAACACAGGTGCACCTGAAGGGTGGGTGCTTAGCCCACTGCTCTATTCTCTCTGCACTCAGGATTGTGCGGGAAGCACAGCTCAAATGCCATCTACATATAAGTTCACTGATGACACAATGTTGTGGGCAGAATTTCAGATAGCAACGAGAAGACGTGCAGGAGCAGACACAAGGGCAGGTCGAGTGGGGTCGCAACAGCAACTTTCTGCTCAGTGTCATCTCTAAATAACAAACATCCTCCATCAGCCAAAGCTCTCCAGTCTTCCTTCATCCCCCTATTCTTTGAAACTCTTTTCTGATGAAAGGTCATGGATTTGAAACAATAATTCTGTTTCTCTTTCCATATGATTTAATGAGGTTTACCCAGTCTGCTGCATTTGTTCTGCACCCTCCCCAGGGGCTTCTCTAACTTGAACTGAATGCATTGCTCTAATTGTGGTCAATCCAGTGTTTTGCAGATACTCACCAACAACCATTTGCCTTCATACCCTATTCATTTATTTATAAAATTCAGGATCCCGGCCTGAAACGTCGACTGTACCTTTTCCTAGAGATGCTGCCTGACCTGCTGCGTTCACCAGCAACTTTGATGTGTGTTGCTTGAATTTCCAGCATCTGCAGAATTCCTCGTATTTCCCTATTTTAACTATGCTTTTTCAAAACAGTCCTTTTATCTACAAATGCTTATGAATATACAGCCTGACTTTTCTGTTCTTCAATCTCCTTTCAATTTAACATGGTGCAACTTACTAGATTGAGCGACAACTCAAACTGGTTTGTGCAGGGTCAGACCACGGAAGGCTGCTGGACCAGACAATATTCCTGGCAGAGTGCTTAGAGGATGTGCAGACCAGCTAGCCGAGATTCTCACTGACATCTTCAACAGCTCCCTGAGCAGCGCTGTCGTTCCTATGTGCTTCAATGTCGCCACCATCGTCCCCGTGCCGAAGAAGTCATCAGTGTCCTGCCTCAATGATTACCGTCCCGTCGCACTCACATCCATCATCATGAAGTGTTTCGAGAGGCTCGTCATGAGGCACATCAAGACCCTGCTGCCTCCCTCACTGGACCCCCTGCAGTTTGCGTACCGTCCCAACTGTTCAACAGACGACGCAATTGCCATCATCCTCCACCTGGCCCTAATCCACCTAGACAAAAAAGACACGTGCGTTCGAATGCTGTTCATGGACTTCAGTTCAGCATTCAAAACAATCATTCCTCAGAAACTGATAGGAAAGCTGGGCCTACTGGGCCTGAACACGTCCCTCTGCAACTGGATCCTAGACTTCCTGACTGGGATACATCAGTCAGTCTGGATTGGAAGCAGCATCTCCAACACCATCACACTGAGCACGGGGCCCCCCCAGGGCTGTGTGCTCAGTCCACTGCTGTTCACTCTGCTGACCCACGACTGTGCTGCAACACACAGCTCAAACCACGTCATCAAGTTCACCGATGACATGACCGTGGTGGGTCTCACCAGCAAGAACGATGAGTCAGCATACAGAGAGGAGGTGCAACGGCTAACGGGCTGGTACAGAGCCAACAACCTGTATCTGAATGTGAACAAAACAAAAGAGATGGTTGTTGACTTCAGGAGGACACGGAGCGACCACTCTCTGCTGAACATCGACGACTCCTCCGTAGAGATCATTAACAGCACCAAATTTCTTGGTGTTCACCTGGGGGAGAATCTCACCCGGTCCCTCAGCACCAGCTCCATAGCAAAGAAAGCCCAGCAGCGTCTCTGCTTTCTGCAAAGGCTGAGAAAAGTCCATCTCCCACTGCCCCCCCATCCTCATCACATTCTACAGAGGTTGTATCAAGAGCATCCTGAGCAGCTGCATCACTGCCTGGTTCGGAAATTGCACCATCTTGGATCGCAAGACCCTGCAGTGGATAGTGAGGTCAGCTGAGAAGATTATCGGGGTCTCTCTACCCACCATTACAGACATTTACACCACACGCTGCATCTGTAAAGCAAACAGTATTATGAAGGACCCCACACACCCCTCATACAAACTCTTCTCCCTCGTGCCATCTGGCAAAAGGCACCGAAGTATTCGGGTTCTCACAACCAGACTATGTAACAGTTTCTTCCCCCAAGTCATCAGACTCCTCAATACCCAGAGCCTGGACTGACACCAACCTACTGCCCTCTACTGTGCCTATCGACTTGTTTATTATTTATTGTAATGCCTGCACTGTTTTGTGCACTTTATGCAGTCCTGGGTAGGTCTGTAGTCTAGTGTAGTTTTGTGTTGTTTTACGTAGTTCAGTGTAGTTTTTGTATTGTTCATGTAGCTCCATGATCCTGAAAAACGTTGTCTCATTTTTACTGTGTACTGTTACCAGCAGTTATGGCCGAAATGACAATAAAAAGTGACTTGACTTTTCTGGTGGTTGATGAAACAAAAAAAACCAAATAAATACTTTGTGATTCGTATTTTTTCTGGGAAACGATCACTGCCAGTCTTGCTGGGGCAGGACAATTGCAGCATGTCTGACCTGGAGTTGCTGGAGCGAATTTGGAGTCAATTTGAAGTGGAGCCGAGGTGAGGCATGGAAATTTCCAAGATTTGATCAATTTAAGAGTCAAGCCGAACTGGAATTTGAAGTGGAGCCAAGACTTTCCTGCGACAGTGCTCCTTGTAAATGTGCTCAGTGGTGGGGAGGCTTTACCTGTGATGGACTGGGCTGTATCCATTACTTCTTGTATTTCCAGGGCATTGATGTTCCCATATTAGGCTGTGATGCAACCAGTCAGTATGCACTCCACCATACATCTATGGAAGTTTGTCAAAGTTTTAGATGACATGAGAATCTGTGCAAACTTCTAAAAAAAAATAGAGGCACTACCATGTCTTCTCTGTAATACCACTTACAAGCTGGACCATGGTCAGATCCTATGAAATGATAACCCCAAGGAATTTAAAGTTGGTGACCCCTTCCACCTCTGATCCCCCCGATGAGGAATGGGTCATGGGCCTCCAGTCTACAGTGTCATTGTTAAAAAATAAGGGTTCCTGCTCCTGATTCAAATACTTATTTCATTGACTGGTTTTGTTTCAGATTTCAAACATCTCCAGTTGTTTTCTTTTTGACTTTTAGAATACAGTAGATTGGTTAGAATCAGATTCCGGTTCATAGTCACTGACCTAAGTCATGAAACTTGTTGTTTTATTGCAGCAGTCAAGTGCAGGCACAACACATTACTGTAAGTTACAATTAAAAATAAATAAATAGTGCAAAGGACGAATACCAAGGTGGTGTTCATGGGTTCATGGACCATTCAGATGTCAGAGAGTAAAAACCAGTTCCTAACTGTTGAGTGTAGGCCTTCCTCCTTTATGGTAGTAATGAGAAAATGGTGTGATTCCTTAATGATAGAAGCCACCTTCTTGAACCCTGCACTTTGAAGATGCCCTCAATGATGGGGACATCTTGTGCCCATGATGGAGCTGGCTGAGACTACATTCTTCTGAAACCTCTTACAATCCAGTTCAACAGCACCACCACACCAGTTAGAATGCTCTCCACAGAGTTTGCTAGAGTCTTTGGTGACATACCAAATCTCCTCAAACTCCTAGTAAAGTATAGCTACAGGTTGGTGTACCTTCTTCACGATTGCATCAATGTGTTGGACCCAAAACAGATCCTCTGAGAAGCTGTTTTCCAGGAGCTTAAAGCTGCTCACCTTTCCACTGCTGACCTGTTAAGGGGGGATGTTGTGTGTCCTTCCAACTTCCTCTTCCTGAAGCCCACAATCAATTCCTTGGTCTTGGTGACACTGAATTTAAGGCAGGTGTTACAACACCAATCAACCATCTATCTCACTCCTATGCGCCTTCTTGTCACCATCAGATATTTTACCAACATCAGTGGTCTCATTTGCAAATTTATAGATCTGTGACTGACATTTTAATTTTCCCCTTCTTTATCTCCATATAATTTATTTTTCCAGATTGTGCTATATTGTCACTTTCAATTTCAGTGTTTCTAATTTACTTATATAACTATGACTTGTCCCTATTGTTTGACTACCTGCCCTCTAATCTCCCTTTTACACATGTTTTCCACAAAGTTACTACTACCATTTCCAGGCGAAATATAGTCACCAAAAGCAGCAATGGTCCTTATACAAGTCCCTAATATACATTTCAATTAACTTTATTTAGTAATATCTCATGTTGCATAGCTAGATTTGAATTTATGCAGAGAGCTTCCCTCAAGAACTAACTGCACATAAGGTACAATTTCAAAAGTCTTCCTGAAATAGAAAAGGACAATACTTACTGAAATTTACCTACATCAGGTTTCCAAAGAACCAAACCTTACTTACAAACTGATGTATGCTTCCCTTTCTGTTTTGTTTTCTGTCTAAGTATTATCAGGTGAACACCAATCATTCACAAGAATCAAGTCCAAAATAAGTAAAATAACATACCTTTGCAATGTGGTTTCAGAGTCAAGATTGTACTAGCTCACTAAAATTTTATTTTGTCAAAAATAATTAAGTGGCATATATGTATACTGTACATATTTTGTCCCTCAGACTATGTATGGTCTGGCAGCATGGGAATGTAATACTATAACAGCTCCAGCAACCCAGGTTCAATTCTACCACTGATGGTCTATCTTTAAATAAAATAAATAACTTAATATATTTAAAGTAACATTTTTAGTTAAATATACTCATTTCTTAAAATAGCAACATAATGGGAACAACAGCAGGTACTACAGATTACAGTGCACTTTTAAGCTATTAAGTCATCAATAAATCATAAAGTGTTGCTCACCTGAACTTGTTCTACACATTTTTTGATGAAATCCAAATTCATTTCCCACTGCAATGGCAAGATAAGTCAGGCTCCACAATCTGTGTCAAAGTATTTACAAACTTTTGTTCTCTCCTGTGGGAAGCATAAAAGATTAATACACCAGATGCTTTCATTTGGATAAACAGATGAGATTTACAACATATTTATTCAATTTCTAGTCTTCAACATTTCAATAATACTAAGATTCATGAAAAAGGTATAATTTTACTTCAAAAATGTATGTGGTGACCATTCCTTTCCCTGGAACCCATAGACCTCCAGCACGTTCATCATCTGTGAAAGTTAGTACTTCCTGGTTTGGACTGCTCTCATTATCAAATGAACACGTCGGAATCTGCAATAAAATATTTTTGCATCAATGACCCAATTGTTAGCAATTTTGGAATTTCAAGAGCAACTATATTTAAATGTGTGAAGTTCAGAAGTGTAAATAAATATAAAATCATGGGACAGCACAGCAGTGTAGCAGTTAGCGTGACGCTATTAAAGCACCAGTGCCAGGTTCAATTCTACTGTTGTCTGTAAGAAGTTTTTATGTTCTCCCCATGGACCATGTGAGTTTCCTCTGGGTAATCCAGTTTCCTCCCAAATTCTAAAGATGCACAGCTTAGTAGGTTAATTGGTCACATGGGTGTAATTGAGCGACGCGAGCTCGTTAGGCCAGCAGGGCCTGTTGGCGTGCTGTATCACTAAAAATATATACAAATACTTATACTATGAATAGAACAGATCTATTAATTTACTTGGCTCATAGTTTGGTTGTTAAGAGTATCAGTGTCTCCAAAATAATTTCCAATCTTTAATTTTCAAGTTTAAATTTATTATCATCTGAATGTGTGTGTGTGCCTGCGTATATTTACACACACTCTCACAAATGAAAGAACATTCCTCCAGACCACAATGCACCCACACTGCATATATCATGCACAGCACAGAAACCAAATTATTATACTATAAATAAGTTAATAAAATATAATTCGAAATGCACGTAGTAAAGCGCATCATGGGTAAACAGTAAACAATAACCAGAACACCAGAACAGTAAAGTTTGCTGTCCTACTGAAAGGACCTCAGTAGTGGCAGGGTATTTTATGGTCTAAAAATTGTAGGAGAGAGTTATGAATCCCTGTATTCTATCTGAGTGCATATTGTACACAGCACACTTTACCATGAACCCTTGACGCACATTTATGAGATATCCTTATGATGTTCCATGACTATGTATGCCTTGATAATCTTTCCAATGTCACAAACATGGCTAGGACCTCAGCCCCATTTATTCCTATCCTTCTCAGTTTGTTCACAAAAAAAGTGCATAAAATGTGGAACTTTGTTTTAGCCGTCACCTCTCTGCTTTCATACTATTCATTCAAGCCTCTGTTTCATTGTTGAGTCACACAAAGTAGCAAATCCACACTAGACAAACAGAAATATAAAAATGCTGGGAATTAAGCAGCATCCTAGTAAAGACCAATGGCAATAGTCAAAGAACTTTTGATCTGAACAAAAGGTATGTAGTTCCATTCTCTCCTATTTGATCTCACTGCCTCTTTTATTATTTTACTTTTTGCTTTCTTCTGTATATTCTCTTCTGAAGCACAGCTATCTTCTGATTCTACTTATCCTGATCCAGCAATGTCTCATCCTCTTCCGACAAGGTATTTTCCCAAGAGCCTCAAGGATTCATCCTGGGATATTGTGTCTCGGCACTCTATCCTAGAGCTGCATCATCAGGAATTACAGGGCAGGGTTACCTCCCAGGTGTACTCTGACAATTTGGAGTTACATTGCTGCCTTCTCCAATATCCTAAAAGTTGTACTGCATTCTTAAACTCTCCATCTTTTGGTAAATTATTAATGAATCAAACAAGCTGAAGGTTAACAAAACTGAAGGATTGTTCTTAGACATCCTTAGCACATTAGTATTTCTTGTTTTCATTCCATCAAATTGCCCCAGCTGCCATTTCAGCCGAGAAAAACAATTGCAGAATGTTAATTTCCTGCTCAAATCATGACTAAGTTCACTTGTTCATCATTTTTGATACCAAAATCAACTTTTCCTTCTTCAAAGCCATTGTCAAACTCTGTAGCATCTTTCCCTTTCTGGTTACTAAGTTCATCACCATATCATAGAAGTTAACTTTTCAAACACTTCCTTCGTTAGCCTCAAACACTCAATGAATTGTGTAAGATTGAATGAACAATAATTCAATAAGTTGTAGTTCATGCAACATTCTCCAATTCATCTCATCACCCACTCAAAATCTCACTATAGTCATAGAACACTACAGCACAGAAAGAGGCCCTTTGGCCCATCTAACCCATGACAAGCTATTAATCTGCCTAGTTCCGTTGACTTGCACCTGGACCATAGGCGTCCATACCCTTCCAATCCATGTGCCTATCTAAATTTCTTTTTAAATTTTGAAATTGAACCCAAATCCACCACTTCCACTGGCAGCTTGCTCCACACTCTCACCATTCTCTGAGTGAAGAAGTTCCTCCTCAGGTTGCCTTAAACAGCTCACCTTTCACCCTTAACCCATGACCTCTAGTCCTGGTCTCATCCAACTTCAGTGGAAAAAGCCTGCTTGTATTTAACCTATCTCTACCTCTCATAATTTTGTATGCCTCTATGAAATCTCCCCTTATTCTCTTACACTCCAGGGAATAAAGCCCGAACCTGTTCAAGCTTTCCAATAAGTCAGATCCTCAACTCTTAGCAACATCATTGTAAATTTTCACCCATTAACTTCTTCTCCAAATAGACTCAGTCAGCTCCATCACAGGCAAAACCCTCCCCACTATCAAGGGCATCTTCAAGGGGCAGTGCCTCAAACCGGCAGTTATCTATGATTAAGGACCCTCAACATATAGGACATAAATTTTTCTCATTACTTCTATCAGGGGGGAGGTACAGAAGCCTGAAGACCCACACTCAATGATTTAGAAACAGCTCCTTCCTCTCCACCATCAAATTCTTACCTTAAGCTCTCCCCAAGGTCTTATACTACTTTATTTTGTTAATTCCTTTTCACTTTGCTATCTATCCATGTTTCTTCTTTCCTCATTTTACTGCCTCTGATCTATAATCTCCCAAAATTGCTTTAATCAAATCCTGAGGGACACGAATGGCATAAAAACAAATTGGCCACGTTGATGTTCGTAGCATATTGCTGGTTGCACATTAGCTATCCACTTTCAAACAAGAGAAAATTTGCAGGTGCTGGAAATGCAAGCAACACACACACAATGCTGGACATTGATGAAGGGCCTCAGCTCAAAACATTGCTTGTTTACTCTTTTCTGAAGACGCTGCCTGGCCTGCTGAGTTCCTCCAGTATTTTGTGTGTGTAGCTAGGCTATCCACTTGACTGTTTTTCAATAACAAGTACCTGTCAAATGGAAAGTGTTTTAAAATGCCTCTAGGTGAAGCAAAGTTCAGCATTCCCCAAAATCAAAGTATTTGAAATATTTAGGGTATGTCCAAAAACTGGTTCCATACCACAAGAATGCCTGCATAGAGGAAGAAGGATTAGAAATTTTCACAGACCATTGTGGATGAGAATGCAGGACAACAAAATAAGATGCCAGATTTTTTTTGTCCTTTGAATATACCTTTAAACAAGTTGCAAACACTTGCCTTACTGAAATTGTGCTTAAAAATGACTGTTGTCCATTAGACCAATACAGTAGACACCTATAAAACATTAGTACTGATTGTGTCTAATTTTGCAAAGGAATAAATAATAAGGAATGTGTGAGATGACAAATCCCATTTTTCTATTTTGTATCACTTCACCCATCCACCTTCAGATAAGCATGTTATATTTCCAGTATGCTTCAGATCTGTATAGATGCTAGAAAAACAGAGGTATGAGCCCTCACAGATTTTCCAACATTGTCCAAATTGGCCTTCTCGATTTACTACTAGTGTATATTAGAATATCAGCCTTAGTGCTTTCACAAGAGAAATTCTGAATTCTTGTATTCACTCTTCCTGTATTCATATGTCACAATATGTGGTAATAACACTTAATAAATTTTAAATATGCAGTATATTGAATTATTGTTTCAATTTCACTATATTGAATAATCAAATTATTCTCTGCAAGTTTAGCAATGCAAATTTTATAACAATTATTCCATTAATATTCATATTGCTTTTTATCATTGGAGAGAGTTGAAAGGCACAATAGCATGGAAACTAGTGTAACACTTTACAGAGCCAGTGACAGGAAAATTAGGGCTAATTTCCCACTGCTGTCTGTAAGGAGTTTGTACACATGGGTTTCCTTCGGGTGCTCAGGTTTCCTCTCAGATTCCAAAAAAGATATCAGTTAGGGATAGTAAGTTGTGGGTATGCTGTGTTGGTGTCAGAAGCATGGTGACATTTGCAGGCTGTCCCCAGCATGTCTTCAAGGGGTGTTGGTTGTTGATGTAAAAGACACATTTCACTGCATGTTTTGATGTAACATAACAAAAAAAGCTAATCCTTACCACATTCTCAATTCAAAGATTCATTTTATTGTCTAGTATGCATATACAATACAACTCTGATATTCATCTTCTCCAGATAGCCATGAAGTACAGAAAGCCCATAGGAGTTGTTAAAAGAAGAGACACACACCCCCACACAAAAAAAAGAAACAAAACTTGCAAACCCTAAAACCCCCAACCCCTCCTCCACAGAAAAAACAGTTACAGTGGCAACAATTCTGCAACCCCTCGCAGAAGAAAGCAGCAACGATGGCAACAATTCCCCAACCCCTCCCTGTAGAAAAGCAGCAACAATAGTAACAAATCGCCAACCCCTCTCTGCAGAAAAAAAACAGCAACAATAGCAACAAATTCCCAACCCCTCTGCAAAGAAAAAAACAACGACGGGGTTCTGAAAATGTCATCGTTCAGAATGGCAGCATAAATCAACAGCTCCTCAGGAAAAACGCATATTTTGCCCCGTTAATCCTTCAAATGCAAACTCATTCGAAAATATCTGAATTGATAAATTGGGCAAGAATGGGGAAAAAGAATGGAGATAAAAAAGCATCACTGCGGAGCCTATGGGAGAGAGGGACAGTGCACGGCTCTCCCACATGTGCCTGTGGTGTTGAGGCTGACGCGGGGCCTCATACCAGCAAAGTGGCAAATATGATAAGGACTCTGGAGGAGATAAGGGAAGTCCAAAAAGATATGAAGCAGCAACTCAATGATATAAAGTCAGAGCTCACCAATGTCAATCAGAATATAGCGGTGGCAGAGACTCGAATTGAGAAGGTGGAAGATCGCGTGCAAAACGTGGAACAGATACTAAGTAAGATGATAAAAATATTAATTCAACAGGAAAGTAAATTGTGTGGCGACCCACTTTCTGGCACCCATGAACCGGCTCACGAAACAGCGCGCGCAGGCAGAGGGCTGGCAGCAAAAAGGGCGCCAGGCCATCTTCACCAGCAGGGGGAAAATCCCGCGCACAGAAAGGGTCTGGGAATATGCATTCCCCACAGTAGTCCCGCCCAGGGAGGGCGGGAACGGGAAGGATTTAAAGCGGGCCGCGAAGTTTGAATAAATCTCTTTCATCGCAACTCTAACTCACCGACTCCGTGTGGTTATTCTAACGCTGTGTGTAGCACATCGCTACAATTGGTGACCCCGACGGCCCAAACGATATTTGGACCAGAGATGACCGACGCTGCATCTGTTCACGCAGTTTCGTTAAAACTGCCAAGCTTCTGGACGCTGTGACCCCATTTATGGTTCGAACAAGCAGAAGCACAATTCCACATTCGGCAGATAACCTCGGAGTCCACTCGCTACTACTACGTGCTGAGCTCCCTCGACCAGGAGACTGCTGCACAAGTTGAGGAGTTTATACAGTCGGCCCCGGAGGACGGCAAATACACAGCATTCAAAGCCCTGCTCATAAGGACTTTCGGACTCTCACGGCGCGAACGAGCACGCCGCTTAATGCACCTGGATGGTTTGGGAGACAGGCCGCCGTCAGCATTAATGAACGAGATGCTGGCCCTGGCTGAAGGGCACAAACCCTGCCTCGTGTTTGAGCAGGCGTTCCTAGAGCAACTGCCCGAGGACATATGCCTGCTGCTGTCCGACGCAGATTTCAGCGACCCCCGGGAGGTGGCGGCCCGAGCAGATGTGCTGTGGAATGTCAGGAAAGAGAGAGGGGCATCCGTCGCACAGATCACCAAGCCGCGTGCCCAACGACAGACCAGACCAGGCCCGGCAGCAGAGCCTACAAAACCCGGCGACGGGAGTGAGGAGCCCAACGAACAATGGTGTTTCTACCACCAGCGGTGGGGCACGGAGGCCCACCGCTGCAGACCGCCCTGCAAATTCCCGGGAAACGCCAGGGCCCAGCCGCCGCTGATGGCTACGGCGGCTGGCCATCAGGACAGCCTCCTGTACGTCTGGGACAAGCAGTCGGGACGCCACTTTTTAGTCGACACCGGAGCGGAGATCAGCGTCTTACCTCCAACGAGTTACGACACCCGCAACAGAGAACCGGGACCCACCCTGAGGGCCGCTAATGGCAGCACAATACGAACCTACGGCACCCGCACGGTGCGGCTACAGTTCAGCTCCAGCCGGTTCACGTGGGACTTCACACTGGCCGCCGTGGCCCAACCACTGCTGGGGGCAGATTTTCTACGAGCCCACAGCCTGCTGGTCGACTTGCAAGGGAAGCGATTAGTCCACGCCAAGACTTTTCAAACGTTCTCCCTGGGTGAAGCACAGTTGCCAGCCCCACACCTGGACTCCATCACGCTGTCCGACGATGAATTCGCCAGGGTCCTGGCGGATTTCCCATCAGTACTGACACCGCAGTTCACGGCAGCCATGCCCAGACACGGAGTACAGCACCACATCCCGACCCAGGGACCACCCCTCCACGCCCGTGCTCGAAGGCTTCCCCCGGACAAGCTCCGACTGGCGAAGGAGGAGTTCAAGAAGATGGAGGAATTAGGGATCATACGACGGTCCGACAGCCCATGGGTCTCCCCCCTTCACATGGTGCCCAAGGCAACCGGGGGGGCTGGAGACCATGTGGTGACTACCGCAGACTGAACGAGGCTACAACGCCAGACCGCTACCCTGTGCCGCACATTCAAGATTTCGCAGCAAACCTACACTGCGCAAGGATCTTTTCCAAGGTAGACCTCGTCCGGGGATACCATCAAATCCCTGTACATCCGGACGACATCCCCAAAACAGCACTTATCACCCCGTTCGGACTTTTCGAATTCCTCCGAATGCCGTTTGGTCTAAGGAATGCCGCACAGACTTTCCAGCGGCTAATGGACGCGGTGGGATGCGACCTGGACTTTGCATTCATCTATTTGGACGACATCCTCATAGCCAGCAGTAGTCGGCAGGAGCATCTGTCCCACCTCCGCCAGCTCTACTCCCGCCTGAGTGAATTCGGCCTTACAATCAATCCAGCCAAATGCCAGTTCGGACTCGACACCATCGACTTCCTGGGCCACAGGATTACTAAAGATGGGGCAACCCCGCTGCCCGCCAAGGTAGACGCGGTCCGCCACTTCCCCCAACCCAACACAATCAAAGGCTTGCAGCAATTCGTGGGTATGGTGAATTTCTACCACCGTTTCCTCCCCTCAGCAGCCCGAACCATGCGCCCCTTGTTCACTCTAATGTCGGGTAAGGGCAAGGACATTACCTGGAACGAAGAGGCCGCAACCGCTTTCGTTAAAACCAAAGAAGCCTTGGCAAACGTCGCGATGCTAGTGCACCCCAGAACGGACGTTCCTACTGCCCTCACAGTGGACGCATCCAACACAGCAGTCGGTGGAGTGCTGGAACACCTCATCGAGGGTCGCTGGCAACCCCTGGCGTTCTTCAGCAAACACCTACGACCACCCGAACTCAAATACAGTGCCTTCGACCGGGAGCTATTGGCACTATACCTGGCAATCCGGCATTTCAGGTACTTCTTAGAAGGTAGGCCCTTCACCGCGTTCACAGGCCACAAACCGCTTACCTTTGCGTTCACTAAGGTGTCCGACCCCTGGTCATCCCGCCAGCAGCGACATCTGTCCTACATCTCCGAGTACACGACGGACATCCGGCATGTCTCTGGAAAGAACAATGTCGTGGCAGACGCACTTTCCAGACCTATCATACAGGCCCTGTCCCAGGGGGTGGACTATGCAGCGCTGGCAGAGGCACAGCAGGCAGACGCTGAGATCCCCAGTTACAGGACTACAGTCTCCGGTTTGCAGCTCCAAGACCTCCCCGTAGGCCCAGGTGAGAGGACCCTACTGTGTGACGTAGCTACCGGCCAACCCCGCCCCGTTGTCCCAGCAGCCTGACGCCGGCGGGTGTTCGAATCCATTCACAACTTAGCGCACCCCTCCATCAGGACAACTGTCCGGCTGGTCTCCAACAGGTTCGTGTGGCATGGACTGCGTAAACAGGTCAGTGAATGGGCCAAAACGTGCATGCAGTGCCAAACGGCCAAGGTGCAGCGGCACACCAAGGCTCCACCGCAGCGGTTCGAACCCACCCGCCGGAGGTTCGACCACATCCATGTGGATATCGTGGGGCCCCTGCCAGTGTCACGAGGAGCGCGGTACCTCCTAACTATGATAGACCGGTTCACCAGATGGCCAGAGGCAGTCCCGCTCAGCGACACCACCTCCGAATCCTGCGCCCGAGCACTGATCGCAACCTGGGTAGCACGCTTTGGGGTACCGGCCCACATTACCTCCGACAGGGGTGCCCAGTTCACCTCCAGCCTGTGGTCGGCTATGGCCAGACTTTTAGGAACACAGCTACACCACACAACTGCCTACCACCCACAGTCGAACGGACTAGTGGAGCGCTTCCACCGTCACCTGAAATCGGCTCTCGTGGCCCACCTGGAGGGGCCTAACTGGGTGGACGAACTTCCCTGGGTCCTGCTCGGAATCCGCACGGCGCCCAAAGAGGATCTACACACCTCGTCGGCCGAGTTGGTGTACGGCACGCCCCTGGTCGTCCCAGGAGAGTTCATACCAGCCCCAAGGGGGCAAGAGGAAGAACCCACAGCAGTCCTGGACAGACTACGGGAGAGGCTTGGTAACCTGGCCCCCATACCCACTTCACAGCACGGACAGAGCCCGACCTGCGTACCCAAAGACCTGCTGAACTGTAAGTTTCTTTTTGTACAACGGGGTGGACACCGGGCACCACTACAGCGGCCCTACGAGGGGCTGTTTAAGGTGATCAGGAACAACGGGTCCACGTTCGTGCTGGACATTGGGGGGAGAGAGGAGGTTTTCACGGTGGACCGACTCAAACCGGCCCATGTGGACTTGGCGCAACCGGTCCAGGCTCAGGCACCGCGGCGCAGGGGCAGACCTCCCAAACAGAGGCCGATCCAGACTGTGGACACTGGGGGAGGTATCGCCGGTTCTGGGGGGGGGGGTTATGTGGCGACCCACTTTCTGGTACCCACGAACCGGCTCACGAAACAGCGCGCGCAGGCAGAGGGCCGGCAGCAAAAAGGGCGCCAGGCCATCTTCACCAGCAGGGGGAAAATCCCGCGCGCAGAAAGGGTCTGGGAATATGCATTCCCCACAGTAGTCCCGCCCAGGGAGGGCAGGAACGGGAAGGCTTTAAAGCGGGCCGCGAAGTTTGAATAAATCTCTTTCATCGCAACTCCAACTCACCGATTCCGTGTGGTTATTCTAGCGCTGTGTGTAGCACATCGCTACAATTGCTTGACCAGGAGGGAAGGTCGCGATGGAAAAATATCAGGATTTATAATGTTCCCGAAGGAGCGGAGGGACTGTCGATGATAGAATTTGTAGACAAGCTGCTGCGGGAAGCGCTGGAGATTCCCCAGACTATGGAGATTGAAATTGAGAGGGCACATCGTTCGCTTGTCCAGCGGCCTCCCAGAGACAGACAAAGTAAACTGCGATCCATTGTACTTAAATTCCTTCGATTCAAGAGCAAGGCGGAGATTCTATGAAGGGCCTGGGGTAAGAAGAGGGTTTTTTGGAACGGGAAGTTAATATACTTGGATCATGATTACCCTCCGGTGGTCCTACAGAAACGGAAAGAGTATTCCGAAGCGAAACGAATATTAAAGCAAGAAAAGATTAAATTCCAAGCTCCGTACCCTGCTAAACTGAGGGTATTTTACCAAGAGGGGATACAACTATACCAGACGGTGGAAGAGGCGACTACAGACATTAACAACAGAGGACTGCCCATTAGCGTGGTCAAACCAAGGGAAAGTCTGGCTGAGCAGTTATCCCGATCGCTTGGGAGATAGTAAGAGAACCAACACAGCAGGGGACGGGAGCAAGATATTAGGAAGAGACTGTCAGTTCTCCGAGGGCTCCACCAGAAGAGCCATAAGGTTTGGCTAACTTTAAAAGTGCTGATAAACTAAACGGAAGCGAAAATAGACGATGATATACCTATCTCAGGAAATACGTGTTATAATGCGGATTTTATATTACTCAATTTTTTAAAAATTCATTTATTCATTCCTTTTTCCCCACCTAAATGAGAATATATACATGAGAGGAATACACAGGGAAATCATTTCTGTGTAATGGACATAGTTTTTTTTCTTACTTTTATAGGCGGCCCTCAACCCACAGGTAGGAGGGGCTATCCCCCATGGCTAGACTTTTCTTCTAGCCCAACCCAGGGTCATCTAGAGACCCCAGCCTTAGAATCACATCTTAGTTACCTTTTTTTCTTATTTGTGTTTCTTGGCTCTTATTTGTTCAGGGAGTAGATCGATTAAGTTATATTCTGCAAATTTCAATGATATACTAACAGATAAATACACATGGCTAAGGACAAAGTAAAATTCATTTCTTTTAATGTCAATGGGCTGTTGAATCCAGTCAAGCACAGGAAAATTCTATCAAAAATGAAAAAAGAACAAGCCCATGTAGTATATTTACAGGAAACTCACTTAAGTGATAATGAGCATGGAAAATTAAAAAGAATGGGCTTCACTAATTTGTTGTTCTCCTCATATAAATCAGGACATAGAAGAGCAGTTGCTATTCTCATCTTGGGTAAGCTAAATTTTGAAAAAGTATTCAAAATGGGAGGTAAGGAGGGCAGATATATTCTGGTAAGGGGGAATATAGATGGAAATCCACTTACTTTATTGAATATATACGCACCCCCAGGAAGTGATATTAGTTTCTTCCAGAAAATTACTAATATTATGGTAACGGAAACAGAAGGTCCCTTGATATGTAGGGGAGACTTAAATTTACAATTACAACCAAAATTAGACTCTTCCAATAGAAAAATTTCTGAAACAAAGTCCCTACATAAGAAAGTTAACACTCTTTTTGAGGATGTTGCTCTAATTGATATATGGAGGGACCTTTTCCCCGACAGAAGGGATTACACTCATTATTCTGCCACCCATTCCGTATATATAAGTATAGACTATTTCATAACATTTGGAAAAGATAGAGACAAAACCTGTGGAATTGGGACAATAGATGTAAGTGACCATGCACCTATATATTTATCTCTTGTTTTTGACCTACAACCAAAGAATACTATTTGGAAACTAAATTCAAGTCTACTCAATGATCCCTATTTTAAGAAACAAATTAAAAAAGAAATCGGTCTTTACTTAGAATTCAATGATAATGGAGAGGTTTCACCTCCCATTCTATGGGATACTCTGAAGGCTGCCTTAAGAGATAAAATTATAGCGATATCTTCATATAAGAAAAAAATAAGGAACAGAACATTAGAGGAATTACAAAATGAGCTGAAGGAACTAGAAAAAACACAAATTGAGTTTGGCACAGGATACACGAGGAAATTTTAAAAATTAGTAATTAAATTAATAGTTTGGCTACATAAGAAATTAGAAAAAAATTAATGTTTCTGAAACAGAGACACTATGAAAGTGGATCTAAATCTATGAAAATACTGACGTGGAAACTGAAAAAAGATAGCAGAAAGTACAATTCATAGAATAAGGGATCCAAGAACAAAAGTGATAAAAAATAAGCTAAGTGAAATTCAAGAGGCTTTTGAAATGTTTGACAAAACTTTGTATTCCGAAGTTCCAGGGGGAAGCATAACCCAAATTGACACTTTCCTGAATTCTTTAGAGTTACCCACTTTAAGCAAAGAACAAAATAGAATGATGACTGCTGACATAACTGGAGCTGAACTAAAAACTGCAATTAGTAGGCTTAAATTAAGCAAGTTCACCAGGATCAGATGGATATATGGCAGAATGGTATAAAGAGTTTAGAAGTGAGTTAATTCCTATTTTACTCCCCACACTGAACTGGACCCTAAGAAAGGCTCAAATGCCACCCAGCTGGAAGGAGGCGATAATCTCAGCTATGCCGAAAGAAGGCAAGGATAAAATGGAATGTGGGTCATTTAGACCAATATCTGTTCTTAATATGGATTGTAGAATATTTACCTCCATCATGGCCAAACGATTAGAAGAGTTTCTGCCCACATTGATACATAATGATCAGACAGGTTTTGTACAACAACGCCAAACACAAGACAATATATGGACACTATGGATCATATTTAAAAAAATGAAATTGAAGCAATAGTGATAAGCGTGGACCCTGAAAAGGCATTTGATTCGGTTAATTGGAGTTTTCTTTATAGAGTTTTACATAGATTTGGTCTACATGACACAATTATTAAAACTATACAGGCACTATATGACAATCCTACTGCCAGGATTAAAATCAATGGATATTTATCTAATAGTTTTACCCTAGAAAGGGGCACGAGACAGGGTTGTGCATGGTCACCGCTACTCTTGGCATTATATCCGGAACCATTAGCTCAATACATCAGACAAATTGAAGATATCAGGGGAGTTACTATTAAAGGGACAGAGCATAAATTGGCCTGTTATGCGGATGACATTTTGATCTATCTAGGGCAACCAACATACTCTTTACCTAAATTGATGCAGTCCTTTGAACAATATGGCCAATTATCAGGATACAAGATCAACATAGATAAAACACAACTACTTTCATATAACTATAGCCCGCCAAGAGAAATTGAAAGTGGATATCCTTGGGCATGGCAAACAGAGTCCGTCAAATATTTGGGCATCATTATGCCAAAAGATTTGGCAAAATTATCAGAAAGCAATTATCAGCCTATATATAAAAAAATTAAGGAAGGTATAACAAGATGGAACCTAATTACTTTTCTTGGTCTCAGTTCAAGGATTGAATCTAGTAAAATGAATATACTGCCCAGACAACTATATCTCTTTCAGACCCTACTGATAGAGATTAACCAAAATTAATTCAATGAATGAAACAAGATGCTATCAAGATATATATGGCAAGATAAAAGGCCTAGGGTTCATCTCAAAACTTTGCAATTGGCCAAGGAAAATTGGGGATGGGGCTTACCTTCTCTTAGAGATGATTACTTTTCAGCACAGTTGAGAGCCGTGATATGCTGGTGCAACCCATCATATGGCGCTCAATGGAAAAACATTGAGGAGAGGATACTTTCCATCCCCATACAGGCAATTCTGGCTGATAACAACCTACAAAGTTACACAAATAATATTGACCCGTGGGTGAAATAGACTCTTAAAATATGGAAAACTATTATAAAAGAATATAGACTAGAGAGAGACATTGCAATTCTGAAATACAAAATACTGTGCAGATGCTGGGGTCAAAGCAACACTCACAACATGCTGGAGGAACTCAGCAGGTCGGGCAGCATCCGTGGAAACGATCAGTCAACGTTCCGGCCCGAAACATTGACTGATCGTTTCCACGGATGCTTCCCGACCTGCTGAGTTCCTCCAGCGTGTTGTGAGTGTTGCAATTCTTAAATGGTGTGCTTATGACTCGGATTTTACACCGAATAAACTGGATGCTAGATTTAAGGACTGGACAGCTAAAGGAATAACAGCTATTTGCAATATAATGAAAGAAGGAACACTTCAGTTTTGTAATGCTCAAAGAGAAACACCTAATAGAAAAACAAGACTTTTACCAGTATCTACAGATGCGACAGTATGTTAATATGATGGTTAAAAATGTAACCAAGGCAAGTACATGTCTTATAGAGCTACTTAGAAAAGCATATAATTCAGACAATGGTAGTAGAATAATTTCAAGCGTTTATAAGGGTTTGTCAAAACTTAAAACACATTTGACTTCATACATTAAAACAAAATAGGAGAAGGAAGGAGGGATAATAATGTTTGAGAAAGACTGGACAATAATATGGAGGTAGCAATGGAAGTGTACCAGTTCACAGAAATGGAAGGAGTTCAGGTGGAAAAACTTGATAAGATATTTTATTACACCCTCTCAGAAATCTCGTTATAATAGTAACTCCTCAGCTTGCTGGAGAAATTGTGAAAATCAAAATGCAAACCATTATCATATTTTCTGGGAATGCCCCATTATCAAAGACTATTGGAGTGGGATACATAATGCCCTACAAGACATCTTTAAATGTGAAATACCCTTAGAGAGTAAGACCATATATTTTGGGTATATACCTCAAGAATGGTTGAAAAGAGATAAATATTTAATGAATGTACTGCTGGTGGCTGGTAAAAAGATCCTTACCAGGAAATGGTTATCTCAGGAGAGCCCAACTTTAAATGTATGGATAGAAATTACAATGGACATTTACAAAATGGCAAAGATAACAGCATCTGTTAATCATATGTTGGAACAATTTTATTCATATTGGAAAAAATGGTTTAACTACATAACACCTCATAGGCCTGATTTTATTCTCACAAGTCAATGAATATGTTGTTAAAAAAAAATCACTCCCTACTCTGTACATAGTTTTCTTCTTTTGATTGTTCTTTCTTTCCTCTCCTTTCTATAAGTGTATACTTCAGATAAATATTATGTGGAGATTTGTGTCAAATATGATATGATATATATGTACAGTATCTGAAATACATCTTATGGAAATGTTTGATGATGAAATTCAATAAAAAATAAATCACAATAAAAAAGAAAAAAACAGCGACAATAGTAACAAATCCCCAACCCCTCCCTGCAGAAAAAAACAGCAACAATAACAATCCCCACCCCCCTCACTCACAGAAACAGCAACAATAGTAACAAATCCCCAACCTCTCCCTGTCCAAAAAACTGCAACGATAGTAACAAATCCCCAACAAAACTGCAACGATAGTAACAAATCCCCAACAAAACTGCAACGATAGTAACAAATCCCCAACCCCTCCATACAGAGAAAAAAACAGCGGCAATAGCAACAAATCCCCAACCCCTCCCTGTCCAAAAAAACTGCAACGATAGTAACAAATCCCCAACCCCTCCATACAGAGAAAAACTGCAACAATAGCAACAAATCCCCAACCCCTCCCCACAAAAAGAACAGCAGCAATAGTAACAAATCCCCAACCCCTCCCTGTCCAAAAAAAACTGCAACGATAGTAACAAATCCCCAACCCCTCCATACAGAGAAAAACTGCAACAATAGCAACAAATCCCCAACCCCTCCCCACAAAAAGAACAGTGGCAATAGTAACAAATCCCCAACCCCTCCCTGCTGTAAAAAATGGTGATAATAACAATCCCCACCCCCCACTTGCAGAGAAAAAGAGACAGTAGCGTCAAGACCCCCAATCCCAGCTTACACACAAAAAAATTAACTGATCAGCCACCCACCAATCAGACACAAGAACGAAACCACTGAAAACCTGAAGGAGACCAATATAAAACACAAAGGATAATTGAATTGCAGGTGCAGCATTTACTAATTTTACTGAAAAAAGTTCTGCCATATGCATGTAGGATAAACTTTGCTCTTAATTAACCCTTGCTTGATGTACAACTTACTACTATAAATATAACATTAAAATTATATTCACTCCTATTGCCTACCTCCTGCAATATGTCGATAAATTTCCCATGTTTATACCACTATTCTGGAAATAGCACAAATCCCTGTGGGAAAAAAAGCAACTTCTTAGGTGCAGAGTACACATGAGTGTTTATTTTTCCACGTATAAAAAGATATGTGCAGTTAAGTTTGTAACAGCTGCATGCATCCCATAAGTTTTACTCATGTGGATAGTATACAGTATTACAAATTTGTGCAAGGCTTGATGCAGTTTATGAATGGTAGAGAGTTCTTTTCCCTTTGCCAATGTTCATCTGATCTTGTACTTTATCTAAATATGGAAAACATTTATGTTAATATAAGATTCACTTTCACTCATTCTCAAATTTGCAAGAATTCCATTCTAAAAATTACAACGAAAATGAATTAAAATTACTTTCTTCTTCTGACCAACCATAGAGATATGATTACATTATCTAAAAGCAAATACCTGAAAAAAAGACTAAACATCTGTTTTCCTTCCTTCCATAAGCATAAGGTTTATCTGATGGAATTATGGCATGAGCTTAGAATAAGTGTCTAAATAATTAGACTCTCAAATATTCTGAACAATACAATGATTTTTATAAAACATCTACAGATGAGGGGTATACTTATTTACATGGCTTGATTAAGTACCTTTATATACCAATAAAATACGGATCTGAACTTAAAAATAAATTTCCCACCTTTATTTCATCGAAGTAAAGCCTGTTGTTATCCTGCAAGATGCATGTGTGAAGAGTTCCATCTTCATGAACAAAATTCTCAAATAATATGGTCAATCCAGTTGGTTTAGAAAAAGGAAACTTCAACAAAATTAGAAACAAACGCTTGAATGGGAATTAAATGGATGTGATTCTCGTGTTATAGATATGTGATAGGTGAAGAAAGTTAAAGGGCTGGAGAAGATGGAATCTGAAAGGAGGGGAGAGTGGACTATGGGAGAAGGGGGTGGAGGTGATTGGCAGGTGAGGAGGATAGGTAAGAAAGAGGAAGAGTAGGGAAATCAAGAAGGTCACTCTCAGGTTAGAGCAGCAACATCCTATATTCCATCTAGGTAAGCCTCAGTCTAACTTGATGGCATGATCATCGATTTCTCCAACTTCTGGTAATATTTCCCCTTCCCCCTTCTCTCTTCTTCATTTCCCCACTCTGGGTCCCCACTTCCCTCTTCCCCTCACCTGCCTATCCCCTCCCTCTGGTGCCCCTCCTCCTTCCTTCTTTCCAATGGTCCACTCTCCTCTCCTATCAGATTCCTTCTCCAACCTTTTAGCTTTTCCACCTATCACCTGTCACCTCCCAGCTTCTTATTTCATCCCCCTCTCTCTCACCCACCTGGCTTCATCTATTACCTTCTAGTTTGCACTCCTTCCCTCCCCCTACTTTATTTATTTATTTATTGAGCTACAGTGCAGAGTAGTCCCTCCCTGTCTTTTGAGCCATGCCGCCCAACAAACCCACTATTTAATCTGAGCCTAATTACAGAACAATCTACAAAAGCCAATTAACCTACTAACTGGTACGTCTCTGGACTGCGGGAAGAAACCCACTGGGGGAGAATGTACAAGCTCCTTACAGTGACGGGCATTCTTACTTTCTAGTACTGATGAACGGTTTCGACCCGAAACATCAACTGTTTATTCATAGATGTTACCAGACCTGCTGAGTTCCTCCAGCATTTTGTGTGTGTTGCTCTGGAAGTCCAGCATCTGCGGAATCTCTTGTGAACATAGTCTTAAAAATATGTGATCGTATGTACTTATATGAAAATAATGACCTGGTTTTATCTTGGAGTGCCGAGTAACCCACACTCTCCATTCGTTTACCTCCCAAACCTGTTTTCTAGTGAAAACTTCCCTCAGTGAAACTAGTTCAAACCTGCATATCACAGAGAAATATTTTACAGCAGGATAAGCTACATCCCCAGACAGAACAGGGTTAGTTCATGTTCCACTGTTGGATTCCATGAAAGGCACATTGGGAGTTCTGAACTTCCTCAGAGTTACAAAAGTAAACGTTATGTGCAGAATGTAAATTTGGATGATTGAATTCTCTTTTACATCCAAAACATGTTTATATGATAATTTTTAAATAGTCTTGCAATATTTTGCAACTTCTTAAAATAAAGTTATTAGTGGTATTTTACAGTTTGCACTCATTTTCTGTTCTTTGAACTTAATGAAGAGTTACTTTTGAATATTCTGGTACTTGTCAATTGTTTATGTCATGGAAATACTCTGAGAACCGAGTAAACAACTTATTTTGAAAAATATTGAAGTATAAACTCTTTCGAAGAAAGGGTGGCCATTTTTCACCCTGCACTGCATTATTCAACATTGTCTGTTGGTAGCCTATATGAAGCAAATATTCAGGGTAAGATTGATATTTGTGCTTTTGCTACTGATTGCAGTTTTTTCCCCTTTATTCAGTAGATTTTGATTTCTGTATGTATATGGTTCAATTAAATGAGACAAAATTTTGTCAATAAATGTTAATTCCAAACTAAACAAAAAACTGTTGCTGTGGTAAGAGTGGAAGGTCTAGGCTACAGCATGATAGAGATCAGATATAAAGCTGAACAGAGCATTGGCTGATGTGCCTACTGGGAAGTCAAACAACGATAAGTCAAATACAGTAAATGGTCGGGCAGTAAGGGATGCAGATTAACGTAAGAACAGGTGAATAGGATTTGAACCCCATATTTCCTCTATTCATCGGCATTCCTTAGTGCTCTGGGTCTAATGTTCCCTGAAAGTGGCAACATAGTAGATTGGGTGGTGAAGAAAGCAAGTATCATGCTTGCCCTTATAGGTCAAGAAATAAAACAGGAGATTGTGTCGAAACTTCACAAAACACTGGAGGATTGTGACTATACAAAGATGTGATTGCACTGGAGAAGGTACATGGGAGATTTGCCTGGGATTGGAGGACTTCAATTACAGGAAGATATTGAATAGGCTCAGCTTGTTTTCCCTGGAGCAAAGGAAGGCGAGGTGATGGCCTTGCAAAGGTATATGAAATTTTAATAGGTCTAGATAGTGTAGATGATCAGAATCTTTTTCCCATTGTATCAATACAAAAGAGGGCATAGGTTATGATGAGAGAAGGAGTTTTAAAGGTGATTTGAGGGTCAGTTGTTTTTTATTACATAGAGGGTAGTTGATATCCTAGAAGACAGTGGCACGGCTAATGTAGATGAACTGAACACACTGATGAGGGAGAGGGAGAAGTGGAGAGTCTGTCATCGTGCCCGACGCCAGCCCCCTGGGCCTGAGTCGGCGTAGTAGTAGTAGATATCTAGAATGTGTTGCCGGGGGAGGTGGTGGAGTCAGATACAATCAATATGTTTAAGAAGCATTTATACAGACACTTAAATAGTAAAGGTTTAGAAGAAAATGGACCTGAAGCAGGCAAATGGGCTTAGTGTGGATGGGCAAAAAGGGGGCATGGAAATGCTGGATTGAAAGGCCTGTTTCCTGCTGCATCTTCGTCTGACTGGTATGGCTGATCCATGGAGAATCAAATGCCGCCGGGTCAGGTTTCTCTCATGTTTATCCAGTTGTACCACCCATAAATCAGGGGATAATTACCAACACTGGAGGAAACCCACGGCACGGAGAGAACGTACAAACCCTTTGCAGGCAGCGGTAGAAATTGAACCCGCGTCGTTGCCTGTACTGTAAAGCATTGTGTTAATTACTACACTACAGTGCCACCCTGCACGGTTATCATAAAAGATACGAAATGTCTTTACTGTTGACTTGCTGTTGATAAACGTAGAGAAAACCTGCAGAAAGCAACATAGATTCGTTGAACTAGGGAAAGCTGCAGTAAAGGAATAGAAGGATGTGTTGCTGAGATTTGATGAATGGTGGCAAGGTGAATTAATACCAGAATGGAAATGTTGGACCATTTCCATTCGGTTGAAGGTTCGTAATTTTGTGTATCTTTAGACTTTATTTACATTTTGAGATGTTTCTGCAATACTTTGGCACAAATGTTTGATTTCTTCTTGTTCTTCATCTTCTTCTGCATCGTACTTGTCTTGCCTTACTGGGTCTTGATGCTCTTCTGACTGTTCATACTTCTGCACGATGCTTTTCGCATCAGACCCTGCTCTGTGCAAACTTTCACTGGAGTGGTAAGGTGACGCCTGGTTACTTTCAATAGCTTCAGGGCTAGCCTGTGGTGGATTTGCCCGTGATTTTGTTGCTCCACTCCCCATCGTCATTCAATTTTCCGACCGAGTTTTAGTTTTCATATACAGTAGTTTACTTAGGTAAAGGCTTCATTCACTCTGCAAAAGATATTATGACAAAACTTGTACAGTTTCATTTTTATGAATTTTGGACAATGCAACCCTTTTAGAAACCAAAACATGCATTTATCTTCCAAAACCTACACCTTTTAGACTGACCTAGGAAAACAATCCGAACAATAGTTCCATGTCGTACATCAGAAGTTTCACAGCACTGTCGCACAGAAAGAAATCATTAAATGATTAGCAACATACACAAATGCAAGGGGGAACTCAGCAGACCAGGCAGCATCTATGGAAAAGAGTAAATAGAGGACTCTTCAGTTCGAGACCCTTCATCAGGACTCATCAGCTAGATTCCTGATGAATGATCTCGACCCGGAACATCGACTGTTTAATCTTTTCCATAGATGCTGCCTGGCCTGCTGAGTTCCTCCAGCATTTTGTGCCTGTTGCTTGGATTTCCAGCATCTGCAGATTTGTCATTAAATGATTAGTTCATTCTTTCCAATTCCCACTTTCTGTTATTAGGTTGGCATACAAATTATCTATCTTAAATAAGGTTAATTCTCTTGCCTACATATCTAATCATCATTAATATTATTTTAAAAGCTTTGAATTTCTCAAATATTGTTCATCCTACAGGTGGTTAACATCTTCACCAGTTTAATGATTTGCATAGCGCACAAAAATATTATTAGTTTAATTACAAGTTGCTTTGCTGTATTTGCAAGGCATTATTTAATTTCTACAGATCAATGTTTGCAATGGTTGGAGTACAACTTCAATACTCCGAAAATCTATATCTCACCGACATCAATGATTTTAGATTTAATAGTGTAAGTGAGTGGTTTTCGCAATTCTGAGCTGTGAATTGGGCGGCACATGTTAATTTGAATTAAAGTTTGCAAATATTATATTGATTGACACCAGGAGGCCTCTTCTGCATCTTTAGGATTTAATTAGTATGCGGTGCACCAGATACATTACTTATACACACCCATCATGTGAAGCAGGTCCCATCTCTTTACGGTATATTTTAATGCTATATTCCTTTTCACACAGCGCCTGACTTCAGTACACGTAAAGTGGAAACGTTAACAAATACCATTCACACTTCAGACTGTAATGCCATAAGACTTCATTCACAATATTCATCTTCCCTCTTCCTGAATGAATGGTTTCCTCGGAGATTTCATACGGAACTATCTTACCTTTGCTATGATCTGACTATGCGAGAGAGGGAACACTAGGGTTGAACAGAGAGATGCTGATGCGGGTTACTCGCTTACTGCCGATTGTTTATCACCTTCCCTCTCCCGGTACTGCGCATGTTTATTGGTGCGGTCGGTTGCTTTGGAGTATTGGATAAACGAGCCCATCCGTACTCCCGAGAACAAATCAGAGCACAGGAGAAGAGCCAGTTAATTGGGATAGAACTCACTACTGAGAAACAGAACAGGAGCCGTACAATTACTGAACAGATCCTTTACAGTCGATAGTAAATACTGCCAGTAAAGATATAGTTATGTAATTTGTGTGTGATTACAACCCAGGTACCCTTGTGAATCAACCAAGAGCTGATTCCCTGCATCATAATGTGCTGCCTATGTGCATGATAGCCACGCAGTACAGCATTGCTCACCTTGCATTGGCTGTAGTACCCTGGTGAAAATCTCTATTTTAAAAGTCACAGCTGAAGACTCTTAAGTGCACAACTGTTGATATAAAAAGCAAAATTTGTAAGACCATAAGATATAGAAGCAGAAGCAGGCCATTCGGCCCATCTAGTCTGCTCTGCCATTCAATCATGGGCTGATCCAATTCTTCCAGTCATCCCCATTCCCCTGCCTTCTTCCCATAGCTTTTGATGCTCTGGCTAATCAAGAGCCTATCTATCTCTGCCTTAAATGCACTCAATGACTTGGCCCCCATAGCCACTCGTGACAATAAATTCCACAGATTTACCACCCTCTGACTAAAGTAATTTCTCCACATCTCTGTTCTAAATGTACTTCCTTCAATCCTGAAGTTGTGCTCTCTTGTTCTAGACTCCCCTACCATGGGAAATAACTTTACCATATCTAATCTGTTCGGGCCTTTTAACATTCGGAATGTTTCTATGAGATCCCCCCCTCATTCTCCTGAACCCCAGGGAATACAGCCCAAGAGCTGCCAGACGTTCCTCATATGGTAACCCTTTCATTCCTGGAATCATTCCCATGAATCTTCTCTGAACCCTCTCCAATGTCAATATATCCTTTCTAAAATAAGGAGGCCAAAACTGCACACAATACTCCAAGTGTGGTCTCATGAGTGCCTTATAGAGCCTCAACATCACATCCCTGCTCTTATATTCTATACCCCTAGAAATGAATGCCAACATTCTTCACCACCGACTCAACCTGGAGGTTGACCTTAAGGGTATCCTGCACGAGGACTCCCAAGTCCCTTTGCATCTCTGTATTTTGAATTCTCTCCCCATCTAAATAATAGTCTGCCTGTTCATATTTCTTCCACCAAAGTGCATGACCATACATTTTCCAACATTGTATTTCATTTGCCACTTCTTTGCCCATTCCTCTAAACTATCTAAGTCTCTCTGCAGGCTTTCTGTTTCCTCAACACTACCCGCTCCTCCACCTATCTTTGTATCATTGGCAAATTTAGCCACAAATCCATTAATAGCATAGTCCAAATCATTGACATACATCATAAAAAGCAGCGGTCCCAACACCGACCCCTGTGGAACTCTACTGGTAACCGGCAGCAAGCCAGAATAGGGTCCCTTTATTCCCACTCTGTTTTCTGCCGATCAGCCAATGCTCCACCCATGCTAGTAACTTCCCTGTAATTCCATGGGCTCTTATCTTGCTACACAGCCTCATGTGCAGCACCTTGTCAAAGGCCTTCTGAAAATCCAAGTACACCACATCTACTGCATCTCCTTTGTCTACCCTACTTCTAATTTCCTCAAAAAATTGCAGTAGGTTAGTCAGGCAGAATTTTTCTTTCAGGAAACCACGCTGGCTTTCGCCTGTCTTGTCATGTGCCTCCAGGTACCCAATAATCTCAACCCTAACAATTGATTCCAACAACTTCCCAACCATTGATGTCAGGCTAACAGGTCTATAGTTTCCTTTCTGCTGCCTCCCACCCTTCTTAAATAGCGGAGTAACATTTGCAATTTTCCAGCCATCCAGTACAATGCCAGAATCTATCAATTCTTGAAAGATCATTGTTAATGCCTCCGCAATCTCTCCAGCTACTGTGCTCACGGACTCACATATCACTCAAACAGGTTCACTGATGATGCCATAGCTTGGGCCATTCACTCTGTCCTGACCCATCTAGAAAACAATGCCTCACATGCCAGGATGTTGTTCATAGACTTCAGCTCGGTGTTTACCACGATCATCCTTCAGAAGCTCGTGGGTAAACTGGCCTTGTTGGGACTCAGCACCCCTTTCAGTAACTGGATCTTGAACTGCTTGACAGAAAGACCCCAGTCAGTCCGGGTTGACAGCAATATCTCAAGCTGCATCACACTGAGCACTGGTGGCCCCCAGGGCTGTGTGTTCAGCTCACTGCTGACTCATAACTGCAGTGCCAGATTCAGCTCGAAGCGCATCATCAAGTTCCTTCCTGGCAACAATAGATATGTCAAATGTTGTGAGAACAACAAACTGAGTCTCAACATGGACAAAAGAGATGATTGTGGACTTCATGAAGGTGCAGGTTGACCATTCTGCATTGCACATCGAGGGCTCTGCCATAGGGAGAGTGAAGAGCACAAAGTTCTTTAATGTGCTCAAAACAGAGGGTCTAACCTGGACCCACAGCACCTTCTTATTAAACAAGGCACAGCAGCGTCTACACTTTCTCAAGCCTGAGGCATGCAAAACTCCCCGCAACTTGATCTTGCAAAGTTTTGTAGATTCTGAATTTCTTCCCATGGGTAGGAGAGTAACAAATGTGACAACACTGTTCTAAATTCAGAAACTACAAACTTTTCAAGATCATAATGAGTGGATCCATCATCTCTTTAAAAACTTTTGGATACAGATCATTGAATCCTTAAGGATTACCACCATTTAATCTCCAACAACTCTAGTACTTTATAGAAATTTCCTCATCCCCCTTCCTAATACCTCATTACAATTCTCCTGCCCCAATCTGTAAGAGTCCACTTTGACCTCACCAGTTTTTACATTTTTGCATACTTATGAAAGTTCTTATCTTTTATTTTACATTTATTGTCAGTCTACCAGCTATCCTTTATCAGTTTCTTTGTCCTCCATTGCTGAGTCCTAAACCAGGCCCAATCCTCTAGCCTACAGCTGCTTTTGTTAACTTTGTAAGACTCTCCCTTTGTCTCAACATCATCTTTAATTTTTCTTGTTATTCATAGATGTATGTATTTTCCTTTTGGGAATTTGTGCCTTAAAGGACTATTGTAATTGGCATGTTATGCTATATTTTTGTGTAAAGCATTGCCTGTCCACCATATATGTTCCAATATTCTGTCCCAATCAACTCTGCTATCCTACCTACAGCTGTAAAACTCCAGTTTTGTTTTGAGTTACATTCCTTTCAAACTCAGTGTAAAATTCTACCATTTTATAGTTACCTTTCTTCAAAGGCACCTTGGCAAAAAAAAATTATCGATTAATCTTTCTCATTGCACAAACTGAGATCCAGGATAACCTTTTCCCCCAGCTGGTTCCTCTACATTCATGAATTCGTCTTCCAGATAATTTGATCTATCTTATATACAGTATATGAGGGTTGAAGTCTCCCATGATTACTGCAGTAGTAGGCAGCTGTTGATCCCAGGGGATCATGGGTTTGTGCCTCTGGTGGACTGTGTCCTCTCCAGGATGCAAGCCTGGGTGGGAAGATTTGAAGAACCGGCTGGTTTTTTTTTCTCCAAAAATACTTTATTCAGAATTATTACAAAATAAAGTTATATACATATAAGAAAAAAACATTCATTGACTCTGAGTCCTTATTCAATAAATAAAGTTATTTACAATAAAATTATGTGTTGACTCTCTGTTCATATACAAATGAAAGATGTTTACAATAAACCGTTCATTTACTCTCAACCCTTGGTCAAGAGTTAAGACTTATTAACAATAAAATTATCAACAATAAAGGCAGGCGTTGGCTCTAATTCCTTTTCCAAATTAACAATTCCACCCACTCCTGGGGCACCATGTTGATTATCTGTCCACACCGCTGATAAGGGTTAGTCTCCTCCCCACCCAACCCCTCACACTCCCACGGGTGATGAACCATAAACTGTGGTCCTTCCCCACCGGGCCTTCGCGGTGACCGCACCAAGCTTGAGTGCATCCCTCAGCACGTACTCCTGCAGGCGAGAGTGAGCCAGTCAGCAGCATTCAGTCACGGACATCTCCATGTTCTGGCAGACCAAAGCGTGTCTTTCACCGAATTGATGATCTGCCAGCAGCACCGGATGTTTGTCTCCGTGTGCGTCCCCGGGACAAGCCCGTAGATCACGGAGTCCTCGATAACGCAGTTGCTGGGCATGAATCTTAGCACTGTCCCCTCCATTCTCCTCCACACCTTCTTTGCGAACCCACAGTGTGCAAAGAAGTGAGCCACCGACTCCACCCCATTACAGTCCTCCCGTGGGCAGTGGGGTGCGGAGACGACATTCCGGGCGTACAGGAGGGATCTGACTGGGAGGGCCCCTCTCACCGCCAGCCGGGTGAGATCTTTGAAGAACCGGCTGTTGCCTATGCAGCGAGTTCCCCCTCTCCACGTCACGATTTAGTCCAAGCGAAGGGCAATCGCCAGTATAGCTTGGCACCAGTGTTGTCCCAGAGGTTGCCACAGTGAAGTTGTAAACAATTATCAAACTGCGTAAGGGACCCTGGCTCCTGATTACTGTATACTTCCTGTAACAAATTTGTGATCTATGTTATGTCAGTTATTGTTATCATTGGCCTCCTATCAATGTCCTTTGCCCTTTAATGTTTCTTATCTCAGCCAAAATTGATTCTGTTTTATATTATGATCTGTTCTGCCATGATCACTTTCCACTACTGCACTGATCACCCTTAATGCTACAACATTCTTTTCACCTTTGGCACATCCTTCCTAAATGCCAAACATCCTTGAACTTCCTGCTCCTAGCTTTAGTCACTCTGCAGCTAGGTTTTTTTTTAAATGGCATTTAGATCATACTAATTTACTTATAAATGTGCTATTAATTGTAGTGAATAATGGGAGGATTTGAATGCAGAAACTTTAATGTGGTTGCCTCAATATTTTTCTGTATGGGTCTCTGTCACAATGGCGGGGGCATTGGGAGCAAGGGTGGACCCAAATGCAAGACACATCTTGTGAGGTTAATTAAATTTAGTTTATTGTTCGATACCAGGAGAGCAAGGCAGGAGTAGGAATAGCGAACTGGACAAGAATTCAGGACTACGACTAGGCTGGGACCAAGGGTCTGGGCTAGGACTCGGAATCGGCTCCCAGAACTAGAGGAGACATGAAGAGGCTAGGGTATGGACTCCGAGCCAGAGACTGGGCAAGGACCCAGTACCTGGTTCTTGCCTCGGGCTCAGACCCCAGAACCAGGCATAGACATGACATGGGCTAGGGAGAGGAGGAACATGGAAAACAGAGCCTCAATCTTGGGAGAGCAGGTACATGGAAGCATACACAGAACACCGAGTCGGGACCCCTCCTTGGGTACAGGACATAGGGCCGGGACTCATGACCCTCCGCGGGGCAACGGCAAGACGGCCTGACTTACCCCACGGAGGCAAGGACAAGACAAGACAGAACATGACCCCCCCCCCCACGGGGCAACGGCAAGACGGCCTGACCTACCCCACGGAGGCGAGGACAAGACATGACCCCCCGCGGGGCAACGGCAAGACGGCCTGACTTACCCCACGGAGGCGAGGACAAGACAAGACCAACACGAATGGACACCAGACAGTACCTATCTAGTTCCAGCGATGGAACTAGACCAAAGTGCAGGCGAGGGCTAGAGGCGAGAGGGGCAGAGAAGGGATTCAGATAAGGGGGTAGGACAGGAATCACAGACCGCCAGGGCCAGGACTCGACTCAGAACTGGGAAGCCGCCAGGGCCGGGACTTGACTTGGTGCTTGAATGCTGTCAGGGCCAGGACTTGACCTGGAACCTCCGGGTAGTGGTGAGCTCTCAACTCGGCCTGGGAACAGTAGACAGCGGTTCTTGATTTTCTCCGGCAGGTTAACCGACGGACCCACCTTGATGAGGAAACTTTGCAGGCTCACTTCGGCAAGGTAACTGGACAGGGTTGCTCCGGTGAGGAGAGGCGAATTACTGGCACTCGCTTCGGCAGAGACTAGGCTTGCTCCAGCCAGATGACATCGGCACACCGTACCTTTGATGACTTTGCAGTTGCTCCCGCGCTGAACAGCAGAAAGCCGGAGACTATAAACTACCGGTTCAACCGAGAGTAAATTGCCTCCAATCACCAGGACCGAGGGACACGGGAAAACAGGGAATCAACGGTCCAGATTGTAACACAAACAAAGTAAATTTAAAGGGACCCCGATCCGGACCATGACAGTCTCCCTTTGCAACTTAGTTTTGTCTTTCCTGGTCATTTATCTTGCTTACTACTTTTCTAACTTCACTATTCCTGATTTCCCTTTGAGGTTCCCATTCCACTAAATTGGTATAAACTGTCCTCAATAACATTAGGCTCCTAGCCCTGCCCCCTGCGAGGATATGGTTTCCAGCCTTGCTGCCAACCTGATTTGCACATGCTCACCCACCCCAGAAGCAGATCCTACGCTTCAGTAATCACATGGCACTAGGAATAATTTTGAGTTTACTACACTTGGGAACCTGCTTATCAATCTCTTTCCTCACTCCTTCAGGACTTTATCCCTTTTCTGCTTATGATATTGGTACCAATATGGACCAGTAGGTGTTCCTCCCTTCCTATTCAGGAATCTCAGCAGCTGGTCGGTGGTAATCTTGCCCGGCGCTGGAGAGAGAACATAGCAAACTGGAGTTACATCCACAGGCACAGAGATGCCTGTCTTTTCCAAGCTTTTGAAACTTCTGTCACTTATTCTGCACACAGGCAATTAAGTTGCTGGCAATGCCACACTGCAGCCAACTGCATTCTGAATAGAAATACGAGAAAATCTGCAGATGCTGGAAATTCAAGCAACACACACAAAATGCTGGTGGAACGCAGCAAGCCAGGTAGCATCTATAGGAAGTACAGTCGACGTTTTGGGTCGAGACTCTTCTTCAGGACTAATGGAAAAAAGAGATAGTGAGAGATTTGAAAGTGGGAGAGGGAGGGATGAAGCCAAGAGCTGGGAAGTTGATTGGCAAAAGGGATACAAGGCTGGAGAAGGGGGAATATGGCAAAAACCTTGCCTGTTCTCCATCTTCCTCTGGTGCTCCGCTCCCCCTTTCTTTCTTCCAAGGCCTTCAGTCCCATGATACTCCCCCTTCTCCAGCCTCGTATCCCTTTTTCCAATCAACTTCCCAGTTCTTGACTTCCTCCCTCCCCTTCCTGTCTTCTCCTATCATTTTGGATCTCCCCCCCCTTCAGATTTCTTATTATCTCTTCTTTCCATTAGTCCTGACGAAGGGTCTCAACCCGAAACGTTGACTGTACTTCTTCCTAAAGATGCTGCCTGGCCTGCTTCGTTCCACCAGCATTTTGTGTGTGTTGCTTGCATTCAGAATGGAAATCTGTTGGAGAGTGAGATTGACTCAGATTACCCCCTTTTTTTTGCCATCATATGCTTAAATTGTGGTGTGGCCACCTCCCTAAATATGCTTTCCATTTTAGTTTCTACTTTGTTATGTACAATCAGAACCAGGTTTATTATCACTGAACTATGCCATGAAATTTGTTGTTTTGCAGCAGCAATACAGTGGGAGATGTAAAATTTACTACAAGTTACAAAAAGAAATAAATATTACAAAAGAGGAATTACAAGATATTGTTCATGGTTTCATGGACCGTTCTGAAATCTGATGCCAAAAAGGAAGACTCTGTTGTTAAAACGTCAAATTTGGGTCTTCAGGCTCTTGTACTCCCTCCCTAACGGTCTCACTTTTGTGCAACTCCTTGTTGCTGTCTGAGATTCTGCCAAAAGCAGTGGTGTTATTGGCAAATTTATAGATGTGCCTAACCACACAGTTATGAGAGAGAGTAGAGCAGTGGGCTAAGCACACATCCTTGAGGTGTGCCTACCTTAATGGTCAGAGAGGAAGAGTTATTATTACAGATCTATAATGACTGGTCTCCCAAAGAGGAAGTCGAGGATCCAGTTGTACAAGTCCAAGTTTTGAAGTTAGTTAATTTATACAAAACACATAAGAAGCTATTTTTTCTCTCAATTATTTTTATTAAATTTTAAAAGTCATGGTCACTTGCTTCAGCGATCATTAGCTTTTCATCATGGTTTACATAAATGCCATTTTTAGTTTAATAATACAGTAATCTGTTTTCAAGCTCCTATTTGTGTAATACGAAAACTGGAGCATATGTTTAAAATTAGCTTTGTTACATTGGCTGGAATGAATGGGTGAGTAAGTAAGTAAAAATCTCACTGGCTTGAATGGCTGAGATTCTATAGTAAATCATTTTGACATTCATTTACAAAAATAACTCCTTGTTAAGACGGCTGGTATTTTTTAGATGTATAACAGATACTTTATTGATCCCAAAGAAAATTAGTGTCACACTAGCATTACAAGTGCACAGATATACAAATATTACAAGAAAAGAAAGAAAGAATTTAAAAAAGTTTCCTCAGCCTAACAGAAGGAGATCATCAGTTCCCCAGCCCGATGGCCGAGGGTAAGAATGACCTCAAATAGCTCTCTTTGGAGGAGTGCAGTTGTCTTATTATTTTCCTTAACAATTAAACAATGTCAAGATATTTTACTGAAGATTAATGAAATCTTAATTCAGAATTATTTCGTAACCTTCTAATCTACATTACTGATGACTCAGTCCGGAGCATTTAATCTTTAGTAAACGTAACGTGAACTCTGTTAATAGTTACTGCACTTTTTTGCGAATATTGCAGTTCTACTAACAGCCTATACAGTACCTTTGCTCCACTCAGGTACCATACTTTACCTGACATTATAGTTATCCAGCTTTAGAGAAATGTCTCCACGTTTTAATCTAATACGTTAAGTGGGCGAAGTTCTGCAAATAACCCCTTAATTTGTTGAGTCACGTATCAGTGTGGAGAGGTCAGTACAATGACGCGACTCTCCCACGCTCACCGCCGCCGATTCCCATTCTCTCCACTACTTTTCCGCCAACGTGTCTCTGACGCAACTGGTTGGCGGAGAATCACAGCCGTGCGCTGATTGGCTGAATGCGACATCGCCCCTCGCGCTCCGTTTTACGTGAGCCGTGCGTCACCACGGCCATATAAAAGGCGACGTGGCACTCTTACGCTGACTCTAGTTAATGCAGTGGTAAAATGAGTCGATTTGGTTCGTCGTTATCTACTGGGATTATTTATTATTTTTTATTGCCGTTTGGTGATTTACATCTGGTTCCTGAAAGACGTTACAGTAAAAAGTGTTCTTCAATCGGCTGATCGGTAATTCTGAGGGGATAGTAGCAGACTGCAGCGTTGCCATTCCCGGGGAAGGAATCGGGAAAATGCCGAAATCCAAGAAGCGGAACAACAAGGGAGGTGGTGGAGGTAAGATCGGCGGAAGAGGCACGTTGAGCAAGCGTGGTGGAGCAATGGGTTCTGGTCGCTGTAGTTCATACGAAACGATTCGCCGGCGTTAATTGATAGGATGGGTGCGGTCGCACTACAACTCCCGGCGTGCCGAGCGGAGCCAGCAGGAGCCGTCGAGTGGCGGGCAGACAATGGTGCGACCGGCGGCTGTTCACCGCCCAGCAGGCCACATGTGGGCCCACCCGGGCAAAGGGCCCGGCTCCGCGATGGCTTGATTCTGTATATGTTTGGGTTAGGGCTCTGAGGCACGAACGTTGCTGATGTAGGCAAGGCTGTGGCAATTGTAGGCGCTTTCAGGGCGGGCAATGGCTACTCTACTTGGTAATGACTCTTCCCTAGGCACTTTCACTGGAGATCAATCAGTTACAGCTAGTTTCAAACCCACATTGTAATTCTTAAATTATCACAGTTCATCAGAGGAATTCGACATGTCCCTGACTAGTCCAAGGGAGGGATAATGTTACGACCTTAAGCTGAATAATGGGTTGATCAGGGTAGATAGATTTGTACAGTTGGCGTGGTTCAGGTGAAATTTTAACCAATTCTAATAAATATTAACAGACATCTAGTTTTTATAAGTGAACGGAGTTTTGAAGTATTGAAAAGAAAAACTGATTTTGCAATTGGCTATTCGAATGAATGTTTCTTTCAATAAATCAGATTGCTTTGTACTCAACGTCATGTTAGCTTTCTTTACCCATCCCTTACAAGCCCTTGGCGGGGGTGGGGAGCAGGGCTAGTGTCCAACTGCTTACACTGAAAATGTCTGAACCCCATTCAAGGGGTATTTTTAAAATCGCCTGAAGGTAGACCTACGCCAGCATTGAGTGAAATGCCGCTCATAGTAAAGTGGAAGCATTCAATAACCTCGGCAGAAATGAACATTATTTCAAAAGTGTTTTGATTTTTGAGGTTTGTAGACGAAGAGAAGCAAGTTAATGTGAATGATCCTTGAAAAGGCCTTTGGTAAGCAGCTGTGCAGGTTATTGAAATTACAGTGTAAAGTTGAAAGTAAAATACTTGCCAGTGATTAAGTGTTAGAGGACAGAGTGCAAGTAGTAGGCAATATTGGGTTGGTGAAACTTTAATGAGTTGTGAGAATCAATGCTGGGTGACGACTGTTTAAAATTTTTATGGTTGACTTCGATGATGGGACCAAATGTGTACAAGCCAAGAGTAATGGTGGTACAAAGCTGGTGTCAGCGTGGGTTGGAAGAAATACAAGAAGATTAAGTGGTCAAAATAACTAGGTGAGGATGTTGCCAATGGAAGATAATGCAGACAAATGAGTTCTAAAATTCTGAGAGATTGAAGTGTTTGTGTTTAGACTAGGGTATCTTGATGTTGCACAAATCACTGTGCGATGCTGCTGCTGTTTTTTTTTCCCCTGTCAACGTGTATTATTGTAAGTAAGTACCTTGCAAAGCTGCTACTGAATATGATGCAGAGTTCTAGTCTCCCTGATGGAAGAAAATGTGCTATATGAGCACTTGTGTTATCAGAGCTCATTTTTTTGAGAGCTGACAAAAACTGTTTCCACACAGCCAGCCACCAGAGATGGTCAGAACTGGAGTGCCAACAGAAGCAATAGAATTCCACCAGGACAAGTTCAGTCAAGCCACAGTTTAAACACTTGGTTGACTTTACAAAAAACTTGACATAAATTATTAATGTCATTGTAAACTTGGAGGACTAAGAAATGTCCATGATCAAGTGCAATTGACAGGTTTGTTTTCAGAGTTATTATTTGTACCTGGAGTTTTGTGTTAGGTAGAGTTAACAAATTTCATGACCGATGCCAGTTATGTTAAACCAGATTCTGTGAGAACTTGCAGAAAGAGTTGTTGGGTCTCTACTAGTAATCAAGGGAATAAGAGTTGCTCATAGATTCCTGGGAGGAAGGGAATATTTTTGTGAGTATATGGATAGTACCTATGCTCAACATTTAAATGATTGTAGTGATCTGATTGAAACATAATTCTATTGGGGCATGGGGCTGGGTTTTCTGAGAAACAGTTCAAATCTCAAAATATGAAGTTGGCTGTTCTATGCTGAGATAAGCATATTTGCTGTCTTCTGGGTCACTTTGAACTTGGCTCCGTGCTTGGATATATCAGAACTTGGTGTTAGCACACTAACAAAAGCATTCTAAAATATGGGATTCATGGCGTTTGTTTTGCTGGGAGATGTGTAACTTGACTATTTATGTAATTATTTTGACACTACATTTATCTTGTAGAAACAGGAGGGAGTGTGATCCACCCATCTCAAAACCCAACCTCAAATTAGTTTTAGCAGTAAGCTTGCTGTTGTAAAGCTTCTTTCATATTAATTGTAAAATTCTGTAATCAGTCTAGTTCTGCCATCTTTGGAATTACAAATTTTGCTTCATAAACTTGGACTTGAACCCTTGGAGGAACATTCTGGTAAATCAGCACCAGTTCCAAGCATAATAACTTTTCTCTGTAGTGCTCCAAATGCTTATGACTTCATGTGGCTATTTGAAACTTTCCTGTCCTCAGTTACAAGTGCTCAAATACAAATGTGAAGTGTACAAATTACTCCTGGGGAGGCGTTTGGAATGAATACTTATTTGCATGTGCTTCTGAGTTTATTGTACAACAGTTGTGTGTGGTGCAGTTTAAAAATCTAAGTGATCATTGGAGAGTGGTAGGGTCCAATTACTTGACATATTTAATTTTTAGATTTGTGATTTGAAAATCAACAGACTCTACTATAGATCCTGTTCACATTTGATCATCAGAACCCAGCAATGAATGAAGAATTTCTTGGTGCAGCAGCAGTTGCAGAACATTAACATCAGGTTTCTATTTGTGTTTTAAAATTTCATTTTGAATCTAATTATAGCGTGGCCCTTAAACTTTCAGTGATTTAAAAACTCCTAGAAATTCTGAATGGCAAGTTCCAAAGTTTGGGACATTTATCATAGTCGGAATGAAGACTTCTGTGATGGCTTAAAGGGTGACGAAATCTCTTGAAATGCTAAAATTTGGTTTTAAATCCCAAGTAACATAAAATGCTTTTGAAGTGCCAGTTTAAAATGTAGTGAGTTGGATTTTTTTTTGCCATGGATAATTGTGCTGCAGCAATAGTCACAGGATGCATATTATCCAATGTTATTTTGTTAAAGCTCCGATCAATGCTGGCAAACTTTTAGAAACAATTAGCCCTTTGATTTAAACGTTGCCTCCATAAGAGGCAGGGACTCTTGTTTTATATAGGCCCTGTCGTAAGGGTTTATGGCAGCCAATGTGCCCTGTAGGATTTCACAGTAAAGTTAAATCATAAGTTATTCTTTGCAAAGCATTACAGGTTGCTGTTAATAAGGGAAGTGATGCAAATCTTGATCACTGTGAACATAAGCTTAGCAGTTTTATAGCAAGACAATTTCTACTGCCCTTGCAGTGCATATGCACGAAGCTATGCAGCGAGTTAAACACCTCAAAGCTCAACCAGCAAGGAAGCTTTCTTCAGGATTTTTAATGTGATCTTGCTTGTGAAGCTGCAGAAAATGAAGTAAAATATGTATTGAATGTGGTATAGGATCATTGTATGCCTGAATATACTAATACTGCTGATTTATCCTCACAATCAGTACACATATGTAATACTCCATAAATTAGCTGTGTAAACAAAAGTAGACTTGTGGTGCTGTGTTGTCTTAATAATAAATGATAAACATAATACTTCAAAGTATATCTGCTAAATATTCACCAATATTAATAAAAACTTGCTATTTCAAGGGCTAATAAAGTGGAGATGTGTACTTCATATTGAATACAAATTAGCTGGAAATAATATATATAGTAAAAAAAAACAGCTTGTGTATAGGAAGTGATGTTCATACAAACCGCTGTGCTACTGGAGGCCAGATCAGTTCCTATGACAAGTTGTTCCCTTGGTAGTATGGTGTAATGTCCTTCTGGTTTATGTACTCGTGTTTGGGACTGAAATTTGTTTTCTAACTTTAGTTGGAGTTTGAGCAGAATTTATGAATCATTTGGGGCTTTGCTTTAAGATAAAGTTCATGACAGTTATATTTGAGGAAATGCTTGAAGGTGGAGATTATATTGGGATATCATCCTTGTCAGGTAGTTGATCATTTTGATAAGTAACAATTCCTTAATTTTGATATAGTTATGGATAAGGGCAAGACTGGACCCTTTGTGGTGGGAGGAGGTAGTGTTAAATTGGGGGCACACTAATTACAATGCAGAAACGGGGACAGTAGATTGGGAGAGGCTTAGGGTAAATCCACACCTGATGTGTTGGAGTCTTTTAAAGGCCAGCTGGTTAGGGATCAGGATGAGCATGTTCCTGTGCAGGTGCAAGATGAGCATGGCAGCTTGGGTTCAGGCAGTTTAGATGACAATCATTTGAAGTTTAGACAAATGGGGAAAAAGTTGAAATCTGAAGGCCTTGGAAATATGAGGAAACAGGAAGAACTTGAGCATTAGAGGATTACAAGGGGCTGCAGAATGTCTTTAGGAAGAAGGATTAAGAAGAACCCTAAAGCATTGTGCATTAATTACAAGAAAACCTGGGGAGGGTTTTCTGTAGGGAGCAATGGGAAGTTGGTGAGATCTTTAAATACTTGTGTATTTTCCCTTAGATTGGTGTGTAAACTGCAAGTAGATCGAGTAGATAGTACTTTTCGCAAAGTGGAAATCTTAAATGCTAGAGGGCAAAAGTTGGTGAGAGGAGGGGAATGCTTCAAGGAGATGTACAGGGCAAGTTGTTTTTTTTTAGGAGAATGGTAGGCTCCTGGAATGCCCCGCTAGGGGAGATGACAAGCATATAAAAGAGCAATGTTAAGGAGCATTTGGCTGACATGTGAATGAACAGGGATGATGGACCATGTGCAGGCAAGTGACTTAGTTTAGATTGGTATCATTGCACAAATATAGTGGGCTTAAGGTTTCTGTTTGTGTTGTACTGCTTTCTGTGATGTTTCTGCCCCAGGCTCACCTCAAACATTTCATGATCCAGAAAGTTATTTTAGCTATGCTTTTTTTTAAGTCTTTAAGTACCAAGAATTGATGTCTGATTAAAATGGATTGGGACATTTCTGTTTAAGAAATGTTAATTCACAGGAATTGAGGTTTTGTAATGGCATATGGGTTTTGTAATTTCTTGTAATCTGATACAATATTGTGTGGTTTGACTGGAAGACAACAGTGTCAGAGAAAGGTTGCATTGAGTTTATTTGCTCTTAATGCAAGAAAATGAGTCTTTTGGTGTTATGTCGGATAAAATTTAACTTGATGAAATTTGTAAAAATGTAGTTTAACCATTAGTGTGTTTGTTTTTCTACCCAGCGTCAGCTGAAGTAGATGTAACAATTCTTGATCACTTCTATTTCTTCCTGACAGGTAGACAGCACCGAGCAGTGCAGCCTTTCAGCGACGAAGATGCATCCATTGAAACCATGAGCCACTGTAGCAGTTTCAGTGATCCTACCAGCTTGGCTGATGATAGTACAGAAACTGATCAAAGTAAGGTGCCATTGAATTCTCACCAGTACCTCTATGAAATTCCTGCCTCTGTAGATTTTGAAATCTAGTAACTGGATTCTCTGGACCCTGGACACTCCTGTTTATTTTTTTCTCGGAATGAGGTGTACGTGAACTGACTAAGTCTAATAACAAGATTGGCAAAATTACTTTATTGACTACCAACTGTGAACAGGCTGTTAGGGAAACTGATTCACCCAAAGGAAAATAAGGATTTGAGACCTGCTTTCCTTGTGTAGCTTCACCGTGCATAATTTATGAACTGGTTACGTTAGGCTTGTAGTTCCCAAAGCTCTCCACTGCTAGGGGTTTACTTGTTTCTTATCTTTGTTAATGACTGTTGCAACTGAGATGCTGACTGTGTAACTTGCAGTTTGAAACAAAGTTTCAAATTAATAACTTGAACTAAATTTTTGAGCCAACTTTTAAAAATTTAACCAGTTCTCTAATTTTATATATTAACATTAGTCCACTGGGATCTCCTCCATTGAGAATGTGGAGGCAACCCCAGTGGGTCTCAGAATTGTTTTGAATAAAAATTTTGCAGTTAACACAAAAGAGACAATAATTGTAAAACATTGTGGCCATCTTATACATCCATTCAACATATTTGTCTAATGTACATAATTTTTAAATGACCCAAATGACTAAACGGGTGATCTCTTTCAGCTGTTGAAGATCTTGATGAAGAAGCAAGCCAAGAGGATTATGACTATAAACTGAGAGGATTAATTGACAGCACTCTTGATAAAAGGTAATTCAGATCCATAGTATACTAAATGTATACTGAATGTCTATGCTTCAGAAACTGTTCTTTTGATAGACATTGTTTTATAACCATATTTTAGTCATCAGTTTTGGAGTTGAAATAGATGTTATTCAGTAGTTTTTTTTTCCCCTGTATGCTGCAGAGGCACTTAAACATGAGCTTGTATATTCATTAAATGTTAGATGACAATTGGATTTGCCAGGGAAGAAGTTGAATAGAAATGGGCTTCTATTCAGCACTTTCTCCTCTCCCCACCCTTCTTTCTCTTCCCCCGCATCTCCTGAATAAAGTTGGTGAGATTCAGTGGATACATTGTTGTGACACCATGACAAGGCCATAAACAGAGGAATAATTAATGAAGTATACCAGTTCTTAAGTTTCAACATCAAATTGTGGAGGGTAAACCTTATTTCCCCATATCTTCAAAAGACTTCTCTTTTTCTATTAGATTATGAATGCCTTTCCAAAAGATTACATTAAGTCGTACAACATTCAAATTTGTAATAGTCTAAAATTTTGGATTATTGATAATTTTTGTCAATTGATAAATCCATGGTTTTCACCTGTGTCTTGAAGTTAACCTGTTACTTTCCTACTAAGAATTGTCAATTATGGTGAAGTACATGAATTCTTTTTGTACAGCTGGGTTTGGTGGTACAAGTAGTATTTATTAATGGAATGGGAATTGCTGATCTTGTTTGATGGATCTCTTTAAAAATCTGTTTAACTAATGCATGTTTGCATCCACAGTGCAAAGGTCAGACTATCTGCCCTTGAAGGATTGAAATCTGCTTTCTCTTCCAAACTCCTTTATGACTTTATCCTGGAAAGAAGGGTGACTCTAACAGACAGTATTGAGCGTTGTCTGAAGAAAGGTAGATTGGAGATCTTGTTTCCTCATTGCTTAAGCTAATCCCATCTTGATTGGTGATGATCTTGGAACAATAATTGTCTATTTGTTGACTGTTTGAATTTAGAATGACGCAAGTCCAATTGTACTGCTTTGCTGAATTGTACTGATATTGCTTGATTTTTGGTTTTGTATGTATTGATGCAATACATATGTTTCAATTTGTTTATTTAAATTTAGCTATCCATATAATGTTAACTTGATGAACAATTTTGAAACAACTATTCTATAAATCAATAACCGGTCAGTTTTTTTTTCCTCTTTTCACAAAAAGGAAAAAGTGAAGAACGATGTGTTGCCGCCCAAGTTGCTTCTCTTCTCTGCATTCAGCTGGGATCTAGCATTGAAAGTGAAGAGGTCTTCAAAAGTTTGAGGCCCATTTTCAAGACCATCCTTACTGACAAATCAGTCTGTGTGCAGTCACGGAGAGCTGTAGGTAGCGTTTGTTCTTAAACATTTATTGAAATAATTGACTATTTTGATATTAACACAATTTTGCTTTGCTTCAAGTGTGCTACAAGTTTGGCTATTTGTTGCTACGTTGCAGCTGATGATATTGAGGTGAGCATGGTGTTTATTTTAAGAAAATGAATGTAAATTCAGAACTGAAGTCTAAAACTAATAGTTTTCTCTATTTTAAAATAGGATCTGCACTTAACAATGACCTACCTTGAGAGCACCTTTACAGCATCTTACCAGAAGCAGGATAAGACGATTGGTGTCCAAACAACACAGTTGGATATCACTACATTAGTAGCATGGACACTACTGCTAACAATTTGTCCAGCCTCATTGATGAAGAGAGTATTTGAAGTGTATGTATAGTTGATATGACTTAATTGCTTTCTAGCAGAATGATTTCTGAAAGCTTTTTTTTGCCTTGGATAACAATACACACTAGATTGGGGATACTAGCTCTGGCTAATTGGTTAAAATCCATAAAATAATATCAGTTTTTGTTTGGATGCTTTATTTTGAGTGATGCTAATGAGATTTGGGATTGTGGTAGAATTGTTTTTATGTGCTGAAATTGTAAATCTGCAAGCCATTATTCTAAATTGTGGTTATATTTTAAACTGGAAGCTAATCTTCCAGCAAAGCTGCTTCTGACTTTAGTTTCTTAAAGATTTAAAACGTGTAGCACGGTTTAAAACATGACAATAATAATTTTATTTATTGTCCATCTAGTTTGTGATAATTTTATTTCTAGGTTGTTGAAGATAATGCTTCATTTTATTTCCATTTCAGCCATTTGCCCAAACTTCCTTGTCTTCTTTCATGTGGTGATGTGGATATGAGAATTGCTGCTGGAGAGACAATGGCACTTTTATTTGAATTGGCCAGGGATATCTATGATGTAAGCAAATGTTTTCTCTATCTCTCAGTCATCAAGTATGGATTTTGGTAAAATAATTGAATTAACTAATACGTAAATCACTTGGTCTTATGTGAAGTAATGTTTAGGTGTTTTATTTTTTTCCCCAAAGAATCATAAAAGTTTTGTGATATTGAAAGCCTATCATCCTATGGTGTCTTTGCTAGTCAGAGGTACCCTTTGTCATCTGCTCAGTACAAGGTCCACCAGGACAGAGCTGCTTGGTTATACAATATTTGTTGTTAGGGTGGGAGCCCTCACTTTCCTTGCAGGTGGTGTGTTCTTGAATGGCTGGAAATCGCATGTGACACATCAAATGAGTTTCTATGTGGGCATAGGGAAAAAGTTTCCTTCTGATTAGAGTCAAATCATGCTTATTAACAGGGAGTGGTCTACCCAGAAACCATGTCATTCCCTGTTACGTTGTGAGCCTAGTCCAAATTTTGGTCCCTATCTAGCATTGTATGAAAAGGTAGTCTACTGGTGGGATTTGGTGTCATTTATAGCAGCGGTCCCCAACCACCGGGCCGCAAAGCATGTGCTACCGGGCCATGAAGAAACGATATGAGTCAGCTGCACCTTTCCTCATTCCCTGTCACGTACTGTTGAACTTGAACATAGGGTTGCCAACTGTCTCGTATTTGCCGGGACATCCCGTATATTGAGCTAAATTGGTTTGTCCCATACGGGACCACCCTTGTGCCGTATTTCCCCCACTAAGGTAGAGCGTTCATATGAAACCTTTCGTGCCGAAATGGCGTGAAGCAAAGAAGCAATTACCATCAATTTATATGGGAAAACTTTTTGAGCGTTCCCAGACCCAAAAAATAACCTAACAAATCATACCAAATAACAGACAAGACCAAAAATAACACTAACATATAGTAAAAGCAGGATTGATGTGATAAATACACAGCCTATATAAAGTAGAAATGTATGTACAGTATAGTCGGGAAGATGAAGGCAAAACCAATTTGTGGGATCGACACATACGCGCATGCGCACATCATATGTGCACGTCACGCATGCGCACACAGGTGCCCGCGCAAGGCTTCATGGTCGTGGTAGTCTTTCCTGGGGTAAAGTGTCCCGCGATTTGACTGCTACTTTTGTCCCTTATTTGGGAGTGAGAAAGTTGGCAACCCTAACCGTAAAAGACATGTTGAGGTGAGTTTAACCCTACTTGAACACCCCTCCCCACCCCCGGTCGGCCGGTCCACGGTGCAAAAAAGGTTGGGGACCCCTGATTTATAGAATGCTTGGCTACTAGAATGGTGGGTGTGGGTCTTATATGGATTGCAGTTTTAAAGAGCTGGAATGGCACAATTGGCCTTGGATGTTTTGAATTATCCTTGCCTTAATTGACCATAAAATGTTGCCTTTCACTATTGCAATTCTAAATGGCAGTGCCAGGAATTATGCATTCACTTCTAGTTCCCTCATTTGATACTCTCCGTTGAATCAAAAAAGCTTTTCTTAAAAAAAATCATTCAGTACGTGTGCAAATACACTTTCAAGAGTAATGTTTTTCTGTACTTTGTGTATTGCTGTATAATAACTAAATCAAGTATTTATAACAGAAATGGTAGGGTCCTTACTGTAAGTCTTTCTAATGGTTGAATATCTCTGAACAGGACTTTGAGTTTGAAGATATGGAGCTTCTTCGTTGCAAGTTGAAATGTCTGGCTACAGATAGTAACAAGTATCGAGCCAAAACAGACAGGAAGAAACAGCGGTCTGTATTTAGAGATGTCTTGAAGACTGTAGAGGTAATAATTCTGGTATTGTTAATGCAATTATTTTTCACATGTAAATTTATTTTTCAAATGTTCATTTTCTGGCTTTGAAATTTCATCTTTCCACTCATTTTATTTTAAAATGACAACTTTGGATTTCTCCTTAATTCAGCCTCCTTCCTTTATTTTCTTATTCTGCAACTATAAAAATTTCTATAAATAAAGCAGAGGAAACCAGGATATGACTGTTTCGGAAATTAAGCTCATTAAACTGGTGTAATTTCTAATTTGGGGCTGCAGAGTGTTTGTTACTTTTTTTGAAAATGCATTTCATAATCCTGTACCATATGGTGCAGATTTCATACTTTGTCTGTTTTGTGACTTATCTTGTCCTGTGTTCTGGCAATCGCTACTTGTCAAATTTATAGTTTGAATTAGGTTGGTATTAGTCTAGTTCTGTGATCAGCATCAATACTGAGAGACACTATTTGTCCATCATCCAACATATTAAATAGTGCACAGTATCTATAGTAGAAGGTAATATTCTCACTAAATAGTTAAAATATTTCTTACCTTGCTGCAAGTTTTTTCTGGAGTTTTGTCATTTTCTCATTGAATTTTAAGGAGTGAGTTAGAATTTGCTGTTGAGGTTCGTACTTGTATAAATTCCGTAATGAGTAATGAAAAAATATCCAGTTATTCAACAGTAGCAATAATGTTCTACCATTTCATAAAAATGGGATTTTACTGTCTTCCTCATAGATGGAGTAAATTTTCTATATTTCCTTTGCATGAACTAGATGGAAAATTTATTGCATGCAAATATCAAATTACTATCAACATCTTGGTTACTAAAATTGAATTAATGAAAACATATCTCATTTAGTTTAAGTTTGATTTATTGGGGATTTTTAACTTGGTTATCGTCTAACTTTCTATCTCCTCCATTCCACTTTGATTATTGAATTTGCCTTTATTTATATTTTTCAACTTTTCTAATTTCACAGTTATTTAATCTGATTTGGGAAGCTTTTGGTTGGTGGTTCTCATTTTGCAGTATTAAGTAAAATTCTCATAATTTGCAAAAATCTATAGGGTTTGGACTTGTGTTAAATTATGGGCTGTTTCTATTTGGCAGCAGAGAATTTGTTTCATTATTGAATGCGTGCAACAGGGTTCCTGAAATTAAAATTTACTGAAACTTTCTTTGTGGTAGCTAAGAGTCGGATGCTTTTCCAATTGTCAAAAAGACATTCGCCAAAGGATGGTGCTGTACCAGAAATGATCCCAACAGTAGTGGAATGCATCCTTAAACACTTTAATAAAAATGTTCTAGTTGGTCACTAACCTAATTTCATGGGCTTACCAAGCATATTAAATGGTGGAAGCTTTACAACTTGAATGCAGTTATCCACTGCAGAATGCTTTTTAATGGATTGTCTTAACAATATTAGTGCTGAATTAACTTTTGTGCTTCCTATCCAATAACTATAGTAAACAAATAGCATGTACGTATTTCCAAGCTGTTATTTTGTTAGAGGTAAATGTCATTGGAAGCCAAGTATTTTTACAGGTGGAAACTTAAAGAAAACTGCTGTGTATGTAAAAGAGTAATCTCCCCACAAAATTTTTGTAACATCCTCGTTATCTCTATTATAATCAGTGACTGACTACTTTCCCACTTGATGTCTGCCTTGTACAGATATGTAAATGCACAATTAAGTTCATTAAATGCGTAACTGACTAAGTTTCTGCCCTATGTATTTTCTGAAAATTCTGAACTTAAAGCTGGGAATTTGCCACCCAAAATGTTGCAACTTGCTCCAATTTGTTGAATGGGTTCTTTTTGTTTTCTGTAGGATGGGGACTTCGATCCTGAAACTATTACGTTTGGTCCTGAATGCATGTATATTGATACATGGGTGAAAAGGCGTACATATGAAACCTTCAAAGAACTACTTGCATCTGGTATAAGGTTCCATCTACAGGTTAGCAGATTTCAAATGAGCAAAGATATAACTTGTAATTGCAAACAAGAGAAAAATCTGCAGATGCTGGAAATCAAAATAATACACACAAAATGCTGGAGGAGCTGGGCAGGCCAGGCAGTATCAATGAAAAACAGTAAACAGCCAACTAGTGAAGGGTCTCTGTCCAAAATGTTGACGGTTTACTCTTTTTCCATAGATGCTGTCCGGCCCGTTGAGTTCCTCTAGCATTTTGTGTGTGTTAACTTGTAATTGCATTGCTTTTAGGACAGCCAATTTTTTTTTTGGAGTATGCACAAAAGCCATTTTGCACAAATAACCATAAATGGAGCTTTTTCCAGTTTAAATTTGCATATTGCAAACTTGAACACAGATTAGACAGTTGATAGGCAATTACTGCAGGAAAAGGCTGGAGTGCAATGGACTTCCTGAGTCAAAAGACAAAATCTGCAGTGCCTGCTACTGTAGGCTGATTATGACAGAAATTGTTTTCAAGGACGAAAATACTGGGTGGTTTGATAACTGATATTGATTTTTCCAGCACTCCCCTCCATATTACTGAAATGTTGAGATACTAGCAACTGGTCGTGGCATAATTCTTAAACTTGATGTTGATTTTGGCTGCATGAACTCCAGTACTGCAACTTTTGACCAGTCTTTTGAGTGCAACTTGCTCAGTTTTAGTTTTCAATAAATTATTTAGTAGATGTCTGTATAACGAAACAATATTTCTGCATTTTAATTACCTTTTGGAGTATAAATAGAAGGTACTTTTTAAAAAAAATATAACGGGAGTGTAAGAATTGTGTGCAGTAGATTGGGTGTATTTGGAGTCTACTTATTGAGTTTACTTGCTACATATTGGTCATCCAGTCTTTGGTCATTCAATTGCCTTTTTTTAAAATAATAATTGGCAGAAATTCAGCTCATTACTGCAACCTTTTAAAATAAAAATTAATAAATCTCAAAGACAAAGGAACTGTTGTATGGTTCTTGGCCTAAAAAAAATGGCAGCTATTTATTCCCCTCCATAGATGCTGCCTGATCTGAGTACCTGCAGCTTTTTGTACATTACTCTGCCATTGCTTCAAGCAGTATATTCCATGTATCATTCTTTTTAACTAAAATTGATCCTCCTTGTCTCTGCATGTCTGACATCGAGAAACTAACTAGCTATTTGAGCTTGGCAGAAGTCCATAGTAATTCTTAATGACCTTTCTGTTAAACTATTGCAGGAAGCCATGCAAGGGAAGATGAAAAATTGCTTTTGACCTGTTTAGAGCAGGAAGTTGTCAAGTATGCAGCTTGACTGCACAGTCAAGTTAGGAATGGAATTGTGGAAGTTATGGACTTTAGACTATGACCAGAGTTGAAGTCCTTCCAATTGTAAATGAAATGGCACAGATGTGACATGCTTTTCAAAGTGTTATGACTCAGCCCCTTGAGCTGTTTTAAAACTCAATTGACTGCGTATTTGTGAGTCAAAGTTGTATAGTTTCTGCCTGTACCTCTATTTTTGGAGTTCATAGAACTGGGAAAGGATGTGCTGGCTTTTTTTTAAAGCATACTAGAGTTTTTTGCTGCTGTATTCACTAGATGTACCATATGTGTTTGAAGCTGTTTTACGGGAACAAATGGAATGGTAGATGTACTTGAATTGCTGCAGTACAGATTCTAAGAATTGTTCTTGGATGAACCATTTTGGAATAATTAACAGCTACTTCTCTTCAACAGGCTAATGAATTTGTGCGCAGTGTCTTTGAATTGGGACCTCCACTCTTGCTTGATGCTGCTACTCTTAAAGCAACCAAGACTTCTCGAGTTGAACGGGTAAGGCTAAGTCTCATACGAGAAGGCAAACAATAATGTTCTTGGGGAGATGGAAAAGTGCAAGGTCAGCAATTGAGTGGAAGGTGGTGTGCAAATTTTCTAATCATTTTGCTGGGATCAATGTTATAATTTGATTTTGAAATTACTACTCATGAAGTGTTGGCTGTTTTTAAAACTAACATTTACAGGCTTTACAGCTTTTTCATTTGCTGTTTTTCAGCACTTTTACAACTCTGCTATTTGCAAGGCTAGAACGAAAGCCAGGAACAAATTCCGTGACAAGAGAGCAGACATTGGAGAATATATATAAATTCCTGCCAAATTCAAAAGGTGCTTTTCTGTGAGAAGTGTGTAGCTATTATACTTGATCTGTTTATGTAGCAGATGGAGAGAATCTTTCTTTCCTCTGCCCCTTTGTTATAAGTATTTATCTGGTCATAATAATTTTCCAATTACTTCTAACTATCCACCCAGATCTGGGTTTATTTATTTTGTAAATTTGCACAGCTTAATGATGCTACTTGTGTGTGATTTTAATTGATGTAGGTAAATATCTGAAACTCATTTACTGTTAGTACTGTATAATGCTACAATTAGTTTAATGTGACCAGATTTTTTTTAATATACAAAATGACCATTGGTATCATATCCAAATGTAATGGCTAATGTTTGTTCCAGTCAATTTTTGCAATAAATTGGGGAATTTGGCTCTGGAAGTGTGCAGTTATTGGGATCCATGTGTTAATGTTTTAAATCACTCGTGTAGAAAATGATATGCCATGCAGGACACGTCTTGGAACAAAGGTGTTGCATATTATGTGGAGCAAGAATTACAGCAGGGTAGTAGGATTAAACATTTTACTGAGTCATGTTAGTAACAGTGCATGCTGTGCAGCTTGGAGTGTAGCAGGTGCGCTTGCAGACGATTGTGCAGTGAATCAATTGGATCGCATGTGCACTTGCCATATTCTCACAATCAATCTAATATGGTGCAAAAGGTATCCTCTTTATTTCATTTCAGAATAAAGCAAAATTCTATTTGCGCGGTCTTGGAAACCAATTAACCTAACCTGTCCTCAATATGAAGTGTACTGTCTTCCTATGGAAGAGAATGGTAGCTGCAATAGTAAATCTGTGGCTCCCACGTCACCTTTCATATTGCTTTTGTTCCCAACCTGGGATCCACAGACACTTCAGTCTGTAGCGGTCCATAGCATAAAAAAGGTTGGGAAGCCTGCTCTAATGGCAATAAATGACAGCAAAATCTCAGCCAATTTGAGTGCCTAAGACTATGAGGAAGTGCAAATCCTGTCAAATGTTTGTTTATTTAGAGATACATGTGGGAAAGGCTCTTCTGGCTCAATGAGCCACATTGCCCAGTAAACCACCTATTTAACCCCAGCCTGATCACAGAATAATTTACAATGATCAATTAACCTGTTGTGTCTTTGGACTGTGGGAGGAAATAGGAGCATCAGAGGAAAGCCACACAATTATAGGGTGAGCATGCAAACTCTGAACTCTGGAATGCCCAAGCTGTAAAGCATCATGCAAACCACTAAGCTACCATGGCACCCCAAAATGGATGGGCAGGTTCTTGAGAATGGAGACCAAAGGTTCTCTTAAGAATATGTCTGTCTAGACCACTTCAATTTGGCTTCTTTCTCCAGGTACCAGGTTGGCGAGTCACACTAATGTGAGCGAGCTAGCTGCTTCATCAGGATCGTCTGGAGCATTAGCATTTTTTAAGGGAAGATGCATTTTACTTGAGCAGATAGTACCAAGTATTCTATAGGTGGAAAAGTGATTGCATAAACAATTTAGAACACAGTTAAGTCTCTTTGTATGAGCAAAATCCATAGCAATTGGTACTGAGCACTGTGGAGCTCCATTGACAGCTTTCCAGTTGTAAATATACCTGTCAATCTTAAGCCTTTGATTCTTGCCACTGAGCCAATTTGACTATTGAAACCCCTGAGATTAGCTCATGTGGGGTCTTAACTGAAGTCTTGCCAAATCAAACATACTGCAGTCATTGATTTACCTTGATGACCTCCAGTTTGATCAATGGCTAGACTGTGCCAACTATGACTAGTCTGTCTTTCTAAATGAAAATGTATACTATTTTAGAATTGATTCCTATAATTTGCTAACTGAAAGTAAACTATTTAGAATTATTTGGTGTATCCCTTTCTCCCTTTGTAAGTGACGGTTAGCATTTCTCCTGCACCAGGAAGGAGTGAAATGAACCTCTAAAATTATCTCCCTTGTTTCTTTTAACAATAGTTAATTATTCACCTTCAAATATGCTAAACCCCTTGATACTTTCCCATTTGCTGTTTGCAACAACCAATATTTCACAATTGTTCACGTGATTTAGCAACTTCATTCCTCTTTTGTGCAGATATTTGCAAAGTTCTCATTCTGAATTTTATCAGCCTCTGCTTCCAGATGCAGATTGGAATAATTTGTTACTGATGTATGTGTGTTTTTATATTAAAAAAAGCTCTTGCAGTACAGTGCAAAGACAATTTATAAATTACAAATGGTGTCAACTAAAATAATGAGGTAGGGTTCATGGAACATTGAGAAATCTAATGGGAAAAGTGAAGAGGCTATTCTGTGTTTTTCAGTTTTGGCTAAAAAGCTGGTCAGCTTTTCATTCCTAACTAGGTCCAACACCTTATTTTCTTGTGTATTTTATGTTCAAAACATTTATGGACTAATCTGGAATTTTGTCCTCATCCAATAACTGTTGCATTAAAGGTGCTATATTAATTGTACATTGTATTTAATTAGCTAATCCGGGCTGCAAATACCATGAATACTTTATTGAATTAAATCAATATGCAATTGTTTAGCAACAGAGTTGTATATGTAATTAGAGGTGAGAAACAAGTGAACTTATGAAGAAAGTAATTTTGCACTCTATTGCTTTTTTAAAAAAAAAACAAAAAAAAAATCTCAATCTTTCTTAAGTTTTGGCTTTGATGCACTTGAAGTAGAAACTCCAGACCACTGTGATCCCATTGAACAGTCTGCACGTGCATCAACTGGTGGGAACAAAGCTGACTTAGTTGTCTCCTGTACTGCTTATGAAAATTTTCATTGGTATATACAGTTGATTCGTACAATCTTAGTGTTTGGGAATATCCTCCTATGAGTATGCCCTTATGGGGACAAGAACAATCAGAGGTGGAGCCACACAGTAATGCTTCGGTCAGAAGAGGGTCATTATGGGCTCAGGTAGACAGCAGCTCTCAGGGTGTGGATATCATCTGACTAACCCCATTTCGAATCAGCCAGTGTACACGTCACATGCTTCCAACCCACTGTCTTCTGTTTCCTGATCCTATCGCATTTCCCAGAAAAATCCGTTTTCTACTTCCGTTGCACTCACTGTGATCACACCTACTGAGTTAGTGTGTGTGTGGAATGTGAGAATGTTCTACTGAGTCCGTGTGGGTGGAAGTCAGAAACAGGAAAGGAGCAGTAACTACTGGGTGGTTTTTATAGACACCGCACCCCCCCCCCCCAATAGTAACAGGGATATTGAGGAGCAGATGGGGAGGCAGATTGTGGAACTGTGCAATAACAATAGGGTTATTGTGATGGGAGATTTTAACTTTCCTAATATTGATTGGCATCTCCTTAGCGCAAGGGGTTTAGATGAGGTGGAGTTTGTTAGGTGTGTTCAGGAAGGTTTCCTGACACAATATGTAGATATGCCACAGGAAAGTGGATGATTGGAAGGTAGTGGATATTGTCTACAGGGACTTCAGTAAGGCCTTTGACAAGGTCCTGCATGGGAGGTTAGTTAGGAAGATTCATTCACTAGGTATACATGGAGAGGTAGTAAATTGGATTAGATATTGACTCGATGGAAGAAGCCAGAGAGTGGTAGTGGAGAATTGCTTCTCTGAGTGGAGGCCTGTGACTGGTGGTGTGCCACAGGGATCAGTGCTGGGTCCATTGTTATTTGTCATCTATATCAATGATCTGGAAGGTAATATGGTAAATTGGATCAGCAAATTTGCTGATGATACAAAGATTGGAGGTGTAGTGGACAGTGAGGAAGGGTTTCAAAGCTTGCAGAGGGATTTGGACCAGCTGGAAAAATGGGCTGAAAGATGGCAGATGGAGTTTAAAACAGACAAGTATGAGGTATTGCACTTTGGAAGGACAAACCAAGGTAGAACATATAAGGTAGGGCACTGAGGAGTGCAGTAGAACAGAGGGATCTGGGAATACAGATATAAAATTCCCTGAAAGTGATGTCACAAGTAGATAGGGTGGTAAAGAGAGTTTTTGGTACATTGGCCTTTGTAAATCAAAGTATTGAATATAAGAGTTGGAATGTTATGGTGAGATTGTGAGGCCGAATTTGGAGTATTCTGTGCGGTTTTGGTCACCAAATTACAGGAAGGATTTTAATAAGGTTGAAAGAGTGCAGAGGAGGTTTACAAGGATGTTGCCAGGACTTGAGAAACTCAGTTACAGAGAAAGGTTGAATAGGTTAGGACTTTATTCACTGGAGCGTAGAAGAATGAGGGGAGATTTGATAGAGGTATATAAAATTATGATGGGTATAGATAGAGTGAATGCAACCAGGCTTTTTCCACTGAGGCTAGGGGAGTAAAAAACCAGAAGACATGGGTTAAAGGTGAAGGGGGAAAAGTTTAAAGGGAACATTAGGGGGGGCTTCTTCACACAGAGAGTGGTGGGAGTGTGAAGTGGTAAATGCGGGTTCACTTTTAACATTTAAGAAAAACTTGGACAGGTACATGGATGAGAGGTGTATGGAGGGATATGGTCCAGGTGCAGGTCAGTGGGACGAGGCAGAAAAATGGTTTGGCACAGCCAAGAAGGGCCAAAAGGCCTGTTTCTGTGCTGTAATGTTCTATGATTCTATTTCCCTTCCATGCTACTTCTACATGTTGACGGAGATGCAACATAAGGAATTGTATTCTAGATTCCATTTAATCGGGGCACATCAGGATCAGTATGTTTTGGCCCAATTAGCCGAAGTTTCATGGAAATAGTTTAAAAAGGTATAAAAAAAGACAAACTGAGTAGCAAATTATGTATTTGAATGAAATACAGAACAAATTAGAGCACTACCAATGCTACCGTACTATAAAACTATAATTCACCCAGTTTTGTATTAAGGTTTTGATGATTGTATCCTCCAAATCTTCATTTTCATTGTAATATTCAAGATGATTGCCGATACCTTCAAATTCTCCATACTAGTACTAAATTGTTAAAGTAATGAACACAAAATGTTGGAGGAACACATTTCCATTGTAACATTCAAGATTGTTGATACCTTCAAATTCTTTGTGCTCGTACTAAATTGTTAAAGTAAGGAACACAAAATGCAGGCCAGGCAGCACCTATGGAAAAAAGTACAGTTGGCTTTTTGGGCTGAGACCTTTCGGCAGGGCTGGAGAAATAAAGATGATGGATAGAGTTAAAACGTGGAGGGAGGGGAGGGAGAAACACAAGGTGATAGGTGAAACCGGGAGTGGGAGGAGGTTGAGAGGAGTAAAGAGCTGGGAAGTTGATTGGTGAAAGAGATACAGGGCTGGAGAAGGGGAGAGAACAGAAGGCCATGGAAGAAAGAAAAGAGGGGAGGAAGACCAGAGGGAGGTGATGGGCAGGCAAGGAGATAAGCTGAGAGAGGGACAAGGGGATGGGGAAGGTGAAAACCCTCTTTTTCACCAATCAACTTCCTAGCTCTTCATTCCTCCCCCATCCGGTTTCATCTATCACCTTGTGATTCTCTCCTATTCCCCCACCTTTCAAATCTACTCATTTTTTTCCCAGTGCTGCAGGAGGGTCTTGTCCGGAACTGTCAACTGTACAGTTTTCCATAGATGCTACCTGGCCTGCTGAGTTCTTCCAGTATTTTGTGTGTGTTGCTTGGATTTCCAGCATCTGCAGATTTTCTCTTGTTCGTTAGAGTAATGAAATCATTACATTTTCAGTCCTAGCCATTTCTGGCATCGCTGCTTGAGACCACAGTGAGCAAAACAATTCTGAATTGTCTTGGTGATTATTTCTCACCAACTATAGTGAGAAAAATACTGCTTTTTTGATCACTAACACATGCAACTAATGCTTTTTTTAAAGCTTCGCTCTAAGCATGGTATAGTTTGTAACAGCCAAACAAGTGCACATGACTGATGCTAGTTAGAAACTGTTTGGCAACAGTCTCATGTCCCAGTTACGCAGCGTAGTGTCTCAAATAAATGAAGAGACGTCCAGTTTTTGTTCTTTAAGTGTTGTCCCAAATAAGCAGCTGCCCTGCTTAACTGATGGCCCAGTTAAATAGAATCCACTGTACAACAATGGAGAATTTTTGCCATAAATACTCTTTGCTGATTTTGCATTAGACCAGACACAATGAGAGAAAATCCAGTTTAACTGTCTAGGTACCCTTTGTAATTTCATTGATGTTTATAAGCGATGCGCCACAAGCATTTGCTGCCCAAAAGGTGTGTATACCAAACAAACTGTAGCTATATTTATTCTCAGCTGATTCAAAGGTACTAAATTCAAATCATAATGCAAAACAAAACTTCATTGTTTAGGGATTCCATCTCTTGTGCTTAGGGGGAACATTGACTCAGACCATGAGAGGCTTGTGTCGGGCATTTTCATGCCTTACAAGGCGCAGATTGGAAGTCTGTGTGGGGCACCACTCCTCGCACAGACACTAGACCAAGGTGCCTTGCTCAAGGACACAAATGCACTGCCACAGCTGAGGCTCAAACTAGTGACTAGACAAACTCCTTAACCACTTGGCCACGTGCCCAACGCAAACTTCTTTTTAACTTCCTTATCCCCGTGCTTAACTTCTTTTTAACTTTCTTATCCCTAGCACTGTAGTTTTTCTTTTACTTATGTTTTATTATTTCCTGCCTTCTCTGTGAACTGTGAATCCAGACAATAGAGGGATTAGGTTAATGATGGGACACAAATTGGTATTTTAACAGGCTGCCATTACCATGTGTTATTTCACACAATTAAGTACTAATTGGAGAGATCTTTATCCACTCGAGAAGCTGAAGTACATGGGAACTTTTGATCCACGAAACAAACAAGAAGTTTTCCACTCACAGTGCCTCTAGAAGAGGATTCAGCACTCCTTAGGGACAGGATAGCTTCTTCATTGTTCACCTCCATAGCATGCATCCATAACAATACCTGAAACTGGACACAAGTTACACTCAAAACAAGCTCCAATGTTTTCCATGTGGAAAGTGCACAATCCTTTTCCTAGGTCGTCTATTTATAAACAACACCAAATTTGCTAAAGGAAAGTGTGATTAGTGTTGATCTTTGCTCTGAATTTTAAATAAAGGCTGGCCAAACATTTGGTCTCCTGTTGCATTGGGTGAACACAGTGAATGCCCCAAGGCAATCCTTCCACTAAAACACCAAGTGGTAATTGTCCTGTTGACACTCGGTTCTGAACTTTGATTTAAATGCTTTAGCAAAGAGTAGCAGGATCCCACGTTATTGCTAACATATCATCCAAGCAACAATATACAGAATGAGTAAGATGTGAGTGTGGATTTTGGCAGATTTGGTGACAGATACAGCCCTCTTGTCACGTCTGCCACTGGAGTCCAAGTGCAAAGCCCAGTCTTGCTGGGATTTCCTAACGTCGCAGTAAAGAACTGACTCTCAGATTTTGCATCAGTCAGACATGATACAAGATCTGTGACCCCATTAATTCTATGATGATCAGACCTGTAGATTACGAGGCAAAGAGGAGGCTGTTATTTTGCTTTCTGTGTTTTTCCCCATTTAAAAAATATTTTTATATCCTAACATTATTGAAAATTATATACTATTATTTAAAAAAATATCAATTTTTAATATTTGCATCAATTTTAACTGGTTTCAAAAATTAAATCATAAGTTTGATGACATCTTTTACAAAATGCAAAGCCCCGACCTCAAATTTGCCTTCTCACAAGCAATTCAAGAACAGGACCTCTCATGCCCCATGTCTCTGGAAACCAATTTAAAGTCAAACTGCTTCTTAAAGCAATTTTGAATCCCCGCTTTCAAATTTCAAGCAACTATAGGTGGTAATATGATGGTGATTTTCTCACGTTTTTCAACGACTCCTGTAAGGTCTTGGCGGAGAAGGTCAGATCAAGGGGAGAAAGGTTCAGTTCCCAAATATTTGCAGGATCATCAGCAATGCAACTACTCAGTGGGACGGAGCTGGAGTGTTTGACTGGAATAGTGCCAGGTGCACGTCCCCAGTATTCAGATTCTGTGTAGGACAATGTTCAACGATTTCCAAGTGTAACAGGCAGGTATAACAACATATAATTGTATCTAGCAATACTTATTTCCACCCTCTAGACCACAGCCCAACAATTCCATCCATAATATGCTTCAGATTCAAATACAAGGGGAACCTGCCGAATCAATTTTTCCCATTCCAGAAAGTAATCTTTTTGGTCTCTTCACACCAATTCCAAACACATACCCTTGTCACATCCTCATATTTTTATGATCAACTCCTCTGAGCACTTTTTCCTCTGATGTCTCTTGTGTTTCTGCCCTCCCATCTTGTGAAGGCTCTAAACGAATCAGTCAGCAATAACCAGAACAAGGAGTGGTAAATAACCTTACTCATCAAAACCTTAGACATTCTCCTGTGCAATTGTCTTGACTTACTGATTCACTGAAAGTACCAGTGATCACTCCTAAGGACGTGTAGCTTAGATACAAGAGGTACTACAGGTGCTGGAAATCTAGAGCAATACAGACATTGAGCTGGAGGAGTTCAACCAGTGAGGCAGCATCTATGGTTGGGAATAAACAGTTGATGTTTAGGGCTTAGATATGGATAACTTGATCCTTAAGAGCATTTGAACAACTTTACGTGAAAAAGATTCTTAATAATACTTCATTGCTGATTCACCATGACCTTACCCTGACCCCAAAGTGACTTTTCCATGTGTCTATCACATATGCACATTTTATTATAAATATAACAAAACAGCCTTAGCACTTGATTTTTTTAAAGATCCTTCTGATCTTCAACCTACACTCAACCAAGAGACTTAAGGACTCTACAATTCATGTTCTCAATATATATTTATTTATTTATTTATTTATTTATTGTTTGCACAATTTACCTTTACTCGCACACTGGTTTTTTGGCAGTATCTGTGTATAATTTTTCATAAATTTTATTTTGTTATTTTCCTGTATATTCCTGCAAGAAAGTGAATCTCAATATAGTATATGGTGACATACATGTACTTTGATAATAATTTTACTTTGGCTTTGGTTTTGCAAATGCATTGCAACGTAGGTTTGGCAGTTTATGCATGAAAAGCTGACTGAGATTTATCTAACCTCAACTTGTTACAGTCTTATGCGGGACTAATAAAATGATAAGGCTGGATTTCATCTATATGGTCTGCTTTGATCATCTCTGAGTAGTTTGTATCTTATACATATTTTCAATGACTTCCTTGCTAATCTATCAGCCTTGGGGATAATTTCTGGAAATGCAGGTTAAAGAACCATTTCTAATCATTTTTGGAGCCAGCCAACAAGATTGAAAGGTTAATGTTTCCTTTAAGTAAAGATCCATAGATTTGTGCCTCTGTACATAAATAACATTGGGCTGTTCGTGCTTCACAAATTTTCATTTTAGATAAAGGAAGGCAATGTGGTATCACCATTAAAGAAATTAGTCTTAAATCCATTCAAATGAAAAAACATACAAAGAGGAGTTGTCCTCAGATCTATCTTATAAAAATGGTTCTTAGTCAATATTCCTACAACAGATTAGATATCTTAAATTGGAAATCCGAGTACTCACTGGTTGGAACTATATTTAGGTTGTGGGGATAGACTGAATCTCACAGCTTGTCCAGAATAATCTTGCCTCAGGAAAGGGATAAATTAATCCTCGACAAAGCTCAAGTACTACACTGTTCAAACTAAAATATTATCTGAACTTGGTAGTTTCTCTGAGAAAACATTTAATAGCCTGGTGATTTATTTATGCTTCACAGAATTCTACTCGATTTGTAATAAAGCCTGGTAAGTAGATTTTATTTTTGGTGGCAGTGGGCAACAGCAACAACTGCTAAAATTAAGACACTTGATTTACAACAACCCTTCACGTAACTCATGGAGACTAAATGGCGACTTCAGAATTTGGTGTAATATTATTCAATATGATACCAATTAACCAAAGTTAATTAGTGAAGTAAAGAAAAAAATCTTGAAACGTATAACTTAGAATAGAGATTCTGGCATTGGTGGTTAAATTAGAGCAGGATAATTTTATTTATTTTAAAATATTAAATTATTTTTGGAACTCAAGTAACAACTCTATAGTTGGTTTAAAAATCTAATCAACTAACAGCTTTATGCTATTTATTCACTTTTGGTTATAAAGAGACAGTCACTGTTTGGGCTTTATCACTGAATGTGTTAATTGACTTCGTAATTTTAGACCAACAGATGAGAGCTGGTCAAGTTAAGCTCTAACTTTTACTGCCGGCATCAGCAGAAAACATTTGATGACATACACTTGAATGTTCTTAATTGGGATACTCATTATTTCTGCAAACGATACAATAATATAACAAGTTAACCTTTGCTGCATATGGTTCATCTGATGTCATAGTGCATGTGGAGAGTTAATAATGCTTGCGAATAGTTAATATAATCCTCAGGCCAAGTATAATTAAAGGATAGAAATTCATTTGGATCAAAGTTAGGAGTATGTGTCAAAGTTGCTGGTGAACGCAGCAGGCCAGGCAGCATCTCTAGGAAGAGGTACAGACGACATCCTGACGAAGGGTCTCGGCCTGAAACGGCGTCTGTACCTCTTCCTAGAGATGCTGCCTGGCCTTCTGCATTCACCAGCAACTTTGATGTGTGTTGCTTGAATTTCCAGCATCTGCAGAATTCCTGTTGTTTAGGGGTATGTGTAGTAGTTGGACACTGCTGAATGAAATGGAATTGAGCTACTGGTAATCATTCAGGTCATTTAAAAAATGACAGCTTGATTTACTTTCAGTTATTAACTTTATTAACTTAATGCCATGAAGATCTTCATGGAAAAAACAACTGTGAGGATGTTATCATTGTTAAGAAAATGGTTAGATCCAGTAATGATTTCTTTTAAAGATTCAAGATTGTTTACTGTTGCTCTTCAGTATGCAAGTATAAAGGAGAACAAAATGATTGCTACTCTGGATCAGATGCAGCATAGAAAACACAATAAATATAAAAGCAATCCTATAAAACACTGTTCAAGTAACATGAGTGTGGTCGTCAATACATAATAATAGCTGATATACATAGTCTGATTGTATGGAAGTCAATGGTCTCATAATAAACTTCAGTTTTGGTTTCATATGCCTACTTACCGTACATATTGAGTATCAGGTACTTAATGCAGACAATGTTTTAATTCAATAAGACTACCAGAATATGTAATTGCTACTGAAGATGCAATGGCGATAACAGAAAGATACATGCTGTGTTTAGTAGATGGAAAATGACCAAAGAGTCCTTTTGAAATAAGCAACATAGAAACATAAATGATTAAAAAATGATATAGGTGTTAAAAGTATATATTTTTTAAAATTCTTGACGATGTATGCTTGTATCAAATTTATTTTTATTTGACAGTAAAGCATGTGTTCTTAGGATTTGTAGGGTCCACACTCCAACAGTTTGGCCTCAGAAAGAAGCTTTCAGGCATGCCTTACCAGAGTTAAATCCATTAATTTACATGTACAGAAAATCAGATCTGCAGGCTTTAGCTTCAGCATTGATACTCTCTACAAATGCCTCATCTGCATTAGAAATACCTGACTCAAGGATCAACCTTTAAAAGAGTGGAGGGGGTGGCATGAAACAGGAGGAGACGTATGCATAAGATATAAACACTGCAAGCATATACAGCTTTAAACACAGTTTGTATATAATCAGAAAGTTCAAAGTAAAATTAAAGTTGAAAGTAAAACTTATTACAGTATCAGAGTACGTAAATGTCACCACATACAACCTTGAGATTCTTTTTCCTGTGGGCAGACTCACCAAATCTATAGAATAGTAACTGTAAACAGGATCAGTGGAAGAGCGAGAACATAGAAGACAACAAAATGTGCAAATGCAAGTATAAGTAAATAGCAATAAATAATGAGAGCATGAAATAACAAGAATCCTTGTAGTGATATTGTTGGTTGTGGGAACATAAATGAGTGCAGTTATTCTCTTTTGTTCAAGAGCCTGATGGTTGAGGGGTAGTAACTGTTCTTGAACCTGGTGATGTGAGTCCTGAGGCATTTGTACCTTCTACCTGATGGCAGCAGCAAGAAAAGAGCATGGCCTGGGTAGTGAGGATCTTTGATAATGGATGCTGCTTTCCTATGACAGTGTTTCATGTAGATATGCTCAATGGTTGTGAAGTCTTGTGATGTACTGGGCCAAATCCACTACCTTTTGTGGGACTTTCCACTCAAAGGTATTGGTGTTTCCATACCAGGCCATCATGCAGCCAGTCAATACACTTTCCATTACACATCCACAGAAGTTTATCAAAGTTTTTGATGTCATGCTGAAGTACTAGCTCTGCTATATATGTATTTCAGTCCTCCTTTTCAAATGTTGGAAATTACTCTAAAATCTTTAATATTTATGTAAACCAATGGGAAAGTTGATGACAACAGCTCTTGCATTCGACATATCTGGTTGGCATCAAGGATCCTGTGGATCTTGCTCCTATTGGTGAAGGACATCCTACTGACACTAAAGATTTGGGCAGAAGAGTATGGATGAAATCATGTCATTTTGCCCTCACCCACCTGGTTCCACCTGCCCATCACCCACACATTTAATCTACTGGGTATCACATCCTTACTGTACAAACCCAACCGGTTCCACCTGTTTGTTATCCTTTCCTTAACTAATTTCACTGATTATCTTCCTTACCAGTTTCCACCATCTGCATCTCTTGTGTCTCCACTTTGCACTCTTCAGCCACCCTCCCTCCCCAACAGCATTAGTTCATCTCCTTCCACCCCCACCCTTAATTTAATCTCTCCTCATCTGTCTCTACCCATCACCCACCAGCCACTATTTTCCAAATCAGCCTTCCTCCTCTCCCACCTTGCTTGACCTTCCCATCACCCTCCTCTCATCTATTGCATGCCACTCTCTGCCTCACCCCTCCCCTGCACCTCGCTATGCTGACTATCTCTCCCCTGAGCTCACAGTTCTCCACATTGACTATCCTCTACCTCCACACATGCTGCCTAACTTTCTGATTTCCTCCTGCAATTTGATTTTTTTGCTCCAATTTAGCATCTGCAGTTATTTTGTGCCTTGGTTTTGTATATCAATTGAATGGTATTTAATTGGACTGAAAGGTACCTTTAAATGAAAATATCAAAAATCTATTATTTCCAGGTCTACTTCTGATCTTTTTGTTGAAAATAAAATTGTTATCATTCAGTTCTGATTGAAGTCTGCCACTATCATTGGCAACATGTTAAATAATCCTATGACATCTATCTGTACCCTTGGTGTTCAAACAGCATGTCTCCAAGGAGAGCCAGCCACTGGAACCCTACTTTTGCCTTGCCAGCTGCTCACTACTCCAGTTTGCTTGGACGGAGTTGCCAACAGTTGTCACAGTCCTGATCAGTTATTCCCTGGTTCCCTTTAACTTTCCTTTGTGTCACGATCGGGACCATTGACTCCTTGTTCTCCTTTAATTCATTGTTTCCCCGTGTTTCTCGGGCTCTGTGATTAAAGACACTGATTCTCAGCTGAACCAGTAGTATATAGCGTCCGGCTTACAGCTACTCGATGCAAGACCGTCACCTCACGTCATCGAAGCAAGTGCAAGCAAGTCGCCTTGCCGGAGTGAGCCAAGTCACTCGCTGGAGCAAGTCAAGTCTCCTCCCCGAAGCGAGTGCCAGTAAGTCAGCTCTCCTTGCCGGAGCGAGCCCGTCAAGTTACCGTGCCTGAGCAAACCTGCTATGCTACCTCGCTGGAGCAGGTCCGTCAAGTTAACCTGCCGGAATGAGTCAAGATCCGCTGTCTGTAGTTCCGGGGCCAATTCGAGAGCTCACCACTACTTGGAGCCACTTTGTGCCAAGATAAAGAACTGTCTATTGTTGTGTGGTTTTGTCTCTTTGTGTCCTCACCTCTGCTGGGTAGGTCCAGCCGTTTGCCGCTACTCTGAGTTGAGAACTGTCTCTTCGTGTTTTCTTCTCCGCTGGGTAGGTCCAGCCATTTGCTGCTACACTGGGTTGGGAACTGTCTCTTCCTGTCCTTGCCTCCGCTGGGTAGGTTCGGCCGTTTGCCGCTACTCAGAGTTTATGAATTCTGTCTCTTCCAATGTTACGAGTTCCAAGTCCAGGCTCCGATTTTCTGAGTTCCAAGCCCAGGTCCAAGTCCGGGTCCCGAGTGCCAGGCCAAGCCAAGGTCCAAGTCCGGGTCCCGAGTCCCAGGCCAAGCCTAGGTCCCAAATCCAGGTCCTGTGTCCCAGGCCAAGCCCAAGTCCAAGTCCCGGTCCCAAGTCCCAGGCCAAGCCCAGGCCCTGAGTCCCAGTCTAAGTCCAGGGTCTGACCCCAACTCCAGCCATGCATATTCCCGCTTCTGCTTCATTCACTCCTTGACGTCTCTCTGTACAATCCTTGCTTCCCTGCTTTCCTAGTAACTATTGATAAACTTTATTTTTGTTAACGCTACAAAACATGTTTGTGTCCTGCATTTGGGTCCACCCATGCTCTGCACTTGTGACAACAGTTGCCAGGAATGCCCAGGACAACCACTAGTACTGGTGCAGCACAGGTCCATCATAGTATGACACTGAGGCACATTACTGGTTTTACAGGTCTGTAACTGCACAACACCAGGGACTCTGCTGGTGGACACGTCCATCATGATATGGCATTGGGGTACATCACTAATGGGCACAGGTCAGTCACTGTATAAGACATACAAAATCTGAGAAGTAGAAACAGTATTAGTGCATTTGCCCCTTTTGAGTTCATGATTATTCAAGAGCATGATCTGATCTTCCATCCCAGGTCCTTTCTCCCACATTATCCCCGCATGCTAGATTACCATAATATTCAGAAGCCTATTGATTTCTTGTTGTATGAACTCAATGGCAGGACATCCATAACCCTTCAGGGAAGAAAATTCCAAAGATACACAATACTTTTTTGTGAAGAATTTTCTCCATAATAGGGTCGTAAAGAGAGCTTTTGGTACATTGGCCTTTAATAATCAAAGTATTGAGTATACGTGCTGGAATGTTATGATGAGGTTGTATAAGGCATTGGTGAGCCAAATCTGGAGTATTGTGTTCAATTTTGGTCACCAAATTACAGGAAGGATATTAATAAGGTTGAAAGACTGCAGAGAAGGTTTACAAGGATGTTGCTGGGACTTGAGAAACTCAGTTACAGAGAAAGGTTGAATAGGTTGGGACTTTATTCCCTGGAGCGTAGAAGAATGAGGGGAGATTTGATAGAGGTATATAAAATTATGATGGGTATAGATAGAGTGAATGCAAGCAGGCTTTTTCCACTGAGGCAAGGGGAGAAAAAAACCAGAGGACATGGGTTAAGGGTGAGGGGGGAAGAATTTAAAGGGAACATTAGGCGGGGGCTTCTTCACACAGAGAGTGGTGGGAGTATGGAATGAGCTGCCAGACGAGATGGTAAATGCGGGTTCTTTTTTGACATTTAAGAATAAATTGGACAGATACATGGATGGGAGGTGTATGGAGGGATATGGTCCATGTGTAGGTCAGTGGGACTAGGCAGAAAATGGTTCGGCACAGCCAAGAAGGGCCAAAAGGCCTGTTTCTGTGCTGTAGTTTTTCTATGGTTTCTAATTCAGTCTTAAATGGCCTGCTTCCAATTCCTATCTTCACCCTGCTTCCAACCAGCAGGAGAAACTTCCCCCTTATATCCAATCTTAGAGAATTTTATAATTTTATAAGCATTTTATAAACTTCAATGCCTCCACCCTTTCATCTAAACTATAATTCATAGAGGCCAGTCACTTTCCTCATTAATCAAATGTACCACATCTGGAACCAGTCTAGTGAATCTTTGCTGAAGTCCTTCAGTGGCAAGTATACCCCATGTTTGGGTAAGGAGACCGAAACTGAACAATATGGGGCATAATACTGCACCAAAACTCTGTATAATTGCAGTGAGACACCATTACTCAAAAATTCTCATTATAAAGGCCAAGATTCTATTTGCCTTCCCTTATCACCTGCTGTTCCTGCACGTTACCTTTCAGTGATAGGTCACCAAGTGCCTTTCAACATCAACATTACCTGATTACAACATCATTGATAGACGGTGACTAGCTGGGGCCAAAGCACTACAAGTATTCCACAAGTCGAATCCTGCTAAACTGAGAAAAGTCTGTTTATTCACATTCTTTGTATCCTATCCAATAAGCAATTTTAAATCTATTGTAGTTTCTTAATTTCACCTCCATGTGTCCTAACCCTGTATGAGACTCTTTTGAAAGCCTTCTGAAAATCCAAGCACTCCATACCTCACTTACCTATTTCTGGAGTCACATCCTTAAAGATCAGCAGGAAACTAAACCAAGGAACAAAGGTACTGTTACGTAATACTGAGGCACAAAGCTGGTGGGCATAGGTTGATCACTATATAATATACGATAGACAATACAGGTTCAAAGTTCAAAATTTATCATGGCATTTAGGTGGGCACAGGCCAGTTCCTGTAGAACACTGGAGCACAGAACTAACTGGCACAGATGTAAAAAGGCAGGAGGAGAAGAGAAGCAGCACGCCGTGCGTGCGCAGCCCTCCGATGAAAAATGATATCGTATCTGTTAAATAGGGGCCGTGGACAATTCTGATTCGATAATGATGGACGCGAAAGCACAGAGGAACATCTGGAAAACATTCTGAAACGGTCGTTCGCTGCTGTCGTTACTGCGCGGTTGGGAATCTTTTGGAGGGTAGGCCTCAAAATCCCCGGCTTTGCCTGCTGTTGGCAACCGAGAAGGAGGTCGAATCATTGGGATAGAGATGGCGCTCAGTGCTCGGTGTCGGAGAGCTGATCAGAGCTCGAAGTTTTCGGATGACTCAGAGTCGGACCGTGGTCGGGTATGGCAGGGAGAGGTTTTCTTCCTTCTCTCCGTCTGCATGAGATGTGGGACACTTGAGAGACTTTGAACTTTACTGTGCTCATGGACTTCTTCATTGAGTTATGGTATTGTTGCATAGTTGTAACTATATGTTATAATTATGTGGTTTTGTTAGTTTTTTTTCAGTCTTGTTCTGTCCTGTGTTTTGTGATATCACACCGGAGGAAATATTGTATCATTTCTTAATGCATGCATTACTAAATGACAATAAAAGAGGGCTGCGTGTCTTCATAATCTAAACTGGTGGCCACATGTCTTGCCAGTGTATGGATCTGAGTGCTTCTGGGAACTAGTACAGTCATTGTCCCAGATTTTACATGACAGAGGTAAATGTATATAGGTATTCCCATTTAAATTTGATGCCATGATGGTGGGTAAGGACGAAATGTGCTCAGCTTCCTGCCTTAAGAGAATGAAAAAGTTTGGCCAGGAAGAATAAGGTGTGAACCACTATTAATAAAGCAGTTATTTTTTATATAATTTTCCAGGTAGGATTCTTTTTAATTGCTTTTATTGTTTGTTATGAAATCTAGAGTGTAATCCTCTCTCAGAGGCTTCACAGGGGCTTTTGGTGACTGTTGAAGTATGATTGGAACTCACTGATAAAAACCTATTCTCCACACCAGTCGGAGAGAATCTCTAGTGCTTTTACAATGAGCACAAGAGGTACTGAAGAGCAAAATAAGACTGCAAGATATAGGAGCAGAATTAGGCCATTTGACCCATCGAAGTCTGCTTCAGCATTTCATTATGACTGTTCCATTTCCCTCTCAGCTCCAATCTCCTGCCTTCTCCTCATATCCCCTCATGCCCTCACTAATCAAGAATCTATCAACCTCTGCCTTAAGTATCACAAACCTGAGAAAATCTGCAGATGCTGGAAATCCAAGTGACACACATAAAATGCTGGAGGAACTCAACAGGCCAGGCAGCATCTATGGAAAGGAGTAAACTATCAACATTTCAGGCCGAGGCCCTTCATCAGTCCTGATCATCTAGAACACCACTGATCTAGAAAGTATTTAACTTTCGTCCTGCTCTTTAGTTAATGAAATTGGGGTTACCTACTTTGTGGCTTTTGGGTTTTGCATATTTGACTAAATTTGAAAATAAGTCTGTTTCCCTTTCTTTGGTATTGTTGCAGACACCAGGTTGACAAGTTTAATTGAAACTTAGTTGCCCCCTCAATATTATTTTGTGTAGAAGAATCTTTCTACAAGTCATATATGATGTGCTTAATAAACCCAAAATATCAAATTCAATAAACCACTCAAGATTTATAAATTAATATACCATACAACTTTTTTCTTTCTACCAGATGAAAATGCAGAACGGTTTCAAGGACTTAACAGATTTTGACTTAGATGGAGACAGCAAACTCTATGTGGTTGACTCGATTAATAACTTGCACAGAACAATTACTTGTGATGACCCCTATGGGCCAATTTTAAGTAAGTATTACTGAAAAAATACCTTCTTAAATGTTTTCATAATGCCCAGTGTAAGCTCGGTTGACGGAACTCTCAACTCATTTGGTAGGTCATGAGAGATCAAATCACATTTCAGAGGCTTATAGGGTAGAAATTTGTGCTTGGTTGCTTGCTAGAATCGAATCAGGTTTAATATCACTGGCATATGTCGTGAAATTTGTTAACTGCAACAACAGTACAATGCAATACATGATAATAGAGAGAAAAAAGAACAACTGTGAATTACACTAAGTATGTAAATATACAAAATAGTTAAATTAAACAAGCAGTGCAAAAAAAAAAAGAAATAAATGAAGTCATGAGGTAGTGTTCATAGGTTCAATGTCCATTTAGAAATCAGATGATAGAGGGGAAGAAGCTGTTTCTGAACTGTTCAGGCTTCCTGATGGTAGCAATGAGAAGAGGGCATTTCCTGGGTGGTGGAGGTCCTTAATGATGGATGCCGTCTTTCTAAGGCACTGCTTCTTGAAGATGACCTAGTGTCCATGATGGAGCTGGCTAGTGTAGCTCCCCCAGCTCGGCTCGCTATCGTCTAGGGAAACAGCCTCAGCCCCGACAAACTGGATAATTCGTTTGTGTGGATGCTGTGTGAGGTACCCCACCCCGCCCAAATAACAGACAATACACCAGATGCAATTAATTGATATACAGTTTATAGATATTACTGGAACTGTATAATTAAAAGAGAATAAAATATAAAAGGAAAATAAAAGGCCCCACACTTATCAAAGTTCAATCTCTTCGTGCACAAAAACCGTTGGAGCTCAAGGACCTTCTTCTTCACCCTGCCACCCCCTCGGACCACCTCGACCAGCCGTCTGGGACGAACAACGGTGGTCGACCAGACGCTCCACACGAGTCCGTCTCCGTCTCCTCGCCGAACGTCCCGCTCGGGGTCTGACCCCGTTAGCGGACTCACAGCACCTCGTCCATCCTCTGTCTCGCTCTCCCACCTTCTGCCCCAAAACCCCGCGCATACAGTATCTTCAAATACACCAAAACCATAACTATCCCAATTGGTTAATAGCACTTACTTATCACACTCTAAAGAAAAAACAAGCTGTTAGCACAAACTTTCTCAGCGTTTAACAGAACAAAGCCGCATTCCCCAGATTAACATAACAAAGACGCCATTTTAATTAGCCTCTGCAGTAACATAAAAGTCGAAACCCCCTTGCACTAATTTTACAACTCTCTGCAGCTTACTTCTATTCTGTGCAGTAGCCCGAACACCCACCCCCCCCATACCAAACAATGACGCACCCAGTTAGAATGCTCTCCACAGTACATCCATAGAAATTTGTGAGCGTTTTGGTGACATACCAAATCTTCCCAAGCTCCTAATGAAATATAACCACTGTCTTGCCTTCTTTATAGCTTCATCCAAGTTAGATCCTCAGAGATCTTGACACCCAGGAACTTGAAATTGCTCACTCTCTCCACTTCTGATCCTCTATGAGTGCTGATGTGCATTCCCTTGTCTTACCCTTTCTGAAGTCCACAATCAGAAATTGTATTAAATGCAGTAATATAGTAACAGCTTGTGCTTTGGTTCCAATATCCAAAGAAGATTTTAATGCACAGCTGCTTCTTTGAGTGTTTACTCCACCTACCAAGGTGAATTTCTGAATCAGAATCAGTTTTATTATCACTGATCTATAGTACTGTGCAAAATTCTTGGGCACATACAGTATATAGCTTGGGTGCCTAGGGCTTTTGCACAGTACTGAATTTGTCAATGTGAAGTGGAGAGCAAGTTTGTAAATCTGGCAGGAGCAAATGATGTTGGGAGTGATGAGGGTGGAGTACCATGGGAGGGGTGTGGGGTAGGTGGCAGAGAAGGAATGCCAGGGATGGGGGTGTGGGGTGTGCGGGTGCAGACACATCCAGCCCTGAGACAACAGGCGAGGTCATTTTATTCCAAACAATTGATTTATTGATCATTACAGAATGTCTTTCTGGTGCTTCCTGCTCCCTCCGCACTCCCTTCTCCTTTTCCCAACTGCGATTCCCCTCTCCCTGCCCCATTCCCACTCTCAGTCCACAACAGAGACCCCATCAGAATCAGGTTTATCATCACTCACATGCCATGAAATTTGTTATTTTTGTGGCAACAACACAGTGCAATACTGTAAGTTGCATTAAGAAATATGAAAAAGCAAGTAATGCAAAAGGAAGGAAAATAGTGAGGTAGTGTTCCTGGGTTCATGGAGCATTCAGAAATCTGATGGTAAAAGGGAATAATTGTTCCTAAAATGTTGAGTGCGTGTCTTCAGGCTCCTGTACTTGCTCCCTGATGTTAGCAATAGGAAAAGGGAATGTTCTGGGTAGTGAGGTTCAATATTGATGGACGCCACCTTCTGGAGGCATAGTCTTCTGAAGATGACCATGATGGTAGGGTAACTAGTGCCCAGGACTGAGATGACAACCCTCTCCAGCTTTTCCAATCCTGTGCATTGGATCCTCCCTACCATATGTTAATACAACTGATCAGAATGCTCTCCACAGTACATCTGTAAAAAGTTGGTGACATACCAAATCTCCTCAAATTTAGCCACTGTCACGCCTTTTTAGAAATCAATATGGACTCAATATGCATCAATATGTTGGCCCCAGGTAGATCACTAGAGATGATGACCACCTATGAAATTGAAATTGCTCACCCTTTCCACTGGTGACCCGCCAATGAGGAGTGTTGTATGCTCTCCTGACTTCCCCTTCCTGATGTCCACAATCAATTCCTTGTCTTACCGACACTGAGGGCAAGGTAGCTGTGTGATACTAGTCAACCAGCTGATCACCCTCACTCCTGTGCAACTCCTCATCACCATCTAAGAGTCTGCCAACAACAGTTGTGTCAGTGGCAGATTTGTAGATGATATTGGTGCTGTGTCTAGCCACACAGTCAAGAGTATTGCTAGAGTAGAGCAGCGGGCTAAGCATTCATCCTTGAGGTGCGCTCTTGTTGATTGTCAGCGAGGAGGAGATGTTGTTTCCAATCTGCACGATCTGTGTTCCCCAGGGAACAAAATCAGGACTGATCAATCCTTCAAGGGAATGAAGGAGAAGAGCTGCACTGTCAGACACAGCTCCTTCAGATGAGATGTTTAGTTTGATCTCTTAGCTGGTTGCAGACAATTTTGTTGCGATCTTCATTGGGGAGCAAATTCATGGTTCGTCAACTAACATTGTTATAACAATGTTTCTTGTTGAATTTTGCTTTGAGCAAATAGTTATTGCATTTCCCATATTAATCTTATTTCAGGAATAATTCATTCTATTGGGTCTTGGAAAGCTGGATGTTGTTATGATACAAAATCTACCATTTTGTAATCATGTTTGGAATCCTACAGTTTGTACAATTACAGGTCCTAAAGATTGTTATGATGGGAACTGAAGGGTAAATATTTTAAATACATATCATCACTCACCAAGGTGACAATGCAGACACGATGGGCTGATTGGCCTTCCGGACTGTAAACCTTCATGATATTATGAAGCTAAGTTTCCACTTTCAGTCACAGCACAGTTATCTAGCTGGGAATCATACCTGAAAGGGAACTTTGATCAGATTAGGACCAGACTCAGTTCCCTTCCCTCAAACATTCAAACAGCTTTTGATATACAGTATATGGTTTGCTTTTATATAAAGATGTTTCCAGAGACAAAAAAAAACTGGAGGTCTGCTGATACGTTAAATTCATTGAATCATAGGGACACACAGAACAGAAATGTATCCTTTTGACTCACCCTTGTCAATAATGATGCCAATCTATATGATTCCAATTTGCCCACGTTAGCCCTGTACTGTATCTCTCTATGCCTTTCCTCCCATTCTAAATTCGCCTGCATTGAAAAAACAGGATTCTGACTATCTATCCTATCTATGGCCCTCATAATGTTATAAATCTCTTTAATGTCATTCTTCAGTCTCCCACATTTCAGTGAGAATAAACACCGCCTGTCTAATTTCTCCTTATAACCACAAGCAACATTCTGATGAATCTTGTCTGCATAGAGTCCCAATTATTACACACAATGTCTTGGGCTCTTCAGGCGAGCGTACCACATGTCATTTTCACTGCCCAGTCCACTGAGCAGGCACTGTGTCTGGCCACGACTGATGTGAAGAAGATCGTAGCCAGGGTCAACCCACCGACAGCTGCAGGGCCTGATAACATGCCTGGTAGGGTGCTGATGGACTGTGCAGCCCACTTAACGGAGGTTCTAACAGACATCTTTAACATTTAGCAGTGTAGCTCTTTAAATATACTCATAACTCTGGAACAATCCACCATCCCCGTAGGCTTCAGGGTAGCCACCCTTATCCTGGCGACCAAGAGGGTGATGGTAACCTGCTTCAATGACTACCGGCCAGTGCACTGACCTCAACAATTTTGAAGTGCTTTGTTCAGCTGGTTATGGATTGCAGTAAACTCCATCTTCCTATTACATTGGACCCTTTCTGTTGACAACGCCTGAGAATTTAGTGCATGCAGCAACCATATTACACAAAAATATCTTAATTCCCCTGAAAAAAACATAAAATGTCATTCCTCTTTTCATTGAAACCCTGCCAAGAAATTGGATGAGAAATGTTGTTCAGTTTACTAGAAACAACAAAGCCATTCAATTAATTTGCTTATCCCTTTAGTAAGCCTTCCTACAATAGTTCTCTATAAATCATTCAAGTTAATGACATATAAATCTGTTGGCTGCTGTCAAATTATTGCTGTGTAAAACTCTCCTAGATTCAGAGGAGTGTGAGAGCGCTGCTGGAAATATCGAAGCATCCACCAGGGGATTATTGAGTGACAATGAGCAGAAGAAGCAACCCGAAACTGGTATGTGTCACAATTATTCACCTTAAATAAAAATCATTTTTAACTTTTGTGTTTTGGTCATTGTTTCAAAAGAGATGAAGTAATTACTGTGCAGAAAATCAGATTTTTTTGCCCCACCTAAAATGCAAAATGCACTGTCAATCTCGAATGCCTTAACAGTGTCATCATGATCATCATTATGCGCCATGTCATATGACATTGGTGATAATGGTCTTCCGTCTGCCTTTAATCTAAGAAGTTCTAATAAGACCCCCTTCTGCTGTTGTTCTTATTCTTTTCTCTTTCATGACCATGATTGCTTTTGGCAAATTTTCTGCTGAAGTGGTTTGCCATTGCCTTCTTCCGGGCAGTGTTTTTACAAAACAGGAGACCCCAGCCATGATCAATACTCTTCAGAGATTGTCTGCCTGGCATAATCGAGATTGTGATATGCACGAGCAGCCCATACGACCATCCACCACCAGCTCCCATGGTTTCACATGACTTTGATGGGTGTGGGGGGGGGGAGCTAAACAGGTGCTGCGTCTTGCTCAAGGGTGACCCTCAGGCTAGCAGAGCGCCTTACCTCTCCTTTGGTAAAGACTTATCTCCACCTCGCCACCCAAAATGTGTAGCTCTTCAAACAAACTCATCCCAATGCCATTCTCAGAGATGTTGTTGCATCACAGCTTATCCATCCATTTTATTATGCAAGGTATTTCAGACTGTTTATGGAATTTAGATTCTTGGTGATATATAGAGCCTGTAGTATTCAGAAGTACTGAGTAGTACTTGCATATTTTCCTAATATTATTAGAATAGAACATTCTTCCTCTTCATTGAAATTATTCCTGGACAAGTTAAAAGATGACAGAAATATGAAAAAGAGATGCTTCATAGTGGACAGCACCAAGCACTGCTCAAGAAAATATTGGAATAGACAGGGTGTAATTGCAGAATAAAATTCAGCCCTTGACTCTGTGTTCAACTGTTGTTTAATTAAAAAAAATTCCCAAGCTGTCCCATTGCTACATCTATCAATTACTGTAGCTTTTAAACATATATGAAAGCAATTAAAATCAGCTGACCTATCAAATAACCAAATATCAACATCAAACATGAAAGAAGAACTCCATACAGAGTCCAACTTTTCTTTCAAGTTGATATGAATGTTACTCTACTGTAAAGGAAACATCACCAACTAATTTTATTTAGTGCAGTATATTTAATAAATGTTTGGCTCTTCAAGAGGTAATTTTGCTGCAGGGGACTTATACTGCTTAAGGCAGTTACACTCTGCATGTCGAACGATTGGAGAGAAAAATTATCGCAGAAATCCACAGTAAGATTTCTAATACAGTATTAGCCTCTGGCAGGCCGAGATTCCCCACCTATAGTATAAGTTAATCCCTATGTTTTTGTTTTAATTGTGATTCCTATTACTAGCCCATGCATAATTTCTTGTGAAATTCTTCAGCTATCTCCCTACTTTTATTCCTATAAGACCATAAGATATAGGAGCAGAATTAGGCCATTCAGCCCATCGAGTCTGCTCCACCATTCAATCATGGCTGATTCTGGATCCCACTTACCCCTATACACCTGCCTTCTTGCCATAGCCTTTCATGCCCTGACCAATCAGGAAACTGTCAATTTTCACTTTAAGTATACCCATAGTCTTGACCTCCACAGCTGTCTGTGGCAGAGTATTCCACAGATTTACTACCCTCTGACTAAAAAAATTCCTCCTTACCTCTATTCTAAAGTGTTGCCCCTCAATTTTGAGGCTGTGCCCTCTAGTTCTGGACACCCCCACCATAGGAAACATCCTCTTCACATCCACCTTATCTAGTCCTTACAACGTTCGATAGGTTCCCCTTTCGGAACAACCCATTTCCTGCTAACCCTGTCCTCCTGAAACATTTCCATTGCTTTTTTTAAACTCCACTTCATGAGAGAAGAAAGGTAATAGAAACCAAAATACTGGGTTTCAGCTTGTTGAGAGACTGTAGGACATTGATGGAAATTGGTTTTCTTATTTGAATTGTTATTACTAAATTATTAGGCCCAAAAAAGCTGCAAAAACCCTTTCACTCACAGTTTATTATTCTTTTAATATAGCCAGATGCATTGGGATAAAGAAAAGACCGATATTTGAACTTATATGCAGATATATAGACAATCAATTCTTCATTTATAAACATAAACATTCTAGTTTTATGGAAATTGCAAAAACCATCTGTTTCAATGTTGAATAACATAGGCTATATTAATACATCATATTCATCCACTAATGAGAGGTATAACAGTTTTATCTTATTAAAAGTCTTAATGGAGACATTGGGAAAAATCCATAATGATGGAAACCATATTTGTCTCTTGTTAAATGCTCCTCATTCTCCTTGCTTTCTTGAGGGCCACCAAACTTGAATGATAGCTTCAAATATAATTCTAAACATACCATGACAGAAACTAGTGAATATTTCGTGCAGCCAATCCACCCATTTTACATACCCATAATTTCCTTTCTGGTGACAAAAAGATTTTGCTTAAATATGAAAACTAATTTCCATGCCAGAACTAATGAAGCCAGTGACATTATTGGCAAATGCCCAACACTTCATGATTACAACTTTAATGATAAATGACTAGTTTGGTGACGTCACCTGTGGATATAATTTCATGTCTCATCATGCACAGACTGGCAAAGCAGACATCTGAAAATCACAGCACATTATTTCCACACATTGGGCGGGTATAAACGGAGGGTAACCAGGTGAAGATAGCCGTGAAGTTTTAAGTTTTGGGCAAACTTCTGTCATATTGAATTAGTAATGGAGAGTACAAAGTTCTATTATAAACACTCGAGATCCTGCAGATGCTGAAAATCTAGAGCAACACACACAAAATGGTGGAGGAACTCAGCAGGTCAGGCAGCATTTATGGAAATGAATAAACAGTCAACGTTTTGGGCCGGGACCCTTCATCAGGCCTGGGAAGGAAGCGGGAAGATGCCAGGAAAAGAAGGTGAGGGGTGGGGGGGGGGCATTGGGAAGGGAAGGAGGACAGCTCGAAGGTGATGGGTGAAGCCAGGTGGGTGGAGGAGGGGGGATGAAGTAAGAAGCTGGGAGGTGATAGTGGAAAAGGCAAAGGGCTGGAGAAGAAGGTATCTGATAGAAGAGGAATGGAGGATGGGAGAAAGGGAAGGAGGAGGTGATAGGCGGGTGAGGAGAACAGGAAGGAAGCCAGAGTGGAGAAGTGAAGAAGAGGGAAGGAGGCAGGGAAAAGTTACCAGACGTTGGAGAAATCGATGTTCAAGCTATCAAGTTGCAGGCTACCAAGACGGAATGTGAGGAGTTGCTCCTCCAATCTGAGAGTGGCCTCATCGTGGCAGAAGAGGATCTATGGATCGACATGTCGGAATGGGAGTGGGGATAGGAATTAAAATGGTTGGCCACCGGGAAACTCTGCTTTTGTGGATGGAGTGGAGATGCTTGATAAAGTGATCCCCCAGATTATATCGGGTTTCATCAATGTAGAGGAGGCTGCATCGGCAGCACCGGATACAATCGGCAACGCCAACAGATTCGCAGGTGAAGTGTTGCCTCACCTGAGGGGACTGTTTGGGGTCCTAAATGGAAGTGAGGGAGGTGAATTGGTATGTGTAGCACTTAGGTTGCTTGCAGGGATAAGTGCAGGAAAGGGAGGTTAGTGGAGTGGGACGAAAAGAGAAAATCACGGAGGGAGTGATCCTGCAGAAAGCGGATTGTGTGGACGGGGCTGTTAGGTAGAGGTGTGTTTGGTTGTAGGGTCCTGTTGAAGATGGCAGAAGTTGTAGAGAATGGTGTGTTGGATGCAGAGGCTCATGGGTTGGTAGGTGAGGACAAGCGGAAGTTGGTGGGAAGGTGGGGTGAGTGCAGATGTCTGAGAAATGGTGGAGATGCGGGTGAGGGCAGCATTGATTGTGGAGGAAGGGAAACCCTGTTCTTTGAAGAAGGAGGGCAGCTCTGATGTCCTGGAAAGGAAAGCTTCATCTGGGAACAGATATGGTGGAGACTACTGATCTGAGAAAAGGGACAGGGTGACAAGGTGGGAAGAGATATAGTCAAGATAGCCATGGGGATCGGTGGGTTTATAAAAGTTATCAGTTGACAGTTTGTCTCCAGAGACGGATACAAAGAGATCGAGAAAGGTCAGAAATGAACAAGATGAATTTAAGGGTTGGGTAGAAGGTGGAAGCAAAGATGATGAAATCAACAGGCTCAGTATGGGTGCAGGAAGCTCATCAATGTAGCACGGAAAGATTTGGGGAGCATTACCAGGGAAGGCTTAGAACAAAGCCAACAAAAAGGCAGGCATAGTTGGGCCCATGTGAATACAAAAGACTACATCTTGAGTTTGGAGAAAGTGCGAGGAGCCAAAAGAGAAGGTGTTGGTGTTGGAGACAATGTCCTGATGGTCCTGAGTGGGGTTCTTTACAAGGGGTAGGTAAGAGAAGGGTTCTGAGAATTGCTAACTGGCCTGAACAAGGTAGAGGTCAGTCCACACTACAATAGCGTCCCCTTTTTCTGCTGGTTCGATCGTCAGTTTGGGACTGGTGTGAAGAGAATGTATGCGGAGGGGATAACATTTGAAGAGGAGAGAGGAGTGCTGAAGCCAAGCTGGTTTATGTCTCGCCAGCAATTAGAGATGAAAAGATTCAGAGTGGGGTACCCAAGAAAAGGAGGAGGGTTGGAGACGGGAGAAGGATCATCAGTGTGTGGTGAGTTCCTTAATGAGGGAGAGTGCAGAGAGCACACCAGCATGGCAGCCTACTCAACTGAACTTTATTGATAAAACTACTTTTACTGAATGACAACTCCTCCCATGTGGGAGCGGCTAACTGAGTGGCTGAGGATTAACCCATTAACTACCACAACAGGGAATTCTTAACAAAGAAGTAGGTTTGAAGATGGAGCCAGCAGAAGAAGAGTTCGGTGTCATACTACTTATTACAAGTTCTATTATAGATGATTTGGTTATGAACATCTTGGATAACTGCAGATAGTCAGAAAAAAAGAAGAAAAATATGATCAAATTGAGAAAGGGGCAATAACATGAATCTTGCATTGAGATGATTGTTTATTCAGTGACATTTTATTTTTTCACCTCAGATCCTGCAACAATTAAATCCGCAGAAAACGTTCCTCTGGGTTCTCCCTCAAAGCTAAAGAAAAAATTACTACTTGCAGTAGTAATATTGTTGCTGCTGGTGAGCTTCGTACTTGCTGCTCTCGCTATCATTTTTATCGGTGAGTGTTCTGCATTTTGGGATACCTGCACAGGATCAGCATTGTTGGTTGCTTCATTCAGGCTCTCTTGGACCCTCAAGTATATATAAAATATTTGCTGTACCGCAAGCAGACACCAAGACAATGTATTCATGTCATGTCCTGCCCAGATGAGCCCTGAATTAATATCAAGCTACTACTGTCATTATTGACATCTGATTTAAAAAAAACAGCTGAGGGCAAGTATTTGAAGCAATTATTCTGAAGACAAAGGATAAATATTTTACTTTAATTCTAAGGGAACCTCTAAGCCCAATCCATCTTCAGTGATTCACTTCCTTCTCAAATCAGGCTCCCTTGATATGCTCTTGCTCAAGGCAAGCTAAGCACCTGGCCACAGAGCAATATATTATCGCCTTCTTTAAGATTTGGGGAAACGCACCTAACAGAAACAGAACATCAGAAACTAAAGAGAGATTGGGTGGGTAGTGTTGTTGCGGCTTCATTTAATTCAAAAGCGAGGGGAGTAGCAATTTTGATCAATAAAACGTTACCAATTAGAATACAAAATGTAATAACTGATTCTGCGGGGAGATATGTGATTATACATTGTCAACTTTTTTCCGAACTATGGACTTTTCTGAATATTTATGCACCAAACGAAAATGATGCAAAATTCATACAAGAAGCTTTTTTGAATTTGGCGGATGCACATGAAAAAATATTAATTGGAGGAGACTTTAATTTTTGCTTAGACCCAGTCTTAGATAGATCAACCAAGGCTGTTATAAAATCGAAGGTAGTAAATTTAACTTTATCATTGATGAAAGATTTAAATTTGATTGATATATGGAGAAGAATCAATCCTAAAGAAAGAGACTATTCGTTCTATTCCCATAGACATAAAACTTACTCAAGGATAGATTTTTTTCTATTATCAATGCATATTCAATACAGAGTGAAAATTATGGAATATAAAGCAAGAATATTATCAGATCATTCTCCTTTATTAATGACAATAATAATGGCTGATAAGGAAGAAGTGGCTTATAGATGGAGATTTAATTCAACATTATTAAAACGTCAAGATTTTTGTGATTTTTGAAAAAGCGGATTCAATTTTTTTTGGATACAAATTTTCATTCATAGAAACATAGAAACATAGAAAATAGGTGCAGGAGTAGGCCATTCGGCCCTTTGAGCCTGCACCGCCATTTATTATGATCATGGCTGATCATCCAACTCAGAACCCCGCCCCAGCCTTCCCTCCATACCCCCTGACCCCTGTAGCCACAAGGGCCATATCTAACTCCCTCTTAAACATAACCAATGAACTGGCCTCAACTGTTTCCTGTGGCAGAGAATTCCACAGATTCACCACTCTCTGTGTGAAGAAGTTTTTCCTAATCTCGGTCCTAAAAGGCTTCCCCTCTATCCTCAAACTGTGACTCCTCGTTCTGGACTTCCCCAACATCGGGAACAATCTTCCTGCATCTAGCCTGTCCAATCCCTTTAGGATCTTATACGTTTCAATCAGATCCCCCCTCAATCTTCTAAATTCCAACGAGTACAAGCCCAGTTCATCCAGTCTTTCTTCATATGAAAGTCCTGCCATCCCAGGAATCAATCTGGTGAACCTTCTTTGTACTCCCTCTATGGCAAAGATGTCTTTCCTCAGATTAGGGGACCAAAACTGCACACAATACTCCAGGTGTGGTCTCACCAAGGCCTTGTACAACTGCAGTAGTACCTCCCTGCTCCTGTACTCGAATCCTCTCGCTATAAATGCCAGCATACCATTCGCCTATTTCACCACCTGCTGTACCTGCATGCCCACTTTCAATGACTGGTGTATAATGACACCCAGGTCTCGTTGCACCTCCCCTTTTCCTAATCAGCCACCATTCAGATAATAATCTGTTTTCCTATTTTTGCCACCAAAGTGGATGACTTCACATTTATCCACATTAAATTGCATCTGCCATGAGTTTGCCCACTCACCCAACCTATCCAAGTCACCCTGCATCCTCTTAGCATCCTCCTCACTGCTAACACTGCCACCCAGCTTCGTGTCATCCGCAAACTTGGAGATGCTGCATTTAATTCCCTCATCCAAGTCATTAATATATATTGTAAACAACTGGGGTCCCAGCACTGAGCCTTGCGGTACCCCACTAGTCACCGCCTGCCATTCTGAAAAGGTCCCGTTTATTCCCACTCTTTGCTTCCTGTCTGCTAACCAATTCTCCACCCACACCAATACCGTGTGCTTTAAGTTTGCACACTAATCTCCTGTGTGGGACCTTGTCAAAAGCCTTTTGAAAATCCAAATATACCACATCCACTGGTTCTCTCCTATCCACTCTACTAGTTACATCCTCAAAAAATTCTATGAGATTCGTCAGACATGATTTTCCTTTCACAAATCCATGCTGACTTTGTCCGATCATTTCACTGCTTTCCAAATGTGCTGTTATCACATCCTTGATAACTGACTCCAGCAGTTTCCCCACCACCGACGTTAGGCTAACCGGTCTATAATTCCCCGGTTTCTCTCTCCCTCCTTTTTTAAAAAGTGGGGTTACATTAGCCACCCTCCAATCCTCAGGAACTAGTCCAGAATCTAACGAGTTTTGAAAAATTATCACTAATGCATCCACTATTTCTTGGGCTACTTCCTTAAGCACTCTAGGATGCAGACCATCTGGCCCTGGGGATTTATCTGCCTTCAATCCCTTCAATTTACCTAACACCACTTCCCTACTAACATGTATTTCACTCAGTTCCTCCATCTCACTGGACCCTCTGTCCCTTACTATTTCTGGAAGATTATTTATGTCCTCCTTAGTGAAGACAGAACCAAAGTAATTATTCAATTGGTCTGCCATGTCCTTGCTCCCCATAATCAATTCACCTGTTTCTGTCTGCAGGGGACCTACATTTGTCTTTACCAGTCTTTTCCTTTTTACATACCTATAAAAGCTTTTACAGTCTGTTTTTATGTTCCCCGCCAGTTTTCTCTCATAATCTTTTTTCCCCTTCAGTGGAGGATAAATTTATATTATGGGATGCGATGAAAGCATATCTTAGGGGCCAGATAATAAGTTATACGTCTAAAATTAAGAAAGAATATATGGCAGAACTAGATCAATTGGAAAAAGAGATTACAAGAATAGAAAAAGAATCTCAAAGATATATGTCAGAAGAAAAACGAAGACAACTTGTCAATAAGAAGTTACAATATAATACGCTTCAGACATATAGAACGGAAAAAGCAATTATAAGAACTAAACAAAGGTATTATGAGTTAGGTGAGAGAGCACATAAAATTCTTGCCTGGCAGTTGAAAACAGAACAAGCTTCCAAAACAATAAATGCAATTAGAACAAGGGCAAATAAAATATCTTATAAACCTCTTGAAATAAATGAAACCTTTAAAAATTTTTATTCTGAATTATATCAATCAGAATCCTAAAATGATGTTAATGAGATAGACAACAGGAATTCTGCAGATGCTGGAAATTCAAGCAACATACATCAAAGTTGCTGGTGAACGCAGCAGGCCAAGCAGCATCTATAGGAAGAGGTGCAGTCAATGTTTCAGGCCGAGACCCTTCGTCAGGACTAACAGGGTTAAGACTTTGTCTTAACAGGGTTAGTCCTGACGAAGGGTCTCGGCCTGAAACGTCGACTGCACCTCTTCCTATAGATGCTGCTTGGCCTGCTGCGTTCACCAGCAACTTTGATGTATGTTTAAAGAGATAGAAAGGTTTTTAATCACAAGTTTCTCTTCCAAAATTGAATTTGGAAGAACAGAGTGTATTAGATATGCCTTTTACATTAAAAGAAGTTGAAGAAGCTTTAGGATCACTCCAAAGTAATAAATCTCCAGGAGAAGATGGTTTTCCACCTGAATTTTATAAAAAATTTAAAGATTTATTATTTCCTCTTTTTATGGAACTAATACGTCAAGCAGAAAAAATACATAAACTTCCAGAATCTTTTTCAACAGCGATTGTAATAGTATTGCCAAAAAAGGACAGAGATCCTATGAAACCAACATCATACAGGCCTATTTCTTTATTGAATACGGATTATAAAATAACAGCAAAAATTTTATTGAATAGATTATCTAAATATTTACCAAAATTTATACATATGGATCAAACAGGATTTATTAAAAATAGACAATTGGCAGATAATATAACTCGGCTACTCAGTATAATTCATTTGGCACAAAAAAGGGATGAGAAGAGTATAGTAGTAGCTTTGGATGCAGAAAAGGCATTTGATAGATTAGAATGGGATTTTTTATTTAAAGTATTAGAAAAATATGGGTTAGGAATATCTTTTATAAATTGGATTAAAACTTTAAATTCTAACCCTAAAGCTAAAGTAGTGACAAACTCTCAAATTTCAACACCATTCCAGTTAAAAAGGTCAACTAGACAAGGTTGTCCACTATCACCTGCTTTATCTGTATTGGCGATAGAGCCATTAGCAGAACTAATTAGAATTGATCCAGATATTATGGGTTTTAGAGTTAACCAAGAGGAATATAAAATTAATCTTTTTGCCGATGATGTTTTGATCTATTTAACAAACCCACAACATTCGTTACATAAATTATCTTCTAGATTGGATGAATATGGGAAGGTATCAGGTTACAAAATAAACTGGGATAAAAGTGAAATTTTACCTCTTACTAAAGGAGACTATAGTCAATGTCGATTAGTAACCCAATTTAGATGGCCGGTAAATGGTATAAAGTATTTAGGTATAAGACTTGATAATGATGTAAAGAATTTATATAAATTTAAATATTTACCACTATTGAAAAAAATTCAAGAAGATCTTGACAAATGGATGATACTACCAATAACATTAGTAGGTAGAGTCAATGTTGTAAAAATGAATATATTTCCTAGATTACAGTATTTGTTTCAAACATTACCAATATAATTGCCACAGAAATTTTTTCAAGAGTTAAATAAATGTGTGAGAAAATTTCTTCAGAAAGGTAAAATGGCAAGAATATCATTGGAAAAACTGACATGTAAATTTGGGTTAGGAGGGTTACAACTTCCAAACTTTAAAAACTACTATAAAGCAAATCAACTTAGATTTATTGCATTTTTTTTCGATGATCGAAAACCAGCATGGATTAAAATAGAATTAGACAAGATAGGAGAAAATAGACCTGAAGATTTTATATGTAAATGGGAATCTAAATGGATACGGGAAAAGAAAGAATCTCCTATATTAACACATTTGATTGATCTATGGAATAAGATAAATGTTGATAAGGAAACACAGAAATCTCTATTAGCAAGGAGACCTTTGTTCCAAAACAGACTTATTCCTTTTACAATGGACAATCAACTTTTATATAATTGGTACCAAAAAGGGATTAAATTTATAGGAGATTGTTTTGAGCGAGGTATATCGATGTCATTTGAACAATTAAAGGATAAATATAAAATATCTAATAATACTTTCTTTTGTTACTTTCAATTAAGGGCTTACTTAATAGGTAAGCTGGGTCAAACAATGTTTTTACCAAAGCCTAATGAAATTGAAATTTTAATTCAAAAAGGGAAAATTAAAACATTTATTTCTTGTATGTATAATTTGATTCAAGAACAGACAATTAAACAAGGAACCCATAAGTCAAAGCAAAAATGGGAAACAGATCTGAATATTAATATTGATGAAACAAATTGGTCAAGACTTTGTCTTGACTGTATGACAAATACAATAAATGTTCGACTTAGATTAGTACAATATAATTTTTTACACCAATTATATATTACACCACAAAAAATAAATAGATTAAATTCAAATCTATCTGATAAATGTTTTCAGTGTAATCAAAAAATTGGTACTTTTTTACATTCTACTTGGTCTTGTTTTAAAATTCAACCCTTTTGGATAAATTTAAGAGTCTTATTGGAACAAATTACTGGAATTCAACTTCCACATAACCCTGTATTATTTCTATTAGGTGATATTGAAGGGATAAAACCGAAACTTAAATTGAATAAATATCAGAAAGAATTTATAAAAATTGCATTGGCAGTAGCTAAGAAGACTATAGCAGTTACTTGGAAATCTGATTCGTATTTAAGTATGGATCATTGGAGTAATGAAATGGCTAGTTCTATTCCACTTGAAAAACTTACTTATAATTTAAGAGATAAATATGTAACATTTTTGAATATTTGGCACCCTTATTTACAAAACATAGGATGGTATATTTAAGTGCTCCGATAAAGATTTTGGTTACTTGGGGAAAGTAACGAATAATTATACCAAATTTATTTTGAATCCCATGGAGCATGTGGAAACCTTCCAATACCCAGGCGGCTCTTTTTTTTTCTCTTTCTTTCTTTTTAGGTAGGACTATATATGGGGGGGGAGGGTTAAGGGGAGGGGTGGGTGGGTAGATTTTATCTTTTCATGTATTCTTTTTGAAAATTTAATAAAAATTATATTAAAAAAAGATTTGGGATAGATTCAATTTAATGAAGCACTATTTTAAATGAAGTTGCCACTGTAAACAGATGTTTCATTTATTTATGCTGAAGTAGTTTAGTTCTGAGAGGTTAAACTAAGCATTGGATTGGTGATACTGTGCGTGTGGTGGGGTGGGGGAGAGGGCAGCTGTAGAGGGGATTAAAATTTAGACAATTACAGAAAAGACAACAATGCTGTCATCAGAATAAAGGTATCATTATGAATGTATCTCGTCTTGTGGTTAAGAGGGGCAGTGCAATAGCTTATATGGGTTTCCTACTTAAGGAAGAATGGTAATGTATGTTGGAAGTTCAGAGACATTTACCCTGCTGAGACCTGAAATGTGAAGACTGTCTTATGGGGAAAGGATGGACAGCTTCAGCTTGTATTTGCACAAAATTACACACTGCCTTAATTGAATCATTTCAGGTCCAGAGCCTCCCTGACAGAGAGAAAGTGGAGATTATACATCTTCGTGTTGGAGAATCTAGAACCAGGAGTTACTGTTGAACAATAATGGTTGTCCATTTGAGACAGAGCCCCTTACAACTGAGACATGAGAATGAATAATGTAAAATTAAGAAATGTGACATTAAATAAATACTTTCTTCACAGTGGAAGACACTAAGTACATAATATCCCAAAACTGTAAGGTAACCTTTGGGCAAATGACTGAGGAACTTAAAACTCTATCAGTAGCAAAAAAGTATTAAGCAAACTAGTGGTACTAAGGTTGGACAAGTTCCTTCAATTTGATACCCTTTGTCCTGGAGTTCTAAAAGAGTCCAAGTGATCTAAAATTTCTCAGATTTTGGGAGGTCTGGTGAACTGGCAAACAGCAAATTTAATACTGTTTTCAAGAAAAGAGACAGAGAAAACAAGACATTACAGGCAGGTGAACCTACTATCAGTTGTTGGGAAATGTTGGAACCCATTTCAGAGTCAAATCGTTTCATGAATGGGAAATGTAATATTTTGTCAGAGTTCCTTGATGACTTGTGGAGCAGAGTAGATATGACACATTTGAATTTCTGGACATCTTTCAGCAAGGAGACACATAGGGGCCTGAGGAAAACATATTAATGGACGGAGTAGTTGATGGACAGAAAACATATATTAATGTAGAGGAAGGTTAAAAAGCTGTAATAAGTGGGCTGCATTTAGAATCAGTGTTGGGACCTCAGAACACTTCAAGAACATTTACTACCCCACAACCACTGGGATCTTGAACAAGTGGGGATAACTACACTCATTCAAGGACTCTTTTATCTTGTTATTTCATGCTCATTATTTATTGCTATTTATTTTTTTATCTGCATTTGCACAGTTTGTTTACAATTTGCAGATCCTGTTTACAGTTACCGTTCTATAGATTTGCTAAGTATGCCTGCAGAAAAAGAATCTCAGGGTTATATGTGGTGAGATGTATGTACTCCGATAATAAATCTTACTTTGAACTTCAAACTTCAGAAGGTATGAACTATATTAATGTGTTAGATGAAGGGCAGAGTGTAGTGTGTGAGATAAGTGGAAAAGTAAGTTGAGAAGACATATAGACAAGATGATTGGTGAACAAAATGGGATGAATGGGTAGAAAACGGCTGGTGCAGTATAATGTCTGGAAATGCTAATTTACCAGCTTTAGTAGAAAGGGGGAGAAAAGCAAAATCTATTTAAGCAGTAGGCAACAGTTAAAAATGTAAAATGTTGACTGATAAAAGTTGTTGTCTGGGCATCCCAGTGCAAAGCAAAGTGAACATGCAGGTACAATTAACTAAGGCAGTAATGAATGTTTTGTGAACTGCCCACAACCATCAGGCTCTTGAACCAGAGGGGATAACGTCACTCACTCACCCCAATACTGAACTGATTCTACAACCTGTGGACTCACTTTCAAGGACACCACAACTCATGTTCTTAATATTTATTGCTTATTTATTATTATAATCTTGTTTTTTTAAGTATTTGCAAAATTTGTTGTGTTTTGCACTCTGGTTGTTTGTTATGTGCAGTTCTTCATTGATTCTACTGGGAATGCTTGGAAGAAAATGAATCTCAGGGTGGTATATAGTGACATATATGTACTTTTATAATAAATTTACTTTGAACTTTGAATGTTGGCCTTTATTGGATTTTAAGAGTAGGAAATCTTATTTGCACTGGACAGGCCATACTTAGAATGCATACATTTTTGGTCTCCTTACTTATATTAAAAAATGCTTCCTTGGAGATGGTATAGTATTAATGATTCCTGGGTAGAGGATGAAATGTTACTAGAACAATTAGCCAGAATTGGACCTCGCAATTTGTAGAAGAAGAGTGGATCAGATTTTGAGGAGGATTCGGGGTAGATGCAGTGCTTAGAAAGCTTTAAAGACTCTGTGACAAAGATAATCAATAACTTGTGAGTATGATAATCAATACACAGATGAATAAGATCCTGAAAAGTGCATAGTCTGTGGAAAAAGAGGAATCGTTCATCGGAATGATCTATCTGTTTTCACAATTCCTTATGTCTTTCTGAACTGAAAGATAACAGAATTTAATCTTCATGGCCTAGTTTATAGGTCCAAAATAGTGTTAAAATAAAGTCCTGAACCTGGAAGTATAATCCTGATCTATACAAGAGCTGGGTGCTGCTGCTAAATTGGTCAGTGTTTGTTTTTCAAAGGGCTTTGCCGGTTGCCATGAAATGAGCAGAGGCCTAAGTTCTATGTTAAGATAAGGTTCCTGTGCTAATTTCAGACCTGCTCTCCTATTTCAATGGCCTTGCAATGTGAAATCTCCAAAGTGTATTTTTACCAAAGTAGAATCTCACTTTACGTGACAATCATGTTTGGATTATGCATCATTTTTTATAGCTGGCTCAACTCAATGAAAGCATGTTAGATCTGATTAATAGAAACTACAACAGCAAAATTACCTCTGTTTTTTCCCCCCCCCCAGTGAGGATGGATGACCAGCTTGATTACATTCTGGCAAAGATAGCAGCAGAAGGGAAACAGGTTAAAGAAATCAAGATTCCTGTGATGGATCACTTCAATTTCTCGAAAGAATCAAACAATAGCAATGTAACTGGACTATTTCACAATTAAAGTCCATAATGACCAAAAGAAATTGCAAGTACTGTACAAGTTTACTGCTAACCTTTTAAGGAGACTGATGAAAAGATTACATCATATGAAAGGTGGCTCAGAGTGTACCTAATGTAATTCAAACAATGTTTGCTGGAGCTCCGGAAGGTTTTTGAGTCTTATGCAGAATATGTTTTGTGAATTACATGATAAATGGAACCGCACAAACCAACCTATTATGTTCATAAGCAAACAGCCTTACAAGACTGGAGTCAATGAAATGAATAGCAGCTGTCAACTACAGGAAGAAATGGATTGAATTACAGAGCAAGAATCTCCCCAAAGCAATGCTCCATACAGGAGTTAGCATATTGCAGTGAAAATGACAATCCCTTGTTTGAGAGGAATTCATCAACTAGTGAATCTGTTAGTTGTTCTACTTGCTGAGCCAGTGATGATACAATTAACTGACACAGGATTTAATTCTTGAACAATGCAATTGTGAAAAAATCTGTTTTATTAAGAAAAAAATGTCCAAAATACTACATTATGATGCATGGTTCTATTACTTAATTTATTTGTGAATTGATTATTTTTTCTGTGATTCGTAACATCAATGAATCCTGGCTTGAAAATGTTATATATTAAGCACCTTAGATATGACCATATGGAATAAATTGTTTAAAAATTAAATGCTTCCATCACTGAAAAAGACTGAATCTCATAATCATATTTTAAGACCTGTGTTGATAGTATTTTTTTTAGATTTCATCCCTTTTTATTAACCTGAATGAAATAATATGCATGCAAAAATGTACAGTGAAGCAGTCTGTGAATAAATTCATTGGAAAGTAATCTTTGGAGGACACTGTGATGCAGTTTCCTTCATCTCTGAGAACCAGCACCCTCATTATACACCTTGAATGTAATGTTACCCCAAAACTCCCTGCATGAATCTCTTCAGCAGATTCATGCACCTGTGGTGACTACATTTGCAAATGATATTGTAAACTATTATGCTTGACTCTAGTGAATAATCCTCTTTCTTCCTCACAAATAATCAACATTATTGATCATAAAATATTTTTCCACTGTCTCCACTGCATTGTCGATCTTTATGGTATTAGCCTTGCACACTTTATTGAGTGAATTAAAAACTATTTATCATACCACTAGCATTGTATTGATAACATTTCTGGGGACTGCTTACCCCTTACGATGTACTTGAATCTGGCAATGATCCGTTAATTGCTTATTCTTTTTAAGTACACATTGATCTTTAGTGACATTATATGTAGAATGGAAAAGTTCAATAGGTATGCCAGCCTGACCCTTAATAGTGGGCGTCATCAAGATGAAGGCAATACAAATACTTTCATCAACTAAGAAACAATGATGTTGATCTGCCATTCCTGCTCTTCTTTAAGCATATTTTAGGAATAAGTATAAAGCATCTTACATATATACACCCTGTAACACACACAAAATGCTGGAGGATCTCAGCAGACCGGGCAGCATCTATGGAAAAGAGTAGTCAACGTTTCAGGCCGAGACCCTTCATCAGGACTGGAGCAAAAAATGATGAGGAACCAGAGGTAGAAGGTGGGGGAAGGGGAGGAAGAAACACAAGGTGACAGGTGAAACCTGGAGCGGTGAAGTAAAGACCTGGGAAGTTGATTGGTGAAAGAGATACAGGGCTGGAGCAGAGGGAATCTGATAGGAGAGGACAGAAGGCCATGGATAAAAGAAAAGGGGGAGGAGCACCAGAGGGAGATGATAGGCAGATAAATGATAAGGTGAGAGAGGGAAATGGGAAAGGGGAATGGTGAAGTGGGGGGTGTATTACCGAAAGTTCAAGAAATCAATGTTCATGCCAGCAGGTTGGAGGCTACCCGGTTGGAATATGAAGTGTTGCTCCTCCAACCTGAGCATAGCCTCATCGCAACAGTAGAGGAGGCCATGGACTGACATATCAGAATGGGAATGGGAAGTGGAATTAAAATGGGTGGTCACTGGGAGATCCCGCTTTTCTGGCAGATGGAGCATAGGAGTTTGGTCAAGTGCTCCCCCAATCTGCATTGGGTCTCACCTACATACAGGAGGCCACACCGGGAGTGCCGGATACAGTAACTGACCCCAACAGAATCACAAGCGAAGTGTCGCCTCACCTGGAAGGACTATTTGGGGCCATGAGTGGTAGAATGGGAGGAGGTGTAGGGCTAGGTGTAGAACTTGCTCCACTCGCAAGGATAGTGCCAGGAAGGAGATCAGTAGAGAAGGATTAACATAGAACGTAGAACATAGAAATTTACAGCACATTACAGGCCCTTCAGCCCACAATGTTGAGCTGACCATGTAACCTACTCTAGAGACTGCCTAGAATTTCCTAGCACACAGACCTCTATTTTACTAAACTCCATGTACTTATCTAAGAGGCTCTTAAAAGACCCTATTGGATCCGCTTCCATCACCGCCACTGGCAGTGCATTCCACTCTGTGTGAAAAACTTACCCCGACATCCCCTCAGTACCTGTTTCCAATCACCTTAAAACAATGCCCCCTTGTGTTAGCCATTTCAGCCCTGGGAAAAAGCCTCTGGTTATCCACACGATCAATGCCCCTCATCATCTTATACACCTCTATTAGGTCACCTCTCATCCTCTGTCGCTCCATGGTGAAAAGACCAAGTACACTCAACCATGAATGGACAAGGGAGTTGCATAGGGAGCGATCCCTGTGGAAAGCAGAAAATGTCATGGGGGGGGTGGAGGGAAAGATGTGCTTGGTGGTGGGATCCCACTAAGATGGCAGGAGTTATAAAGAATTATGTGCTGGACATGGAGGCTGGTGGGGTGGTCGATGAGGAGAAGAGGAACCCTATCCCTAGTGGGCTGGCGGGAAGATGTGGTGAGGGAAGACCTTTTCCAAATCTGTTACATGTACTATACCTTTTCCCACCCTGTTACTTGTAAAAATGTCATCCCTTTCTCTCAATTCCTCTGCCTCTGCCACATTCCTTCACCAGCAATGCTGCCCTCAACTGCATCTCTTCCATTTCGTGTCTGTCTGCCCTCATTCCATCTTCCTGCCATGCCAGGGATAGGGTTCCTCTTGTCCTCATTGTAAATAAATATGTTAGTGTTACCCACATGGTTCGTCTTTATTAAGAACAAACATAACACTATGGACACTACACTGCTCCTACTGACCTCTGACCTCCGACCACAATCTTTGTTCACCTACTCTATGCTGGTCTCCAGAGTGGAGTCTACTCCTCCTTTAACCAGGCCAATTGCTCCTCTTTCAGTGCTGGATGAAGTCCAGTTTTATGTTCATATCTGTCTGTTCCCTACCACCCAGTGATGCCAGGATTTGAGCCATGTCCTTCACTGACCTGCTGCCTCAGGCAACACTAATCAGATCTGTTCCAGCCTGCCATTCTCTTGTTTGTAATGAACCTTTGAACCATAGAGATTATTACTCTGCTGCAGCGTACATGACCAAACATTCTGTGAGGATGTGAGGGCCTCTGTTGGTCAGAGGTGACCATGGATGTTGCATCCTAACTGTCTAGATACGCCAGCCTGGGCGGTACAATATGGGAAGCAGGCTGTTGCTCATGGAGAAAGCTCCCCCTCTCCGCACATCTGATGAATCTCAAGGAACGGCAGAGAATGATACAGTTTGGTACCAGCAGCACCACAGGCGTTGCCAGTCAGCATTGAACTCAACGTAGGACTGCCTTAGGGACTCCAGCTCCAGATGTTTTCCCTCAGGGTTTACTCCTGAAGCCTTCCCCATGCGTGGATATAGCTGTAAGGCAGCAGAGGTTTGAGATCAGAGTTTTCTGCACGTGGACAAGATGACACTCGGGCAAATTAAAAATTACATTACAAATACATCTGCTCCATTATTTGTCGGAAGCCTTTGATGATAATGCTCCAATGCTATTCCAACATCTGGTGCAGCCAAATCAATGATTAAATGTGGAAATCCTAACACCACTCTTTGAGATATGAGATAATGTTCATGGGTTCAAGGAATCATATGGCGGAGGGAACAAGCTGTTCCTGAATCATTGAGTGTGTGCCTTCAAGCTTCTGTATCTCCTTCTTGATGCTAACAATGAGAAGAGGGCATGCCCTGGGTGATGGGGTCCTTAATAATAATGTGTCGCCTTTCTGAGACGCCTCTCTTGAACATAGAAACATGTAAACATAGAAACATAGAAAACCTACAGCCTCCCATGCAGTACCTTGACAAATGCCTTACTAAATTCCATGTAGACAACTTTCACTATCTTGCCTTCATCCACTTTTCTGGCGATTTTTTTGAAAATCTCTGTAAGATTGGTTACATAGAAACATAGAAAACCTACAGCACAATACAGGCCCTTCGGCCCACAAAGTTGTGCTGAACATGTCCCTACCTTAGAAATTACTAGGCTTACCCATAGCCCTTTATTTTACTAAGCTCCATGTACCTAACTAAAAGTCTCTTAAAAGATCCTATTGTATCCGCCTTCACCACTGTTGCTGGCTGCCCATTCCACGCACTCACCACTCTCTGAGTAAAAAACTTACCCCTGACATCTCCTCTGTGCCTACTCCCCAGCACCTTAAACCTGTGTCCTCTTGTGGCAACCATTTCAGCCCTGGGAAAAAGCCTCTGACCATCCACACGATCAATGCTGCTCATCATCTAATACACCTCTATCAGGTCCCCTCTCATCCTCCGTCGCTCCAAGGAGAAAAGGCCAAGTTCGTAAACCTGTTTTCATAAGGCATGCTTCCCAATCCAGGCAACATCTTTGTAAATCTCCCCTGCACCCTTTCTATGGCCTCCACATCCTTCCTGTAGTGAGGCAACCAGAACTGAGCACAGTACTCCAAGTGGACCCTGACCCGCGTCCTATATAGCTGCAACATTACCTCTCGGCTCCTAAGGTCAATTCCACGATTAATGAAGGCCTATACATCGTATGCCTTCTTAACCACATAGTCAACCTGCACAGCAGCTTTGAGGTGTCCTATGGACTCGGACCCCAAGATCCCTCTGATCCTCCACACTGCCAAGAGTCTTGCCATTAATACTATATTCTACCCATCATATTTTACCTACCAAGATGAGCCACCTCACACTTATCTGGGTTGAACTCCATCTGCCACTTCCCAGCCCAGTTTTGCATTCTATCAAGGTCCCGCTGTAACCTCTGACAGCCCTCCACACTATCCACAACACCTCCAACCTCTGTGTCATCAGTAAACTTACTAACCCATCCCTCCACTTCCTCATCCAGGTCATTTATAAAAATCACGAAAAGTAAGGGTCCCAGAACAGATCTCTGAGGCACACCACTGGTCACCGACCTCCATGCAGAATATGACCTGTCTATAACTACTCTTTGCCTTCTGTGGGTAAGCCAGTTCTGGATCCACAAAGCATTGTCCCCTTGGATCCCATGCCTCCTTACTTTCTCAATAAGCCTTCAATGGGGTACCTTATCAAATGCCTTGCTGAAATCCATATACACTACATCTACTTCTCTTCCTTCATCAATGTGTTTAGTCACATCCTCAAAAACTTCAATCACGCTTGTAAGGCATGACCTGCCCTTGACAACGCCATGCTGATTCTTCCTAATCATATTATACCTCTCCAAATGTTCATAAATCCTGCCTCTCAGGATCTTCTTCATCAACTTACCAACCACTGAAGTAAGACTCACTTGTCTGTAATTTCCTGGGCTATCTTTACTCCTTTGCCCGAATAAAGGAACAACATCCGCAACCTTCTAATCCTCCGAAACCTCTCCCGTCCCCATTGATGATGCAAAGATCATCACCAGAGGCTCAGCAATCTCCTCCCTCGCCTCCCACAGTAGCCTGGGGTACATCTCATCCGGTCCCGGAGATGTCTTGGACGCTACAGAGGCTAGTACCCAAGATGGAGCTGACTAATTTTACAACTTTCTGTAGCTTCTTTCGGTCCTGTGCTATAGGCTCCCACCCACACCCCCCCACACACACATATCAAACAGTGTGTAGTCTGTCAGAATGCTCTCCACTGTACATCTATAGAAGTTTAGGTGACAAAGCAAATCTCTTCAAACTCCAAATAAAATACAGCTGCTGTCTTGCCTTCTTTATAGCTGCATCAATACGTTGGGACCAGGTAGGATCCTAAGAGATGTTGATACCCAGGAACTTGAAATTTCACATTCTCTTCACTTATGATTCCATCCCTCTCAGGATTAGTTCGTGTTCCTTCATCTTACATTTCCTGAAGTCCGCAATCAGCTCTTTGGTCTTACTGACATTGTAAGGTTGCTGCTGCGACACTACTCCAATAGTTGGTGTATCTCGCTCCTGTACACCCTCTCATCCCCATCTGAGATTCTACCAACCATAGTTGCATCATCAGCAAATTTATAGATGGTATTTGAGCTATACCTCGCCAGACAGTCATGGGTCTAGATGGAGTAGAGCAGTGGGCTAAGCACACACCCCTGATGTGCGCCAGTGTTGATCGTCAGCGAGGAGAAGATATTATCAGCAATCTGTACAGATTGTGGTCTTCTGGTTAGGAAGTCATGGATCCAATTGCATAGGGAGGTACAGAGGCCCAGGTTCTGTAGCTTATTGGTCAGGACTGCAGGAATGATGGTGTTAAACACTGAGCTTTAGTCAATGAACAGCATCCTGACTTAAATGTTTGTATTGTCTAGGTAGTCTAAGGCATGTGAAAAGCTATTGAGATTGTGTTTGCTGTAGACCTATTATGGCAATAGGCAAATTGCAGTGGGCCCAGGTCCTTGTTGAAGCACCAATTCAGGATAATCATGACCAACACCTCAAAGAATTTCATCACTCTAGGTATGAGTGCTACTGGGTGATAGTCATTAAGGCAGCTCACACTACTCTTCGTAGGCACTGGTATAATTGTTCCCTTTTTGAAGCAGGTGGGAACTTCCAACTGTAGCAGTGAGAAGTTGAAAATGTCCTTGAATACTCCTGCCAATTCACTAGCATAGGTTTTCAGAGCCTTATCAAGGACAGGCTCAAAAATAATCACCTCCAGCTTGAACTGCTAAGAAAGATGGCAAACCACAGTTCAGATTTTTTGCGCAATGAGACATCCCTCCTAAGCTAGTTATTGATGTCTTTAATAGCATTGGTCAAAAAAAAGTAGATCAGCATGACACCATGCAGCTTCATGGTAAGTCAAAAACTGATACGTTTTTTTTTCGTAGGCCTTGATTAAATAACAATGTTTACTAAAATGTGCAGATCATTCAAACTGGGAACCTCCATCAGAGTTTGTATTGTGACCCAAAATATACCTCAACAAAATGCATAGCTGTATGTATCTGATTTGTCTTTCATTTATCAAGATTAATTATACTCATGGTTGTCAGAACGACCACAATAGCCCCCATTCATTCAGTATGAAATAATGGCAGCATTTTAATGTGTTTTTAATTTCATACCTCATCTTTTCTTTTATGCTTTGTAATGCCAAAACCGTAAACTAATTAAAAGGAAAACACAGAGCTGAGATAACTTGTGTATGCTAGTTTCATTTTTTTCACCATGCCTAACTTCGTTATTACTTTAAGTGAGGCATACACATATGACGTGGCAGCATGATAACGTATGCCATTCACATACTTTTACATATAACCCATAATGAATTATTTAAACAATGCTTAATTAAACAATATATTTACAATATTAAAGACACAACACTCCTCCCTGCTTAGCTATAAACTTTAACTCAATAAAGTTTGCATCTCTATTTATATACGGTATACTATATAATAAAACTACTATATAGACATTCACAGCATAGTAAATTTTAAATTGATGATGTACGCTATTCAAGTATATTTACATATAACCCGTAATTAATTATTTAAACAAGCAAACAATTCTTAATCAAACAATATTATTTACAAACAAGAGAAAATCTGCAGATGTTGGAAATCCAAAGCAACACACACAGAATGCTGGAGGAATTCAGCAGACCTGGCAGCATCTATGGAAAGAAAGCACAGTCGACGATTCAAGCCAAGACCCTTCGGCAGGAGTGGAGAAAAGAAGCTGAGGAGTAGATTTAAAATGTGGGGGAGGGGAGAGAGAAGCACAAGGTGATAGGTGAAACCTAGAGGGGGAGTGATGACCCATCCCCTTTTTCCTCTCTCACCTTACCTCCTTGCCTGCCCATCGCCTCCCTCTGGTGTTCCTTCCCCCTTTTCTTTCTTCCATGGCCTTCTGTTCTCTTTAGTCCTCTTTCACTAATTATCTTCTCTGCGCTTTACTTCATCCCTCCGCCCTCCTGGCCATTTGGGTGAAGAGCAAGGTTTGTACGTGGACCACATGGCGGAGGGCATCAGATGCCGTGCGTTGGCGGACACAGGGTGAACTATCTACATCATCCGTCCAGGTGTCCACTCTAGCGTGGATGAGCCATCCCCGCCTGAGTGGACGACAACGGTGGTCAGCAGTGGGTGTCGATGAGAGGGAAGAGGTGGCCGCGCATTGCAGTGGAGAAAAACACAGCGGGGTGTGGCTAGCCGAAATCAGTATTTCTGCGTCACTGACCTGGACCGGTTGTTCCGCTGGGAGCCCAGGTGGATGTGCTGGAGGCAGCATTCCAACTCGGTGCTGAAGCCGTGGTTCTCGGGCGGGGCAGCTCCAAGAAGCGGACCAGGCGGGTGCAGCAACCACTGCCACCGGCCACGCCAGCGCAGCTCGCTGTGCCCGTCATCACCAACTGCATCCGCACAGCGTGATGACTGTCACAACCACGGATTCTGCAGCGCAGTACATACGGCAATTGCACTTGTGAATTTGCACGTGTCAGCTAATTACTTAATCATGATAGTATTTAACTCCATATTTGTCGTCATAGTGCTTGTCGAGACTTAGACAGAACACACCAACGCTTTGCTCTTATTTGCATCGGCCTTGCCTGCGAAATTGGACTGTCAAGTCAACTGACTCTGAAGACTAGCGGTATTCATTTAATAATTAGATGTTCTTTTTCAGCCACAGTGTGGGCTTCGTGTCCCATTTGAGAGTTTTAGTTAATGGCCCTGTTTGGCCCAGCGTTTATTGCTTTATTTTCCCTTTCACACTGTTTGCATTAAAGTTTTGTGATCTATCGACTCGCTTCAGTGTCTCCCACCCCGCACTTGGGCCGTATCGGAATCTGGTGACAGATGACATCGGCAGCCCTACCGCGGCTCCCTCCAGCAGGACCGTCCAAGCAGTACGGGAGCAATGGCAGCGGAGCAGCGAGGGACCAGCAGCGGCAGCTGAAAGACCTCCTGGACCAGCACTCGACGTCCCTGCAGACAGGGACGAGGTCTTCAGATGCACAGGGCTGGTCTAACGCCACATTAACACTGGGGAAGCCCAGCCGATCTGCTTACAGCTCCATCGCCTGGCCCTCGCCAAATGGCAGGCAGCAGAGCAGCGGATCACAGTGATGGCAGCGGCTGGCATCATTAAGCCCTCCTTCAGCCCGTGGGCCACCCAGTGGTGTTGGTCAGAAAGAAAGAAATCGGAGGCGATTCGGCATAGACTGCTGCCGTGACCCAGAAGGACTCTTACTCGTTGCGCCAAATTAATGACGCCCCGAACTGTATCTCAGGTTCAGCTGGATCAGCTCTCTCTATCTCCGCAGTGGCTACTGGTCCCGGAAGCCCGACCCAAGACTACCCTCACCATAGCTCAAGGGCTGTGGCACTTTCGAATAATGCCGGCTGGCTTGTGTAATGCCACAGCCACATTCGCGGAGCCGCTATATCATCTATTTGGATGATCCCCTGGTGCACGCCGCCGTTTTTGACGATGGCCTGTGGAACTTGGAAGAGGTCTTTGCCGCCATCCGCCAGGTGAAACTACGGTTCAACCCCCCCAAAAATGCTGCCTGCTGCGCTACCAGATGAAGTTCCTGGGTGCATGGTGAGTGCAGAAGGAGTGGTGATGGACCCTGAGAAGATGGTGGTGGTCAGGGAACGGCCCACCCCCTCCATGATGTCTCCGAGCTTGGCAGCTTCCTGGGGCTGGCATCATTGCCATCATACCACCGCCAGTCTATTAAGGACTTGCCACCATCACTATATCCCTTCATTGTTGACACAGATTCCTGCAAAGTGGGCCCAGCACAGTGCTGTCAGAGGAGGGGGACCAAGGAGAACGCGTTGTGGCGTAATTCAGCCACATTGCGTCACCCACTGGGGGCTCTTGGCTGTGGCTCAGGCCCTCCGCCACTTCCGTCCCTACCTCTTCAGCCGACGGTTCCTGCTTCACACAGACCATAGAAACTGTAGAAACCATAGAAACTACAGCACAGAAACAGGCCTTTTGGCCCTTCTTGGCTATGCCGAACCATTTTCTGCCTAATCCCACCGACCTGCACACGGACCATATCCCTCCATACACCTCCCATCCATGTATCTGTCCAATTTATTCTTCAACGTTAAAAAAGAACCCGCATTTACCACCTTGTCTGGCAGCTCATTCCATACACCCACCACTCTCTGTGTGAAGAAGCCCCCCTTAATGTTCCCTTTAAACTTTTCCCCCTTCACCCTAAACCCATGTCCTCTGGTTTTTTTCTCCCCTTGCCTCAGTGGAAAAAGCCTGCTTGCATTCATTCTATCTATACCCATCATAATTTTATATACCTCTATCAACTCTCCCCTCATTCTTCTACGCTCCAGGGAATAAAGTCCTAACCTATTCAACCTTTCTCTGTAACTGAGTTTCTCAAGTCCCGGCAACATCCTGTAAACCTTCTCTGCAGTCTTTCAACCTTATTAATATCCTTCCTGTAATTTGGTGACCAAAACTGAACACAATACTCCAGATTCAGCCTCACCAATGCCTTATACAACCTCATAACATTCCAGCTCTTATACTCAATACTTTGATTAATAAAGGCCAATGTACCAAAAGCTCTCTTTATGACCCTATCTACCTGTGACGCCACTTTTAGGGAATTTTGTATCTGTATTCCCAGATCCCTCTGTTCCACTGCACTCCTCAGTGCCTTACCATTAACCCTGTATGTTCTACGTTGGTTTGTCCTTCCAATGTGCAATACCTCACACTTGTCAGTATTAAACTCCACCTGCCATTTTTTAGCCCATTTTTCCAGCTGGTCCAAGTCCCTCTGCAGGTTCTGAAAACCTTCTTCACTGTCTACTACACCTCCAATCTTTGTTTCATCAGCAAATTTGCTGATCCAATTTACCACATTATCATCCAGATCATTGATATAGATGACAAATAACAATGGACCCAGCACTGATCCCTGTGGCACACCACTAGTCACAGGCCTCCACTCAGAGAAGCAATTCTCTACCACCACTCTCTGGCTTCTTCCATCGAGCCAATGTCTAATCCAATTTACCACCTCTCCATGTATACCTAGCGACTGAATTTTCCTAACTAACCTCCCATGCGGGACCTTGTCAAAGGCCTTACTGAAGACCATGTAGACAATATCCACTGCCTTCCCTTCATCCACTTTCCTGGTAACCTCCTCGAAAAACTCCAATAGATTGGTCAAACATGATCTACCACGCACAAAGCTATGTTGACTCTCCCTAATAAGTCCCAGTCTATTCAAATGCTTGTAGATTCTGTCTCTTAGTACTCCCTCCAATAACTTACCTTCTACCGAGGTTAAATTTACCGGCCTATAATTTCCCGGATTACTTTTCGATCCTTTTTTAAACAACGGAACAACATAAACCACTCTCCAATCCTCCGGCACCTCATCTGCAGACAGCGACATTTTAAATATTTCAGCCAGGGCCCCTGCAATTTCAACACTGGTCTCCTTCAAGGTCCGAGGGAACACCCTGTCAGGTCCCGGAGATTTATCCACTTTAATTTTCCTCAAGACAGCAAGGACCTCCTCCTTTTCGATCTGTACAGTTTCCATGATCTCACTACTTGTTTCCCTTAATTCCATAGACTTCATGCTAGTTTCCTTAGTAAACACAGACGCAAAAAAAACTATTTAAGATCTCCCCCATTTCCTTTGGTTCCGCACATAGTTGACCACTCTGATCTTCAAGAGGACCAATTTTATCCCTTAAAATCCTTTTGCTCTTAATATACCTGTAAAAGCTCTTTGGATTATCCTTCACTTTGACTGCCAAGACAACCTCATATCTTCTTTTAGCCCTCCTGATTTCTTTCTTAAGTATTTTCTTGCACTTCTTATACTCCTCAAGCACCTTATTTACTCCCTGCTTCCTATAGACATCATACAACTCCCTCTTCTTCTTTATCAGAGTTGCAATATCCCTTGAGAACCAAGGTTCCTTATTCCTATTCACCTTGCCTTTAATCCTGACAGGAACATACAAATTCTGCACTCTCAAAATTTCTGCTTTGAAGGCTTCCCACCTACCGATCACATCCATGCCAGAGAACAACCTGTCCCAATCCACGCTTTTTAGATCCTTTCTCATTTCTTCAAATTTGGCCTTCTTCCAGTTAAGAACCTCAACCCTAGGACCAGATCTATCCTTGTCCATGATCAAGTTGAAACTAATGGTGTTATGATCACTGGAACCAAAGTGCTCCCCTACACAGACTTCTATCACTTGTCCTAACTCGTTTCCTAACAGGAGATCCAATATTGCATCCCCTCTAGTTGGTCCCTCTATATATTGATTTAGAAAACTTTCCTGAACACATTTTACAAACTCTAAACCATCTAGACCCCTAACAGTATGGGAGACCCAATCAATATATGGAAAATTAAAATCCCCTACCACCACAACTTTATGTTTCCTGCAGTTGCCTGCTATCTCTCTGCAGATTTGCACTTCCAATTCTCTTTGACTATTAGGTGGTCTGTAATACAATCCCACTAATGTGGCCATACCTTTCCTGTTTCTCAGCTCCACTCACAAGGACTCAGTAGATAAGCCCTCTAATCTGTCCTGCCTGAGCACTGCTGTAATATTTTCCCTAACAAGCAATGCCACTCCCCCACCTTTCATTCCTCTGCCTCGATCACATCTGAAACATCGGAACCCTGGAATATTAAGCTGCCAGTCCTGCCCCTCCTGTAGCCAAGTTTCACTAATTGCTACAACGTCATAATTCCACATGTCAATCCACGCCCTCAACTCATCCGCCTTCCCCGCAATACTCCTAGCATTGAAATATATACACCTCAGAAGATTTTTACCACCACTCACAACCTTTCTATTAGTGGATTTGCTTGAACTTTTAACATCATTTATTTTCACCCCAGCCACACTGTCAGCTCTGATACTGTGGTTCCCATCCCCCTGCAAATCTAGTTTAAAGCCCCCCAATAGCATTAACAAACCTCCCTGAAAGGATATTGGTCCCCCTGTGGTTCAAGTGTAACCCATCTCTCTTGTACAGGTCCCACCTGCCCCAGAAGAGGTCCCAATGATCCTGAAATATGAAACCCTGCCCCCTACACCAGTTCCTCAGCCACTTGTTCACTCTCCAGAGCATCCTATTCCTACCCTCACTGGCACGTAGCACAGGCAGCAATCCTGAGATTACCACCCTCGAGGTCCTGCTTTTCAACTTCCTACCAAGCTCTCGATACTCACTCTCCAGGACCTCCTCACTCTTCCTTGCTATGTCATTGGTACCGATGTGCACCACGACATCTGGCTGATCACCCTCCCACTTCAGAATGTCATGCAATCGATCAGAGACATCCTTGACCCTGGCACCCGGGAGGCAACAAACCATCCTGGATTCTCTCTCACGACCACAGAATCTCCTATCTGCACCTCTAACTATCGAGTCCCCTATCACTACTGCTCTCCTCTTTTCCCCCCTCCCTTCTGCACTGCAGAGCCAGACTCAGTGCCAGAGATCTGGCTACTGCAGCTAGTCCCAGGTAAGTCATCCCCCCCAACAGTATCCAATGCGGTATACTTGTTGTTGAGGGGAATGGCCACAGGGGAACCCTGCTCTGCCTGTCCTTTCCTCTTCCCTCGCCTGACAGTGACCCAATTTCCTGTCCTCTGCTCCTCTGGCGTAACTACCTCCCTGTAGCTACGATCTATAATCTCCTCATTCTCCCGAATGATCCACAGGTCATCCAGCTCCTGCTCCAGTTCCCTAACGCGGTTTGTTAGGAGCTGCAGCTGGATGCACTTCCTGCAGGTGTCGTGCCGTTGAGCTTCCGCGATCCCAGGGGGCAGCTGGCCTGGTGGCTGGAGGCTCTCCAGGATTATGATTTCGAGATATAACACCATGCCAGAAGGCACCACGGCAATGCTGTTGCCCTCTCTCGCCGTCCCTATGAGGCCACCGAGTGTCGCTACTGCAAGTGATTGATCCTGTGCTGACCCGGGGTAGGGGATGGCTGAGGCTGGGACGGCAGCAGGGGAGAGGGGATGTCTCTGCTCTGGATCCAGAGACTAAAGCCCTATACCCTCAGGTTGCTGTTCCACTGGTGGCAGCTTCCTGATGGCGACAGTCATCTTCTGCAGCTGGTTGTCCCCCAGGAGCTCCATGCCACGGTGCTGCGCTCGGGGCACAGGTTGGTGGCGGCTGGCCATTTCAGGGTTGCAAAGACACTGGGCAAGCAGCTGAGATGTTTCTACTGGCCTGGGTGCAGGCAGGCTGTGGAGCTTTTCCTGCACTGCTGCATGCTTCTTCATTGTTGGTACAGATGCCAGCGAATAGACTAGGCACAGTGCTGTCACAGGAGGGGGACCAAGGAGAACGCGTTGTGGCATAATTCAGCCACAATGTGCTCAGCCAGGAGCTTCTGGCTGTGGCCCAGGTTTGCACATTCCAGAAGCGGCCTGGTCGCCAGCGTAGGCACTAATGGAGCAGTACCTAGTGGGGCCCCGAGGGAACCCATGGGATGGACATCCTGGGACTCTTTCCCCATCCTGATGCTGGGAGCTGCTACATTCTTGTGGCTATTGATTATCTCACAAGGTGGCCAGATGCATGCGGGGTCCCGGACCAGAGCTCCACCACCACCGCTGAGACTCTCCTGGAGGAGCTCTTGGTGCCCCTGAAGAACTCCACAGTGCCCGGAGTGCAATTTCGAGATGCTGGTGTTTGGTGCGGTGCGCAGGTGGCTAGGAGTCACCAACATGCAGACCAACACTCCTTCGCCTGCAAAGTGATCGGCTGCTGGAGCACTTGAGCTGCACCTTGGCTATGCAGCTTGCCACCCTCTCTGACATGGTATAGCAGGGGCAGTTGCCTGAGCAGCGGACTGTCGTGCTGCGCCAGGATCGGCTGGCACCATATCGGCTATTGGCTCCCACTGACCCAACGAGGCTGAAGGAAGGAAGTGACGCTCTAGGCCTCTTGCCTCTCCCCGGGGGAGGGGTGGGTTCTGGACACCGTGCAGCGCCCCAAGAGCTGTGTCGACCATCACTAGGACTTTTGGACTTTGTCGTGGACTCTGGGGGTTGCTGGGGATGACTGACCCTTCAGCTGGGGGCAGTGTGGCACTTCCGTGTGTAGTTGACAGCTCGCCCCAGCATTCCTGGTGGCCATCTCTATTTATTGTTCTTGTTTTAAAATGTATTTGTGGGATGTTCAGGTTCACTTATTGTTACATTTTAGCTTGGGTTATACAGTTATTCGCGTGTGCGTTTGTGAGTCATCCTGACTGTAACCAGGCTGTGTGATCATCACCTCCCCCATCTATATGAGACTGAGCAGTTCTCTCCCCGGGTCATCACACCTGGTCTGTATTTGTGCTTATTGCACTAAAAATGGCAGATGAGTTAAACCAACTTTTTTCATTTATCATTTTGGACCAAAAGCTCGCTGCAATATTTAAATTTAGGAGATGAGACAGTAAAATGTGACAATAGTTGTGGGGGCTGAATATGTTTTCAAGGCACTGTATTTACCTCTGCACTGAAAATATTCACAGACTCTGCTTCCACTTTAAGGGAGATTGTTCTGGAGATTCACAGCCCTGTGAATATCTCATCTGTCTTAAACTGGCAACTCTTTTACCTTTAGATCTTAGTACAGATAACGACATGGATTGGTTGGCAGACAGAAAACAATGGTAGGACTAAGTGGGTGTTTCTCGGGTTTGCAGGCAATAACTAATGGAGTACTGCAGGGATCCAGGGTTCAAGCCTTGGGCCCGAGCAATTAACAATATGATTTGGTGAAGGAACCAAATGCAGTGGTTTTTTTGAAGTTTGTTAAGTTGTGTGGAAGATGCGAAGAGGCATCAAGGTGATTTAGGGAGATTGATTAAGTGAGCGAATACATGGTAGATGCAGTACAACAGGAAGATACATGAAGTTATCTACTCTGGAAGAGGGAAAAATGTAAAATATCAAATGGTGATACATTGGGAAATATACTGTATGTAAAAAGAAATCTGAGGATGTAATGTATGGATCTACTCCTTTTAGAGCAATGACTCCCCTAAGTGAGAAGTTTTAAACACAGAACTAAGCAAATGCATAAAGTGACCAAATGTGAAACAGAATCAGACAACACAGAGTCTGAAAAAGGTGCGCTGTCAAGCCTAGAACTACACAGTATTACTGAAACAGATCACAAAATCATATGGATCACAATAACCCCACTTTTTAAAAAAGGAGGGAGAGAGAAACCGGGGAATTATAGGCCGGTTAGCCTAACGTCGGTGGTGGGGAAACTGCTGGAGTCAGTTATCAAGGATGTGATAACAGCACATTTGGAAAGCGGTGAAATGATCGGACAAAGTCAGCATGGATTTGTGAAAGGAAAATCATGTCTGACGAATCTCATAGAATTTTTTGAGGATGTAACTAGTAGAGTGGATAGGGGAGAACCAGTGGATGTGGTATATTTGGATTTTCAAAAGGCTTTTGACAAGGTCCCACATAGGAGATTAGTGTGCAAACTTAAAGCACACGGTATTGGGGGTAAGGTATTGGTGTGGGTGGAGAATTGGTTAGCAGACAGGAAGCAAAGAGTGGGAATAAACGGGACCTTTTCAGAATGGCAGGCGGTGACTAGTGGGGTACCGCAAGGCTCAGTGCTGGGACCCCAGTTGTTTACAATATATATTAATGACTTGGATGAGGGAATTAAATGCAGCATCTCCAAGTTTGCGGATGACACGAAGCTGGGTGGCAGTGTTAGCAGTGAGGAGGATGCTAAGAGGATGCAGGGTGACTTGGATAGGTTGGGTGAGTGGGCAAACTCATGGCAGATGCAATTTAATGTGGATAAATGTGAAGTTATCCACTTTGGTGGCAAAAATAGGAAAACAGATTATTATCTGAATGGTGGCCGATTAGGAAAAGGGGAGGTGCAACGAGACCTGGGTGTCATTATACACCAGTCATTGAAAGTGGGCATGCAGGTACAGCAGGCGGTGAAAAAGGCGAACGGTATGCTGGCATTTATAGCGAGAGGATTCGAGTACAGGAGCAGGGAGGTACTACTGCAGTTGTACAAGGCCTTGGTGAGACCACACCTGGAGTATTGTGTGCAGTTTTGGTCCCCTAATCTGAGGAAAGACATCTTTGCCATAGAGGGAGTACAAAGAAGGTTCACCAGATTGATTCCTGGGATGGCAGGTCTTTCATATGAAGAAAGACTGGATGAACTGGGCTTGTACTCGTTGGAATTTAGAAGATTGAGGGGGGATCTGATTGAAACGTATAAGATCCTAAAGGGATTGGACAGGCTAGATGCAGGAAGATTGTTCCCGATGTTGGGGAGGTCTAGAACGAGGGGTCACAGTTTGAGGATAGAGGGGAAGCCTTTTAGGACCGAGGTTAGGAAAAACTTCTTCACACAGAGAGTGGTGAATCTGTGGAATTCTCTGCCACAGCAAACTGTTGAGGCCAGTTCATTAGCTATGTTTAAAAGGAAGTTAGATATGGCCCTTGTGGCTACAGGGGTCAGGGGGTATGGAGGGAAGGCTGGGTTCTGAGTTGGATGATCAGCCATGATCATAATAAATGGCGGTGCAGGCTCGAAGGGCCGAATGGCCTACTCCTGCACCTATTTTCTATGTTTCTATGTTTCTAATAGATGTGTCTGGTGTAAAACTGAAAATGTAACCGGACAAAAGGTCAGCATTGTCAATAATTTCAGAGGCTGACTACAAACTACCGTCAGAGGAGACCTCAATGATGCTAAAGACCCACACAGATGAAAGAGCGTCTCCCAAAGGCAAACTGAAAGTGAATGTGATGTCTGGAGGCCAAACACAGTAGTTGGAGCTTTACGTATTGAAAAGTGGAGGGCCAGCACTTTTCAGATTCTAACGGCTGAGAAAATTCCAGCTTGACTGGCACTCAGTCAAAGCTCTTAATATAGCATCAACAGGCAACTGCAGCCCAACTGGTAGCACCAACCAGAGACTGTCACAGCTGCTTAATGCTAATGAGAAGGTGTTTGAAAAGGGTATTGGTAAGCTTAAAGGCATGAAGGCCTGAGTTGAATTGAATGAAGCATCAACACCAGGATTTCATAAAGTGCGTCAGTGCCTTACACACGACATCCTAAAGTGGATGCTGAACTTCAGAGCTTGGGAGCATCTGGAATTTTCTCCAAGGCTGACTAGAGCAACTGGACCACGCCCAATGTCCTGGTGGTCAAGAAAGGGAAAGCAGGAGCCATTCACATATGTGATTTCAATGTGAGCATCAACCCAGTGCTGCATACTGTGCAGTACCCCTGACACAAATAGAAGACATCTTTGCATCTTCGGCAGGCGGGGAGAGGTTTTCAAAGATTGACTTGTCACATGTTCCTCACAACCAACACTCACAAGGGACTGTCCTAATACAATCATCTCGTCTTTGACGTTGCATCAGCTCCAGCAGTTTGGCAAACAGCAATGGACCAACTGTTCCAAGATATCCCAGGAGCACAATGTTACCTTGTTGACATCATCGTTACTGGCAACAATGATGAAGAGCACCTCCAGAACCCTGATAAAGCGCTTACAGGCTGAGTGAATATCGTCTACATGAAAAGAGAGAGAAATGTGAGTTTTTCAGGAACTAAATCTCATATTGTGAACATGTCGTTGACAAGCATGGCTTACATAATTCACAAGAGAAGATTGAAGGAGTACTGCAAGCACCTAAACTGGAAAATGTGTCACAGCTTGCGTCATACCTGGGCCTTGTAAACTACTCCCACTGGTTTCTCCCAAACATTGCCACAACGCTGCATCAATTGAACGCATTGTTACAGACAGGAGCAGAATGGGAATGGTCAGGAAGATGTGAAAAAGCATTCAAGGAAATAAAGAGACTAATAACATCCGATGAACTGCTCACCCATTATGACCCATCCGTGCTCGTCAGACTGACATGTGATGCATCCCCTTATGGTGTTGGAGCCGTCTTGTCACACACACTGAAAGATGGATCCGAATATCCAATTGCGTTTGCTTCGAGATCTCTGATGAGCGCAGACACAACTATACACAGATCCACTGAGGGGCTCTTAGTCTAGTATGGGGAATAAAGAAGTTCTACTACTACCTCTACAAATAAAGGGTTACACTAGTGACAGATCACCAGCCCCTTGCATCCATTTTCAATCCCAGGAAGGGGATTCCAGTGATGACTGCTACCTGGTTACAACGTTGGGCACTATTCCTAGGAGCCCATTCCTATGACATTGAATTCAGGGGTACCAAACAACACAGTAACACTGATGATGTGTCACATCTTCCACGACTGGCAACTGAAGAAGAAAAGGCTTCCTACTGTGACCCAGCAGAAGTATTCCACACAGCATTGGTGGACCAGTTGCCAGTAACAAATTCTAAAATACAAAGCGAAACAAGGAATAACCTGACATTGTCAAAAGTCTATGAAATCACCGTGCAAGGATGGCCAGCTCATGGTAACCCTGCGTTTCCAGAGTTCTCAGTGAGATAAGACCAACTGTCAAAGATTGCTGATGTGTGGATCTTGTGTTGTGGTTGTCTTTAAACAGTGCACCAGAGTGCTAGAGTATCTGTATGATGGTCATCTGGGCACAGTCAAGATGACGAGTCTCACCCAAGGCTACGTGTGGTGGCTGGGAATAGATAAACCGATTGAAGACTTGGCCAAAACCTGTTCGGGATGCCAAAGATGCACCGCCACAGGTACTGTTACACCCATGGGATGGCCGTCATTACCACGGCAAAGAGTACGTCTTGCCTTTGCTGGCCCAATCATGGACTCTATGTTTCTGATTGCTGTGGGTCTTTATTCAAAGTGACCGGAAGTCAACCACCTCAGCAAAGACTGTTTCTGCCCTGAGGACTATCTTTGTCAGAAGTGGCTTACCAGAACAAATTGTGAGTGACAACGGAAACTGAGAACGTTGTCATTGACAAGGCATCTGCCAAACCTGATGCTACTCCACAGGTCCAGAGGCGCTATCCGGAAAGAAACAGAGCACCACCCAAAAGACTGAATCTTTAGTATAACGATGTTAGTTATGGACCATTATCGTAAAAGCATGTTTATTTGGAATATGGGTTATAAAAGGGAAATTGAATGTTTTGTACATTTACAGTTTTATGTCGCATTAATCTAGAGGGGGAGGAAGTGTAATGTATGGATCTATTTCTTTTAGAGCAATGACTCGCCTTAGAACTATGTATGGACTGTTGCCTACACATGTGCATTGATCTCTCTGTCTCTGTCTCTCTCTCCGATGTAAATACACCAGTTAAAGCCTTCTCCCGTGTGCGTAAGTTCGTTTACGTTTGTAATTGATATGTACCTGCACAGACACAACAATGTATCTTTGTACAAAGGCCACTGAAAGCCAAGAAGTCCAAGAAGCAGTTAGGAAGGTAAATGGTACATTGCCCTTTATTATAAGAAGTTCCTCCAGAAATAAAGATACAATACGGACCGTCAAGTCAGGAGAGACTGAGTTCACTAGTTCTGTATTCACTAGTGTTTCAAAGAAAGAGAATAGATCTTAATGAAATGTACAAATTCTGAGAAGACATGATAGGTTGGAGGCAGAGAGGACATTTACCCCAGCTGAGAAGTATTGTGATGGATATTTAGAACAACAAGATCACAAACTCAGGACAAGGGAATTTTTTTTTCAGTCAGTGACTGGATATATTTGGGAAGAATGCTGGTTTTCTAGACACAAAAGGCTTCATGAATTATAGTTAATTTTGCTCTTTTTAAAGAGTGACCCTGATTCTGCATTCTCCCATAAGGGAAAACATCCTTTCAACATCAATTCCGTCAGTATCCCTCAGGATCTCATATTTCAATGAAATTCTGACTCCTACTTCTAAACTTCAGTAGATAAAAGTATTACCTTTCCAACTTTTCCTCATTAGACAATCTATCTAAATCACGTATTAGTTTAGTAATCCTCAACTGACCTGCTTCCAGTGCATTATCTATGTAAATAAGGAAACCAGTTCTGTTCACATTATTCAGATGTCATCACCAATCTCTTTTTTAATTGAAACGTAACACACTTCTATTTTTGTATACATTTCCCTTCATAATAAATGCCATTCTGTTTTGTTTCCTGATTATTTGCTGTACCTGCATGCTAGCCCTTTGCAAATTATGCCCTTGGATTTCCAGATCCCTCTGCATCTCAGAACTTTGCAATTCCTCATCATTTCCGTTCCTCATGGTACTTTCATCCAGAAGGTGAAGCTGCAGAGGATCGCCTGTAACTTGGCTGCTTTGGATTCAGAACTAGCTTGCCCATTGACGTCAGAGGGTAATAGTCAATGGTACTTATCTAGCTGGAGGTCCATGACCAGTGGTTTTCTGCGGGGATCTGTACTGGAACCTCGGCTGTTTGTTGTACATTTTAATAACTTGGTTGAGTACATGGAAGGATGGGTAGTAAGTCTGTATGTGATATAAAGTTTGGCAGTGTTGTGGATAGTTCAGAAGATGCAGGTTATAGATCAGGTGCAGTTAAGGATAGAGGAATGGCAGAGGAAATTTAATCCGAGCAGGTGTGAGCTATTGCACTTTAGGGGATTAAATGTTCAACTATAAAGAGTAGCTACACAGTTAGTGGCAGGATCCTTAATACAGTTGACATACAGAAGTACCTTGGGGTCCAAGTCTGTATCTCCCTGTGAGTGGCTAAACAGGTTGATTGAGTGGTAATGAAGACATTGAGTTGGAGAATATTGAAGCTATGCTGCAGCTTCATAAAATACTGACTAGGTTGCATCTAGAGTATTGCATTCACTTCTGATTGCCCCAGTATAAGAAAGATATTGAGGTTTACCAAGATGCTCTCTGGATTAGAGAGCATGCATTATAAGGAGAGACTTGAGCTGTTCTCCCTGGAGTGGTGGAGCCAGTATCATTTTTCCAAGATTCAGATGTCCAATACTATAGGGTGTGCATTTAAGGTGAGAGGGGTAAATTCAAAGGAGATGTGTGGGGCAAGATTTTTTTTACACGGTGGGGGGTGACTGGGATATGTTGTCAGGTGTAATAGTGGAGACAAGTATGATAGAGTCATTTAAAAGACTCTTGACTTGGCATATAAATCTGCAGGGAATGGAGGGATATGGATATTGTGTAGGCAGAACAGCTGAGTTTAGTTAGATATTTAATTGGTTTGGCACAACATTGCAGGCAAAATGCCTATTCCTGTGTTATACAGTTCTATTTAGATAATATGCTTTTCTTTTTCTTGCCAAAAGGAAACAATTTCACATTTTTTCTACATTATAGTCCATTTGTCAGGTCTTTAGTCACCCATTCAATATATCCATATCTCTGAAGCTCATGTATGTCCTTTTCATATTACTTTTCTGCCTATATTTGTGTTATCAGCAATTTTAACAGTATATCTACAGTGCTTTCAATTGTATGTTATAGAATGTGAGCCCCCAAGGCACAGCACTCATTACATCTTGGCAGCCAAAAGATTCATTGTGTTTATTTCCTGCCAATTTTCTATCCAAACGAATAAGTTACCTCTAAAAATAATCTTTTGATGTAGTGTTTTTCTAATTTCATTCTGAAAATACGTCCAGTGCTTCCCCTTTATCCTTGGTACATGTTATTTCTTCAAATGACAGCCATGGTTTCCCCGAACAACCTCGGTCTCCAGTATATCATGATATTCCCCCTTTTCTGGCCTCCCCTTCTCATTGCAGCATCAAACGTGCTCAGGGTGGAAGAGCAACATCTTGTATTCCATCTGGGTATCCTCCAATCTGATGGCATGAATGTCAATTTCTTCTTCTGGTTTTAAAAAAAAAATCCCTCCCTGCTCCATTCTCCTTCTATTCCCCACTCTAATGTCTTACCTCTTCTCACTTACCTATCAGCTCTCCCAGTGCCCCTCCTCAATCCCTTTCTCCTATGGGCTGCTAAACTCTCCTATCAGATTCCTTCGTCTCCATTCATTTACCTTTCCCACCCACCTGCTAGCTATCCTTCTTCCCCTACCCCCACCTTTTTATTCTGGCATCTTCCCCCTTCCTTTCCAGTTCTGAAGAAGGATCTTGGCCCAAAATTTCAACTGTTTATTCATTTCCATTGCCTGATCTGCTGAGTCCTTCCAGCATTTTATGTATCAAACATGCTCATTTTCTCACTCTTCATGCCCTGTCAAAATGTCATTGTTTCCAATACAGTAACTATCCTTACGTTGGCCGGACCTGCCAACATGTCCAACATTTTCTGTTGTTAGTACTGTATTTGGGGCCTTCAACCCTCTATGAACCAGGGGATGGAATGGTTCATTGTCCATTTATTAGGACTGCATATTTTCAGCTTTACTTGTGTATTCCTCTGTGACCTGGATCAACATGTTGACGTCTTGTGGAGGCTTGTGCTTCAAGGACTTCATCAGGCGATGCCAACTCAGGGCCACCCATGCTGGAACGTCTGTGTGCGAGGTGCCAGACGAAGACTGGTGCAACCACAGCTCCGGAATGGAGAGACTCACGTATGCCCGTCTTGGGCCACACTGCATCATGAATCAAGCCAAGTGAATAGCCACAAATAGACTCAGAAGTCGACATGCCAAAACAGTGCAAACACTGCACCGATGGGGCTTCCGACAAACCCCAGCTTTCTCCTGCGGTGACCCAATTCAGGATGTTCCCCACCTGGTCCAAACATGTACTCTCACCAAGATCCGAGACGGCTTTGCCACGGTCCATTGATGTGGCCACGGGCTGGAGGAGCGGCTTGACAAAAAATAATTAGAACTGTGAAAGGAAAAACACCTTCCATACGAAACAACAACTTGTATATTACTAATTCTGTAGTCTAAAGACATTTCGTTTGCACCATAGACCTTTAGAACTCATCTGCTTAGTACCAGTTTCTTCCTTTTAGTCCTATAAGCAACGTCAAGGTCCTTTTGCTTAATATCAGTGGATATTTATGATCTCATCATTGCAGGTTTAATAATGAGAGCAGAAATTTGCAACCGATCCATCTTCTCTATCTGCACTCATATCTATCAACCTCTTGTTTCTGATCTTTCAGTGTTAATTGTTTTTTTTTCTCCTCCGTGATTGTTTCTAAACAATTTTCTATCTCATTAAAGACATAACTGTTGTGAATTCCTGACTGTCACTTTGAAATATTGCTCATAAACTCAACATCATAGCCATCTCATTATGAATGATTAAACACAGATTCAAGTATTTGATTTGTGAATTCCAGCCGGCACAATTATTCAGGCAAATATTCTGTGCATGGTATTTGGAAACTTAAAAAAATACATAATTATCCATCATTTGCTAAAAATTTCAATGTCAACTTGTCAACAATAGCAGCCATATTTAGATTGCACCCATGTTAATAAGCCCAGTCACTCACTAACGGGTGTCAGTTCTAGTACTAGTTGATAACATCTTGCCTCTAAGTCAGAAGGCTATGGATTCAAGTCATACTTTGCTCTTTCTAGCATAAGACTTAGGGTGTTAGTCTAGTGCACTATTCCAAGGGAGAACTGCACTGTAAGAGGTGATTAATTTCAGATGAGCTGTTTAATAGGGGCTCTAAGATGGAAGTAAAATATCACATTGCGCAATTGTGAAGAACAGTAAGAAAGTTGGCATTGGTATAAGCTTGCATGACCTCACGTTAACCAATTTACCAATCACAGCCTTAAGTGTCAGAGGAGAACATTAGTAGGAATAGATACAACAGATCAAATTACATCCTCTACTGTAAATTGCTATAGGTGTAGGAATGGCTACTTCGCTGTCCTTGTGGAGACATATTTTCAATGAGAGTACTTTCTATTGTGTTGCTCTAGACAGGAGGGATTTAGAATTCAGCAATTTATAGCTGGATAATTGTGATACGGTACAGCTGCTGAATTCTAAGCTTCATTCCTTCACAGCCCTGGATATCCCACAACTCTGCCAGTGATGTGCCTGTGAGCAACAAGACCTACATAACATTTAGACTTCTAAGCTCAAAAAATGGCAGGCAAAATTTTGAATATTGTTCAATGTTATTATGTAAATATCCCAAGCTATCCTGAGCAACGGCCAACAGGAGAAAATGTACGCAGTTGCATTTTGACATTGATGCACCATCAATAACTCCAAAAGACTGGAAGTAGAGTAAATACTGAAAGGCTTTTATTAGCAGTAAAATGCGACCTCCATCATGCTGAGAATCTGCCCCTGGACTGAGAGGAGGAGCAATGGCGCAATCACCTTTATTCAGGGTTCAGGGGTCTGCGGGAGGAGCCACAGGAGCAGTCAGCAAAGGGGCATGTCCAGACAGGTAACGCAGTTACAACGTGTATATATATATATATATGGTTTACCACAGACATACAGCAGCAGCATTGTCAGGAATTTGGAGGTGGGTTTGTGAGCCTCTCTTATGGTACTAGTGCGCTCTTGTCAGCCCATGCAGTGGGGTTTATTCCAGATCAGAATCAGATTTATTATCACTGGCATTTGTTGTGAAATTTGTTGTTTTGTGCACCAGTTCAGTGCAAGTCATAAAACATTACCATAAATAAATAAATAGTGCTCATGAGTTCATGGACCGTTCAGAAATCTGATGGCAGAGGCGAAGAAGCTGTTCGTAAAACATTGAGAGTGGGTCTTTGGGTTCTGGTACTTCCTCCCCGGTGGTCATAATAACAAGAGGGCATTTCCCAGATGGTGAGGGCCCTTAAAGATGTATGCTGCCATCTTAAGGTGCAGACACACGCCTATCCCATCACAATTGTGATTTGTGTCATGTGGATAATGCAAAATATTTGAGATTTCAGGAGGTGAGGCTCTTGCCACAGTAATCCGTACCTACTGACTTACTGTTGTAATCAATATTCATGTACCTAGGCCACAGTATTGCAGTTATCGGTGTGTTTTCCACATAATGCTCATTGACTCAGTTTTACCAGAGTTTCTTGATGCCACACTGAGTTAAATGCTGCCTTGATATTGAGGTCAGTTCTACTCTTGCAGCCCAGGAAGTCAGCTTGTTTGTTTGATCGTGGCTGTGACAAGCTCCAGAACCTAAAGAATCCCAAGCTGGGCCCAGTCAATCAGGTTTGGAAAGTAAGTATATCTTTATGGCACTTTAGATAATGTCTTCCATTACTTTGAGAATAAATTGATTGGTAGAATAAATTGACATTAATTAGCCAGATTGGAGTTGTCCTGTTTTTTGCAAATATGTTTGACGCCTTTGCACATTATTGGTTAGATGTCACAGTTGAAAATATAGTGGAGCAGCTTGGCTAGAGATGCAGCTGATTCTGGAGTACGGGACTATTAATACTGATACCACATGGAGGAATGAAATTGGCTGAATTGGCTTTTGTGATGATGGGAATCTGAGGAGGAAACTGAGAGATTGTCCATTTGTTGCTTCTGGCTAAAGTTGTTCACCTGTGCCTCAGACTTAACTTTGGTACTCACTGCCAAGCAGCACCAGTATTAAAAGATGAGAGTTTTCTTGAAAACACCTCCTCTTGTAGCATTCACTTCCTCCTCTGTCCGCCACTGCTGTTCCATCATGGATACCTACCAGGTTCTTATCCTGGATCTACAAGTATACTATGCACACAAATTGTACAGAGCAGCTTGCACCCTGGAGGAATATGATATCGGATGGCTTATGAAGATCATTCCTATCCCATTTGTGATGGTGTTTCAGTGCCATGGGCTACATTTACATGGCAACAAACAGAATTTGTACTTCTAATTTCTATGAGCCTCTGAACATTAGAGAGAAGGCAATTCCTGACATGGCTTAGCGCACTCAACAAAACCAGAAGAATATGGTTTGTTAACTTTTAGAATGCCATTAACTATGAAGATTAACATAACCTTCACTGATCATAGACTTTTCACATGGGTAACACTCTTGAAGTACCATTTTACTTGTTTTGCGTACAAGTCCATCTGCTGTATGAGGACAGAACTGATCGGTGTATGGCATGGTCAGTATGGGCAGGTTTCACTGTCAGTATGGCAACTGAGTGTCTGGAAGGGAACCTGAGATTTCACAGGCTTTTTAAAAATAGAAGGGTCAACTAATACCATTTTATTTTTATATAGGGACTTATTTTGTTTGCAATATTGCTTGTGCACCAAGTGAGATAAATTCCTGGGAAAAAAATCATTTTTCTTTTTCATCTATTTCAGATGTATACAAGAAGAGTCATTGCAGTGAATACATTGAAAAATTTCATCTCACAGCAACTGAGTCATTGCAATCACATATCTTTGTCACTCACCTACCGATGGCTCTGTCAGTCAACAGCCCCATCTAACATTCATGTGTCTCACCCCACAGCTGTGTTCCAAGTCTCACAATCACACTCACTGTTTGCTCACTGTCCCAGTTTTCAATGAGAACGAGAGTGTTATACACACACTTTCTGCACAATTTCTAATATTCCTCTCCTGAATTGTAGGGGAATTGTCAGAACATCATTGGTGGGATCAGGAGACTGTAGAAGGATAGGGTGACTTAGCTTCCTAGAGGAGAGGGTGTCGGCAATCATTTGAACAGAAAGCACAGACTCTATGGTCATAAATAGTGCAGAGATCATTCAAAGTGATGTTGTTCTTATCCAATCTTTTTGTTTCTCACAATTTCTCAATCTCACAGTACTTTCTGATTTTCCACTGTTTAAAAATTCAGTTCATGCCTTCCTCTCCATCTCATCCTTTCTTCTTCCATAAAATTAAGAACTCTCAAATAGCTAGGTCCAGGCACTCAACAAAATGACAATGATAAAAGACACATCCTTCACTTCACCCTCATAGCCATCAGCTCAGACAGGCACACTGCATGGACTGTGGAGGGCAGATCATTTACCTGAGTGGCCTGCAGTAGAGCAGATGGCAGAGATAACTCAAAGCCCAGTTCAACAGAGAGTAGAGTTACAAACCTGTCCAGCTCCTGATGAAGACAATAATGCTATAGCTGGTGGCTTATACCATGGTTCGGCTGGTGAGTGGTAGATAAGTATCTGGTGATTTATCATTGTGCAGATGATTTATTACAGTGTGACTAGTGATTTATCATTCAACTGGTATTTCTCTGCAGATAGTGACTCATTACCCTACAAGTGGAGGTTTATTACTGTGGGGCTGGTTGTTTATTAGTGTTCAGCCAGTGGTTTATTACAGCTGAACTGGTGATTTTATTATTTGGTTAATTATTATATAACTGGGTTATGACTATGCAAATTGTGGCTATTTGTTACTCCAGAGATGGTGTTTAATTACAATGTGGTGTACAATTTATTACAGTGCAGATATAGTTTTATTACCGTGCATTTGGTGGCTTATTACTCTGTGGTTGACGATATTACTGTTCCACAGTTCGTTTATTGATTTGCACCTTGCCTATTGCTGTTGAGGCTCTAGGGTATTTGCTGTTCTCATTTTAATTTATTGCTCTTTACTTTGTGTTATATAAATAACACTATTTGTAGTTTATTACTATGGCACACTTTTGTCCAGTATCTCTGTGCAACTTGGATTTCATTGCAGAAGACGTTAGATTTTGCAGAGCAGTTTGTCCTTTATTGCTGTGCTTTCTTTTTATTGGAAAACTTGCAATTTATGGACATTCAGTTTCTGATGTTTTTTTGCCCAGCAGGTTGTTCTTTATTACCATTCACCATGTGCTTTATTTCTGTATGCTGTGGCTTCACTTCTAGGAAGTTTGCGGTTTATTGTTCACTACTTTGTGATGTATTGTCATTCAGTTTATAGCTTATCGCTGTGCAAGTTTCTTTGACGATAATTGTATGTTCTCAATTTTTGGTTTATTGTGATTTTTTTTGTTGTTTGCTGTGAATATTTCTCCTAAATATACTTCTGCTACTAATGTGTGTGCAATTGGATCCTGTAATTTACATTTTGATGGTGTGTTTTTGGGCCAGCTGAGCAAACTGGCACTTTTGCTGTCTCTGAGGGGATTTGGCCTGGTCGATAGTGAGGTTGGGAATGGAGTGTGCAGCCTAATAGCAGAGCGCGAACCCAAGATTCGCTCCAACTCGCCGATTAAAGCAGCGAGCAAGATTGAAATTAAGAGGATGAGAGTGAAATGCAGGCAGGTTTTCAGCATTTTCTACCTGCATTGGACCAGTCTCCCTCTCCCTCTCGCCCACTGTTGCCAGAGGAAGGTACAAGGGACTTAGGCAAGGTTTGATCAGCACGGTTTGTGGATTGGACTCATTTTTAGAGGACTCTGCAGTTCATGTTATATATTTGTTTGTGGTTTCTCCTTTTTTATTGCTATTTTCTGTGACTCTGGTTGGGGCAGGCTGGCTCTGTGGCTTGTAGTCAACGAACGACACGGTGCTAAATTGAACCGAACGAAAATGAACATTCCTCGACTATTTCAAGGACTTTGTGGTTGATGTTTAATATACTGCTTGTTTTTTGTGTTTGCACGATTTGCTTTTTTTTTGCATGCTGGGTGTTTTGATGTTTTCCTTGAACAGGTTCTCTGGTGTTTCTTTGTTTCGTGGCTGTCTGTGGGAAGATGAATCTCAGGGTTGTATACTGCATACAAACTTTGATAATAAATCTACTTTGAATCTTTGTTTGCTGTTCTGTTTTTTTATTTGGTCCTGGAGAGGATTTTATCCAATTCCAGTAACTTTTGAATGTTATAGCCTTCACTCACCCCAATCCTCAGCCTAAATGTTATATGTTTACTCCTTTTAAACCGAGACTCGTTATTGTCAATGCTGTGCATTGGACTATGTGGAAACTGGGAGAGGGGCTAGACACTGTTACTCATTTTCACTTACAGGGGGCTGAATTGTAATTTTTGTCTGTTCCAGTTTTTTAGTGCTACTCTAGTTTTGAGTCATGTTGAAAGAATATGGTGTCAGTGAATGAACAAAGAAGCTACCATTCAGTACTCACAAGCCATTCAAATCTCCTCCTTGCCAAAGGTAAAAGAAGTCCCTTCTAATCCTGGATTGCTTTCATGTTGTCTGTCAGTCTGTGCTACTGATACAGACCACTAGTCAGCATATTAATTGTTAAGTAACTCTCCCACAGGGAAAGACTTCCATTGACATTATAATTACCCTGATTACATAGCTGTGGTATAGCACCATATGCTTTTCCGTCTCCTGCATCCTTATCCTAAGAAACATCCATGCTGATTTATTTTCCTTCTGACACATCTGCTCTGAAGTCTAGACCACACAGAACTTCGGGCAAAGTAACTGATATTTCAATGTGCAAGCAATTCTTCTTTGTTTACATTTATGAAACCCATTTCATGGACTTTTGACAAACAAAACCATAGCTATTTTATAAGGATTTTTTGAAGCAGGTATGCTTGTACAAAGGCTGCATGGAAACCGGAAAACATTGGAACTTCCTGGTGGCCAAACATTATATTTCCAATTCCCATTACTGTTCCGACATGTCAGTCTGTGGCCCCCTCTTGTGCCACGATCAGGCCACTCTCGGGGTGGAGGAGCAACACCTTGTGTTCTCTCTGGGTAGTCTTCAACCTGATGACACGAATATTGATTTCTTCTTCTGGTTAAAAAAAATTCTCTCCTCCTCCCGTCTTCTTCTATTTCCCACTCTTGTCCTTTACCTCTTCTCTCCTACCTACCAGCTCTCCTGGGTTCCCTCCTCCTTTTCCTTTCTCCTATGGCCCGCTCTCCTCTCCTACCTGATTCTTTCATCTACCAGCACTTTGCTTTCCCTACCCACCTGGCTTCACCTATCACTTTCTAGCTATCCTCCTTTCCATCCCCCCCACCTTTTTATTCTGTTGTTTTCCCACTTTCTCTCCAGTCCTACAGTAGGGTCTTGGCCTGAAATGTCAACTGTTTATTCATTTTTATATATGTTGCCTGACCTGCTGAGTGCCCCCAACGTTCTGTGTTTTGCTTTGGAAAATGTTAAATTTTTAGCATCAATATTATAGGCAATGTTATTTCATTTTCACAACACTTTAAAAAAAAATTAATAATCTGTATATCTAATGACTAAAACAGAAAGCATTTATTCAACCAAAACATAAAACTTGCCTATTCATTAAATAATTAGGCTACAAAATTGCTATGACTTGAGCAATTAACTCAAATGTATCTGAATTACATAAAATTCGTAGTTTCAATATATTGCATGTTGTTGCCAAGAAATTGGATTTGCCCAGAGTTATTTTGTTATTAAATGTCTGTGTCAGAAGCTACCACTTTTAACTCAACTCAAGAAAATGAAGTTCCTTTGCAGATTGGGCCTACTTGTATCCTGTACTTCCCAACCATACCTGCACATCCATATTTGACTATTTATTTGCATAAGGAAGAGTAAATTGATTCTGTAATTCAGATTCTAAACATGCTTGACACATTTACACTGGACTTACGCATGCATTTGTTTTTATGTTCGCTTTCCAAGTTGCTTGCTCAGATTTAGAACTTCTCCCCGTTTCTTCTTCTCACAATTTTGAGTGTGTTGCTGGTACATCTTAGAAGCATCAGAATCTGCCAAATGCTTATCTACATTTTTGTGATTTTTTTTTCTCCCAGCAAGATTGGCTAAAGCAGCTTACTTACTTCTCTCAATCAGTATATTGCCATCCTTAAATCGCTTACTTTCTCCATCTGCTTTTTCCACTCGTTCCATTTTGAAGGCTTCTTGCTTCATTCCTGGGATGGCAGGACTTTCATATGATGAAAGACTGAATCAACTAGGCTTATACTCGTTGGAATTTAGAAGATTGAGGCGGGATCTGATTGAAACGTATAAAATCCTAAAGGGATTGGACAGCCTAGATGCAGGAAGATTGTTCCCGATGTTAGGTAAGTCCAGAACGAGGGGTCACAGTTTGAGGATAAAGGGGAAGCCTTTTAGGACCGAGATTAGGAAAAACTTCTTCACACAGAGAGTGGTGAATCTGTGGAATTCTCTGCCAAAGGAAACAGTTGAGGCCAGTTCATTGGCTATATTTAAGAGGGAGTTAGATATGGCCCTTGTGGCTAAAGGGATCAGGGGTATGGAGGGAAGGCTGGTACAGGGTTCTGAGTTGAATGATCAGCCATGATCATACTGAATGGCGGTAGAGGCTCGAAGGGCCGAATGGCCTACTCCTGCACCTATTTTCTAAGTTTCTATGTTTCTATCTAGTATCTAGTGCTGCATCTGTATTTACATACAGCGACAATTTTATTTCCGCGAGAATTTCTAGGCTACCAGAAGTGATGCTGTTATTGTAGAACCTTTATCCCAGTGGGAAAACAAAGTTTAACTTCTCCCTTTCTTTGTGCATATTACTCTTCCTTCCTTCAAAATATGTCCCTAGTTTCTGAAGGAAGGCCGCTAAATCTTGAGTATATGACTTACAGTATATTCCATTACAGTATAGCTTGCTTGATATGGCTCGTGTGTGGAAAGTTGAGCATCCAAATTCAATTTTGTGATGTGAGCTGGATAATTAGGTGCAAGGGAGCTTTTCAGAGAGAGTGAAGTCAAATGTGAGCTTTCTGAGGGGAAGGAATGGAGGAGATGGTTTGCAAAGGAGAACAACTGGAGGAGGGGTGATTCAAACCAGAGCAAGGGTGGGGATCCCAATAGGAAGCTGGAAGCCTGGCAGTTTAGTAGAAACAGAGCCACCAGAACACAGAGTAAACCTTAGGCTTCTTAATGATTGAGAAGCCAAGGGAGAAAATGCTGAATAAAGCTTCAAAGGTCATTTCACCTTCCTGAAAAAGTATATTTTGTTGCAAAATACACCTATGTATTTTACACTGGTAAACTTTCACCCATCAATATTGTAACGAAAAAATACTATGTATAAATTTTAAAAATCTAACGCCTGGCTAAATAATATTTCTGCGGAAAGGTTTGTGATTTGTTTAAATTTGAAGAAAAAAATCTTAACACGTAAGTGCTGAAGGAAGAGAGTACTATGGAACATTCTAGTCAATCCTTGCTGTTTTTACTTACTTACTGACTGTTATGTCACTGGCACTTAGGGCAGCAATGAAGGTCCTCCATCTCTGTCTGTTCATACCATCATACACAGATATAGAAGGATTCTTCATTGCCGTTTCTGTAACAATTTGGTATAATCAGTCACATTAGTTAGCCCTGAGCTGAACTGCCATACCTGGAGGGCAGGTGGACCACTCTTAGTCTGACGTCTACCCTTTGACCTGTTTCACACAGGTCACCTTACATAAGGCTCTAACTCCAGCCAGCCTAGCTCTCCAGGTCACTGATGCACACAAGCCTTCAAATCCTACGACAAAGTTGTGGTCCGCTTTCTGTCCTTATCATCACCTTGTCTAAGGAGAAAGATATCCAACCATAGGCAGAAACCAGAGCCTCAGTGGCCACACTGGATGAATTCCTTCCCCTCCATCAACTGTTTGTTGTCTCAGTGGTCACCTATTCCAGATTCGTATTTGGTTAAGAACAAACTGATATTAGTTTTACGCTGCATCTTGCCCCAAATATGGCAGTTGTTGAATGGGACAGCAGAGCAGGTGGTTATCATGAGGGCATTAGTTCCCACCCGGAAGGACTAGCTCCTCCTCCTTGTGTCTTGAGTTAAGTCTTGGGCTCTGTGTTGGTGAGTGGATTGCCGCTTGGATCTGACGTTGTTAGTGGATCCCAATGTGAAACATTAATCCAGGTTATAGAATCAGAGTCAGAAACGGGTTTCATATCACCTGCATATGTCGTGAAATTTGTTAATTTTGTGGCAGCAGTACAATGCAATACATGATAATATAGGGAAAAACTGAATTACAGTAAATATATATAACATGTATGTAGAAAATCAAATAATTAAATTAAATAAGTAGTGCAACAACATAAATTAGTGAGGTAGTGTTCATGGGTTCAATGTCCATTCAGGAATCGGATGGCAGAGGGGAAGAAGCTGTTCCTGAATCACTGAGTGTGTGCCTTCAGGCTTCTGTACCTACTACCTGATGGGAACATAGGGCATGCCTGGGTGGTGGGGGTCCTTAATGATGGGCACTGCCTTTTTGAGGTACTGCTCCTTGAAGATGTCTTGGGTACAATGGAGGCTACTATCCATGATGGAGCTGACTGATTTTACCACTCTCTGCAGCTTACTTGCTGAGATTGTAAGCAAATGAAACCTACTGGCCACAAGTATGAAGGTGTGAAGATGATAACAAATGAAATGATCTGGTCTAAATCAAAATGAAGTGGCTTCATTCTTAAGGAAAGCATTCTTTCACACAAAAACCAGGTCCTGAACAGCCAACAAAGTACTGAAATCCAGTTACTAATATCTAGAGATATGATTGCTTTCAAATCAGCCTTCCTTGTTGGTAATCATTAAAATTAATTCCTGCTCCACTTTTTAGTTCCAACTGTGATCCAATAAAAATAGTATTTCAAGTGAGTCCTGCCAAAGGGCTTCGGCCCGAAACGACTACTGTACTCTTTTCCATACATGCTGCCTGGCCTGCTGAGTTCCTCCAGCATTTTGTGTGTGTTGCTCGGGTTTCAAGTTCAAGTTCAATTTACTGTCATTCAAATGTATACTTGTATCCTGCCAAATGAAACAATGTTCCTCCAGATCAAGGTACACAACCCAATCCATATAACTCATGCATGTAACACATAAAGTAATATTACCACTAGTAAACTAACAAATAATATGGCGTATTTATGACATAAATTAAAAAGTAAACACTGGCACTTCATGATTGATAAAACCTGGGTTCAGTAGTCTACCATCTGGGACTAAGAAGATGCTTCCCATCCTAGCAATTCTTGCCCTCATGTAATGGTACCTTCTGCCTGTTGGAAGGGGGGGGGGTCAAAGAGATTGTTGGACAGATGGAGGGGTCATTGACAATGCTAGAAGCCCAGCTCCTGATAAATATCTCTGAAGGCCACAAGAGAGACCCTGATGATCCTCTCAGCGGCCCTTGCTAACTGTTGGAGGGACTTGCGGTCAGGTGCCTTGTATCTCCTGTACCAGACAGTGATTCAGCTGGTCAGGACACTCGTGATGGCGCTCCTGTAAAAATTGGTTAGATTTGGGCATGGTGAGTGAGGGGTTGCCTCATTTGCCTCACTTTCCTCGATCTCCTTTGGAAGTGGAAGTGCTTTCTTGACCAAGGAGGTGGTGTGAGGGACCAGGTGAGATCATGCATTATATGCTGTCCCAGTAACTAGGTGCTCCTAACTCTCTCAACAGAGGATCCCTGTGTTGTATGTGCAATGAGGAGTGGTTAGCCTGCAACTCCTAAAGTCCACAATCATCTCTTTGGTCTACTGAGACTCAGGCTGTTGTGCTCGCACCATTCTACCAGCTGCTCGACCTCCTCTTGTGAATGGCTTCAGCAGCCCGCTTCCTTTTGTGAACATACTTGCTGCAAAACTAAAATTATTTCAGGCTTCCTGAGGACTGTATTTTCCATCAGATAAGGGGAATTTTTTTTGGTCATATAGCGGAACAAGTTTACTCTTGTTAAATGCACAATTCACTCTCTCTTTCAAACGTCCATTTTTTAAAAAAAGATTTAATGAAAAATGAGTATTTCAAAAAGACTTTTCTGCAAGTTTTATGTGACAAAAGAAAGGAAAGTGAGCATTTTAAAAACTTTTCTTAATTAAACAATTGTTAAAGTGATTTTTTTATAGAACAAACCAGCTGGAATTCTGTTAAAATGTCTGTAAATAAAAATACTTCGTGTACATTTGGTCTACAAATCTAAATCATTTTTTCTATTATTTGTGAGCACAGTTTCATTTTTTGGGTATTATTACCACAAAGCATTCATGGAGCTTTGAGTGATGCAGGTTCTATCCTGACCTTGGGTACTCTCTCTGAGCTTGCACGTTCTTCTGGTGACAACGTGGGTTTCCTCTGGGTGCTCCACTGCCCTCCCACATCCCAGAGTTGTGCAGGTTGTTAGGTTAGTTAGCAACTGCAAATTGTCCCTAGTGTGTAGATGAGTGGTAGATTTGTGTGGTTGATAATGAGAATGTGGGGAGAATGAAAATAAAGGAATTAATGAAAGATCGGTACAAATAGGTGGTTGGGAATCAGTGCAGACTTGATGGGCTGAAGGGCCTATTTCTGTGCTGCAATTCCTGATTTTAATTCCCTGACAAACCTTGGTTGAATGTGGATATTTGTAAATTTATTTTTGGGAAAAATGACTATGATCATCATAATTGCACGCTCTCAGTAGATAGAATTTGCTCTGACTGCAGCTTTTTAATAGGTGAAGTGACAATTGATGTGAACGGCCATTGATGCACACAATGTACAAGAGATATTAGTGAAAGACAATGGAAACAACATCACTATTACAGAATTTGCTTAATTTCTCAGCAAGAATGAAATTAAATGTCTTCACACAGCTTCATGTCAACCTAGCTTCAATTTGCTCGATGGAAAGGTCAGTTCATACTGCAAAAAGAAAATGAAAAAGATGACAGGAGATAGAATTGAGATATAAAATACTTGTTTCTTATTTGACTACTTGAATGCATCTTCCAGATAGGCATTAACTTGGGCAGTAAAAGACGGAGTACATTTTGAGTTGGTAAAGACAGCGCTTGGTGTTATTCCAGTTTTAAAAGCAGCAAAGCAGAAGGAGCAATACACAAAGCATTGGAGGAACTCGGCAGGTCAGGCAGCATATATGGAGGAGTATATACAGTCAATTTTTCTGACCAAGACCCTTCAGAACTGGAAAGGAAGCCAGAGTAAGAAGGTGGGGGAGGGGAAGGAGTACTGTAATGTTGGGATGCTGCCCGCAAAGCTCTCTCAAACAAAGAACTTAAGCACTATCGGATTTAAATCGCCAGGAGTACTCTCACTAAAGGGAGGTTTTACTGTTACTATCCAATCTTCAAAGACTAGTTCACTTCCCTGTTTATTCTCCTTGGAGAGTTGAGCTGCCAATACCCTCTATTCAAATTGGTCCTTCTCCCTACCAAACAGAAGATACTTCCAGCTTACAAAGTAGATTAAAACACAGTTCATTTACTTTCACCGATACACATTTAAATCCAAACAACGTTCTTAAAACACATTTAAAACTCAAAAGATTTCTATCTTAAATATTTCAAAATCACAACCACCCCTCATAAGACGCGAGCCCCTTCCCAGGACACAGGTACAATTCCTATAAACTAAAAAGACATACCAAAGGTGCAGAGAAACAAATTGTCCATCGCAGAAAGCGAAACTGGAGGAATGGATTCTAGTTCATTCAGTGTTTTTCACATTTCTTGATCTTCGTTACCCTATTCTTTAAAAGCCTGAACTGATCTGTACTTTTATACTCTGTCTACCACTTGAATTACTGCACACATGTATGGTATTGTAGGGTAACGTCATGGGGAGAGATGTACATAACTCACAACCACCGACATTTAGTTGGGGTTTCGCTTTAAGAGGCTGGTCTGGCACGGTGACGTTATTATGTAAGGATTTTTAGCGTGCTTTTGTGCGTAGGTTTTTGAGTTCAATAAAATGCATTATGGGTTTCAATAAACATGAACTATCTCATTTTGTTTTATTTGTAGAAACCTACATTGGTGATCCCAACATGATCCAAACACGTAGGCATTAAGTTCGGGGAAGCTGGGGTTTCTCTCTGCGATGTCTCAACCGGTTGCCCTTGCCCTGTCGTGCCCACAAATTGGAGACAGACTGTTTTTGATACAAACATGGCCTCTCGCTCTAAGCTGGAAGGCCTCACAGAAACTGGTTGCACTAAAATATGTTTGGTATGGCCTTAGAAAGGATGTGTGTGATTGGACTGCAGCCTGTGTGGAGTGCCAACAGGCAAAAGTTAACCGTAACTTTCAGGCGCCATTGGCACCTTTTGAGGTCCCTGAGCAACGGCTTGACCACGTTAATATGGATTTTATTGGTCCTCTTCCCAAAGATAGTAGGGGTAAACCTGAACGTATTTCAGTAAACCAGCACACCAAGATTTGGAGTATTCCGCTGCTATGGCCCTGGTGTCACAACATGACCAGGAGCGTGTCAATGCACCTCTAGATGAGCCAGATGCATCTGCTGTTCCTCCACCCATGGAACATAAGACCTGAGCTAGGCAGTTCTTCTGTGCTCCAGACAAGCTTGCAATGCCAGTTTTAGTGAATTCTGGGGGGTGAAGGGATGGTGGTGTGGAGGACTGTGTAGGGTAACGTAATTGGGAGAAATGTACCTAATTCACAACCACCAACATTGAGTTGGGGCTTTGCTTTAAGAGGCTGGTCTGACACGATGACGTTGTAACATAAGGATTTGCAGCGCACTTTTGCCTTTAGATTTCGGAGTTTAGTAAAAGATGTTACAGATGTAACCCTCTCACCAGGCCCATATGCAAACTCAGCTCATTAGCTAGTTCTGCTCATACACAGTTACCGGTCGTCAAGTAGTAACAGCTCGTACACTGTAAAATTTCAACTTCATCAAGCAGTTAATAATAAAAAAAGAAAAGAAAAGGGCCCATTATAGTTGAATCAGTCCAATGTGCAGCTCATACTGGAGTCGTCCTTACTCACGTGCTGGACCCATAGTCTGCGTGAAAATACCCGCCAGTCTGAGCTTCCCTTGAAGTCCATCTCAAAGAAACTGGCTCTCTCAGGAGTATTGGCCCTTCTCCTTGGAGACATTCTGTGGCATCTTCCCTTCTCTCCTTCTCCGCAGATCCCGACAAAAGAAGACCCCAAACCAGATTACTGTCCATCACAAGTCTCTCTCCACCATGTTCGCTCTAGAACTTTCTCCATATCCCACCATCCTGACTGGCTGAAACAACATTCCTAAGATGAACAGCAGGACTTCTTATCTTTAGCGGAAATCAAAACATCCTACTAGCAGGACACAATGCTTTTGCAGAAAACTGCTGAAGTGAAATACCTACAGCATAGCAATAGAAATCGTACCCAGGGCATTACACTCTTCCCCCACCAAAAATAGTCATGTCTTCATGATTGTGGAACTTATTAAACCATTATTAATAGCACAGTATTCAAATGAATTTAGCGATTTCAGGACCCCTGATCCATTTGTAAATGGAAGTGGCATATCTCACTATGGGAATGGACAAAACACTCTGTTTCCCAGGTGCACCCTCTGCCACCCTAGGTAGGGGCTTCCTAACTCTGTGAGACATCCTTATCTCATCTTCAGCCACTTCCTGTGACTTGTCCTGTCTTCTAGAGGATGCCACCCCCGCCTATCACTCGTATCTTCCGGCAGCTCCAGTCCCCCAAGCCCCATGACTGAACTTAGCCCTCTTCAGTTTAAGCAGGTGCTTCCTACATCTCCGACCTCCGCTCGTGCTAACCAGCAAGACGTCTCTCAGAAAGGGGTGTCCTCTGTCACTCTAATAGTGTGGCAAGTACTTTTGGAGAAATCAACATCAGATTCATCTGTAGAAAAGTCACCTTCTCAATGAATCTCCTTTTCCATTCCTCGGGTATCAATGAGTCACCAATGTTGCATGACCTCAATGTCGACTTCCTTGATCCAGGAGGCTGCTTCTCTTCTATTTCCCCGGAAAACTGGACACTACCATCACAGGAAAAAGAGGGGCAATCAGCATCCCATGTCTGAGGTGTTCCTGGCAATCACTGTCATCTGGTTTGCATAAACAGCTGAGGATTTCTGCGGTTCAGGTGACACCTACAGGTAAGCATGACTCTTCTTCCTGAACATCAGGAGTATCCACTTGGATGGCTGGGTTGTTGGGCATTCCGGCAAATCTGAGGGATCCCGTCACTCTAGCTACTCCTCCAGGACGTAACATGACAAGTTTAGAGTGGGTGTACCACACAGTCCCTCGTTTCTGCTTATCATTCTACCCAGGGGGAACTTGCACCTTCTCAGAAGCAGCTCTGAACACCTGTAAATAGACAAGGTTTTCAAAAATTTCTCTCCAATTCTCTGCTTGCATGCTCCCATGAACGTTCTCACAAAGGAAGTATTTGTTCCCATAAGAATGGAAGCTCCACTCTTTTCAACTGGATCTGGGCAGACCTACACAGGTGTGTCAATAGTCTCAGTTACTTCAACATCTGTTTCCGAAAACTTTAGCTTGGACGACAAGTAACTGTAGTAGGCTACTCATCAGTACTAAGCCCCCAGATCTCAAGGGCACTGAGTGGCGTCAATGGTAAATGCATCAAATACTGGTTGTAAAAGGATCTATAATGCAAAGTAACTTGAGAACCTGTGTCAAGTATGCCTCAAGCACAAATACCTTCAATCCATATGAATATATCAAAGTTTGGTCCCACTAAACCTTCAGAAATAGTTTTTTTACACTTTAATATTTCTCTTGAGACACTGATTGGAACGTATCCTCTCTGAAATGCCCGCCCATTCCTTTGTTGTGTCTCTCCATAGTTTGGCCCCTTTTCTTCTCTGTTTGATCAACCGCTGACTTACTCTTCGAAGATTGTCCTGACCCTCACAGTCTAGCTTGAGATGCCCATCTTCTCCACAGTTGTAACAGAAAATATCAGCTGCCTCTCTAGTCGAGACCCTTGTCAGCAGCATTCCTCTGCATCATAAGTCCTACAGGTGGGGTGGATTTCCAAATGTTCAGCTGAAACATTAGCAGGCACCCATTGAATCAGCTCAGCTCAAAGGTTTTCCACCAGATTCCTCAAAAGCTCTATCTCTGTGGCATCAGGGGTCACTTTAGCAACAGAGGCAACTACTGACGACATTACTCAACTTTTGGAAACGTTCCACTTCTCAGTCACGTTTTCCTCCTCTCTAACTTCTCTGAGTAACTTGGTAAAATATGGAGGGGGACACATCCTGCGGGGCACTGAAATACGTAAAGCAATCATGTCATGAGACAGCGCGCCCTTCACAACTTGCTCCATCTTCAAGCAATTCCTCTCAGACAACTGAATGCCCCTGTGTGGCACAAGCAATGCGGCAGCTTCTCCAAACTGAAAAAGTAGGCAACTTCTCTCCTTCCTCCGGGAATGTGTGCCTAAACAACATCCTGCACTTTCTGCACTGCCGAAAGAATCTTTCCGAGCATGCAAGTAATTAGTTGACGTGGCTAATGGGTTTTCTGCTTTTAGGAACCTTCACTATATCAGCTACCAGACCGTTTAAGCTCTCTGCCAGTCTCTGTTTTTTCATATTACCTGAGCACTGCCATTCACCCAGTGACTGAGATGTCTGTTCAGCCCAAGTCTCATGTTCTTCTTCTCCATCAGGCGTGAGCTTAACGCCAGACAGCATTCCCAGCCTAGAATAACTTCGGCTCTCCACAGGTACACTTTGGCAATTATCAACCAGTGACGTAATAGCCAAAAATGGTTCAGAATTTAAATCAACAGCTGAAGGACCCATTAGACATTTCACATGAAACAACTCCTTTCTCTCACTTCACAGAAATGAGAACAACTTGTCATAAAGTATTCACCCTCACCTACCTTCCCCCCTTCTCTAAAAATATGGTCCCACATCTCCAGACTCCTAACATATCAGGGAGAACAACTTCGGTCATGTCACTACTAGTCTAGATGAACACGACATCCTTACCAGCTGCTTGGTCAAAACGCCGTTTAATCAGCGTAACTTTCCTTAACGCTTTTATAGAACTCAGCACTCTCAACAGCAGTTCATTAGGAATTCGGATATCCACTCCACTCAGAACACAAACATCACTTGTGGATAATCTCTTTGAGTCACATGAAACCTCAATTCTTAATAATAAAGTACGTTAATCACTTTCCCCGACACTAATTTAAACAGAGGCTGAAACACACAAACCACTTAATCAACTCTAAAGCAGCAGTCACACAGCATCCAAAATCCCTGGACAATGGTCCCTACAAATGTAACCCTCTCACCAGGCTCATATGCAAACTTGGCTCATTACCTAGCTCTGCTAACAGCCACGTAACTCAGCAGTGAGAAGACCACCTTTCATAAACAATATATGTCTACGGTCAGTAGGATTTGGAGTGCAACCAAACAGGAATGCCATGATGTTCTGATTAAAGAAACCCCAATATGAGTGAATGCTGTGTAGATACTGCCCACCCACAGTTATCGGTCGGCAAGAAATAACAGGTCATACACTGCATACAATTATAAGGTTAGTATATTTACCAATTTCAGCTTTATCAAACAGTTATAGAAACATAGAAAAATAGGTGCAGGAGTAGGCCATTCGGCCCTTCGAGCCTGCACCGCCATTTATTATGATCATGGCTGATCATCCAACTCAGAACCCAGCCTTCCCTCCATACCCCCTGACCCCTGTAGCCACAAGGGCCATATCTAACTTCCTTTTAAACATAGCTAATGAACTGGCCTCAACAGTTTGCTGTGGCAGAGAATTCCACAGATTCACCACTCTCTGTGTGAAGAAGTTTTTCCTAACCTCGGTCCTAAAAGGCTTCCCCTCTATCCTCAAACTGTGACCCCTTGTTCTAGACCTCCCCAACATTGGGAACAATCTTCCCGCATCTAGCCTGTCCAATCCCTTTAGGATCTTATACGTTTCAATCAGATCCCCCCTCAATCTTCTAAATTCCAACGAGTACAAGCCCAGTTCATCCAGTCTTTCTTCATATGAAAGACCTGCCATCCCAGGAATCAATCTGGTGAACCTTCTTTGTACTCCCTCTATGGCAAAGATGTCTTTCCTCAGATTAGGGGACCAAAACTGCACACAATACTCCAGGTGTGGTCTCACCAAGGCCTTGTACAACTGCAGTAGTACCTCCCTGCTCCTGTACTCGAATCCTCTCACTATAAATGCCAGCATACCGTTCGCCTTTTTCACCGCCTGCTGTACCTGCATGCCCACTTTCAATGACTGGTGTATAATGACACCCAGGTCTCGTTGCACCTCCCCTTTTCCTAATCGGCCACCATTCAGATAATAATCTGTTTTCCTATTTTTGCCACCAAAGTGGATAACTTCACATTTATCCACATTAAATTGCATCTGCCATGAGTTTGCCCACTCACCCAACCTATCCAAGTCACCCTGCATCCTCTTAGCATCCTCCTCACTGCTAACACTGCCACCCAGCTTTGTGTCATCTGCAAACTTGGAGATGCTGCATTTAATTCCCTCATCCAAGTCATTAATATATATTGTAAACAACTGGGGTCCCAGCACTGAGCCTTGCGGTACCCCACTAGTCACCGCCTGCCATTCTGAAAAGGTCCCGTTTATTCCCACTCTTTGCTTCCTGTCTGCTAACCAATTCTCCACCCACACCAATACCTTACCCCCAATACCGTGTGCTTTAAGTTTGCACACTAATCTCCTATGTGGGACCTTGTCAAAAGCCTTTTGAAGATCCAAATATACCACATCCACTGGTTCTCCCCTATCCACTCTACTAGTTACATCCTCAAAAAATTCTATGAGATTCGTCAGACATGATTTTCCTTTCACAAATCCATGCTGACTTTGTCCGATCATTTCACCGCTTTCCAAATGTGCTGTTATCACATCCTTGATAACTGACTCCAGCAGTTTCCCCACCACCGACGTTAGGCTAACCGGCCTATAATTCCCCGGTTTCTCTCTCCCTCCTTTTTTAAAAAGTGGGGTTACATTAGCCACCCTCCAATCCTCAGGAACTAGTCCAGAATCTAACGAGTTTATTAAAAGAAAGAAAAAAATAAAAAGGACCATTACAGTTAAACTGGTCTAAATGTGCACTCGAGCATTGGAGCTTGTCTCTTCCAAAGCAGTGTGTAACTGTTACTCACAGCATCAAACCCTTGGTCTGCATGAAAGCACCCACCACAGTCCAAACTTCGGCACAAATCTCTCTCTGCCCCACTCTCTCTAGAGCTTTCATCAGATCCCATCATCCTGATTGGTTGACACAACATTCCTAAGTTGAACAGCAAGTCTTCTTAGCTTTAGCCAAAAACAAACATTCTACCAGCAGGACACACTGCTTTTGCAGAAAACTGCTAAAATGAAATACCTACAGCATAGCAATAGAAATCTTAACCAGGGACTTACATTGGTTTCATTAAACGTAAAACGCCTCTCTTCATTTTATTTGCAGAAACCTACTATATTTTCTCAGATACCCTTTTAGCACAAGTGGTCTAAAAGCATTATGCAGACAGCGATTTCAGCTTAATGCTGTGGAGCTAACTTCCTTGAGTTAGCTCCCAACTTTAAACACATCAGCTATTTAATGTGCTAAATGATGGTATCCATCTGGTTTGCAAGTTTCCTTAAACTATTTAACTTAGCTCGTTTATTTTGGAGCAAGCCAAATTAAACAACCCATTGTCTTCTACTGAATTCTTGAGAAGCAATAAAGCAGGTGCAGTAACTTTCTACAGAGTGTCTTCAAAGCTGTTTGAAAGACACTTTTTTTCAACTTCAAGCTGATTACTGCTTCCATTTACATTTTAGGAAATGAAGACTGATTTACTCTTATTTTTTTGTAATTCATTTTTTATTGAATTTCATCAGACAAGCATTTCCATAAGATGTATTTCAGATACTGTACATATATATCATATAATCATATTTGTCACAAATCACATAATATTTATCTGAAGAATACTCTTATAGAAAGAAGAGGAAAGAAAGAACAATTGAAAGAAGAAAACTATGTACAGAGGAGGGAGTGATTTTTTTAAACAACATATTCATTGATTTGGAGAATAAGATCAGGCCTATAAGATGTTATGTAGTTAAACCATTTTTTCTAGTATGAATAAAATAGTTCCAACTTTTGATTAACAGATGTTGTTATCTTCTCTACTTTGTAAATGTCCAATGTAATTTCCATCCATACATTTAAAGTTGGGCTCTCCTGAGATAACCATTTCCTGGTAAGGGTCTTTTTACCAGTCACCAGCATTAAATATTTATATTTATCTCTTTTCAACCATTCTTGAGGTATATACCCAAAATATATGGTCTTACTCTCTAAGTTAGTAATATCATTGAAAATTTTCAGACTATAACTTAATCGATCTACTCCCTGAACAAATAAGAACCAAGAAAAGTGAATAATAAAAAGAAAGGTAAGGAAGGTGTGGTTTCAAGGCTGGGGTCTCTAGATGACCCTGGGTTGGGCTAGAAGAACAGTCTAGCTGTGGGGTATAGTCCCTCCTACCTGTGGGTTGAGGGCCCCCTTTGCAGTACCCATAAAAGTAAGTAAAAAAAGCTATGTCCTTTACACAGAAATGATTTCCCTGTGTATTCCTCCCATGTATATATTCTCATTTAGGTGGGGAAAAAGGAATGAATAAATGAATTTTTTTTTAATTGAGTAATATAAAAACCACATTATAACACATATTTCTTGAGATAGGTATATCACCGTCTATTTTTGCTTCCGTTTAGTTTATCAGCACTTTTAAAGTTAGTCAAACCTTATGGCTCTTCTGGAGGAGTTGAGGGTTGTCTTCGGAGAACTGACTGTCTCTTCCTAATATCCTTCTCTCGTCCTGTTCCCGTCCCCTGCTTTCTAGGTTCTCTTACTATTTCCCAAGCAGATCGGGATAACTGCTCAGCCAGAGTTTCCCTTGGTTTGACCACGCTAATGGGCAGTCCTCTGTTCTTCATGTCTGTAGTCACCTCTTCCACCGTCTGGTACAGTCGTATCCCTTCTTGTTAAAATACCCTCAGTTTAGTAGGATACAGGGTTTGAGATTTAATCTTTTCTTCCTTTAATATTCGTTTCGCTTCAGAATACTCCTTCTATTTCTGTAGGACCGCCGGAGGGTAATCATGAGCGAAGTATATTAACTTCCCGTTCCAAAAAACCCTCTTCTTACCCCAGGCCCTTCGTAGAATTTCTGCCTTGCTCTTGAATCGGAGAAATTTAAGTACAATGGATCGCGGTTTACTTTGCCTGTCTCCGGGAGGCCGCTGGGCGGGAGAACGGTGCGCCCTTTCTATTTCCATCTCCATAGTCTGGGGAATCTCCAGCGCTTCCCACAGCAGCTTGCCTACAAAGTCTATCTTCAACACTCTCTCCGCTCCTTTGGGAACATTATAAATCCTGATATTTTTCCGTCGCGATCTTCCCTCCTGGTCAAGCAACTTACTTTGCTGTTGATTTAATATTTTTATCGTCTTACTTAGTATCTGTTCCACGTTCTGCACGCGGTCTTCCACCTTCTCAATTCAAGTCTCTGCCACCGCTATTTCCTGATTGACATTGGCGAGCTCTGACTTTATATCATTGAGTTATTGTTTTATATCTTTTTGGACTTCCAGAATCTTCATCATATTTGCTGCTTCGCCTGCACTAGGCCCAGCATCGGCCTCACCATCACGTGCACGTGTAGGAGAGCCGCGCGCTGCACCTCTCTCTTCCATAGGCTCCGTAGTGGTGCTTTTTTTATAATCTCCATTCTTTCTCCCCATTCTTGCCCCCCTTATCAATTCAGTTATGTTCGAAAGGTCTTAGATTTGATGCATTAATGGGGCAAAACATCTGTTTTTCCGGAGGAGCTGTTGATTTAAGCTAACATGCTGAACGATGATGTCACCGGAACTCCGACTGATTTACTTTTACAACCAGAAGTTAGACATACTGGCGGCTGGGTGGCAGAGGGTAGATGAAGTGAGAAGCTGGAAGGTGGTGGGTAGGTGAAGTAAAGGGGCTGAAGAAGGAACCTGATAGACAATGACAGTGGACCACAGAAGAAAGGGAAAGAGGAGGAGTAACAGAAAGAGGTGATGGGCAGATGTGAGAATGGAACCAGAATGGGGAATGAAAGAAAGAGAAGAGGGAGGGGGAAATGTAGAGCATTTAACTGCATTTCAATATCGATGCTTCTTGGTCCATAAGGAATTACATTTTCAGAAGTAGTCTCATTTGTGGTTCCTCTGGTTGTTAGTTGTGTGTAAAGCATCTGGTTAACAAGATGAGTATGAGCTTGACCAGGAGTTCCTTCATCTTCTCCTGTGTTAATATTAGCAAAGGAAGTTACATCTAGAAAGGAGATGCCACTCACTACTGGCTTAAAATGAACCATCTCATTCTCAGCAGGCAAGGAAGCTGTCAAAAAGGATATAACTATGAATTTATTATAATGAAAGGAAATATTATTTGTTTGATCATGATTGGTAGACCAAAATTGACCTTCCACTAAGTTGATGCTGTCCTTTTTCTGACATGGATTCCTGGCTTGCTTTTAACTAGTATGTGAAGAAATGTGGTAATCTCAGGTCACCACGGTGCTGTGTCGCCTGCCGTACGGGCACTGAATATGTCCCTGTATTTGGAACTGCGCCATCTAGTGTGCGGAGGTTCACTTAATATTAATAAAAAGTTTACCCACAAACCGTCCACCTGTTGGATCCTCAAACTGAATTGGACTTGTTTTCATTTGTGTTTGGGTGAAATGAATGCTGTTGTTAGGATGATGGGGATTTTCTGTATGTTAATTACCCACTGCATTTTACACACTATATCAACAACTACATTTTAAATGTGCTGTGGATTCCAGTTACTTCGGACACATCGGGACCATTACATTTTGGCCCAATAAAGCAGCTGCTCCAAAAAGCCGAAGTTTCAAGGAAATCGTTAAAGAGGTATAAAAAAAGACAAGCTACCATTTAAATATGTAACAAATTATATATTTAAATGAAATACAGAACAAATTAGAACACTATCAGTACTCCTACAGGACTATAAAACCATATTTATTCCCAATTACTATCAATGGAGAAATTCATCCAGCGTATCTGCACACTGCTACACTCTTCTGACTGTAAATGGACACAATCAGTGCAGACACCTAGTGTAGATAATGAACTGCATTCATAAATTCTTTCAGTGATTGCATCCTTCAAATCTTTATTTGCATTGTAACATTCAAGATGATACTTTATACTTTATTGTCGCCAAAGAATTAGTACTAGAACATACAATCATCACAGGATTAAATATTAAAAATAGTTAAAATTAGTAAATATTAAAAATTTTAATTATAAATCATAAATAGAAAATAGAAAAATGGGAAGTAAGGTAGTGCAAAAAAACTGGGAGGCAGGTCCGGATATTTGGAGGGTACGGCCCAGATCCGGGTCAGGATCTGTTCAGCAGTCTTATCACAGTTGGAAAGAAGCTGTTCCCAAATCTGGCTGTACCAGTCTTCAAGCTCCTAAACCTTCTCCCGGAGGGAAGAGGGACGAAAAGTGTGTTGGCTGGGTGGGTTGTGTCCTTAATTATCCTGGCAGCACTCCTCCGACAGCGTGCGGTGTAAAGTGAGTCCACGGACGGAAGATTGGTTTCTGTGATGTGCTGCGCCATGTTCACGATCTTCTGTAACTTCTTTCGGTCTCGGACAGGACAACTTCCATACCAGGTTGTGATGCACCCTAGAAGAATGCTTTCTACAGTGCATCTATAAAAATTAGTGAGGGTTTTAGGGGACAAGCCAAATTTCTTTAGTTTTCTCAGGAAGTAAAGGCGCTGGTGGGCCTTCTTGGCAGTGAACTCTGCTTGGTTGGACCAAGTCAGGTCATTTGTGATATTGACCCCGAGGAACTTAAAGCTTTTGACCTGTTCCACTTGCGCACCACCAATATAAATTGGGTCGTGCGGTCTGCTACTCCCTCTGAAGTCAACAACCAATTCCTTCGTCTTGCTGACATTGAGGGATAAATGATTGTCTTCGCACCGTGCCACCAGGTTCTTATTTCCTCTCTGTACTCAAACTCATTATTACCCGAGATACAGCCTACAATTGTTGTGTCATCAGCAAACTTATATATTGAGTTCGATGGAAACTTGGCTACACAATCATGGGTGTACAAAGAGTATAGCAGGGGGCAGAGTACACAGCCTTGTGGGGCACCGGTGCTCAGAGTGATTGTAGAGGAGAGCTTGTCCCCTGTTTTTACAGCCTGGGTCCTGTCTGTGAGGAAGTTGAAGATCCAGCTGCAGATCTGAGTGCTAAGGCCCAGGTTCCGGAGCTTAGGAATCAGTTTATTTGGAATGATGGTATTAAAGGCAGAGCTGTAGTCAATGAAAAGGAGCCTTACGTATGCGTCTTTATTCTCCAGGTGTTCTAAGGAGGAATGTAGGGCCAGAGAGATGGCATCTGCCATTGACCTGTTGCCAATGATTGTCAATGCCTTCAAATTCTTTGTAATGACTCACTTATTGAAGTTGTGAAATTGTTTCATTTCACCCTTGGATGTTACTGGCATTTCCAAGCTTGAATACTTGAAAACGCAAGGAACAAAACAGTTCTGAATTGTCTTACTGCTTATTTCTCGCCAACTATCAGTAAAAATCACTGCTTTTTGAACACGTGCACACAAGTGACGCTATTGCAAAAACTCTAAACAGGATGTAGTGTCTATCAGCCACACACTGCACGTGACTGACACTAGTTAGAATCTGTTCGGCAACAGTCTCCTCTCCCAATTAAGCAGCGTAGTGTCCCAAATAAATGAAGGGAATCCCGGTATTTTCTCAATTAGGTTTTGTTCTTTAAGTTGGTTCAAATTTCAATGGCAGTAAAGTGGTTGGGGACCAGCTGTGGACAGAAACATAAGCGTTAATATTAACAAGGCTGTAAATTTTCCAACTCCATTTTCAGGTTGTTATCACCCTGTCGACGTAGACCATGGCAGGATTTCATCAACTCGCACATTCTGTAAACACGGCCAATTATGACAGAAATGGAAATCCTCACCAGATGGTGTGAGACCTTGATTACAAACTCCAGTTTACAGAATATTACAATCCACTAATCTTGTTCGAAAGATCAGGACTTAAAAATAAACAATAATGTGATCTGTTTCCTAACTTGGATGACTTGTGAATCCAATAGTAGCAGTTGAGCATTCAAAAAGCTCTTTCCTGTATCATCACGCAGATGATTCACAACCACCAATTGCCTTCACAGGTGTTCAAACCCTGAAAGAAGGTTTGTGTTTTTGGAAGTGCCGATACATAATGGATAAATATGTACAGTGTGAATGCTGGTTAAAGAATATATTATAAAAGTTAATTGTTTAATTGAATAATGTTGTTAAATGGCCAAATAATTGTGTTGAATTTCTGTGATTTCTACCACAGAACTTTTTGTTCCTGTCACTGTGAAATTATGCAATAGAATGTGAATCAATTTAGTTAAATTTAGGCCAGATTTTACAGGATTTGAATGGTATTCATCAAGCAGGTTCCAGTGAGGAGGCAATGCCCTGTGAAATACAGACCACCTCCATCAGTTTTTCAACTTATATCACTTTTCAAGAAGTTATCTTCTTCTGCCCAGAAGATACTGCCCGGAACAATGCATTGGCAAACCCATTCTGTAGAAAAATTAGACCATGATCACCTATGTCATATGACATGGCAGGTGATGATGATGATGACAATCCTCTTGGTCTTCCTTTTCTTCACCCTTTATCCCCTTCTAATTATTTTTTGTGTATCTGAATCAGCATTGAAATTGCATGTTCTAATGCTCCTTTTATTCCTCTGTTTATTCAGGCAATGTGTAACTTTTTGTTAAAGGCAATGAACTGTTGTCTCCAGGTCTTGCTCATTGCTAGGAAAAAAGTCTTTAAAACCCAAACAATCAACTGCACGTCTAATTAAAGGCTGATGACCTGCTCCAGCAAAACCTGGTCTAACATGTATATTCAGAATAAATCATACCATTAGGACTTGTGACACACTTCTACTTGTATCCATTTGTCTCATCAGTCTAATCTATTTAACTATTCAAAACATCTCCTGGCCAGTTCTAGAGGATGGACTTGCCTTTACATAATGTCCTCCACAACCTGATGATATCTAAAAAGTACTTTAGAGCCAATAAATTAAAGTATCCACACAGACTCCCAGACTTAGGAAAGTGACTAGATACTCTGATTTGGTGACATTGATTCAGGGACAACTATCGGCCAGGATCTCGGGATTAGTTTTCCTGTACTGCAGACTAATCCCATGGGATATTTCACATACATCTTAGAGAGTAGAGAGCAGCCCAGTGTGAAGTCTCAACCAAAAGGCAGCAGCTTTGATGGAGAAGAAACTCTCGGCATCCACCTGATCGGCTCTATCTGGAGTGGAACCTGAACCCGTGCTCTCCTGGTCCAGCGATGCGAGAGTTGCCAACTCAGCCACTGCTGACACTTCATTAAACAGCATTTAATGTCTCCTCAATTACTTATTCTTTGTACGGCCAGTCAAAGTGTTTACTGCACACCGCACCAGTGAACTTTCAGCTCCTGCATTTGGTATGACGCTGTTCAGGGTCTTAAAGTTGATACCAGCATAAAGCAAGCTCATCCTAACGGAAAGGGATATAGTGACTGTGCTGTGTAACTTAATTGAGAAATACATTTCTCCTTGTATTTATTTTCCAAGGTTAAGTGCCAATATATGCACAGCATCTTGACTTTAACACATAGATGGTTATTTCCAGCTAAATTAAGTAGATTCCGCCATATAAGAGTAGATGCTTTACTGCAGTTGTTTAACATCTGAAGATTCAACCAGTTGTTTAAATCAATAAATACACATTTATTTTGACTATGTAGATGTAGCTTGAGAGAACTGACACTTTACATAATTTTTCCAGCTTTTCCTGAAGACTTTGGCAATGTAAAATCACAAATACATTGCAAGTCTCAGGATTTCTAACACAATACACTTTCTTTGCCAAATGTCAAATCTCTTTTATTACGTACATGTGAAGCTCATAAATGCTTTGCTACATAAAGACTCTATATAAATCCAAGTTGTTTATGTTGAACTGTAATTTAGTAATAGACTAATATAACCGTTAGGCAGGGTATGTTTGATATCAGTACAGCAATCTTGTGTTTGTGCATGAAAGTGCTGATGTTCAACAAAATAGGACTATTTTTCATATAAACTTCCTCTACTGAAAAGTAAATTACCATTCAGCAAACACTATTGCTTCTGATTGATTTCAGGATGTTTGCAGAATGACTAAATCAGGAGAGCCTTCTTTCTCAGCCTTTATAAATTTATATCAAGCTGAAACAATAATGCTAACATGTTCTGTTTTCAATAGTTACTGCTGACGGGAAATGCACTAACATTAGCAATAACACTCTCATGGGTAGTTCTATTTTGCTGTGCTTTTTTTCCCCTACACTGAGGAGAAATTTGTTTTATAATGAATGACATCTCACCCACTCTGATTTATTTCTTAATTGCTTTTAGCCCACACCAAGTGAAGTAATGTACATACGCAATTATTCATGATTTGGTTTGATGCCAGAGTGCACAAATTAAAACTACAGACTCATATGCCTAAAAATACTTAGCCACTCCCACTGCCTTTTGCAATAGTCCATGAAAGCCATTAAACCTCATGGCATCTGAACTGCTGAGGCTTTCTACGGCTGTTCCTACCCACCTGTGTACCACTGTGCTACCCCTCAAATGAGCTTACATTTAATGAAACAGTGCAGGAGAAGTCCAAAATCATGTCAGTAACATATGATTCTGTAAGGTTGGTTATGCCAGATGGATGGTTGACTGCCTTTCCTAATTTAGGCACACCATTCCCCAGATGCTTGTGATGACAACCTTGCAAGTTTGTCTGAACTGGGAATGATTTTGCTGGATCTGAATTTGGTGCCTCATTTGATTTAGCTGCCATCTGGTTTTATTCTTTCATTGTGTCCATTTAGGGTTCTCTACAACTTGGTGTTTTAAGCTCACATACAACTTACAACTTTTCAGAGCCAATCACAGTGGTAGATTTGGAGTTACCAAACACCAGCCTGGGTATGGATGGCCAATTTCCTCTCCAAGAGCATTAGGAACCAAATGGGATTGTGCTGCAAACTAGCACTAATGACTATGTCTATATAATTGATTGAATTTAAGTTCTGCAAATTCCACTGGGGTCTTTGAATTGTTATTCAAAATACAGTGGACCAGTTAATTCATCCACTGTATCACTAATGTAGTTCAGTATACTCATTGCCTTCACTTGCATATTGCCAGAATTAAAAGCTCAGCCAAGATATTATAGAACAACAGAGCTACATCGCTACATCGACGACTGCATTGGCGCTGCTTCCTGCACGTATGCTGAGCTCGTTGACTTCATTAACTTTGCCTCCAACTTTCACCCTGCCCTCAAGTTTACCTGGTCCATTTCCGACACCTCCCTCTCCTTTCTATATCTTTCTGTCTCTATCTCCGGAGACAGCTTATCTACTGATGTCTACTATAAGCCTACTGACTCTCACAGCTATCTGGACTATTCTTCTTCTCACCCTGTCTCTTGCAAAAATGCCATCCCCTTCTCGCAATTCCTCCGTCTCTGCCGCATCTGCTCTCAGGATGAGGCTTTTCATTCTAGGACGAGGGAGATGTCTTCCTTTTTTAAAGAAAGGGGCTTCCCTTCCTCCACTATCAACTCTGTTCTTAAACGCATCTCCCCCATTTCACGTACATCTGCTCTCACTCCATCCTCCCGCCACCCCACTAGGAATAGGGTTCCCCTGGTCCTCACCTACCACCCCACCAGCCTCCGGGTCCAACATATTATTCTCCGTAACTTCTGCCACCTCCAACGGGATCACACCACTAAGCACATCTTTCCCTCCCCCACTCTCTCTGCATTCTGCAGGGATCGCTCCCTACGCAACTCCCTTGTCCATTCGTCCCTCCCATCCCTCCCCACTGATCTCCCTCCTGGCACTTATCCGTGTAAGCGGAACAAGTGCTACACATGCCCTTACACTTCCTCCCCTACCACCATTCAGGGCCCCAAACAGTCCTTCCAGGTGAGGCAACACTTCACCTGTGAGTCGGCTGGGGTGATATACTGCATCCGGTGCTCCCGATGTGGCCTTTTATATATTGGCGAGACCCGACGCAGACTGGGAGACCGCTCTGCTGAACATCTACGCTCTGTCCGCCAGAGAAAGCAGGATCTCCCAGTGGCCACACATTTTAATTCCACATCCCATTCCCATTCTGACATGTCTATCCACGGCCTCCTCTACTGTAAAGATGAAGCCACACTCAGGTTGGAGGAACAACACCTTATATTCTGTCTGGGTAGCCTCCAACCTGATGGCATGAACATCGACTTCTCTAACTTCCGCTAAGGCCCCACCTCCCCCTCGTTCCCCATCTGTTACTTATTTTATGCACACATTCTTTCTCTCACTTTCCTTTTTCTCCCTCTGTCCCTCTGAATATACCTCTTGCCCATCCTCTGGGTCCCCCCCCCTTGTCTTTCTTCCCAGACCTCCTGTCCCATGATCCTCTCGTATCCCCTTTTGCCTATCACCTGTCCAGCTCTCGGCTCTATCCCTCCCCCTCCTGTCTTCTCCTATCATTTTGGATCTCCCCCTCCCCCTCCAACTTTCAAATCCCTTACTCACTCTTCCTTCAGTTAGTCCTGACGAAGGGTCTCGGCCTGAAACGTCGACTGCACCTCTTCCTATAGATGCTGCTTGGCCTGCTGCGTTCACCAGCAACTTTGATGTGTGTTGCTTGAATTTCCAGTATCTGCAGAATTCCTGTTGTTCTCCTTTAAACTGAAACTTCTCAAGTTGCATGTGATTATTTTTGTTCATGCTTCAAGTTAATGAAAGATTTGAGCAGAGATTAATCATGTCAGAGAATCATCTTGAACTCTGCCGGGTACATTGCAGTTCCGTGGAAGACTTAAGCTCAATGTGCAAAAAAGTGTTTCTTTCCGAATCCAAAATGAGGTTAGGCATGCAGAGTCAGCAGAGGGAGCTATTTCATTGTGGCACACTTGTACAAGTCACAGACGGGGCAAAGCGAAAAAGAACTCTATGGAATTTGCTGTTAGGAACACAATACTCCTTACGGATTTCCAATAGATTTTTAAGAAAGAAACTTTGAATCTTAACTTTGTCAACCTATGCAACCAAGTTCACTGAATATGCACTAAGAAACATATAGATTTTGTGCAGTCCAAACCAGTTCTCTCTGTATAGATTTCCTAGTGTCCACAAACAAAGAGACAGGTAAGTTGATCTTTGATTTTCTTCTGCACTACTGTACCATTCTAGTTATAATGCTTGCAGAATGATGCAAGTTCACTTATTTTTGGTGCATCATATTTTGGGAATTGAGAGCATGAGGATAGCATGATAGTGTAAATGGTTAGCGCAATGCTTCGCAGATTCAGTGACCAAGGTTCAATTCCCACCCCCGTCTGCAAGGAGTTTGTATATTCTCCCCGTGACCACACGCGTTTCCTTCAGGTGTTCCTGTTTCCTCCCACATTCCAAAGACATTCCTACCGGTTGACAGGTTAATTGGGTCGTTGCAAATTGTCTCCTGATTAGGCTAAATCAGCAGTGGCGGGGGGGGGTTGCTGGGCATGGGGCTCAAAGGGCCAGAGTGGCCTACTTTGCAATGCATCTCAATAAATAAATAAATATTAATTTTTGGAAAAGATATCTATCCAGCACAATAGAAAGTGTTCTTCAGAAATTGGGATAGATAACATTGGCCTGTTGTGAAGTTTCATGGAGAATCCAAACAACAGAAAATCTATATGTGATATTGAAAATGTACACAGATTGTTTAATTCCTATATATTCCTCACCCAACACAGGTAATCATTTTTGGTTAAAAAAAGCTCTTTATACTTTAACTTATTGATTAACCATTGAAGATTTGCAACTGAAATTTTAGAAAGCAATTTTTACTTTTTCCAGTTGCTGAATACAAAGGTTTTAAGCTAATATGAAGCTTTGTGCAGCGGAGAAGGTACTTATTGTAATAAAACAAGCCTACAGGTGAGTTTAAAAGGGTTGTGATTATTTATTCAGTATGCCCAAACAATGTAAATCAAATTAATTTTTAAAAACAATTCCGCTCCTTCACTGCAGCCGTTAAAAAGGCCATATTGTGTTTTGGGTTAATTTTCATTTCAAAACATAGCTTCCTCTAGTGCTGTGAAGTTTCAGGAAAATGAACTCCAAAAACTATGGACTCCAGCCAAGCTTTGATATTAAACGAATATGTGGATCAATTTCAGCAGATATGCATACCATGAATGTCTCAATTCATTCCCATAGATGTTGCCTGACCTGCTGAGTTCCTCCAGCATTTATGTGTGTATGTGTTGCTCTGGATTTCCAGCATCTGCAGAATCTCATGCGTTTACATTGGATAAATATTCTTCCTGATATTAATCGTCCGGATGCCTGAGAAACTAGGGCTCAAAACCAGGGCTTATGAAATCACCACTTGTCAAGAAAGACTTAATGCAAGAATTTTTGAAGTAAAAATAATTATTGAAATAGACAGTGAAGTGCAAATTATTGTATGCCAAGAGGAGAGGAAGGAATGGTTTCATAGTCATATGTAAAGCAGAATAAACTGCAACAGCAGTAGATTGCAACACACAAGCATACATTAGAATGATGTGATTTTGAAGAGTAGTTTTTATGGGAAAGCTGTATAAGAAAAGGGAGAGAAATATGAGGTAAATTGATGAGAAAAATAAATGATCTGCTCGACTCATCGTTTCTGACTGATGCTGCCTGACCTGCTGAGTTCATCCAGCGTACTGAAAGTGTTGCTTTGATCTTTTACAGCATCTGCAGATTATTTTGTGTTTAGTAATCACAGGCTTCCAGCTAGAATAAATCCCTTCAATCACTACACTTTGTCTTCTGTGTGTAAGCCATTTCTGAATCCAAACAACCAGTTCACCATGGATCCCATACATCGTAATCTTTCAAATGAGCCTCCCATAAGATCATAAGATATAAGAGCAGAATTAGGCCTTTTGCCCCATCGGGTTTTCTCTATTATCTCATCATGGCTGATCCAATTTTCCTCTCAGCCCCAATCCCTTCATGCCCTGACCAGTCAAGAATCAGTCAACCTCTGCCTTAAATATATATATAGACTTGGCCTCCTCAGCTGTCTGTGGCAAAGAATGCCACAGATTCACCAGTCTCTGGCTAAAGAAATTCCTCCTCATTTCTGTTCTCAAAAGATGCCCCTCTATTCTGAGACTGTGTCCTCTGGTCTTAAACTGTCTCACGAAAGGAAACATCCTCTCTACATTCACTCTATCAAGACCTTTCACCATTCAATAGGTTTCAATGTCACCCCTCATTCTTCTGAATTCTAATGAATACAGGCTCAGAGCCATCAAACACTCCTCATATGACAAGCCATTCAATCCTGGAATCATTTTCAGATGATGAGAGACCTTGTCAAACGCCTTACTTAAATCTATGTAGACAACATCCACAGCTCTACCTTAATCATTCACCCTCACCAGCTTGTCAAATAACTCAATCGAGTTAGTAAGAACTGACTTGCCCCACACAAAGTCGTGCTAGCTCTCTGTAATTAGGCCATGGTATTTCAAATGCTTATAAATCCTATCCCTAAGAATTCTTTCTAGAACCATTGTATTGAGACTTTCACAGGCTAATGGAATGCACTTCCATGCAAAAACTGTGGAGAGGGATGTACTGGTATTGGTCCTTGCTCATTTCCGAACACTCAGTATCACAAGCTCTCTGAGTTGAACCCTGGGATGCAAAGCAGCGCAGTCATTCATTATTATCACTGTAAAAGATACCCTGTGGTCTGCCTGAAACCTGGTTTCCCAACAGAAGAAACTGCCCACGATTGAGCCCAAAGCATGATCGATCCACCCCCATGCTTAACAGTTGGAGAGGCGTTCTTTTCATGAAATTCTGCACCCTTTTTTCTCCAAAGATACCTTTGCTTATTGTGGCCTAAAAGTTCTGTTTTAATTTCATCAGTCCACAGGACTTGTTCCCAAAATGCATCAGGCTTGTTTAAATGTTCCTTTGCAAACTTCTGACGCTGAATTTTGTGGTGAGGATGCAGGAAGGTTTTGTTCTGATGACTTCCATGAAGATCATATTTGTGCAGGTGTCGCTGTAGAACAGTGCAAAACCACTCTAGAGTTTGCTAAATCCTCCTGACGGTCTTTTGCGGTCAAACAGGGGTTTTGATTTGCTTTTTTAGCAATCCTATGACCAGTTCTCCGGGAAAGTTTTCTTGGTCTTCCAGAGCTCAACTTGACCTCCACCGTTCCTGTTAACTGCCATTTCTTAATTACATTACGAACTGAGGAAATGGCTACCTGAAAATGCTTTGCTATCTTCTTATAGCCTTCTCCTGCTTTGTGAGCATCATTTATTTTAATTTTCAGAGCGCTAGGCAGCTGCTTAGAGGAGACCATGGCTGCTGATTGTTGGGACAAGGTTTGAAGAGTCAGGGTATTTTAAAGCTTTGAAATTTGCATCACCTGTCTTTTCCCAATGATGACTATGAACAAGCCATAGCCCCAACAACCTAATTAAGGTCTAAGACCTTGGTAAAAGTTATGTGAGAGCTCAAATCTCTTGGGGAGCCCAAACTTTTGCATGGTGCTCCTTTCCTTTTTTTCCACTCTAAAATTGTACAAAACAAAAATAATTCACTAATCTTTCTTAAAATGTTGAAAAGAATGTTTCATCTTTAACTTTGTGACTTTTGGAGATCAGTTCATCTTCTACTCACTTAAGTATTCACAGTAACAGAAATTTTGACCAGGGTTGCCCAAACTTTTGCATGCCACTGTATCTCCTTTACCATAGTATTGGAGAGCAATAGGAACAGATAATTTAGGAAAGTGTTTAATTGGAGTAAGGGAAAATATGAAGCTATCAGGCAGGAACTTGGAAGCATAAATTGGGAACAGATGTTCTCAGGGAAATGTACAGCGAAATGTGGCAAATGTTCAGGGGATATTTGCGTGGTGCTTTGCATAGGTACATTCTAATGAAACAGGGGAAGGATGGTAGAGTACAGGAACCGTGGTGTACAAAGGCTGTTGAAAATCTAGTCAAGAAGAAAAGCTTACAAAAGGTTCAAAAAGCTAGGTAATGATAGAGATCTAGAAGATTATAAGGCTAGCAGGAAGGAGCTTAAGAATGAAATTAGGAGAGCCAGAAAGGGCCATGAGAAGGTGTTGGCGAGCAGGATTAAGGAAAACCCTAAGGCATTCTACAAGTATGTGAAGAGCAAGAGGATAAGACGTGAGAGAATAGGACCAATCAGGTGTGACATTGGAAAAATGTGTAAGGAACTGGAGGAGATAGCAGAGGTACTTAATAAATATTTTGCTTCAGTATTCACTACAGAAAAGGATCTTGGCGATTGTAGGGATGACTTACAGCAGATTGAAAAGCTTGACCATATAGACATTAAGAAAGAGGATGTGCTGGAGCTTTTGGAAAGCATCAAGTTGGATAAGTCTCCAGGACCAGAGGAGATGTACCTCAGGCTCTGTTGGAGGGTGAGGGAAGAGATTGCTGAGCCTCTGGGAATGATCTTTGCCTCATCAATGGGGATGGGAGACGTTCTGTAGGATTAGAGGGTTGCAGGTGTTGTTCCCTTATTCAAGAAAGGGAGTAGAAATACCCCAGGAAATTATAGGCCAGTGAGTTTTACTTCAGTGGTTGGTAAGTTGATGGAAAAGATCCTGAGAGGCAGCATTTATGTACATTTGGAGAGGCATAATATGATTAGGAATAGTCAGCATGGCTTTATCAAAGGCAGGTCGTGCCTTATGAGCTTGACTGAATTTTCTGAGGATGTGATTAAACACATTGATGAAGGTAGAGCAGTAGATGTAGTATATATGGATTTCAGCAAGGCATTTGATAATAAGATACCCCATGCAGGGCTTATTGAGAAAGTAAGGAGGCATGGGATCCAAGGGACTTTGCTTTGTGGATCCAGAACTGGCTTGCTCACAGAAGGCAAAGAGTGGTTGTAGATGGGTCATACTCTGCATGGAGGTCAGTGACCAGTGGTGTGCCTCGGGGATCTGTTCTGGGACCCCTTCTCTTCATGATTTTTATAAATGACCTGGATGAGGAAGTGGAGGGATGGGTTAGTAAATTTGCTGATGACACAAAGGTTGGAGGTGTTGTGGATAGTGTGGAGGGCTGTCAGAGGTTACAGCAGGACATCGATAGAATGCAAAACTGGGCTGAGAAGTGGCAGATGGAGTTCAACCCAGATAAGTGTGAGGTGCTTCATTTTGGTAGGTCAAATATGATGGCAGAATATAGTATTAATGGTAAGACTCTTGGCAGTGTGGAGGATCAGAGGGATCTTGAGGTCCCAGACCATAGGACACTCAAAGCTGCTGCGCAGGTTGACTGTGTGGTTGAGAAGGCATATGAAGCATTGGCTTTCATTAACCGTGGGATTGAGTTTAAGAGCCGAGAGGTAATGTTACAGTTATCTAGGACCCTGGTCAGACCCCACTTGGAGCACTGTGCTCATTTCTGGTCGCCTCACTGCAGGACGGATGTGGAAACTATAGAAAGGGTGTAGACGAGATTTACAAGTTTGTTGTCTGGCTTGGGAAGCATGCCTTACGAGAACAGGCTGAGTGAATTTGGCCTTTTCTCCTTGGAGCATTGGAGGATGAGAGGCGAGCTAATAGAGGTGAATAAGATGATGAGAGGCGTTGATCGTGTGGATAGTCAGAGGCTTTTTTCCAGGGCTGAAATGGCTAATATGAGAGGGCACAGTTTTAAGATGCTTGTAAGTAGGTGCAGAGGAGATGTCAGGGGTAAGTTTTTTATGCAGAGAGTGGTGAGTGAATGGAATGGGCTGCTGGCGATGGTGGTGGAGGCAGATATGATAGGGTCTTTTAAGAGACTCCTGGATAGGTACATGGAACTTAGAAAAATAGAGGGCTATGGGTAACCCTATGTAATTTCTAAAGTAAGTACATATTCAGCACAACTTTGTGGGCTGAAGGGCTTGTATTGTGCTGTTGGTTTTCTATGTTTCTATGTCTCCATGAATCCTGATGCAGGATCTCGGCAAGAAATGTTGATTGTTTACTCTTTTCTACTGATGTGCCTGGCCTGTTGTGTTCCTCCAGCATTTTGAGTGTGTTTCTTTGGATTTCCAGCATCTGCAGATTTTCTCGTGTTTAGCATTCAATTTGTCTCCTTTTGAACTCTTGATTTCCCAAAAAACCTTGATGTGGGCTTTGCACTTGATTTGTTTACTTCCAGTGCATTTTCTCTGTAGCTACAACACTGTACGCTCCATTCCGTTTCTCTATTTATTGCTTGATGTTCTTGTGAATGGCATGATCTGACTGGATGGTATGCAAAAAAATCTTAGTACAGTGACAATAATGAAACCGGTACCAATTGTCTTGCTCAAGACATCGTATTGTATTTATTTAAATATACCTGGACAATCTAGAATGCTATCATCTTTATGTACAGATGCATCTAACTGTACTATGTTATTTTTGTTGTTGCTTTTTAACTATGACTGAACAAAAATAAGCATTGCTTAAACAGGACCATTTACAGTGGCTAAGATAAGTATTATGTGATTTTGTATTGTTAATAGACATATTCACATTGAGCTTAACAGCTGCAAAAACAAAGATGCACAGTTTGTATTGATTTAGGAAGGTTCATTAGCAAGCCTTTTGCTTCAGTTTGTATGCTAGTAGGCTGTATTGTTTGCGAGGTAAACATGCTAGCACTGTGTATTGACTGAATCCTGGAGGGTGCCAGTAGAATAGCTGAACTATGGAGAAGAATGTTGTCATGTCTTCTCAGAGTTGTGGAGGGTGTTCAATTCATGTTTGATTGGTCCAAAATACTAATGCTATGCATTGACTCCTAAACAATGTTGCTGCTTTGGGAGTTTTTCTCTTGGTACTCATTCAAAAGGCAGCACGGTCAAAGCTCTACTCTTGTGACTTGTGTACAAAATTTTAGGCTGTAACCATTGCCATGCTGATGGGTTTGGACAAGCAGACTTTCATGAAAGTTAAACCAAGTCTTCTACTGTATTCCCAGTTGAAGGAATTTTCCCCTTTTTTGAAAGGAGTCAACAGAGATTATGGTGATTCCCTGGCTAAATTGCTTCCTGCATTCAGAATGATAGGGCGATCTGATCATTTTCATAGTAGTCTCCATGAAATTGCTGTGCACAGCCTGAAAAGTATCTGTGCTGAACCTTATCTACACTTTCAATCTACTTCCTCGGTTGTAAAGAGCTCTGGAGCATTCTGAAAGCTAATACTGTGGATTCATAGAAACATAGAAAATAGGTGCAGGAGTAGGCCATTCGGGCCTTTGAGCCTGCACCGCCATTTATTATGATCATGGCTGATCATCCAACTCAGAACCCCGCCCCAGCCTTCCCTCCATACCCCCTGACCCCCGTAGCCACAAGGGCCATATCTAATTCCCTCTTAAATATAGCCAATGAACTGGCCTCAACTGTTTCCTGTGGCAGAGAACTCCACAGATTCACCACTCTCTGTGTGAAGAAGTTTTTCCTAATCTCGGTCCTAAAAGGCTTCCCCTCTATCCTTAAGCTGTGGCCCCTCGTTCTGGACTTCCCCAACATCGGGAACAATCTTCCTGCATCTAGCCTGTCTAATCCCTTTAGGATCTTATACGTTTCAATCAGATCCCCCCTCAATCTTCTAAATTCCAACGAGTACAAGCCCATTTCATCCAGTCTTTCTTCATATGAAAGTCCTGCCATCCCAGGAATCAATCTGGTGAACCTTCTTTGTACTCCCTCTACGGCAAAGATGTCTTTCCTCAGATTAGGGGACCAAAACTGCACACAATACTCCAGGTGTGGTCTCACCAAGGCCTTGTACAACTGCAGTAGTACCTCCCTGCTCCTGTACTCGAATCCTCTCGCTATAAATGCCAGCATACCATTCGCCTTTTTCACCGCCTGCTGTACCTGCCTGCCCACTTTCAATGACTGGTGTATAATGACACCCAGGTCTCGTTGCACCTCCCCTTTTCCTAATCGGCCACCATTCAGATAATAATCTGTTTTCCTATTTTTGCCACCAAAGTGGATAACTTCACATTTATCCACATTAAATTGCACCTGCCATGAATTTGCCCACTCACCCAACCTATCCAATTCACCCTGCATCCTCTTAGCATCCTCCTCACTGCTAACACTGCCACCCAGCTTCGTGTCATCCGCAAACTTGGAGATGCTGCATTTAATTCCCTCATCCAAGTCATTAATATATATTGTAAACAACTGGGGTCCCAGCACTGAGCCTTGCGGTACCCCACTAGTCACCGCCTGCCATTCTGAAAAGGTCCCATTTATTCCCACTCTTTGCTTCCTGTCTGTTAACCAATTCTCCACCCACACCAATACCTTACCTCCAATACTGTGTGCTTTAAGTTTGTACACTAATCTCCTGTGTGGGACCTTGTCAAAAGCCTTTTGAAAATCCAAATATACCACATCCACTGGTTCTCCCCTATCCACTCTACTAGTTACATCCTCAAAAAATTCTATGAGATTCGTCAGACATGATTTTCCTTTCACAAATCCATGCTGACTTTGTCCGATCATTTCACCGCTTTCCAAATGTGCTGTTATTACATCCTTGATAACTGACTCCAGCAGTTTCCCCACCACCGACGTTAGGCTAACTGGTCTATAATTCCCCGGTTTCTCTCTCCCTCCTTTTTTAAAAAGTGGGGTTACATTAGCCACCCTCTAATCCTCAGGAACTAGTCCAGAATCTAACGAGTTTTGAAAAATTATCACTAATGCATCCACTATTTCTTGGGCTACTTCCTTAAGCACTCCAGGATGCAGACCATCTGGCCCTGGGGATTTATCTGCCTTCAATCCCTTCAATTTACCTAACACCACTTCCCTACTAACATGTATTTCGCTCAGTTCCTCCATCTCACTGGACCCTCTGTCCCTTACTATTTCTGGAAGATTATTTATGTCCTCCTTAGTGAAGACAGAACCAAAGTAATTATTCGCAAACACCAGGAATTCTGCAGATGCTGGAAATTCAAGCAACATACATCAAAGTTGCTGGTGAACGCAGCAGGCCAAGCAGCATCTATAGAAAGAGGTGCAGTCGACGTTTCAGGCCGAGACCCTTCGTCAGGACTAACTGAAGGAAGAGTGAGTAAGGGATTTGAAAGTTGGAGGGGGAGGGGGAGATCCAAAATGATAGGAGAAGACAGGAGGGGGAGGGATAGAGCCGAGAGCTGGACAGGTGATAGGCAAAAGGGGATACGAGAGGATCATGGGACAGGAGGTCTGGGAAGAAAGACAAGGAGGGGGGTGACCCAGAGGATGGGCAAGAGGTATATTCAGAGGGACAGAGGGAGAAAAAGGAGAGTGAGAGAAAGAATGTGTGCATAAAAATGAGTAACAGATGGGGTACGAGGGGGAGGTGGGGCCTTAGCGGAAGTTAGAGAAGTCGATGTTCATGCCATCAGGTTGGAGGCTACCCAGACGGAATATAAGGTGTTGTTCCTCCAACCTGAGTGTGGTTTCATCTCCACAGTAGAGGAGGCCATGGACAGACATGTCAGAATGGGAATGGGATGTGGAATTAAAATGTGTGGCCACTGGGAGATCCTGCTTTCTCTGGCGGACAGAGCGTAGATGTTCAGCAAAGCGGTCTCCCAGTCTGCGTCGGGTCTCACCAATATATAAAAGGCCACATCGGGAGCACCGGACGCAGTATATCATCCCAGCCGACTCACAGGTGAAGTGATGCCTCACCTGGAAGGACTGTTTGGGACCCTGAATGGTGGTAAGGGAGGAAGTGTAAGGGCATGTGTAGCACTTGTTCCGCTTACACGGATAAGTGCCAGGAGGGAGATCAGTGGCGAGGGATGGGGGGGACGAATGGACAAGGGAGTTGTGTAGGGAGCGATCCCTGCGGAATGCAGAAAGAGGGGGGGAGGAAAAGATGTGCTTAGTGGTGGGATCCCGTTGGAGGTGGCGGAAGTTACGGAGAATAATATGTTGGACCCGGAGGCTGGTGGGGTGGTAGGTGAGGACCAGGGGAACCCTATTCCTAGTGGGGTGGTGGGAGGATGGAGTGAGAGCAGATGTACGTGAAATGGGGCAGATACGTTTAAGAGCAGAGTTGATAGTGGAGGAAGGGAAGCCCCTTTCTTTAAAAAAGGAAGACATCTCCCTCATCCTAGAATGAAAAGCCTCATCCTGAGAGCAGATGCGGCGGAGACGGAGGAATTGCGAGAAGGGGATGGCGTTTTTGCAGGAGACAGGGTGAGAAGAGGAATAGTCCAGTTAGCTGTGAGAGTCAGTAGGCTTATAGTAGACATCAGTGGATAAGCTGTCTCCAGAGACAGAGACAGAAAGATCTAGAAAGGGGAGGGAGGTGTCGGAAATAGTGCAAGAGACAGGGTGAGAAGAGGAATAGTCCAGATAGTGCAAGAGACAGGGTGAGAAGAGGAATAGTCCAGATAGTGCAACTCCAGGCCCGGGTCTTTATGTGCTGCTGTTGTGACTCCCGTCTCCCCTTCCCCCATCACCACTCCGCAGCCCCGTCTTCCTCAGATCCCACCGTCAACTCCTGGGCCCTCAGAGGCTCCATCTTCCTCTCACCCCAACCCTCCCCTCTCCACTGACACCCCCAGCCTCCCCCCTCCCCGCTCTGATCCCAGCTCTCATCCGTGCCGGGTCTTTACCATCCCCTCCGACCATCAACTGTCGGAGGCAGAGCGCTCTGTTCTCAGTAAGGGCCTCACGTTTGTCCCCCTTCGCCCACACCTCAGCGAATTCCGTGTTCGCCACGATGCGGAACTTTTCTTCCGCCGTCTCCGTCTCCGAGCCTACTTCTTCGGCAAGGACTCTTCCACCCCCACCGATGACCCCTTCTCCCGTCTTCAACCCTCCTCTTCTTCATGGACACCCCGCTCTGGTCTTCTGCCTGCTCTGGATCTCTTTATTGCTGACTGCCGACGGGACATCAACCGTCTCGACTTCACCGCACCTTGTCCTCACTCCTTCGGAACGCTCTGCTCTCCACTCCCTCCGCACTAATCCTAACCTTATTATTAAACCCGCCGATAAGGGGGGTTGCTGTTGTAGTCTGGCGTACTGACCTCTACCTTGCCGAGGCACAGCGACAACTCGCGGATACCTCCTCTTATTTACCCCTCGATCGTGACCCCACTAAGGAGCACCAGGCCATTGTCTCCCACACTATCAACGACTTTATCCGCTCAGGGGATCTCCCATCCACTGCTGCCAACCTTATAGTTCCCACACCCCGCACTTCCCGTTTCTACCTCCTACCCAAGATCCACAAACCTGCCTGTCCTGGCCGACCTATTGTCTCAGCTTGCTCCTGCCCCACCGAACTCGTTTCTGCATACCTCGACACTGTTTTATCACCCCTTGTTCAATCCCTTCCGACCTATGTTCGTGACACTTCTCACGCTCTTAAACTTTTCGATGATTTTAAGTTCCCTGGCCCCCACCGCTTTATTTTCACCATGGATGTCCAGTCCTTATATACTTCCATCCCCCATCAGGAAGGTCTCAAAGCTCTACGCTTCTTTTTGGATTCCAGACCTAATCAGTTCCCCTCTACCACCACTCTGCTCCGTCTAGCGGAATTAGTCCTTACTCTTAATAATTTCTCCTTTTGCTCCTCCCATTTCCTCCAAACTAAAGGTGTAGCTATGGGCACCCGTATGGGTCCTAGCTATGCCTGCCTTTTTGTTGGGTTTGTGGAACAATCTATGTTCCGTGCCTATTCTGGTATCTGTCCGCCACTTTTCCTTCGCTACATCGACGACTGCATTGGCGCTGCTTCCTGCACGCATGCAGAACTCGTTGACTTTATTAACTTTGCCTCCAACTTTCACCCTGCCCTCAAGTTTACCTGGTCCATTTTCGACACCTCCCTCCCCTTTCTAGATCTTTCTGTCTCTGTCTCTGGAGACAGCTTATCCACTGATGTCTACTATAAGCCTACTGACTCTCACAGCTATCTGGACTATTCCTCTTCTCACCCTGTCTCTTGCAAAAACGCCATCCCCTTCTCGCAATTCCTCCGTCTCCGCCGCATCTGCTCTCAGGCTGAGGCTTTTCATTCTAGGACGAGGGAGATGTCTTCCTTTTTTAAAGAAAGGGGCTTCCCTTCCTCCACTATCAACTCTGCTCTTAAACGTATCTGCCCCATTTCACGTACATCTGCTCTCACTCCATCCTCCCACCACCCCACTAGGAATAGGGTTCCCCTGGTCCTCACCTACCACCCCACCAGCCTCCGGGTCCAACATATTATTCTCCGTAACTTCCGCCACCTCCAACGGGATCCCACCACTAAGCACATCTTTCCCTCCCCCCCCCTCTGCATTCCGCAGGGATCGCTCCCTACACAACTCCCTTGTCCATTCGTCCCCCCCATCCCTCCCCACTGATCTCCCTCCTGGCACTTATCCGTGTAAGCGGAACAAGTGCTACACATGCCCTTACACTTCCTCCCTTACCACCATTCAGGGCCCCAAACAGTCCTTCCAGGTGAGGCATCACTTCACCTGTGAGTCGACTGGGATGATATACTGCGTCCGGTGCTCCCGATGTGGCCTTTTATATATTGGTGAGACCCGACGCAGACTGGGAGACCGCTTTGCTGAACATCTACACTCTGTCCGCCAGAGAAAGCAGGATCTCCCAGTGGCCACACATTTTAATTCCACATCCCATTCCCATTCTGACATGTCTGTCCACGGCCTCCTCCACTGTGGAGATGAAGCCACACTCAGGTTGGAGGAACAACACCTTATATTCTGTCTGGGTAGCCTCCAACCTGATGGCATGAACATCGACTTCTCTAACTTCCGCTAAGGCCCCACCTCCCCCTCGTACCCCATCTGTTACTCATTTTTATGCACACATTCTTTCTCTCACTCTCCTTTTTCTCCCTCTGTCCCTCTGAATATACCTCTTGCCCATCCTCTGGGTCACCCCCCTCCTTGTCTTTCTTCCCAGACCTCCTGTCCCATGATCCTCTCGTATCCCCTTTTGCCTATCACCTGTCCAGCTCTCGGCTCTATCCCTCCCCCTCCTGTCTTCTCCTATCATTTTGGATCTCCCCCTCCCCCTCCAACTTTCAAATCCCTTACTCACTCTTCCTTCAGTTAGTCCTGACGAAGGGTCTCGGCCTGAAACGTCGACTTGCGCTGCTTGGCCTGCTGCGTTCACCAGCAGCTTTGATGTATGTTGCTCAAAGTAATTATTCAATTGGTCTGCCATGTCCTTCCTCCCCATAATCAATTCACCTGTTTCTGTCTGCAGGGGACCTACATTTGTCTTTACCAGTCTTTTCCTTTTTACATATCTATAAAAGCTTTTACAGTCTGTTTTTATGTTCCCTGCCAGTTTTCTCTCATAATCTTTTTTCCCCTTCCTAATTAAGCCCTTTGTCCTCCTCTGCTGAACTCTGAATTTCTCCCAGTCCTTAGGTGAGCCACTTTCTCTGGCTAATTTGTATGCTTCTTCTTTGGAATTGATACTATCCCTAATTTCTCTTGTCAGCCACGGGTGCACTACCTTCCTTGATTTATTCTTTTGCCAAACTGGGATGAACAATTGTTGTAGTTCATCCATGCAACCTTTAAATGCTTGCCATTGCATATCCACCGTCAATCCTTTAAGTGTCATTTGCCAGTCTATCTTAGCTAATTCACGTCTCATACCTTCAAAGTTACCCCTCTTTAAGTTCAGAACCTTTGTTTCTGAATTAACTATGTCACTCTCCATCTTAATGAAGAATTCCACCATATTATGGTCACTCTTACCCAAGGGGCCTCTCACGACAAGATCGCTAATTAACCCTTCCTCATTGCTCAAAACCCAGTCCAGAATAGCCTGCTCTCTAGTTGGTTCCTCGACATGTTGTTTCAAAAAACCATCCCGCATGCATTCCAAGAAATCCTCTTCATCAGCACCTTTACCAATTTGGTTCACCCAGTCTACATTCCTGTTAATTGGGCCATTGGTTAATTGGAGTAGCCACTTATTTGGGACACCTCTTAAAGAACAAAAACTAATTGAGAAAATACCCAGGACTTCCTTCATTGTATTGCCTGGACTAGATCTGCAGTGTCACTATGTCAAAGCAGTATTGTTGCCCTCCAGCTGGTCCCTTAAAATGCTCCACATCTGAAGCGAAATTGTGTACAATTACATAGTTCACATCTTTCTATTTGTATACCACGATGCTTAAAGGTGCCACTTTATACTCAAGTGAAAGATGCTGAAACATTTAAAGCCCTTTTTGAAAACCTGATTTCTTTAATTTCAGAGAAGTTGGAATGATGAAAAACGATTGTTTTCCATCTCATTAGTTTTCTTTATTTTGTATTTCAATAGTGAAATGGCTCAGCACTATATACAAAATCTAATATCTATAAACCAATTTCTACATCACAAAAACTAAAGTGATTAAGCATTTTAAAAACTGTTTTAAGGCAAATTTAAACAGATGGTTTACTTTTCCCAATTCAAATCTTAACAGATTTATCTATGACCTCAATGATATCAGTTATTTTAATTTTATGCATTCAAATTATCAATTTTTGTTTAAAACAAAAGTAAAAGATCAGCTTCAGTCCTGCCAAAGGGCCTTGGCCTGAAACTTCGACTGTAGCGTCCTGCCGAAGGGTCTCAGCCCGAAATGTCGACTGTATTCTTTTCCATAGATGCTGCCTGGCCTGCTAAGTTCCTCCAGCATTTTGTGTGTGTTGCTTGGATTTCCAGCATTTTGCAGATTTTCTCTTCTTAATAAAAGAGCAAAGTTGAAACTTGCAAAGGAAATAGCATAAGTTGTTTTTTCTCCTGCCAGTTTGTCTATCTCTCTGAGGTTATTCAAAGCTCTAGAATTCGAAAACAACCATTGGAGTGGCATTGGAAAATCTTTATATTTAAAAGGATTTTTTCAAAGAAATATGGATCAAATTCCCCAAGAACCCAGGTGTGTGTGTAGGATATAATGCCACAGCATCTTCACATAACTGGACTACTTATGAATGCGTACACGTACACATAATCATCAAGGAACATTTAACATGCACTTGCTGTGCACCCTGCTGCAGGAAACTTGTTTTCCCAAAACCAGAGTTGGAACTTTTCTTTCACTGGATTTATTATTAGATGCAACTATAAACTGGAAACATTCAATAGGTCAGGAAGCAACTGTGGAAAGAGAAACACAGTATATGGTTTAGGTTGAAGACATTTTGTCAGAAAAGAAAGTAGACAGGTTAACTTTAGGTTGCAAAGAAGGTGGGGTGGTGGTAGTAGGATGGATTGAACTAAAGAAATATCTCTGGAAGGGGTGAGATCAGGCTTGCCATGATAATAAGCTGCTTAAGTTATTTATTTCCTTGATAGGTTAAGGAAGACAGAGATAAACAGAGAATAACAAATTATTCTTTACAGTTTAGCTATTATAGATAAATATGATATACAGTAAATAGAAAACTTGTGAAATGCAGAGCTGTGAGAAATGCCAGTGGGTCAGGTCATGCTGGTGAAGAGTAAAAGGCTATACCAATATTACATGTGAATGTCCTACAGAAAAACTGGTCAGTTCTGATCAGAGAAAAAAAATTTACTTAAGTTGTTAAAATTAATACCGAATATAGATGACTGCAGTTTGACCTGTCGGCTTTGTATAAAATGACTCTAATACCTAAAACCCTGAACTTGTGCATTTTTCCTACCCTGGCATCGAAGTCACCCAGATGGATTGTACCTGATGTGCCTATTTGGCAGTAATTTGTCAGTTTCACCTTCTGATAGATAGTAACAGTGCAGCATTCTCTGCTGGGACTGCAGTGAGGATCTTGTGTACTTTTTTAAAATCATACTGACAGGTCTTGATTGAGTGGCATGGGCACAAAGACACCTGGAGACCGAGGCCCTGCAGGATGACGTTAATGCTCACACATGGGCAAATGTGTCACTTGACAGGTCTAAGCATGCATATGGGAGTCTTTGTCACAATTGCTCCTATACCCAGCTCAACTCCCGATCCTGACAACATATGAGATCTATTATCTGCAAGCCATGGTTGGATTTAAGTGGGTCAAGACTGCAGTGGAGCCAAGAATTGGAATTGTGTGCCATGTATGCAGCCACAGATTAAAAATAGTAAGTTAACAATCATGAAGTACTTTAGCAGAGAAAAGATAAAGAAAGTTTAAGAGATGATCAGGCATGTTCTTAGAAATTTGGTGCAATACAACATTCTATTATCAAAAATCTCATGTCATTCCTCTCCCCCAGATATCCCAATACTGCAAACTCAGCTGCACTGTGCAACCAACAGTTTCAGGTCTTTAGTGCACCACTGGCAAATCCTTAAAATATTAAAATGGAGTGATTTAATCTGTACAGTTGAAACAATTTTGGATTATTATTTCATTTAATAGGGATCTTATAGAATAGTGACATTAAATGAATGCAATATAAGTGCCATAACATAACCATTTAAACAACAAAAATAAATTCTCAAACAGTAATGTATGTGCCAGGCGTAAAATAAATACATGACAAATCAATAGAGCACAAGATAAAATAAAATGTAATTCATCATCGGATACCATTAAGCCATTTATATAGATCTCCTTTTGACTAATGAACGAATAAAAATAACTGCTTGCAAATAAAATCAATTGAAAACATTCTTAAAAATGTAGTAGAAATAAAGTTTATTTTGAAATGGAGTTACTATAAACAAAGATTGAGATAACAGGTGGCTTTAAAAGAATGCCCCATTATTTTTATATACAATGCATAGTCATGTACAAGATAATGTTTTCATAATGAACTCAGCAACATCAATGTATTATTGCGTATGGAATTTAGGAAGTCTCAAACGTTTCTGGTTACATCTGAATTCAGGTACCAATGAAATTTATTATAAGGTTTAGTTTAAAAGTACTTTTTTCCCAAAAAGCTGTCGTGGGTAATGAAGAATGCTGCAAAATTAGCATTAAAATAAAATAAAATAAAATAATAAAATTATTTACAAACCAAATTTTCCACAGGACAACAAGCTGATGAAATCTTCATGGTTTGATAACACATTGGTTTCTTAGGGTTGTGTATTAACATCACTGTTGATTGTAATTACTTTCCTCAAGTTGCTATTATTATTTGGTGTCCAAAAGTATGTTGGTTAGAGCAAAGAATATGAAATTGGACAAACAAATTTAAAGAATACAGTCGGCCTTCCTTATCCGCAGGCTCCGCACGTGCAGATTCAACTAACCACAGATCGGAAAAACCCGGAAGTTCTCTCTCCAGCACTCATTGTTTGAGCATTTTTTCTAGTCATTATTCCCTAAACAATACAGTATAACAACTATTTACATAGCATTTACATTGTATTAGGTATTATAAGTAATCTAGAGATGATTTAAAGTATACGGGAGGATGTGCGTAGGTCATATGCAAATACTACGCCATTTTATATAATGGACTTGAGCATCCATGTTTTTTGGTATCTGCGGGGGGGTCCCAGAACCAATCCCCCACGGATAAGGAGGGCCGACTGTATTATGCAGAATAAACACCAGTTTTAAATCATATTTTGAACGTAATATTTTGAAATAATTTTTTGTGAGAAAAATTGACATGTTGACATGTTCAGCACCTGGCAGCCAAACTTTTTTCCTCCACATAATTAACATTTTAAATCAATTTATTTTCATCAAAATTATTGTCAAAATGTTACTTGTTGGTGGACTTGAACTCAGTGCATTTTACACATAAAAAGCATTACATCCTTATAAACCCTGAAATCTGAATTTAAGAAATACAAGCGTGGATGAACCAGCAGCTTTTTTGCATTTACAGCCTGTAACATTTACAAACCTTTACACCAAACTCTTTGGATAGATGCCTGTAAGTGCAATACAAAGTCTTACGTATTTGACACATGTAGACAATGTCTTATGATTTCACAAGTTTAAATCCCTGTCCTGTGTCTAGTACAGTAGGTGGGAACCATCTCATCTTCAACCTTTTGAAACATCTAAAGCATACATCACACATCCAGAAATGGTTCAACCCACCACACCAGTCTGCCAGATGTATGAGAGGATATGTGATGCGAGGAAAGTAAATCATCCAGTGCTTGGCAACGTCACTTCCTGTTGGTAAATGAAGAGTGTAGTCACTCCAGGATTTAGATATACCATACATAGCCTTCACTGTTCTTCCTTTATCTGACCAATTAATGTCGTTGTCAAGGTTGCAATTATATTCTACCCAGTCTTTCGTGAAGTCACCAAGCTGTGGAAGGTCTGCTTCTTCGATATTCACTTGTTTGGCCAGTTCGGCACCTTGCACAGCAACAAAAATATCACTGATTCTTCTTACATCTTTAACCCATGGAAGAGCATTCTCACAATCTAAAACAATTATCAGACGGGAGCAGAAGTTAACGTTCTTCTCTTTCCACCACTCCAAAACAGTCTCCAGTCTCAAAGTGTCTCCTCCTAATATGCAACAAAAGAGGAAAAGTTAGTGTTCAGTGTACCCGAAATCATTGCACTGTTATTTGTACTGCAGGCTTCAATTCCCTCAGAACAGGCTGAAGCATTTGATTTATCATTCCATACCCATATCTCACTTCATCAGATAAAATGTTTTACAACTGTTTTCAACTTCTATATTTTATGAGTTTTAAATTTAGCTCCAGGCCCCTTTTGCAGCTCTTCCCTATGTCTTGCTACCTATTGCTGTTCTTTTCATTTTTCACTTCTCACTGAGAATTCTTCTTTTCCCTCCTTTTTAGAGTTTTAAGAGTTTTGTTGTTTTTAACAATAGACATTCATGGTTTTCCTCAGTAATTGAAGGAAATAGATATTTTCCCATCTTGGAAGTACAAACTGGTTGTATAATTTATGAAAAAATGTTAACATTTTCATTCACCTTTTGTCTTTGCAGTTAACAGTGGACAGTCTTGTGGAGAAATTAACTTTAGTTACAAATCCACCCCCCACCCCCCGAATCTAAAACATTTTTTTTTACTCCTGCTTGCTCTATATGTTCATTCCATCACTGAAAGTTGAGGTTATAACTGTCCAGTGAGAGATAGATAAATTTTATACACAAATAGCAGAGGAAGACTCCCAAGGCTCTGAGCATTAATACAGAACTTATCAGAAGCTGTATCAGGAGACAGAAATCCCTAAAATGAAACAAGAGAACTTGACAACAAACTTTAACCTGGCACTTACAGTGAAATTTGAATTAGAATCAGATACTGGGCACAAGTAACTTCAACATCTGCCTCTATCATGAAAACCTTGCCATAATGATATACTTCATTAACAGTAAGTTTTTAAAGTGGTGTATTTCTTTTTACAGCCAAGATGCTATACATTTTTTTTCTATTTAGAAGATGCAGGTTAAAGTTGAAGTGTACATCAGCAGTATTAAGTTTAGGCAATAAATGGAAATTGAGAATTTTTGAAATGGATTCACAGCAGTTATAATGAAACAGAAAGGGTAATGTCACTAATCCATTTGTTTTCTTTTTCTTCTTCCAAACCATTTATCGATTTCCTTGTCGCTACCATGTGCAGTTCTGATCACTACACCAGAGCAATTCATCAGGAAAGCTTAATCTCAAACTGTAAACAGTTTGATATATTGTAATTGTAACAGTTGACATATTACTAAGCCAACAGCAATGTAAGGAGGTAATGTTTTGCACAGCAGATTCCGTGTTGTTGCTTCTCAAAGCTACCCACTGGTTTCCAACCTTTGTTCTAGACTTGAATCTCCTTTTCTAGTTCAAAAAAATTCAGTCCTTTTGTAAAATTTATCATGAGAAAAAGAAAATAAGTTCAAGAGTTCTAAAGCACAGGATTGAAACCAACAGGTTGCTTGGAGAAGCAACCAATTGAACAGCAGCCACCTTTGAAAAAATATTACCTCTCTGTATTGCTGCTTGCACAGCAATATACTAACTGCTCCAGACAATTAATTTTTGAGACATAATTACACAGAAGCTTGAATTTATACTGCTGAAATGCAGTGTGAAGATAAGCGCGCAATGTATTCCTATCCTGACTGAAACCTGCAGAGCATCTGCAGCTCTAAGACCTTATTAAATTTTTAAAAAATGATCATGTATTATAGCGAGCAAAGTCTAGACATGATGGATGAAATCTAACACTAATAACTTGCTTTTCATCCTTTACCAGTGTAAATAGCAGCATGCTCATTCAGTCAAATCACAGCATCTCAAGAGCATCTCACAAGACCAAAATTTCACACAGGTCATTCTTGGGATTTTATTTCTAAATACTTGAGATAATTAGATTCACAACTGCATGAATCAAACAATTTCTTTACTCAATCTGTAGGCTTTAACTGCTTGTCAGGCCAAAGAGCCTATATTAGTAGTATAATTACTGACGTTGCTCTTACAGGAACTGCACACTAACACTGTAGTTTCCACATTTCAGCACAACAGATGGCACAAGCACCATAAAGGTTCATCACGAGTTCAAAGAGCATCATATCTTTTATTTTAATTTATTTAGATACAGTATGGTAACAGGCCCTTCGAGCCGAACAGATCCGTGCTGCCCAATTATACTCATGTGACCAATTAAGCTACTAACCTGCACTTCAGAAGAATAAACCACGGTAGGACTTGCACAGTGAATGGTAAGATACTGAGGGGTGTGGTAGAACAAAGGGATCTGGGAATACAGATCCATAATTTCTTGAAAGAGGCATCACAAGTAGATAACGTTGTAAAGAGAGCGACTGGCACATTGTCCTCAATTATCAGTTTAGTTTAGCTCATGGGGGAGCTGCGGAGCAGACTCGATGGGCCGAATGGCCTACTTCTGCTCCTTTGTCTCGTGATCTTGTGATCAGGGCATTTAGTGCAGGAATTGGAATGTGATGTTGAAGTTGTACAAAACACTGGTAGGGCCAAATTTGGAGTATTGTGTGCAATTCTGGTCACTTACCTACGGGAAAGATTTCAATATTGAAAGAATACAGAGATAATTAGCAAGGGTTTTGCCAGAAATTGAGTACCTAAGTTACAGGGGAAGGTTAATAAGGTTAGGACTTCATTCCCTGGAGTGCAGAAGAATGAGGAAAGATCTTAGGTATACAAAATTATGAAGGGTGAATGCAAACAGGCTTATGGTAAACTCCATTAGGTTAGGTATGACAAGAACTAGAAGTCATAGATTTGAGGTGAAAAAATACTTAGGGGGAATGAGGTGGAACAGCTTCATTCAGAGGGTGATGGGAGTATGGAACAAGCTGCCAATGAAAGTGGTCGTTGCAGGTTTTGCCACGTTTAAGAGAAGTACATAGGTACATGTATGAAAAGGTTATGGAGGTCTATAGTCCTGGTGAGGATAGATGAGACTAGGCAGACCACCATGTCGGCACGGACTTGACAGGCTAAAAGGCCTGTTTTTGTGCTGAAGTACTCTGATTCATTTTGGAAGAGCTAATAAGGATTGAAAGTAGACAATGATGTGGCAAGGCATTAGGAAATACTGAGAAACAGAGAAACCTCAGTTGATCAATCCAAGAATCACTGACGGTGACAGCACTGGCAGTAAGGTTGTGAAGAAAGCATGAAGGATATTTGCCTTCCTGAGTCAAGGCATCAAATATAAGGGCACAGACAACATTGTACAACTTTATAAAAAAATGGTTGTACCACACCTGGAGCATTATGAGGTTTTGGTCACCACTGTAGGACAGACATACAGAGGAGGTTCACCAGGATATTGCCAGGGTTACTGGACTTCAGTTACAAAGCGCAGCTTAACAGGTTAGATTTGTTTTCCTTGGAGCAGAGGATGCTTATGGAGGGTTCTGACCCAGGAGAGCAATTTTGGAATCTAGAATCTACAGCTTGACTGGGTGGTGGACTACCAACAGTGTCCAACTGTATCACTTCTAATTACCCTGCATTCACATCTGTAATTTTGTGCAATTAGACCAATCCGAAGAGATGTAAAATTAAAACAGGAAAGATTGGAGATGCTCCAGCAGGCTGAGAGAAAGAGAGTTACTATTTTGGGTTGATAACCTTTCATCAATTTCATCTTGTAATTCTAGTGATAACTGCAACACATGCATTAATAAAGGTTATTAGTGAAGCTATAAGAAATGATAAATTTTATTTTTAAACCAAGGAGTCAAGGAAATACATTTATTCCAACAAATCACTGGTTCCAGTGTCTGACAATGAAAATAGTGATAAATGACTGTTTCAATTCACTTTTTCAAAAAGATTCAACATTGGTTGAAAATAATTAGATTAAAAAAGGTTGGCCTTTCAAATCAACCATTGTGTTGAATTCACATTTATATATAACTTTGGTTATATCTCTCATCTACTCTGGCTTTTTTGTATTCAAAGTAAGCATGGGCTGCTAATAATGAGCAAAGAACAACTTTAGTGTTTCCTCAAGGATATCATTTAAATTAGAACATTAAAAGCTCAACTATTATGTTACAAGACGGCATAATTCACTTTATACCTGCTCTTTTACATCTAACAAAAAAGCTCTTCCAAGGGTCACAAAACAGAGCAGGTTTAGAAAAGACAAGAGATTCTGCAGATGCTGGAAACCCAGAGTAACACACAAATTGCTGGAGGAACTCAGCAGGTCAGGCAGCATTTACAGGAAGAACTAAAGAGTTGATGTTTCGGGCCGAGATCCTTCATCAGGACTCAAGTCCAGAGGACCAGGACTCTAGGTTCTGTTGAAGGGTCATGGCCCGCCATGTCATCTCTTTCTTTATTTCCATAGCTGCTGCTTGACTTGCTGAGTTCCTCCAGCATTGTGTGTGAAGTTACAAAAAATACATGTTTGACCATCTGTCATGCTATAGATCTTTGAGCTATTAAAAAGTTCTTTCACACATGAAATGGATTCACCCTTTGCTTCAGCATAAGGAATTACTGTTTCAAGAAAAACGTCTACTATATTGCAAGATAATGTTCAAGTGAAGGAACCATTTCTTCATAGAGCGAAAAACATCCTGCAGCTGAGTTAAACACAATTAGATGTAACAAGACTTCAGCAAAAAAAAAGCTATGGAAGTCTTTATCAACTGCCTTGGAGGGAATGGTGAACAAAACCGATATTCATGAAAATAAAAACATAAAAGCCATAAACAATCCTTTCTGACAATATCTATGTACTATGGACATTAAAAAAAGACACACGGGGGCCAGTTGCTGCATGATGAATCTAACTGAGGCACATGAAACAGGTTCCCAGTGCCAAACTCTACAGCCTGAAATCTGCTAAGGTAGGGCCATTATTGCCAATGCAGACCTCACATGCTGTGAAAACATCTGAGTGATCTTTGCCTTTCAGGCCATGGATGTGGAAGTGAAAGTTTAATTAAAGTGCTCTCCAGGCAGTCCTTATCGTGCCTAATGCACTAAAGCACAAAAAAAGAAAATTCATTTACTTGCAAAGCATGTAATTTTCTTTTCCAAACAGTTTTTCATATTGTATCACAAATTGCAAAAAAAACATTACCATGTTTTTAACCTTTCCTTTCAAATCTAAGTATTGTTTTCTGCCAATTTGTGTTGCATAACAAACACAGGCATATTAAGGCCATGAAATGTTTAATTAAGTCATTGGAAATGAATGGTTATTTTTAGCATGCTAAGTTATGCGGTCATCATTATACCAGAGGCTGCATAATTAACTTTATTTTATCAGAAGGTAAGTATGCATATAATAGTGAGTCAGTAAACAGATTTAGCAAGATTTGCAATGTACATTAAATTTCTCTGCTGGACCTTGAGGGAAGTGATGGACAGCTTGGAACTACAAGCTTTTCTTGACCTTAGCAAGATTAGGAATACCCCAATTTTGAGTAATAATGCATTTTTATCATCTCTCTCAATGTTTTGTCCAAAAACCATACAATGCTGGACATTATTTATTTCTCTATTTTCCATTTATAGTGAAACAAAAAACTTACTTTGATTCATTTATTTTCAGGGTTACTAATACCATTGGCACCTTCTCTTTTGACGACAGAGAATTCATTCATGTTTGCATTATTGTATTCTGTTGACCGAGTTCCCTTATTTAGGCAAGAAACTAAATCAAAGCCCAATTTATTTTTTTAAAATGGTTATTAAAGAATCTATAGAACTATATGAGGAAAATAACAGCTGCCAGAACAATATATTCTTTGAGAAACATTACCAAAATAGATTCAGTTTGAGAAGCAAAAAAACTCTGCATATGCTGAAAGTCTGAATTAAAACAGTCAGTAGATCAAGCAATACCTGCAGGCAGGAAAAGTGTCTACATTTCAGGTTGATAGACTTTCATTTGAAATCCCCCATTAATAAGCATATTTAATGATCTAGTAATTCTACAGCACTTGTAGACTATATGATTGCTGAATTCGTCAAGATCAACCAGTAGCCAAACACTAAATGTTCAAGAATCAAGGATGGAGGAGTGGTTTTCAAGGATAGTAAAGCAGGTAATACCTGCAAGAAGTATTTAATAATAATAATAATAATAATAATATGTAGTTTATTGATCCTGAGGAGGAAATTATTTTGTCACAGCATTGTGAATAATGCAGATGAGCTTAGAGCATGGATCAGTACTTGCAGCTATGATGTTGTGGCCATTACAGAGACTTGGATGGCTCAGGGGCAGGAATGGTTACTTAGAGTGCCAGGCTTTAGATGTTTCAGAAAGGACAGGGAAGTAGACAAAAGAGGTGGGGGTGTGGCACTGCTGATCAGAGATAGTATCATGGCTGCAGAAAAGGAGGAAATAATGAAGGGATTGTCTATGGAGTCTCTGTGAGTGGAAGTTAGAAACAGGAAGGGGTCAATAATTCTACTGGGTGTTTTTTATAGACCACCCAATAGTAACAGGGACATGGAGGAGCAGATAGGGAGACAGATTCTGGAAAGGTGTAATAATAACAGGGTTGTTGTGGTGGGAGATTTTAATTTCCCAAATATTGATTGGTATCTCCCTAGAGCAAAGGGTTTAGATGGGGTGGAGTTTGTTAGGTGTGTTCAGGAAGGTTTACTTACACAATAAGTAGATAAGCCTATAAGAGGCTGTACTTGATCTGGTATTGGGAAATGAACCTGGTCAGGTGTCAGGTCTCTCAGTGGGAGAGCATTTTGGAGATAGTGATCACAATTCTATCTCCTTTACCATAAATTGGGAAGAGATGTTCTCAGGGAAATGTACGGTAGAAATGTGGCAAATGTTCAGGGGATATTTGCATGGCGTTCTGCATATGTACATTCCAATGAGAAAGGGAAAGGATGGTAGGGTACATGTACCGTGGTGTACAAAGGCTGTTGAAAGTCTAGTCAAGAAGAAAAGAAAAGCTTACAAAAGGTTCAAAAAGCAAGTAATGATAGAGGTCTAGAAGATTATAAGGCTAGCAGGAAGGAGCTTAAGAATGAAATTAGGAGAGCCAGATGGGGCCATGAGAAGGCCTTAGGAAGCAGGATTAAAGAAAACCCCAAGGTATTCTACAAGTATGTGAAGAGCAAGAGGATAAGCCGTGAGAGAATAGGACCAAACAAGTGTGACAGTGGAAAAGTGTATATGGAACTGGAGGAGACAGCAGAGGTACTTAATGAATACTTTGCTTCAGTATTCACTACAGAAAAAGATCTTGGTGACTGTAGGAATGACTTACAGTGGATTGAAAAGCTTGAGCATATAGACATTAAGAAAGAGGATGTGCTGGAGCTTTTGGAAAGCATCAAGTTGGATAACTCGCCAGGACCAGATGAGATGTACCCCAGGCTCCTGTGGGAGGCAAGGGAGGAGATTGCTGAGCCTCTGGAAATGATCTTTGCCTCATCAATGGGGACAGGAGAGGTTCCAGAGGATTGGAGGGTTGCAGATGTTGTTCCCTTATTCAAGAAAAGGAGTAGAGATAGCCCAGGAAATTATAGATCAGTGAGTGTTACTTCGGTGGTTGGTAGGTTGATGGAGAAGATCCTGAGAGGCAGGATTTATGAACATTTGGAGAGGTATAATATGATTAGGAATAGTGAACATGGCTTTGTCAAAGGCGGGTCGCGCTTTACGAGCTTGACTGAATTTTTTGAGGATGTGACTAAACACATTGATGAAGGTAGACCAGTAGATGTAGTGTACATGGATTTCAGCAAGGCATTTGATAAGGTAGTGGGGGGATGGGTTAGTAAATCTGATGACACAAAGTTGGGGGTGTTGTGGATAGTGTGGAGGGCTGTCAGAGGTTACAGCGGGACACAGATAGGATGCAAGACTGGGCTAAGAAGTGGCAGAGGGAATTCAACCCAGCTAAGTGTGAGGTGGTTCATTTTGGTAGGTCAAATATGATGGCAGAATATAGTATTAATGGTAAGACACTTGGCAGTGTGGAGGATCAGAGGGATCTTGGGGTCCGAGTTCATTGGACACTCAAAGCTGCTGTGCAGGTTGACTGTGTGGTTAAGAAGGCATACGGTTCTTTGGCCTTCATCAGCCATGCGATTCAGTTTAAGAGCCAAGAGGTAACGTTACAGCTATATAGGATACTATTCAGGCCCCACCTGGAGTACTGTTCTCAGTTCTGGTCACCTCACTACAGAAAGGATGTGGAAACTATAAAAAGGGTACAGAGGAGATTGACAAGGATGTTGCCTGGATTGGGGGCATGCCTTAAGAGAATAGGTTGAGTGAAATCGGCCTTTACTCCTTGGAGTGGCGGAGGATGAGAGGTGACCTGATAGAGGTGTATAAGATGCTGAGAGGATTGATCATGTGGATAGTCAGAGGCTATTTCCCAGGGCTGAAATGGCTAACACGAGAGGGCAAAGTTTAAAGGTGCTTGGAAGTAGGTATAGAAGAGATGTCAGGGGTAGGTTTTTTTTACGCAGAGAGCGGTGGGTGCGTGGAATAGGCTGCCGGTGACAGTGGTGGAGGCAGAAACGATAGGGTCTTTTAAGAGACTCCTGGATAGGTACATGGAGCTTAGAAAAATAGAGGGCCATGGGTAACCCTAGGTAATTTCTAAAGTAAGTACATGTTCAGCACAGCATTGTGGGCTGAAGGGCCTGTATTGTGCTGTAGGTTTTCTGTGTTTCTATGTTTCTAACATTTAAACACACTTAGCAATAATAATAAATACAATACAATTAACTAATGATAATAACGTACAGAATAATATACACAATTTACCAATATGCAATAATAATGAATGAAATAATAAAACAGAAACTATTGTACTATGATGTGTGTTCTCCCGTTGCATAGAAATGAGCTATTGTATATTCTTGTATATGTGTTGGCGCGTGGCCAAGTGGCTAAGGCATTCGTTTAGAGATTTGAAGGTCGCTAGTTCGAGCCTTGGCTGAGGCAATGCATGTGTCCTTGAGCAAGGCACTTAACCACACATTGCTCTGCAACAACAACGGTGCCAAGCTGTATGGGTCCTAATGCCCTTCCCTTGGACAACAGCGGTGGCGTGGAGAGGGGAGATTTGCAGCACGGGCAACTGCTGGTCTTCCATACAACCTTGCCCAGGCCTGCGCCCTGGAAACCTTCCAAGACACAAATCCATGGTCTCATGAGACTAACAGATGCCTATATTCTTATTGCATTTAGTAGGAAAGGTTTTCTGTAATGATCCTTGTGACAGCTGAACTGAATGATCCTGTTCGAAAGGGTGCTCCGCTGCTTATTCTGTAGGTCATGGGGAGGATGTGACTGACTGTCCATAATGGATAACAGTAACCCAAAAGAGTCTGGGTTGTAGCCAATGACGGATCCAGCCTTTTTGATGAGTTTATTTAGTCTTTTTACGTCACCCGCACTGATGCTGCTCCACCAACATAAAGTTACAAAGACAACTGCACTCACTACAAGACTGGTAAAAGTTCTTCAACATCCTGCTGTGCACATTGAAGGATTTCAGCTTCCTTAGAAAATAGAGTACTGTATGCTTAATCCCTTTCTTTAAACAGCCTTGGTGTTGGTTTTCCAGTCAAGTCTGTTGTCAAGGTGAACACCCAAGTACTTGTACTCCTCCACCAACGCAACCTCTCCCAGAATGTATACAGGACTCATCACAGTCCTCTTCCTCCTAAGATCAATCAGCATCTTCCTGGTTTTGGCCACATTCAGGAGCAGGCGATTCCTCCTACACCATTCCACAAATTTGTCCACCAGTCCATCTGTGATACACCCAGCCATCGCACAGTCATCAGAGAACTTCTGTGAGTGACAACACTCCGATATGTACTGAAAGCTTGAGGTGTACAGTGTGAACTGAAACAGAGACAGGACAGTCCCTTGTGGCACTCACCACCATCTCAGAGACCTACCAAGTCGTACAAACTGGGTCTATCTGTCAGATAGTCAGTAATCCAGCAGATAGTAGATTTGTCTACATTCATCCTTCACAGCTTCTCTCTCAGAAGAAGTGGCTGGATTGTAATGAAGGCACTTAAGAAAACAAAAATTGTGATTCTCACAATGCCACCAGCATCATCCCGGTGGGAGTGAGTTCTCTGCAACGGGTAGATGATGGCATCATCCACTCCATGAAACTGGTAGGCAAATTGCAGAGGGTCCAATGAAGATCTCATCTGTGGTCCAAGGTAAGTCAGGACCAGCCTCTCCAGCACTTTCATCACATGAGGTGTGAGGGCAATTGGCCTGTAGTCATTAGGTTCAGATAGAGTCGCCTTCTTGGGTACAGGAACCAAGCAAGACCTCTTCCATAGCACCAGTATCTTTTCCTGACTCAGACTCAGATTGTAAAGGTGCTGCAAAATACCAGACAGCTGGCTCGCACAGATCTTCAGTACCCAGGGGCTGATACTGTCTGGGCCAGCAGCCTTGCCTTGATGTAGTCTCTCCAGTTGTCTCTTAATCTGACCTGCAGTCATAGTCAGATGGAGGAGGGTGGTCATCCCTATGGAGGCGGGATACTCCAAGGCTTCGGGGGCGAGGGGGTGCAGGATTTAGAACACAAGCACTCATCGAGGGGGAGTAGTGGAGGGAGAAGGCTTCAGGGGCAGGAAGGGTGTGTGGTTTGGGGAAGTGGAGGAGGGGACAGGAGGAGGTCCCATGCTGAACATATTAAAAAACAAGTTCAATTCATTGGCCCTATCCAGGCAGCCCTCAACTTTCCTTTCCTTAACTTTGAAGCCAGTGATGTGCTTCTTGCCTGACCACATGTCCCTTATGCTATTCTGCTGGAGCTCATACTCCAGCTTCTTCCTGTAGAAGTCTTTGCACTCCCCCAACTTTACTCTCAATTCACTCTGTACTCACCTCAGTACTTATCTATCTCCAGTCCTGAAGGCTTTCTTCTTCATATCTAAGAGCTTTTCAAATGAGGCAGTTGTTAGCCGATATGCCTAAACATTGACACACATATCCTTAATGTGCTCGAATCTATGCTATCTGATTAACATACTGATACTTCCGACAAGAAAAAGGTAGGAATTAATTGAAAAGCTAAAAGACCTCCAGAACAAATGGTATCCATGCTGAAGCTCCAAAGGGAACTACTAAAATTAATTCTCAACTGCATCAACATCTGGAAAGATGATACCAGGTACTTTGCAGACACCATGTTATGACAATGTTAAAGAAATAAATACTACTCTAAGAAAATAGCAGAGTGTAGTGTCACAAAATGGTCCTTTTTTAAAAAATCTACAATTCTGTCAAATGAAAGAGTCTTTGTTGAATCCTACTCAGATTTCACTAATTTCATAAAATCTTCATTTTATATGTCTGATACCTTAATGACATCCAAACTCTAATTCTCACCAGAGTAATGACAGACCTAATTTCAATGCAGCCAGGGATCAAATTATTTCTCCAATCTTCTTCTCAATCTTTGTCTCTCCAATAGTGCACATCACTTTCAACCCGTTTCCTGTTACATTGGAAATAATTTACAGGAGGATTGGGAAAGGGTTCAAACTGTATCAAATCCACTATAGAAACAAAATCTCTCCAATCTCTGTCACTGTGTTAAAATCTATGCAAGGAAATAATGACTAGTCATGAGAGATTAACAGCTAAACAGAGTAATGTTAACTTTATATTTAAATTCTTCCGTTGTTGTTGATAAAGTGTAAAACTGGAATCGTCTTCAATACCAGCGGAGTGTAGAGACTGGTGGAAAGATACTACTATATGAAATTCTAAATAATTTTCTCACTTTTCCTAAGATGTGTGAACAATCTTCTTATTCATAGATGGAACTATTTAATACACTTCAAATTACATTACATTAAAATGAAAAGTATTTATGGCACCACACAATTACCCGTCACACAGTACAACAGTTTTTGCTAATAGCTTCTTCATCCTTTTAAAAACCAAGAATCAAAAAAGTCAATAGATTTAAAATCACATGCAGAACACAGCTTTGCATATTCACTGCAGATAAACATTAAATCCTGCATTTACATGTCTGAACATATTTGAATTCAAATTAAAGGTCAGATATAAACAAAAAAATCTATTTCTTTATTTAACAATACCAAAAATAAAAAGATAGCAAATATTCATTTTAGGTTTTCACTTTTGGTTAAATGAGATTTCACCATGTTTGAAAAAAAAATCTTCATAAATCAATTAAAATTAGGCTGGTATCCTCAGATCTGCTTATTTACCTAAAAGTGTGTTCTTGATAATGCTTAAAAACTGTCTTGGGAAGAATAGCGTATTAAGTATTAATCCTTAACTTAAAAAGACACAACTTGCTAGGGAAACTCATCACAAGATTCAGCTCCAAACTATGAAATTAGGTGACACTGCCTTCCGATCACTGCCTTGTCAAAATAATCTTAAATGAATAAGAATTCGCATCATGAAACTGTTTTCAATTTATGAACATCCATACCCAAAAGTAAAACAATCCTGTTTATTGAAGTACTGAACAGTGTCTGATCTATTTTATAGCCATGCTATCGTATACGCCAGCATTTTGAAAACAGCATTACATAAAGCGACCCAAGACTGTAAATAAAATAATTTAAGGCGTAATGATTTTAGAGGAGCCTAGCAGTTGTTAGTTGATATGCCCAAATATTGACACACATAAAAATCTGATACACTTCCAGCACTCAAAAATTAAACATACTTTTGCATCCACGAGAAATACTTATTTTTTAACTATTCAATAATAAAGTAAATTAAGCCACAGACAATACCTGATAATGCCCATTCTCCAGAGCTGTGCGAATGTCCACTGAAATAAAGTATGTAGGTGTCATGCCTGGGTCCATCAGCAGTACGCAGATCAAGAAATGCTTTTACTTTAGTTTGCAGAGTGTCAAACGAAAAGCCACTGGTGGAGTAGTCACAACCATAATTCTCTATCATGTGATAGGCAAAAAATCGTTGGATCGAACTTAACATGGCTGTTGAACGCAAATTCAACTCCTGGACATGCTCAGGAGGGAGAAGTGTAGGCTGACCATCAGGACTACAAGAAAAAAAACATTAACAAATACACAGAATAAAAAATATGAATAGTTGTTCTTAGTGCACCCCAACAAAATTTCATTAAAATTATGCTTCTTTTCCATAATTTAATTAATTCCATATCCAATGCCACACAAAATACAATTTAAAATTTATGGTATTTGCAGTTATGACATCAAGCACATCGTACCATCACTCGTGTTAGATGAGCCAATACACAAGGCTATGATTCACGTTTATTTTTTCCTGTTCTCATATTCAGTTACTAAACATACTCATTCATTGTTATCCAAAACATATGCCACCAAATCAAAGATGATACGTCATCAACATTATCCAATACATGAGCTGGATGCTTCTGGTTGAATCTCATTACAAAAAAAGCATACAGCATATTTTCATAAATTTCCAATGATAGTGATTCTGAACCAAAAGATAGTCTGATTTTCTAGTTGCATCCCTCCCCCACAGTACTTGTAATAGGTGTTTTTTTTCAGTTTGATGGGAAAGAAGTCAGGGGTGATTACTCTGCTATTGTAACAGATGAATTTTTTGCAGAAATTACATGAGATAAAAAGACCATGCCTGTTTAATTTCTTGGTCAGTAGTTGCTGTAAATCCAAAGATCATTGAAGTTTGGCTCTTACCAACCACTTGTTCAATGGTGAAGAATCAAGGTGATGATTTATCACAAATATTGTAATTCCTTCAGAATTTTGAAACCACCAATTCTGAATGACAATTTCATTCATGTCTGAGTAAGAGTCTCATCTATTTAGCAAATAGATACTAAGAGTAAAAGGTATCTAAACTACTGTCCAACTACAAACGTATTTCAATACAGCTACAGATTCAATTTCAAACTTTTATATAAGCTTTCTATAAAAACTCACCACCAGAAAGCATATAATTCTGAGATTTTGTTTTGGGGCCGGGGGGAGGTGGGCAGAGGGAAAAAAAATATACTAAACCATATTCTAAATTCAATGATTACCCACCTCCTGATAGATTTGAGAGTCTTGAACAGTTAACATGACTTAGCCCTTCTAGTTGGTGTTGAGTAGAAATCAGAACAGTTAATGAAGAATGAAAATATCAAATGGAATAAGAAAACATCCATATTTCATTCCACTAACACTTAATAACCACCATAATTACAGTATATTAAGGAATACATCAACTGAAGAGAACTAATCATACTGCAAGATTGGTGTAAATTCCTCTGGAATGAACTTCAAAAGTGAATATTTAATACTCAGACCTGGAGTACATTATCTAAAATAAACTTAGACATAAAATTGTAACGAATAATGTTCTTTAAGAACTCGTGTGTGAAATCTTTCATTGTTTATTTCTAATTTTTTTTTCAATATTTTTGTCTTACACATCTTGAAACATAACAGATATAAGTAAAAGTGCTTCTTTAGGCAAGTTGTCCTTATTGCGCTCTCAGAACCCATGCAACCTGCTGAATGTCACAGCAGTAAATATGCACTTCTCAGGGCTCAAGCAACACAGCAGGTTAAATAGACAAGAGATAATTGGTGTACTGACTTTTCCTTTCCTTCCCCATTGCTTTCATGCCTACAGACTACTTCTTAAAAATAAGTAATACTGTATAGCTAAAATGCAAACTTTCTTTGATCTTTAAGACTGGTTGATCTACAGATAAGAGTTTCATTTTGTTTCCCAATATGTCATTGAGAGTTAACACTGTATAGGTGTTAACACTGTATAGGTCACAGTCAGTATTGAAACTTTTTTTTAAGAAATGCATCTCAAAAGATGAATCTAAACTCTGCATGTATAGATTAAGATAGTAGAGAGATCCTAAAGCTTTGCAGTCTATTTGTATGAACCCTACTACAGATTTCACACTTCTCCATAGAGATTAGCTGTTTTCTAAAACAGTAGGCATGTTCGATGCACTGCCTAAATACTGGTTAGCATTCCACTTATGATTAATGTTATTAAAATACATTGCTATTTAAGTACAATAATAGAAATCAGTAACTGACATTGGACAGGTAAGGACTATTATGATTACAAAATTGCAAGCAAAAAATAAATTGATCAATTTCACACACATTTGTGGCATTGGTCTTGTATAATTGATAATATGGGATAATACCTGCAGTAATTTGTAGGAATTACAATAGCATATCCTACACAAGTTCCTCCTAAACAATTACCCAGTTCATGGAAAAGGCCATGAGCTAAGGATTCCAATGGTAAAACGACGAGGAATACACTCATGAAGCTTCCATTTGTTTGCTGCAATAAACATAAAGACAAAATTTTTTAAATAGGAATATTTACACATCAGGATACCTGTAAAACAACAGCATTAAATAAATAGTTTTATAAATCTTTAGATATAATACACAAGTAAATGAAATTTTAGTTGTGCAGAGAAATTAATTGATGGTTAGTAGTACTAAAATACTCAATGGTTGTTTAAGCATGTTGAGGGCAGTGGACAGAACCAGCAAATAAACCTTACCATATGATAATTCACCTGATTTGCCACATTACCACAGCTCAACAAATAAAGAACATCTGATTATAATGCCCTTTGGTGAGTCTTCCAACTATAAAGTGGAGGCAACTGGTTACTTGTGTCTGTACATACTGTTTCACGAAGCTTGTCTTGTTTTACAATGAGACTGCCATAGTGGAACTAATGGACATTATTATTGAACAATTTTGTCTTTTAAATTTTAAAGCGTTTTCCTCCAGATCAAAGCAAAGGAAAGATATATGTATTCAAAAGTGATGATGCTATCATTTTTGACATTAACATTGCAGCATCTGAAATTCAATTAACCGTGGCATAATTTACTTTTCTCATATGCTAAATTACTTTTATTAATTTATGAACAGTATCACTGCATTACTCAAACAATTTGCATGAAGAGTTTTGCTTCAATGTGATATCTAAGTCTAAGTGATGGCAATTAGTAAGTGTATTAACAGCACTGATATTTTTAGCTTGTACATTTGACAAATTAATATTTATAAAAAGATGCAAACCTTATTTACAAAGGAAATGATTTCATTAAAATACATCAAATATGACATTTATTCTCAAATGTAGCCTTTTTAGTTAATAAAAATAAAATTAAGCTGTGTTTTTCCAAACCAACAGCATTCAAATCTTGAGAAGGAACCTTACAATTAATTCACTTGTAAAATGGTTAAATATAGATTTGTATTACTGTAAATAACTAATCATGGAAAAAATGTTTTTGAAGTGTTTGCTTTGATTAGTGAGCATAAAAATAATACCACTGTGCACAAATTTAATAAGGTTTTTGCATGAAACAAATTCAGAATGGCACCATTGAATGGCATGACAGTGGCTTAGAAGCAGCATGCCTTTCCAATTTCAGCCATATTGGTATAACACTGTTCTTATTGCTATTACTCCTACTACATTTTACTGGACTGGTTCGACTTAGAGGTCCAGAGTTAGGGATATAGGTATTAATATTGGACCTGTAACTTTCCTGGCAATTGAATTACTATTTCAGTGATTGCTTAGTTCATCAGCACATCAATTATTTTAGTAGTTTTTCCAATCATTATATCCTTAACTTTCCAAGTTGGGTTTGTTAAACTTTCCCACGTCTTAGTTTAACTGACTTTTCAACAATCTGAATACAAATTACAGAAGTCACCAAACCATCTCAATGAATAAACACCTTCTATTACTTTTGATAGTTGTTGAAATTACAAATCACAAAACCGAACTATTTAATTAGCCTATTACCTTTTTAACCTTCTAGTTCCTAAAAGGCTACTTTAAAAAAAACCTGCAATTTCATCGGAGGTAAGAGTTCTACCAAATAAGATGAAGTATGTTGAAGTGTACTTAATGCTAAACTAGGGACAAAAAAACTTCATAGTAATTAAAGACTACTGTGATCTATCTGTTTATTAGGTAAGCAAAGGAGACTCCTAGTTTCACATTTTTTTAAAAGTAGTTATAAACTAATAACAAAGGTACACTGACATGTACCTTTGTCATACAAACATGAATGTCCATGGATAAAGATGCAACTGAAATATGTGATACTCTAAGAATCATCTTATTTAGGTAGTACATAAGTATGAACAGACAGACTAATGACAATTCTAAAAGAAAATCATTGTAGAACATACCTGCCATGAGACTGCACCAAGAAGAATTGTAGATAAAAGGCTGAAAAAGACTAACCGCTCAGAGATCAAGCAAAAATGACGCATTCCTTTCGATGCCATAACACAGTCCAGGCTCTTATTATCTATTCTATGCGTGTAGTAGATCTTTTGACAATCACCGAGTTTGGTGTGAAAACCCCAGAAAGTTATGAGAAAAATTACATGGCAGATCAGCCAAAAGATTCCAAAAATACAAAATCCTGGTATCAGAAAATACCAATGGTTTAAATTACTCAGTTTAAATGCAGCGAGAATAAAGAATATTAGCTCAATGGATGCTACAGGTACTACAGAAATTCTTCTGCATAATGTCCGGCCATACAGATAAGGCTTCCACCGTTCAGTAACAGATAGACCACTGAAGTAAAGATCAAGCAGTGGGACACAAATCAAACGGCTGAAATAACAAGCCAAGGCAAAGGGGTTAGTGGTAATTTTCAAAGATGGAAAAAACAACAGGGATGTAATCAATGCAAATGCAATCAAGTTTGGAACAGCCAAAACAGATTTCATTCGCAGATCAACTATTAACATGGACAATGCAAAAACAAGCAAGATAACACTCAAACAGTTGGGCATCAACATTGCTGTGCTGGCTATGGCAAATCCAATCAGTTCCAGAAGTTCTTCAGCTGTTAACAGGGCAGGTTGGTGTCGGATACATCCACAAATTCGCTCAACGACAGACCACAAAGTTCTAATCAAAATGCTGGCCAATAATAAGTATTTGGTAACTTCTTCTTTCACATCCATCTTAAATTTAGAATCATCTATGAAACAGAGTAGGCCAAGCAGAAATCCAAACCAGAGATGCGACAGGCTTAAACTTGCCGTTTCCATGGAGAAGTAATAGTATAATATGCTAGCAATACCAAGCACAAAAAGTCCAAGGATGAAAATGACCAGCAATAATATATTTTCTGTTTTCTCCCACCGGACATATAGGCCCAAACAAATGGCTATCACCAAGCATGCATTTGCTAGGTAGCCAAGATATCGAATTGAAGAATGCATATTTGGTTCTTTGTTAAGTTCCTCCACCTTAGTCATTACTGCAGAAAGACAGTGGCTTACACAGTAACGCAGTGATTTACACATGTAATATGATTTGAAAGGATCCGTCTGAACTCCAGAAATCAGTTGATGATGATCTCCTAGGGTACCATTTGTCTTCAAATAACCAGACTTGCACAAGTGGGAAATCCTATGTAAAAAGAGTAATTCCATTGAATGAAAATGCAAACACAATAATGAAACAGATTGCAATGCTATAACAAAGCTTCAGCATGAAGCTAAAGACAAATTAACCTCATTATTAACTGCCAGTACAGAAATTACTAAAACATTGCATAGTAGCTGATATCCAAGCGTGAATATCTTAGCTTTAGACGAGGTGAAATGCTTGCTCTGATTTCTGTGTTCTATCTTGTGAGACATAAAATTGTTTCTTTCTGAAGAAAAGACCATGTGACCGAGCACTTAAAAATACTAGTGTTTCTAATATTCTTTCTGCAGGCTAGTTTGAAAGTTACACTGTACCAATGAAATATTTTGGAGACAACAGGAATATTATAAATTTGGATTGAATGTTGTACTTTGAAAAAAACCCACAAGAGAATGCTAAATACTTAAATTAATTTAAAGAGAATCAAATTGGGAATTTTTGGGTAAGAGATGTTGATTAGCACACTATTCTCAAAATAAAATAATGTAAAAAGAAAGGATCAGAAGACTATAAAACAGCGATGCTGGGATTATTATTGAAAGCAGTTTGATCACATGTCATGCAATGAAAATACATGTACCTACAATTTTTTTAAAGTGTGTGCTAACATTTAATTGCAGTACAATATTTGGTATTAACAAGTTCTATTTTGGCCATCATTATGTTTATTAATCTGAATAAAAGTTTTCTTCACTAGGTTAACACAGTATACGTTGCATGTCATCTTATAAACCAACGTAAAAAATTAAAATACATTGGTCGCAAGGTCGTTCAGACTTATTTGTTACAGTTAAGAATATGTCATTAAGAATAGCAGTCGCATTCAATTTATAATGAGTTTTATTCATATCAGAGCCTGGCTTCAGATGTTGCATCTCAAAAAATGTCTCCTCTAAAGACAATGAGCAACTTTTGTCATGTGGGTGCCATGACAACGTGGCGATTAACACAGATCAGGGTGTTTCGCAGTTCGGAGTTCAATCCGGCACTGTCCTGTAAGGAGTCCCCGTGAATTGCATGAGTTTTCCCCGGGTGCTCTGCTTTCCTCCCATAGTCTAAAGATGTTTCAGATAGGTTAATTGATCATTATACATTGTCCCATGATCAGTTTTAGCTTAAGTTTAATTGGGTTTGTCAGAGATCCCAGGGGCTGTGTGGCTCAAGGGCCAGAAGGGCCTACTCCATGCTGCGTCACTAGGTAAAATAACAAAACACATTAAGTGCTTCAATAAGCAGATTCTATGAACTCATGATCATAGGTAAACTGAACGGGAGATAAAACTTCTACATCCCCCTCAACACTTGAAGGTTGCAGGGATCTATAGACAAATCCTTGCACTGAAAGCTATTTTCCAGTCATCAAACTACCACAAACATGTGACTTGATTAATTTGTAATGATGACAGAGAGCCAAAGTCTGGAAAACAACTCCCAAATACATAAAGTGTTTTCTAAGTAACATCAAGAGGTACATCAAGTTGTAAAAATGAAAGTACTTTCAAACTTATTGACTTTTCAGGTCAGCTAAAAAATAACTGGCTATTAATTGGTCAAAGCTGTTATAGCAATTGTAACCTATAGCCCTTAAAGTGTCCAATGGCTGATACATATCTACTTTTGACAGGTTGTCCATGAATGCCATTTTCCCTACCTACTACAGCATGACCGCTCCTGACTTTGGTGGGTTGAAGCAGCAATTTCATTTACAGTATCAGCTCTGATACCACCTCCAACCTGGTTTGCAAGGCCCTGTGCAGCTGTACCATGCATACGTAGCAGGACCTGAAGAAGTCAGTCACAAACATTCAACAAATGTTCAAAAATATTTTGAAATTATTACTATGTTCTAAAAATTAAAATGCTTAACATTCAGTAAACAAATACCGACATGTAAATAAACTCAATTATTAAAATGTAAGTTATCTATAAAGAGACAGCATGCCCATACAGATTGAGGATGAGATCATAATGCTTGAGAGGATGCTCTTTAAGGGTTTATAGTCAGAATTTATTTGGTTAGAACTGAAAACCAAGGGGGATGCAATGACCCTAGTGGGGGAAATTTCATTGGCCACTAAATTGTAAATGAAGGATAGATGAGCAAATCCATATAGAAATAGCATAGCCATGCATGAACATGTAATATGATTTGAAAGGCTCCGTCTGAACTCCAGAAATCAGTTGATGATCTGCTTAGTGACAGAAAAAGGCAAGAGAAACTACAGATGTTGGAATCTGTAGCAATAGACAAACTGCTGGAGAAACTCAGCGTGTCGAGCATTATTTGTAGAGGCAAAAGTATAGTCAACCATTCCTTTGCCTCCACCAATACCTTTTGACCTGCTGAATTCCCGCAGTATTTTGTTGTTTGCTGGTGATAGACTAGGTTTGCTGATGCTACTTGGGAGAGTTTAAACTAGTTTCACATGGGGCTGGGAACCAGAGTCCCAGGTCAATAAGGGAAGGATTGGACTAGAAGGTAGATGTTATGGAAAGTATTGAAATGCAAAATGAAAATAACATGTATGATGGGTCAGATAGTTTGAAGTGTGTATATTTTAATGCTAGGAGTATTATGGGTGAGGGTGATGAACACAGCATGGATCAGCACGATACATGGAACTACAATGTTATAGCCATTGCTGAAACTTAGTTGAGAGAGGGACAGGAATGGGTGATTAATGTACCAGGTTTTCAATGTTTTAGAAAAGATAGAGGAGGTAAAAGAGATGGAGGAACGGGTAGCTGCACTATTGATCAGGGACACTATCAATGCTGCACTTGGGAGACATAATGGAGGTTCAGACACTGAGTCCATTTGGGTGGAACTCGGGAACAGGAAGGTGCAATCACACTGATGGGATTGTACTAATACCTCCTATTAGCCACCAAAACATTGAAAAACAGATATGTAGTTAGGTTAAGGAAATTTGCAAAAATAATAGGGTGTTGTCATGGGGGATTTCAACTTCCCTAATATAAACTGGGACCTTCTTAGTGTAAGGTGTTGAGATGGGGCAGAATCTGTGAAGTGTATTCAGGAAAGTTTCTTAAATTAATATGTGGATGGTCCAATGACAGGAGCGGCCATATTGGACCTGATATTGGGTAATGAGCCTGGCCAGGTGACTGACCTTTCAGTGGGTGAACAGTTAGGTAACAGTGACCACAACTCCTTAACTTACAGGATAGCTATAGATAAGGATAGGTATGGCTCTTGTGGTCGAGTTTTAAATTGGTGTAGGACAAATTACGAAGGGAAAAAAGAAGTGTTAATTGGGTACACCATATTTCTGTAAGTCCACATCAGACAGGTGGATAGTGTTTAAAGGTCAATTGCACAGAGTACAAGGAGGCTATGTTCCTATTAGAAGGAAGGACTGATGTGGAAGGATAAGAGAACCTTAGATGTCCACAGAAGTGACGAATTTAGTCAAGAAGAAAACAGAAAAGAATGTAAAGCTTTGGAAGTTAGGATCAAACAAAGCACATGCGGAGCATAAAGAAGCCAGAAAAGACCTAAAGAGGAAAATCAGAAGGGGCCATGAAAAGTCCTTGGCATGTAGGATTAAGGTGAATCCGAAGGCATCCTATACGTACATCAAGAGTAAGAGGATAACTAGCCAGAGGGTGCAACCACTCAAGGACCGAAACATAGAAAATAGGTGCAGGAGTAGGCCATTCGGCCCTTTGAGCCTGCACCGCCATTCAGTATGATCATGGCTGATCATCCAACTCAGAACCCTGTACCTGCTTTCTCTCCATACCCCCGATCCCTTTAGCCACAAGGGCCATATCTGCCATGAATTTGCCCATTCACCTAACCTATCCAAGTCACCCTGCATCCTCTTCACAGCTAACACTGCCACCCAGCTTCGTGTCATCTGCAAACTTGGAGATGCTGCATTTAATTCCCTCATCTAAATTATTAATATATATTGTAAACAGCTGTGGTCCCAGCACTGAGCCTTGCGGTACCCCACTAGTCACTGCCTGCCATTCTGAAAAGGTTCCATTTATTCCCACTCTTTGCTTCCTGTCTGCCAATCAATTCTCTATCCACATCAATACCATACCCCCAATATCGTGTGCACACTAATCTCCTGTGTGGGAACTTGTCAAAAGCCTTTTGAAAATCCAAATATACCACATCCGCTGGTTCTCCCCTATCCACTCTACTAGTTACATCCTCAAAAAATTCAATAAAAAAGATTCATCAGACATGATTTTCCTTTCACAAATCCATGCTGACTTTGTCCGATGATTTCACCACTTTCCAAATGTGCTGTTATCACATCTTTGATAACTGACTCTAGCATTTTCCCCACCAGCGATATCAGGCTACCAGTCTATAATTCCCCAGTTTCTCTCTCACTCCTTTTTTAAAAAACGGGATTTCATTAGCCACCCTCCAATCCTCAGGAACTAATCCAGAATCTAAAGAGTTTTGAAAAATTATCACTAACGCATCCACTATTCCTTGGGATACTTCCTTAAGCACAAGTGGATGCATTAGTGATAATTTTTCAAAACTCTTTAGGGGAGAACATTTGTTTGGATGCAGAGAATGTGAGTGAGGTACTTAATGAATACTTTAGTTCAGTATTTACCAAGGAAAAAGATATAGAGGACCAGTATATAAATCTTAGGGCATTTAGAGGTTAAGGAGGAGGAAGTGTTGGGCCTCCTAAGGAGTATTAAGGTGGACAAGTCCCCAGGGCTTGATGGAATTTACCCCAAGTTATTGAAGGAGGCAAAAGACAAGATTGCTGGGCCCTTGACCAGTATCGTTGTGTCCCCTCTAGCCACAGACGAGGTCCCGTAGGAATGGCGAGTGGCTAATGTTGTACCTCTATTTAAAGACAGGAACAAGGGAAACTCCTGGGAACTATAGGCGAATCTCATGTTGGTTGTAGGGAAATTGCTGGAGAAAATTTCTTAGGGATAGAATATATGAGCATTTGGAAACCCATGGCCTAATTAGGGAGAGCCAGCTTGGCTTTGTGTATGGCAGGTTATGCCTTACCAATTTGATTGAGTTTTTTGACAAGGTGATGAGAGATTGATAAGGCAGTGGATGTGGTCTCAATGGATTTTTGTAAGGCATCTGACAAAGTCCTTCAAAGGAGGCTAATCCAGAAGATTATGAAGCATAGTGTCCATGGCAAATTGGCTGTTTGGATTCAGAACTGGCTTGTGCACAGAAGCAGAGAATAGTGTTAGAAAAGACTTATTCGAGCTGGAGGTCTGTAATTAGTAAAGTTCCTCAGGGATCTGTGCTGGGACCTCTGCTATTTGTGATATATATAAATGACTTGGATGAAAATGTAGGTGGATTAGTCCTTGGGTTGAGATTCTAAATTTGAGAAAGGCCAATTTTGATGGCATCAGAAAGGATCTGACAGGAGTCGATTGCAATAGGTTGTTTTCTGGCAAAGGTGTAATTAGTGAATGGGAGGCCTTCAAAAGTGAAATTTTGATAGTACAGAGTTGGTATATTCCTGTCAGAATAAAAGGCAAGGATAAAAGGTTTATGGAACCTTGGTTTTCGACAGATATTGAGGGCCAGTGTAGAAAAAGGAGGTGCAAAGCCATTATAGGCAGGCAGGAACAAGTGAGGCACTTGAAGAATGTAAGAAATGCAAGAGAACACATAAGAAAGAAACCAGAGGGCTAAAAGAAGACATTAGGTTACTCTTGAAGACAAAATGAAGTAGAATCTAAGGGTATTTAATTGGTCTTCTGGAAGATCAGATTGGTAATCGATGCAAAGAGCCAAAAGAGATAGGGGAGATCTTAAATGCATATTTTGCAACTGTATTGATTCAGGAGACAAACCAAGAGTATAGATGTGAGGAAATGGAGCAGCGAGGTCATGGGCCCTATGAAGATTACAGAGGAGAAGGCGTTTGCTGTCTTGAGGCAAGTTAGGGTGAATAATTCCCCAGGTCCTGACAAGGTGTTCCCTGTGGGAGGATAGTGCAGAAATTGCAGGAGCCCTAGCAAAGATATTTAAAGCACCCTTAGCCTCAGGTGAAGGGCCAGGGGATTGGAGTTAATGATGTTCCATTATTTCAGAAAAACTCTAACAATAAGCCAGGAGATTATAGAACAGTGAGCCTGATATCAGTAGTGGGAAGGCTACTGGAAGGTATAAAGGGACTGGATATGTAAATATTTGGATAGACAGTGACTGATAATGGATAGTCAACATATTTTTGTGCGTGGTAAACCGTGTCTAACCAAACTTTTTTTGAGTACGTTACAAGCAAAGTTGAAAAGACCATAAGACCATAAAATATAGGAGCAGAAGTAGGCCATTCGGCCTATCAACTCTGCTCTGCCATTCAATCATGGACTGATCCAAATTCTTCCAGTCATCCCCACTCCCCTATCTTCTCCCCATACACTTTGATGCCCTGGCTAATCAAGAACCTATCTATCTCTGCCTTAATTACACCCAATGACTTAGCCTCCACAGCTGCTCATGGCAACAAATTCCACTGATTTACCGCCCTGTGACTAAAGTTATTTCTCCGCATCTCTGTTCTAAATAGACGTCCTTCAATCCTGAAATCATGCCCTCTTGTCCTAGAATCCCCTACCATGGGAAATAACTTTGCCATATCTGATCTGTTCAGGCCTTCTAACATTCGGAATGTTTCTATGAGATCCCCCCTCATTCTCCTGAACCCCAGGGAATACAGCCCAAGAGCTGCCAGATGTTCCTCATACGGTAACCCTTTCATTCCTGGAATCATTCTCGTGAATCCTCTCTGAACCCTCTCCAATGTCAGTACATTCCTTCTAAAACAAGGAGCCCAAGGTGGCTAATGTAACCCCACTTTTTAAAAAAGGAGGGAGAGAGAAACCGGGGAATTATAGACTGGTTAGCCTAACGTCAGTGGTGGGGAAACTGCTGGAGTCAGTTATCAAGGATGTGATAACAGCACATTTGGAAAGCGGTGAAATGATCGGACAAAGTCAGCATGGATTTGTGAAAGGAAAATCATGTCTGACGAATCTCATAGAATTTTTTGAGGATGTAACTAGTAGAGTGGATAGGGGAGAACCAGTGGATGTGGTATATTTGGATTTTCAAAAGGTTTTTGACAAGGTCCCACACAGGAGATTAGTGTGCAAACTTAAAGCACACGGTATTGGGGGTAAGGTATTGGTGTGGGTGGAGAATTGGTTAGCAGACAGGAAGCAAAGAGTGGGAATAAATGGGACCTTTTCAGAATGGCAGGCGGTGACTAGTGGGGTACCGCAAGGCTCAGTGCTGGGACCCCAGTTGTTTACAATATATATTAATGACTTGGATGAGGGAATTGAGTGCAGCATCTCCAAGTTTGCGGATGACACAAAGCTGGGTGGCAGTGTTAGCAGTGAGGAGGATGCTAAGAGGATGCAGGGTGACTTGGATAGGTTGGGTGAGTGGGCAAATTCATGGCAGATGCAATTTAATGTGGATAAATGTGAAGTTATCCACTTTGGTGGCAAAAATAGGAAAACAGATTATTATCTGAATGGTGGCCGATTAGGAAAAGGGGAGGTGCAACGAGACCTGGGTGTCATTATACACCAGTCATTGAAAGTGGGCATGCAGGTACAGCAGGCAGTGAAAAAGGCGAATGGTATGCTGGCATTTATAGCGAGAGGATACGAGTACAGGAGCAGGGAGGTACTGCTGCAGTTGTACAAGGCCTTGATGAGACCACACCTGGAGTATTGTGTGCAGTTTTGGTCCGCTAATCTGAGGAAAGACATCCTTGCCATAGAGGGAGTACAAAGAAGGTTCACCAGATTGATTCCTGGGATGGCAGGACTTTCATATGAAGAAAGACTGGATGAACTGGGCTTGTACTCGTTGGAATTTAGAAGATTGAGGGGGGATCTGATTGAAACGTATAAAATCCTAAAGGGATTGGACAGGCTAGATGCAGGAAGATTGTTCCCGATGTTGGGGAAGTCCAGAATGAGGGGCCACAGTTTGACGATAGAGGGGAAGCCTTTTAGGACCGAGATTAGGAAAAACTTCTTCACACAGAGAGTGGTGAATCTGTGGAATTCTCTGCCACAGGAAACAGTTGAGGCCAGTTCATTGGCTATATTTAAGAGGGAGTTAGATATGGCCCTTGTGGCTACGGGGGTCAGGGGGTATGGAGGGAAGGCTGGGGTGGGGTTCTGAGTTGAATGATCAGCCATGATCATAATAAATGGCGGTGCAGGCTCGAAGGGCCGAATGGCCTACTCCTGCACCTATTTTCTATGTTTCTATGTTTCTAAAACTGCACACAATACTCCAAGTGTGGTCTCATGAGTGCCTTATAGAGCCTCAACATCACATCCCTGCTCTTATATTCTATACCTCTAGAAATGAATGCCAACATTGCATTCACCTTCTTCACCACAGACTCAATCTGGAGGTTAACCTTGAGGGTATCCTACACAAGGACTACCAAGTTCCTTTGCATCTCTGCATTTTGAATTTCCTCCCCACCTAAATAATAGTCTGCCCGTTTATTTCTTCCACCAAAGTGCATGACCATACACTTTACAATTTTGATGAAGGCAAGGCAGTGGTAGTTGTCTTCATGGACTTTAGCAGGGCCTTTGACAAGATTCCACATGGGAGATTGGTCAAGAAGATTCAGTCACTTGGCATTCAAGGTGAGGTAGTAAATAGGATTACACATTGGATCACTGGAATGGTAGTCTCTCTGACTTGAGGCCTATGACACGTGGTGTGCTACAGGGATCGGTGGTGGGTCTGTTGTTCTTTGTAATCTGTATCAATGATCTGGATGGTAATGTGGCAAACTGGATCAGCACATATATAGATGACACCAAGATTGGGGGTGTAGTGGATAGCAAGAAAGACTAACAAAGCTTGCAGCAGGATTTGGACTATCTAGAAAAATGGCAGAAGGAATTTAATGCAGACAAGTATGAGGTGTTGTACTTTGGGAGGACAAACCTGGATAAGGCTTACATGGTAAGCAGTAGGGCACTGAGGAGTGTGGTAGAACAGAAGGTTCTGGGAATACAGATCCATAATTCCTTAAAAGTGGCATTACAGGTAGATAGGGTCATAAAGAAAGCTTTTGGCACATTAGCCTTCATAAGGCAGTGTACTGAGTACAGAAGTTGGGAAGTTATGTTGAAATTGTATAAGATGTTGGTAAGGCCTATTTTGAAGTATTGCATATAGTTTATTCACCTATCTACAGGAAAGATGTAAATAAGATTAAAAGAGTGCAAAGAAAATTTCCAAGGATGTTGCTGGGAGTTGAGGATCTGAGTTATAGGGAAAGGTTGCATAGGTTCGGACTTTATTCCCTGGAGTGTAGAAGATTGACGGGAGATTTGGTAAAGGATACAAAATTGTGAGGGGTATAGATAGGTTAAACGCAACCAAGCTTTTTCCACTGAGGTTGGGTGGGACTACAACTAGAGGTTATTAATTAAACATGAAAGGTGAAATGTTTAAGACGAACTTGAAGGGGATTTTCTTTATTTAGAAGATGGGGAGAGTGTGGAACGAGCTGTAAGCACAAGTAGTGAATGTGTCAATTTCAAATATATGAGAAATTTGGATAGGTACATAGATGAGAGAGAGATATAGAGGGCTATGGTCCAAGTGCAGGTCGATGGGACTAGGCAGATTAAAGATTCGGCGCAGACTAGATGGGACATAGGGTTTGTTTCTGTGCTGTAATATTTCCAAAGCAAAGCGATACCAAGAGCATTCAGGAAAATTTAATGTTCATTCTGGTCACATCAGACTGCACTACCCTTCTCTCGAAGGGTGCCCCAATGGGACACCCCATTGTCTAGTTCTATACTAAGTTTTAACTTATCCCCTGAAACGGTAGAGCCCATTCAAAAAATTCTACTGTGTTATACAGCAATGTGATAACACTGCATGGTTTTAACGGAACTGTTCTTTGCACCAGTAACTGAAATTGGAGAATTTCCTTGAACTCTTTTATAATGTAGTCACAAGCTTCCATAAAAATTTTGCCTTCATAAAAATTTATAACCCAGGAGCCACTTGTGTTTGACCAGGAGTCAATTGTGTTCTATAACAACAATTGAAAATCTCCATAGCATTATTTGCATTGTCTTATCTGTGATATTTAAATTCTATTTCACTGTTTACATTTCTTAAGAAGTGCATTCTGCACAGACACACCTACATCTGATATGTGCAGGCGCTCCATATCCTTCCCATTGAGAAATCAGCATATCAGTAAATACATTATCATTGCCCACGAAGAATATATACTATAGTCAGGTACAAAACAGTTATACAAGATGTCACAACTATAACAGAACTTCCTTGTACAGCAAAACATCTGACAGAAGTGTAAAGAGGCAAAAATTATCACAGTTCACTTAATCAAAAACTTAAGCAGTAAAGATATTTGGAAAGGAAATAAGGGAGATTACAACCTAGATAGCTGAAGCTATCAATAAACTGGGGGATACGTTGCAGCCCAAAATTGTAAAGAAGAATTCTGGAATATACTGTAGATCTATGACAGAGTTAGAAAGAGGAAGGACCACAATTTTGAGCAAGGATATAAGAATTTTAACACTGAAACCCTTGATGGACCAATGAACTATAGCAAGTACAACAGTGTTGTGCAAATGAAAGTCAGAATGCATAAGTACATGAGCAAAGTTCTCAATGCACATAATTTTATAGAGGGTGGAAGATGAAATACAGCATGGGATTATTACTGACAAGTCTGGATAGGATAATGCATGGATGAATGCTTCAGCAGTAGTTAGAGACAGAAAGACTTGTAAGTTATAGTTTCACAGGCATATCCTTTAAAACCTTATGACACAGAAGTGGGCATTTGGCCTGTTATGTCAATGCTGGATGTAATACTGGTTATAATAAAGGAAGGCAGTGGAGTGGGTGCATGAAGGTGGTGTGCAGTCTCACTGTAAGTGATTGTCTTGGATGTTTCTCTTGCGACCACAAGACCTTGTTGGACACTAATAATGTAAAATGCTGCATGTCCATTTCCCTTGTTTATTAGTGGAACAGATGGCGGGGAGCTGTGTGGCCTCAGTCATAGCCAGGATGAGGCCTTGCCTGATGCAGAAGTCCAAGATAGGAGACATCGGATGTGGTGTAGTACAGTGTCCATGCTGGGTTGGGGGCAGACTCCTTCTGTAGGTGTTGCCCTCCAGTGCTTGATCAGTGGAATGACCAGCCGGATTGTGTATGCATGTGTATGTTCATCTGCGGACTGCTGAGAACTGCTTGTTCTTGCCGATAATATCCACGCACCATCAATTCACAGGACATGTTATTCAGGGACTTGGGCTACATTATTATTTTTTAATGTGACTGTATGTTTTACTGCTATAGTATATGTGCTATCTGTGCCTTGTGCTGTGTATGACTGTTGGTGCTGTGTTTTGCACCTTGGCACCAGAGGAACACTGTTTCATTTTGCTGTATTGATGGGTATTCATGTATGGTTGAATGATAATTAAACTTGAACTTGAAAAACTAGCAACCTCGTCTCACCTTCCAATTTTTACTTTGTAGCCCTCTATGTACTTTTCAGAAGCGGTATAGGGTTTTGCCTCAATCATCCTTTCAGCCCTCATGTTCCAATCTCCTACCAGTCTCTGGATAAAAGGAAATCCTTCTACTACTTGCTTTAAATTAAATATAACTCTGTCAAGACTAATAAGGATAATAAAACTGCTAACCATCTGAGAATCACGCCAAATATTGATGAAATTAATGGCCAAAGACCAAAATTTGTAACGTGGGTTGAAGACAAAGGGCCCTGTGCAGTAAACTAATGGCACCAGTCACTTGGTCCAATATTTTAAATGAAAATTTGTGTTCTGTGAAGAGTTAAAGAGACACAAGAATGAAGAATCATTTACATATAACACAGAGCCTAAATCAATATGAAGTATTAATTCAATGTCAAACGAGGAGAAAAATAACTGATAAAGAAGTTAAAAATGCCTTAAAAAATTATTCACACTGTAATGGCAGCCCTAATCACGTAGTGCAAAAACTGATGGTTGGATAAAAGTTTCATCATTTCACTCTTTAACTGTGCAAGTATTGTCACAAATACTTGTTGTCCAATTCAGACAATAATTAAATGCTAACAAAAGATTGTTAAATGAACCAATTCAATATGGACAAATAGAAATTCAATTTTTTTGAACAAAATGCTGAGGAGAGATTCAATGGATGGGGTAAACAGAAGGAAGTTGGAGTACTGTTCCCAGTTTTGGACACCATGTTATAGGAAAGACTGCAGAACAGATTTACCTGCATGCTTCCTGGACTTGGGGGACTGGGTTACAAGGAGAAATTGCCTAGACTGAGACACTTCTATTTATTTAGTTAGAGATAGAGCATGGGAGAGTCCCTTCTGGCCCAACAAACTGTGCAACTCAGCAACCCACCTATTCAACACTAGCCTAATCACAGGACAATTTGCAATGACCAAGTAACCTACTAACTGGTACCCCTTTGAACCGTGGAAGGAAACCTATATGGTCATGGAAACTCCTTACAAACGGCACCAGAATTGAACTGCACTGCCCTGAGCTACAATAGCATTGCACTAACTGCTACACTACCATGGCGCCCCATTTTCTGGGACGTAGGAGACTGAGGGATGAGTTGACAAGATCACAAGGGGATGAAAGCAAAGTCTTTTTCCAAGGAATGGGGTACTAAAAACAAGGCATAGATCAGAGGTGACAGATTTAAAAGGGAGAGCAGGGGCAGCTTCTTCATACAAAGAATGGTGCACACTTGAAATAAGCTGCCAGTAATAGCGGTTAAGGCAGGCATATTAGCGATGTTTAAAAGCCATCTTGATAAGTACATTGATAGATGTTTACAGGGCTATGGGCCAAAATCGGGCAGAGAGAACTAGTTCTGAGGTCAACACAGATGGCATAAATAAGTTGAGCTGAAGGGCCTGTTTCCATACTGTGAGGCTCTGATTTGTTTATTTTATTGGATGGTTCAAAGATTCAGGGACAATGATTATGAGTATTGTTCAAAAGATAGTGAAAAAATGTTTTATAAAAAATCATATTTCTTAAAAATTGCATAAGGTGATTATGGTATGGAACACAGTACCTGAAAAGAATGTGGAAATATTCATTCAGAACTTTCAAAGGGATTATTGATAAACTAGAGGATAAATAATTCTCAGACATGGGAAAAAGTCGGGCGATGGGATTGTTCCACTGGACGCCACAGGCTGAAATAGTTTCTACGCTCTAACATTTGCGTAATTTTTAGCATTACATTCTACAGATTTTATTTCTATTTGCATGCTTGGAACCCAATTGTCTTGAACTTTTCTTATTCTGATGAAATCTCCTCAATTTTAAACATTTTTTGTTCTCTTTCCATCTAATCTGCTTTTACCTGGCTTGTTGAATATTTCCAGTATTTTCGATTTTGAAATTGAAGAGGGAAATATTAGCCAATTGAGAGTTAGGGACGGGCTGGTACACAGCCAGGTGTAGCTTAATGACACAACTTTTTAAATGAGCGGTGGGTTTAATTATAATGGGACGAGGGATGACCTGTGAAGTCCCCTCCCCAAAGTTGAGGTCAAAGACGCCTGAAGTTTCGCACTCGGGACCAGTGGAGACAAAGCTGCCCGCCTTTCTGCGACAGGTCCCTAACCCAGGCCCGGCCCACTAAACCCGGTTACCTACCGCCGCCTCGCTCTTCAACCGCTTCTCAGCTGGTCGAACAGCGTTCGCGAGTGTTCCGGGGGTTCGAGGATAGTACGGGCGGACAGCTCGGCTAAGAGGAGTGGAAAAGCGCTTCACTCGGAGCCCGCGGCCACCATCTTCACGACTTCCAGCGGAGGACGGCTGCCGCCAGAGGACAAAACGCACCCGAGAACGAGAGAAACGCGAACACGGAGGAAGTAACCAGCCCCTCTCAACTCCAGATACTCATAGGGAGCGGTGCGATTTGAAATCATATCCACAAACCATTCATGGCAACAAGGAACACACACAAAAAATGCTGGTGACCGCAGCTCGTGTTTGCGTGGTAACAAGGGTATGCTTACATTTCTGGTGCACACGATGTGGTCTAGCCAGTTGGGCCACTGTTTTCTGAGTCTATTGCGGAAGCGGTTTCTGTCACTGTTCAATAAGTTAAATTAGTTTTGCTTTAATGAATAGCAACGTCGACTGGAATCTAATTTGACAACTCTATAATGTGCCAATGAACCTTTGGGGAAGTTTTAGTACAATATTAACTGGAAAAAATCCCTATCAAGGAATGACGTGTTGGCATTGGAGAGGGTCCAGAAGAGGTTTATGAAAATAGTCTGGTGAATGTAAGGGTTAATGTATGAAGACCGTATGATGTCTCTGTGGTAAACCATGTATATATGTTGTAACTCGGTTACCTGTCTGGACACACCCCTCTGCTGACTGCCCCTGTGGCTCCCCCAACAGAATCCTGTATAAAGGTGTTTGCCTTGCCCCTCCCCCTCAGTCCGGGGGCAGACACTCACTGTGGAGGTCGTATTGTACAGCGAATAATAGCCTTTCAGTATTTTACCAAACCTCAGTCTTTTGGAGTAATTGAAGGTGCTTCAGTCTCTGGGCCTGTACTCGCTGGAGTTTAGAAGAATGAAGTGGTGGGGGAAGAATCGCATTGAACCCTACTGAAACAACAGGAATTCTGCAGATGCTGGAAATTCAAGCAACACACATCAAAGTTGCTGGTGAACGCAGCAGGCCAGGCAGCATCTCTAGGAAGAGGTACAGTCGACGTTTCAGGCCGAGACCCTTCGTCAGGACTAACTGAAGGAAGAGTTAGTAAGAGATTTGAAAGTGGGACAGGGACTGAACCCTACTGAATATTTAAAGGCTCAGAAAGACTGGTCGTGGACAGGATTATATCGTCTTAAATATCTATACAGATCTAGCGACAGGTTGTTAAGGTATTTCTGTTTGTGTTCCAAAGTTTCAGATGACTATTAAGATTATCAAAGTACTGTATCAGTGTTCACGTCAGAGATGGTTGTTAAGATTGCAGCATAGAAATGGGCCGAAGAATTATGTACTTCTGTGCTCTGATTCACTTTGTTTTGACATTAAACAGGCAGTTCAAATCGTAGGTCAGTCATTCTTATTGAGATTGGACAACATCTGTTGAGGCTGTGAGGTTTAGGCTTGTACATAGAGTTCTTAAAGGGTCCCTGCCCATGTTTGGTTTGAAGGAAATGAGGTGGCAGACATTCTAGCCAAGCAATCACTTAAAATTAAAGATGTAAACACGAGGAAATCTGCAAACGCTGGAATTTCAAGCAACACACATAAAAGTTGCTGGTGAACGCAGCAGGCCAGGCAGCATCTATAGGAAGAGGTACAGTCAACGTTTCGGGCCGAGACCCTTCGTCAGGACTAACTGAAAGAAGAGATGGTAAGAGATTTGAGAGGGGGAGGGGGAGATCTGAAATGATAGGAGAAGACAGGAGGAGGAGGGATTAAGGATGTAAATATAGTGCCTTTGCATTAAGGAGAGGTGAAAGCCGTAATTAAAAAGTCTATTTGATCACTGTGGCAACAAAGTTGGGATACGGAAAAGAAAGGACGGCATTTAGGCATTTATATAAAATTCAAAGAATGGTGAGAACTCAACTGGGAGATAGGTATAAAAGGAGGGAAGAAGTTATATTTACACATTTATGTATTGGGCATATGAAGTTGAATAATTTCTTGTTCAGAATTAATATGCATGTAGTAGACATTTGTGGGGAATAGACTTGTCAAGAAATGGTACAGCTTTAATTATTTGCAGATTATTTGAGGTGCAAAGGAAACATCTATGCTAAATTGAGGACTTTGGGACAGCTACAGTTAACATGGAAAATTGTTAGGATGTCACTGTTGTTATGTATATTGTGTATTTGACTTCCTGAAAAGCATTAGACTTTTTGATACTGATTTTTTTTTGGTGGTGTGTTGCTGATGGAATTTGGTGGGTATACTTCCTGTCCCTTCGCTCCCACTCCAACTCAGTAGGTGGCAGTAATGCAACTTGTGTTGGTCTGTCAACTGCCATTAAATTTTACAAGAAGTGAACACTTGAGTTTCCAATAGTGGGGGAATCTAGGACCTGAAGGCACAGCCTCAGAATAGAAGGATGTCCCTTTAGAACAGGTGAGGAGAAATTTTTTTAGCCAGAGGGTGGTGTATCTGTACTATTCATTACCACGGATGGCTGTGGGCCAAATCATTGGGGATATTTAAGGTGGCGGTTGATAGGTTATTGAGAGAAAGCAGGGAAGCCATGATCAAAAGATCGGGGCTTGATGTTTGAGGAATTATAACTGTTCCTGAAACTGGTGGTGTAGGTCTTGAGGCTCTTGTACCTCCTTCCTGATGGCTGCAGTGAGACGAGAGCATAGCCTAGCTGGTGGGGGTCCTTGATGATGGATGCTGCTTTCATGTAACAGTGCTCCTTGTAGTTGTGCTCAATGGTGAGGAAAGCTTTACCCTTAATGGACTGGGCTAAATCCACTACTCTTGTAGGATTTTCCATTTGTAGGATTTTCCATTCAAGGGCATTGGTGTTTCCATACCAGGCCATGATACAGCCAGTCAGTATACCTGCACCACACATGTATAGAAGTTCCTCTTTTAGATTCCATGCCGGGCCTTCACAAATTCCTAAGGAAGTAAAGGCGCTGCTGAGGTTTCTCTGTAATTGCACTTGTGTGCTGGGCCCAGGACGAAAACTCAGGAATATAACACCGAGTAATTTAAAGATACTGACCCTCTCAACCGCTGCTCCCCTGATGAGGACTGGCTTATGGACCTCTGGTTTACTCCTCCTGAAGTCAATGATCAGCTCCTTGGTCTTCCTGACATTGAGAGTTTGTTGTGGCACCATTCAACCAGATTTTTAATCTCCCCCCCCCCCCCAGCTGCTGATTTGTCACCACCTTTGATTTGGCCAGAGATATTGGTGTTATCAACAAACTTAAGTATGGCTTTGGAGCTGTGCTTAGCCTCACAATCACGAGTATAAAGTGACTAGAACAGGGACCCGAGCACAGAGCCTTGTGGTGCACCTCTGCTGATTGAGATTGTGGAGGAGACGTTGTTAGACCATAAGACCATACGATATAGGAGCAGAATTAGGCCATTTGGCCCATCAAATCTGCTCTGCCATTTCATTGTGGCTGATCCAATTTTCCTCCCAGCCTCAGTCTCATGCCTTCTCCCCGTATCCCTCATGCCCGGACCAGTCAAGAATCTATTAACCTCTGCCTTACATCTGGCACTTCTGGTTTGGTCGCCAGGCGCTCGACCATGGTTTTCAGTCGCGCGCCGGACGCTCGGAGAGAGTTGGCAGGGGGCAGGCACCCGGCACTCGGCTGGGGGCTGTGGTTGAGTGGTCGGCGACTTGGGCTAGCTCCCCCACTGGACTTAGTCTGGTGAGGAGGGTGTGAGGACACCCAGCAGGACTAAAACAAAAACAAGACCTGACAAAGGGCGGATGAACAAAGGGAGAACAAACTGGACGACAGGCTGTACTCGGTGCTGCCGCAAGATCGAAGAAGATGGAGGTGAATAGCCACCAACCCTGGATTCGGGACGGCACCCACTGACTGACTGACTTAAATATACATAAAGACTTGGCCGCGACAGCTGCCTGTGGCAAACAATTCCACAGATTCATAAGTCTGGCTAAAGAAATTCTTCCTCATCTGTTATAAATGGATGCCCCTCTATTCTGAGGCTGTGTCCTCTGGTCTTGGACTTCCCCACTATAGGAAACTTTCTTTCCACATTCACTCTATCAAGGTCTTTCACCATTCGATGGGTTTCAATGGGGAGTCATTCTTCTAAATTCCAGTGAATACAGGCCCAGAGCCATCAAATGCTCTTTATATGACAAGCCATTCCATCCTGGAAACATTTTTGTGAACCACATTTCTTAGATAAGGGGTCCAAAACTGCTCACAATAGTCCAAGTGAGACCTCACCAGTACTTTATAAAGTCTCAGCATTACATCCTTGCTTTTATATTCTAAACCTCTTGAAATTAATGCTACCAGTGCATTTGCCTTCCTCACCACATACTCAACCTGCAAATTAACCTCTGGGGAACCCTGTACTCTGAGCTACCTGCCAGCCTAGTCATCATATGGGAGCCCAAGCATGGGAGGGTGAACACTGGGCGCCCTCCAAAGTGAACACGCTCCTAGAAGACAGTGACGCGGCTAATGGAGATGAACTGAACACACTGAGGGAGAGGGAGAAGTGGAGAGTCCGTCATCGTGCCTGACACTGGCCCCCTGGCCTGAAACGATGTAGTAGTAGTAATCCTGCACAAGGACTCCCAAAACCCTTTGTGCCTCAGATTTCTTTACTTTCTCTCCATTTAGAAAATAGTCAACCCTTTCATTTCTTCTACCAAACTTCCCAACACCATATTCCATCTGCTATTTCTTTGTCCATTCTAAACTAAGTCATTCTGTAGCCCCTCTACTTCCTCAAACCTACCTTCCTTCACATCATCTGCAGACTTTGCAACAAAGCCATCAACTCCATCATCTAAATCGTTAACATCATAATGTAAAAAGAATCTGTCCCAACACAGGCTCCTGTGGATCACCACTTGTCACCGGCAGCCAACCAGAAAAGGCTTCCTTTATTCCCAAACAGCAGTAATTCTGCAGATGCTGGAAATTCAAGCAACACACATCAAAGTTGCTGGTGAATGCAGCAGGCCAAGCAGCATCTCTAGGAAGAGGTACAGTCGACGTTTCAGCCGAGACCCTTCATCAGGACTAACTGAAGGAAGAGTTAGTAAGGGATTTGAAAGTTGGAGGGGGAGGGGGAGATCCAAAATGATAGGAGAAGACAGGAGGGGGAGGGATGGAGTCGAGAGCTGGACAGGTGATAGGCAAAAGGGATACAAGAGGATCATGGGACAGGAGGTCCGGGAAGAAAGGCAAAGGGGGGGGGACCCAGAGGATGGGCAAGGAGTATATTCAGAGGGAGAAAAAAGAGAGTGAGAGAAAGAATGTGTGTATAAAAATAAGTAACAGATGGGGTACGAGGGGGAGGTGGGGCATTAGCGGAAGTTAGAGAAGTCGATGTTCATGCCATCAGGTTGGAGGCTACCCAGACGGAATATAAGGTGTTCCTCCAACCTGAGTGTGGCTTCATCTTTACAGTAGAGGAGGCCGTGGATAGACATGTCACAATGGGAATGGGATGTGGAATTAAAATGTGTGGCCACTGGGAGATCCTGCTTTCTCTGGCGGACAGAGCGTAGATGTTCAGTAAAGCGGTCTCCCAGTCTGTGTCGGGTCTCGCCAATATATAAAAGGCCACATTGGGAGCACTGGACGCAGTATATCACCCCAGTCGACTCACAGGTGAAGTGTTGTCTCACCTGGAAGGACTGTCTGGGGCCCTGAGTGGTGGTAAGGGAGGAAGTGTAAGGGCATGTGTAGCACTTGTTCCGCTTACACGGATAAGTGCCAGGAGGGAGATCGGTGGGAAGGGATTGGGGGGGGGGGGACGAATGGACAAGGGAGTCGCGTAGGGAGCGATCCCTGCGGAAAGCAGAGAGAGGGGGGAGGGAAAGATGTGCTTAGTGGTGGGATCCCGTTGGAGGTGGCGGAAGTTACGGAAAATAATATGTTGGACCCGAAGGCTGGTGGGGTGGTAGGTGAGGACCAGGGGAACCCTATTTCTAGTGGGGTGGCGGGACGATGGAGTGAGAGCAGATGTACGTGAAATGGGGGAGATGCGTTTGAGAGCAGAGTTGATAGTGGAGGAAGGTTAGCGATAAAGAGATCCAGAGCAGGCAGAAGACATCTCCCCATTTCACGTAGTCTTCTGCCTGCTCTGGATCTCTTGACCGCTAACTGCCGACGGGACATCAACCGTCTCAACTTCACCGCACCTTGTCCCCATTCCAATCTCACTCCTTCGGAACGCTCTGCTATCCACTCCCTCCGCACTAATCCTAACCTTATTATTAAACCCGCTGATAAAGGGGGTGCTGTTGTAGTCTGGCGTACAGACCTCTACCTTGCCGAGGCCCAGCGACAACCGCGGATACCTCTTATTTACCCCTCGATCGTGACCCCACTAAGGAGCACCAGGCCATTGTCTCCCACACCATCACCGACTTTATCCGCTCAGGGGATCTCCCATCCACTGCTACCAACCTTATAGTTCCCACACCTTGCACTTCCCGTTTCTACCTCCTACCCAAGATCCACAAACCTGCCTGTCCTGGCCGACCTATTGTTTCAGCTTGCTCCTGCCCCACCGAACTCGTTTCTGCATACCTCGACACGGTTTTATCCCCCCTTGTTCAATCCCTTCCTACCTATGTTCGTGACACTTCTCACGCTCTGAAACTTTTCAATGATTTTAAGTTCCCTGGCCCCCACCGCTTTATTTTCACCATGGATGTCCAGTCCCTATATACTTTCATCCCCCATCAGAGGGTCTCAAAGCTCTACGCTTCTTTTTGGATTCCAGACCTAACTAGTTCCCCTCTACCACCACTCTGCTCCGTCTAGCGGAATTAGTCCTTACTCTTAATAATTTCTCCTTTGGCTCCTCCCACTTCCTCCAAACTAAAGGGGTAGCTATGGGCACCCGTATGGGTCCTAGCTATGCCTGCCTTTTTGTTGGCTTTGTGGAACAATCTATGTTCCGTGCCTATTCTGGTATCTGTCCCCCAATGTTCCTTCGCTACATCGACGACTGCATTGGCGCTGCTTCCTGCACGCATGCAGAGCTCATTGACTTTATTAATTTTGCCTCCAACTTTCACCCTGCCCTCAAGTTTACCTGGTCCATTTCTGACACCTCCCTCCCCTTTCGAGATCTTTCTGCCTCTGTCTCTGGAGACAGCTCATCCACTGATGTCTACTATAAGCCTACTGACTCTCACAGCTATCTGGACTATTCCTCTTCTCACCCTGTCTCTTGCAAAAACGCCATTCATACTTTTGTGTTTCGCTATTTAGGAAATAATGTCTTGCAGACCCTGCCAGAGCTGCTGTGCATCTGATATCGCATCCAACCTCATTTGAATTTGTCTCTTCGTCCTTGAGATAGTCCTCCTCAAGTCATATCTGGTTTTCTGGTACAGGCCTGGGTTGCCAGACTTGAATGCCACAGATCTAGCCTTCAGCAGATGACATACTTCCTGGTTCATCCACAGCTTTTGGTTTGGGAATGTACAGCAAGTCTTTGTGGGCACACACTCATCCACACAGGTTTTAATGATGTTAGTAACAACTGCAGCATACTCATACAGATTCAAAGATGAATCCCTGAATACAATCCAGTCCACCGATTCAAAGCAGTCCTGTAGGCACTCCTGTGCTTCCCTTGTCCATATCTTCTTGGACCTCGCTACTGGTGCTGCAGTCTTCAGTCTCTGCCTATACTCAGGGAGTAGACGTACAGCCAGTGATCAGACTTCCCGAACTGAGGGTGTGGAATAGCATGGTAGGCATTCTTGATGGTGGTTTAGCAATGGTCCAGTCTGTTGTTTCCTTTGGTATTGCAAGTGATCTGTTAACAGTAGTTGCTTAGTGATCTTTTTTTTCAAACTGGCCTTGTTAAAATCTTCCAAAACGATGGTGAAGAGCGGTAGGGTGTGCTGTTTCGTGCATGTTGATCCCTTTTATTTACAAAATTTGTCTTTTATATATTAGTTGTTTGTCAGTCTTTATTGTTTTTAGCAAATTCTGATGTATTTTATTTTCCTGTAAATGCAAGAAAATGAATCTCAAGGTAGTATATGGAGAAATATGTACTTTGATAATAAGTTTCACTTTAACTACCTGTTCAAGAGACAAAACATGCCCACGGTTGGTGATGTTGGTGTACAGGATGATGGTTGAAACATACCATTGTGATTGCCATCAGTGTGTGAGAGCCCTCCCAATTCCAGTTGTCAATCAATACTTTCTCATTTTGATAGACTGCCATTGTCTTTGCCACGTCAAATAGTGAACATGATGCCAGCTGAACCACCTATTTTTGTCTAACCATCTTCCTTTGGTGTAACGAAGTGACTTACTAGCCAATTCAAAAAGCAGTTAAGATTTGACAATATTACAAAGTTAACCGTATTCAAAAGAACCAATTGATTTTAGGCCCATTATTAGTTTTAAATCAGTTTGAGTTTATGTGAATCAAGTATTTGAATGAATAATGATAAAGGCAGATGGGCAGATTAGATCATGTTGAATCACAAATGAAACTTGGGGACCAAATGGACTGATTTAAATTTTTTTCCATTTACTTACATGAATTTGATGGATTACAGCAACTTTGCTGTTGTGGACTAACACAAAAAAGTCACTTGAAGTGACCAAGAGTCATAGTGAAATGAATGATAATGAATTTTGTAAATTTCTAAACCTAGACTAGAGAATGCTTTCTATTCACACAATCTTACTAAATAATTTTACACCACAAGTAATTAATTTGCCATTTTTCTATTAAAATTTTCAGCAAGTCTTCCAAGATTGTTTGGCAGTTATTCTGGATGCAACCATTCATTATATTTTCACAATTTCCTGCACAATTTCCTTCACAATTTTGACTTTACACCCTTGCCTCAAAGATCACTGTTTCTTTGTTACAACTCCTTTCACCTTCTCTACCAACTGAGATCCTCACTCAAACCTTTAAACTTCACGACATTTTTGGTTTTCAGCATCTATCCAGGCACGAGCCCCTCTTAGTTTAGGCTACAGAGCTCAGTTTTTTCTTTTTCTTAGAACCTATAACATAATTCATCACTGGATCCATTTGACCATCAAAACAAATGCATCATTATACTCACCCCATCTGAAGCTGTTCACCTTCCAGTAGATTTTCTATTATTCTCTCCTAAATGTCCAGTCAACTGCCAAGGCATTGGGATCTCATAGAGGTTTATAAGATTAAGAGTGACATAGGTGGAGTAGACTGTACCTTTTCCCAAGGTTGAAATGTCTAATATCAGAGGGCATTAATTTAAGGTGAGAGGGGGTAATTTCTAAGGAGATGCAAGGGGCAGTTTTTTTTTTACCCAGAGAGTGGTGGGTGCCTGGAATTTGCTGCCTGGGATAGTAGTAGAGGCAGATACATTAGGGACTATAAAGAGATGTTTAGATAGACACATGAATGTAAGGGAAATGGAAGGATATGGCAGATGAGATTAGTTTAGTTAGCCATTTAAATGGTTTGGCACAACATTGTGGACTAAAGACCATGTTCCTGTGCTGTACTGTTCTATGTTCAAAGGCCATTACCATTTATGAACGTACTGTAGATGACTGTATTTACAGCATGGCTGTAATGTACTACCCAGTTTATACAGGTACATTTCCCATTTCCAGCACTCACTCCATGAAGTCCTAGCTCGAGTATGGCTCATCACTATGTCACAACTTGATCTGTTCTTCTACAACTGTTATTCTCTACTGGTATACCTAGCTGCTTCTGGGTACGGTAATTTTAAATTCTCATATCCATTTATGTTCTTCTTCCTACACTAAAGACCCTTCTATCCTTCCTTAATCTGACTCAACATATACATTTCAACCCTTGCTCTTCAACTGATTATAGGACCGTAACCAATTATTTCCTTGTATTAAATATACCCACATCAGTACTTTCACGATTTCAACTATCTAGCTTTTTCCCTCCTTATTTATCACATAGATACAACCAGCTAGTTACTCAACCATATGTATGTCTCTGCGGTTCCTATTAAAATGATTACACTCCAGTCTCAATCCATCATCAATGAGGATAAGGTATGCAGACTTGAATAACTTGTGTAACAACTAATTGGGCCATTCAACACTGGGTGTGGCTGCGCCATAAAAAGCACTCTTGGGTCTTATTCTAATTTAATATTCACCATTCCAGATTATTCTGAATGTAAAGATACCTTTTTTAAATGCAAACTGTGGACTTGAACCCTTACTTTCCAACAAATGTGGAGTATACTTTTTGTAAATAGCTGGCTGGTGGTGCAGTGGCATCCGCACCAGACTTTGAGGTGAGTGGCCCCTTGCATGCTTTCTATCCATGCTGGGTTGAGGGTCAAACTAGCAACATAGCCTAAAAAAATACTAAAGAAACAGCAAGGTTCCCACCCGATGTGCCACAAGGCGCAGAGAGGAAGAACAACTCCAACAGTAATTTATTTATAGAGCACTTTTCATACATATGATGCAGTTCAAAGTGCTTTACAATGGGGTAAATTGCAAACATGAAAATAAAAGACAAAAGGATGTTAGATAATAGCAGGGTTAAATAAATAGGTTTTGAGCTGGTGTTTAAAAGTGCTGAGCGAGTCATAATCCCTTAGTTTTAGGTATTGAGTTCCACAGTTTAGGGGTGTAGTTCAAAAAATCAGATATGTCAATTATCTTTTGAGGGAGATTGTTAAATTTAAGAGACCAGCAGAAGAAGACCTGGGATCTTGAACAAGACTATAAAACAAAAGCGATTCCGTGATGTACTTTGACCCCTGACCATTGAGAGTTTTTAAAATGGGTGTGAAACTTTAATATCAATTCTAAAAGATACAGGAAGCCAATGCAGAGTAGTTAGGATGAGAGTGATATACTCCCTCATCCTGGTTTTAGGTAACACTAGGTAACCCTAGCCCTGGATTATTACCTTATTTCTCTCCAGTCTCATGTCCAAGAGGTTACTTCATTAATAAAGAGTACCTCTAACTTTTTAACCTAATTTCTAATAAAGTGCAACCCCTCAACTCCCTTTGTCACTAGCGTTAAGTTCCTTTGCTATTCGTGCCTCTCAACTAATCCTGATAATTCCATCCTTGCAAAACTATAGATGCTGCCTGGCCTGCTGAGTTTCTCCAGCACGTGTGTGTGTGTGTGTGTGTGTGTGTGTGTGTGTGTGTGTGTTGCTTGGATTTCCAACATCTGCAGATTCTTCCTTGTTTGCAATCTATTGCCATGTCTCCAAAACCCTTTCCTCATATGAAGCTAGTATAATTTCTAGAAAGTGTTGCCCAACTTAACCCTATCTTTAACCTTTCACTATATTCAGATTGTCAGATCTCTTGGTTGACCAGTAGTGAATGATGAAATGCTTCCCAAGTGGGAAGACTGAAAGTACCATTTTTAAAAAAAAACACAAATTCAAATTCTGCTGATGCTGGAAATCCAAAGCAACACACACAAAATGCTGGAGGAACTCAGCAGGTCAGGCAGCATCTTTGGAAATGAATAAACAGTCCATGCTTCAGGCCGAGACCCTTCTTCCAAAAATGCCAGAATGAAATGGTGGGGGGAGTGGAAGAAGGATAGCTGTAAAGTGATAGGTGAAGCCAGATGCGTGGGGGAAGGGAAAGTGCTAGAAATGAAGGGATCTGATAGGAGAGGAGAGTGTATCATTGGAGAAAGGGAAGGAGGAGAGGCATCAGGGGGAAGTGATAACCAAGTGAGAAGAGGCAAGATGCCGGTGTAGGGAATAGAAGAATAGGGAAGGGGGAAGGTATTTTTTTAAACTGGAAGGAGAAATCAGTATTCATGCCACCTGTTTGGAAGCTACCTAGATGGAATACAAGGTATTGCTCCTCCACCTTGGGGCTTGCTTTATCGTAGCACAAGAAGAGACCATGGACCAACATGTCGGAATGGGAACAGGAATTGGAAATAAAATGATTGCCACCAGAAAGTTCTGCTGTTGGCAGATGGAACGGAGGTGCTCGACAAAGTGTTCCCTAATTTACGACAGGTATCACCAATGTAGAGGAGGCTGCACTGGGAGCACTGAATGTAATAGATGACTGCAGTAGATTCACAGGTGAAGTGTACCCTCATCTAGAAGACCTGTTTGGGGCCCTGAATGGAGGTGAGGGAGTTGGTGAATGGCTGGTGGAGGCACTTTGGTTACTTGCATGGATAAATGCTGGGAGGGAGATTGGTGGGGAGGGACAAATGGACAAGGGAATTGTGAAGAGAGCGAACCCTGCAGAAAGCAAAAGGTGGTGGGGGGGAGGGGTAGGTAAAGATGCTTTTTTTTTGTTCCAGTCATAATCTTCATCCCCTTATGATCTTTAAAACTGAACCAGACTGTTGGCATTGATGTCATCTTTAGACCAATATACTGCCAATATCACCAAAATACTTACTTTGTTACAATTTCAACTTAACCTTCCTTCAATTCCTCTACTGAAGAGAACCTCGCTTACAAGAGCTCAAAAAATCATTTGGTCCATTCAGTCCACACCAGCAGAACAATCTTGTCAGTTCTACTAATGGTATTTCCCCAAATGATCTTCAAATTTCCTTTTGAAATCTGATGTTATTTCCATTGCTCTTCCAGGTAATCAGTTGCAGACCATAACTAATATTTCCATTGAGCTGTTCCTGACATCTACTGTAGTCTTTTGCCCAAAATGTTGAATCTGTGACCTCCTCAATGATCCTTGAATAATCTATGGCTATCTCTAGACTTGCTGTTCAACCTCCCTCATTCTGTTCTCAGAAGTTGTGTCCTAACTTTTGAGTGTGGCTACAAATCTATAATACTTAAACAGAAATCAATGTGTTGAAACAAAAATTATTTTGTTTTAAAATCTTTTTGGCTTCACTCTGTAATTTCCTCTCCATCTCATCACTTTATCTTTTTTCCTCTCAAGTACAGGAGGAGCCTGAAGACACACACTCAAAGCTTTATGAACAGCTTCTTACCTTCCGCTAGCAGATTTCTAAATGGACGATGAACCCATCTACACTTCCTCACTATTTTAGTTTTGCTCTTTTTGCACTCTTTAATATTTCTTATTGTAATTTAGTCTTTTATTATGCATTGTACAGTACTACTGCCACAAAACAGCAAATTTATGGCATATGCGAGTGATATTAAACCTGGTTTTGATTCTAAACCTTTTCTTTTTATCTCCTTCCCTAATATCTTAAATGTTTTGTTATAAAATTTTATTCATCTAAAGCATTTTAAGATTTTGTCACATTAAGAGTGTTGGCATCAGTGTCATATTTGAACCAATATGTACTCATTTCATCAAGGATGTTCATATTATAATGTCCAAATCAACCCACCTTCAATTCCTCTGTTGCTGAAGACCTCACTTATTGGAGCTCAGAAAGTCATTTGAGAGAATTCTAAATGTTGTAAGTCAATACTGGTCAACCCAAAGTTCATTTCTGCCTTTGAACTGCAAACGTAACTTTCTGAAAATTTGAACAATTCTCTCAAATCAGGATATTCCGATTGGAAAAGTTTCTGAAACTGAACCACAACATTCATTCAGAAACCTCGGATGAACCATGAGATCTGAAATCTGCTGAGACCCAGATCATTCAAGTCCGGTGATCAAGAAAGTTACAACTGTTTCAGATACGATCTCCAGATAGTTGTCTCACAGGCAAAGTGGCAATTCTGGATCAAACTTGAATCAATGAAGCATGCTCGCCAGTTGTGGTAGGGCTTGAAAACCATCACTCTTATCAAGTTAAATCAAGCGAGATAGGAGACAGCAGGGCTTTGCTTCCAGATGAGCTCAATGCCTTCTAAGCTTGCTTTGACCGTTAAAATATGGAGAAACCATCATGAACTCCCATATCCCCTGATGATCCTGATTTCAATCTCAGAAGCCAATGTGTGAGCAGCCTTCAGGAGGGTGAACCCACGAAAAGCATCTGGCCCAGATGGGATAGCTGGCCAAGTCCTAAAGAGCTGTGCTAATCAACTGCCTGCTGTGTTCACTAAGATCTTCAGCCTCTCACTTCGACAGTGTGTGGTACCCACCTACTTCAAGCAGGCTTCAGTTATACTGGTGTCCAAGAAGAGTGTGGTGACATGCCTCAACGACTATGGCCCAGTAGCACTTGCATCCATGGTGACGAAGTGTTTTGAGAGGTTGGTGATGAAACATACCAACTCGTGCCTGCAAAGCAACTTAGATTCACTCCAATGTGACTACTGGAGCAAGAGATCCACAGCAGATGCCATCTCTTTGGCTCTTCACACAACCCTGGAACATCTGGACAGCAAAGATGCATACATTAGGATACTCTTTATTGACTGCAGCTCAGAATTCAATACTATCATCTCCTCAAAATTAAGTACAGCTCCAATGCCATATTCCAGTTTGCTGATGACACCACTGACGTAGGCTGAGTCAAAGGTGGTGATGAATCAGCATATAGGAAGGAGACTGAAAATCTGGTGGAGAAACCTCTTACTCAATGTCAGCAAGACCAAGGAGCCAATTATAAACTTCAGAAGAGAAACATAGAAAATAGGTGCAGTAGGCCATTTGGCCCTTCGAGCCTGCACCGCCATTCAGTATGATCATGGCTGACCATGCAACTCAGAACCCTGTACCTGCCTTCTCTCCATACCCCCGATCCCTTTAGCCACAAGGGCCACATCTAACTCCCTCTTAAATATAGCCAATGAACTGGCCTCAACTGTTTCCTGTGGCAGAGAATTCCACAGATTCACCACTCTCTGTATGAAGAAGTTTTTCCTCATCTCTGTCCTAAAAGGCTTCCCCTTTATCCTTAAACTGTGACGCCTTGTTCTGGACTTCCCCAACATCGGGAACAATCTTCCTGCATCTAGCCTGTCCAATCCCTTTAGGATTTTATATATTTCAATAAGATCCCCCCTCAATCTTCTAAATTCCAGTCAGTATAAGCCTAGTCGATCCAGTCTTTCATCATATGAAAGTCCTACCATCCCAGGGATCAATCTGGTGAACCTTCTTTGTACTCCCTCTATGGCAAAGATGTCTTTTCTCAGATTAGGGGACCAAAACTGCACACAATACTCCAGGTATGGTCTCACCAAGGCCTTGTACAACTGCAGTAGTACCTCCCTGCTCCTGTACTCGAATCCTCTTGCTATGAATGCCAGCATACCATTTGCCTTTTTCACCGCCTGCTGTACCTGCATGCCCACTTTCAATGACTGGTCTATAATGACACCCAGGTCTTGTTGCACCTCCCCTTTTCCTAATCAGCCACCATTCAGATAATAATCTGTTTTCCTGTTTTTGCCACCAAAGTGGATAACCTCACATTTATCCACATTAAATTGCATCTGCCATGAATTTGCCCACTCACCTAACCTATCCAAGTCACCCTGCATCCTCCTCACAGCTAACACTGCCGCCCAGCTTCGTGTCATCTGCAAACTTGGAGATGTTGCATTTAATTCCCTCATCTAAGTCATTAATATATATTGTAAACAACTGGGGTCCCAGCACTGAGCCTTGCAGTACCCCACTAGTCACTGCCTACCATTCTGAAAAGGTCCCGTTTATTCCCACTCTTTGCTTCCTGTCTGCCAACCAATTCTCTATCCACATCAATACCATACCCCCAATATGGTATGGAAAGTAGAGGTACATCAGCCAGTCTGCACTGGAGAGTCAGAGGTGGAGAGGGTTAGCAACTTTAAGTTCCTAGGTGATATATTTTGGAGGACCTGTCCTAGGCCCAGCATGTAAGTGCAATTACGAAGAAAATATGGCTCCTCTACTTCCTTATAAGTTTGCAGAGATTTGGCATAACTTCTAAAACTGACAAATTTCTATGGATATGTAGTGGAGAGTATACTGACTGGCTGCATCACAGCCTGGTATTGAAACACCAATACCCTTGAACATAAAATCCAACAAAAAGTAGTGGATATGGGCCAGTCCATTACAGGGGAAAAACGCTCCCAACCATTGAGCACATCTACATGCAATGCTGTTGCAGGAAAGAAGTATCCATCATCAGGGACCCCCACCATCCTGGACATGCTCTCTGCTCACTGCTGCCATCAGGAAGAAAGGTACAAGAATGTCAGTCCTTACACCACCAGGTCCAGGAACAGTTACTACCTGTCAACCAACAGGCTCTTGAACCAAGGGGAATAACTTCACTTACTCCATCACTGAAATATTACCACAACCAATGGACTCACTGTCAAGGACTCATTATCTCATGTTCTCTATTGCTTATTTATTTATGAATATTATTTCTTTTTGTATTTGCAGTTTATTGTCCTCTGCACTCTGAAAGACTGCCCATCTAGGGTATTTAACCACTGATTCTGTTAAGATTATTATTCTGTAGATTTGAGTATGCCCACAAGAAAATGAATCTCATGGTTCTATATGGTGACATATGTACTTTGATAATAACTTTACTTTGAACATTTTCATTCAACACATTGCTGTAATTTTTTGTTTTCCTACAACAGCTGTCAGAGATATATTACACTCATTTTAAAGGCAAAATATCCATTCTTCAGATTACCTCAAGTTCATGCAGGGTAAGAGAAATATAGTTTAAATATCCTCTTTACATTCCAGTCAAAAAAATACAATCAAAATATTTTTAGGTGTAAATTTCAGTTTATTGCCTTAGCAACTACACAGCTGACACTCAAACTGTGGCTATGTCACAATGCATTTTAAATGACTGTTAATGAGAATAATTTTAAGCAATTCCAGTATGAAAAAATGAAATTTACAGAGTAGAAAAAGTCACATTCGTTTTAGTGGAGTTGATAAAAATAAACAAGGAAAGGTACCATCAGTCTAATTTCACATATTGTTTAACAAATACAGATCTTGTAACCCAAACTATTTTTTTTAAATTTTGGTACCAAAGGTACCGTTCAACTTATCAACACTAAAGGCATTAATGCTTTCAATAGTTTCCATAGCTGATGTTAAATTGCTATGTCCTCTGTAAATACTGTAAAACAGCCATGGTATAATAACCGAACATGGGTAACTGGAGTTGAGCTTGAACATTTTGTATCTAGCTGACGCCTTGATCATTGCTGTAGTCTTAGCTTATTGACATTTTAGAAAGCATAGATTTAGCATCATCATATTCTAACACTACTTTGAGGATTAACTACAACAGACTACAACAAATTCTAATTACAAATTTAATTATTCTCTTATACAAGATTCAAGAACAATGAAAATTTATAAGACGTGGTTACAAAGATTTATTTTCTGAAAATGTATGTTCCTTTGAAACAATGGACATTGACACTTCAAATTGGTGAGGTGCTAACTAATCTTTTGAAAATGGAAACCCAACCAAACAAAATGCCACTTTAGTCTTTGGCATCTATGGTGGATCCTTATTCACAGTACAATGTTTAATAATGAAAGTAGAAAAGCAATACAAAAAGATTGTTAAGCACATCACATATGCAAAATTTTAATTTGTATAATAGAAAATAACAAGAAAATAAATTTAAACAATTAAAAGAGAAAATGGTGTATCAGCTGGAGCAAAATAGTTCTAACCCAAATCAGAAGGTTTAAGTGCAAAGCCTCATTGAGGTAAACTTTTCACAAAATGCAACACCGAGACAATTCCACACAGTGGCATCTCCAAAATGCCATTTTACCTGCTAACCTTTGGCTGTTGAACAGAATACTTCGCAACATTTTTTGGAATATCAAGTAAATTGTTCCCTATTTTCACATTTCAACAATGTTTTATCCTTATTGTAGTGCTGATATGTAAAAAAGTGTATTTTTGTGAAAAATTTGAATTAACCTGTTTATTTTACAGTAAAAAAAAGTATTAACTGGCCTTTATATTTAAATTTGTTTATGAGAATCTTTTAAATTTGCACATTTAAGATTAATACTACTTTTGTAGAATCAAATAGTTTGATTAGTGGTTTTATCTGCAATTACCAAAACTCCAAATGAATAACCAAATCCATTTGAATCAGTACTACATTGGAAGTCTGTTTCCAGACCTTTTATCAGAATTAAATGTCAGAAAATAAATTAATGCCAACTTTGTTATTTTTCAAAACCATAAATGATTTAAGATAGGAATTGAAAATGATCATCTGGTAATTCAATCACTGATAATGAAATATGTTTCATCTGAGCATTCATTATCTACTACAGTATTTCCCTCCCCCTCATTTGCCAATTCATTTGTTAAGAGATGAAAATAGTGCTGTGGATCCTTGTTTAACAAAGTAAGCAGGCAAACAATAAAACAGTACTCTAATATATATTTTTAAAAAGGCAGATGAAAGTTTGTGATGATTATTTTATTAAAATAGCTCAGAATTTTTAAGAGTCCTTAATGAATATATCAAAACAAAAATTCACTATAAAATTGTAATTAATTTACAGAGAAAACACTAAGCTACTGCAGATAATTATACTCTTAGAACATTCAGAAGTACTGATGGCAGCATTTCCTGAAAATTGCTATTTTTGGTAAATAAATGTTTGGGTATATTCATGCTTCAAATGTAGCATTGATGCAAAATTATCTTGACTCTTTCAATGCTAAAACAGTATAATATTAATCAGATGTTTAGCAATGCAGAGAGCTTATCCTTTCAGGAGTATTTACTCTGATTCATTTTTATGTAAGAACATGCCACAACCAGGCTCAGCTCACATTTACATTTTAACCACAGCACTATGATTCTACTGTAACATTTGTAGTTTAAAAGCATTCAAAGAGGCATATTTAAGTGCAAATGTCAAGAATCAAGGGGCAAGTTAGCTAGTCCTAAGTGCCCAGGAATCCAAATAAAAGATTAAGCAAGGAATTAACTGTGGGAAAATATTTTCCTTAATCACTTCCACAAAGTGCAACTGTCTTGAAAGTTCTTCAATTTATAGTGCCATAAGTAGATTTGCAAACTAAATGACACAAGGGATCCATTTCCCCTTCAGAGCACTTCATTCAACCATGCAAACTCTTTATGTATCTATTTAAAAGGAACCAAGCAGCACAGCTGACTTTCAATATCTCCTGCAGGAAGCATTTTGATGATCTTTGAGCACAAGTATTGGCCAGAAATTGGTGAAATGGCAGAATATTAGTTTTGAGGAAGTGTGGAAAAACTAGTGCCAAGTGGATGCAAATTCAGAATACTGCCCAGAGAATGAAAAGAGGGTATATTTCAAGCTTTTGTTTTACATGCAAAGAATCATTAGTCAATGGAATGTTTTATAAGTGACCATTGTCATAGGTTATATAAATTTTTCAAGGGATTTGGTTAAAATACAAAATTGAACAGTACAAATGGAAAACAAGAAAACGGTCAGATATTAAATTAGTGTAAATTTCTCAAACCGAATTGACAGCACCAACATAAACCTAATCTATCACTTACATTTAAGAAGAAGCATACAACCAACTCTAAAGCAGACGAGGATACTCACTGGATCAAGAAAGGCACAGTGGATTGCACTTTCAGTAGAAGGGAAGGGTATTTATGCATCTGCTAATTTATATGGTACTAAATAAAGGAATGCATATTCCCATCAGGAAGTAATAAACATATTTTGCAATCTTTCTTGATGCAAATTATTTTCAGGCAAACATCTGCATGTACATAGGTAATATTAATCATTTCTGTTTGAGGTGCCAGGAAATGACACAACATGTTAATTAGTAATTTGTACAAGTAGCAACCTTCTTGTGGCATGTAATTATTTGCAAAGAAACTTCTTTTATTTCTCAATTTTCTTATTACAAATTGCTAGCACACCACAGATGTTTTTTCAAGTAAGGTCATCAGCCAAAGGTTGCAAGGACAAGACAGCACGTCTTTCAACAAGACCCAATGCCTGTTTGTTCAAAAGCTGAACAGAGAAAATTGTCAAGATAATTTAACATTGATTTTTGTGGGACTAACTGCACAATTACACACAAAAGTAGTGTGAATTATAGCCTATTTAAATGCAGTCAGCAGAAGCTTGAACTTCCTAAATTTTTGTTTGCATTCTCTTTCCAATAAACTACTGTAACAAATAAGGGGAAACAACAAATGCACCAGAATTGATTTGCAGTTTAGATAATGTCCTAGGCTACAAGTAATTTGGTAATGCGAGCCAAATAGGAGCACAACAAAGTGATCTCTCAAGTAAAAGTTAGAATTCTAGAATGGTAAAACAATAATCACTCTGGTAGATATCCCCTTTTTGATTTAGGTACCATCAGGTCAATTGAAATATTTATAGTTTTGCTGTTTATGCTGTAGTTGTCGATGTAAATGACATTGCCACTTGACATCAAGATCGCTAGGTTAATTTTCAGTTGACAAAGATGACAAAACTCTATTGCAGCATCTGACATTTACATTACCATACTATTTAAGAAGTAAGCTTCTTTCTGTGATTCACACTTGTTGCCTTCATGACAAAGTGTTTGTTCTATTTATACACTCCTCACATACCTTCATTTTTCTAACATGTGAAAGAGTAGCCCACTTTGTAAACGTTTCTCATTTTCTATGTGCAAACTGTACTGCATGTTCTGTATATAATACAAGAGTTATGCAATGCAGAATTATTTTGGCAACACAGTAGCTCTGGCAGCAAATTAATCGTAAGTTTTAGGTTAGCTTAGAAGCAAAACTGGATCTTCCAGTTCATGGAATGGAATAGAGCTAGCTTGGCTCTCTCCCGAGTCCGAGTCATACGGAGCATCAGGGAGCTCCATAAAACTGTAAGCTATCTGGTCATCCTCACTTTCTGACCGATCTTGACAAGTAGTCTCTGAGCACTCTTCTTCATCCACATTGTTGAAATCCTGTGGTATAAACAGCATTTCTGGGTAATTTCTGCTGACCAGGTCACTTGTTGTCTGCAGGGAAATTTTCCTAAAAGCCAAGAGGTGCATATGGGAGAACTTCACATATTTATATCTTTTGAATCCCAGTGATTCTATAGCAATTTTCCAGCTCTTAATCATATAGGCATGACGGTTTTGGTGAGAGGAATCAGGTGTGATTATTAAGAGTAAACCATGGAGTGCAAGAAGTTCATGGGCTTTCTTACAGCAGATCCAGCGTTGATAAGGGGCAGGAAAATAAGACAGCAGAAGGGAAAACACAACAATATGGAACAGTTCTCCTGGGAGTGAGTCAATGGGATTTTTTAGCTGTTTGAGAAAGGCGTCTATTGTATCTTGAGCGAGCTGGAGTGGCTGCTGCAACTGAAGATTGAGGAAATCACATTTATACACACTCTGCATAAAAGAAAAGACATTTGCAATATTATTTAATTGTAGTTCAGAAACTATCAAATCTTTGCCATGATAGTGCAAAATGTTCTTGCACAACAACTACGCAACAAAGTACAATGCCATAACTCATGCAATTTATATTTTGCACTGACCTTTTAAATCAACTGCACTGGATAATGAAACATAATGGCTAACAATGTAATGAAGTTTGCTGTTTCTAATTGTAAGATTCCAAAGGAATAAAATTCAGTAAATATGAAATAATGAAGAATCCATCAAACCAAAATGCCTTTGCTACCTCAAGTTCAATTAGAACATTTAATATTTGTACTACCCTATCCTTTACTTACATTTTGGAGCATCCTGTTTGCTAGTACGGAATTTAAAAAATAATAGATTTTAACATGTCAGTAAATCTATGCCAGTATAATAAATGCACTGGTGTGTAAATACAAAAAATCCTCAATTATCTATCAGAAAATTCTTCAGAGGGGAAAATAAACAACCTGCATCTCGTTAATCAGAAAATACACCAAATGCTGATTGTCTGCTTTGTCTTGACTTTAAGTTCCACCCATAAGTAAAAATTGGATTTCTGTATTAGGCTTTAAATGAGGATGTCTCAGTGGATTGAGTGGATACTGACTATGGGTACATTTACATTTTTTAAAAATGCTTGTTCAGGAAACGTGGTATATCACTAACAGCACCTGCTTAGAGAAACAGTAAATAAGCTTCTCTTTGATTTAAGAAAACTGTTCCCTTAGCACTTTGATAAACAGGGTTCTTCAATTTAACAGATTGCTTTGTGTTGCCCTTCCTCATTCTTCCCGTTACGATACACATTGCGAGAAAATGTCACCAATGTCCTTATGTAAAGGAGCAACAGATTTTAGTCAAGATCTTGGTCAGAACTCAATTATAACTTCTACTACATTCATTCATGGAGTCTTCAAAACTGATGGAGTCATACAAATTGATCACCAGAAATTCTAAAGGTGATCCTTTCAAACAGCGCATTTTGCGGTGGGAGGAATTGAACATGGAAAATTGTTCCTTTCTACCGCTAAATGCTGGATTTTCTGTTCGTTTTGAACACAGTGCACTTATAATTTAATAACACATGACTGAATGTCACAAAAATATAAATAGGTCTATGCCCTTCAGCCGCTCCTGCTTGCCCATTTAATAAGATCACAATTAATCCTTTATTTCAGCACCGTTTTCCTACATTAACCCCATTAGCCTCAATTTCCTGAATATTCGAACATCTATTGAGCTCCATTTTGAATATACTCAGTTAACTAATTATCCACAGCTCTTCTGGGTACAGAATTTCAAAGATCCATAATTTTCAACCCAGTTCTGAATGTCTAATCCCTTATTCTGAGTCTCTGAACCCTTATTGTGAACTCACAAGAAAGGGAAGCCCTATCCTGCATCTATCCTATTAATCACCGTGAGATTTTGTTTTTCCACAAAAACCTCCTCAGTGTTCTTATGATAGGTCATATCATATCCTATTAATACGACCTATCAAGTGTGACAGTGGGAAAGTGTGTATGGAACCGGAGGAAATAGCTACTACTACTACGTCGACTCAGGCCTAGGGGGCCGGCGTCAGACTCTCCACTTCTCCCTCTCCCTCATCGGTGTGTTCAGTTCATCTACATTAGCCGCGCCGCTGTCTTCTAGGAGCGTGTTGACCATGGTCTTGGGAGAGTGCCCAGGGTTCATCTTCCCGTGCTTAGGTTCCCATATGATGACTAGGCTGGCAGGTAGCTCAGGGTGGCATAGACAGTGCCCCGCTAAGTTGCAGTCTTCTCGCCTCAATTTTAGAGGTGAGCATCGGTAGGAGGAAATAGCAGAGGTAATTAATGAATACTTCAGTATTCACTACGGAAAAGGATCTCGATGATTGTAGTGATGACTTGCAGCGGACTGAAAAGCTTGAGCATGTAGTTATTAAGAAAGAGGATATACTGGAGCTTTTGGAAAGCATCAAGTTGGATAAGTCACCGGGACCAGATGAGATGTACCCCAGGCTACAGTGGGAGGTGAGGGAGGAGATTGCTGAGCCTCTGGCGATGATCTTTGAATCATCAATGGGGACGGGACAGGTTCTGGAGGATTGGAGGGTTGCAGATGTTGTTCCTTTATTCAAGAAAGGGAGTAGAGATAGCTCAGGAAATTATAGACCAGTGAGTCTTACTTCAGTGGTTGGTAAGTTGATGGAAAAGATCCTGAGAAGTAGGATTTATTAACATTTGGAGAGGTATAATATGATTAGGAATAGTCAGCATGGCTTTGTCAAGGGCAGGTCGTGCCTTACGAGCCTGATTGAATTTTTTGAGGATGTAACTAAACACATTGATGAAGGTACAGCAGTGGATGTAGTGTATATGGATTTCAGCAAGGCATTTGATAAGGCATCCCATCGAAGGCTTATTGAGAAAGTAAGGAGGCATGAGATCCAAGGGGACATTGCTTTGTGGACCCAGAACTGGCATAGAGTGGTTGTAGATGGGTCATATTCTGCATGGAGGTCAGTCACCAGTGGTGGCCTAAGGGATCAGTTCTTCATGATTTTTATAAATGACCTGGCTGAGGAAGTGAAGGGATGGGTGAGTAAGTTTGCTGATGACACAAAAGTTGGAGGTGTGAATAGTGTGGAGGGCTGTCAGAGGTTACAGCACGACACTGATAGAATGCAAAACTGGGCTGAGAAGTGGCAGATGGAGTTCAACTCAGATAAGTGTGAGGTGGTTCATTTTGGTGGGTCAAGTATGATTGCAGAATATAGTATTAATGGTAAGACTCTTGGCAGTGTGGAGGATCAGAGGGGTCTTGGGGTCTGAGTCCATAGGACGCTCAAAGCAGCTGCACAGGTTGACTCTGTGGTTAACGCGGCATACAGTGTATTGGCCTTCATTAATCATGGAATTGAATTTAGGAGCCAAGAGGTAATGTTGCAGCTATATAGGACCCTGGTCAGACCTCACTTGGAGTACTGTGCTCAGTTCTGGTTGCCTCACTACAGGAAGGACGTGGAAGCCATAGAAAGGGTGCAGAGGAGATTGCCTGGATTGGGGAGCATGCCTTATGAAAACAAGTTGAGTGAACTCGGCCTTTTCTCCTTGCAGCGATGGTCAGGGGCTTTTTCCCAGGGCTGAAATGGCTGCCACAAGAGGACACAGGTTTAAGGTGCTGGGGAGTAGGTACAGAGGAGATGATAGTGGTAAGTTTTTTTTACGCAGAGAGTGGTGAGTGTGTGGAATGGGCTGCCGGCAACAGTGGTGGAGGCGGATACGATAGGGTCTTTTAAGAGACTTTTGGATAGGTACATGGAGCTTAGAAAAATAGAGGGCTATGAGTAAGCCGAGTAATTTCTAAGGTAGGGACATGTTCAGCACAACTTTGTGGGCTGAAGGGCCTGTATTGTGCTGTAGGTTTTCTATGTTTCTATGTAACCAATCTTACAGAGATTTTCAAAGAAATCACCAGAAAAGTGGATGAAGGCAAGGTAGTGAAAGTTGTCTACATGGAATTTAGTAAGGTATTTGACAAGGTCCTGCATGGGAGGCAGGTCAAGAAGGTTCAGTTGCTCGGCATTCAGGATGAGGTAGTAAATTGGATTAGACGTTGGCTTTGTGGGAGAAGGATGCCTTTCTGTCTGGAGGTCTGTAACTAGTGGTGTGCCACAGGGATTGGTGCTGGGTCCTTTGTTGTTTGTAATCTATATCAAAGATCTGGATGATAATGTGGTTAACTGGATCATTACGGATGACACCAAGACTGGGGTGTAGCGGACAGTGAGGAAGGCTAACATGGCTTGCAGAGGGAGCTGCATCAGCTGTAAAAATGGCTGAAAAATGGCAGATGGAATAAAATGAACCTCTGCAGCTTCTTTTGGTCCTGTGCAGTAGCCCCTCCATACCAGACAGTGATGCAGCCTGTCAGAATGCTCTCCACGGTACATTTATGGAAGTTTTTGAGTGCATTTGTTGACATACCAAATCTCTTCAAACTCCTAATGAAGTATAGTCACTGCCTTGCCTTCTTTATAACTTCATCGAAATGTTGGGACCAGGTTAGATCCTCAGAAATCCTGACACCAAGGAACTTGCAACTGCTCACTCTCTCCACTTCTGATCCCTCTATGAGGATTGATATGTGATCCTTCGTCTTACCCTTCTTGAAGTCCACAATCAGCTCTTTTGAATACTGATGTTGAGTGTAAGGTTGTTGCTGTGACACCTCTCCACTATATCTCGCTCCTGTACGCCCTCTTGTCTCCATCTGAGAGTCTACCAAATCAAATTTATAGGTGGTATTTGAGTTATGTCTAGCCACACAGTCATGGGTATAGAGAGAGTAGAGCAGTGGGCTAAGCACACACCCGAGGTGCACCAGTGTTGATTGTCAGCGAGGAGATGTTATCACCAATCCGCAGTTTGTAGTCTTCCGGTTAGGAAGTCGAGGATCCAATTGCAGACGGAGCTACAGAGACCCAGGTTCTGTAACTTATCACTGAGGTCTGTAGGAATGATGGTGAAATGCTGAGCTATAGTCGATGAACAGCAACTGACGTAGGTGTTTGTATTGATCAGGTGGTCCAAGGCTGAGATTGTGTCTGCCGTTGACCTATCGTGGCAATAAGCAAATTGCAGTGGGTCCAAGTACTTGCTGAGGCAGGAATTCAGTCTAGTCATGACCAACATCTCAAAACATTTCATCACTGTAGATGTGAGTGCTACTGGGTGACAGTCACTAAGGCAGCTCACATTATTCTTCTTGGGTACTGGTTTAATTGTTGCCTTTTTGAAGCAAATGGGAACTTCCACCCATAGCAGTGAGAGGCTGAAAATGTCCCTGAATACTCCTGCCAGTTGGTTGGCACAAGTTTTCAGAGTCTTACCAGGTACTCCGTCAGGGCCTTCCACCTTGCGAGGGTTCACCCTCTTTAAAGACATACTAACATTGGCCTCTGAGACAGAGACCACAGGGTCACCAGGTGCAGCAGGGATCTTCACAGCTGCAGTTATATTTTCCCTTTCAAAGCAGGTATAGAAGGCATTGAATTCATCTGTTAGTGAAGCATCGCTGTCATTCAAGCTATTGGGTTTTGCTTTCTAGGAAATAATGTCTTTCAAACCCTGCTAGAGTTGTCAAACATCTGATGTCGCCTCCAACCTCGTTTGAAATTGTCTCTTCACCCTTGAGATAGTCCTCCTCAAGTCATACCTGGTTTTCTGGTACATATCTGGGTCACCAGCACTGAATGCCACAGATCTAGCTTTCAGCAGATGACGTACCTCCTGGTTCATCCACGGCTTTTGATCTGGGAATGTACAGCAAGTCTTTGTAGGCACACACTCATCCACACAGGTTTTACTGAAGTTGGTAACAAATGCAGCATACTCATCCAGATACAAAGGTGAATCCCTGAATACGGTGCAGACCATTGATTCAAAGCAGTCCTGTCGGAGCTCCTGTACTTCCCTTGTCCATACCATCTTGGTCCTCACTACTGGTGCTGCAGTCTTCAGTCTCTGCCTATACTCAGGGAGCAGAAGTACAGCCAGGTGATCAGACTTCCCAAAGTGAGGGCATGGAACAGCACGGTAAGCATTCTTGATGGTGGTATAGCAATGGTCCAGTGCGCTGTTTCCTCTGGTATTGCAAGTGATCTCTTGATGGTAATTGTTTAGTGATTTTTTTCAGATTGGCCTGGTTAAAATCCCCCAAAATGATGGTGAAGGGTGTTAGGGTGCGCTGTTTCGTGCATGTTGATCCCATTGCTCAGACCATCTAAAGCCTGATTGACATAGGCCTAAGGTGGAATGTATACTGCCACCAAAATGATCATAGAAATCTCCTGTGGTAGGTAAAATGGATGGCACTTAACTACAAGATATTCCAGATCTGGTGAGCAGAACTCAGACAGCACTGATATATTTGTGCACGAAGAGGAGTTGATCATGAGGCATACTCCTCCACTTCTGCTTTTGAGAGACTCAAAAGATCTATTCAGAATATCATAACTTTTATTGGGTCCAATACTCAGAACTCCAAAAAGGTTTTTGTTTGGCTGCAACAATTAACATTTCAGCCCTTTGGACACTCAAGATAATATTTTATTAGCCTTCTGATTGTTTCATGCAACCACTAAATTTATTTATATACATGACTAGCTAAAACACAGCTTCCAAACTTTTCATAATTTAATAAAATGGTCTAAAATTAAACATTTGTATCAAGTCCATGTTTTGAAATTCTTCTGTTTTTAACTTTAATACAAGTGCTTATATTAAAGTTACTTTCAGAATGAATCATGGTAATTTTTTGAAGCAAAGTAAATTACTCCCTAGATGCCACAAGTCATTTTAAACTCTGATTCAATTTAACCAGGATTGTATATTTGAAAATATGTTTCAATAAGATCTCTGGCTTACGTTGTTAAGATTTTTGTTCAAGTTGATCGTGTATATTTTGCCTGACATACACAGAAGTTAGTCATTTGTGTACAGCAAATATCATAATTTTCTAAGTGATAAAATAAATTCAATTTAATTAAAATCAATTCAAGCATTTGTTAATACTTAGCCTAATTTGTTCCAAGTTACAGAAACTTTTGGTTGATGGTGAAATCACCACCCTCTCAATTCCCTGAAATTCATTTGTTAACATGAATGGAACTGTAAAGAGAAGAGATGGCAGTGTGAAATCCTCTTGGCCTGGTTCTCAGTATTAAATTGATTAAAATTTGCTTCTGTGCTTTACGTGTTACCCAAGTCTCACAAACAAACAAATCTCTAACAAACAAATCATAATTTAAGATCTCCATCAGAAATCAATGTTAATCTAATTCCCAGAGAAATTTCCAGCACTCGCCTTCCCCTTTTTAATGATCAATGCTGGCTCTCAGTTATGCAACACTTCAATTTTAAAATAATAATCTTAGTTTTCAAACCCTCTCCCGACCAGTTTCTGCAATCACCTCCTTTCAGCAACCAATTTGAGTCTCATTATTATCCTTAAATTTAATTATTCCGCTAAAATAAAAGCGGAAAATGTTATAAACCCACTTAACTGGCAGCAGTAATAGATAAAATGTTAACATTTCAGGTCAATGATGTTCATCAGACCATTCTAAAGGATCAAAGATCTTTTACCGTTGAATTCTTTTCATCCGGGATTGACAATGTTAGTGGGTGTTAGCACTACCCTGATTGAACTGCACTAAAATCTAAGTGTACTCCAAAATAGAGGGCATGATTTTTAACAATTATATGGTTCATTGCAAAACTAAGAACATTCAAATTTGCTAAAAATATGTATTCAATAAAACTTCATTATACAATAAATTCCAAATTACATCCCCCGGGGCTCAAACTGGATGTTGATGTTGCCAGTTGGATTAAAGGCAAATAGTTTTTCATCACTCTAGTTCTGAAATTATTGAGCAGCCTTCTGAAATGAGGCACAGGGTTATTGTTAATAGCCATCTCTCTCAGAACTTAACATTAAACCTCATAAACTACAAAGCACATTAATTTATTTGTGGTAATATTACTTTAGGTGTTTTGCGTGTGAGTTAAATGTACCGTGTTGTGCAGCTTGGTCTGAAGGAACATTGCTTTGCTTGGCGGTATACATATGTACGGTTGAATGACAATGAACTGAACTTGAACTAATGCTTCACTCTGGACGAAAGGCATATCTTTATGTTCCTTCATTTTTCTTCAGTCAGACAGGATCCTTAATCATGTTGATGTCCTGCATATTTGTGCTCAGCTTTTTTTCCTTTCTCCCACGATCACAAGACCCACTTTGTCTTCATTTGGTATTACTTCAGCTTCCAAATTCCAAAGGTAATCCACTGGCAATTCTTGTACATCCACAACATCTAAGACTGCTATTTAAACCCAGGGGACTAGTAGTGCAAGTAGAAATGTAGCACCTGCCCCTTTGCCTCTTCCCTTCCCACCATCCAGTGCTCCCAACACACCTCTGATTAACTAGTACTTCTTTCAATTCAATCAACTCCATTCACTGCATAGGCTACATCTCTTTCTTTCTTTTTAAATCTTTTTATTGAATAAGTATACAAAAAGGTAAACCATATAAACATTAATACAATGTTAAAATATAATAAAATTCCAGAAGGTATCAATACCAAAAAAAATACTACAATGTAATTTAAACATAAAAAACCAAGATAACATAATAGTATACTAAATTTTATATATATATCAATGGAAAAAAAAGAAAAAAAAACCCCCAAAAAAAACCCACCGTGCAACTAACTAAAAGCAAAGCAAAGCAATGGGCTAACTTGAAACCAAAGAGTTAAACTTAAAATCACGTCCTCAATCCCGACCTCCATTAAAAACAGTGAAAAAAAACAAGAAGGGTATGTATTACATTAAATGAAAGTATCGAATAAAAGGTCCCCAAATCTGTTCAAATTTAAATGAAGAATCATAAAGGTTGCTTCTAATTTTCTCCAGATTCAAACATAAAATCGTCTGAGAGAACCAAAAAAAGGTAGTTGGAGCATTAAGCTCTTTCCAATGTTGTAAAATACATCTTTTCGCCATTAAAGTAAGAAATGCGATCATTCTACGGGCTGAAGGGGAAAGATTACTAGAAATTTTGGGAAGTCCAAAGATAGCAGTAATAGGGTGAGGAGAGATATCTATATTTAATACCTTAGAAATAATATTAAAAATATCTCTCCAAAAAGTTTCCAAAGTAGGACAAGACCAAAACATATGAGTTAAAGAGGCTATCTGCCCCGAACATCTATCACAAAAAGGATTAATATGCAAGTAAAAACGCGCTAACTTATCTTTGGACATATGTGCTCTATGAACCACTTTAAATTGAATTAGGGAATGTTTAGCACAAATAGAGGAAGTATTAACTAATTGTAAAATCTGCCCCCAATCATCCACAGAAATGGTAAGCCCCAATTCCTGTTCCCAATCTACCCTAATCTTATCAAATGGAGCTTTCCTAAGTTTCATAATAATATTATAAATCATAGCCGATGCACCTTTCTGACATGGATTGAGGTTAATTATCGAATCTAAAATATATGTAGGAGGAAGCATTGGAAAGGAAGAAAGTATAGTACTTAGGAAATTTCTAACTTGTAAATATCTAAAAAAATGTATTCTTGATAAATTATATTTATTAGATAATTGTTCAAAAGACATAAGGGAACCATCTAAAAATAAATCCAAAAACCGTAAAATACCCTTAGTCTTCCAGGTTTGAAAAGCGCGATCCGTAAAAGAGGGAGGAAAAAATATGTTACCTAAAATAGGAATCGTTAACCCGAATTGATTAAGATCAAAAAATTTTCTGAATTGAAACCAAATGCGCAAAGCATATTTAACTATCGGGTTAGAGACCTGCTTAAGGCGTTTCGAATCAAAAGGGAGAGAGGAGCCTAAAATAGAGCCAAGTGTATAACCCTGAACAGATTGTAGTTCCAATGCTACCCATTTAGGAATAGATAGTATATCCTGATCAAGTAACCAAAATTTCATATGTCGAATATTAATAGCCCAATAATAGAATCTAAAGTTAGGTAATGCTAAACCTCCATCTCTCTTAGCTTTCTGTAAATGTATTTTACCCAGTCTCGGATTCTTATTCTGCCAAATAAATGAAGAAATTTTAGAGTCAACTTTATCAAAGAAAGATTTTGGAACAAAAATTGGTAATGCCTGAAACACATATAAAAATTTTGGCAAAAAAAATCTTAACTGCATTAATACGACCAATCAAAGTTAAATATAAGGGAAACCATTTAGATGAGAGTTGAGTAATATGGTCTATTAATGGTAAAAAGTTAATCTTAAATAAATCTTTATATTTACAAGTAATTTTAATCCCAAGATAAGAAAAATAATTATCAATCAATTTAAATGGAAATTTATAATATAAGGGAAGATGTTTATTAATCGGAAAGAGTTCACTCTTACTAAGATTTAATTTATAACCTGAAAAAAAAAACAAATTGTGCTAATAACTCTAAAACAGCAGGAATGGATTTCTCAGGATTAGAAATATATAACAGTAAATCATCAGCATAGAGTGATAATTTATGGGACTTTAATCCCCGAGTTATCCCAGTAATATTTGAAGATTCTCGAATGGCAATTGCAAGAGGTTCTAATGCAATATCAAATAATAGGGGACTAAGAGGACAGCCTTGTCGAGTACCTCGAAAGAGAGGAAAAAAAGGTGAGTTTAAAGAGTTAGTACGGACCGAGGCTACAGGGGAATGATATAACAGTTTAATCCAGGATATAAATTTCAAGCTAAAATTAAACATTTCAAGCACCTTAAATAAATAGGGCCATTCTACTCTATCAAAAGCTTTCTCGGCGTCTAAAGAAATAACACACTCAGGAAATAACACACTCAGGAACATTTTGTGAGGGAGTATAAACAATATTTAACAATGTACGAATATTATAAAAAGAGTAACGACCTTTAATAAAACCCGTTTGGTCTTCTGAAATAATAGAAGGAAGTACTTTTTATAGTCTATTTGCTAATAACTTAGAAAAAACTTTAGAATCAACATTTAATAAAGATATTGGTCTATAAGATGCACATTGAGCAGGGTCTTTATCCTTCTTTAGTATTAAAGAAATTGACGCTCTATTAAAAGATTCAGGAAGTTTACCAAGTTTCAGAGAAGCCTCAAAGACCCTACAGAGCCAAGGGATCAATAAAGAAGCAAAACATTTATAAAATTCAACGGTAAACCCATCCGGGCCAGGAGCTTTCCCCAGATTCATAGAAAAAATAACATTCTTAATCTCATCCATAGTAATGGAAGTATCTAATATAGAAGACATATCCTGTGAAATCTTAGGGAAGTCTAACGTATCTAAAAAATCATTCATATATTTAGAATCTCGAGGAGACTCTGATTGATATAAAGAAGAATAAAAATCACAAAAGGTTTGATTAATCCCCACATAATCCAGTATCAATCGATCATTTTGGTCATAAATCTGATTGATTTGAGATTTAACATAATTAGATTTCAATTGATTAGCCAGCAGCTTGCCAATTTTGTCACTGGGAACATAAAATTCACTTCTTGTTTTCTTTAATTGGTTTACAATCGAGGACGATAGTAATAAACTGTGTTCCATTTGAAGTTCAGTTCTTTGTTTGTATAACTCCTCAGAAGGAGCCATAACATATTTCTTATCAATTTCTTTAATCTTGTCCACAATTGCCATCTCCTCCTGCTTCTGTTTCTTCCTCAAAGCAGCAGAATACGAAATAATCTGACCACGAATATAGGCTTTAAAAGTGTCCTAAAGAGTGTTAACTGAGATATCCTCTGTATGATTAATTGTAAAAAAAAGCTCAATCTGTTCATTCATAAAGTTAACAAAGTCCGAATCCTGAAGCAACAGCGAATTAAAACGCCATTGTCTATTATTTTGTATATTGGCCATAATTTTAATAGAAAGCTTAAGTGGAGCATGATCCGAAATGGTTATAGAATCATAATCACATTTAATCACTGAAGGAATAAGACAAGAATCAATAAAAAAATAATCAATTCTTGAATAGGAATGATGAACATGTGAAAAGAAGGAAAAATCTTTTTCCTGAGGATGCAGAAAACGCCAAATGTCCGTCGACCCAAAATCAGAAAGGAAAAAGTTAATCAAAGTTGCAGATTTATTAGGTAAGGTCCGTACAGGAGCCGAACGGTCCAAAGCTGGAGACAAACAGGTATTAAGATCTCCGCCCCAGATCAATGAAAACTCGTTCAAATTCGGAAACTGATTAAACAATGATTTATAAAATTCCGGACAATCCATATTAGGAGCATAAACATTAACTAAAACTACTTTTTTATTAAATAGTAAACCACTCACCAATAAAAATCTACCATTCGGATCAGAAATAATATCCTGTTGTATAAAAGTAACTGAGGAATCTATAAAAATAGAGACGCCTCGAATCTTAGCATTGGAGTTCGAATGAAATTGTTGCCCCTTCCAGAATTTAAAAAAACGTAGTCTGTCCCCCCTCCGTACATGGGTCTCTTGTAAAAATAAAATTTGTGCTTTAAGTCTCCGGAACACTTTAAACACTTTTTTCCTTTTAATAGGATGATTAAGACCGTTAGTATTCCAGGAGACAAAATTAATAATAGACTCCATAAATCCTAAAGTCAACCCACATCGAGGGGGATTGACGATAGGCTCGACCCACGAACCCGGAGAGGAAACAGAACGTACAAAAGATACCGGGAAAAAGGACGCAACCAGTACTTCAATAATGTATATAGCCCAAAGAGAAAAAAACTAAAACATGAAGCCCCTCCCACCACCCTCCGCCCCAAGACCCCAAGGCAAAATCTAAAGCAGACCCGCCGGAAAGAAGCAAGCGCTAAAACTACCCCCATGACTTCCGGTACACGCTCCCTAAAAAAAAGGTATAAATATGAAAAAGATCAGCTAATTGTAAAACAGTAAAAAAGTAAAAAAAAGGTAACTCAATTAAAATACACACACAACAGAACAAAAGCCAGAAAATATATATTAAAAAAAACCACAATAAACCCCAAACCCATGAATAAACAAAAAAACAAGAAAAAATAAGATTATTAACATAAACTAGTTATAAAAAGCAAAACAAAATAAAATTTTTTAAAAAACTACAAAATTTAAGGCCACACAGGAAATACGTAAGATGACAAACAGGAAGTAACCACCCAAAATCCCCTGGGAAAAGAAAGAAATGACACAGTTAAAAAGAAAGTTTAGCAACCATATTAAGAAATCAAAAAAATAAACTTTTCTGCCCAAATAGGGCATGAAAAAGTTAAAACCAACCAATTCACAGCCTCCGATCAACGGAGATAATAAAAAAAAATAGCAATTAAGATGTTGAAGGTGACAATTGATCCAGATAACTCTGGGCATCCGATGGAGAATCAAAAAAACGAAGGACTCCATCTGACATGCGAATCCTTAGACGTGCAGGGTACAGCAGCGCTGGTCTTAAATCCATCTTATAGAATTCCGACATCACAGATCTGTAGCGAACCCGTTGGTCCCAGATTGGTTTACTGAAATCTTCCACGAATCGGAACTTAAGATCCGAAAAATCAATGAAACCTTTAGATCGAGCGAATCGAAACAGTCTCTCCTTATCTTGAAAGTAATGAAAACGTAAAATAACATGCCTAGGTCTATCTGACCTAGACGAGTGTGATGGGATTCTGTGAACACGATCCAGTAGCGGTGGTTGGTCAGGAAATACAGTAGGGAATGCATCTTTTAAAAGTTGAGAAAAAAACTTCATGGGGTTGTTAGATTCAACAGCTTCACGCACCCCAATCATTCGTAAATTCTGCCGTCGCATCCTAGATTCCAAGTCAGAGTTTTTAAAAGTCAGAAAGTCAAGTTTCTTCTTCATTACATTAATTATTTCTTCGATTTTCCCCATCTTAAGCTCACTTTGTTGCGCAGATTTTTGAAGATCAGATATAGCCGACTGATGTTCCGCAATGGATGTTTGCATCTTATCGATTGAATCGGCAATTTTCTGGAGATTAATTGAGATCTCCGTATGAATCAGGTCCATAACAGAACCTGCAATTTCCGTACGAATCATCTCCCTAACAGAGGTTGAAATTTCCCTCTGAATTAACTCCGATATAGCTTTCAAAGTCACCGGTGATTCAGTCGGAGGAAAATCCATGCCTTTCGGTTTAACCGGAGGTTTACCATCCTTGCCGTTTTTCCCGTTCTTAGACATAGCAGATCTAAGTTTCATCCAGTTATCAGAGAGTTCAATTTAATTCAAAGTATTGTAAGAGTTGATACCTTAATGGTTAATTAAAGTATAGCTGATCATAGAAAAAAAACTCAGAGGTAATGGAGCGAGTCAAGAACGCGACTTCACTCCATGAGCGCTACCGGAAGTCCCCCTACATCTCTTCTATGGAGATAGAACACAGATTAGGTCTCTTTTGGAACTTTGCCACACCTACATGTATATAGTTGAATGACAATAAACTTGAACTTGGAAAGTTACAATGCAGAAACATCTGCATTCAGTGCATAAGGAGGAGGAGCTTAGGAGGAGTAATGGTGCCTAACGGAGACTCCTTTGCTTGCATCTTCGGAAACAAAATAGAGATATTGAAGATTTTCATCTTCAATATCTCTATTTTTCCCTTTCAGGGTTCTTTTGAAGACCCTGACCTGGAGTTACACGCTGACTACGGTTCTTTGCGGGAATGGGACCCGCTCTCAGGGTTTCACAGGGGCTTAGCCAAAGAGCTTAGCTCGCCTTCGGAGGACCAAGATCTCATGGCTCTAGAGACGGGCGGATCGAAGGTTGGTGTCACTGCAGGAGATTGCTGTGTCGTCGGGGAGTTGGAAGATCTACGGACGTGTACCCAGAGACCTGAGATCTTTGGGCACTGAGCTCGGAAAGAGCGGCGCAACGGACTTTTAACATCGTAAGCCACCAAGTTGTTTGTTCTGTCTCCCCCTTGCTGTAAAAATGGAGACACCTCTTTCTTCCTTTTTAGGGGGAGAGAGCCTGTGGTATGTCGAATTATCGGACTAACAAATAGTCCTTGGGTGACTGCAAATTTGTGTCTTTGATGTTGCTTTGCTCATGCTTGAGTGCTCGGTGGCAGGTGCCAATGCTTTTTTTTGCCGGTGGGGGGATTGTTGCTTGTTGCCGTTTATGCCTGGGTAGAAGGGGAGCTGTGGGGACTTTGGGGTTCGAACGTTTAACTATCATTCATTCTTGGTGGGCACTCCTCTATTTTTGTGGATGGTTGTGAAGAAAAAGCATTTCAGGTTGTATACATTTTTCTGACGTTAAATGTACCTATGAAACCTTTGATCCCGAGATTCTGATATCTATTACTTTAGTTCTTGGCCCCCTCTCAACCTGGATCTTCTCTCCACCATCTACCACATTCTACTAATGAAGCTCATTGTAAATTAAAGGAATAACACCCCAAATTTTATCCAGGCACGTTAGCATCTCTGGACTCAAGTTCACTCATTTGAGGTAATAATTTGGCTGTTCTCATTTACATTTCCTCCAGGCCCATCATGTCTCCCACTTGTGCACCCCCCCCTCCAACACCCCAACCATTGTTTAAGGAAATTATCTCCATGCAAAAATTGACATCATTCCAGAATCAACTTAATTATTGATGAAATTCTGGCTTCTTACACTTATGATCTTTGAAAGTGATTTTTAAAATAAAACTTCTTGAGCACAAGGATACAAATAGACATTTTAAAAGCTTCTAAATATGAAAAAAACAAATTTACACAAAATCAGAAAATGGTTCTCTTAAAACCATGCTCAGCTATGCAAAATTAAGTGAACCCCATGAGTAAGCAAAGTACAACATAACTGTTTTTTTGTATAATGCATATACTTTCAACTGTAAACAATTTAGCACTCAAAGGTAACAAATCACCCATCACTGTGCAGGTTCATGGAAGATTTTATATTAAACAACTTATAACTGAGTTTAAGAAAAAATATGCACAAACTCATTTAATAAAACAGGAATATTTTAAAGCATTTTTTTGCACCTGGATTACTTATTGTACCTAAAGCAGAAACTCTGCTGCACTAATTCTTTGAGACAGAAAATTTACACTTGAATACATTAAATTCAACTTCCACTTCCTTGTTCACACTTGTTTACATTCCTCTGGATTATTCTCTGCTCACAGAAATCCGCGCCCCAATTTAATATTATACAAACATCAAGGATTTATAAATATGCACACCAATGTTACTCCCTGGATGCTCACCAAGTTTTCAATGCAAACATACACTTGTCCACGTACAGTTAGTTAAGCAATAACCCAGGCATGCTTGGGAACTTAGCGGTGCTGAATTAGAAAAATTCCCCAGACTATCAGATGTTATTCCCACTACCAAAACTTCTTTTTCAAGAAGGTTATTGCGGTTTTTGTTTGAAGATGTTATATAATATAGCAATAAATATTCCAGTGAATGTGCGAAATACCATCTGGTGTGTCATTTGCTGAACCTTCAAGATTTCTGATTATATGGATAATGGATAAATAGAGTTTTACTCCATTATTACATTTCATTCATCTTCCAGGCATCTAGTTTGATATCCAACCATCCAACCCATGGAGGTATTTTTTTTAGAATGTGGGAATATGAAGTAGTGTTAAAATCTTTGTTTGAAAACCAGCTGAAATATATACCTCTTCGCCTCACTTGCCTATCACCTCCCCCGGTGCCCTTCCATCTTCTCTCACCCATGATCCTCTTTCCTCTCCTGTCAGATTCCTCTTCTCCAGCCCTTTACTGTTCCCACTTATCACCTCCCAGTTTCTTATTTCATTCCCCCCTTGCTCCACCGACCTGGTTTCATCTATCACCTTCTACCTTGCACTCTTTCCTCTCCCCCTACCTTTTTATTCTGGCATTTCCCCCCTTCCTTTCCAGCCTTGATGAAGGGTTGTTGACTGTTTATTCATTTTCACAGATGCTGCTGGACCTGCTAAGTTCCTCCTGCATTTTGTGTGCTCTGAATTATATCCGCTGTCACATCCCTCTGAAATAAACCTATAACCTTCAATAACAATTCCTACCTTGTGAGCTCTTTCTAGTGAAGTTCTATTCTTCAGAATGGGTGTTTGCTTCATTAAAAGTTAATTTATAGGAACACTACATAAGGTATAACTTACCTCCACAGCAGGCACAATATCAATGCCAACTGCTAGAAATTCATCAAACTTCAAAAATGGATTAAAACAGCTTCCAACATCCAGCAATCTGATCTTTCCTGAAAAGCATACTAAACTGGAAAATAAAACAGAGAATATCAAATTATTAGGATTTTGTACTTTCATAAAATATGTTTTTCACAAAAGAAGTTACTCTTCCAGCACGTTCCTTTTTATTCAGAGTCAGTAACTTCATTTAAAGGTATGGGGTCAAGCAACTAACACCAGTCATCCATGATGTAAGGCCAATAGACTGGATGTAAAGTGCCACCTGCTTGGTGCCAATTAACTTGACCAGCATGTCTTTGAGATGTGGAAGAAAATCAGAAACCTGAAGAAACCCATGTGGTCATAGGGAAACTGCAAATTCCAGACATCAGGATTGAATGTCAGATGACAGGATGGGGTGATGTAGCTAAGGCCACTGGTCTGCTGGGCACTGTGCCTCACAGTGATTGACCACAAAACTAAAATTAACTTCACATTAGGAGGGAGCAGAATAAGAGAAATCAACAAATTAAATATAGATTTAGAGAAAGCACGGGAGAGTACCTGAGGTGTGTTTGTTGAGGTGCAAGGATAAACAAAGAAAATAACATCATAGTGATCATAGAGACTTGGGTTAAAAAGATGGGAGGATTGTCACCAAATATTCTCAATTATACATGGTCAGGAAAGAAGGAAAAAAATAAAAATGCAGTGTGGCTTGTTGGGTAGTACTGGCTGAGCAAAATTGTGTTCTGGAAAAGCAATGTCCTCAACAGAGATTGAATCAATTTGACTAAAGTAAAGAACAGGAGACCATTACCAGTGAATAGTGGGGGAAAAGGCAGACAAACACCACAGAAAAGTAGCGGAGAAAAAAAAAATTGCAGTAGTGATAATGGCAATTAGCCAAATCAGGATTAAAATTAAGGCTTGGATAATATTAAAAGACAAACAAGGAAAGGGCATTCTGAAGTGTGTTAAGAACTGGTTCTGAGGAAGAACCCTTTTCTGCCTGTTACTGGAGAACGACATAGGCTAAGCAAGTTAAGTGTCTATGGAGGAAACACTCACACTCAAGAAACAGAACGCTAGTGACCAGGAGCATCCTGTAGATTACTGAACAGGCTCCTTAGTTTTACACCAAACAAACCTGGCATATACAGCATAGTTAGCCCTGTTCATTTGATTGTGGCTCTAGAAAAGGTAAAGAGGTAAAATTAGCTGATTATTTGTGTTTTTTTTTAAATTGCTCTGTTAATTAAAAGCTAGTTTCAACCAAAGTTCTATCAGTGGAGAAACGTACAACACCACTGAAAGGAGAATGTAATTATATCAAAGTCTGCAGTAGCACTTCCCACTACAGGTGTCCCCCGCTTTACGAACATTCGCTTTACGAACGTTCGCTTTACGCCACTTCACTTTTACGAAACACCTACATTACTTTATACTTTATTGCCGCCAAACAATTGATACTAGAACATACAATCATCATAGCGATATTTGATTCTGCGCTTTCTGCTCCCTGGATTACAAATTGGTAGTAAATATTAAAAATTTAAATTATAAATCATAAATAGAAAATAAAAAAATGGAAAGTAAGGTAGTGCAAAAAAACCGAGATGCAGGTCTGGATATTTGGAGGGTACGGCCCAGATCTGGGTCAGGATCCATTCAGCAGTCTTATCACAGTTGGAAAGAACCTACTTGTTTTCGCTAACCAAAAGAGGATTTTCGCTTTTACGATAAAAGACGCCCACTTTAAACTTGTGTTTACCCCGAGAAAGACTACCATAACCGTGAAGCCTTGCACGGGCAGGTGTGTGCGCATGAGTGTATGTGCCAATTTTTTTCTACAAATCAGTTTTGGATAAATCTTCCTGATTCTGTGAAGTGAAACTACACTGTACATACACTATTTCTACTTTATATAGGCCGTGTATTTATCATGGCATTCCTGCTTTTACTATATGCTAGTGTTATTTTAGGTTTTGTGCGCTATTTGGTATGATTTGGTAGGTTTGTTTTGGGTCTGGGAACGCTCAAAAATTTTTCCCATATAAATTAATGGTAATTGCTTCTTCGCTTTACGCCATTTTGGCTTACGAACAGTTTCATAGGAACGCTCTACCTTCGGATAGCGGGGTAAACCTGTATTCAGAATATCAGTACTGCTCTCTAATCTTTCCTTTCATCTCCATATTACCATATCTCTCATTCAGTTGATGAATTTAGTGTTTAACTCATGCCTAAAGCCATTCTGCAACACTACCGTCACTACTGTAACTACTCTACCTAGATAGGTTACTAAAGCTTTGCACAATCTAAATCACATCAAAGACACTGCAATCTACACACTTCTTTATGAACTAGCAAAACCAAAGGCTCATTTTTATTGTCAAAGTGTGCATGTACAATGTAACTCTGATATTCGTCTTCTCCAGATAGCTATGAAATACAGAAAAACTAAGATGCTGTTGAAAGAAAAGATATCAACTCCCGCCCCCGACACAAAAAAGAAAACGAAACAAAACTTGCAAACCCCAAAACACCCACTCCCTCTCTCGCACAAAAAACTAACAGATCACCCACATGGAAAACGGCAACTAGAACATCAAAACCCCTAAACCCTTCCCCCGCAGAAAAAACAGCGATAATAACATCAAACCTCTAACCTCCTCAAACCCCCAACCCCCCCCCACAAAAATAGATCACCCACACAGAGAAACACTAACAAGAATATCAGAACCCAAATCCCCAACTCCTCCCTCTCATAAAAAGTAACGTATCACCCACCCACTAACTGGCAACAAGAAAGGAAACATGAAAACTGAGGGAGACCGATACAAAGTACAGTCCACTAATCACACAAATCTCAGAATATCAAAAACATTTTCTCTCAACATTCAAGAAGAGTGGTTGCATGAAGTCAGTCCTTCCATGAAGAGCGATTGCCACATCAGGCCCGAACACCGCCAACACAGCTACCAACTGCTGTCTCCCTGTGGGCTCCATTGAGAGCGACCACTGACCTCCTCCACATTCACCTCAATGATTCAATCTTCCTTGATGCTTCCAAATGGAGTCACTCATGACCCCACGACCTGTCTCTGGTCTTTTCCATGAGCCAGCTTGTGTTCTTGGTCCTCTTTGGGACCCCATCTCTGGTGTTCTCCACGAGGCAGCTCATGCTCTCAGTCCTCCCTGGACACAGCAGAGCGCTAGACCAATCAATCAAATTCGGAATTGCACGCCACAGGTTCCAACAGTTTGCATAACACAATCAAGACAAAAAGAACAAACAGATGTAAGAAAAAGTAAAATAATTGAAGAGACTGGCTATCTGAAAGATGTCGCTTGCAGAGTCATTGTTCACTGGCGCCATCTTGAGTGGAAATGAAACTAAATGAAAATAATTACCCTAGTGCTCTGGTACTAATTACACCACAATTAGTTACAATTTATATTTCTTTCCCCTATTCTATTCCTATTGGCACACTATCCAAAATTTTAATCTTTTGAGAGTAAGTCTCCAAGTCAGGCTACAATAATACATTGATGAAATGCAGCAGGCACTTTTTAAAAAAATCATGTCTGCTTAAAACTATAAGGAATAAAATTCTTTGATAAATCTATCATTTCATTAAAAAATGCATTGAATGGAAGAGAAGTTGCACAACATTGAAAGTACAATAAAGCTAACATTATTTTTATCTAACCTCCACTAAAAATGCAAAGATGATTATTCTACAAAACAGGTCTTCCAAATAATGGGTTTTCAGGTACCCATCAACAGTGTTCTTAATAGGAATCAATCTATAGGAAATGTACTTGTGTGAGTGAGACAGTTGATGTATTTTCCTTCTTTCTTTCCCCAAAGTGGAATAGTTCAGCTCTAATACACATTTAAACCAATACTGTATCAGGAAACTCTTATAATCAGAGCATAATCACAATAAATCATGACAATCCATTATGAAATTATTCTTTTTATTTGGCAAAGCTAATAGACAAGCACTGTTTTAATAATATCACAATTCTACAACACTCTTGATTTATGTACATCTGATACTACTACAGTTCTGAGAGCTGAGATAAATGATGAATTTTATGCAAAACCTGAAGAGTCTACCACAGGAAAGACAAGTTGAGTCTGATGATGCATTGGGGGTTGATTGGGTGTTTGCACACTTCCTGAGCTTGGCCTCCACTTCTTCCTAAAGAGCTCAAAAGCTTCTCAGATGCTTCTCCATTCTGAGCAGCCTTAAACAAGGGATTTTCATCAGGATATAGACTTTTATTTCAGAAGCACAAGATATTTTTGAAGTGTTTTCTATCTTGCAGATTATCTATCCTCATGGAGCTCAGATTAAGTGTTTCAACAGTTTGGTGTCAAGCATGAGATTATGTGGTCAATATTAGAGAGTGATCAGTGCCTGGATGCTGGAAGAAGATATTGACATAGGCTTGCAATCATTGTCAACAGATTTTGTGCAAGCAATACAGGCAAGAAGATGAGAATCATGCCACTTAGTAAACATGAACTTTTGGGGGTTAAGTCCTGGTCTTTGAATATTTAACTGCAGTTGCACTGGTGCAGAGGAGGCTGTGGTGATAGATGGCTTTAACTTTTAACTGGTTGGGGTAGTGCTAAGGTTCCAGTAGAAGGACAAAAGATAAAGGGTATTCATCTCAAAAAACAAATCCTAATTGAAGAAATCTTCAACATGCTCCTTCTAGTGAGTACTGATTAACTCATTACCCTCAAACACGAGAAAATCTGCAGATGCTGGAAATTCAAGCAACACACACAAAATGTTGGTGGAATGCAGCAGGCCAGGCAGCATCTATCAGAAGAGGTACAATCAACATTTCGGGTCAAGACCGTTCGTCAGGACTAACGGAAAAAAGAGATAGTAAGAGATTTGAAAGTGGGAGGGGGAGGGGGAGACCCGAAATGATAGAAGGGGGAGGGATGAAGCCAAGAGCTGAGAAGTTGATTGGCAAAAGGGATACAAGGCTGGAGAAGGGGAGTATCGTGGGATGGAAGTCCTTGGAAGAAAGAAAGGGGAAGGGGAGCACCAGAGGAAGATGAAGAACAGGTAAGGAGTTATTGTGAGAGGGAAAGAGAGAATAAATAAATAAGAAATTAGGGATGGGGTAAGAAGGGGAGGAGGGGCATTAACGGAAGTTAGAGAAATCAATGTTCATGCCATCAGGTTGGAGGCTACCCAGACGGAATATAAGGTGTTGTTCCTCCAGCCTGAGTGTGGCTTCATCTCGACAGTAGAGGAGGCCATGGATTGACATATTGGAATGGGAATGGGATGTGGAATTAAAATGTGTGGCTACTGGGAAATCCTGCTTCCTCTGGCGGACCAGAGCGTAGATATTTAGTGAGGTGGTCTCCCAATCTGCGTTGGGTCTCACCAATATATAGAAGGCCACACCGGGAGCACCAGACACAGTATATCACATCAGCAGACTCACAGGTGAAGTGTCACCTCACCTGGAAGGACTGTCTGGGGCCCTGAATGGTGGTGAGGGAGGAAGTGTAAGGGCAAGTGTAGCACTTGTTCCGCTTACAAGGATAAGTGCCAGGAGGGAGATTGGTGGGGACGGATGGGGAGATGAATGGACCAGGGAGTCACATAGGGAGCAATCCCTGCAGAAAGCAGAAGCTGTGGGGGAGGGAAAGATGTGCTTGGTGGTGGGATCCCGTTGGAGATGGCGGAAGTTACGGAGAATTATATGTTGGACACGGAGGCTGGTGGGGTGGTAGGTGAGGACAAGAGGAACCCTATTCCTAGTGGGGTGGCGGGAAGATAGGGTGAGAGCAGATGTGCATGAAATGGGAGGTCAAGCTCACTTTGATGTTTAGTACTCAGTGAGAGTGAAATCTTACACTGTAGATAGTCTTGATGCATTGAAAGCTTGCCTGAAAAAAATCAATCAGCTGGACTCCTAAATTCTCTCTAGCCACAATCTGTTCGTTAGGTCAGGAGCTTCTTTCAAACTAGACCTTGCTTTCAAATACTTGTAGATCTGATTTCCCCTCCCCCAGCCCTCTTGAGTAATGATGTTTCCAGTAAAAGGTTATGATTTAGTAATTATTGAATCTCCTGTTCTCATCAAGTCAGATTTAGTGGTTTCTGGTGGAGAAACTGAAAATCCCTACACAACTGCTTCAGAAACTGCATTCAGGGTAGGCTCGGTTTTATGAACACAGTGTTGCTGTTTGACTACCTGATTGAATCACAACTTAAAAAAAAACAGGCTAACACAGTGAGCTGCTTGTAGTGGGGCTTGTTTCTATTAAGTCACACGCTGTTTAATTAGAAAGATGGCAGAGAGTCAAATTAATAGTGCTTTGGAATGACTATTCTGGTTGCTTACATAATCATTACCAGTTTGCTATTTTTAAAAATTTGTTTTGATCATTCACCTGCATCAAAGCAAAAGACAAGCTTAGCTTGTTGAGAAAGCCTGCAAACCCAGTAAAACAAAACAACCTGCACGTTGAAAGAAGGTAAGAGAAAAACATTTTTAGACAAGTTGCCTGTACTTTTCCATTTACTGCTAAATAGCCCCAATTAGATTTGCCATACCCTTATTTAAACTAAATCTTTGGACAACTGCGCATGCAACACCATATACCAAATTCCTGAATGTCTGAAGTGCCAAATCTGTATGTCCATTCCACTGCTAGACATCACATGGAGCCCAGTGGTTGTTGCTGAAATTCCCTAGAGTTCATGCTTGGGTAATTAACTCTGGAGAGGTTCGTAACCTCAGAGATTTTAATGAATATAGAACACAAGGGAAAATTTTTTACAGAGTCATAGAGTAATACAGCAAGGAACTAGACCCTTCGGTAAACTGTAGTGACTGTTGTGCATGAAAATCTCTGGAGATCAGCAGTTTCTCAGATACTCAAACCACCCTGTCTGGAGCCAACAATCATCCTAGGATCAAAATCATTTCTTTCCTATTTTGATGTTTGGTTTGAACAATTGAATCTCTTGACCATGCACTGAGATGCTGCTACTTGATTTGCTAATTAGATATTTACATCAAGTGCACCTAATAAAGTTGCCACTGAGTGTACGTCGTCCAGATGTAAATCTCTGAATGCAAGGGTGTTATTAGTTATTTGTACTATGTTTCAGGGGCTCAGGCAGCATCTACAACACTTTCTGAACAAGTTTTATTATGTACACATTTAGAAACAAGATAGTACTAGGCTATTATTAGCAACTGCACTTAGCTCGCAGCCCTTCAATAGAAAACATTTTCAGGTGTGTTATACACAAAATATAACCTTCCGATGATAGTCACCTTTCTAGATTAAGAAAGGTATCCTTGGCTTTGCTTAAACAGCTGAGCTTTAAGTAGAATCTTCATGGAGGAGATGTTAAGATCGAAAAGTTAGGCAATTGAAGGCATGTCTGCCAGTAGTGGGATAAAGAAAGGGATTGAAGTGGAATGCAGAAGTTCAAGGTTTTGGGGAGTTGTGCTTTGCAGGGGTTTCTAACCTTCTTTATGCTATGGAGCCTTACCATTAACTGAGGGGTCTGTAGACCCCAGGCAGGCAATCCCTACTTGTACAGGGATTATTGAGATAGTAAACCATGAAGAAAAGTAAACATGAAGATCCAAATATAATCTGGGAATTTTGGAAAATGTGAAGGAAAGACACGTAGATCAACAAGAAAAGTAACAACTGCTGTTGGCAGAATCTCAGATAGTTACGAGGAGGTGCACACAAGTGAGATGCATTAGATGGTTAAAGTGTTTTGTACAATAACCTTGCACTCAAGTTCAGTAAGACCAAGGAATTGATCGTGGACTTCAGGAAGGGGATGTCAGGAGAACATACACCAGATGTCATCTTGGGGGTCAGCAGCTTCGAATTTCTGGATTTCAACATCTCAGGGAATCTATTCTGGGCCCAAAATATTGATGAAATCGCAAAGAAGGCACGACAAAACTATATTTCCTTAGGAGTTTGAGGAGAATTCTCACAAATTTCTACAGATGTCCTGTGCAGAGCATTCTGACTGGTTGCATCACCGACTAGCCTGGAGGCTCCAATGCACCGGATCGAAAAAGCTCCAGTCAGTTGTAGACTCAGTCAGCTCCATCAGGAGCACAACTGTCCCCACCACTGAGGACATCTTCAAAAGGCAGTGCATCAAGAATGTAGCATCCATCAGTAAGGACCCTCACCATCCAGAATACGCACCTTCTAATTAGTACCATCAGAGTGGAGATACTGTATAAGAGCCTGATGATAAACACTCAACATTTTAGAAACATGTTTTTCCCCTCTGCCATCAGATTTCTAAACAGTCCATGAACACTATTTCATTATTTTGTTCTCTTTTTACACTATTTATATTTCTTATTGTAACCTACAGTAATTTTTTTATGTCTTGCACTTACTGCTGCTGAAAAGCAAATTTCATGGCATTTGTCAAGTGGTAATAAACCTGATTCTGATTTGAAACAAGTTGAATTTAAGGATATGTACCTTGGGTTTGGGTGGGTTAGAATTTATACAAGATGCTCAGATGTAGGTGAGAGTATCAGTAGCAGATAGCTTGAACAAGTACGAAGTTAGGTGATATTGTGGGAATTATTGTAACTCAGGGGATATTGGATGGAGCTCAGTTTGGGTAACACTGAAATATGAGGGTGCTGACTGCTTTACTTGAACAACAATTTTTATGTTGAATGATGGTAATTATTTACTTTGTGGTTAGTTTAAAGGCCTGATTGCCAAAATGAATTAGGGATTAAATCTGTCTGCATTTTCTCAGAGCCTCATGTTCATTGGCTGCAACAACCGAAAATATCAACTAGGTTCTACTGTTCCACAGGACCTCAGGGCAAACCTGCTATGAAGTTTCTGCCTATGACTCCTTTCTGCAAGTAAGTAGCAAGATTAGCAATCCACTGAGAAAAATATTACCTCGTGTAATATTAACAACCCCTCACTTAAGTAACATCTATGACTGAGGGAATTCTTAAATACTCCAAGATTTAGCATCACTTAAATATAAATTGAAAAATTTACTTTAAATTTGCCCTCCATGTGATTAAGGATTTTAAAACACTTTGGCTCTAAATTATTATTGTATTAGTGAACATCCCTTATTTAAGAAAGGACGTGCTTCCATTGGAGAGCGTCCCATGGAAGTTGACAAGAATGATCCCAGGAATGAAAGGGTTAACATATCATGACTCTGGCCCTGTACTTGTTGGAGTTTAGAAGAACCAAGGAAATGCCATTGAAACCTATTGAATATTGAAAGGCCTAAATGGAGTGGACGTGGAGAAAATGTTTCCTATAGTGAGGGAGTCCAAGACCAGAGGGCACAGCCTCAGAATAGGAAGATGTCCCTTTAGATCATAGAGGAGGAGGAATTTCTTTAGCCAGAGGGGATTTCTTTACCACAAGATGACCCTGGAGAGCAAGTCATTGGGTATATTTAAAGTGGAAGTTGATAGGTTCTTCATTAGTAAGGGCATCAAAGATTATGGGAAGAAAACAGAAGAATGGGGTTGAGAGGGATAATAAATTAGCCATGATGGAATGGTGGAGCAGACTTGATGGGCTGAATGGCCTAATTCTGTTCCTAAGTCTTATAGTGAATATCAACCACAGTATCGTCACATCTGTCTCGAAATCAGGAAAGGAAATTGCCCAATCTGGATTATATTTCAGAAACACAACTGCCCTCTGAAGTGTTCTATTAAGCCATTGTGTATGATAATCACTGTGTAGAAACAGAATAAGGCCCTTTATTAGAACAACCACAGTTGATCATGGGCAGTTAAGGATAGGCAATAAATGCCTACCTCTATTGGCTTTGAACCACTGTATGTTGAAGGGGAAACACTACAAAAACAGAAAAGGAACACATTTTCTTTCATTTAAGAACACATCATTGTCACTTTAACATCCTATGAACTTTCATTAACTTAAAAATCAATACTTTGATGACATGTTAACATGAAAATCCCTGGTTTATATTTCTGCAACACCGTTAATCACATAGAACATGGTCAGCATATCGTATAAACAAATGTTAGATTAGTTATAACTTGTTTATAATCTGTGACTGCTCATTAACAACGTTGTACATCTCAATTCTAAATAAAGCATCTCCCCAGAACACATAATACAGGCACTCAACATGATATTAAATAAACAATATGAAAATGTTACGGAAAATTTATATGTGAAAGAAAATAACTAACATAATACTACTTATTCACTGATTAATTCAAAAGTAAGACTTACAGCACCAGATATTTAAAGACAGGCTGACAGAAACTCAAAACTATGCTAGAAAATGCATAAATATCAATGAATCGATATAAAGGGACTAGAGGAAATAATAAAAGTTTAAAATATTAGCATTTGTAAAATTAAGTACTGCAAACTCCTATTTGCTATTAGCTTAGCCACTGGCAGCTTAAAGCGGTGTTAAATCCTAAATAAAGGTTTTGGAAACAAAATGTTTCCAATGAACAGTTGCATAAGAATATAGAAATAACAGCAAGAATAGGATAAAACTACATGGAGCCCGCTTCACCATTTAATATTATTGATTATTTCATCCTATTTTCAATCATTTGTATATATTTATCAATTTCAGCACTCACTTGACAGTTGAGCATCCATAATAGAATTTTGTTTTGAGACCAGTCCCTTTTGTTTGGACCATCCAAAGAAAAATAGCTTAATATTTTACCCTGCCCATTCTCAGAACACCATGGTAACCTTTATGAGATAATTTATCTTTCTTTTAAATTCTAGTGAGTAAAAGGCTATTCCATTCCAATGCCATTCAAAAGCTCAGTCCTCATAATACTTAAGCAGAAGACTCCAGATCTGGTCCCATCAAAGCCCTGTGCACAATGGCAAAACAGCTTCTGCACTTTAATGCTTTGTCACAGCAAGCAAACTATTGACTTGAAAATGTTTACTGTGCTTACATGCCAACTTTCAGCATTTTATCTCCGAACACTCCAACGTTGACCTGTTTCTCACTATTTGAAAAATTATCTTTTATTACTCCTAAGTATTAATGTCATACTTTCCCACATTACTAGCAAAGGTCCATATTAGGGTAGAAAGTAGAATTTTTCAAAAACTGAAGAGCTAAGATTTAAGGTGAGAGGAATGAGATTTTAAAGAGGAACTGAGTAGAATTGGTATCTGGAGCATACTGTCAAAGGTAGTGAAAACAGATACAACCACTACGTTTAAAAAGCACTTTAACAAGTGCTTAAGTAGGTGTTAACTTTCATATTCTGTTCTCTATTTCTTCATATACAACTGGTGCTTAACAATCCCTCAGTCCTCAGGCTACAATCCTTGTTTCAATATTGTAAGCTGAAAATTTTTTCTACATTCTTTAACTCAACCTCTATAATATGCAATTAATTATTTTGCTAATGATAATTCAACAATAGACATCACTATACAGGCAACTCCCACATGACTAGTTTAGGTAATATGTAAATGTGAAGATATCTACAAGTGCCTAGAGTTGAGTTTAATTTTTTTTCAATTTCTTCTATTAATCAACTTCAGCAAAAATTTGAATTACAGAAATACCTTCTTCCACACAATTCTGATATACAGGAATACACTATTTTAATATATTGTCAAAATCCATAACATCTCCAATGAGTCCACCCTGAAGTTATTTTTTACTAACAGTAATTCGGAATACATATTTCTCACCATTAAAACACATTGCATAAATGAGCACAATTCCAAGGAATTGTTAAACAGCTTCATCCCAGCAGCACTTGTAAGTCATCAAAATTTCAGTAGTATACCGCAGTTTTTTTAAATAGTCGATTTACGTCACTTACTTCGCAATAGCAGTATCCAGACCCGTCACTACACCATTAGTGGCAGAATGATCATCGTTCTTTTCAGACGTTTGCATACTGAACATTGGAGTAGCCATGGCAATAGCAAGACGAGCTCTTTTCTCATCTTTTTCAAGTACTCTCTTCATTCCGCCATTCAGAAAATATTCTTGACAAACACTATAAAAGGAAAAACTGATCAGCCTCCAGCACTTTTTTTGTGCCTTCACATACGGTAAAAGTCAAAGTTTTATTAAGGTTCACTAATATTTTTCATTTGCAGACTATTTCATACCCTCCTATCAAAGGATCGTTTATTTTAATATATTCTTCATGCCCATGCAACTTCAGGCATGAAGGGTGAGAGGGTGAGATTCAATGAAAATGTTGTCCTTGGATCCATAATGACTGTGAAATTTCACTGTTATTTAGTCTGGCTTTAAACATGTCTTGGCATAACTTGGATTTACTGAAAACAAGCTTGTAAGCATGACAATGAAAACAAAAAAAAAAGAGGAAATACACAACAGAATAGGAGATGACTTGAACACACAATTTACAGGTAATTTCTAATATTCTAATGAACAAGATTTTTTTCAGAAGATTTGATTAATACTAAAAGTTCAAGGAAAGCTATAAATGAGTTAGATTTCAGACATTTGAATATTCAACTATCATAGCCTCAGGTTTAGTTCTTCTTATAAATCTGTCCTAGACATTTTTAACAATAGATAGTTCATTTGAATTTCTACTCTAAAGCAAAAAAATATAATTTGAACAATGAACTTTAAAGTTTAAATATCGTACTTTATGTTTAAATCTTTCTACCTGAAAAGCCTCAAGTGAGCAGATATGCCCCAGTTTCAGCTATCAGCACTCCTCTTCCCACCCCCATTACTGATTATATACTCCTGTTGCTGATGCTTTACATAAGTGAAACAGCTCCAAGCCAGAATAACAAGTAGCTTTAACAGGCGATGTGGTGATGTCATGCGAAATGCAAACCAGAATCCAATAAACAGATAAAAAGAAATACAAATATGATTCAGATTCATTTATTCATCATATATACATCCAAACCCAGTAAAATGTGTTGTTTGCTTTAATAACCAACACAACCTAAAGATGTGCTGGAGACAGCCCACAAGTGTTGCCACACATTCTGGTGCCAACATCGCATGCCCACAATATTCAGCAGAACAACAGCAACAAAATCAGCTCCCTTCCTCCCTTACATCCACCCACCCAACCAAACAGACAGTGATCCAACCCCAGGACAGGCTGCCTCCCCGCCTCTAGCCTCACAGACATCAGACCTCCAATTTCACCAGTGGATTTGCAGACGCAGGGCTTTGGCCATTGGCCTCAACTTCAACCGACCTTAGGACTTGGACCTTCGGTATCAATCCCAGGACTTGCTGATGCGGGACCCCAACTCCAGGCCTCAAACTCTGCACTTGCCAACTGGGCGGGGTGGGGGGGGGTGTCATCAGCTCTTGTGCCTCCTGCCTGCATGGACCTCTGATTCTGCTGATCCCACGGGAGACTCGCTTAGCTGAGCTGGGGATGGGGACTCTCACTGGTCTTTGCTCACAGCACATGCTGGCTTGACATCTGTCCATGGATATCCTCCATCCGTGCTGTCACTGGTCTTTGAATGTGGAGTGGAGACCTAGAACTAGACTCCAGCCTGACCTCTTACTCTCCTAAATCTAGTCATCTGTGTCCCTAAATCCTCACCTGACCCCCAATTCCCTTTCCTGTCCCCAAAACCATCCTTACGAACCAAAAAAGCAACTAAGTTTTTTGTTACAACAATCTCAGTAATCACTATGACAAAAACATTCGGTTTCCACTGTGATGAGTTTGATCTGTTTCTTCCTTATCATTATGGAGCATTTTGAAGAAAAATGACGAAATGATTCATTTGTGACTCACTGATCAATGTTAGAGGTTTACCAGTTAGTACTTTTTTTTGGAAAGAGGCAGCTATGCCTGCTAATTGAATGTCACATTTGCATTTAAATTTAAATTATTTAATTGTACGAATTAAGCTATTGGTATAAAATGACACTGGAGTATTTTGTGAGCAATTCAAATTAGTCACCAAATTGAACTAAGTGACTTTAAATTAACTTAAGTAGTCTGCATAATAAAATGAGTCAGATGAACCATGGGAAAGCAACATCAATATTGCAGTAGGTCAGGGCTTCAGAAGAGTCTGCTGCACAGCTGTTGCACTCCTTGTGACAATACATTGCACCTCAGTACTCCTTTTGCAAATTCAATGGTGTTTTAAACTATAAGCATGCTAAATGTTTGTATTTCAATTTAAAAAAGCAAGGGGTATAAACCATATGTTGAAAAGTTTCATTGCTTGAACATAGAATATCAATTCCCTGCGGAAGTAATTTCCAAATGATTAGACTATACATTTACAACAGCATCAGAAGTCCCACTAGTACTAAATATGGTAATAGGATTCAATATGAAACCATTTGAGCACACTCCTTTCATAGGTCTTCCTTAAGTCTACTTGCTGCACGCTTTCCTGTAATGGAAAAATCTTTTGCCCGTATGTAGATCCATGACACTACTGGGATCATTAATTATTACAAGAAGTAAACAATGGAATCCAGTGTGAGCTGTCCAATTGGATACAAAATTGGCTTGGTGGAAGAAGCCAGAGGGTGGTAGTGGTGGGCTGTTTTTCCAGATTGATAGAGTGCTTCAAAGATGAGTGCTGGATCCCCTGTTGTTTGCCATGTACATTAACAATCTGAATGTGAATGTAGGTGGCATCATTAATAAGTTTGTAGATGACACCAAAATCAGTGAAGTGGACAATGAAGAACCCCAAAGTTACTAAGGGATCTGCAGTACATCAGCTGTGAAAGTGGGAAAAAGATTGGTAACACACTCAAATGCTGGAGGAGCTCAGCAGGTCAGGATTCAATGAAGGAGCTCGGCCCAAAATATTGATTGTTTATTCCTCTTCATAGGTGTTGCCTGACCTGCTGAGTTCCTCCAGCATTTGTGTGTGTGGCTCTGAGTTTTCAGCATCTGCAGAAACTCTTGTACTAAGAATTGGCAGATGGAATTTAGGGGATAGGTTTAAGATGAAAGGAGAAAGATTTAAAGAGAGATTGATGGGCAAGTTTTTCCTCACAGTTACATGGAACAAGCTGTCAGAGGAAGTATTAGAAGCTGGTACAATTGCAATATTTTAAAAATATTTATTTTATTTTTTTATTTTAGAGATACAGCACACAGTAGGCTCTTGCATTCCTTTGAGCCACATTGCCCCAGCAACCCCTGACAAACCTGATTAATCTTAACGTACTCACAGGACAATTTTACAATGACCAATTAACCTACCCAGTATGCCTTTGGACTGAGAGGGGAAACTGGTGCACCTGAGGAAAACCCATCATTCCACAGGGAGGACACACACAGGCTCCTTACAGAACCATGCCGGAATTGACCTCGGAAACGTCCCAAGCTGTAAGAGCGTTGCATTAATTGCTAATGCTACCTATTTAGAAAGGTCCACTAATAGGACAAGGTTTAGAGGGATAAGGGCCAATACATGTAAATGGATCTAGCTCAGAGAGGCACCTTGGTCAGCATGGATTGAAGAAACTGTTTCTGTGATTTATACGTCTATGTCTCTCAGACGCTATTCATTACACACATCAACAATTTGGTTCCAAAAAAAGCACAATAGCTCGCCAATATAATTATAGAACACTGTCTAACTGATCCCATCTATTACCTTTATATTTCAGACCTGCTAACTTGTGTAAAGATCAAGCAAAATTTCAGGTACTTACTGGTAACATAGAATGTTGAAGATTAGAAATGAACAATAAATCTCTAGTTGTTTTAATAGATTGGAATTTGAAACAATGAACTTAGGACAAAATTGATGAAAATATATGAATGAGCAATAAAATAGCTGAGCTGAGGAATTGTTGACAGACTACCCTTGATAAAAAAAACATCTTTTATTTATAAGTTCTACAGTCTGAAATAGCATAATTACCTTACTTTCTTCATTATTTCAGGAACTCTGGCCATACATTTACCTATTATTTAAAAATTATTGGTACAAGAACAGATTCCTTCAACACTTGGTGTATAACACTTGTTACGTACCCCGTAACTGGGTTGCCAAACCAGCAGAAATGGAACGCTCATTGGAGTCTGCAATTACTAGGAACTAATAAAGTTTTATTAAATTAGTAAGTAATACAGTACTCTAATCGTAAGGATATAAATGTAACAGGTTAGCAATACTAATACACACATATGCACAGAATTAGCGTAATAGGAATCAACCAAGCTCTATCACAGTCTATGGGTAAAATGATCAGTCTTAAGTGAAGCAGAGTTCAGTTCAGTTTAGTGCAGTTCGAAGTAGTTGCTATTGTTCCGTTGGAGAGAGAGAGGGAGAGAGAGAGAGTGGGAGATGCAACTGGTTTCAGGCAGACCTTTTGATGTCTTCGCAGTTGGTTTCGGGCAGACCTTTTGATGTCTTCTAATCCCGCTGTGGTCACCAACTGTGACCCCTCCGTTCTGGATACGATCGTTCTTCCGCGGTGAACCCAGCACCCAGGCAAGGGCGGACATACACCCCAGGTTCCCACCGATCGTACCTTTACACCCTATGAGCCTCTGATCGGTTCCCGCAAACCGGTCCCCCAAACTCCCACCACTTGTGGGGGCACACTGCTCTTTCCAGGGTCTCGTGGCGTGTCTCGTGCCATAGCAAACCTGCTCCTTTTATCCCCCTGCTGGGGTATCACCTGTCCATCAAACTTCAAACAGTTCAGGTTCAAAGCAACCGGTCTGTCAATATCTAAATTGTGTTTCTTTCCCGTTAATCCCTCTCTTCACTCTCATTAGCATTTTGAATGTTTCTCCACTGTCTTCCATTATCTCTTTCATTAGCATCATCTGTCCGGTAACTCTGCTTGGCGTCACACATGACACCCCCACCCTTAAAAGGATTTTTACCGGGGTAAAAATTATGGGCATGAATGCACATTATAAGATACACACTAATATACAGGTAGTCATCAGCTATTCGGTTAATACAGAGAACTTTAAGTTTTAACACCTTGATAGACAATGTCCGTTCCTTTTATGTTTTATCTTGTGACAAGAATACACATAGATTAAGATGTAGCTGGCCTGGGCTGGCACCAGTGGAATCAGCAGTTGGTCTGCCACCTGCCTTCAGGAGAGAGAGAGATAAGGAAAACAATGGAGCAGCATTTGGAGATGTGTTATGAAGGGATGGGAGAGAGAGTAACAGAAAGAGAGCTGTCAAGAGCAGCTCCCTCTTTGAACCCTGAACTGTTTGAAGTGATGGACAGGCGATACCCCAACAGGGGGATAAAAAGGGACAGGTTCACTAAGGCAGGACACACACGACACCCCGAGGTAACGAGACCCTGGAAGCGGTGTGTCTCTCACAAGTCAGTGGGAAGTTCTTGGACGGCTGATCGCGGGATCAAGCCATAGACGCACAGGGTGGAAAGGCACGATCGGCGGGAACCTGGTGTGTGTCCACCCTTGCCTGGGTGCCGGGTTCACCGCAGAGAAACGATCGCATCTGGAAATGGAGGGGTCACGGTCGGTGACCTCAGATGACATCACAAAGGACTCGCCCGAAAGCTGACTGTGAAGGTCTGTGTGGAAGCCTTGAATATTCATTCGTTTTGCTCTCTCTCTCCTTCCCCCCACTGTCCATCGCCACGGCAGCGATTACTGCGAACTGAACTGAACTAAATTGAACTGAACTTTGCGTCACTTTGAAACTGGTCATTTACCCCTAGACAACGATAGAGCTTGATTGATCCTGTTATCTGAATTCTGTGTACATGTATGTTTATCATTGCTGAACTGTTGCATTCATTATCCTTTTGATTAGAGTACTGTGTTGCTTGTTTCTTTAATAAAACTTTCTTAGTTCTAGTAATCCAGACTCCAACTGAGTGATCCATTTCTGCTGGTTTGGCAACCCAGTTACGGGGTACGTAACAATTTTAATATCAAATTCCTGTAAGACCAGGCTCCAACTTAGTAAGCGTTTGTTTTTATCCTTCATTGTGGCCAAAAACACTAATGGGTTGTGATTAGTGTAAATTATCAGTGGTTTCCGTGCCGGACAAATATAAACCTCAAAATGCTGTAATGCTAGTGTGATTGCCAGTAATTCCTTCTCCACAGTGGAATAATTTCTCTGATGGACATTAAACTTCTTAGAAAAATAAGCCACTGGGTGTTCAATCTCCTCTTTGTCTGTCTGCAACAGCACCGCCCCTGCCGCTTCGTCGCTAGCATCTGTTACTAGGGAGAAGGGTTTTGAAAAGTCAGGCGCATTCAATACAGAGTGGTGACACAGAATCGCCTTCAGACTCTCGAAGGCTTGTTGACACAGATCATTCCACACAAACTTCGCATTCTTCGGTAAGAGCTTAGTAAGAAGGAGGGTAATATCCGCAAAGTTTTTGCAAAACTTCCGATAGTACTCCACCATCCCCAAGAACCTTTTCAGGGCTCTCTTGTCCGTCGGGATGGGAACTTCAGAGATAGCCTGCACCTTAGCCTGCATCGGTGCCAGCTGCCCCTGTCCTACCTTAGTCATCGTCATAGTCATACTTTATTGATCCCGGGGGAAACTGGTTTTCATTACAGTTGCACCATAAATAATAAATAGTAATAGAACCATAATAGTTAAATAGTAATATGTAAATTATGCCAGTAAATTATGAAATAAGTCCAGGACCAGCCTATTGGCTCAGGATGTCTGACCTTCCAAGGGAGGAGTTGTAAAGTTTGATGGCCACAGGCAGGAATGACTTCCTATGACGCTCTGTGCTGCATCTCGGTGGAATGAGTGAGCTGAATGTACTCCTGTGCCCAACCAGTATATTCTGTAGTGGATGGGAAACATTGACCAAGATGGCATGCAACTTAGACAGCATCCTCTTTTCAGACACCACTGTGAGAGAGTCCAGTTCCATCCCCACAACATCACTGGCCTTACGAATGAGTTTGTTGATTCTGTTGGTGTCTGCCACCCTCAGCCTGCTGCCCCAGCACACAACAGCAAACAGGATAGCACTGGCCACCACAGACTCGTAGAACATCCTCAGGATTGTCCGGCAGATGTTAAAGGACCTCAGTCTCCTCAGGAAATAGGGACGGTTCTGACCCTTCTTGTAGACAGCCTCAGTGTTCTTTGACCAGTCCAGTTTATTGTCAATTCATATCCCCAGGTATTTGTAATCCTCCACCATGTCCACACTGACCCACTGGAAGGAAACAGAGGTCACTGGTACCTTAGCTCTCCTCAGGTCAACCACCAGCTCCTTAGTCTTTTTCACATTAAGCTGCAGATAATTCTGCTCACACCATGTGACAAAGTTTCCTACCGTAGCCCTGTACTCAGCCTCATCTCCCTTGCTGATGCATCCAACTATGGCAGAGACATCCGAAAACTTCTGAAGATGACAAGACTCTGTGCAGTAGTTGTAGTCCGAGGTGTAAATGGTGAAGAGAAAGGGAGACAAGACAGTCCCCTGTGGAGCCCCAGTGCTGCTGATCACTCTGTCGGACACACAGTGTTGCAAGCACACATGGCTGAACTCACTTTTTGCGAGGTTCACTGTCAGGTTGGCTTCAGACAGCCATTTAAACAGTTCCTCTACTGCCACAATGTGCTCCTCCCACGTGTCACTCCAGATAACTAAATCGTCAATATACGCTTCTGCGTTATTTAAGCTTTTTATCACTGAATTAATCATCCTTTGGAAGGTCCCTGGGGCGTTTATCATGCCAAAAGGTAAAACATTATACTCGTATAACCTGGATGGAGTGACAAATGTTGAGATTTCTCTAGCCCGGTCGGTTAAAGGAATGCACCAGTACCCTTTTAGCAAATTGATCTTTGTGATGTACTTAGCTCTCCCCACTTTATCGATGCAATCATCTGCCCTTGGTATGGGGTAAGCATCAGTTTTTGTGATGGCATTCACCTTTCTGTAATCTGTACAGAATCGTATGCTCCCATCGGCTTTCGGGACAACCACACAGGGAGACGCCCATTCCGATTTGGATGGCCTAATAATACCTGTGGCTAGCATGTGTTCAATTTCTTTCTCCACTAGCTTGCCATTCTCCAAGTTCATCCTATAGGGGTGTTGCTTAATAGGCTGGTCTGATGTGACAACATCACGTACCGTCCCCTTGCATCGCTTCGGGACATCCAGGCATACATCTGCATGCCGGTTAATTAGCTTTATCAGCGGCTCACTCTGCTCAGGGGTTAAGTGAGAGACCTTATCAGCAAAGTTGGCCAAAACAATAGAGTTCTCCAATCCGGTCGGCACCATATTTATCTTTTCAAGATGGGTTTTCCCCTTATCATTTGGCACCCCAGCCTCATTAATTTTCGTGATAACACCAACTAGATCTGCTTTCTGATTGTGGTAAGCTTTTAACATATTAACGTGTACTAATTGGGTTGGCTTACATCTGTCCGGCGTTTTGATAACATAATTCAAAGAGTCTATCTTTTTAATCACTTTGTACAGACCGTGGAATCTCACCTGGAGGGGGTTGGTTACCACTGGAAACAGAACTAAGACCCTTTCGCAAACTTGAAACACTTGTTCGCGGGCAGGTCTATCATACCACTGTTTCATTTTAGTTTGGGAGTGTCGTAGATTTTCTTTGGCAAGGTCACAGATCCTTTTAAGCCTCTCAAGAAATTTTAAAACATAGTCAATCACATTGACTTGTACTGCCGGACTGGACCATTGCTCTTTCAGTAAGATAGATAGATAGATAGATAGATACACTTTATTAATCCCGAGGGAAATTTGATTTCATTACAGTCGCACCAACCAAGAATAGAGCGTAAATATAGCAATACAAAAAAACCCCAACAAATAAACAACAAAATGCAAACTATGCCAGACGGAAAATAAGTCCAGGACCAGTCTATTTGGCTCAAGGTGTCTGACCCTCCACGGGAAGAGCTGCACGTTCGATGGCCACAGGCAGGAACGACCTCCCGTGCCGCCAAGTGTTGTATCATGGTGGAATGTAGCCGAAGTCCAACAGTAAAAAGTTCAATATCCAGTCTGCAAACACATTCCTCAATCGTAATATGCCCCAGATTGCACCATCCTTTGTTAGCCAGAACAGTAAGCACCCAACTCCTTTACGCTTACCGCTCTCAGCGCACTTCCGGTCAGGTGGAACGGTATTACCCACCGAACTCCTCTTCTCCAAAAGTCTCTGTTGCCTCGACCCGGTCCTCTTTCCTCGGCTTTGTGATCCCCCTCTGCATCTTCTGTGTGTTTTCCTCCGGAGTTCAGCAGGGGTGTCTGCTGCTCTGCTCGCTAAACCGGCCGGCATTTGCTGGTCCTTGGAATACACAATGCGACCTTGCTTCTGTCCCACGACCTTGCTTCTGTCCCACGTGTTGGGATGTAACCATTTCCAGCGCTAAAGAAAACCCAAATAAAACTCTCTCTACCAGCATGTTAGAGAGGGTGCAGCTTCGATGTGTTACCGTGAGAAAAAAAATACAAAAAAAACGTAAATTAAAAAGTAAGAATAGATCGGAACGGCTGTACCAGGCTGCATGCACAACCGGCGCATGCGCAATAAAGGTCAGGGGTCATCTGGGCCGATGACCGAAGACGAGCTCGAATGGGATGAACCCCAATGACTCCCGAACCGTGTCCCTTATGACAAATAACAGAAGAGGCAAGCCATCATCCCAGTCCCTAGCGTTCTCGACAATCAATTTTAATCATTGTCTTTAATGTTGCGTGGAATCTTTCCAACGCCCCTTGGGACTCTGGGTGGTACGCGGAGGCCAAAATTTGCTTTGCTCCCATCTCATCCAACATCCATCGGAATGTGTGAGATGTGAAGATACTCCCCTGATCTGACTGGATTTCCCTGGGCAGCCCCACCGTAGTGAAAAATTTCACAAGCGCCTTTACCACTGCGAGAGCCTTGATGCTTGCCAGGGGCACAGCTTCCGGAAACCTGGTGACAGCGCACATCATAGTCATCACATACTCTCGCCCACTCGCAGTTCTGGGCAGGGGACCGACGAAATCCACAATTATTTGGGAGAAAGGTTCCCCGAAAGCGGGTATTGGTCGAAGGAGCGCTTTAGGCAGGACCTGGTTCGGCTTTCTTACCACCTGACATAAATGACACCGTCTACAATATTCAATAATATCCTTCCTCATGTTCGGCCAGTAAAACTCTTTCATAATTCTATCGACTGTTTTCCTCACCCCAAAATGTCCACCGAGGGGTATCTTGTAGGCCAGGTTAAAAATCTCGTCCCTATAAATTTTCGGCACTACCACTTGGTGTACCACCCCCCCACTCCTCATCTGCGGGCACGATACTTGGTCTCCACTTCCTCATCAGTACTCCCTCCTTCACATAATAGCCCACAGGTTCCCTTTTTATTTCTGCTTCGGAGAGAGCTGTCTCCGTCAAAACCATCAGCTCCTCGTCCCGTTCCTGTGCCTGTATAAATTCCTTCCTCGCCAATGATAAATCTACCTCAACTCCCTCACTTCCTTCCGCTCCACTATGCTCCTTCTTCTCACTTTCTAACCCCTCCTGGTACAAGGCTGGTAAAAACATCCCAGCTAAATCTACATTCCCTTCGGCAGCTTTTCTGGACATGCGACGAGTTACTGCGCAAACGGGATAAACCTGTGAGTCCATGGGCGGGTCCTCAGTCCTGGCAGGCTTGCTTGTCAGCTTTACTGCTGGGTACACATCTCCACCTGCAAGGTCGTTACCGAGTCAGACCTCCACGTTTTCCATCGGTAATTCGGGCCTCACTCCTGTCGTGACCGGTCCGGAGACCAAGTCACTTTTTAGGTGTATCTGGTGCAGAGGTACTGCTTCAGTCCCCTTCCCAATGCCTTTTATCACCCTGACCTCCCCAGTCTCGGTCTCTGAACTAAAGTCTAACACCCTCCTTAAGATCAATGACTGACAAGCCCGAGTGTCTCTCCAGATCCGTACTGGAACTGGGTTTGACCCCTCCTTCACTGACACCAATCCGGCCGAAATAAACTTCTCGCGGCTTTCCTGAACTCTATCAGACCTCTTTTCCCCTAATGGTTTGTTTGCCGGCTCAATACAGCCAGTCGGAGTCATCGTTTTTCCTTTCCCCGTCTCCTTCCTTGGGGCAAAGCACCTGGACGCAATGTGATCGGCTTTCCCACAATTATAGGATATGACCCCAGGACACTTCCTACCAAACTGCTTCCTGTCTTCCTTATCCTTCTCACTACTCCCCGGCTTACCTTCTGGCTTTTCCGGCGGACTTTCTCCACCCTCTCGACTACCCGTCCGGTAGCTCTTACTCGGGGTAAACTTTGCTTCGTGTGTTAATGCGTACTCGTCCGCTAACTTAGCAGTTGCGGCTAAGGTTTCTGCCTCTTTCTCATCTAGACAGGGCCTCATACCTTCAGGGACACAACCTTTAAATTGCTCAATCAGTATTAGCTGTAGCAGTCCATCATAATTTCCAGTGACCCCTTTCGAGGCGCACCAACGCTCACAATACATCTGCATCTCACAGGCAAACTCTAAATACGTGCGGCCCCACTGCTTCCTCACATTCCGGAACCTTTGCCGGTATGCCTCCGGGACCAACTCATAAATCCTGAGTATAGCCTCTTTCACTACATCATACCTCTGGGCATCTTCTGCTGACAATGCCGAGTAAGCTTGTTGAGCCTTCCCTTTCAGCATGCTCTGAAGCAAAACAGCCCACTTATCCCTCGGCCAGTCCTGACTTGCAGCGACTTTTTCAAAATGTAGAAAGTACCAATCAACACTGGCCTCCTCAAACGGGGGAACCAACCTAACCTCCTGGGTCGCTCTGAACCCTTCACCTTGGTTCGGCATTTGGCCCCTCTCTAGCGCCATCCTTAACTTCTCCAGCTCAAACTCCCTTTCCTTCTCTCTCTCTTCTCGTTCTAACTGCCTTACTCTCTCCTCCCGTTCTGCTTCTCTTCTTGTTCTAATTGTTTCTCTCTTTCTTCTTATTCTAGCTGCTTGACTCAGAACTCGTGCTCGAGTCTTAATTTTTCCATCTGCAGCTGCACTGCTTCTCCATCAGGTTTGCTCATGGACACCACCTTCAGCTCCCCGTGGGGAAACACACCTTTAGATACATAATGCTCAACGATAGCTCTGTGTATCTCCGCTCTCCTCATTGTCAGCTTCCCCTTAAAAAGATTCAACCGTTTTGCAACAGTCGCCAATTCTGATTTCCTGGCATCCTCTAATGCCTCCAAGGTTGGCGCCTTTAGAAATTCCTCAATCTCCATTTCTGCTGTTTGCCCTTTCTTTTTCTTTTGGGAATTTTAATCCAATCAATTTACCCAGTCCCAAATTTTTTGGCGTTCAAAATCCCGGACGAGATCCCCACTTGTGTTACGTACCCCATAACTGGGTTGCCAAACCAGCAGAAATGGAACGTTCATTGGAGTCTGAATTACTAAGAACTAATAAAGTTTTATTAAAGAAATAAGTAATACAGTACACTAATCGTAAGGATATAAATGTAACAGGTTAGCAATGATAATACACACATATACACAGAACTAGGGTAATAGGAATCAACCAAGCTCCATCACAGTCTATGGGTAAAATGATCAGTCTTAAGTGAAGCAGAGTTCAGTTCAGTTCAGTGCAGTTTGAAGTAGTCGCTATTGTTCCGTTGGAGAGAGAGAGTGGGAGATGCAATTGGTTTCAGGCAGACCTTTTGATGCCTTTGCAGTTGGCTTCGGGCACACCTTTTGATGTCTTCGCAGTTGGTTTCGGCAGACCTTTTGATGTCTCCTAATCCCACTGTGGTCACTGACTGTGACCCCTCTGTTCCGGATACGATCGTCCTTCCGCAGTGAACCCGGCACCCAGGCAAGGGCGGACACACACCCCAGGTTCCCATCGATTGTACCTTTACACCCTGTGAGCCTCTGATCGGTTCCCGCAAACCGGTCCCCCAAACTCCCACCACTTGTGGGGGCACACTGCTCTTTCCAGGGTCTTGTGGCGTGTCTTGTGCCTTATCAAACCTGCTCCTTTTATCCCCCTGCTGGAGGATCACCTGTCCATCAAACTTCAAACAGTTCAGGTTCAAAGCAACCGGTCTGTCAATATCTGAATTGTGTTTCTTTCCCGTTAATCCCTCTCTTCTCTCTCATTAGCATTTTGAATGTTTCTTCATTGTCTTCCGTTATCTCTCTCATTAGCATCATCCATCCTGTAACTCTGCTTGGCGTCACACATGACACACTCTATATTTAAAAAGTCTGGAGAAGACGTTTCTTTTCGATTAAAGGAACCACCGGCAGAAATCAATTGGTAGTTAAGGCACAGTTAGGATAAATACCATAGCTGAGTGATCTTGTTACTGAACACTTTGTTCATTGCTCAATGCCTAACTTGTGGATCTAGGTGTCATTGTCAAGTAGAAGCTGCCTTTCCAGACATTTTAGTATAATGGATGCTCTAACTGCTATAGATTTATAGTAGCTATAAATTTCTGTTAACATATGTAGAGGAAGACTACGTTGACACTTTCCAATACAATTGTCTGCAGGACTCTCCGCAAGTATTTCTTTGGAAAGGAAGTTAAAAATTATATGCAGGATCACTGTGTCTTGGTGGATATTGGATAGAAGAGGGGAATTGAAAAGTCCTTTCATTTTCTATCTCAACCTTTGCCACTACCTCACCAAAATGATCCACCAAAATTTCAAAACACTTTTTTAAAACCTTTTAACTCCACTCCATTTCTAGCCAAGTTTGTACTTTACCATTGACTTCATATCTGGAAAAGGATGGGGCAAGTAAAACAGAATGCAGCCAATACAGTGAACCTCAGAAATCATGGGACCTGTACTGTATTTGTGCAAGCTGACCAAATACCCTGCATACAATTGAATGACAGGCATTAAAAACTTGGCCCACAAAAATTTATCTGGGTTGTGACAATTGTTTGGACAGTACAGGTATCAAATTGATTTTAGTATGGTGCCTGATGCATACATATTCATCATACAAATAAGAGTGGAAAGCCACAATGGGAAGGATGTTAGTTTGTGAAAAGCCTGCTAGAACCTTTCTTTTCTTTTTCAATCTCTTTATTGATTTCAAAATATAGAAAAACATAGCAATAATACAAATAGTAGGAGGTATATTGTTACACTTAAGAAAAGTAATTGTAAAATCAAATAGTGTAAATTAACAAAGCTCCCAATCATGTAGAACTAACAATGGATAATACAAAGCAAAAAAAAACTGGAAAAAAAATCATGAAAAAGAGAAAAAAACAAACCCCATCCCCAAAGAAAAACAAAATTAATCAACTAAACTAAAAGACTTGGGCAAAACTAACAACTTAAAAATGGAAAAGAAGAAAACCTTAGTGTTGACGACTCCATTCCCCTCCAACAACAGTACAGAGAGATAAAACAAGTTTGGAAATGATCAAATTACATCAAATGAAAATGCTGAATGAATGGCCTCCAAGTTTTTTCAAACTTAATGGAAGGGTCATAAACTGCACTTCTAATTTTCTCCAAATTCAAACACACTATAGTTTGTGAAAACCAATGAAATACATTAGGAGGGTTAATCTCTTTCCAATTCAACAAAATAGACCTTCTAGACATTAAAGTGAGAAATGCAATCATCCTTCGTGATGAAGAGGTTAAATTATTTAACCGCTAGAACCTTTGGACAAATGCACAGTAGATAAATCAAGATATCCATCAGCATGGAACACAAAGTTAACCTCAGTATTGTCAAACCTAGCTACACCCATGAATTACGCATGGTCAAAGGAGCTGGAAGTACATCAGTGAATCATAGCTAAATAATTGGTCATCTATTCGCATCAGGCACAGAATGGTGTTGGGTAAACCGATGGGACTGAAATGGTATTGGGGGTAGGGTACTGACATGGATAGAAAATTGCTTGGCAGACAGGAAACAAAGAATAGGGATTAATGGGTCCTTTTCAGAATGGCAGGCAGTGACTAGTGGGGTACCGCAAGGCTTGGTGCTGGGACCAAGATGCAGTTTAATGTGGATAAATGCGAGGTTACCCACTTTGGTGGTAAGAACAGGAAGGCAGATTACTATCTGAATGGTGTCAAGTTATGAAAAGGGGAAGTACAACGAGATCTAGGTGTCCTTGTTCATCAGTCACTGAAAGTAAGCATGCAGGTACAGCGGGCAGTGAAGAAAGCTAATGGAATGCTGGCCTTCATAACAAGGGGAATTGAGTATAAGAGCAAAGAGGTCCTTCTGCAGTTGTACAGGGCCCTGGTGAGACCACACCTGGAATATTGTGCACAGTTTTGGTCTCCAAATTTGAGGAAGGACATTCTAGCTATTGAGGGAGTGCAGCGTAGGTTCACAAGGTTAATTCCCGGGATGGCGGGACTGTGATATGTTGAAAGATTGGTGCGACTGGGGTTGTATACACTGGAATTTAGAAAGATGAGAGGGGATCTGATTGAAACATATAAGATTATTAAGGGATTGGACACGCTAGAGGCAGGAAACATGTTCCCGATGTTGGGGGAGTCCAGAACCAGAGGCCACAGTTTAAGAATAAGGGGTAGACAATTTAGAACGGAGTTGAGGAAAAGCTTTTTCACACAGAGGGTTGTGGATCTGTGGAATGCTCTGCCTCATAAGGCAGTGGAGGCCAATTCTCTGGATTCTTTCAAAAAAAGAGTTAGATAGAGCTCTTAAAGATAGCGGAGTGAAGGGATATGGGGAGAAGGCAGGAAAAGGGTACTGATTGTGGATGATCAGCCATGATCACAGTGAATGGTGGTGCTGGCTCAAAGGGCTGAATGGCCTACTCCTGCACCTATTGTCTATTTAAGCTATTAGATATGGGTGTATACCATATAGTAGTACTAAGCAAATGTTAACTACATGCCCTGACTGAGAAAAATTACTGCTGAGTGGTGGTGGCATGGCAAACTCAATGGCCAACTACCCAGTTAAGGGAGGATATTTTAAAAAATGAATTAATTGACATTAATAATGCATTCGAGGATTCAAAATATTACAGTCCTGCAATTTGGCCCTGGAGTATAAAACACAAGTTTTTGTCACCAAAGCTTTTTTCCTCAAACAACCTTCCAAGTGTGCATAAGGAGCAGCTTGTCGAAACAGTAAGGCTCATGACTTCTTCACGTACTGCACTCAGCAAGACCCCCCAAAGTTCGACTGCCACTCCCTCCCATTTGTGTCACAAATCTTTGGCAAATCACAATGACCTCCTCAATGACTTCTAAAGTGCAACTCCCCTATTAAAGGTCCAGGGTAGCAATAGAGTATGCAGGCAAATTATAACTGCGCCAGTTCCTTAGTAAATTTAGCTGCTATTCAGGAAATCTACTCTAAGTGCGCATGCGCCGGTCGTGCATGCAGCCTGGTACAGCCGTTCCAATCTATTCTTATTTTCTTCTTCTTACTTTTTAATTTACTTTATTTTTTGTTTTTTTTTCTCACGGTAACACGTCGAAGCTGCACCCTCTCTAACATGCTGGTAGAGAGAGTTTTATTTGGGTTTTCTTTAGCGTTGGAAATGGTTACATCCCGACATGCGGGACAGAAGCAAGGTCGCATTGTGTATTCCATGGACCAGCAAATTCCGGCCGGCAGAGCGAACAGAGCGGCAGACACCCCTGCTGAAATCCGGAGGAAAACACACAGAGGATGCAGGGGGGATCACAAAGCCGAGGAAAGAGGACCAGGTCGAGGCAACAGAGACTTTTGGAGAAGTGGAGTTCGGTGGGTAATACCGTTCCGCCTGACCGGAAGTGCACTGAGAGCGGTAAGTGTAAAGGAGTTGGGTGCTTACTGATCTGGCTAACAACGGATGGTGCAATCCGGGGTATATTACGATCGAGGAATGTGTTTGCAGACTGGATATTGAACTTTTTACTGTTGGACTTCGGCTACATTCCACCGTGATACAACACTTGGCGGCACGGGAGGTCATTCCTGCCTGTGGCCATCGAATGTGCAGCTCCTCCCGTAGAGGGTCAGACACCCTGAGCCAATAGACTGTTCCTAGACTTACTTTCCAACTGACATAGCTTGCATTTTGTTGTTTGATTGTTGGGGGGGTTTTGTATTGCTATATTTACGCTCTATTCTTGTTTCCTGCAGCTGTAACAAAACCAAATTTCCCTCGGGATTAATAAAGTATATCTATCTATCTATCTACATGTGCAGCTTAAAAGCATTATTTGTGCTTTCAACTGATCATGGTCCCCGGTGTTTCCCATATTGGATTAAACGGAATCAAATTAATCATGTATTACAATCTTCACATCATTTTCAGGGTTCAATTAAGACCCCTTTGTGTTGCATGAAGGAAAATGCAGAGAAGAGTTCGTGGAACATGGGTAACTGGAAAATACCATGCGAAGTTCAAAAATTCATTGTATGCGGTAGCCAGATCTGATGCAGTTTGGCCAAATTCTCCCTCTCTCCCCCCATAACTAGTTTCTACTTACATGTCAAAGAGAATGAACAAACTAGGAAAATTAATTTGTGAGTCACATTTAACATAAAACATGGAAATTAAATTTATCTGAAGTTATTGGTATGAATGAAAATCTGAAAAAAATCGTGTTTTAAGTCATACCTGCGACACCATTCAATCCGTCCTTCGCCCTCACAGCTTTTAGCCCAATGATTGTCTGCCAAATTCTTCATTGCAACGGCATATTCACTTAGAGTTTCTTCATCTTCACAGTGTTCACGCCAAATCTTGTCAAAATCTCCAACTGTGAGAAAGGGGGAAAATTGTATACCAGCTGGAGATAAGTTTTGTCTTCTTATCCAATGAATCAATTTTCTAGTGGGTCAAAATGTTTCTTATTTAGAGTGTGTTCAGATTTTGTTCTTTTTACAGCAATTAGTGGAACATTAAATTTAAAATCAAATAAATAACTTTAACAAATATTAAATTATGAGGTGAAGCGTAAAATTCTCTTTCTTCTGCCCCAGCAATGTCCCTCTCAGACTTGCATTCAACCTAACAAGTATGTTGATCTCACAAATTATCCTGTCCTGTCCTTTTCCTTTTTCCAGTTGCTAGATCAGGGGCCATTATCCTCTAGGTTAAGTGTAGCTTTACGTATTGTTTACTTACAACCACTACACTTCATTTCAGATGGTCAGATACAAACCTCCAACCTTAAGTTACACAGAAGAAAATAAATAAAAGGAGGACTGGGCAGAAGTCAGCACCCAATTTGATGAAAGGATACCCATAATTTCTGTTTTTTTTAAAAAAACATGACCTGAATGCTGGAAGGAAATAAGGCACAATCAACTCCTCAAATGATGAAATATTTGCCAGTTTGAGCATCTGGTCACAATTTCTACAATTACTACTGCTGTATGCAATATGGCTACATGTGATTTGCCACTATCCAAGATGATTAAATTTATTCTGTAATTACTCAAATCATGTTAAGAGTATTTATTAAGGTAAGCCATGGACACGGCTGCTCTGTATACCCTATTCCTTTCTATATTAAAAAATAAGAGGACTGCAATTTTCCCCAGGCAAATAGAAATTACAAATCAATTTATTCGCACTCTCACTTTCCTATGATTGACCTCCAACTCTTCCTTTCTAGCATCTCCAATTCTACTTAAGGGGATAAATCAGACACCAGTACACGTTGATAGACTTCCACCACCATTCGGACTATACATACTTCCACATGCTTCCTATAAGAGCTCTATTTCATTATCCAACACTTTCTGTCTCTTCTGCAATTGCTCTGACAATGTCACCTTCCACACCTGATCTTTGGAAAGGGTTTCTTTTTTCCCCTCAACTACAGCCTTATGGCCCACCCTCCATAGAAAACAAGGATAAAGTTTCCCTCATCTTACCCATCCCACCCAATCTTCAGACATAACTGATCATTTTCCATTTCTTTGATACTTCTCCTTCCCCTCCTCTCCAAGCATCCTGAGTGGGTTGTTGTCTGCACAGCTTTATGGTTCATTTTTCCAGCTTCTTCCATGACCAATCCCCTCTCACAGATTCTTGTGTGCAACTACAGGAGATACGACACCAACACCTTTACCTTTTCCCTTTGCATGAGACAGCACTCCAAACAGTATTTCACATGTACTTTTTCCAATAAACAGAGAGAGAAAAAGAGAGAGAGAGAGGGAGGGGGGAGGGGGATGAGAGGGGGAGAGAGGGGCAGGGGGGAGAGATATACACACACACACACACACACACACACCAGGAGTTTGCACTGGGAAAAAATAGTATGGAGCCATTGTGTTTTTTGATAGATATCTCTTTGTAAATGTTGGCAGTTTTCTTTTTGCTGTTTTCATTAATTGCTGTAAGTTTGATTTTTGATGCACCAAATAAACACCCTCACACAGAAGTGCTAAACTACTCCAGCCATCTCTTTTTTCTCAATTCAAAACCCACATATCACAACAGTTTGATAGAAAGGGTACACATGAAGCTTGATCTGAGTGTTTCTGGCGTTTTCTGTTTTTAACTCAAATTTATAATGCCTGTAGAATTTTACTTTTATGAGTAAGTTAACAGGGCTAACATTTTAAAGGCAAAATCAAACAGAGGTAAATAATTTAAAAATAAAAAAACTATACCTAAGCAAATGTGGTACAACGCAACAGGCTTTAAATAAAATTAAATTCATTTACAAGTTCATTCACTTCATATTTATTCCTTCAAAGCAAGTGATCTTGATCACCAGTGCCTCACATCTCAGCAAGGAACCATCAAATGAATGGGCAACAGTTAAGAAAAAGGAAATTGCCTTTTAAACTCACAAGAGAGCATAGGCCATCAACTTTTTCGCTGTTGGTGTTTCTGTAGCAGGCAACTTCTTTTTTACGAGGTCGAGTTGCTAGCTCAACACTCAACCCAGCTCGGATGGACAGCGTGCCTGGGGAGCCGGCTAAGTTCAAACTTGGGAGACTTCGCTCTGAAGTCCGGCGCTGATGCCACTACGTCACCAGCTGGCCAATGGGCAACAGTAACTTTACTCAATTCACAGATAGGCATTTTTAATCAATAATTCTCTAAAATTCCACTAGTATCCTGCTGAGGTCTTAATCAAAAACTAATTGCACGTTACACAATTATACTTCCCGAAGAATTGGCAAGTATCAAGAATGTTGTTCTGCATGATGTACTACATAATTCAGTTCCCAGAGGAGCAGAGAAATCAAAAGTTTATACTTCAGTCTATTGCTCAAATTATTTAACAACATAAATATGTTTTTATTACACTGCATAGGTGTATTTCAATTTTAACTCTTGCTGTATTTTCATCTTTATCCTAGGTGCTTATTTTGACTATCTCATGTGATCTTGGTTGGGTGGGCAATACATGTTAGCTTTGTCAATGATGCCTATATTCCCAAGCATGAATAAAAGAATAGCAGTCTAGTGAAAAAGAATTTTATGTTTGGTTTCTCTTCAAAGAGACATCTAATTTATAGTTTAACCAAACTTCTGCTCATAGCTATGAAATTATGAGAACTATGAAATTAATATGATGTTTCACAGACATCACTATAGTCACGGTAATACTGTGCAAACATTACTCACAATTTACCACTGGTTCACTCAGGAGTGTTACAGGTGTAATATGCAAATCCCATATTGAGCCCTACTGATCAAAAACCAGGAGAAACAGTTAACCAAATCGATGCACATGAACAGAGCATTTCCATCAAGTCATTGAAGGGAACTGGAAGAGGGGGAGGCAAGTGGGAGAGAGGGACAGACAGACAGACACACAGACGGAGTGAGATACTGAGCAAGACCGAGAGAGAGAGAGCGAGAGCAAGAGCGCGAGCGAGAGCGACAGACAGAGAGAGCGAGCGAGACAGACAGAGAGAGAGCGAGAGAGTGACAGAGAGAGAGAGAGCGAGCGAGACAGAGAGAGCGAGAGTGACAGAGAGCGAGCGAGACAGAGAGAGAGAGAGTGACAGAGAGAGAGCGAGCGAGACAGAGAGAGAGTGAGTGACAGAGAGAGCGAGCGAGACAGACAGAGTGCGAGAGAGTGACAGAGAGAGCGAGCGAGACAGAGAGAGAGCGAGAGAATGACAGAGAGAGCGAGCGAGACAGAGAGAGCGAGCGAGACAGAGAGAGCGAGAGAGCGAGACAGAGAGAGAGTGAGCGAGACAGACAGAGAGAGAGTGACAGAGAGAGAGAGTGAGCGAGACAAAGAGAGAGCGAGACAGAGAGAGAGAGCGAGACAGAGAGAGAGCCAGACAGAGAGAGAGCCAGACAGAGAGTGCGAGACAGAGAGAGAGAGCGACACAGAGAGAGAGAGCGACACAGAGAGAGAGAGCGACACAGAGAGAGAGAGCGACACAGAGAGAGAGAGCGACACAGAGAGAGAGAGCGACACAGAGAGAGAGCGAGCGAGACAGAGAGAGCAAGTGAGACCGAGAGAACGAGACTGAGAGAGAGAGACTGAGAGCGAGCGCGAGACTGAGAACGAGACCGAGAGAGAGAGCGAGAACGAGAGAGAGCGAGACCGAGAGAGAGAGCGAGCGAGACAGAGAGCGAGCGAGACAGAGAGAGAGCGAGCAAGACAGAGAGAGCGCAAGCGAGACCGAGAGAGAGAGAGCATGCGAGCGAGACCGAGAGAGAGAGAGCATGCGAGCGAGACCGAGAGAGAGACAGCATGCGAGCGAGACTGAGACTGAGAGAGTGAGAGCGAGACCGAGACTGAGAGTGAGAGCGAGACCGAGACTGAGAGTGAGAGCGAGACCGAGACTGAGAGTGAGAGCGGGAGAGCGCGAGAGAGAGACCGAGAGAGAGCAAGCGAGACTGAGAGACAGCGAGACCCAGAGAAAGCACGCGAGCGAGACAGAGAGAGTGAGAGAGACCGAGAGCGAGCGAGACCAAGAGAGAGACTGCGAGACCGAGAGAGAGCATGCGAGCGAGACCGAGAGAGAGCACGCGAGCGAGACAGAGACCGAGAGAGAGCGAGCGAGACTGAGAGACAGCGAGACCCAGAGAGAGCACGCGAGCGAGACTGAGAGAGTGAGACAGAGACCGAGAGGGAGCGAGCGAGACCGAGAGAGAGACAGCGAGACAGAGAGAGAGCACGCGAGCGAGACCGAGAGCGCGTGAGCGAGACCGAGAGACAGAGAGAGCGAGAGAGAGAGAGAGAGAGAGGAGAGAAAGCGAGCGAGACCGAGAGTCATAGTCATACTTTATTAATCCCAGGGGAAATTGGTTTTCATTACAGTTGCTCCATAGATAATAAATAGTAATAGAACCATAAATAGTTAAATAGTAATATGTAAATTATGCCAGTGAATTATGAAATAAGTCCAGGACCAGCCTATCGGCTCAGGGTGTCTGACCCTCCAAGGGAGGAGTTGTAAAGTTTGACGGCCACAGGCAGGAATGACTTCCTATGACGCTCAGTGCTGCATCTCGGTGGAATGAGTCTCTGGCTGAATGTACTCCTGTGCCCACCCAGTACATTATGTAGTGGATGGGAGACATTGACATGGGAGTGTGAGGGCGAGGGAGCGAGACCGAGAGAGAGCGAGACTGAGAGAAACAGCCAGCGAGACTGAGAGCGAGAGAGACCAAGACAGAGAGAGCCAGCGAGACCAAGAGAGTGTGTGAGCGAGACCGAGAGCATGCGAGCGAGACTGAGAGAGCGCGCGAGACCAAGATTGAGAGAGAGAGCCAGCGATACCAATAGAGAGAGAGGGTGAGACCGAGAGAGAGAGAGAGAGGGCGAGCGAGACCGAGAGAGAGAGAGGACGAGCGAGACCGAGAGAGAGAGGGCGAGCGAGACCGAGAGAGAGAGGGCGAGCGAGACAGAGAGAGAGAGAGAGGGCGAGCGAGACCGAGAGAGAGAGAGAGGGCGAGCGAGACCGAGAGAGAGAGAGAGGGCGAGCGAGACCGAGAGAGAGAGAGAGGGCGAGCGAGACCGAGAGAGAGAGAGAGGGCGAGCGAGACCGAGAGAGAGAGAGAGAGAGAGAGAGAGAGAGAGAGAGAGAGAGAGAGAGAGGGCGAGCGAGACCGAGAGAGAGAGAGAGAGAGAGAGAGAGAGAGAGAGAGAGAGAGAGGGCGAGCGAGACCGAGAGAGAGAGAGGGCAAGCGAGACCGAGAGAGAGAGAGAGAGAGAGAGAGAGAGGGTGAGCGAGACAGAGAGAGAGAGAGAGAGGGCGAGCGAGACAGAGAGAGAGAGAGAGAGAGAGAGAGAGAGAGAGAGAAGGCGAGCGAGACCGAGAGAGAGAGAGGGCGAGCGAGACAGAGAGCGAGAGAGAGAGGGCGAGCGAGACAGAGCGCGAGAGAGAGGGCGAACGAGACCAATGGAGAGAGAGAGCAGGTGAGACAGAGAGAGAGAGAGAGAGTGGGCGAGCGAGACCGAGAGAGAGAGTGGGCGAGCGAGACCGAGAGAGAGAGAGGGCGAGCGAGACCGAGAGAGAGAGTGGGCGAGCGAGACCGAGAGAGAGAGTGGGCGAGCGAGACCGAGAGAGAGAGTGGGCGAGCGAGACCGAGAGAGAGAGTGGGCGAGCGAGACCGAGAGAGAGAGTGGGCGAGCGAGACCGAGAGAGAGAGTGGGCGAGCGAGACCGAGAGAGAGAGTGGGCGAGCGAGACCGAGAGAGAGAGTGGGCGAGCGAGACCGAGAGAGAGAGTGGGCGAGCGAGACCGAGAGAGAGAGTGGGCGAGCGAGACCGAGAGAGAGAGTGGGCGAGCGAGACCGAGAGAGAGAGTGGGCGAGCGAGACCGAGAGAGAGAGTGGGCGAGCGAGACCGAGAGAGAGAGTGGGCGAGCGAGACCGAGAGAGAGAGTGGGCGAGCGAGACCGAGAGAGAGAGTGGGCGAGCGAGACCGAGAGAGAGAGTGGGCGAGCGAGACCGAGAGAGAGAGTGGGCGAGCGAGACCGAGAGAGAGAGTGGGCGAGCGAGACCGAGAGAGAGAGTGGGCGAGCGAGACCGAGAGAGAGAGTGGGCGAGCGAGACCGAGAGAGAGAGTGGGCGAGCGAGACCGAGAGAGAGTGGGCGAGCGAGACCGAGAGAGAGAGTGGGCGAGCGAGACCGAGAGAGAGAGTGGGCAAGCGAGACCGAGAGACAGCCAGCGAGCAAGGGCAAGAGAGAGCGAGCGACCGAGGCCAAGAGGGAGCGAGCGAGACCAATGGGGAGAGAGAGAGAGAGAGCAAGCGAGACCAACAGAGAGAGAGAGAGAGCGAGACTGAGAGAGGGCGAGTGAGACAGAGAGAGAGAGAGAGGGCGAGTGAGACAGAGAGAGAGAGAGAGAGGGCGAGTGAGACAGAGAGAGAGAGAGAGAGCGAGACAGAGAGAGAGAGAGAGAGAGAGAGAGAGAGAGAGAGAGAGAGGGCGAGCGAGACCGAGAGAGTGGGCGAGCGAGACCGAGAGAGAGCCAGTGAGCGAGACCGAGAGCCAGCAAGCCCGAGAGAGAGCAAGTGAGACCAATGGGGAGAGAGAGAGGGCGAGCGAGACCGAGAGAGAGGATGAGCGAGAGAGTAAGAGTGAGAGAGAGAGCGCGCGCGCGAGTGAGACCAATGGAGAGAGAGAGAGCGAGAGAGAGAGCAAGAGAGAGGGCGAGCGAGACCAAAAGAGAGAGAAAGAGAGAGGGCGAGCGAGAGCGAGACCAATGGAGAGAGAGAGAGAGGGCGAGCGAGAGCGAGAGAGAGCGAGACCAATGGAGAGAGAGAGAGAGAGAGAGAGAGCAAGCAAAACCAATGGAGAGAGAGAGGGCGAGCGAGACCAAGAGAGAGAGAGCACGAGGGCAAGCGAGACAAATGGAGAGAGAGGGCGAGCGAGACAGAGAGAGAGAGAGGGCGAGCGAGACCAAAAGAGAGAGAGAGCGAGCGAGAGAGAGCGCGAGGGCGAGCGAGACCGAGAGAGACAGTGGACGAGCGAGACCGAGAGAGAGCGAGACCAATAGAGAGAGAGAGAGAGAGAGAGAGAGAGAGAGCGCGAGCAAAACCAATGGAGAGAGGGCGAGCGAGACCGAGAAAGAGAGTGAGCGAGCGAGACCGAGAGAGAGAGTGAGCGAGCGAGACCGAGAGAGAGAGTGAGCGAGCGAGACCGAGAGAGTGAGCGAGCGAGACCGAGAGACAGCGAGTGAGACCAATGGAGAGAGAGAGAGGGTGAGCGAGACCGAGAGAGACAGTGGGTGAGCGAGACAGAGAGAGAGACAGCGAGCGAGACCGAGAGAGAGAGCTCCAGCGAGACCGAGAGGGTGAGCGAGACAGAGAGAGAGACTGAGAGAGAGAGAGGGCGAGCAAAGGCGAGAGAGAGAGAGCGCGAGCGAGAGAGGTGGGGGGGAGAGAGAGAGAGAGAGAGAGAGACAGAGACAGACAGAGCAAGGGGGGGAGGGGAGAGAGGGCGCGCAGGCCAGATGCAGAGAGGGGGGGAGAGAGCAGGCGCGCGAGACCGATGGGGTGGGGAAGAGCGGACTGGCGAGACTGACCGGGGGTGGGGGGGGGGAAAGACAGAGACAGAAATACTGACTGAGAGAGAGACCGAGAGACCAAGAGAGCGAGCAAGCATGACCAAGGGAGACAGCCAGCATGACTGAGAGAGTGTGAGAGAGAGCACGCAACCTAGAGAGAGAGCAAGTGTGACTGAGAGAGCGAGAGCACGGGAGAGGGAGAGAGCCAGAGCGAGACAGAGAGAGAGAGGGGGAGGGAGAGAAAGAGAGAGAGAGACCAAGAGAGCGCGCGAGCGATTGAGCGAGACCGAGAAAGAGAGTGAGCGATTGAGCGAGACCGAGAAAGAGTGAGCGATTGAGCGAGACCAAGAGAGAGAGAGAGAGTGCGAGCGATTGAGCAAGACCGACCGACCGACCGACAGGGAGCGGGCGTGACAGAGAGGGAGAGTGGACGCCACAGAGAGAGTGCTTTTTAACCAATGTACTATAGAAAACAAAAACAAAGCAGTCAATAGCCCAAATCATCCTTGTGGAAGGTTCTAAAATAAAGAGTAAAGTGGTGTCTGAGAGGGTCAAGGAGAGAAAAGAGGAGGAGCAGTTCTAAGATTTGAAATTGAACAAGTCATTATCTTGAAGGGGAAGATACACAATAGATAGATTCTTTACTTCAAAACAGATGCTCTTCAGATGTATGCATTGCCTGTTTAAATATTTTAAAAAACATGTTTGTAAAATATGGCTTCAAATCCTTGTTATCATAGTATTTGCATTTTTGCGTGTTTATCTCCTCAGCTAGCAATGCCATCAACATATTTGTCAGATAAATTTGCTCTACTAAAATAATGATGCACACAGAGGGAATGAGTGAGAATGGTGAAAAAATTTCTTCCTCTTAAAGGGCGGGTAGCTCTTCCATTATTCTGAGACCATGTTCAGTGTCAACTTTCTTTCATTGTGCCCCACTGCTGTCTTCTATTAGGAGCCCAGCTCCTAATATATCTGTCTGGCAAGTGAAGTACTGGCGGCAATCCCAGCACAAACAGCTGGATGCTCTCAAACAATGGCTTTTAATTAGTGAAACTTAGCCATCACACTCATTCCCGGCTCAATTGATGTCAAAACTGTCACTACTATTTAATCATTTGAATATCAAAGACACTAACAACATTCAACATCACTTGCAACTTTATAACACTAGGCAGCATTGCTTTAAAACATTTGATGGTTCATGCCCTTACATAATTGGAAAAGTAAGGAATGAACATAACAGCTCTTCACTTTTACAACACTAAACATAGCTGCAGTCACATCACAGCCCATATAAAATGTAGACCACTTCCTACTTAGTGCCCAAGTAACTTCTTTTAGCATTTTCTTATTTTCTATCCTGTATGGTTTTTAAAACTTTGTAACACTTTCAAATAGCAACCAGCTGTGATACTTTCAGGGGTGATGTTTTTCTTGGCCAGTTTCCCAAAACAATTTGATTCTCTGACAGAAAACATTCACATGATTTATGAGCCAGATTCAATACTGCAAATATTGATGGGTAAAGAATTTTGTTTTTAATCACAAGTTTATTCACTTTGAATAAGATTCACTTCTCCAAATAACAGATGTAATAAATGAAATAAAGTGTCAATTTCATTTTGTACAGAAGGTGTCACATTGTTGAATCTAATTGTTGGATTGCACAGTGCCTTGTAAAAGTATTCAGCTTCCAACCCTTGGTTCACATAATTGAGTATTACAACCAGGGATTTTGATCAATTTAACTGCAAATTTTTATTTGTGAATCACATGTTCCCATTTTTTTTTCCCCACAGCAGAGTCCAAAAAAACAGGGTAAATTGTAAACCGTGAAAAACTAAAAATTCAAAAACTGAAATAGCAGCAGTTCAAAAGTATTCATCCCCCTTTGCTCAGTACTTGGTTGAATCACCTCTCACAGCTATCACAGCCAGGAGTCTTTCTTGGATAAGTTGCTATTATCTTTACACAATGTGATGCAGCAAGATTTACCCAATTCTCCTGGCAAAATTACACAATCTGTGCCAGGTTAGTTGGGGAGCGCCAGTGGACAGCAATACTGAGTTTTTGCCAGAGATGCTTGATCGGGTTAAGGTCAGATTTTGGACCACTCAAGGACATTAATTTTCTTCATTTGCAGCTACTCCATGGTTACTCTGGCTGTGTTTTGGGTTGTTGTCCTGCTGAAGATAAACAACCTCCCCAATTTAAGCTTTCTGGCGGAAGCTAGAAGGTTTTTATCCAGGATCTCTCTGTATTCAGCAGTATTCATCAATCCTGACCAGATTTCCAATCCCTGCTGCTCTAAAGCATCCCCAGAGCATGAGGCTTCCCCCACCATACTTTACAGTAGGGATAGAGTTACCTGGCTAATGCAAAGTACAGGTGTCCCCCGCTTTTCGAACGTTCGCTTTACGAAACCTCACTAATACGAAAGACCTACATTAGTACCCTGTTTTCGCTTTCAGAAGGTGTTTTCACTGTTATGAAGAAAGGCCGTGCGCGATAAAAAATCAGCGTGCAAAAAAATCAGTGCGCGATAGAAGTCAGCGCACACCCCGAGCAGCCGCTCTCCCCCGGATTCGGAATGGCATTGCTTAGACACGAGCCTGTGAGCAGCCGTTAGCAAGATGAGTTCTAAGGTATCAGAAAAGCCTAAAAGAGCTCGTAAGGGTGTTACACTTAGCGTAAAACTAGACATAATTAAGCGTTTCAATCGTGGTGAACGACGCAAGGACAAAGTGAGTTTGGCTTGTGGAAGCTGACGAAGATGATGTTGAAGAGGTTTTGGCATCCCATGACCAAGAACTGGTAGATGAAGAGCTGATGCAATTGGAAGAGGAAAGGATAACAATTGAAACCGAATGCAGTAGCAAACTGAATGTGAAGCAACTGTGTGAGATTTTCGCTGCAATGATAAAGTACGACTTTAATTTTGAAAGGGTACGTATGTTTAGGGGATACTTGCAGGATGGTTTGAGTCCTTACAAACAACTGTATGACAGAAAGATGTGCGAGGCTCAGCAGTCAAGCAAGCCTTCCACATCAGCCACAGCAGACGACAAACCTCGATCTTCGTCATTGGAGAAGATGAGCTGCCTGCCCTGATCGACGATGACACCCCAGTGTCCCACCACCCCAACCCTCGGGCCCCGGACAGATACTGTACCGATTCATGGAGAATGCAACGGTAGCCGGGAGGCACACAGCACATCTTTAAGAAAAAAGCCAAAATAAACAAGCTAATTAATTAGGTGCCACCGACACGTAATTGTTGGCCCAGATCAGTGCCAATTTCCAATTGGATCGCCTCTGATCTGGGCCGACAATTACATGTCGGCGGCACCTAATTAATTAGCATGTTTATTTCAGCTTTTTTCTTAAAGATGTGCTGTGTGCCTCCTGGCTACTGCTGCGTTCTTCGCGGCAATGTATCGGGTCGGCGGCCCGGAGAGTGGGGGCCACTGCACCACTCAACCTGCGACGACTCACGTCTAACACACCATCATCAATGTGCTCGGCAAGCTGTCTACCCGATTCCGTTAAGTGATACTACACTGTACATACATTATTTCTACTTGATATAGGCTGTGTATTTTTACGTGTTATTTGGTAGATTTGGCAGCCTCATAGCTTAAAGGTTACTGGAGAGCGTGTTTATGCCAACAGCACTTGTGTGAGGTTTTCTGCCAAGAACGCTTGCGTGAGATTTTCGCTATGGAGATCTGTGCAGGCAATCGTTGTAGAGAAGTATTTCTACTTTATTTAGGCTGTGTATTTATCATATTCCTGCTTTTACTATATGTTACTGTTATTTTAGGTTTTATGTGTTATTTGTCATGATTTGGTGGGTTATTTTTGGGTCTGCGAATGCTCACAAAATTTTCCCATACAAATAAATGGTAATTGCTTCTTCACTTTACGACATTTCAGCTTACGAACCGTTTCATAGGAACGCTCTACCTTCGGATGGTGGGGGAAACCTGTATTAGATTTACACTACATGTACCGTTTAGTGTTGAGGCCAAAACATTCCACTTTAATCTCATCCAACCACAAGACCTTCTTCCACATCGTTACAGTATCTTTTAAGTGATGCTTTGCAAAGTCTTTACAGGCAAGGATTTTTGTTTTTTTAACCAGGGCTCCTTCCTTGTCACTCTTCCATAAATACCCTTTATGTGCAAAGCTTTAGAGATTGTGGAGTCATGACCTTCATCTCCAGATGCAGCCACTGACTTCTGCAGCTCACTCAGAGTGACTGTTGGTATCACAGTAGCTTCTCTTACAAGTGCCATTCTTCTCTGGCACCTACGTTTAAAGAGGTGGCCTGACCTAGGCAGTGTGGCTGTGGTTTCATATTTTTTCCCACTTTTACACAATGGACTACACTGAGTTTCGAGGTTTGTTCAGTGCCTCTGAGATGGTCTTGTACCCTTCCCTAGATTTATGCTTCTGAATTATCAATTCCATGACTTGCCTTGAATGCTCTTTTGTCCTCATTTTGGTTTGGCCTGTTGAAAACCTGATATGCTGTTGGACCTTATAGAGACGGCGTTTTTATTCTTATGAATTCACTGAAAGCAGGTGATCCTCCAACTGTCTACATCTCCAAAAGTATATTTCACCTGAAGTTAGTGTAGTAATTACAAACAGTATGAATACTTTATCCAGCCTCACAATTTTGATTTTTAATTTTTAGTAAAATGTTGACAAGTTTTAGAATTTTTATTTTTATTTGACATGATGCACAATGTTTCGTAGAATTAGCTCAAAAATCCTTCAGCAATATATTTTAAATTTAGAAAATGAAATAATAAAATGTGAAAATAGTTGTGGGGGCTGAATACTTTTTCAAGGCACTGCATGCAAAATATTTACAGTATTTTTAAAAATTTAATCAAAACTTTTTTAAAGTTAAATGAATCAGGCATTAGTTACAATGAAATTCCAGGGAAGGTGAAGTAAAACTACAGTTAACATCTGGTTAGTGTTAAAATTGTATAACAATAACCATTACTTGTAAAGTTCCAGTTTCTATCATAAATTATGCAGGAGAAAGGCTGTCTTCAGTGGCTGTTTCACAAAAAAACCAATTACTGCTAAACTGCTGACACCTGCATAAGAGTGACATCATCTCCCATGAGTTTTGGGAGGATAAACCACTCTGTGTAAACAAGACTAACAAGAAGAAAATTGTCTCATTACCTCCAAAAAATACTTTGAAAGAACTACTTTCATTCCTAAAGTTGATTTGAATGGGACTGCTGTATGTGTACTCATGGGTAAACTTCACAAGACTGATGCAATGCAAGTGCGGGCGAAAACACTGATAGAAGATATTACCATCAATTTAAACCCACAACAACATTGGACACTGGGAATTTCACTGAGAATATGAGTATACGAGTCCTGGTGTGTAAGCTGGTTCAGAAGAGCTGCCTATTTTATTATCTTAAATACTGTTTTATATTTTCACCTTTCTGTGCAACAGAAACTCTACACAAACAAGTTTCTTTTAATAAAATTGCTGGAAGTACAAATTTTAGATTCTACTAAGAGGATGTCACAAACTCAGATTCACAACTCTAAAAGTCTAGTGCTTTCAAATTTCACCACACTGAATTGTCATTCTCCATTTTGGGCTTTGAGGTGTCCTGTATTTAACTTTGCACACACAAACTCCTGTCAGAAGGGCACAATAGTAAGCAGTTCTGTTCTGCATCCATAAATCTGAAGAGGAATTGAGTTCACTACCTGAAATTTATTTCCACTACACTGTTACATCTGACATTCAGGTGAGTCTTTCTGTATATCCAAACTAAATGTGAGCAAAGACTTGATGAATAACTGGCCATTTTTTAATAGCATTCATGCAAATTCACTTTCAGATTTTGGAGTTTCAAATTAGAAATAAAATAAGCTTAGAAATTATCATGATTAATCAGCCCAAACCTGTTGAATTTTGACTCAAAGCACTCAAGGAAACCTCAAGACACATTTTCTTAAATGTAACAATCACCATTTAAAAACAGTTTCAAGATTCAAGATCTATTTTTTTTATTGAGATACAGTGCAAAATAGGCCCTTTCAGCCACGCCAGCCAGCAATCCCCCGATTTAACCATAGCCTAATCACAGGACAATTTACAATGACCAAGTAACCCACCAACCGGCAGGTCTTTGGACTAAGGGAGGAAACTGGAAAAGCTGGAGGAAACCCACGCAGAGAACGTACAAGCTCCTTACAGACAGCTGTGGAATTATTTAATGTCATTTCCCATACACCGGTATAAAAGAGTACAAAATAACTATTACCCTGGATTTGCTGCAGCACAGAAAAAAACTAAAAGATAAAGAACCCAATAATAAAACAAAACACAAATAATATAAATACAAAAGATAGCTTATATACATAGATTACATAAAGTTGTGCAAAGTACAGGAGTGTCTGTGCATAAAGTGACTGACAGGAAATTATAAAGTAGTGATGGTGGGGCAGGGGTGGTGTGGGGTTGGATAGTGGGTGGAGGTGTTGATCAGCCTTACTGACTGGGGAAAGTAATCAGTTCTTATTTTTGAGACTGATGGTTCTGACGTAGATGTTACATAGCCTCCTCTCTGATGGGAGTGGGACAAAGAGGCCATGAGTAGGATGGGTGGGATCCCTTATGATACGGCTGGCCTTTTTCCAGCACCTTTCTATATATATGTCCCAGATGACAGGAGACTCATCCCAGTGATGCATTGGGCCATTTTGACTTCTTCCATTGTAGAGTCATCCTGTTCACTGCAGCACAGTTTCTGTACAATACAGTGATGAGGCATGTTAGGATATTCTCTACCGTAGAGGGTCTGGAGCACTGATGTGCTTGGTGCCGGTCTCCTCAGAAAGTAGAGGCGTTGGTAAGCCTTTTTGATCAAATTACATTACATTTTCTACATAAACGTCACATTTGACTAGCGACAAAAACTTGACACATTAAAACTGCACAATCCTATTTTATTTTCTTCAACTTCACAGGCTTGGTTTGTCTAAAGAATTTCTTCCAACGGAGAAAATGAAATGGTTCAGAAGTAGAACAGTACAAGGTTATAACAGACTTAAATACCAACTGCCTAAGCTAATCATGTAAATTAACAAGTATTCTCTTCAAACATATAATCTCTCTTTTCTATGCTTCATGTGGAATCACTTGTTAATCAAAATGCTTAATCACATTGTATTAGGAGATTTATTTAGTTTTACTTCTTGCCTGCTTACTTGCTCTTAGAACAAAACACCCACAAAGGGTGGTTATTGGTACATGCAGTCCTGTTAAAAAATCCAACGTTAAGCAGATAAATAGAATCTATGAAGAAATGGCCCCTTTCTGACATTAAAAAAAGGGTCAGACACAAAACGGACTGTTGTACAACATGGCCAAGCTAATGATGTTTGAAGGACTCAAGGTCAGTCTGGTTCCTGAAACAGGCAAGGACCTGATACTTTGTTTTTCCCCTGAGCGTAGGAGAATGACGGGAGTCTTGATAGAGGTATACAAAATTACGAGGCTTAAATGCAAACAGGCTTTTCCCATTGAGGCTGGATGAGACTAGAACTAGAGATCATAGAGAGGTTGAAAGGTAAAATATTTAAGGGGAATCTGAGGGGGACCCTTCTTCACTCAGAGGGTGGTGTGAGTGTGAATGAACTGCCAGCAGAAGCGGTGGATGCAGGATTGACTGCAATATTTAAGAGAGACTCCAATAAGTACATGGATTGGAGCAGTATGAGCACTATGGTCCAAGTTCAGGTCCTCGGGACATGGCAGAATAACAGTTTGGCAAAGACTAGATGGGCTGAAGGGCCTGTTTCTGTGCTGTAGTACTCTATAACTCAAAATGAGGTTTCATCCCATCAGCAAGGAGACTCGTTTTTTATGGTGACATCTATATCTATCAAAAGGCTAATAACTGGGGGGGGAAATTGGAAGCATATTCCTGGGACCAGGCAGAATAGTGTGCCTTGTGCATTACCCCCCCAACCCCCAACTACCTGTGATAGTGAATGCATGAAGGTTCACTAGTTGTAGTAAAAAGTACAAACCACAACCACCATCTATCTTCCATGGAAGGTGGAATGTTCATCTATTTAATACTTACTCCCATTGAGGATATCTGTAAAGTCCTCTGTGCAGCACAGAAATGGTGATGTGCACAACCTTGGTATTGTAACTTCCTGTCCAAATAGGTCTGAGGAACTTGGGCCTGAGGTTTATTGCAATAAAGCTCCTGTCACTGGACTGGTGAGACATGGAATTATTAATGCACTTTTGGAGGGCAGAATGTTTAGTAATCAGTTACCTGTAATGACTTGGCCAATGCTAGGCCACAGTCTGACCATCTTAACAGCATAACATCTAATCATAACTGGAAAAACTGAAAGCCTTTGGGGATCTGTGCGCACCCACATTCAAGTCATCAGTTATAGCAGTAAAACGTTTTATGTTTAGGTGAGATACTACAGAGAAATAAGGAGGAGGAGCTTAGGAGAATCAATGGCACCTAACGGCGACTCCTCTGCTTGCATCTTCGGAAGCAGCTCTATTTCCAGCTTTAATACCCATTTTACCCTTTCAGGGTTCTTTTGAAGACCCTGACCTGGAGCTACACGCTGTCTATAGTTCTTTGCGGGAATGGGATCCGCTCTTGGGATTTCACGACTAGCCAGTATTTGGCATGCCAAGGGTGTGGCCTAAGAGCTTCACTCGCCTTCGGGGGTTTGAGATTTCATGGCTCTGGAGACGGGGGAATCAGAGGTCAGTATCCAGGCAGGAGATCGGTGTGCGTAAAAAATGTAAGATCTAAGGCTGTGTACCCAGAGACCTGAGATCTTTGGGCACAGAGCCTGGTAAAAGCAACGCAACGGACTTTTAACATTGTAAACCAATGAGTTGTTTGTTATGTCTCCTCTCTCACTGTGAAACGGAGATACCTCTTTCTTCCTTATTAGGGAGAGAGAGTGCCTGTGGTATGTTGAGTACTGGGTGAACGAGCAGTTTTTGGGGTACTGCAAGTCTGTGTCTTTGCTGTTGCTTTGCTCACGCTTGAGTGCTCGGTGGTGGTGCCGACGCTTTTTTTGCCAGTGGGGGGAGGGGGGAGTGTTGCTTGCTGTTGCTTAAGCGCAGGAGGGAGGGGAGCTGGAGGGGTGACTTTGGGGTTCTAACATTTAACTGTCATTCATTCTTTGGGGGCACTCCTCTGTTTTTCGTGGACAGTTGAGAAGAAAAAACATTTCAGGATGTATACTGTATACATTTCTCTGACATTAAATGTACCTTTGAAACCTTTGAAAAAGTGTGTGTGAACGACTGAAGAAAATGGTGTATGTAGACAGACAGATATCCAAAAGCAGGTGCATGGACTGTGATGCTATAGAAATTATCAGTCTATTCATATAGTTATAATAAATTGGACACTTGAAATTGAGCATCATTTCAGATTAATTTAGAGACTTGAAATGCGAGGGCACAGAAAGGAATGCTGAAAGAGAGAGAAAATGATGATGCCTGGTCTAGTTTAGAAAAAGATGAAACATCAGAAGTTAGAATGAAAGAAAATTAAATAACTCTGGGTATTTCACCTTTTGAAAATATTGTTAATAGTGTTGAGATACAATTGTTTAGAAGTTACAGCACTAAAGAGATCCACATAATTGCTTATTACAGACCTGTTTTAGATTCTATGCTAAATAAAAAGCTGTTTAATCTACTTTGGGTTATATTGGATGATCTTAATATTTAGCATTTTAATCATTCTTCAGCCTTATAATTAGGTGTCAAAAAAGTGTGCAGGACTTAAAAGAGTTTTTCAATGATAGACATAGATGCATATTTTCAGGATACGAGTCACATTTGTGGCTTTGAATTTAGCCAGAAGACATACAATGATAGAATATCACAAAATTTGTCATGCCAAATGCATTACGCATTAAAGAAATTATTATTGCTACATTGTATGCAATTATGAAACAATAAATGAAAACATTCAGTTCATTCAGGTCTGTGCACTCAGAACTGCGAGAAACTTTGAGATCCAAGTATTGATTTACCTGTGTATCTGAAGAAAGCTAGAAGGAGCATCTTTCACTAGATTAGATTCAACCCTGAAGGGTGACAGTAGTTGTATGAATGACACTTGGCTTAAAATCGGATTCGTTTTTCCTGATGCATTTTCACTTAATTAAATTAATGCTTTGAAATGAATTTGAACTGCACAAGTTATTTTATGTTTGTTTTAAGTTTATTATAAGGAAGATAAAGACCTGGCCAGAAGGAGCAACCTCAGCATTTCAGGACAGTTTTGAAAACACTGACTAGAACATGTTCAGGAAGGTAGCTTTCTATGGCCATCATATTAACATCAGTCAATCAGTGAGATCTGTGACTAATTACATAAAGGAGTCACCATCATTAACTACATGAGGACAAATCAGAAGCCGTGGCTGACAGCAGAGATCTGGGCACAGCTGAGAGATCAGGATGCTGCCTTCAGATTGAGGGATAAGACAGCTCTCAGGTCAGCAAGAGCAGCACTTTCCCCACCATCAAGGAGGCAAAACAAGATTATTTAAAGAGAATATACCGTCATTTTAATGACACCAGACTCATGAAGCGCATGTGGCAGAACAATCAAACCATAACAAACTACAGGTCCACCATGAACATCAATGACAGTAACCATTCCCTTCCTGATAGGCTGAATATCTTACACTCGGTTTGATGCCTGTACTGGGCCTTTACTCACTGGAATTCAGAAGAATGAGGGGTAACCTCATTGAAATTCATCAAATGGTGAAAAGCCTCGATAGAGTGGATGTAGAGAGGATGTTACCTATGATGGGGGTAGTCCAAGAACAGAGGACACAGACTCAGAATAGAGGGGTATCCTTTTAGAACAGGAGATGAAAGGAATCGTTGCCACAGGCAGCTGTGGAGGCCGTCATTGGGTATATTTAAGAAAAAAGTTGACAGATTCTTGATTAGTCAGGGCATGAAGGGATACGGGGGGATGACAGGCGATTGGAGCAGAGAGGGAAAATAGATTAGCCATGATGAAATGACGGAGAAGACTCGATGGACTAAATGGCCTAATTCTGCTCCTATATCTTGTGATGTACAGAATAATGTGCTGGTGAGGAGGGACCCTTCCCCCCCCACCCCAGAAGTTGGTACTTTGTCTAGCCACAGCTGATGTGAGGAAACCCTTAGCCAGGGTCAACCCACATAAAGCTGCAGGGCTTGATAACATACCTGGTCGGGTGCTGAAGGTCTGTGCAGCCCAGTTAACAGAGCTTCTAACAGACATCGTCACCATCTGCCAGGAACAGTCCACAGCCCCTCCAAGCTTCTAGGCAGCCACCATCGTCCCGGTGCCCAAGAGAGGAACGGTAACCTGCCTTAACAATTACTGTCCAATGGCACTGACCTCAACAATAATGAAGTGCTTTGAACAGCTGGCTATGGATTGCATTAAATCCCATCTTTCTGCTACATTCGACCTTTTCCGGTTTGCTTATCGCTCAAATCAGTCCACTGATGATACCATAGCCTCTGCACTTCACTCCATCCTGCCCCATCTGGAAAATGTTGCCTCACATGTGTATCGACTTCAGCTCGGCATTTAATATGTTCGTCCCTTAGAAGCTGGTGGGTAAACTGTCCTCATCGGGCCTCAACACCTCTCGCTGTAACTGAATCCTAAACTTATTGATCGTAAGGCCACAGTCAGTCCATGTTGGTAGCAACATCTCTAGCCCCATCACACTGAGCACTGGCGTGTCCCAGTGCTGCGTGCTCAGCCCGCTGTGGTTCACGCTGTTGATGCATGACTGCACTGCTAGATCCAGTTCAAACCTAATCATTAAGTTTGCTGATGACACAACAGTGGTTGGCCTCATCAACAATGACCATGAGACAGCATGCAGAGGAGATAGAATGGCGTGAGCACAACAACTTGAGTCTCAATATGGACAAGACCAAAGAAATGACTGTGCAATTTAGGAAAGTGCAGGCTGACCACTCCTCACTGCACAGACATGGCTCCTACATGGAGAGAGTTAGGAGCACCAAGTTTTTGGGAGTGAACATAATGCACAATCTCACCACCACTACTTTGGTCAAGAAAGCACAGCGCAGCATCGCCACTTCCTGAGGAGATTGAGCTGAGTGAGACTCCTCCCCTCTATCCCCATTCTAACCAATTTTTACAGGAACACCATCGACAGTATCCTAACCAGCTGCATTACCATTTGGTATGGGAAATGCATGGCATCTGACCACAAGCCCCTATAAAGGATTGCGAGGACTGCTGACAATAAACTGAACTTGAACTTATTTGTTAAAATGGATGGTCTCATTTAGAACTTGAACATATACTGAAGCCATTCTCTCAGTATGAGATTTTATTTCTTTCTAATTGCTCCCTCACCCACTCACTAAGTTCCCAAGTAGTAAACAAAAATTGCACATCAAAAAGCATTAAGTAAGTTGCTGATGAAATTAAAAGGGAAAGAGAAAGACTGTTAGTATAAGAACATGTAAAGGCATATTTCATTGTGCTAATGTTTTTGTTTAGTATGTTAACATCTACTTGGAAAGGTGTTTTAGAAGAAGACAAAACAAATTAGCTTGGGCACAAACTTTTTACTTTATGTGACTTCCAAAATATCATTTGAATTAAACTGGAATTAAAATAATGAGACTTATTTTCTTCATGTGTTGTAAATTACATGATACAAGATTATCAAACATTAAAATGGCAATTTTGAATTTCTTCTAACATTTAATGATAAATTAGAATTTTGTAATACTTCAAGTAATTTTGTTTCTACTTGGTTGTACATGAATATCAAGATCTCAAGGCCCTTTTTTAATGGACAGTCGGCACGGTAGCACAACACATTACAGGCGACCCAGGTTCAATTCCCACTGCTGCTTGCACCTTACTTGCCAAAGCAATCTCATATCTTCTTTTAGTTTTTCTAACTTCTTTCTTAAGATTCTTTTTACATTCTTTATATTCCTCGAGCACCTCATTTACTCCATGCTGCCTATATTTATTGTAGATATCTCCCTTTTTCCGAACCAAGTTTCCAATGTACTTTGGAATATTCCAATTCCAATAAAACTACTGAGTGTATGTTTGTGGTCTTCTGCTGCTATAGCTCATCCACTTCAAAATTCAACATACTGTGTGTTCAGAGATGCTCTTCTGCAGACCATTGTTGTAACATATACAAAATGTTAGAGGAACTCAGCAGGCCAGGAAGCATCTATGGAAAAGAGTAAATAGTTGATGTTTTGGGCCGAAACCCTTCATCAGCTTTCCAACATCTGCAGATTTTCTCCTTACTACTGTAACATGAAGTTATTTGAGTTACCGTTGCCTTCCTGTCAGCTTGAGCCAGTCTGGCCATTATCCTCTGAACTCTCTCATTAACAAGCGTTTTTGCCACAGAACCGCATTAACTGGATTTTTTCTTCTGTTTTCACACCATTATCTGTAAACTCTAGACTGTTGTGCATGAAAATCCCAAGAGATCAGCAGTTTCTGAGATAGTCAAACCACCCTGTCTGGCACCAACATCATTCCACAGTCAAAGTCACTTAGATCACATTTCTTCCCCATTATGATGTTGGGTCTGAATAATAACTGAACCACTTGACCATGCCTGTACGGTTTTATGCATTGAGTTACTGTTACGTGACCGGCCGATTAGATATTTGCATGGGTAGATGTACAGGCTTATCTAATAAAGTGACCACTAAGTGTAAAATGATTATGTTACAAAAACAAATAAATAATGCAAAAGACAAGTAATGAGATAGTGTTTATGAACCATTCAAAACTCAGATGGCAAAGGAAAAGAAGCTGCTCTTAAAATATTAAGGATGAGTCTTCAGGCACCCCAATCGCAGTAACAAGAGGGCATGTTGCAAATGGTGAGCCTCCTTATGGATGGATGCCCATCCATAAGGCACTGCCTTTTGAAGGTGTCCTCACTGGTCAAAAGGGCTGTGCACATTACAGGGCTGGCTGAGTCTTCAACCCCCCACAGTCTCTTTCAATCCTGTACACTGAAGTCCCCATACCAGGCAGTGATGCTCTCCATCATGTATTTGTGGAAATTTGCAAGAACCTTTGGTGACATACTAAATCTCCTCAAACTCCTAATGGAGAGCCGCTGGCATGCCTTCTTTGAGATAGTGATAAGGGAGAACTGAGAGGAGAAGACCCTCTTACAAATGCTGTTGGCAAGAACTTCAAATCTTATGGTATAAAAACATAAAAGATCAAGCATTAGTAAAAGAGGCACAAGCAAAAACAAAACAAGAGGTAATGATTAGAACATAATTTGAATTGAAAGGCTTATTATATGAAGAGTGTTTGATGGCTCTCGGCCTGTACTCACTGGAATTCAGAAGTATGAGGGAGGATCTTATTGAAACATATCGAATGCTGAAAGGCCCAGATAGAGTAGATATGGAGATGATGTTTCCTATGGTGAGGGAGTCTAAGATCAAGAGGGCAGAGTCTTTGAAAAGAGGGGCGCTCATTTAGAACAGATGAGTAAGGATTTCTTTAGCCAGGGAGTGGTGAATCTGTGGAATTTATTGCCACAGGCAGCTGTGGAGGCCAAGTCATTGGGTATATTTAAGGCAGAGCTTGGTAGATTCTTGATTAGTCAAGGCATGAAGGGATACAGGGAGAAGGCAGGAGATTGGGGCTGAGGTGGAAATGGATCAGCCATGATGAAATAGTGGAGTAGACCTGATTGGCCAAATGCTCTTCTATCTTGTAACACATAAACAACTTAGTGCTCAAGCATGCACTGAATATGCTTTGTTTTTATATATAAAAGAGAACATAATAAAGCTTTTGCTGAACTAATGGAAATTGAAAGGTGAAAGCTGATCAGAGCCAAGTAATACACACAAAAAAATTCTACCATCAGAAAAAGACTCCTACAATTCATCTTCAGTAGGACCTAATGAATGTTAAATGTAAAGCAACACCAAACAATCATTTCCTTGTTTGTTACCCAATATTCCTGTTACACAATGTTACCAGTATAGCTTAGCACAGATTCTCATTTTTTTGTTATTAAAATGGATTAAAAGCAATACATGTGAAGTGATACAGGAGGAAGCTATGGTCCTAAACAACCATAGATCAAGGCAAGTTATGCAAATAGATATTGCATGTTTTAGCTTATTAGAAGCACTGAAAAAAAAAGTGATCCACACCTAACATTTGTTTTTTTTCTTTAGCAGTCCTGAGGCTAGGTATGAATGGCTCTCAATTCCATTCCTGGAAGTCTGAGTTTGACAAAGAATCCTATGTTGTATCTTTGGACTCTGCCACAAATGAAAAGGGTGTAAACATAGTGCTAAGGCTAGCCTTTAAATTATTTAATTTAGACTAGGCCCTATTGAACTGACTACTTTAACTGGGTTATTTATATGATCTAAACATCTAACTGACAAAGTATCTTGTGATGATGAAGTAAGAATTTTAAAGTAGATCACAGTTGAATAAACTAATTGCCCACTATAGATTAGAATGAAAGTAACACAAGACAAACTCTTGGACAGTATAATCACAAGGCTGAGCAACAGCAGCCGGAAGAAAGTGCTGTGTAATAACAAAACAGAAATAAGGAACTGTGAAGGTCTGGTTAGACGCGCTCATTAGATTTAGTTCACATATTTTCTCCTTAGTTAGGGGTTTAAACTGAGCTATCATTAGGATTACAAATTACCTTAGCTTCGGCTTCTCTAGTGTTGCTGATATCTTTCTATATAATGTGCATGTGTTGAATTTGCTTGATAACCTATAAACTTAAAGGATAATACAATAAATAAATACCGGTTAATTGGGCCATCAGTTAATTAAGGAAGCCACTTATTTGGGACAACTCTGAAAGAACAAAAATTGAGAAATTAGCTGGGATTTTCTTTGTTTATTTGGGACACTATGCCGCTTAATCGTAACAGGAAACTACTGCCAAAGTTTCTAACTAGTGTCAGTCATGTGCACTTGTGTGGCCATTAGACACTTCACCATGCTTACAGCTAACACTTGTTAAATAGCGTCAGTTGTGTGCGTTGTTTCAAATAGCAGCGATTTTTGTCACTGATAGTTGGTAAGAAATAAGCAATAAGATAATTCAGAACTGCTTTGCTCACTGTGATTTCAAGCATTCAGGCTTGGAGATGCTAGAAACGACTGGGAGTGAAATGGAAATAATTTCACTACCTCAACAAGCAAAGAACTATGAAGAATTAAGGTATTAACAATCATATTGACTGTTACAAGAAAAATGAAGACTTGGAGGATGGAATTGCGAAAGGCATTATATGAAGGCAGTGTATTATCTGCACTAGGTGTCTATGCTGATTTTGTTCATTTACAGTCAAAAGAACACAGCAGCATACTTAGCTGAATCCATTGATAATTATTTGGAACTAATACAGTTTTACAGTACTGAAGTGGTATTGGTAGTGTTCTGTATTTGTTCTGTATTTCATTTAAATACACACATCGTTACTCGGTTAAACAGTAGTTTATCTCTTTTATACCTTTTATCTATTTCCATGAAACCTCAGTGAATTGGGGCAGCCATTTAATTGAGCCAAAATGTACTGGTCTCAATGTGCCCCAATTGACTGGATTCCACTGTATCTTAAAAAAAATTACATATACTATCTAAGACAAAAGAATTGCTTCACATGCACATCATTTTGTTCTTCGTCATCATTATACATATGAAAAGTGGAAGCTTTTTAGACTGCAGTGGAGACTACATACACCCCAAAAGACTGTATCCCTGTATAAGCAACACACATAAAAGTTGCTGGTGAACGCAGCAGGCCAAGCAGCATCTCTAGGAAGAGGTGCAGTCGACCTTTCAGGCCGAGACCCTTCGTCAGGACTAACTGAAGGAAGAGTGAGTAAGGGATTTGAAAGTTTGAGGGGGAGGGGGAGATCCAAAATGATAGAAGACAGGAGGGGGAGGGATGGAGCCAAGAGCTGGACAGGTGATAGGCAAAAGGGATACGAGAGGATCATGGGACAGGAGGTCCGGGAAGAAAGACAAGGGTGGGGGGAACCCAGAGGATGGGCAAGGGGTATATTCAGAGGGACAGAGGGAGAAAAAGGAGAGTGAGAGAAAGAATGTGTGTATAAAAATAAGTAACAGATGGGGTACGAGGGGGAGGTGGGACATCAGCGGAAGTTAGAGAAGTCGATGTTCATGCTATCAGGTTGGAGGCTACCCAGACGGAATATAAGGTGTTGTTCCTCCAACCTGAGTGTGGCTTCATCTTTACAGTAGAGGAGGCCGTGGATAGACATGTCAGAATGGGAATGGGATGTGGAATTAAAATGTGTGGCCACTGGGAGATCCTGCTTTCTCTGGTGGACAGAGCGTAGATGTTCAGCAAAGCGATCTCCCAGTCTGCGTCGGGTCTCGCCAATATATAAAAGGCCACATCGGGAGCACCGGACGCAGTATATCACCCCAGTCGACTCACAGGTGAAGTGTTGCCTCACCTGGAAGGACTGTTTGGGGCCCTGAATGGTGGTAAGGGAGGAAGTGTAAGGGCATGTGTAGCACTTGTTCCGTTTACACGGATAAGTGCCAGGAGGGAGATCAGTGGGGAGGGATGGGGGGGGAACGAATGGACAAGGGAGTTGTGTAGGGAGCGATCCCTGCGGAATGCAGGGGGGGGGAGGGAAAGATGTGCTTAGTGGTTGGATCCCATTGGAGGTGGCGGAAGTTACGAAGAATAATATGTTGGACCCGGAGGCTGGTGGGGTGGTAGGTGAGGACCAGGGGAACCCTATTCCTAGTGGGGTGGTGGGAGGATGGAGTGAGAGCTGATGTACGTGAAATGGGGGAGATGCGTTTAAGAGCAGAGTTGATAGTGGAGGAAGGGAAGCCCCTTTCTTTAAAAAAGGAAGACATCTCCCTCGTCCTAGAATGAAGCGCCTCATCCTGAGAGCAGATGCGGCGGAGACGGAGGAATTGCGAGAAGGGGATGGCGTTTTTGCAAGAGACAGGGTGAGAAGAGGAATAGTCCAGATAGCTGTGACAGTCAGTAGGCTTATAGTAGACATCAGTGGATAAGCTGTCTCCAGAGACAGAGACAGAAAGATCTAGAAAGGGGAGGGAGGAGTCGGAAATGGACCAGGTAAACTTGAGGGCAGGGTGAAAGCTGGAGGCAAAGTTAATAAAGTCAACAAGTTCTGCATGCGTGCAGGAAGCAGCGCCAATGCAGTCATCGATGTAGCGAAGGAAAAGTGGGGGACAGATACCAGAATAGGCACGGAACATAGATTGTTCCACAAAGCCAACAAAAAGGCAGGCATAGCTAGGACTCATACGGGTGCCCATAGCTACACCTTTAGTTTGAAGGAAGTGGGAGGAGCCAAAGGAGAAATTATTAAGAGTAAGGACTAATTCCTCTAGACGGAGCAGAGTGGTGGTAGAGGGGAACTGATTAGGTCTGCAATCCAAAAAGATTTATCCCTGTATAAGATTACTAGAACAGGGATGGTTGTACAATTGACTAACTTTTACACCGCAAGCACATTAATTCAAAGTATACTGACTGGCAGGAATCACAATATTTAATGCTGTAGAAATAGCGAAACTTAAGTAAGCCAATTCTAACTATGCTTCTACCTATTACTTGCAATTTGTAATGTTCAAAATTCAGGTTGTCCTCTTGTATCTAGGAAGAGGATAACCTTAATGAACAACAGAAAAACAATACAAGAACACATATAAATAAATATAACCTTGACTATAGTTACAGTGGCTTATGAGATATGCCTCTGTGGCTCACGAAAATGAAAGTGGTTCAAAGATGAGACTGTAGATGGTGGAAACTGGAGCAAAAATAAATAAACTGCTGGAAGAATTCAGCAAGTCAGGCAGCACCTATAGTGGGAAATGGACAGCTGAAGGGTTGCAATGCAAAACTCTGAGTGTACATTTCCCTATATAAATGTTGCATAATCTGCCGATCTTGTCAAGCAGTTGTTTTTCTGATGACTATTTCAACTGCATGGACACTTTCTGGTCTAACTCCATTTATAAGTTTTCGGGTAACACAACTGTTCTGGGCCAGATCTCAAACCACAATGAGAAAGAGTACTGAAAGGAGATAAACAGCCTAATGGCCTGGTGTCAAGACAACCATCTCTCCCTCAATGTCAGCAAAACCACAGCTGGCTACTGATATCAGGAAGTTGGGCAGAATACACGTCCAACTGTATCAAAGTTCAAAGTAAATTTATCAAAGTACATATATACTACCATGTACAACTCTGAGATCCAGTTTCTTGTGGGCATATTCAATAAATCAATAGAATAATAACCATAATGGAATCAATGAAAGATTGTGCCAACTTGGACATTCAACCAGTGTGCAAACGACTGTGCAAATACAAAAATAAGTAAATAATCATAAACAATAAATAAATATCACGTACTTGAGAGAAAGAGTCTTTGAAAGTGAGTCTAAAAACGCAAACACGAGGAAATCTGCAGATGCTGGAAATTCAAGCAACATACACAAAATGTTGGTGGAACGCAGCAGGCCAGGCAGCATTTATAAGAAAAGGTACAGTCGACGTTTCGGGCTGAGACCCTCTGTCAGGACTACAGTCCATAGTTTGTGGGAACAGTTCAGTGATGGGGCAGTGATATTATCCTCTTTGGTTCAAGAACCTGACAGTGAGTTCTAGGGCACCTGTACCACCTTCCTGATGGCAGCAGCAAGAAGACAGCATGACCTGGGTGGTGGGGGTCCCTGCCGATGGATGCTCCTTTCCTGTAGCAATGCTCCATGTAGATGTGCTCAATGGTTGGGAGGGCTTTACCCATGACAGACCTTCAACCTCGACCATCAAAGATTCAGCATTATTCAATCAATGCCTGGTATGGAAACCCCAATGCCCTTGAATGGAAAATGCTACAGAAAGTAGCATTGGGGTTTCCATACCAGGCATTGATTGATGCAGCCAATCAATATACTCTCCACCCCATGTCTACAGAAGTTTGTCAAAGTTTCAGATGTAATGCTGAATCTTCATAAACTCCTGAAGTATGCTTTCTTCATTATTGTACTTGTGTGCTGGGCCCAGAACAAGTCCTCTGAAATAATAACACCAAGGAACTTAAAAGTTGTTGATCCTCCAATGAGGACCCCAGGTATCAATGACGCCAAGATGGAGATTGTTGAGAGTTTTTAAGTTCCAAAGTATTAATATGCCAGTCATTTTCTCTTCTCCACCCCCACCCCATTCATCAACCAGAAGATACAAAAACTTGAGAACACTTATCACCAGGCTCAGGGTCAGCTTCTAGCCCGCTATTTTAACATTTTTAAATGCACCTTACAAAATAAATGCTTGATCTCTCAATCTAGTTCTGGATCGTCCTCCACTGCACTTTCTCTATAATTCTAAATGTAAATCCTGTGCTGTTTTTAATGCCTGTTGTACCACCTCAACATACTAGTGTTTTGAATATTCTGTCTGAAAGGCATGCAGTTAAAAGCTTTTCACTGCATCTTGGTAAATGGTACATTAGTAAACCAATTACCAAAACAAAATGTTGTTTGTGAGTCTTTAAAGGTTGCAAGAGTGGTAGTGAGCACCTTTCATGGCTGTTATAATTGTTTTGTCAAGTAAATCTTTCAACTATTATTATATGTTAATTCAGTTTGGAAGCCAAGTGAAAGGGAGGTGGTATTAGTTCATGAGAAACATTATCTGCTTACACAGCATTTCACAGGAAAGTACTGTATATTGGAAAAAATCCAAGTCATTCCAATTAACTTACCCAAAAGTGTGTTTTTTGTCTAGCAGCGTTGATCAGATCTATTCCTATATGAATTAGAGTTATTCACAAACAAAATATACACGTAACACTTTCACAGGATCAAATTTTTTTTTATTGAGGATCAGACTGACGTATTTTCAGCATTTTCTATTCAGATTTACAACACTTATAAAAGTTCTTTATCTGCAGAAGAATCTTAATGACAGTGAATGGAGAAGTCTTAATGAGAGATTTAAAACTCATTATCTCTTATACATGAGTAGTAAAATTTATTAAGTGACTTCTATGACGTTTACAGTCCCTGGAGTGTATTAAAGCAGATTTAAATTTAATAGTAAATTTCAAAGCAAACTGGATAAAAGCATGAAGAAAACTGTAGAGCAATGGGAAGGGATAAGTCTTTCAAATAACTGCAAGACATAATGGGCCTAAGAACTTCCTTTGGTACTATATGATTCTATAAACCAAACTTACTTTAATTCCATTCAACAAAACACTTGCACCATCCCCTGTCCCAAGATGTTCCAAAGACAGTTTTCAGCCAAGTATTTCTGAAGTGCATTCATTGTTTCAATAAAGGAAACACAGTAGTTAATTTGCACAGAGCAAGCATTCACAGATAGCAACGTAATAATGATTAAATAATCTATTTTACTTTTGTGTGGTTGTACGATAAATAATGATGAGACTCTGGGGTAACTTTCAAATTTGGCGTGGAATTTTTCACATCTGCCAGAAAGGGGAGATGGGGAATTGGTTTAATATCTAATCTGAAACAGTGATTTCTTTAATACCACAGTGAAGTATCAGCCAGTTTCTCCTCATGCTCTTAAATATATATGAGGTTAAGACCACAAAGGGCAAAGCCTTCCCCACAACTGAGCACATCTACACAGAGCGCAATCGCAGGAAAACAGCACCTACTGTCAAGAGCCCCACCACCCAGACCATGCTCTCTTCTCACTGCTGCCATCAGGAAGAAGGTACAGGAGCCTCAGAACCTGCACCACCAGGGTCAGGAACAGTTATTACCCCTCAACCATCAGGCTCTTGAACCAGAAGGGAATAACTTCACTCAGCTTCACTTAACTCAACACTGAACTGTTCCCATAAACTATGGACTTACTTTCAAGGACTCTTTATCTCACGTTCAGGACTTATTGTTTGTTTATTTATTTATTACTATTTTTTTTCCTCCCTCGCTCTCATACTTACACAGTTTGTTGTCTTTTGCACATTGGTTGTTTGTCCGTCCTATTTGGGTGCTGTCCTTCATTGATTCTATTGTGTTTCTTTGTACTTACTGTGTATGCCCACAAGAAAATGAATCTCAAGGTGACATATGTGTACTTGGATAATAAACTTACTTTGAACTTTAAGACACAACAGGAACCACAGCTGACACCAAGGAACTTCTCTTTTGACACTACAGTGTGAGACACCAACACCAACATAAGTTGTTTACTTAACAGCAACACAATTCTACTTCCATAAACTCAAGACAAACATGTTACAGATCTAATAGGGTAACAAATTATGCCTCAAAACATTTGGCTAAAGAGACGTCAATGGTCAAATCTTCTGTATTGTTAGCAAGATTAAGCGATCACTAGAGTAATATATAAATTTTTGAAGGCTCTAATTTTATAGAAAATTAAATAACCCATAGAGTCATCGAGTAGTACAGCACAGAAACAGGCCCTTCAGCCCATCTGGACCATACCAAACTACTACTCTGCTTAGTCCTGCCTATACTTATCTAAACTTCTCTTAAATGATGAAATGAAACCCACATCAACCACTTCCACTGGCAGCTTGTTCCACACTCTCACCACCCTCTGAGTGAATAAGTTCTCTCTCATGTTCCCCTTAAACGCCTTATCCCTGGTGGATAACTGTTTGTCAGATTGGAGGCCGGTGACTAATGGTGTGCCTCAGGGATCTGTACTGGGTCTAATGTTGTTTGTCATACATATTAATGATCTGGATGACAGGGTGGTAAATTGGATTAGTAAATATGCAGATGATACTAAGATAGGTGGAGCTGTGGATAACGAAGTAGGTTTTCAAAGCTTGCAGAGAGATTTAGGCCAGTTAGAAGAGTGGGCTGAAAGATGGCAGATGGAGTTTAATGCTGATAAATGTGAGGTGCTACATTTTGGTAGGGCATTGAAGAATGCAGAACAGAGGGATCTAGGAATAATGGTGCATAGTTCCCTGAAGGTAGAATCTCATGTGGATAGGGTGGTGAAGAAAGCTTTTGGTATGCTGGCCTTTATAAATCAGAGCATTGAGTATATGAGTTGGGATGTAATGTTGAAATTGTACAAGGCATTGGTAAGGCCAAATTTGGAGTATTGTGTACAGTTCTGGTCACCGAATTATAGGAAAGCTGTCAACAAAATTGAGAGAGTACAGAAGATTTACTAGAATGTTACCTGGGTTTCATCACCTAAGTGACAGAGAAAGGTTGAACAAGTTGGGTCTTTATTCTTTAGAGCATAGAAAGTTGAGGGGGGACTTAATAGAGGTATTTAAAATTACGAGGGGGAGAGATAGAGTTGATGTGGATAGGCTTTTTCCATTGAGAATGGGTGAGATTCAAACAAGAGGACATGAGTTGAGAGTTAAAGGGCAAAAAAAGGGCATGAGGGGGAACTTCTTTACTCAGAGTGGTAGCTGTGTGGAACGAGCTTCCAGCAGAAGTGGTTGAGGCAGGTTCGATGTTGTCATTTAAAGTTAAATTCGATAGCTATATGGACAGGAAATGAATGGACGGTTATGCGCTGAGTGCAAGTCAGTGGGACTAGGTGAGAGTAAGAGTTCGGCACAGACTAGAAGGGCTGAGATGGCCTGTTTCAGTGCTGAAATTGTTATACGGTTATATGATTCAACATTTCACCTTTCACCCTTAATCCATGACCTCCAGTTCTAGTCTCAAACACCCTCAGTGGAAAAAGCCTGCTTGCATTTATGCTATCTACACCCCTCTAAATATTACATACCTCTTATCAAATCTCCCCTCATTCTCCTACACTCCAGAATGATCCCTAAAAACAAAGTCAATAATTAAAATGCACTTTTTTTTACTAGGTTATTCTGATTCTGGTCAATTGCTATTATTCTGTGCTATATAACTTGTTACAGTATTATTGGCCTTGGCTTTGTATTAATGGTGCAATTATCAACATTCACCATCATTGTTCCCTGAAAGTGACTACAATTTTGGAGTAACTTAACATCACAGAAATTCAGAGGTTGCTGGCGGGGATAAACTATACACCTAGGATTCAATATTTAATTTTTCTACCCTGCAATCAACAGAAATTACTAGACTGGTGTATATTTAAGTTCTTTATAAACTAGTCCCTTCTTAAGTCTTGCAAGTTTTGCAGCTAGTTTAGCAGTCTAAATTAACTTTTCATTGCATCTACTTCTTAGCCAATCCATTAGGTTATTTGCACTTGCTTTTGAGGTGATTTAGAAGTCCTACTAAAGGATGCACAGACTTTTCCAAAGATGGAGCAGGCAATGCATGACAGGAAAGATGTGCTGGTTATTTGTGATACTGTGCATTGTTCAGTTTGCACGGTACATAGATTCACAGATATCTGAACTCCTGGAAGCTTCTCCTCCATTCTGAGGAGTCATGGTTTAGGATTTCCATCAGATAGAAAAGATATGCAATATTTTCAAGGGAACTTCAAAAATACCCTTGAATCTTGAAATATGTTTTCTGTGCTCCCAACTTTTTTATGCCAAGAACCAATACCATTAAGCAAGGGGCCTGTAGACCCCAGGTTGGGAAACCCTAAGCCAAGACCAGTGCTTCTTTCAGGAATCTGGCATTAGGCATTAGGCACTTAAACCGAACAATCCATTGGTCAGAACAGCCCGAGTGCTCTGGTGACAATCCCATGTCATATGAAACCATAGGCTCAAAAAAACTTCGACTTAAACCTTTGCCTTTTGTGCAGTTTCTTTATGTAAATACTTCAAACTAAATTTAAAAGTTATTTAATAACCTTATGGCACTTCAGCTATTTGAGTCACATCGGATCGGCAAACTCCAAAACTATTTAGCACTCTTGACATTCTACCGATGAGAATTTGTTTAAAGCAATTGGACACAAAGCTAAACTGATGACCCCCATCATTACTGGGCTCTGGTATCCCAATGAACTGTCACCTAATGTAGGGAAAAAAGAAGTTTCCACTGTAAAAAATCTCAAGTCTTGATGTCGGGGAGAATGTCTCCCATTTTCACCACATTCTGCTGTGGTAAACAACAATTTGTCAGTTTTTCACAAGCTACAAACTCTGGACCACTGCTTTGCTTGGGAAATATTGCTGCATTGGGATATTACTAATATATAGCACAGATTTGATAAGCAATTCAAAGGGTCTTCTGTTCTGAGACAATTCCATGATATTGCAGATATATTTATTGTGAGGTTGACAACTTACACAATTATTAAAAATGTAAAAAATCAACATCCCAAGCAGCAGTATTTATTGCAATATGAATACAACAGTATTCTATTTCAACCTTGGAAACAAAAACTGTATACTGTGTATATATTACACATCTACATGCAGTTTATGTTTTGATGTTTAAAAGAAAACACATAGCTACTGAATCACTAACCTCAGAAGGTCTTGTAAAACTGCTTATGTAAAGCAAACAACACAAATATGCTCAAGATGCTTCAGTTTGAAGCACAGCTCACACACATTCTACAGGGATACCCTGGAAGTCATAAAGGATCAAAAACATCTGAAGTCGCTGATATGCCTCACCTTCTCTGTGCATTCTTTTTTTTACCTAAATTACCAATTCCCGTCTTATAGAAAGTATTTTTCCTTCAGTCTCCCCCCCACCCCCCACACACATATTCTACTTTGCTGGAAGATTAAGCAGGGGGAGCATTCATTTCCAGACCTCACCATAACAAATCCCCAAGACTTTAAGATTTTTTTTGCCGATTAATGTTCAATTATTCCTAGCCGTAAAGTCAAAGACAATGACAAAGATAAATGAATTACACACTACTTGAATATAAGTATTTCAAAAACTTACAGTATAAATGTATTGCAGATATGGTATTTCCAACAAAGGTCTTTTGTATCGGTGCTACGCTGTGAAAATGTTTACTGGGAAAGTAAATTGAAAGGTGTAAAGATGGTCGTATATTAAAATAAATCGCTTGCAAAAAGTTGGGATTTCTTCAAAACAATCACATCAGCAGTGTTTTAATAGAGACAGGATTGGAGAGCGGCGACATAATGGAACTGCAGCAAGAAGTAAAGATATAAACACAGCCGGGTGTGCTGCAGAGGGCAAGGGCCCGGTTACAGCTGGCTCCTCTCCTCTTTGCCCGCCGTGAGCCCCAGGCGATGCCGGCGCCGGCTCCGGCTCCTCGGGATTACCGAGCGGGGCCCCAATGGCTCACCCGCCTACCCGCCCCCTTTCTCACCTTCTCGATATTTCTTGCGCAGCTTTCTATGGACATTCTTCACCACCCCGGAGAGTTTCTCTTGCTCCCGTTTCCTGTCGCCCTCGGAGGCCGCTGCCTGACCGCCGATGAGTGTCGAAGGCACCGTTCGATCGGCCGCCTGAACGTTGCACCCACCGACAACCTCCTCCTCCATGCCGCTGGCCGATCGGCTGAGTTCGACAGCACTCGGATCCGCTCGACTAGAGCCCCGCCTCCTCCCTCCCCCTCGCCCGCCCACCGTCTGGGTGTGTGAGTGTGGCTTGTCTCTCTCTCTTCCCCTGTGTGTGTAAGTAAGTCAAATTCCTTTCATTGCTCTGGCAGTATAAGGGTGATTCTTCAACTAGGGCCACTTTTGACGACCCGACATTCTGAAAAATGAAATTTCTTGAAACTTTGTGTTTATGTTATAAACTTTATTTTAGGCTCTGGAATGAAGACCAGATCTTGGCATTGACCAACCTTTAAGAGAAATTCTGTATAAGAGCACATGACTCCAGCAAATGAGTTCAGATCAATATTACTAAACAAAACTTAATTTCTCATCAAAATACTCGCTTTGCTGGTGATGACAAAATATTTCTGACATTGACAAACAATGGTTTTAATTTAACACTAATCCTAATAAAACATCTGGCCAACTAGAAGAAGCAACACTTACAATTAGAAACACATCCTTACAGTCTACACTATTTATCAAAATTCTATAATAGATCACAGTTTTTAAGGCAAGCAGCCAGAGAACTTTGTTAAAAACACCCACGTGAAACATGAACATAGACAGCCGAACTAAACTAGGCATTCACAAACAAGAGAAAATCTGCAGATGCTGGAAATCAATGTAATAAAAAATACTGGAAGAACTCAACAGGCCAGGCACCATCAATGGAAAAGAGTAAAGTTGCCATTTTGGGCCGAGACCCTTCATCAGGACAGGTTGACTCTTTTCCATAGATGCTGCCTGGCCTGCTGAGATCCTCCAGCATTCTGTGTGTATAAACTAGGCTTGTTAAAAAATAATAATGCTTACAAAACATCTGCCTAACCCTCCTCAACTCTGGAATAAGCAGTAATTCAAATTTCATACAGATTATAGAGATCATTATTTTTAACTGTCCATAAGAGAGAACTTTTTTAACACTGACAAAACATTTACTCAACCCTCTACACACTTGTTTTTATCAGTAAGACATATGAAACATTCTCAAAAATCTCAACAACTCTGAAAAAAGCAGCAGTTAAAATTTAAAGCACCTTCTTATAGTCTCCGCAAGTGCACAGGTGAAGCCTCAGGAAGATGAAGGTTATTCTGTTCTCGTTGCTGGCCTACTGAGATTCAGGCGGGATATTCTCCGCTATAAGACTTTGTACGGCCTATCTTTCAGCAGCCATTTTGTTTCTTTAATTAGCTCTCCACTGTCATCTCTTCAGTCTCTGTTTGCCCTTTGGTAATTGTGAGAAGATTTTAAAGTTTTCTTGTCTCCCTTCTCTTTTTGTATCTTTTTCTTTTTCTTTCCAATGTACTGCTGATACTTCATCAGATCTTCTTTAATTGTGTCACTGTATTTTTTTATTGGTCTGCTGATGATTTCGGGGCCATCTTGTCAGCTTTGTGATGGTGAAGACATGAGATGGTAATGACATTTTTCACTTATTAAAGAAGAAGGTGGCTCAGCCTCACACTTGCTTACTTAACTGTATTGCTAGCTTGTAAACATAATTTAAATATACAGAAATAAAGTGAAGTTATTTATTTCTCAGTTAAAGCACTCAAATAATGACTCATTTGGTAATGATACGTAATAAACGTACTCTCAGATCAGGAGGTATAAATCTTTAAATTACTCACGTTTCTGGACATCAAAATGTCAGCCTTCTGCCAGGACAGCATAATTCTCATTTCCATGGCAACCACATAAGCAGTTGTTTGAAAAAACTTGATTGGTCTCTAAAACCTGTTGTGTGTTGGTAATGACTCAAGTGTTGCGGATAGTGGTTCTTTGTCATAAAAAATGTACAAGTTGTATAAAAAGTAACCCACATGATTTTAACATGTGTTTAAAAGTTCTTGTGTGGAAAAAAAACTAAAAGTTTGATCATTTTAACACTTATTATTACTTTATTTTGAAGACAAAGCCTGGATAGGAAACAAGCCCAAAATAGTGAAATTCTCGCATATTCAAGTTTTTAATTCATTTAAAAATTAAGAAAATATTATTTAGAAAGAATACTGAAAAAAGTTTAGGTTTATTATTACCTAACCTAAAACTATCTTAAAAGCAATTTTTTCTTGAAAATCAACCCCAGAGACAGAAAAGTTACCCTAATTAAAGAATCACCTATTAGCAATTTCAAAACAAAAATTGAGGAGCACTTAATATTCATTGCATCCTGAGTTTGTCCCTGCACAACAAACTCCAGTTTTGCTTCAACTCAAAATACCTAACCCATATTGAATCAGCCATCTAAATTTTTTGCAATTAAACCAAAGTCTGTGTACTCAGCAGTGAGTTTGTTACTGCCTAATTCTCCAAAGGTATTCCACCAGCTATAAGGCTTGAATCAGGAATGTTATAGAATGCTTTCCACTTGCCTGGATATGTGCAGTTGCATGAACATGAGAAACTTTACATCAACTAATTCAAAGCAATCATACTTATCAGCACTTCAATCACAGGTGTAAATTCCATCCCCTCCTTTACCAGCATACTAAGGCTGCTGTAGTTTTTTCCCCAATCAAAAATGATACTCCAATGTTCCCCTGTAAATCAAACAGTATTTGTTGCATTTATTTATTTATTTGTTTGTTTGCTTGTTTGTTTGTTTATTTATTTATTTAGGATCTGGGCGTCACTGGCTAGGCCATCATTTATTGCCCACTCCTAATTTCTGGAGAAGTTGGTGATGAGTTGCCTTCTTGATTACTTCCAACATTCATGACTATCATGCTGCTGTCGGGATTTAGATCCATCAACACACATAACAGTTGCTGGTGAACGCAGCAGGCCAGGCAGCATCTCTAGGAAGAGGTACAGTCGACGTTGCGGGCCGAGACCCTTCGTCATGTCTCGGTCTGAAACATGACTGTACCTCTTCCTAGAGATGCTGCCTGGCCTGCTGCGCTCACCAGCAACTTTTATGTGTGTTGCTTGAAATTCCTGCATCTGCAGATTTCCTCGTGTTTGCGTTTAGATCCATCAGTTATGAAGGACCAACAATATATCTCCAAGATAGCACTGCCAATGACATTTTCCATCACATTGTTGAAGAATGAGAATGAACTGATTTGGTGATATCCAAATTGGAATTGTACTGCTTCTGGTGGATAGATCATATTCGGACAATTTTCCACATTGTAGATATCTAATGTAATTGTACTGTAATAGCTTTGCTAGAGGCAACACTAATTCTAGAAACCAAATCTTATGTACTACAGCCAAATATTGTTTGATCCCATTGTCACTAAATGATCTCATATTCAATTAGCTCAGTCAATTTTGATATTACTGGGCTCAAATGGATTAGTATGAAGATTAGCTGCTGAAATGCTAAAGATTTAAGGAAGAACTTAAGATGGATCATTCACTTAGTACTATTCAACAAGCATGATTGCAAGTGCTTAAGCCTTGTCTATGGACTCACTTGCTGAACCCTACTATTGTTGAGGATGGGGGTGTTCTTGAAGCCTCGCCCATCAGTTATCTTTTAAAGTGTCTAGCACCCTTCACAATTTGTTGTAATGAGACTGCACAGTCATTAGTTCATTGGTTGTGAGCCGACTTATCCCTGTATACCTAATGCATACTTTTCTTGGGAGTTTAGCATGCTTGTAGTCCTGTGTTTCAGCTTCACAAGTTTGGCAGATTTTTAGGGTTGCCTTGTGTAGCTCCTGACATGCCCTTATAGTATAAGGCTCATACACTTTGCCTTGATAGTATTAACAAAGTGAGGGAAATGCTAGGCAATATTTTGCTGCTGATATTCCATGGCACCTCCTTTCCAATTTTGAGCTGCAAAGTTTGCTCCAAGTCTCTGCATTTATTACAAATGTAGTGTCTCACAACATGGTGAAAGGTGTCATTCATATGAAGACTGGACTTTTTCTCCGTTAGGACTGTGAGGTGATCATTTTTACAGTGTTATTGTAGATTGATGTACTTACCAGAAATAGATTGGTGATTATGAGGTCATGTAAATTTACATCTCCTGTTGAATCATTCACTATATGCCACAAACCCAACCTGACACATACAGTATATCCTTCCCAACATAAGAACACAAGAACATAAGAAATAGGAGCAGGAGTAGGCTATCTGGCCCGTCGAGCCTGCTCCGCCATTCAATAAGATCATGGCTGATCTGACCATGGACTCATCTCCACCTACCTACCTTTTCCCCATAACCCTTAATTCCCCTACTATGCAAAAATCTATCCAACCTTGTCTTAAATATATTTACTGAGGTAACCTCCACTGCTTCATAGGGCAGAGAATTCCACAGATTCACCACTCTTTGGGAAAAGCACCTTCTCCTCATCTCCATCCTAAATTTACTCCCCGGAATCTGGAAGCTATGTCTCCTAGTTCTAGTCTCACCTACCAGTGGAAATCTGGCAGTTCTCCCAAAGATGGTGCTACCAAGCCTTGACAATGAAGTTCCCCATCCAAGGACACTGTGTTACTTTCAATACTTCTTCCCAGTGCTGTTCAACATGGATGAACACTGATTCATCAAATGAACGAAGATGGAAGGTAGTTTTAAAAATGTGTTTCTTTGCTACATTTGATCTGATCCACAAGAATTCTGGAGTCAATGTTAAAGAATTCATCAGCATATACTTGCCTAGTGTGCCTAACTCTCTTAACTTTGACACAAGTCCTAAGATGTTATTGGGAGAACTTGGTGAGGACAACATTACTAGTGACATTTACCACATTTTTCATTGTTACTTGGTCAAAATTCTTTTAGCATTGCCTATGGGAAATCTGACAGCATAGGTTCCAGAAGAAGAATACCACATTCTTATGCCCATGAGGGACAAGCCTTGTCAGTGAAGCCATATCCCAAGATGGAGAAAGAAACAATTAGACTTCAAATTCAATCAGATTTCCAGTTTGCCAAGGAGCATTCCATTCTCATAAATTGATTAATGTTCAATGATTTTATTAAACATCTTGATCAAAATTAAGTATTAAGTGTCCTGTGATGATTGCTGTACATGCTCAAAACAACAGCGCAGTTTTTAGTAATCTAATCACTTCTGTGATTAAAATATATTTTAATCAATATTTCTTGACAGGTTACAATGCCAAATGAGTTGCTAAATAGGAAATTATCCAAACGGTTAGTGCTCAGAAAATAAAACTTACAGATATCTTCCGGTAAGATGACTGCATGTTTGGACACAATGGCCTCTCATGGGCCAACCAAAGGTGTTTCTTCCTTTGTTAAGTAAGTTTTTTTTAATGATCACAAGACGATATTAGACTCCAAGAACTTTGGGTACTGCAGGTCTACACAATCAGTGAGCTGTCCGTTGATCAGAGTAGCCAGCCAGCGTGGTGGAGGAGCCAAATTGGGTTCGGATGAGCTGTCTGCTACTCAAAGACGTCAGAGTTGGTGCGTGAAGGGCATGCAGTGTATCTGTGGGTGATTGTCTTGGATGTCTCTCTTGCGATTGCAAGACCCTGTTGGACATTGATAACGTAAAAGATGCTGCAGGTCTGTTTCCCTTGTTTGGTGATACAAAAGGTGGCATGGAAGCTGTGTAGCCTTGGGTGTAGTGAGGACTATGCCTTAAGCTGCAGGCTGGCCTGCTGCTGCTGTCCAGGAGAGGAGACACCAGAGACAATGCAGCATGGCATACTCAGTTTGGGGCTGGCCACTCCTGTTGGTGCTGCCCCCCAGTGTTCAATCAGTGGAATGATGAGCTGGATTGCACGCTGCACATTCTATTTCTGGGAACTGTACCATTAATTTGTGGGGCATGTCACTCAGGGTATGATAATTAAACTTGATTTTGATTTGATTTGAAAGCCACTTTAGTATCTGTCAGAATTATTGCCTTGAGTTCGCAAATTACCTCAGAAGATTTGAAAACTCCTCCATATTTCTTTTTCTATGGTGCAGCTTCTTGAGTTATCCTGCAGAGGACAGGGAAAAGAAGTTTTAAAAAAGTAATTTTGTTCTTGAGTTGAAAATGACACTGCCAAGACTGCTTTTGTTGTCCTTACTAACAATAGATTATGTGTTATAACATCCTTAAGGATGCAAAGGAAGAGATTTTCAGTTGAAGCCCATAACAAAGTACAGTAATAACTGACAAGCATGCCTTTTTTGTACCTGGTACACTCTTCATTATGGTGCTTTTAGCACTCTTGTGGCCAGCATTTTATAGTAGTTTGCTGAGTGAGTGGCTGGGATTTACAGGAGTGTGTTGGCTGCTGCTTAAAGCATCTTAAAAGGAAGATGTTTACCACAGCAAGCAATAAAATTGTGCAGGCAATATGACTTCTATCAGGGCTTCCAGGATCTTGAATGCAGTTGCTGATTAACAAGCGAGCAGGTGGAAGAGCATTCATTTTCTCAAAAGTGTGATCTAAATTAGTCAATAGGTGGCAGTAATTGTCAAATCCACCAGCAAGGTCCTCAGGTTGTGGCTACATTGCAGAAAATATGATCAGACTTTACTATATTACAGCAAACTTTTTGAGTTTTGTACAACACTTAACTTCTGAATCTTACATCTGCTATTAAATACTAATTTTTGTCTCATTCCTTTTATCTAATCATTGACAGAAAAGCCACAGGTAAGAGAAACTGCGATTCTATTCAAAGTTCAAAGTTCAAAGTAAATTTATTATCAAAGTGCATATATGTCACTATACAACCCTAAGATTCATTTTCTTGTGGGCATACTCAATAAATCCATAATAGGTTAATAACCAGAATAGCACTAATGTACCAAATTGTTCCAAATTGGGTGTTTAACCAATGTACAAAGAACGACAAACTGTGGAAATACAAAATAAAAGAAGTAGTAATATTAATAAATAAATAAATAAACAATCAATATCAAAAACATGAAATGAATAGACCTTGAAAATGAGTCCAAATATTGTGGGAACATTTCAATGATGAAGCAAGTGAAGTTGAGTGAAGGGCCTTTGGTTCAAGAGCCTGATGTTTGAGGGGTAATAACTGTTCCTAAACCTGGTGGTATAAGTCCTGTGGCTCCTGTATCTCCTTCCTGATGGCAGCAATGAGAAGAGAACATTCTGGGTGGTGGGTGTTCCTATTGATAGATGCGATTTTACTGCGACAATGCTCCACGCAGATGTGCTCAATGGTGGTGAGAGCTTTACCCGTGACAGACTGGGCCGTCAAGGCCGTTTTAGATGTTATGCTGAATCTTTGCAAAATCCAAAGGAACTAGAGGTGCTGCCATGCTTTCTTCGTAATTGCACTTATGTGCTGGGCCCAGGACAGGTGCCTCAAAATAGGAACACTAAATTTAAATTTACTGGTCCTCTCTTCCTCTGATCCTCTGATGAGTACTGGCTCACAGATCTCTGGGTTCTTCCTCCAGAAATCAATGATCAGCTCCCTGGTCTTGCTGACATGGGGAATTTCAATTTGCAGATACTGTAGATTGGGAAAATCAGGTTGAAACTGAATCCCAGGAGAGTGAATTTGTTGAATGCCTATGAGATGGCTTTTTAGAGCAGCTCATGGTCGAGCCCACTAGGGATCAGCTATTCTGTATTGGGTGTTGTGCAATGAATCAGAATTGATTGGAGAGCTTGTGAAAGAACCCTTGGGAAAAGTGATCATAATATGATAGAATTCACCCTGCAATTTGAGAAGGAGAAGTGAAAGTCAGATGTATCAGTATTACAGTGATGAAAAAGGAATTTCAGGGGAATAAGAGAGGGGCTGGTCAAAACTGATTGGGAAAGAACACAGGCAGGGACGACAGCAGAGGAGCAATGGCTGGGATTTCAAAGCAATTCAGAAGTCACAGGATATATACATCGCAAAGAAGAAGAAATCTTCTAAAACCAAGATGGCACAACTATGGCTGACAAGGAAAGTCAAAGCCAACATTAAAGTCAAAGAGAGGGCTTATAATAGACCAAAAATTAGTGGGAAGTTAGAGGTTTGGGAAGCTTTTAAAAACCAACAGAAGGCTACTAAAAAGTCATTAAGAAAGAAAGATGGAATGCAAAGGTAAGATAGCGGAAAATATTAAAGAGGATACCAAACATTTCTTCAGATACATAAAGTGTAAAAGAGAGGCGAGGGTGGATATCGGACAGCTGGAAAATGATGCTGGGGAGGTAGTAATGGGGGACAACGAAATGGCGGATGAACTGAATAAGTATAAACATATTTTGCATCAGTCTTCACTGTGGAATACACTAGATAGATAGATTACTTTATTGATCCCAAAAGAAATTATAGTGTCACGGTAGCATTACAAATGCACAGATATACAAATTATACCAATATTAGAAAAGGAGTAAGAAAAAATTTAAAAATGTTACCTCAAACAGTCTAGCAGGAGAAAGGTTATCACTTCCCTGGCAATAGGCTGACCCATTATAGAGCCTAATGGCTAAGGGTAAGGATGACCTCATATAATACTCTTTGGAGCAGTGCAGTTATCTTAGGCTTTTACTAAAAGTGCTCCTTTGTTCAGCCACGATGGCATGCAGAGGGTGAGAAGCATTTTCCGGAACTGTCAGGATTTTTGTAGGGTCCTTTGTTCTACCACAGCCTCCAGTGTGACCAGCTTGACTCCTATAATAGAGCCAGCCTTTCTAATCAGTTTATTGAGCCGGTTGGCATCACCCATGTTGATGTCATTGTCCCAGCACACCACCGCGTAGAAGATTGTATTGGTGACAACATACTGGTAGAGCATGTGAAGGAGAGGCCTGCATATTCCAAAAGGACCTCAGTCTCCCCAGGAAATAGGGGCAACTCTGGCCCTTCTTGTACTGTTACATACCTCGTGCGTATCTTGTGACTGTCTTATGACCATAATGTGAGTATCTTGTGAGCATGATGTAATGGTCTTGTGATGGTGGGATGATGTGATTTTCCCGCCAGTGTGAGGTCATGTGATGACATGTTCTCAGCAGGTATATAAAGGGAAACTCCTGTTGTTACGCAGTTTAGTTCGTTGTTTAATTCATCAGTTACTCCATTATGCTGTGTATTTGTCTCATGATGCAGTTCCATTTTAAAGTGTTTTACTTTCTATTGTAAGTCTAGTATTGGAGAGTGAAGACCTTAGTAAGTACCAGAAGCTGAAGGATTGAGTAAAGTTGGTGTCATTCGGCGGTTTCATATAGGATCGACCTGATTGAATCTTCATTCAGAAATAGTGACCTGCACCTGAGATAACGCCTGTAATATCGGGAAGGTTTTTTGCAGTGTTCATTCGCCAGGTTCCTTTAAGCCGTTTTATTTCCTTCGTCATGAATCCTTTGGACAGAATCAGCCGTAACGTCACGTCTTTGAAGAAATCCATTTCCAGAGGAGTCTCTCCTTATTGACTGTGTAAATCACTTGGACTTTCGAATTTACCATTTTAAGAACTGTGTTTGAATTTACCACTTTAAGAACTGTTCCAGAGTTGCCACATAGCAGTTAACTTCCAGTTAAGTTAGTCATTTGAATACTTTTCTCTATTGTTGAGCAGAGTTTAATAAATGTATATGTTTGTTTATAAAACTTGACTCAATTCTATATTTATTGTTGCTGGTCACGTGCCAAAATTGGGGCTCGTCCTGAATTGTTCTGATTTTGAGCTTAAGTGCTTGTTTAATTATCAATCTGATTTGGAAAAGGGCAATACCCAATTCTTCTGTTTGATTGGTCTGTAGGTAGTATTTGGCAGCAATGCATATTGACGAGTTTATGGCATTGCCAGACCTGGAGTTATTAGGGAAGGCAAAAAAGGATGATGTATCCGAAATTGCTAGAAGGTTGGACCTTAAAGGAATTTCGAAGGTTACAACAAAGCTGGTAATTCGTTGGAAAATCGCGGAACACTATATAAATTCAGGAGTTTTTGATGAAGCGGAGTTAGATAGGTTCCCTGTAAGTAAAGCAGTGATCCAGTTGCACATGAAACAGGTAGCATTAGAAAGGCTTAGAGTAGAAGCTGACTTAAAACAGAAAAAGTTAGAAGCTGATTTGGAACAAAGTCGGTTAGAAGCTACAAATAAACAGAAGGAATTCGAAGCTAGAGAAGCAGATAAAAAGAGGGAGTTTGAACTAGCAATGGAGAAATTAAAGATGGAGAGTCAGTCCTCTGGTTCTAGGAAACAGTTTGTTGCTAGTTTGTTTGCTCCTTCATTTAATAAAACAGAAGTGGACAAATAGTTCCAACATTTTGAATCTATTGCTCTGATTTCAGGGTGGCCGAAAGAGAAATGGCCAGTGATGTTGCAAAGTGTAATTAGAGGTAAGGCACAACAAGTTTATACAGCTTTAACTGCTGACCAAGCACTTGTTTATGATATTGTGAAGCAGCATATACTGAAAGCGTATGAACTGGTTATGGAAGCTTACAGAGAAAGATTCAGAAATTTGAAGAAATCCATGGAAAAAACTTACGTGGAAATTGCCTACAATAAATCTGTGTGTTTTGAGAGATGGGTTTCCTCTAAAAATGTGAATGGGGAGTATAATAAATTAAAAGAGTTGATTTTATTGGAGGAATTTAAAAGGAGCATCCCTGTTGAAGTAAGGACATACTTAAATGAGAGGGACACTGCTACACTGCAGGAGTCTGCTAAATTAGCAGATGAGTATGCTTTAATCCATAAGAGTAAATTTCTTCCAGGTAGAACTTTTAAAAGGAAAAATAGCACAGAGAGTCAAGGTAAACCAGAAATTAAATTGGAAGTTAGTGAGAAAGGTAAGGATGAAGGGAAACATGTGAAGGAAAGACATTTTGGTCCTATTTGTAATTATTGTAAGAAACCTGGTCATGTAATAGCTAACTGTTTCCGATTGAAGAAGAAGGAGAAGGAAGCAGTCCCAGATGCTTGTGTGCAACACACTGAAACACCTGTAAATCCACAGGGTTCAATAAATACAAATGAAGCTTTGTCAGAGTCTGACCAAGTTAAGAGGGGATATGATCATTTTATAACCGAAGGATTTGTTTCTTTGAAAGAGGGATCCACTCCAGTGCCAATAAAAGTACTTAGGGATACTGGAGCTTCTCATTCACTTATGTTAGACAGTGTTCTAAAGTTTAGTGATGAGTCTGACATTACTGAGGTAAACTATATACGAGGTGTTGGGAGTGCCCTTATGCCTGTACATTTGCACAAAATAAATCTAAGTTCAGGGTTAGTTACAGGACTTGTTAAATTAGGACTACAACCCAGTTTACCCGTGAATGATTTTTTTTTATTGTTAGGAAATGACTTAGCAGATGGACAAGTTTTTCCTGAAGTGCATTTGACAATAAAGCCCATTTCTGAGGAACCAAAGATGGATTCTAATATGGATTCCTCCTGTGTTGTAACCCGAGCTATGTCTAAAAAGGTTGATGTGCAGGATGGGTCTGTTACCCATGACTGTTCAACTCGGGATTTGAATTTTGAGGATGTGTCAGAAACTTTCTTAACTTCATTGTTTGATCAAGATTCTTGTAGTAAGTCTGACCATGAAGATTTGTCTCTGTCTCAGAAGGAGATGATAGCAGAGCAGAGTAGAGACCCTGAGATTTTCAAATTAAAAGAACGAGCTCTTCCAGATAGTGAAATTTGGAAAGTGCCAGTAGGATATTATTTTGAGAAAGAAGTATTAATGAGGAAGTGGAGATCACCTACAATTCCTGCAAGTGAGGAATGGAAGGTTTTTCACCAGGTAGTAGTTCCTGAAGTTTATTGGAATAAGATTTTAACTATGGCTCATAGTATGCCTTTGGGTGGCCATCAAGGTGTGAAGAAAACTGTGAACAAGGTTTTTAAACATTTTTACTGGCATAGTTTAAGAAAAGATGTGGCGACATTTTGCAGAATGTGTCATACTTGTCAAATTGTGGGTAAACCTAATCAAGTTACTCCAGTGGCCCCACTGCAACCTATTCCCGCATTTAGTGAACCATTTTCAAAAATTATTATAGACTATGTAAGCCCATTGCCAAAAACCAAAACTGGCCATCAATATTTGCTGACCATCATGTGCACAGTGTCTAGGTTTCCAGAGGCAATACCACTTAGGAATATAATGGCTAAAACTGTAATAAAGGCTCATAAAATTGTTTACTTACTTTGGGTTGCCTAAGGAAATACAATCTGATCAAGGTAGTAATTTTATATCTGGATTGCTTCAGCAGATAGTTTATAAACTGGGAGCAAAGGAGATTATCTCATCTGCATACCATCCAGAATCACAAGGAGCCTTGGAGAGGTTCCACTCTACCCTCAAAGCTATGATTAGGACGTATTGTGTGGAAAATGAAAATGATTGGGATGAGGGCGTACATTTACTTCTATTTGCAGTATGGGAATCAGTGCAGGAATCCCTAGGTTTTAGTCCTTTTGAACTTGTGTTTGGGCATAGAGTTAGAGGACCTTTGGCCTTGTTAAAAGAACAGTGGATTAATAAAGAGGTACATACTAATTTGTTGGATTATGTTTTAAAATTTAAGGAAAGATTGCATAAAGCTTGCAGCTTGGCTAGGGAAAATTTAAAATCAGTTCAGGAGAAAATGAAAACTTGCTGTGATAAGGAAGCTAGAATGAGGTCATTTAAGTCTGGAGATAAGGTGTTGGTTCTTTTCCCTGTGTAAATGAACCCTTTACAAGCTAAATTTCATGGTCCTTATGAGGTTATATCTAAAGTTAATGATGTGGATTATGTGATAAAAACACCAGATCGAAGAAGGCCAATGCAGATTTGTCATATAAATATGATAAAACCACATTATGAGAAACAGTCTGTTACTATGACTGTTGTGATCAATAATAATGGGTCTGATCCCACTAGGAACTTAATGGATGATTCACCTGAAACTCATTTTAAACCCAACATTATTTCTGCCAGGTTACCAAACTCAATAATTCTGGAAAATATTGATGAGAAATTAGCTCAGTTACAGCCAGAGCAGAGGCAGCAGATGAAGCAGTTAATATTAAATATAGGGATTTATTTCCAGATTTTCCCAAAACAACCACAGTAGCTTCACATGATATAGATGTTGGAGATGCCAAACCTGTAAAGCAACATCCATATTGGATGAACATGGAAAAATGTGAACTTGCTGAACAAGAAATTAAGTATATGTTAGAGAATAATATTATTCGACCTTCTAATTCGAATTGGAGTTCACTGTGTGTTATGGTGCCTAAGTCAGATGGTAGTATTCAGTTTTGTACTGATTACAGGAAGGTGAATGTTGTGACAAAAACTGATGCATATCCAATCCCTAGAGTGGATGATTGTGTGGATAAAGTGGGAAAAGCAAAGTTCCTTACAAAGATTGATTTGTTAAAAGGTTTTTGGTGTGTTCCATTGACAGATAGAGGTAGAGAGATTTCTGCATTTGTAACCCCATCTGGGTTATATGAATATAATGTTCTTTCCTTTGGGATGAAGGATGCACCAGGAACTTTCCAGAGAATGATTAATTCTGTGATTCATGGGTTAAAAGATACAGATGCCTATATTGATGATTTAATTACAGGAAGTGATACTTGGGAAGCACATATTACTGCAGTGGAGAAACTATTTGAAAGGCTTTCAAAAGCCAATTTAACTATTAACTTAGCTAAAAGTGAATTTGGTCATGCCACTGTGACTTACCTTGGTTATGTTGTGGGTGAGGGTAAGTTAGCTCTTGTTCAGGCAATTTTAGAGGTACCCACTCCAACTGGTAAAAAAACTCTCAGAAGATTCTTGGGAATAGTAGGATATTACCATAAATTTTGCAAGAATTTTGCTGACATTGCCCTTCCAATCTTTTCAAGAAAAGTGCAAAGTTTGTTTGGACAGAACCTTGTCAGGAGGCATTTGATAAATTGAAAACTATGCTATGTCATCAACCTGTGCTCAAATCACCTGACTTTGCAAAACCATTTTCATTAGCTGTAGATGCTAGTGATGAGGCTGCTGGAGCAGTGTTACTTCAAAGGGATGATGGTGATGAGGTTGATCGTCCAGTAGCTTACTTTTCTAAGAAATTTAATTTGCATCAAAGAAATTATTCAACCATAGAAAAGGAATTATTATCCCGTTTTGGCTTTACAACATTTTGATGTGTACGTTGGTACAACTGAGAAACCACTCAGTTTACACCGATCATAATCTGTTAGTGTTTTTGAGTGATGAAAAACAAAAATAGAAGGTTACTGAATTGGAGTTTGATGTTACAGGAGTATAATATTTTGATAACTCACATTAAAGGTAAAGATAATGTGATCGCTGACTGTCTATCTCAATGTTGAATGTACCAATGTAAATTTTTTTTGATGGGGAGTGGTATTTTAACATTTGTAACACTCCTACTGTATATTAGTTTGCAAGGTTCTGTATGATAATACTGTGTATATTGTGTATGTTGTAGGTTTTATACATGCGTGGTTTTTTTGTAAATAGTTGTTAAAATTTTGCTCATAAAAGACCAAAAATTTTCCTTTTTTGGAGGGAGGTGTTACATACCTCGTGGGTACCTTGTGACTGTCTTATGGCCATGATGTAAGTGAGTATCTTGTGAGCATGATCTAATGGTCTCGTGATGGTGGGGTGATGTGATTTTCCCGCCAGTGTGAAGTCACGTGATGACATATTCTCAACAGGTATATAATGGGAAACCCCTGTTGTTATGCAGTTTAGTTCATTGTTTAATTTGTTAGTTACTCCGTTATGCTGCGTATTCATCTCATGACACAGTTCTGTTTTAAAGTGGAGTTTTACTTTCTATTGTAAGTCTAATATTGGAGAGTGAAGACCTTAGTAAAGTACGGGAAGCTGAAGGATCGAGTAAAGTTGGTGTCATTCGGCGGTTTCATAAAGGATCGACCTGATTGAATCTTCATTCAGAAATAGTGACCTGCATCTGAGATAACCCCTGTAATATCAGGAAGGTTTTTGGCAGTGTCCATTTGCCAGGAAAAGGTCAGTTCCTTTAAGCCGTTTTATTTCCTTCATCATGAATCCTTTGGACAGAACCAGCAGTAACATTATGTCTCCGAAGAAATCCGTTTCCAGAGAAGTCTCTCCTAATTGACTGTGTTCACTTGGACTTTCGAATTTACCATTTTAAGAACCAGAGTTGCCGTATAGCAGTTAACTTCTGGTTAAATTAGTTGTTTGAATACTTTTCGCAATTGTTGAGCAGAGTTAAATAAATGTTTATGTTTGTTTATAAAACTTGACTCAATTATATATTCATTGTTGCTGGTCACATGACAGTACACAGCCTTTGTGTTGGTGCTTCACTCAAGTCTGTCATCCACATGCACCCCCAGGTACTTGTAGGTCCTCACCACATCCACGTCCTCACCATCAATAGTAACAGGGAGCATTACAGGTTTTTTCTTCCTTAAGTCAGTCACCATCTCCTCTGTCTTACTGTCCTGAGCTGCAGATGATTCAGCAAGCACCATTTAATGAAGTCCTCCACCAGGGCTCTGTATTCATCCTTCTGTCCTCCCTTTATACACCCAACTATTCCTGAGTCATCAGAGAACTTCTGCAGATGTCATGACTCATTCTTGTATCTGAAGTCCCAAGTATACAGGGCAAACAGGAAGGGATCCAATACAGTCCCCTGTGGCTCCCCAGTGCTGCTTATATCTATGTCTGACACACAGCTCTGAAACCGCACTAACTTTGGTCTGCCACTCAGGTGGTTCATTATCCAGGATACAATAGAAGTGCCCATCTGTATTGAATGGAGCTTTTTCTCCAGCAATGAGGGCTGTATGGTATTGAAGGCATTTGAGAAATCAAAAAACGTGATCCTCACAGTGCTGCCCTGCTTATCCAAATGGGAGTATATTCAGCAGGATTGTTGACTCCAGTGTGCTCCTGGTAGGCAAACTGCAGGGCCTCGAGGGCTGATCTGACTAGGGGTTGCCAGTGAGCTAGGACCAGCCTTTCTAGGATCTTCATGATGTTCGAGTTCGGGACCACTGGACGGTAGTCATTCAAAACTTTCAATTGGCCCTATTTGGTTACTGGAACCACACATGATGTTTTCCACACAGTCGGGACCCTTTCCAGGCTGAGACTCAGATTGAAAATGCGCTGCAGAGCGCCACACAGCTGCTCAACACACCCCTCCAGGACCAGGGGTTCACACCGTCTGGTCTCAATGCTGTGCCCTGTCCCGAGTTTCCCCAGAGCCCTTCTCACCTGCTCCGTAGTGAAAGTGAGTCAATGATGACTGAGGAGTTGGTGGAAGGAGGGGACTGGGGGAGGTGAAGTTCGGGATGATAGCAGTTGGTATGCGGAGCTGTGGATGGTAGATGCAGGGCAAGGAGGGGAAGTAGACAGTGGGAGCTTGTGTTGTTCATCCTCGTGTTGAACTGGAGGGGGAGGAGGGAGGGAGGGAAGCAGTGGTGCTGAGTGAGGATTGGTTGCCTCGCACCTGGACTAGAGTGCTGAGAGGGGTGTGAGCAGGAGGCCAATTGTCAAACCTATTGAAGAATTGGCTTAACTCATTATCCCACTCACAGCTGCAAAGGCTCTAAAGCTAATGATGTTCTTCATACCTCCTGTGTGCTACTCTGCCCAAGCTTGTTCTCCGGCTCTCTCCTGCTTTGCTGTTTAGCCCTCTTGATCGTCTCCTTTAGCTCCCTCGGCACATGTTCGAATTCTTCCCTGTCTCCTGATCTGATTGCTTGCTTTTTGTGGTTGAGATGAACCTTTAGATCACTGGTGACCCATGGTTTGTTGTTAGGGAAGCAGCAAACACTCCTTGATGGTATTACAGTGTCCACACAGAAGTTGATATAGCCAGTGATGCAATAGTAAGTCTGTTAAGGGAACACTCACAACGCGCTGGAGCAACTCAGCAGGTCGGGCAGCATCCGTGAAAACGATCAGTTGATGTCTCAGGCCAGAACCCTTCGTCAGGACTGTAAGGGGAAGGGGCAGAGGCCCTAAAAAGAAGGTGGGGGAGGGTGGGAAGGAGAAGGCTGGTAGGTTCCAGGTAAAAAAACCAGTAAGGGGAAAGATAAAGGGGTGGGGGGGGAGGCAGGGAGGTGATAGGCAGGAAAGGTGAAGAAAGAATAGGGGAAAACACAATGGGTAGTAGAAGGAGGCGGAACCATGAGGGAGGTGGTAGGCAGCTGGGGGAGGGGGCAGAGTGACATAGGGATAGGAGAAGGGGGGGGGGGAATTACCGGAAGTTGGAGAATTCTATGTTCATACCAAGGAGCTGGAGACTACCTAGACGGTATATGAGGGACTACCTAGACGATATATGAAGATACCGCTTCCTTTTATGTTATATGTCAATGATTTGGATGACAGAATAGATGGCTTTGTGGCAAAGTTTGTGGATGATACAAAGATAGGTGGAGGGTTAGGTAGTTTTGAGGAAGTAGAGAGGCTACAGAAGGACATATACAGATTAAGAGAATGGACAAAGAGGTGGCAGATAGAAAACTGTTTTGGGAAGTGTATAGTTATGCACTTTGCTAGAAGAAGTAAAGGCATAGACTATTTTCTAAATGAAGAGAAAATTTAAAAATCTGTGGTACAAACAGACTTGGCAGTCCTTGTACTGGATTCCCTAAAGGTTAACTTGCAGGTTAAGTTGGTGGTGATGAAGGTTAATGTGATGTTGGCATTCATTTCAAGAGGACCGCAAAATAAAAACAAGGATGTAATGCTGAGGCTTTATAAAGCAGGGGTCCTCAATCTTTTTTGCACTGCGGACCGGTTTAATATTGACAATATTCTTGCGGACCGGCCGACCGGGGTAGGGTTGCCAACAGACAAGAGTAGCAGTCAAATACGTTGTGTTTACCCAGAGAAAGACTACAATGACCATGAAGCCTTACGCGGGCACCAGTGCGCATGCGTGTACCTGCTGATGATTTTTTTTCCTACAAATCGTTTTTGCGGTTCTATACCTGGGGGGGGAGGTTGTTAATCACCACCGGAATATAGATGATAAGTGGCTAATACACTCAATTTCGTTTCTAAAAGGGTTTATCTAACAAATTTAATATTAATCACACAGCGCATATTTTCCTCGCATGAATGTAGTGATAAGTCAATTATCAGGGGAGGACGGGGAGCTCAGAAAGTGTTGAACGAACTTCCAGTAGAAGTGGTGGAGGCAGGTTCGATATTATCATTTAAAGAAAAATTGGATAGGTATATGGACAGGAAAGGAATGGAGGGTTTATGGGCTGAGTGGAGGTCGGTGGGACTAGGCGAGAGTAGCGTTCGGCACGGACTAGAAGGGCCGAGGTGGCCTGTTTCCGTGCTGTAATTGTTATATGGTTATATAAGTCACTTATAAGTCAATAGCATCATCACATTTTAAGTAACGTTTGGATATTAAACACACAGCGCATACTTTCCTCGTATGAACATATAAAATCATTGCAACACACCAATATTGCTGAGTCAGTGGGAGCCCTGGGCTTGTTTTCCTGCAACAAGACGGTCCTATCGAGGGGTGATGGGAGACAGTGATACTTGAAGGGGGTTCCTTATGTCCAGGCTATTCTGCAATTTAGTTTTCGTTGCATTCATTGCAGAGATATGTTGGAAATGGAAGCAACGTTTTCAGTGCTTTCGTGGCTATCTCAGGATATTTAGCCTTGACTTTGATCCAGAATGCCGGCAGAGATGTTATGTCAAACATACTTTTCAGCCCACCGTCATTTGCAAGCTCGAAGAGTATATCTCCTTCCGGTGCTGACATGGATGACACGTGCGTAATGACCTCGCGTGCGTTCAAGCTCAACAATGGGCGTGACAGGGAATGAGGAAAGGTGCAGCTGACTCATATCGCCAAATCATATCGTTTCCTCGTGGCCCGGTGGTTGGGGACCACTGTTATAAAGTACTGGTGAGGTATCACTTGGAGTATTGTGAGCAGTTTTGGCCCCTTATCTAGGATAGGATGTGCTGTCAATGGAGAAGGTTAGGATCATGCAAATGGGAAAATGAAGTTAGGACCAATTCCAGAGCCATATCTTCCTGGCTGTGGTCAGAAGTTTTGAAGTGACCCTGTCCTGGAGATATTCAGATCCTGTTGTTCATTGCTGGAATCCACATGGATCCCAGCACGCAAGTCAGACACAAAAACTCCCCAGCAAAATGCCATTCTTTTGAGTGGAGATTTACTGTCTGTGGAATAAGTAATTTATTATTTTAAAATATTTTACATTACTTATATGTTTTAATGATTTGTAAGTTTTTCAATGTATTATTTATCAGTTGTTTAAAAATCCATTTTAAAATTGTCTATTTTAATATACATTTAATATGTTTGAATGCCAAACATGAAAAAAAGAAACACCATCATAGTTTTGATAAAAGTAAAAATACCATCTTTAGTTTTCCTCCTGCCAGGTCTGGCTTATTCTGGAGTTGTGGCGGTTGCAGTATGCTGCCGAAACCTCATTGCTGCCGAAACCTCACTTCCTGCTTCCCAGGGCCAGTGAAATGGATCCTCAACACCCAGGTCAGTTAAGTACATACAACAAGGACCATAAGTATCAATTCCAGATTGTGGGATTGGCCAAACGCAAAATGCCAAATATCCTTTCTAAATCATAGATCATTCTTCAGGTACTACCTGTGGCTTTCCTACATCTATTGCCTACTTTATCATTGCTTTTAAAAAAGCATTTATGTTCTTGCATATGTTTACATTGAAGAATGTGCTGCATAAATCAAAACAAAAGATAATTATCTTTAAGAATTCTATTCCCCTCTGTAGATGCTGCCTGATTTGCTAAGTTCCTCCAGCATTTTTGTGTGTTGTTTCTTAAGCTCCATGTTCTATAAGAAGTGTTAGACTGATTATGTAGGTTTGTACAGATCAGCATAAATTGTGGGCTGAAGGGCCTGTACTATGCTTGCTTCTTCATGTTCTATGTTCCATGGTGAGAAACAGAGCAGCAGTAAGTCTGAAATAAGAACAGAGCACAATGAAAATTGTCATGGAATTGGTCAGTATCAATTGAAAGAATTAGGGAGATTCCATTACCTCAGCTGGAAGATTCAACCGAACAATGTTCTTTTTGACACCACCCACATTTTACTTTTATCAATTTACAATTTTGCTTCCTTCTTTTAATAGTTTACAACTTGAAATTATGTTTTAAAGTATGTCTATACCTGTTGTTCATGTGAATTCACAGCATCCATGCAGAAATTAAACTATATTTTATGTAGATTCTGCTCCAGTTTTGAAATAGGGATTTACATTAATTATTTTTTTCCCTGTTTTGGCATAATTTCTAAACTAGTGCAATCTTTGAAATTTGGGAACATAGTGTTAATTTTAATTAACTGTAACATTGTCTTATTTAAACTGCCTGCATGAAAGATTTATTAAGTCAAAAGTGACCTTCGTAACTGCTCCTGTATAATGTATTCGGCTTCTCTTGATGTCAGCACATTGGTCACCAGAGACTGTGAGGAGTCATAACGTTGTCTGCCTCAGACCATAAAGGACACATACAACACAGAGAAGTTCTAATCCAGACCACTGAGGAGATTTTGCAACCTGTCATTTCTATAAATATTACATTCATAATGTTATCATAACAAAATAAGGACTGAATACTGAGAGATTCTTTTATATTTATTCTTTACTGAATTGTTCATAGGTTTTCCATGTATAAATAAGATAAAAGTTTTGCAGTATTAGTTTCTTTTACAGTTAAAAAGATATATTGAAATCAAATTAGACTATAAGACCATAAGACATAGGAGCAGAATTAAACTATTTGGCCCATCGAGTCTGCTCTGCCATTCAATCATGGCTGATCTTTTTCTCCCCTCCTCAGCCCCACTCCCCAGCCTCTCCCCATAACCTTTGATGCTATGTCCAATCAAGAACCTATCAACTTCGTCCCAGTGACCTGGTCTCCACAGATACAAGTGGTAATAAATTATACAAATTCACCACCCTCTGGCTAAAGACATTTCTCCACATTTCTGTTTTAAATGGACATCCCTCTATCCTGAGGCTGTGCCCTCTTGTCCTGGACTTCCCCCACCATCAGAAACGTCCTTTCCACATTGACTCTGTCCAGGCCTTTCAATATTCGAAAAGTTTCAATGAGGTCCCCCCTCACCCTTCTAAATTCCAGTGAATACAGACCCAGAGCTATCAAATGCTCCTCATATGATAACTTATGATAATTTTCAGAATCATTCTTGTGAAACTCCTCTGAACCCTCTCCAATGCCAACACGTGCTTACTTAGACAAAGAGCCCAAAACTGTTCACGATACTCCAGGAGAGGCCTCAGGATCACATCCCTGCTCTTGTATTCTAGGCCTCTTGAAATGAACGCTAACACCACATTTGCCTTCCTTACAACCGACTTAATCTGTAAGTTAACCCTTAGGGTGCTCTGCACAAGGACTCCCAAATTCCTTTGCAACTCAGATTTTTGGATTTTCTCCCCATTTAGAAACTAGTCTGCATATTTATTTCTACTACCAAAGTACATGACCATGCATTTTCCCAATGTTGTATTTCATTTGCCACTCTCTTGCCCATTCTCCTAATCTGTCTAAGTCCTTCTACAGCCTACTTGTTTCCTCAACACTACTTGTCCCTTCACCAATCTTTGTATCCTCTACAAACTTGGCAACAAAGCCATCTACTCCATCATCTAAATCATTGATATACAGCATAAAAAAGAAGTGGTCCCAACACCAACCTCTGTGGAGCACCACTAATCATTGGCGGTCAACCAGAAAAAGATCCTTTTATTCCCACTCGCTGCCTCCTACCAATCAACCAATTCTCTAACCATGCTAGTAACTTTCCTGTAATATCATGGGCTCTTAACTTGGTAAGCAGCCTCATGTGTGGCACCTTGCCAAAGGCCTTCTGAAAGTCCAAATATACAACATTCACTGCATCCCCTTTATCTATCCTACGTGTCATCTTCTCAAAGAATTCCAACAGGTTTGTCAGGCAAGATTTTCCCTGAAGAAAACCATGCTGACTTTGTCCTATCTTGTCCTGTGTCACCAAGTACTCCATCACCTCATCCTTAACAATTGATTCTAACATCTTCCCAACCACTGAGGTCAGGTTAACTGGTCTATAATTTCCTTTTCGCTGCCTTCCTCCTTTCTTAAAGAGTGAAGTGACAATTGCAATTTTCCAGTCCTTTGGCACCATGCCAGAATCCAAAGATTTTTGAAAGATCACTACTAATGCCTCCACAATCTCTACTGCTACCTCTTTCAAAACCAAAGGTGCAATTCATCTGGTGTATGACTTATGTACCCTTAGGTCTTTCAGCTTTTTGAGCACATTCTCTTTTGTAATAGAAACTGCACTCACTTCTCTTCCCTCACCCTCTTCAACATCTGGCACACTGCTAGTGTCTTCCACAGTGAAGACCGATGCAAAATACTCATATAGTTCATCTGCCATTTCCTTAGCCCCCATTATTATTTCTTTGGCCTCATTTTCTAGCAGTCCTATATCCACTCTTATCTCTCTTTTATTTCTTACACACTTGAAAAAGCTTTTACTATCCACTTTGATATTGTTTGCCAGCTTACTTTCATATTTCATCTTTTCCTTCCGAATGATTCTTCTAGTTGCTCTCTGTAGGGTTTTAAAAGCTTCCCAATCCTCTGTTTTTCCCTCTAATTTTGCTTTGGTGTTTGGGGAGTGAGGGCAAGGAGGATAACTGGAAGATGATAGGTGAAGCCAGGTGGGTAGGAAAGGTGAAGGGCTGGAGAGGAAGGAATCTGATAGGAGAAAGGGAAGGAGTAAGTAGACTCAGGGGGAAGTGATAAGCCGGTGAAGAGAGGTAAGGGGCCAGAGTAGGGAATAGAAAAAGAGGGAAGGGGGAGGGAAAATTATTTTACTGGAAGGAGAAATTGATATTCATGCCATCGGTTACGAAGTCACCCAGATGGAACATAAGGTGTTACTCCTCCATTTTTAATTTATTATTTTCAATGATTTATGTCCAGATAGAATAATACAGGAAAGAAAAATATGAACATAAAATCACCATTATTTGCCACTTTCTTCATTAAAGACTGAAAAAAAGAGGCCCAATAACAGAAGATGGTATCACTCACTGAAACTTTCAGACTTGCGCAGTGATATCAGAGTTGCTGTGACTTTGGCTATTCCCTTTATTGGGAACTACCTTAAAGAAACAAATAGCTGCAGTAGTAAGAACTGTGCAGTTTAAGAAAAATTGTTTTGGTACTGCTATTGTCATCTGTTAGCTGTGAAAGAGGGCCAAGTACTTTGATGGTTGAAGATTTGGCCAGTTCGAATTTCCTGGTTTAAGATATTAAGTTTCTCCTCAGTCTGTGCTTGATAATGAGCAATAAATGATATTATTTCGTTTTGAAAAGTCATGAATAGCTGACATTAAATAATTTTAAGAACCATTATTTTGAGAACTGAATTATATCTAAGAATCCCCATCTTTGAACTATTAATGATAAAAAGGTAGTTTCTTGAGCAAGAGCTACAGTGATATATTCATTAAAGCGACTTGGTTGGGAGAAAGGCAGAAAGGACAGCCCAATATGCTAGGGTTGAGATGTTTCTGATGTCACTGAATGAGGTATAAGAGAGGTAGGGGAGATGCTCTAATGCTCAGGGAAAATATCAGACCCTTATGGCAGGGGTCCCCAACCTTTCTTGCACGCGGACCGGTTTATTATTGACAATATTCTTGCGGACCGGCTGACGGCGGGGGGGGGGGGTATGGTCACCAACGGACAAGAGTAGCAGTCAAATACATTGTGTTTACCCCGAGAAAGACTACAACGACCATGAAGCCTTGCGCGGGCACCAGTGCGCATGCGTGTACATGCCAATTTTTTTCTACAAATCGTTTTTGGTGATTCTGTTCCAGGGGAGGGGGTGCGGTGTTAATCACGGCTGGAATAGAGGTGATAAGTGGCTAATACACTCAATTTCATTTCTAAAAGGGTTTATCTAATGAATTTAATATTAAACACACAGCGCGTATTTTCTTCACATAAATATAGTGATAAGTCAATTATCAGGGAAGGACAGGGGAGCTTGAAGTAAGTATTGAACGAACTTCCAGTAGAAGTGGTAGAGGCAGGTTCGATATTATTTAAAGAAAAATTGGATAGGTATATTGACAGGAAAGGAATGGAGATTTACGGGCTGAGTGCAGGTCGGTGGGACTAGGAGAGAGTAGCATTCGGCACAGACTAGAAGGGCAGAGATGGCCTGTTTTCATGCTGTAATTGTTATATGGTTATATAAGTCACTTATAAGTCAATAGCATCATAACATTTTAAGTAACGTTTGGATATTAAACACACAGCACATATTTTCCTCGTACGAACATATAAAATCGTTACAACACACCAATATCGCTGAACCAGTGGGAGCCCTGGGCTTGTTTCCCTGCAACAATACGGTCCGATCGAGGGGTGATGGGAGACAGTGATACTCGAAGGGGGTTCCTTATGTCCAGACTATTCCGCAATTTAGTTTTCGTTGCATTCATTGCAGAGATATGTTGGAAGTGCAAGCAAAGTTTTCAGTGTTTTCGTGGCTATCTCAGGATATTTAGCCTTGACTTTGATCCCAAATGCCGGCAGAGATGTTATGTCAAACAGACTTTTTCAGCCCGCCATCATTTGCAAGCTTGAGGAGTTGATCTCCTTCCCACGCTGACATGGATGACACGTGGGTAATGACCTCACTTGCGTTCAAGCTCAACAGGGCGTGACAAGGAATGAGAAAAGGTGCAGCTGACTCATATCGCCAAATCATATCATTTCCTCGCGGCCCGGTAGCACGTGCCTTGCGGCCTGGTACCGGTCCGCGGCCCAGTGGTTGGGGTCTGCTGCCTTAAGGCATTATGATTGGCTCATCTAGAAAGGCAAGATGGTAGAGTTCAGGAATAAAAAAGGTATCATTATGATAGGGTTATGCTACTGCTCTCCCAATAGCCAGTGGGAGTTAAAGGAACAGATATGTAAGAAGATTATGGAAAAATATAAAAGCTATAGGGCAGTTGTAGTTGGTGAGTTCAATTTCCAAAATGTTGACTAGCATTCTCTTGGTGCCAAAGGCACAGATGGGAAAGATTTAGTTAGCTGGGACATAGACATCGAGGACAGCAAAGACACAGAGGAGAGCAAGATCAGGGAGTATTTATTGACACAGTATGTAGGTAATCCAGCCAAAGAAGATATTGTATTTGAAACTGAGCCTGGCTAGGTGATTGGTGTTTCAATGGAAGAGCATTTTGGGAACAGTGACTATAAGTTTTCAGGTAATGATGCATAAGGATAAGCTTGGATAAGCCTGAAAAGGCCAGTTACAAAATTATCAGGCAGAACCTCAGGAAAATAGATTGGGAGCAGCTGTAATTGTGTAAGTCTGCATCTGTCTTGTGGGAGTCATTAGAAGGCCAGCTGGTCAGAATTCAGGACCAACACATTCCTGTGAGGAAGAAATAAGGTTCAGGATGATGTTGAAAATTTAGCCAAAATGAAAAAGAAAGAAAAGCACATGTAAGGTTCAGAAATCAGAAATTTGACAGATCCTTTAAAGAATATCAATGAAGCAGAAGAGAAGTTGAAAATGAATCAGGAGAGCTAAAAGGGGTCATGAAATGTACTGTTGAATAAGTCCCCAGGAATCAATGGGATCTATCCCACATTGCTGAGTTAGTGTATTGCTAGGGCTAGGGCTAGGGCTAGAGAGGCAAAAGAGGAAATTATTGAGGCTTTGTCTTTAGCTTGAGAACATCCATTGTTATTCTCCTGTTGATGAAGGGTTTAGAGACAAACCAAGAAATTATAGACCAGTGAACTTTACATTAGAGGTAAGGAAATTATTGAAGAAGATTCTCAGGGATGGGATCTACTGCATCCGGAAAAAGCATAAACTTATTAGGGACCTATCACCTTCTAGCTTTTCCTCTTTACCCTCTCCTCACCTTTTTATTTTGGCATCTTTCTCCTTCCTTTCCAGTCCCGATGAAGGGTCTCAGCCAGAAACATCAACTGTTTATTCATTTCCGAAGATGCTGCCTGACCTGCTGAGCCCCTCCAGCATTTTGTGTGAGTTGCTCTGGATTTCCAGCATCTGCAGGATCTCTTGCGCTTACTTATTAGGGATAGTCAGCATGGGCTTGTATGAAATTTTAAACTTTGAACATTCAGAATATTGTGTGCAGTTCTGGTCACTGCACTACAGGAAGGATGGGGAGCTTTTGAGAAAAGGGGTGGCACATTAAGTGGTTGGCGCAGTGAACCGGGCTCAGTTCCCCCTGCTGCCTGTAAGGAGTTTGTATGTTCTCCCCATGACCGCATAGGTTTCCTCAGGGTGCTCTGGTTTCCTCCCACAGTCCAAAGACGTACCGGTTGGTAGATTAATTGATCATTGTAAATTGTCCTGTGATTAGGCTGGCGTTAACTCAGGAGACTGCTGTACGGTGCGGCTCAACTCTAAGAGCTGGAAGGGCCTATTCCATGTCCTATCTCAATCAATCAATCAATAAATAAAAGATTCATTGGGATGGTGCCTGGGCTAGAGAGTATTAACAATATTGAGAAGTGAGGCATACTTGGATCATTTTGTTTGGGATGTGAGAGGTTGAGAAGCAACCTGATAGAAGTATAAAAAAATTATGAGAGGCATAAATGGGATAGATAGTCACAGTCTTTTCACCAGCGTAGAAATGTCAAATTATAAAGGGCCTAGCTTTAAGGTGAGGGTGTTTTTTTTTGGGGGGTGGGGAACATTAAAAGGAGCTTTTCAAGGCAAGCTTTATTTTAACACAGAGAGTGGTAGGTGCCTGGGACTTGTTGCCATGGGAAGTAGTGGAAGCAAATATAATAGCAATGTTGAAGAGGGATTTAGACAGACATATGAATAGGTAGATAACAGAATGATATAAACCATGTGTAGGTACATGAGATTAGTTTAGATTGGCTTTATGGTCGGCATAGATAACATGGGACAAAGGGGCTGTTTGTATTTATGTTCAGTGTTCATCAGGACCATTGCAGCACTGTTCTCGATTCAAGGAGGAAAATAAGAAGTAAATCTCATTTATTGCAACATTTACCCATTCAATACACAAGCTGAATGTCATTTATATGCCATCAACAAACCTTAAAGATGTGACCTTCGAAATTTTACCTTCAATTTTAAAAAGTTCATTGTGCAATCGGGGTTGACATTTATGATGAGTTATCTCCATGCAAGTTATTTTCCATTCCTTATCCTGCCTTCTGAACATTAATATGTAAACATGGCCAGACATATGAATAGGACAATTATGTAATAATCACATAATTTTCCATTTTCCTACTGTGTCCCACTGTCTTGCCTGACTCACAGCACTGAGTAAAACATTTATTAATAAATAAATAGTTCGTTACAAAAATCATGTTAGCCAATCAGGTTGGAGTTATATGTTAATTACTTATGTTATATATCTGACCCCTTTAATTCCTTAGCTCTATTTGACTTCATATGCTGAAAAATAATGTTTCATGGTTGCATTAAATTTGGAAAATGAGGAAATACATGATGCATTTTTCACATTCCTGGGATATTCCTAAGCTCTTGGTGAATGAAATAGTAAACCATTCAGAATAGTATCACTGCTCTATTGCACAACATTTATTTTGGCAATTATTTTGAGGAATAGTTGGCACATTCTAGGCTGTTGAGGGACCTACTGAAACTTGGTGCAGCCACCGCAATGGCTCGCTGTGGAAGAGTCAAACCATAGGTTTCTTCTTCTACTGGAGAGGGAGGGTGGGGGCTGGGAGAGGAAGCCCTCAATTATTGTAGTGGTACACCACCCCAGGGGCCACGTGAGTGGTAGCAGTGCTATTGATGTGTAGGAACGTAGTAGAATAATATGCAAAACATTGACTATGAATGTAAAGAATTAAAATATATTGAACAGTTTATTCTTGTAATTATTTTTATTATGAATAAAGTTTATTTTGACAATAAAAAGTATTTTCCAGAACTCTCCCCTGCTGTTCTGGAAACAATATTATGGATCTTTAACATCTTCTGTTAAAGGCCTTAGTTCAATATTACATTTAAAGATGATGCATCTCTACTGCAAAATGGATCAGACTAGAAAATGGGCCAGAATGCCTTGGTGATTCACAGTATCATCACTCATAGTTCTCACTTGCACCTACTTTTCTTGGAAACAGGGCAGATGAATTGACCCTGTGCAATGAGAGAATCATGCTCTGAACATGAAGTAGACCTGAGACGTTTTACCCTGAGGACTAACTAACCCCTTAACCATTGACAGCACTGATTATTCATCAGCCCTCAGAGGACTTTGAAGAGTTTTTAGTAGCAAATGATGGCAAGAGACATTTAAATGCTACTCAAATGATTAATAAATAGGATTTTTTTTTAAAAAAAGAACCCTCTGAAAGTTGACAATGCATTAAAATTCCAACAGATAATTTAAAATTCAAATAAAGGAACTCAGATGCTTCAATGCATTTATTTTATTCTGTAAGGTTGGTAAACTATTCAAATGAATGGAGTTTCTTTTCATACACCTGCCATCCCTGGCATAAAGCTAAGAGACCAGATGCAAAGTGCATCTGGCCCTTTCTCCTCCGTGCATCACTGCCTCAGTGTTGGACTCAGTGGTGGAGTAGATGGTCAAATGCACCAGCACCTGACCTCTAACTCATCCCACACTTCAGCATTACACTGTACAAGCACTGTAGTCTGAAAGGAGCAGAGGCCTTAATGGTTGACAGTAGTTGCGTCCAGAACTGCTATCAGTCTGCTTAATTCAAATCTTTGTTCTCAGATTCTGAAGTCAGATTTAAATCATATCCTCTTTACTGTTAAGCAAAAGATTAGTATTCAAATAAATCAGTGAGGCATATTTTACATTGTCAGGCCCAAACTCCTATGATAGATTGAGGCCATATGACTGGTCCCAAAGCATTCTCACAAATAATGTGCTAAAGCTAGCTAGAAAATAAATCATGCTTGTTATGCAAATTCCATATGAATAAAGCCTTAGATAGTTATATAAAATTCACTAAAGATTTTAGATATAAATGGAATATTGTTTTTATGCTCAAAATAATTTTAAAAGCTTTCATCTGTAAATGTAGAAATCTAAAGATTGATTCTGTAGTTTATTTCTTCTCATACATCAAGAAAGTATATTTATAGTGTCTTTAACTTAGTCTGACATCCTATGGCATTTCACAGGAACATTATCTTTTGTAAGGAGATACAAAACTGGATGAAAGAAGTAGTTATTAAGATGCTTCTTCAAAAGAAGTTTTAAGAAGTAGTTTTTAAGGGCAGCAGCATCATCAAGGATCCTACCCACACCTGTTATGGACAGTGGGTTCCAATGCCATCAAGGAGGGGGCTACACAGCATCCACGCCAGAACCAACAGATTCAAAATCAGTGACTTTCTGTAAGCAGTAAGGCTGATCAACGTCTCCCCCCATGAAATCACCCAACGACATCTCCCACCATCACTACTTTATTATTTCCTGTCAGAGTCACCTTATTTACAGATACTCCTTGCTTGTCCGAGCCTGAAGGTTAGGTCGCAAACGTTTCGTTATCAGTTGAGGTGTGAGCACTCAGCAGAAACAACGTTCAAATGAGCATTGATTTTTCGGTTTCTAATTCTTTTTGTTCTTCCACAGCAATTTTGATTGCTTTAAATACCTCTGAATATCAGTATTTATGGACTTTGAAACTAAATATTTTTCTCTCTACATCAGAGGCATTTAAAATTGTTGCAATGGCTTTATAGGTTGTCAAAAGTTTCTAAGTCCAACCCACAGCTTGAGCTACTGTCTAAGGTGGCCTTGGAGGTGGTTCTACAAGATTTATTTTCTGTTGAGACTTTGGCACATCTAAGCAGGTATTTCCCACATGTAGAGCACCAACAAGATAAGGTTTGGTGAATATGGGCAGGTGGGGTCCATATATATTAGTTGATATGGACTAATATCTGGTTGTTAGGTAGAATCCAGTGTATTCAAGGACATAACATTATTATCCAAGGGTCAATAGTATACAGTGAGAATGAATAGGATGTGATTTTGTACTATCTAAACTTGACTCAGAATTATGCTTAAAAGAAATATACATTTATCAGGAGTTGACTTCACTGCATAACTAAATTAATTTATGAATTTTTAATGAAGCAATTTTCTACCTTTGCATCTATTTTGTGGGCAATCCTATTAATTATTCTTGTCATTCTGGCATATTCTGATATAATAGAATCCAAGTCCCATTGAAGCTGAAATGGCCTCATAATAATACTTGCAATTCTGTATGACTGAATGGGTTAAGCAAAAAATATTGTAACATATGTGAGAAACTTCATTTAAAGAGCATATAATTTCATTGAGTGTAACTTCATTATCCTTTTATTTTGCATTACTTAATTGTCATGGAATGTCATAAAAATCAGAACAGAATTGTCACCTATATCGATGATCTGGAAACTTATAAGGTAAACCGGACCAGCAAATTTGCAGATGACTCCAGGGTAGGGGCATAGTTGATAGTGAGGAAGGCTATCGAGCTTGCAGTGGGATCTGGACCAGCTAGAAAAATGAAATGAAAAATGGCAGAAGGAATTTAATGCACACAAGTGTGAGGTATTGCACTTTGGGAGGACAAACAAGGGTAGAACTTACATGGTGAGCTGTAGGGGACAAAGGACTGTGGTAGAACAGGGGAATCTAGGTATATAGATTCCTTATAGTGCCACAGGTAGATAGGGTCATAAAGAGAACTTCTGGCACTTTGGTTTTTATAAATCGAAGTACTGAGTACAGGAGTTGGGATGTTATGTTGAAGTATAAGATGTTGGTGAGGCCTAGTTTGGAATATTGCGTGCACTTCTGGTCACATACCCACAGGAAAAATATCAATAAAATTGAAATGTATATGGATACATGCGTGGATAATAAAGGAACCTTTCAAAGAGTGCAGAGAAAATTTACAATGATGTTGCCAGGACGTGAGATATAAGGAAAGGTTAAATAGATTAGGACTTTATTCCGTTGAGTGCAGGAAAATGAAGGGAGAGTTGATAGAGATATACAAAATTATGAGGGGTATAGATAGGGTAGATGCAAGCAGGCTTTTTTCTACTGAGCAACACACACAAGATACTGGAGGAACTCAGCAGGCCAGGCAGCATCTATGGAAAAGAGTACAGTCAACATTTCCTCCCCCCAACTTTGTTACTCTGACTCCTCATCTTCCCCCACCACCACTCTGCAATCCCATGTCTCTCAGGCTCCACCACCAGCTCTTGGGTGCTTGGAGACTCCGTCTTCTTCTCACTCCACCTTCCCTGAACACCCCAACCCTCCCCTCTCCTCTGACACTACAAACCCCATCCCGCCCTCTGATCCCCGCTCTCATCCATGCCAGGTCTTCATCTCCTCTGACCTTCCCTTCTCTGAGGCCAAGCCAAATAGTTTTGCTGCCACATCTTTTGGAAAGCTGGAAATTGTTTTCTGTATGCAGTAATGACAGGTTTGTGCTTCTCAGGTAATATACAAATGTTTGTATACCTAAAACACATTTACCTTGAAAGTAATAAAATGGCTTCCCAGGAGTAACAGTGTAGATATCCCATAAGAATTTGTCTTGATGCGGGGTTTTGATCTGAAATTCATTTCTTTTTGCCAATGTTGCTCAGCCTGCTGAGTTCCTCCAGATTCCAAATGTTATCTTTTGTAACTCCAAAACATAAAACTAATTGTAAGGAAAACACAGAGAGTCCAGAACGCGAGTCTAACTTTGTTTTTACTTTAAGTGAGCTGCAAACGTATAACGTGTTGGCACAATGATGTATGCCATGCAAGTACTTTTATATATAACCCACAGTGAATTATTTAAACAACAACGAATGCTTAATTAAACAATACATTTACAATATTACTGAAATATTAAATATACAACAGTATATACAGTATACTATAACTACTACGAGGGGTGATTGATAAGTTCGTGGCCTAAGGTAGAAAGAGTCAATTTTAGAAAACCTAGCACATTTATTTTTCCTACATTTACACACTTAGTCCAGCAGTCGTGGAGCATATGGATCCCTTCTTTGTAGAAGTCGGCATCTTGGACCTCCAGAAAGTGGTCCACAGCAGAGGTGATTGATAAGTTTGTGGCCTAAAGTAGAAGGAGATGAGGAGAAATTTCAAACTTTCTGGATTTTCACTCAAAGAGTTGAACTGCACGTGCATGTAACAAGAGCTGTATAACTCATCTCCTTCTACCTTAGGCCACGAACTTATCAATCACTCTTGCTGTGGATCACCTGGAGGTCCAAGACGCTCTTGTTACATGCACGTGCAGTTCAACTCTTTGAGTGATAGTGCAGAAAGTTCAAAGTTAATAACTCATCTCCTTCTACCTTAGGCCACGAACTTATCAATCACTCCTGCTGTGGACCACTTCCACAAACAAGGGATCCGTATGCTCCACGACCGCTGGGCTAAGTGCGTACATGTAGGAGGGGGCTATGTTGAAAAATAAATATGCTAGGTCTTCTAAAATTGACTCTTTCTACCTTAGGCCACAAACTTATCAATCACCCCTTGTATATAGACATCCACTGCATAGTAGGTTTTAAATAGTCCCATTCAGGTTTAAAGATTTAATCAATGTGGAGGATTTCTTATTCTTGTAGGGTAATGTCTTTCCTGACAAGGAACTTGGTACTTGGTACAAGGAAGGTATCTGCTGGGTAGTGTTGAGGAAACAGAGAGCCGGCAGAGAGACTTAGATAGTTTAGGGGAATGGGAAAAGAAGTGGCAAATGAAATACAATGTTGGAAAGTGTATGGTCATGAACTTTGGTGGAAGAAATAAATGGGCATACTATTATTTAGATGGGGAGAGAGTTCAAAATGCAAAGATGCAAAGGGACTTGGGAGTCCTTGTGCAAGATGCCCTTGAAGGTTAATCTCCAAGTTGAGTCGGTTGTGAAGAAGGCAAATGCAATGTTGCCATTCCATTTCTAGAGGTATAGAATATAAGAGCAGGGTTGTGATGTTGAGGCTCTATAAGGCACTCATGAGACCACACTTGGAGTATTGTCTGCAGTTTTGGCCTCCTTATTTTAGAAAGGATATACTGACATTGAAGAGGTTTAAGAGAAGATTCATGAGAATGATTCCAGGAATGAAAGGGTTACCATATGATGAACGTCTGGCAGCTCTTGGGCTGTATTCCCTGGAGTTCAGGAGAATGAAGGGGGATCTCATAGAAACATTCAGAATGTTAAAAGGCCTGAACAGATTAGATACGGCAAAGTTATTTCCCATGGTAGGGGATTATAGGACAAGAGGGCATGACTTCAGGATTGAAGGATGTCCATTTAGAACTGAGATGTGGACAAATTACTTCAGTCAGAGGGTGGTAAATCTGTAGAATTTGTTGCCACGAGCGGCTGTGGAGGCCAAGTCATTGGGTGTATTTAAGGAAGAAATAGACAGGTTCTTGATTAGCCAGGACATCAAAGGGTACGGGGTGAAAGCAGGGGAGTGGGGATGACTGGAAGAATTAGATCAATCCATGATTGAATGGTGGAGCAGACTCGAAGAGCCGAATGACCTACTTCAGCTCCTATATCTTATGGTCTTATGAGACTTGTGGCTGTGAAAACAATCTCAGGGTTCTGGGGCCTCCTCTGTGGAGGTTGTAGGAGATGACTCTGAGTCTGCAGGACGTGGTTCTGACAGTTATGGACACTTTTTTTCTCTTTCCTTTTTATTCTTCTAGTTCGTGCATCTAAATGTACATTTAGTTTACTGGAATATTCTCTTATTACTCCTTCTAGGATCTGATCTCTCCACTTGGTTTCCTCATCCACAACATCATCTTATGAATCCTTTGTTTTCGTAACAGGGATGATCGATAAGTTTGAGGCCTAAGGGAGACGGAGTCAATTTTAGAAAACCTAGCACATTTATTTTTCCTACATTTACACACTTAGTCCAGCAGTCGTGGAGCGTACAGATCCCTCCTTTGTAGAAGTGGGCGTCTTGGACCTCCAGAAGGTGGTCCACAGCAGGGGTAATTGATAAATTTGTGGCCTAAAGTGCAAGGAGACGAGGAGAAATTTCAAACTTTCTGGATTTTCACTCAAAGAGTTGAACTGCACGTACATGTAACGAGAGCTGTATAACTCATCTCCTTCTACCTTAGGCCACAAACTTATCAATCACTCTTGCTGTGGATCACCTGGAGGTCCAAGATGCTCTTGTTACATGCACGTGCAGTTCAACTCTTTGAGTGATAATACAGAAAGTTCAAAGTTAATAACTCATCTCCTTCTACCTTAGGCCACGAACTTATCAATCACCCTGCTGCGGACCACTTCTACAAAGAAGGGATTCATATGCTCCACGACCGCTGGACTAAGTGTGTAAATGTAGGAGGGGTCTATGTTGAAAAATAAATGTACTATGTTTTCTAAAATTGACTCCTTCTACCTTAGGCCACGAACTTATCAATCACCCCTTGTATCTCCATTGACTCCTTTCTTTTCTGCCCTTTCATTCATCCAGCTGGGGTTTGGTCTTTGCATCTACTTTTACAAGCAGCTTTTTGTCTCTCACTTGAAGTTCATGCAATAACCTAAATGCACACAAAGTAGCTTCTGGTTTCTTATACTCAGAAAAGATGAATGCTTGCACCTTTCCAGAAGCTCTTTGAACTCCCTTTCAGTTTAAATCCAAGACACATTTTGGAAGTAACTGCCTGATTAACATATCAGATGCTGAACAGCCAAACCAATGTCCAATTTGACTTTAATTAATTTGTCATTCACTTCTGGTGTAAGCATATTGCTTGTGTCTTGTTAACTTTCACAATTGTAACTCTCAGGGCTACGCAGTCTTGTGCCACTTTCATCATTATCAGAATTTTCATCAACAGTATGCAGATTGGTGCTCTTTTTACAACTGCAACCAGAATTTTTATCTTTTTCTCTTCCCTTTGCAGTCCATTTATTTTTGTCTGACCAACATGCTCTTTGTATGCATCCTACTTTGTTGCAATTTCTGCAAGTTGCACCTTTAAATCTGCATCAGTTTGGTGTGTGAGCCCCTACCACAATGGTAACACAATTTGTGTGGCCAGGCCAGTTTCTGTTTAGACGTTGTAATTTTGTTCACACTCACTTTCATTCCTGATTGCAACTTAATTGTGTCTCTGTCTGATGTTTCCATTAATACAGCTATTTCAACTGCTCTTTTAAATGTAAGGTGTGCTTCAGTTAAGAGCCATTTTGATGCTTTCTTGTAAGATACCATGAACAAAATAATCTCTCAGTGCATCACCAAGTCCATTACCAAACTGACAATGCTCAGTAAACCTCTTCAATTCAACACGTATGCTCCCTTTCCTTTTGATCCCACTTATGAAACCTTAAGCTTTCTGCAATCAACAATGGTTTCAATTCCAGATAGTCTTGCACTACTTATATGATATCAGCAAAGCTCATTTTGGCTCGTTTGGTTGGAGAAATCAATCTTCAAAGTAAATCTCTTTCCCTCTCCCCACCTTCTTAACCTGACTTCTCCTCTTTCTTTCCAGTCCTGATGAAGAGTCTTGGCCCAAAACATTGACTGCTTACTCTTTTTCATAGATGCTGCCTGGCCTGCTGAGTTCCTACATCATTTGGTTGGAGTACCTCCAACCAAAAATGGTTTGTCACATCTAGGAAGGGCCAAAAGGCCTGTTTCTGTGCTGTATTATTCTATGTTCTATTTTGTATTACTTGTAAGCAAACCGTATGCCTTTAAATCCAATACAGTCAGAAAAATTGGTGCTTGTTTCTCATTGGCTATTCCATTTGCTTTAAAATACTGCAAAATCCATTCAGTATGGAAAATCCTGTTATCTCTTGTGAAATATTAAATACACAACACCAACATCTGCATAAGGAATATATTGTATCTCCATAAGTTATTAAGTTGTGCCATTTTCCTTTTCCAAGCTCATTAACCTTATCACTTTTAATTGTGACAGGTACATCAACTAAAAGAAAATTGTGGAGGATATTCCCAAATTTATTTTGGAAATTTAGTGGCTGAAAGGCAGAATAAAAGAAATGGGAGTAAGTAGTATAAGGTACATTTGGCAAAATATGACAAATACACTTCAAGGGCTTAAATTTAGTGGGATATTGCACTGGTAATGTAACTAAAGATATGTAAGTCCTTTTAATTCTATTTTTATTGTGGATTTTAAATGTATTCTAAAATAGATATAGTACAATACACCCTCTTGAGTGTCAATCAAAGATGATAATATCAGGCAGTATGTAATCTTGATTTATTTTCAAGTTCAGCTGATCTCAGAATTTGAATACAAACACTATCACTCACTCAGAAAACACTTTGTTATCACTTATGGTGATTTAAACATTATTGCAACGTTGAAGTGGTGGAAATTGAAATAAACTGATTCATAATAGTTTGTGAATAACTGCAGAATGCTTGTCAATGATCCAATTAGCATCATGAGATCTTGTGACATGTGCATGTCGGCAAGCACCATGCACTTTATGGCATCAAATGAAGAATGTCATGCCGCTTTAATCTTGGTCTGATTTCTCCTACAGCAATTCTATATTTTGACTAGAAATTATTTCACATATCTTTAGTTTCTTTATAAAAATAGCTAGTCAAAATCAAATAATACGAAAGTTATTTGCTTATCTGTTTTATTCCACTTCCAAGACATTGCACCTATTTAATTAGAGATCATATACTAGTCTTCAGAAATGAGTGCATATTAATCACTTACTTCAATGCAGCCCAGGACTGGTCACCAATTTAACAGGGTCAGTTTATTTACCCTTTGTAGATTCAGCTTCTTCCAAACACCATTCTATAAGGTTGTCCCAGATGTGACTAAGAAAGGAATTTCTGGTGAATCCAAGAAGTAACCAGCATTCTGTCTTCTGCAATGTATTTTCTTACAATTTGTAATACGTACATCATAACTATATACCCGATCCCAGGGTTATTTATGTAAGTAACCAATGCATTATCAAGTAATTAAAGTTACCATGCAACAATACAACCATGTATCAGAAAAGAAATTGTATTGCATAAATAAAGGTTAAAGTTCAAAGTTCAAAGTACATTTTTAATCGAAGTCTATTACTATCCCATACACAACCCTGAGATTTATTTTCTTAAGGACATCCTCAACAAATCTATAGAATAGTAACTGTAACAGGAACAATGAAAGATCAACCATTGTTATAGAAAACAACAAATTGTGCAAATGCAAATATAAATAAATAGCAATAAATAAAGAAAACATGAGATGAAGAGTCCATGAAAGTGAGTTCATTGGTTGTGGTAGCATTTCAATGATGGGGCAAGTAAAGTTGAGTGTAATTATCCCTTTATGCTCAACAGCCTGATGGTTGAGGGGTAGTAACTGTTCCTGAACCTGGTGGTGCAAGTCCTGAAGCTCTTGTACCTGCTGCCTGATGGCAGCAGTGAGAAGAGAGTATAATCTGGGTGGTGGGGCTCCCTGATGCTACTTTCCTATGACAGTGTTTCATTTAGATGTGCTTAATGGTTGGGAGGGCTTTATCTGTGATATACTGGGCCAAATCCACTACTTTTTGTAGGACTTCCTGTTCAAAGGCATTGTTATTGTGTTTCAATTAGGTTTCCTTTGGAAAGTTTCCAAAATGTATTATACCACTAATTGACAAGGTAATTATTAAAATAAGCTATTTGATGTACTTGTTAAGATGAGAAAGGGAACTAGGGTTTATTACAAACTACCTATTTGATTTGTAGTATGCAGATCAAATAGCAGTTATTAGCCATACTCCTGAGTAAAGAACTCTTCTTCAATCTTGTATTATAATTTTACTGATACTAGGTTTTGATATGGTATGGTGCAGATATGATATCTAAATTTTGTCTTTGATTTTGAATGCAATAATACTGACATTAACCAAAGCCTTCCTTCTTAGTTTGGAAAAGAACATTCTGACTATAAATGCTATTTTAAAAATAGGAATTGGTAAGAAGACATTTTAGAGAGGTAGCCTTTTGATGCTGCCATAAAGGCAGTCTGTTTAAATGAAGGACTCATTTAAATCAGTTAAATTCAATAATGGCACTTCTGCCAGAATCCTGATGCTTTACATCCATTCTTGAAACAAGGGATTGGGGGAGAAATTTAATCCCAGAGAGTGACTGTGTTTCATGGTAGACAGAGGTTTATAGCCACCACACACATGATGCAGCAGCCAATTTCCAGGTTTAATCAAAGTGTGTTTTTCTGATGGTTTGGTAATTTAAAGTTAATTGCTAGTTTACAGCCACTTCACCAGCAGGTTGGAAATACAATTACTAGGGCATGTGTTTCCCAGTCTCGGAAAAATCTGGCAAAGGCAGAGTGTCTATTGGTGTAATGAGAAAATAATGGGGTGGTTCATGTTGACTGTTCATCACGCGTCTGTAGAGGACCTCTAGGCAGCTCCAGTGTGTGCTTTGGATTTCTACGCCTGCACACCACAACAGGCATGCACAGCATACGATACAGGGCAGACATGGGTACAACTGATCTCTTGCTCTGCCACTACCTCTGAAAGTGCGGAATCACTGATCTAACAGAGGGTCTTTGACCTGAAATGCTAATTCCGTTTCAGTTTCCACAGATGCTGCCTGACCTGCGATTTCTAGGATTCTCTAATTTTATTTCATGTTTGCACTCTTCAGGAGCAGGTATGATTTTTTTTCCCCTGTGCAAACCTTAGAGTGGAATTAGGCTCACCTTTTTATTCCAACTTCTTCACTGCAACTCTGTGGATCAGCGTTGCTTGTGCTGTCATACCGTAAGAAGTCGAAGAGGCACTGCCTGGACAGCCAGCAACACCCGTTGGCCATCTGCAGTTGCATCAGAGATAGAGGTGCGTTGTTCAACCTTCATAAGAACTATAGAATGTGGCTCAAACTATCAAATCTTGGCAGGCTTGAACAAGATCTGTTGTTTTCACAACCTGATGGACACAGTTTACCTTTGGCTGTAGTCGTAGACTTCATACTTTTGGATGATTTCAACATTCTGTTAGAGATGTTGCCAGGATTTCTTAATCTGCTGAACGTTCATGCACAAGGCAGATCCAGATGTTCTATTTGTGACGGCCCACCAGACTGAGAAGGAATATGAACTCACTGCTCTGGCTGAAGTCCCCCAAGTGAAACTGTTGGAACCGTAATCCAGAAACCTGAACTAAAGATCCTAAGGCATGAGATAAAATTCCTTCAATGGAAATGAGAAATGTAAATAATTTATTACATAATGTGGAATTTAAAAAACTGGTATCATCAAAACTGATCGTGAAGCTACCCAGCTAGTTATCAAAACCCAACTGGACCACTTACGTCTTTTTGGCAGGGAAATCTGATGACTTTAGTCCCAAAGTACTGTGGTCTGTGCTTGGTAGTCACATTGTACCAAAGTACTAGGAGAAATGTTCTCTACATGTACTGTTGAGATGGAATGATCTAGCTCATCACCACTTTTTCCAAGGGAATTAGAGATGGAAATTAAGTGTTGGACTTTGTAGATGACAACCAGATCCTGAAGAGGAAAGACCATAAGACCATAAGGAGTAAAATTAGGCCTCTTGGTCCATCAAGTCTGCTCCATTATTCTATCATGGTTGATTTATTATCCCTCTCAACACTATTCTCTTGCCTTCTGCCCATTACCTTTGATGCCCGAACTAACTCAATGATTTGGCCTCCACAGACATCCGTGGCAATGACTCCCAAAGAATTACCACCCTCTTGCTAAAGAAATTCATTCTCATCTCTGTTCAAAATGGGCATCCCTCTATTCTGAGTCTGTGTCTCCTAGCAGTAGACTCACACATTATAGAAAACATCCTCTCCACATCCACCTGTCTAGGCCTTTCAATGTTCGATAGACTTCAATGAGAATACCCCTCATTCTTCTAAACTCCAGGGTATTCAGGCCCAGAACCATCAAACACTCCTCATATGATAACCCTTTTATTTTTTGTGAACTCCTTTTGGACCCAGTCCAATGCCTGCACATAGTTCCTTAGATAAGGGATCCAAAACTGCTCACAACTCTCCAAGTCTGCTCTGACCAATGCCTTATAAAGGCTCAGCATCACAGCTTGCTAACATCGCATTTGGCTTCCTTACCACAGACTCAACCTGAAAGTCAACCTTTATGGAACCCAGCAAAAGGACTCCCAAGTTCCTCTGCAACTCTGATTTTTGAATTTGCTCTCCATTGAGAAAATAGTGTACATGTTTATCCTTCTCCCAAAATGTAAGGCTATACACTTCTCTCCACCATATTCTATCTACCACTTCTCCCAGTCTGTCCAAGACCTTCTGCAGACTCCCTGCTTTCTCACCACTGTTGGCTCCTCCACCTATCTTTGCATCTTCTGCAAACTTGGTTATAAAGCTATCAATCCTATCATCCAAATCACTGACATTTAATGTGAAATGGTCCCAATACCATCCCCTGTGGAACACCACTTGTCAAAGGCAGCCAACCAGAATAGGCCCCCTTGTAGAACACATGCCCTTACACTTCCTCCCTTACCACCATTCAGGGCCCCAAACAGTCCTTCCAGGTGAGGCATCACTTCACCCGTGAGTCGACTGGGGTGATATACTGCGTCCGGTGCTCCCGATGTGGCCTTTTATATATTGGTGAGACCCGACGCAGACTGGGAGACCGCTTTGCTGAACATCTACACTCTGTCCGCCAGAGAAAGCAGGATCTCCCAGTGGCCACACATTTTAATTCCACATCCCATTCCCATTCTGACATGTCTATCCACGGCCTCCTCTACTGTAAAGATGAAGCCACACTCAGGTTGGAGGAACAACACCTTATATTCCGTCTGGGTAGCCTCCAACCTGATGGCATGAACATTGACTTCTCTAACTTCCGCTAAGGCCCCACCTCCCCCTCGTACCCCATCTGTTACTCATTTTTATGCACACATTCTTTCTCTCACTCTCCTTTTTCTCCCCCTGTCCCTCTGAATATACCTCTTGCCCATCCTCTGGGTCACCCCCCCCCTTGTCTTTCTTCCCGGACCTCCTGTCCCATGATCCTCTCGTATCCCCTTTTGCCTATCACCTGTCCAGCTCTCGGCTCTATCCCTCCCCCTCCTGTCTTCTCCTATCATTTTGGATCTCCCCCTCCCCCTCCAACTTTCAAATCCCTTACTCACTCTTCCTTCAGTTAGTCCTGACGAAGGGTCTCGGCCTGAAACGTCGACTGCGCCTCTTCCTATAGATGCTGCTTGGCCTGCTGCGTTCACCAGCAACTTTGATGTATGTAGGCCCCCTTTATGACTCTTTGCCTCCTGCCTTCTATTCATGCTAGTAGCTTTACTGTAATGCCATGGGCTCTTGTTAAGCAGCCTCATTTGTGGCACCTTGTCAAAGGCCTGCTGAAAATACAAAAAAATAACATCCACTCACTACACTTTTTCTATCCTGACTATTATTTCCCAATGTGTTATGCAAGATTTCCTCTTAAAGAAACCGTGTTGAGTTTGGCCTACTTATCATGTGCCTGAAACCTGATTAGTACTCTGAAGCCTTATCATTAATAATGGACTCCAACATCTTCCCAACCACTGAAATCAGGCTAACTGGTCTATACTTTCCTTTCTTCTGCTTCTATTTCTTCTTGAAGTGTGGACAAACATCTGCAATTTTCAAGTCCTCTGGAACCACTCCATTATTTAGTGATTCTTCACAGAGCATTACTAATGCCTCCACAGTCTCTTCAGCTACATTTTTCAGAACCGCAAGGTGTAATCCATGTAAACTAACATCTGCAATATCCAATATTAACATTGCCTCACTTCCTTCACAAAATCCAAAACAAGTTCATGCACCACCCTAGTTCAGTTGTCAACTCTGATAGTAGAGTTAGATCATGAAATCACCATTACAGATTTTAAAAATGCATTTGTTATTCAAAAACTATAATTATTGCTCAGAAAATGTTGTCACTTATTTTTTGCCATTGCAACCAACACAAGCATGAAACTCTAATGTTGTGTAAATATTGTTATCCTTACTTTCCCTTTCCTGATGTTGCAATGGAATGTATTATCCATAGCTTCGAGAGTTTCCACAGCAACAGTTTCTGAAATACTTGTGGTCACTTCCTGAGAGTTTTATGCATTCCAGAACCTTCCTCCCCATACAACAATACCATCAGGGCACTAAATGGTGGGTGAATTCTCTCTAGAAAAAGGGAGGGGCATTGATTGAAGTTCTACTTGTACGTTTGCTCTCATCACCTTACAGCTTTTCTATATTTGGGGTTAAAACTACACTGCTAACAGTTTTGCTGTGTGTCTGTAGGCCAGTGGAACACAGAATGGCCCAGATTAGGATGTCTGTCATTCAGTGTGCAGTTCTCAGCAAGGATTTGTATTCACTATTATGCCGCACTTATTGCTCAATGATGATCAGCAAATAATATCGCCACAGTGGTACAGCACATCATGGCCCTCCATCTCAAGGATGACGCTGTACTTTGATGCTGGGATATCTATCTATGCACCTCTGCATTTGTGTTTCCCAAGATGCATCATCTACAGTATATCCAGCTCAGTTGAGTTTGGAGAGCCCTGTGTCTTCTAGAAATTCCACTACTGTCATTGCTTCCTCCATTCTGCATATTTGGTGATTTTGAGCCTGTCTTAAAGTGTGAGAACCTGTGTGTGGAGAATAAGCATGAGACCTATGAAACAGAGCCTCAGAATGGGGACCACCTTGGAAGAGCCTTCAACATTGCCCTCCTGTTGTGGGTTCATGGGAGTTTAAAGATGTGAATTACTATTCTCAAGGTATTTTTAAGATTTTAATTTTATACCTGATTACTTTTTAATTTTTGCTGACATCCAATCCAGTGGATGTTTTAAGCAAGGTTGCTGGATGAAATGCAATTCTATCACAGATCATAATAAAACCTCCTCCTCCCCATCCTGAAAGGACCATATATTCTAAAGTCCCTGTTTTTTTTTTATTTGCAGATACTAGTGGGTGAAGGCTAGAAGGCAATTTTGGATTCTATACATTTATGTAGCTTCATGCTCCCTTCTCCCATGAGGGCAAGAAGACACCATTGAGCGATAATATTCTCTAAAACATATGGATAGGTATTGATTTTAGTTGGTAATTGTGAGGAAGAGGATATAATTTTGTAAAGATAAAGCTGATTAGCAATGAGTGCTTGCAGATGGACAGATGTGAATGTGCAAGAGAAAAGGATGAGTGTACCTGCATGTACATGAGGTCCATGAAAAAATATACTGAAATAGATCTGAAAGGGTAGCATCACTTATTTTGGAGTCCTCATTGCTATACTACAAAGAAGCTTGTGAGTGTCATTGGAAGCTAATAGAAAAGTAATGGGGGCAGAATCTGATTTCTTCTGAGTCATGTTGTCATACTGTGATGACTCATTAAAAAATGTTTATGGAATAAAACTCCAAGAGAGAAAACTAGTATTTTACTTTATTTTCAGAGTAGTGGAAACCAAATAAAGTTCTTTAAACTTGAACATTTTTCTCAATCTACATTGTAACATTTAAAAGTAAACATTTGCAGAAATATACTTTTACAGAATGTACATAAAGGTGCATATCTTGAAAGATAGTTTACTGTAGGAACCATAAAACTGAAATCAAATGACAATGTGTTGTAGGTGCAAATTCAATATTAGTATGGATTAGAATCAGAAAGATCAAATCAATATTCCAGATAAGGAACGTGTCATTTACCATTAAAACATGCAGAAATATACCGGAAGTACACACCTTTGCACATTTGCTTCCACTGACCTCTCCAGAACTTAAAGTGCAGATAGGAGTGGTCAATTTTTGCATGATTTAAGCAACATAAACTAAAGTCCAATTACTTCTCTGGGAATGTATTTTTTCCATACCTGATGCTTCCATCATAAATTAATTAGGCATTATTTCTGTATTTATTAGTCCTAAAATTAATTAGATGCAATAGAATAATCATCCATTAAGTGTCAAATGATAGATTTCTTTATCTAGGCTTAAATCTTGCACGCTTCAAAGCACCACAATTGAGGTACAAAGTGATTTAAGCCTAAGATTTTTAGTAACTTAACAGATTAGTTGTTAATACTTCAGCTTAATTAATTTGGTAGACTAAGAAGGTAGATGCCGACCTGTAGTTAGACCAGTATCAACACCAATTAAGCAAATATGGAATGGAATTATACAAATATGGGAATGACTTTTTGATTCCATCAAAAGTGTATTTCAGTTTATTAATTTTGGCTGGGTTCAACCAAAGCACAGGCTATAGCACATGAATATTAACAAACAGATCTATCACAAACATTAAGTGGCATAGTTGCATAGTATTTAAATTTACCCTTTCATACTATTACTACAGATGCAAAATAATTGTACCGTCTGTGTCATCTAATTTCTTGAACAAATGGACATGTTCATTCTATTATCATGTTATCATCTCTCTATATAATAAGCTAGGGCAAAAACTGACAGGTTAGGAGGTATACTGAATGGTGAAGTAAACATAAAATTACAGAAGACATAAAATTGCATAAGGACACAATTAGCTGAAAGGCAGGACCAAGACAAAACATAAAGCATGCTGCAGCTGTTACACATAATGGTTGCAAAACTGGCGGACGACGGAAAATCTAAATTGAGAAATATCATGACAGCTTAACTAAAAGTTTTAGGTATTGAAAATCCATTACAATCTAGTACCAAATGTACTAAGATAGTATAATTAATTGCTTTAGGTATAAAATGTAAGAATGATCAAGTGCTCCTGCAGAACTTCATTTGGAATATAATCAGACTTCATTTAGAATATTGTGTTTAGTTCTAAGTGCCTCACTTTAGAACTTACAGAAAGTATAACTATGAAGCATTTGTGCAATATCTGTAACAAAAGACTAAACTGTAATAAAAGACCTGATACACTTGGATTATTTATTTTAAGAAAATGATGCAGGGAAGCATAAAGTCAGGAGTGGACAACTGAGCCCCTCAAGCTTTTTCCACCTTACAACTAAATGAAGCCTGATTTATAATTTATTTATTTGCAAGTCAGATAATATCTATGAAGGGGAATAAAAAGACTACATTTTGCCCTTCATCAGGACTACCAAACCAAAGGTGTTGCCATTGGCACTCGTATGAGCCCCAGGTATTCATGCTTTATGTCAGTTCCTGATGCTGCCTTACATGCTGAGTTCCACTAGACTTTTCTGTGTGTTTCTCAGGATTTCCAGCATCTACAGAATTTCTAGTGTTTCTTATTTATCAGCCTCAGTTTCATAATTCTTTGTACACTTGCCTGACAAAAATGGGAGTAATATTAGTTTCGAAATTTTCAAATCACTGCCTTCCCAACAACATTTTGAAACTCCAGGTTTCCACTACCTTTGTCTGAAGATGTAATTCCTAACCTATCATGTGAACTAAACAATTCTTGTAGTTCACTTTTCAAAACTCCAACATCAGCGAAATAGCACTAAAAGAGAAATAAAAGTATTAAATTGATTAATTATCTTAAAAACCTTAATTAGTTTTCCCTTAATCATTTATATGAATTGAACTAGAACCTAAGACTATTCAAACTGTTCTTGTAATTTAAACTTTATAGCCTAAGAATCAAATGGATTAAAGCATTTGGAAATGATGAAGGAAGTTGGCTTGGTAACCTTATAATATCCAGGGGTATTGGGAATTATGGAATGCAATCTTAGCAATAGAACAAAAAGAAAACAAAAGTTAAGCTATAAAATTAATCTTTGTATTTAATTAAAAATAAATATTTGCAAAAATAAAGTGCACACTTGACCTTAGTCTCATGGGCTGGGAAATCAATATAGGAATTCAAAGAAGAAACAACTTTGTTATAATAAAGATCAGAAGCTTTTCTGTTTCGAGAGTGGAAACTATTAGAGTAGTACAGAATTGTGATTAATAACTAAATATGAAATAGAAAGGATTAGTTTTGTGGAGACTTTCAAGATAGGAAACAAATCTTCAGTGGCTGAGTTGAAGAATATTGAAGCTCAGTGGTTAAAGACCTCTGATGAAGGATGAGGGAATGATGCACTGGGGACCAATGTTAAAAGAGCATAAGTTGTCACTGGTTTAGGTAATAGAGAGGGCTATAAAGATAGAGCATGATACAATCATGATTTAAAAAAAAATAAAGAATAGCGTACAAAAGTCTTATGCAGCTAAGGTGCCTAAGACTTTTGCATAGTACTATTTTTGTCAACATGGGGCAGAGAGTGAGTTTGTAAATCTGGTGGGAGCAAAGGATGTTGGGAATAGGGAGGGTGGAGCTGCACAGGAGGGGGTGGGACAGGTGGAAGAGAAGGAACGCCAGGGTGGGTGCAGACACTCCCAGCCCTGAGACTCCATGCAGGGTTTATTGAACATTACAGAATGTTTCTCTGGTGTTTCCCACTCCTTCCCCTCTCCGTTCCTCTTTTCCCAACCATGATTCTCCTCTCCCTGCCCTCTTCCCACTCTCAGTCCACAATAGAGATCCATAACAGAATCTTCTAAATCTTCTACATTTTCAGAATGTTTCAAAAGAAATCACATACAATTAATTCATATTAAAGTTTTGTTATTTTTGAAGTGCAATTACTAGAAAGAGGCACAGAGTGAGATAACCTGGAAGCAGTTAACTTTATGAAAAAGATTAAGTTAGTACAAAGAAGATTCTGAAAGCCAACATGGTCCTGTTCAAATATCAAATCTTGAGATAACAAAAACATGAAAATGTGTTCTACCATGGTGGGTCAAAGATAGAGAGTGTTGGATAAAGATGGAATTATCTCATATTGGATACCCTCTGAAGCCTACTTCTTGCTTAAACAACATATCAATCAGCTTTCTATGACTAAACCAAATTTTCTGGGTGTGAAGGAAAGCATTGGCATCTTTTTCTGGGTGCCAAGAATGATAGCTTTGATATATTGTTATTTCATCAACTTAGCCAGATGAAGAAGAGAGCAAGGAAAAGGTTAAATGTTAACTTACTGCAGCTGTCATTTGATTATTTGGCAGAACATAATAATTAACAGAATGTTGAAATATGAATTGCTGGGAGCTTGAACCATATCCTCACCAAATACTTCTTGTCTATCTCTTACTGAGATACATTGCTGAGTTTACAATGAATTAAAAGATTAAAAACTGCAACTTACTTTTGTTGCTTTTGCTTAAAATTCCCTAAATATTATCACAAGGCAGAAGTTCACAAAATTGCATAGTCAATTTTAACGAAAACTGATAGTAGCTTCCAAAACTACAATAAAAACTTTTTCTTAAAAAAGTTTTTATCATAGTTTTATCAAGAAACAATTAATGTTTAATTCAATTACCTTTCATAACAACCAAGTATATTTGGCAACACACAGGTTTTTAGATGCAGAAAGCAAGGAATGAAAGTCAGCTATAGCACCAGATGAGGAGAAAGATGAACTGAAGCAGTAGATCACGACAGTTATGAGAAAAGGAGAATCAATGTTGGTACAAAGGGAGGCCATGGCCAGGTTTGTGCTGACATTTACATAAAGCATGGGTTGTAGGATGTTTTGAGAATAATGTTTAAGAAACAATGAATATCTTGTTGGTATTTGATGTGGAGTTTCAATAGGGATTCATGTGGGCTGAATCTGAGCTGTGAAAGCGGATTTTGGTGGGTAACCAATGCAAGGTATAAAGAGAAGGGAAGGCCATAAAGGTAAAGCAGCAAAAGACATGAACAGAAATCACAGACGAAGAGAAGAATTTCAAGGTAGACAATTCCCTGTCCTCCTCCTCTTTTCTACATCTTAAAACCTGTGCATCTTTAACTATTTCCAGTTTGATAACATACTTCTAACTTAAAACATTGTCCTTGAAATGCCATCCACAGGTGCTGATTATTTCCAGCATTTTCTATTTTTATTTTCCTCAAAGAAAATATACAATACAGATGTAAAAAACATTAAAATATCCTCCCATTTTACAGCATTTTAAAACATAAATAGATATAATGAACAAAGGATTTAAAAATATTTATAAGCACTTTGTTGAGCAGGTTTTACAGTATAACAAGGTTGCATTGCTTAATTATTAATTTTCAGCCATAATGGCCTAATGGCACTGGTATTCATCAGAAGATCTAACAGCAGCAATTTCCACTCCAGTGCATTATGTTGAGAGAAACCTGCTTAAACAGCAAAAGTGAAACAATGCAATTTGTCATATAACAATGATTGAAATGTGTCAGCTATGAATTACAGTGATGAAGTGTTTTCATGAAGGAATAATTCATAAATCTATTGAAAATTTATAGACGATAACATACCATAAAATGTATGTCAGACACAATAAACATATTAAAAAGCATTCACAGGCAGCATCCATTTAATTTGCCATTATCGCTTATACGTTATCAGTGGAACTTCAAAGCCTATTTCATGGGCTGGGTTCAAGACAAGGTAAGTACTTATACGTAATCAAACTCTTGGAAATTTAATTATCATTTTGCTATTGCTCTGAGTTATTATTACTCAATATAACTATAGAATAATGAACGATTCCAAATACTTAGGCATCATGTGTTTCGAATTGGAACAAATGTTGAGAAAGAAGAAACAAAGCATATTGCAAACACCAGGAAATCTGCAGATGCTGGAAATTCAAGCAGCACACACAAAATGCTGGTGGAACGCAGCAGACCCTGACGAAGGGTGTCGGCCCAAAACATCGACTGTACTTCTTCCTATAGATGCTGCCTGGCCTGATGTGTTCCACCAGCATTTTGTGTGTGTTGCTCAAAGCATATTGCATTATGCTTTAATTTTAGATTCGAAATGTGGATTAAGTTAGGACTTTTGACTATGCATATGATGAAATCAATAATTAACCAGCAGACACAGAAAACTTGTTTCAATTTTTGTCCTTCTCCCAACAAACTTCCTTTTTAAATTGTTATCTACAGGTGCCTGTGTATTTATTTATCTAATTGGATCAAAGTACTTAGGGATCACTTTCAAGGTATGATACTTAAACTATGAAACAACTACCCTAGTTCAGATATTGGGACCATAGTGCATTTTATTAAAAAAAAATTAAGAGCTGCTTTGTTGTATATGCATTATTCCAATACTGGACAATTTCTACATCCTTCAATAATTAAGGTTGGCTACTGACATCAACTTTGGCAGTAGTTGGAGTCCCATCACTCCTGTTAGGTTAGTGCTTTCATTCTTTGGTGCTGTGGCAACCTACCTGAGATAAACAACTCAGAACTCAGCAAGAAGCAAGTTAGGATGCGGCCAAGACCAGGGCTTGAATCCAAGTCTTCCGCTCTTCCATTCGACCACCTTAGTAATGCAAATAGTGTGTACTGCATGACTATACCTAGACCATCTGGTCAGATCAGGAAATGAAGATAAAAGATTGATTTAAATTACATTTACTATTTTGTTGTTTATTTTAGGTGAATTTCTTGTTATGGGCTGGAGCCTTCAGTAATTATGAAAGATTGGTACTTCCAGAAAACTAACCACATAAACGATGTTAAGAATGAAGGTACCTAGCTTCTCAGATTAATATTATGGAAAAACATTAAAAATAACACAGTAAGCAAACAATATAAAATGGAAATAGGAAATTAATGGTACTACTGGGTAAAATAAATGTTTGACGGGTACATTCAACTAAAGAAGTAGAAATTTGAAAAAGAATGGGAAGCATTTTGAAGAAAGGAAAGGTAACAAGAAAATATATACAAGGAACATTGAAATAAGAAAATGCAATGGCATTAAGGAACAAATGGAAATAAAAGCGAATTGCTGATGTAATAAGCCTATCCAAAAACGTCAAACAAAATCTAAATCATGAACAGATTGAAAAGCAAAACTGAAAATGTGTAAGGCATGAGATCATTAAACAATCTCTGGGAAATGTAAGAATAGAGAATGAAAAGTCTAAGAAATTTCCAGTCAGAGATCATTAATTATATGGCTCTGTAAGTGATACCAGTTCAATTAGTTTCACAATTGTTATTACATACACAACATCTATAAGCAATTTTACATTTTTCTCTCCGATTTTTCCCACGTTAAATTATTTTATATTAATGTACAGGACACTTACAAAGAATGTCACAACATTGGAAAATTAAGGACAATAAAGTGCACAGGAATTCTTTGGTATTACGCCTTCGATCAATCTTGTGGTTCCCATCAATCATTCACGTATTCAGTCAGATGTTATCTCTTTTAAACTTATTACAAAGAATCGTAATGTTGAAATTCTGTGCATATTTGCGAAAATAATTATCGTCTACTTCAAGAAAAAGCAGCTGGACTTATGCGAATTGATAACTGTATAATATGATATACATTTTATTTCCAAAATGTTGATGAGATCCCACACATTTTACTGGATGCAGTTTTACTTCAATTCACATACATTCCACCCTCCCCCCGCAACACTAAGGAAATGGTATAAGCCATATCACCTTTTTGAGATAAAATGATAAGAGAACAATATCACAGTTGAAACACGAAAGACTGAACTGAACAATGAGGAGGAAATATTGTAAACAATATGCAACCATAGAACAAATTTCTCACAGATTGTGCAAGGTTTGAAACCAACTCGTTCTGCTGTGGATATGACCACGGTCTAAAAATATAGGAACAGACATCAACCATGTTGCATAAATGTAATTACGCGGCAGGCTTAACCACTTGGGCAGGGTGCCTGTACCTGGTACAAGTTTAGATCCAGTGTAGATTTAAAGGAAAAGTTGAGGAAACTAATCTGTACATAATCAAACATTAACCCGGTCGGTCATGCATACCCGCCAGTCAACTGATGAAGGTATTGTCACTTTTAATTAAGTCAAATCATTTAAACATGTTTTGTCTGGTGTGCATCCATGGATGCAAAAGACCTTTTTTTTCCAAAAAGTATAAAAGTCAATATATATTCTAAACCTGTAATTTATGACTTATGGATTGGTTAGTTCAAAAACAAACGTGTAAATGAATGTGCAGATGGCATGATAATAATACTAATTTCCACAGAAACTGTATTGAAATACCTTGAACATTAACACAGAGATAGCAGAAATAAATTAAAGACCATTCTGCGAAAGGTTGATGATCGTTTCTTTGCAAATCGCCCTCGCCAGAACACCAAAAGGGGCCCCAGTGCCGCAGACCACGACAATTACTGTTTCGTCTGTTGCTTGATAAAATTAGGGTAATTTCCGTCTCAGATACATACAGCACTAGTGCTCATATAACGCAGTAAGGTTCCCTTGGTAATCTGGATTTTCGACAGTAAAGGATGTTGGTGCTGAAACAACGTCTTAGCTCCCTGTTGGAGAAGATGCAGATAAACGGATTGACTCCAGCTTGGGCAAAAGTCATCCAGACGGCAGCCGTCATGTAACCACGTGGAACAGCGGGGCCTTTCACAAAGACGCGCCAGTAGCAAGCCACTAGATATGGGCACCAGAGAGCTACGAAGAAAAAGGTAATCAGGTAGAACATCCTGCCAATTCTTTTCTCCGTTTTGAACTCGTCCATGACTAGCAGTCTCCTCCTCATGCCCTGGCCCTGAGGATTTTGTCTGATTCCCAATAGGGTGGGTGGGGTTGGGCCTCGGCCAAAGCCAGCGATCCAGTTGGCAGCCGCTTGTCCGTTGGCCCCGGGGCCGTGGAAAGTCCAGTTCTGGCTCACTGCCGGCACCAGTTGGACGGGCTTCATCTTGCGCCTGTCATACACAAAGAAGATCAACTTCAGATACACGATGTGAGTGGCCAGGACGATGACTACGAACATGAGCATAAAGCCCAACGAGTCGTTGACTTTGAAGTACCTGTGCTCAAAGATGCACTGCTCTTCCTCCCTGATGAAGGTGTAAGTGCCCACGTCGAAGACTGGAGGGAAAGCCATGGCCACCGATAGGGTCCACACCATACAGATGATGGCCAAACAGGTCCAGAAAGTCAGCCGCTTAGAGTAGAAACGGTGGTGGGCGATGGCGATGTAGCGGGTGACACTCACGCAGAAGAGCATGAAGACGGCGTGGAAGCAGGAGAGGACCCCGACGAAGGCGATCACTTTGCAGCTCAGGGTCCCGTAGGACCAGGAGGAGCCGTTTTTCACTGAGAGGAACACAAAAGGGAAGCACACCGCCGAACGGATGATATCAGATGAGCAGAGATCCAGCAAGAAGTAGTAAGGAGCCCGGTGTAGGGTCTTGTCTTTAACCAGCAGGAAGGAGATGAGGAGGTTGCCCAGCACGCCGACTCCAATGATGAACCCCAGCGATGTCAGCTTGAAGAACGTCGCCAGGGGAGATACATTCTGCATTAGGTTCTCGCTGCTCCCAGTACCCGCATGGCTGTAGTTCGCCATAGATCCAGACAGTGGGAATCTGGCAACAGCCTCAGCCACGGCAGTGAAGAGTCATGATGGAAGGAGAGCGCCGGTATATATTAAAAAAAATCCAGTCTCCCACCCCTCCCGTCTAGCTCTTCTGTGTAAATAGATAGAGGTGGAAAAAAATCCAGAGCTGGCGTGTCCGGCCCTACCCGGGCGTCACTCTCATTAAAGGCATCTATAAAATCCACCCGATCCCGGGTAATTATTTACGGCGAGGAGCCTATAAAATGAATCATCATATATTTCAAAAAGCAGCCTCTTATTTCTGTGGAAAGATGCACAGCAAACTGACAATTAACATTTTAAAGCATCATTTCATCGACATTTTCCGTGTCTTGAGCAGAAATACATTTATTCAGGAAGATGGAAAAGCACGTACCTGTGTTGTTTTTTTCCCTCTCTCTCTCTCTCTCTCTCTCTCTCTCTGTAGGGCTGACTGTGGTGTCACAAGGAGTTGCTGTCTCCTGCTGTCAGTAGCTTGCTGGGAGTGAATGGATAGCAAGTGCCTGAGACGGAGACTGCGCACCGAGCCTATTTGTAATCCCTGCCGCGTCTTCTGCTGTCGCATCTCTCCTCCTTCCACACACATACACACAGCAAAGGCAAAGGCGCTTAAATGTAACACGTCCGCTCCATCGGGAACGTGATTAACGCTAATTTATGTTACCTCAGCCAGCCAGGCATTGCAAAGCTTTACAAACGGCCGAGCCTGGTAAAGATAACCTCTGGCACACGCTGCATTGTCAAATAGATTTATTTTGCCAGATTTTAGTTGCTACATATTCTATTGAAAAACTTACATCCGTGTAACAATTAGCTTTTAATACGCATTTTCATTAATTATATTGGTATGCAAAATGAGCGTTTGGCTGCACATACTCATTCATCACTACTTAACATTTATGAACAGCCTTTGGGAAGTCAAATGGTGATTATTGACTCTGTGTTACTTCACAATTTTGGGCTGCACTTTGTTTTTCTACCTATAATCGAGAATGTTATTTTCTGAAGTTAGTTAGGATACTGTAGTTTAGACTAACTACAAAACTGCATAGCAAGCAGCTATGACTTAACGACCTGGTATACCATTTATTTTGTTTAATTAGATTTATAAACTTGGAGTATATGATTCGTCAGCATTATTGAATTTTCCATTGTGTCTGGTGAGTTCAAAGTTCAAAGAAAATTTATCAAAGTACATGTATGTCACGATATACAACGCTGAGATTCATTTTCCCCATGGGCATACTCAATAACTCAATAGGATAACCATAACAGAATCAATTAAGGACCACCCAACTTGGGTGTTCAACCAGAATGTAGAAGGCAACAAAATATGCAAATACAAAAACAAAAAATAAATAAACAATAAATATTAAGAACTTGAGATAAAGAGTCCTTGAAAGTGAATCCATTGCTGCAGGAACATTTCAATGATAGAGCGTGAAGTTGAGTGAATTATGCCGTCTGGTTCAGAAGCCTAATGGATGAGGGGTAGAAACTGCTCCTGAACCTGATTTTGGGGGTGTCCTGAGGTTCCTGTATCTTTTCCCTGATGGTGTCAGTGAGACGAGAGCATGACCTGGGTGGAGAGGGTCCAATGATGGTGGATTCTGCTTTCCTACAACAGTGTTTCATGTAGATCTGCTCAATGGTTGGGAGAACTTTACCCTTGATGAACTGGGCCGTTTCGAGTAATGTAGAATTTAGGACAGAGCAACACAAGTCATCTTTGTACTCATATTTAACTTTTTTTGGGATCACTTTCTTCCCTTAGGACAATCAGGGTCCTAGAGTTCACTCAATTTCTGACTGTTAGCTCAGTTTTTGTGTTGTTAACTTTTTTAAATTTGTAGTTTTCATATTTGATTGTTATCATTGTTAATGTAAATGACACTTCACTGTATGTGATAAACAAATTGGAATCTTGAATCTATTGGGGACTTCAACTTCCATTGAAACAGCTGAATCAAGAGAATACATTTTAACAGATTAAATTATTTGAGTGTGTCATTACAATTGTGTCATTTTGCTTTGAAAAAGCATTGCAAATTAATCAGGTAAGAATGACAATGTTGTGCAATCAATTCAATGGCTTACCTTGTCTCTTTGCCAGGTGTCTCTAGTGAGCACAGCGGTGACAATTAGAATTTATGTGAAAGCAAATCTGTGAACAGGAAGCTGGAGAAACCCATGAGGGGCACCTCTCATGTAATACCTTGACTCAATCATGTCAACCATGTCTGACAGAGAATATTTTGCCCTGAAAATTCCAGGGACATCTGAGATGACAACGGGTGTGGGGGAAGACTAATTCTGGCTGGAGATTTCACGACCAGTGGTGTTTCACAAGGATTGCTGCTGTGGCCCATAAATATATTAGATCCTGCTGAAGCTGGAAATCTAGAGTAACACACACAAAATGCTGAGGGAAACTCAGCAGGTCATGCAGCATCTATGGAGGGGAATAAACTGTCTATGTTTAGGACCACAACTCTTCATCAGGTCCTGGGGACCTCTGTGATGGTTTGGATGAAAATGTAGAGGGTTGGATTAATAAGTTTGTGGATGAATCTAAGATTGTGGAGTGGTGGATAGTGCAACGGACTATCAAAGAATACAGCATGATATAGATCTGTTACACATATGGGCAGAAAAGTGGCAGATTGAGTTTTATCCAGGGAAGTGTGAAGTTTTGCACTTTGGGAAGTCAAATGAGACAGTATACCCTTTCATAGCATTGAGGTACAGAGTGATTTTGGGTTCATGTCCAGACTTCACTGAAAGCGGCTATGAAATTTAATGTGATAAGGCATTACCTTCATGGGGATTTCGATACAAGAGTAAGGAAGTTATGCTACATGTACACAAAACTCCAGTCAGACTGCACTTGGTGTATTGCATATGATGCTGTCTGCCCCATTATAAAGAGGATGTGGACACTGGAGAGAGTGCAGAAGAGGTGCTACCTTGATTAGAGGGTATGAACGTTCCTGGAGGATTTTCACATTATATATGTAGATAATATAGCCTAGACCTTAATCTCATCCTGATAATATGTAACAAGAGGCAGTGTTCAAAATCATGAGGTGATATGAAAATGAATGAGAGGTGCAAGGTTGATAAGCAGAGGATACACATATATGCTGTGTTTATGGGGTGAACACCCCCATTAAGCTGAAGGTTTTGTGCAGTGCCTTGTTTTGGATCTGGAATCTAGTGGAAGCTAGCTGTAGCAGAGTTGCTAGGCTGATAACTTCTTTCAACCATCTCCCTTTGCTGCACCATTCTGATTTATGTACCAGTTCTTTTTGAGCTCTGTCACTGGTGACCTCGAGAATGTTGACGGTCAGAGACTCTGTAATGAAAATGCCATTGGAAGTCAATGTGAGCTGGTTATGTTCTCTCTTGACAATGATCATCACCTGGAGCTTGTGTGGTTTCAACGTTACTTGTCACTTATTGGTCAGACCTTGGATGTTGTCCAAGAATTCCTGCATTCAAAATGCTTCATTTGCTTTGAAACTGAGAATGTAGCTGAAAACTGTCTTATCATCAGCAAACAGCCCACTTCCAATCTCATAATAGATGGGAAGTGTGTTAATGAAACAGGTTGAATGTGTTTTCACTTATGCAAGGGCAACACGGGAACTTAAATTTGCTTACTTTGCTTGGAATGTAGTTCATACTGTATATTATACCTATCCTTATGTTGCCAAGTGCTTGCACTGGAGATTGTCCATTGTTCACACCCCAAGTGTAAGCTCTGATATAGGTAGTTAATATTAGTATTAACTCACCTCTGGAATTTAGGCTTTGTCTCCCATGTTTTGACCAAGATCCTGAAGAAATCCAGAAACAAATGGTTTAGATCAGATTGAACTTGACTTTTTCTGGACATAGGGTGCTTTGATGACTTTCATATTTTTGGGTAGATGCCAATGTTGCAGGTAACAAGAGCTGCTTAATAAAAGCCGTAGCTAGTTCTGGAGCAAATTCAACACCACAGCCAGGCTACCTTTTAGCCCTTGTATTTAGGGGTTAGTAAGCTGTGGGCATGCTCTGTTGGAGTTGGAAGTAAGGCAACACTTGTATGCTGCCCCCTGCACTTCACTGTATGTTTTGATGTACATGTGACAAATAAAGCTAATCTTTAACATACATGAACTAATTAAATCAAGCTTGGATTATTTCATCTGGAGCAACAGAGGCTAAGGAGCAACCTGATAGTACATAAGGACAAAGGCAAAAATGGGGCAAACAGAGTCTTTTTCCCCCAGTGTGGAACTGTCAGAATCTGGAGGACATAAATTTAAAGTGAGGGAGAAAATTTAAAAGGAGATTATAGAGTTAAAAACTGAGCATACGTTCAGGGAAAATGGTGGAAGCAGTTAGACAGGAACAAAAACAAAACAAAATCTGCAGATGCTGTAAATCCAAAGCAAAACACGCACACACACAAAATGCTGGAGGAACTCAGCAACCCAGGCAGCCTCTATAGAAAAGAGTAAACAGCCAATGTTTTGGGCCAAGACCCTTTATTGGAACTGGAGAAAAAAAAAGATGGGAAGGCAGAGTAAGAAGGTGGGGGGGGGGGGGAAAATGAAGAAATACCACATAGTAGGTGATAGGTGAAACTGGGAGGTGTGTAGGGGTGAGGTGAAGATCTAGGAAGTCAAGTGAAGAGATAAAGGGCTGGAGAAGGGGGAATCTGATAGGCGAGGACTGAAGGCCATGGAAGAAAGCGAAAGGGGAGGAGCACCCGAAGGAGATAACAGGAACACAGTTGGGGAGAGGCCTGCAGGATACAGACAATGGCATACATATTAGATTAGTTTAAATTTGCATTGTGTTCAGCAGATATCACAGACCAAACACCCTGTAACACTGCTGTACTCACGTGACAGTATCCAGGCCACAATGTTACACGTTATGATCAAATGCAATTAAAAGATTGAAGGACCATAGTGCTTAATGGAGGCCCAAAATTGGATTTGTAGCTTTGAAATTACTCTATTCAAGTGAATGAACACTTTAGTAAAGCAGTTGTTAACATACAAACTGACCTTGGTCATCTGAGGTAGCATGAAACTTCTCTTGTCCTGTATATTACTGACAGGGGAAATGTAGTCTTTAATATTGGCACTCCAACCATCACAACTATCTTGCCCTTTGTCGTTTGCTAGTATAATTAACTGAGCTGATCAAGCTAATCTAGCTATTGCACCTCTCATGCTTCAAACTGACTACAGAGACCACACTTATAATCAGATAGCTGTACAAGATGGATATAATTAGAAGCAAAGTGTCTTTAGCTACCAAAAATAAAGTCAGTACTGAGAGTGGCTAGTGAACAGAATCCTTTGTTTTCAGCATGGAGAAAACAAAAAAAGTCAAATTAATTGTGGAAGAACCTTTGAAGCTATACATACAGTATTAACAGAGGGTAATAGAAAGAATACTGAGAACACAGCCAGTGACACTAGATTGAAACACGTCATTAAACAGTGGATGAGTAAACAAGCAACCAGATTGCAAGTACATATTAGGCAAAAGATTAGGAAAGATCTTATAGATTTTACTGATACTTGGGAAAAAAACATTTCTATTATGTGCAAATTGAGAAAATGAGTCGTGCAAACAAATTAAGAAATGCATCAACACACAATTACAAAAATGCTCATCCCTCCTCCACACAACATATGCAATTTTAGCCACATTATGTGGCTCATACTTCACAAGACCAATTTCATGCACGATTAAGACTAACTACTAAATCTATTGTTTTCTAGTATTGCTTAGTTTTGAGCAACCAATTTTGACTCCCCCCCCCCCACTTATCAAGTCCCAAATTTGAAACTATCATCTTCCTGAAGGTTAGAGGTACGTTGATGATGCAATGAGGTTTATATTTACAGGTAACAGCTATTCCCTTCATCAGCGAGGTGTACTGGTTCTGTAGGTTCTTGACATTTGATTGCTCCCCGCATTGCTTTCCAGCATTTACTTTTTGACCCTCTTGCTTGACTGTGCTTTTCTGTCTTTCTCTTACAGAAAGAAAGATGGACTGTCAATCAAAGAGCATTAAGACAATTGGGAGTACAGAGAAGAATTATTTCTAACTCATTTTGTTTAAGCCTAGCAATAAGATGAGAGAGCAGTGTACCATTATCACAACTGTGCAGTAAACATATTCAATGTCTAAATGTTTATTTGCGAAACAGAGCAACTTAATGATCTGTATCTAGTCCCAGTTAACTAAATATTTGCTCAATCTGTTTTCAGATAGATTGAAAGTGCAAAATGTCACATACCTTCTGGCAGACACCAGGGACTACAAAATTCTCAACAACAGGTGAGCTGATAATTCTGAACTAATAGTTATTTATAGAATCAAGTGGCACAATACTGACAGGAATGGAATAAAAATCATGGAGATAGTGGCCTTCAACCATTAAATCATTTAACTCAACAATGGTCAGTCTATACCTCAACTTACCCTATCCCTAAATTGATTCAAGGTATATACTTCAAATAGCAACTACTGCATATTCTTGAACTGATTTGAAATTTACATGAAAATTAGCTTCAAAACACAATGCCAGAATTTTTCCAACAGAAAGATTGTCAGGCTGTGAAGATATGACCAGCACAATGGCCATCTACAGAAGTTTCTAATTTACTACAATAACCTTGCAAAAGTTGAGCCATTATTTTATTGAGTGATGAGCAGGCAGTAGCCAAATAGCCTACATCTGCTTCTATTTTATTGTTTGTGGTCTTAAGTTAATGCATTTTATTTCTAACAAGTAACATCACAAGACTTCAAGAGATTAATTATCCTGAATTTGAGAAGAGAATAAAGGCAGATAAGAAGGTGCAAGAGGCCAATGCACACCACAAGCTATTAATATATTGAATGTACATCCAATTACATTTTATTACAGTACTTGTCTTAGACATTTCTATTCCATTGATACAAGGATAATGTATCACAGTAAATGAACCAAAATATTCCTTGCGGCTGTTATCAAATGGAGTACTTATTGAAGGACGAATGGTTGACAAATGCAAAATATGACTTTATCAATGCTGTTCTCTATATGACTAAGTATACAAGACTTTAATATAGATATGCATTGATAAGTTCATAAAATTAGCATTGGTAACACTAATACAATTACTTGACTCGCACATATTCCACAACAATCTTGTGTGCATATTACGCATAAAATTAATGGACTAGATCATGAAAATAATTCAGGATATGAAAACTACTAGTATAGGTGTTTGAGACTTAAAGAACAGGAAGTTTACAAGCTGCAAGTAGATTCAATGGAAAGTGGGGTCAATAAGAAAACTTCACATTGCCAAAGTTTTCAATCATCTGTATCTTTGCAAATAGGTAATCTTCAATTTCTAATTGAGTAATTATCACATTTAATAGATTCTGAAAGCAAAGCTTGAAACAAACACTATGCAAATGCTAATTAGGGAAATAAATTATCATATGAAGGCCCAATGTAGTATGTATAACTATTCTTCTTATAACCAAGCTCCAGGTAGTGTTGTAGCCTGCCTCACCCTAATTAACAATCACAGCAAACTCCATTTGAAGCTGGTTCACAGGGCATGGTCTTTTCTGAAAAATATAGCTTGGCAAACACAGATGATTGAAATAGTTTGATATCAGTTGAAAGTTTCAAAACCTTGTTGCATATTATCTTGGGTTCAACTCAGCCTGTCATGTTTCAATACATAACAGTGATTATTGGATGTGGTACACATTTTAAGTTGGCTTTGCAACAGTGTACTCTGCTGTTGGCAAGTGGCAAAATGTCAGTTAACCTGTGCTGTAGCCTGTACAAACTTAAGCCTGGGGCTGGTTTTAAGCCACACAATTTAAGACATGGGTTCTCAACCTGGTGACATGGACCCAGGTTAATAATAGGTTTCCATGGCATTAAAAAGTTGGGAACACCTGACTTAAGAGGTAGCTGCATCAAAATCACAGGGGAAACAACAGATTGTAGGTGCTGGAATCCGGAACAAAAAAATACTGCTGCAGGAACTCAGCAGGTCAGTCAGCATCTGTGGAGGCAATGGGATACTCAATTTTTCAGGTCCTAATGCAGGGTCACAACCTAAAATGCCGACTTATCCCATGGTCCAGAAGCTTGTTTTAAATCTACAGGAATTCTGATCTGGATTCCTCTCTTGCTGTTTAAAATGTTCACTATCACAATTATAAAAATACAAGAGCTATATAAACAAATTTATATCATCCGAATTTATAGAACGGGCAGCTGTAGTAACAAGTTGATGCCCGCCAAACAATTAAGTGATTAATGAACACGTTTTAAAACCAATTCTTCAAAGAAACACACCAAAAGTTGATACGTTGTGCTACCTTCACAAAAAAGGCAGATTCATACAAATCGCATAGTATTAACTACTCTAGTCACTAAAGAAATCCACTGGTTGAAGACTGATCTCACCGTTTCTTTGTACAACTGACAGCAATGCAAAAACTAAGCCTACAAGGAAGCGTGGAACAAAAAGACTGCAAATGAACAGAAGTGAAACGTTATCGCAAACACTGGGTTTTTGCGACACCAGGTGGCAATATTCAAACTAAGGTGGGGGGGTTTCAATAACCGAAACGTAACAGTTCCACTCGAACACATGTCCAACTTTTACCCTGGCGAGATAGATTACTGAACGTTTTGCGCAAAGATCCTTAGGTGTAAAAGTCCCAGCTTCTCGTCAGAAGCAGTGCGTGTTCCTGCGGGTAGCGGAAAAACTGAAGCCAGGACGAGCACTTCCGCGTTGTAATTTAGTTTCTGCTCCAATTCGGCCTTTGAGAAACTTTTAAACGTCACTTTGAAGGACTGCGAGCCAGCACACCTGGTCAATAGCACGGTCTCGGGACTTTAGGGAGGGTGGAGGGTCAGAGAGATCCAAAAGTTGTCGCCTTGCAGAGACGCCCATGTGGCCGGTTCAGGAGTGCAGCAGCCGGGAAAATGAATGGGGCGAGTCCCCCGCAGCGTCCCGGCGAGGAAGCTCGGCACGCCGGCGACCCCCTCCCATCTCTCTCGGGGTTTCGATGAACCGGTTGCTCTGGGGACCCGGCCGCGGCGACACTTGCATCTCTTTGGCTCGGCTCGGCTCACAGCTGCCCGTTCCTCCTGCGGGCGTACCAGCCCAGGCAGGCGCACAGCCCCACCGTGCTGAGCGCCAGTCCCAGCAGCAGCGCCACCGCGTCCCCTCCGTCCAGAGCCTCGGCTCCCGGGACGGCCGCCAGCAACGTGACCAGCACCAACACCAACTGCAATCTCCACCAGGAAGCCATGTTGCATGTGACAGCCTGATCACTTGATCTCCTTCTATCAGATGATCACACTCAACTTCCGCCCTCAACTGCGGGGCGTTGCTTCCATTCAAAGGTGGTAGCGTGACCGGAGCGGCGAGCCGCGGCGCTAAAATCCTTTATGTTATGTTCAGTTTGTGTTATAACACTCACGCTTTTCATTTTGCCCTCTTATTGAGTAAACATTCCTGCAATATACACATTCAACCATCGACATGGACAATCGAACCAACCTGTTGCCTCCCCATAAAAAAACATAGAACCAGCAACTAGTCTCGCACTATTTAATAAAACTGTTAAATAGTAGTTATTTATGTAAAGGAAACTGTGCTTTTTTTGTTCATTCCTGTCATCAATGATGAACAATAGCTCCTACCATAGGTCGGGAGGAGCATTTATATTGTGTGCAGTTCTCCAGCCGGGGTTGTCTGTAATTCTAACGACGCATGGGCAGTGGTTTGGAATCCGGGATTATCACCCACAGCATCGAATCGGCGGAGCCGGTTCTTCTGTCTAGGAGTTTAAACTTTCATCTGAAGGACAAAGTATTCTTCGATGCAGCTGATCTTTCGCATGACACTAGATAGTAAGCAACTTTGCTTTTGTTGGCGATGTATTACTTATTTTCTTCACATTCATTTTGGCCTAGACCGCGTGCTGAGGATGACTTTACTTCCACTCTCTTTTTGAGGTGGCCGACGAGTCCCTGTGTAGGTAGGGTATGTAGACATTGCTTCGGGTGGGTTAGGAGTAGTTTGAATGAGTAGTCACTGAGAGTGTTGTGACACCTGTATCACCGTTTGGTTTCTCGCTGCCTCCTCCCTTTCCAACACTGGTTGCAGCGAATGGTTCGCTCAGCAGACGAGATCATTGGCTGTCAGCTATTGACATTAAAATACCCGTTCATCGCCAGAGCGAAGAAAAGAGGTGAAAAAATTACTGTTGACTCCGCACACCCTATCAGTCACCTCCTTACTAAATTGCCATTCGGGAGACACTACAAGTCCTTCGCCATCAGGACCACACCATCTCCAAAGCTTCTTCCCTGTAGCCGTCCAGCTTCTCAACAAAAGCCACTGTGGTGTAATACCCTGACTATCCCTACACAACATCTGTTCAATGGTCTTTCCTGCTCTCCTTGTTCTGTTGATAATTATTGAGTCTGCTCATATGGTCATAATTATTTAAGTTTGGTTATTGATGTTTGTGCATGTGACCGTTCTGCTAGTTGTTGATTGCCCATGGCTGTTTGCTCTATTGTCTTGTAAATTGTCGGCTTCTATTGCGTTGCGTATTATGGCATTGTTCTGTGCTTTATACTTGTCACGGAACCACAATTAATTCTGGTATGTTTCACATACAGTACTGGTAATAATGAAATGTGATTCTGCAAAGTACATGATATAAATAAAAACATTCATTTCTGATGGAAATAGGATTGATAAATCATTGCCAATCAGTTCCTTGGGATATAATGGGACTTCAGCAACAATCCTTATACAGGAGTATAAGAAATGCAAGATAACACTTCAGAAGGAAATCAGGAGGGCTGAATGAAGACATGAGGTTGCACTAGCAGACAAGGTGAAGGAAAATCCTAAGGGCTTCAGATATTGTATATTAAGAGCAAAGGGAGAGTAAAGGATAAAATTGGTGCTCTGGAAGATCGGAGTGGTAATCTATGTGTGGATCTGAAAGAGATGGAGGAGATCTTAAATGGATGTTTTACATCTATATTTACTCGGGAAACAGACAGAGAGTTTATAGAAGTGAGGTAAAGCAGCAGTGAAGTCGTGGAGCCTATTCAGATTACGGAGGAGGAGGAGGTGTTTGCTGTCTTGGGGAAAATTCAGCTGGATAAATCTCCAGGACCTGAAAAGGTGTTCCATTTGACCCTGTGGAAGGCTAGTGCAGAAATTGCAGGATCTCTAACAGATATTTAAAACATACTTTTTACCGGAGGATTGGAGGGTAGCTAATGTTGTTCCATTGTTTAAGAATAAGCTATGAACTTATGGGCCAATGAGCCCGACATCAATAGTGGGAAAATTATTGTAAGGTATTCTAAGAGACTGAATCAATGAGTATTTGCATAGACATGGACTGATTGTCAATGTGGCTTTGTGTATGCTAGGTTGTGTCAAACCAATCGTATAGTTTTTTGAGGAAGTTACCAGGAAAGTTGATGAAGGCAGCATAGTGGATGTTGTCTACTTCAACTTTAGAAAGGATTTTGCAAGGTCTCACATGGGAGGCTGGTGAAGAAGGTTTGGTTGCTTGTCATTCAAGATGAGATAGTAAATTGGATTAGACTTTGGCTTTGTGGGAGGAGCCAGAGAGTGGTAGTAAATGATTGCCTCTCTTGGGGCCTGTGACTTGTCATGAGCTGCAGGAATTGGTGCTGGGTCCATTGTTGTTCGTCATCTGTATCAATGTTCTGGATGATAATATGGTTAATTGGATCTGCAGATTTGTGGATGACACTGAAATTGGGGATATAGTGGACAGTGAGGAAGACTATCAAAGCTTGCATCAGGATCTGGACCAGCTGGAAAATGGCAGATGGAATTTAATGCAGACAAGTGTGAAGTATGGCACTTTGGGAGGATCAACCAAGGTGGGTTTTACACGGTGAGCGGTAAGGCTCTGTGGTAGAATAGAGAGATCTGGGAATACAGATCCATAATTCATTGAAAGTGATAGTCACAGGTAGAGAGGGTCGTAAAGAAAGCTTTTGAAATATTGTCCTTCATAAATTATTGAGTGCAGAAATGTTGAAGTTGTATAAGATGTTAGTGAGGACTAATTTGGAGTATTGTGTGCAGTTTTGGTTACCTACCTAAAGGAAAGATATCAATAAGATTGAAAGAGTACAGAGAAAATTTACAGGGATGTTTCCAGGACTCGGACTTGAGTTATAGAGGAAGGTTGATTAGGTTAGAACTGTATTCCCTAGAGCATAAAAGAATGAGGGGAGATTTGATAATGGGTTACAAAATTATGAAGGATATAGATAGGGTAAATGAAAGCAGGTTTTACCATTGAGGTTCGGTGAGACTAGAACTGGGGATCATGGGTTAAGGTTGAAAGGTGAACTGTCTAAGGGAACTATGAGGGGGAACTTCTTTACCCACAGCGTGGTGAGAGTGTGGAGCGAATGAGCTGTCAGCACAAGTGGTGGATACCCGGTCGATTGCAACATTTTAAGTACATAGAGGGGAGGGGTATGGAGGGTTATGGTCCAGGTGCAGGTCGATGGGACTTGACAGATTAATAGTTTGGCATGGACTAGTTGGGCTGAAGGGCCTGTTTCTGTGCTGTAGTGTTCTATGACTATGGCTCTATAATCCAGTAACAGAACATCTATTTGGAAGGTCACAATGATTCCAGGAATTTCACTTTTGTTGCTATACCCAAATCCATACAAACTTTAATAATTTTCTATCAACACACATCAAAGTTGCTGGTGAACGCAGCAGGCCAGGCAGCATCTCTAGGAAGAGGTACAGTCGACGTTTCAGGCCGAGACCCTTCGTCAGGACTAACTGAAGGAAGAGTTAGTAAGAGATTTGAGAGGGGGAGGGGGAGGGGGAGATCCAAAATAATAGGAGAAGCTCTTGGCTCCATCCCTCCCCCTCCTGTCTTCTCCTATCATTTTGGATCTCCCCCTCCCCCTCCCACTTTCAAATCTCTGACTAACTCTTCCTTCAGTTAGTCCTGACGAAGGGTCTCGGCCTGAAACGTCGACTGTACCTCTTCCTAGAGATGCTGCCTGGCCTGCTGCGTTCACCAGCAACTTTGATGTGTGTTGCTTGAATTTCCAGCATCTGCAGAATTCCTGTTGTTACAATTTTCTATCTAGCTTTTTGTTTGAACTAATTTTCTTGGTTCATCTTTTCCATAATGTGAGCCTCTGACTTGTATATCCTACCTGTTAGTTGTTCAGTTCTTTGTGATAAACCACACTACGGATTTGACACCTTCCTGCACTCCATCACAATCCTGGGAGAAATGACAACATCTTGGAGTGATACAAAGAAATGGAGGCAAGGTAGCACATTCCTCTGCTTCACATCCAGGAACTGAACTCTCTCATGTACATCATTCAGAAAAATCATCCCTTAGGAATCAACTGATTGACCTTTCCAACATCTGCAGTTGAATATTTATCTTATGTTTTAACTACCAGAACAGAACATACTGCATTAAATTTGTTCTACTTGTAATGCTATACAGGACCATGGAGAGAAAGATCTGCCTATGAAAGCTGATTTATTTTTAGAGGAATTTAAATAAGAATTCAAGTGAGGAATTCAAATCTTAACTGAAAGTATCATGGAAGATCCAGAACAATTTGGGAAAGCTATCTCTCCATTTCAGTGGAAGCAGCATTATTTCTGAGGCGACTATCTTGGTTGTCTACTGAAATTACAGTGCTGCACGGAAGCAAGGACGACACTTAATGTAATTCCAAATAAATTGAAATGTATTTAAGACCCCACCAATGAAAAATACTTGCAGCCAATTTTTATTGAAGAAAATAATAATGATGTAACTTCAATGAAGGTATACCTCAGCAATTGGTCCCATTGAGGAATATAATTCTAATATCTTAATAGATGCCTCAAAAACACATAGAAAGTATATGTAACTCAAAATAGATGGCAAATAATACTCTAACTGAAGAAATTAATGTTTCAAAGTTCAAAGAAACATGTAAGGGATAAAATTCTGCCTCTTGAAAATTTTAGTGCTTTTTCTAGATAATTAAGAGGGTCTGTTCTGTCTCCTGCGTTTTATTTCCACATTAATTGATATTAGCCAAATGAATTGTGTTCTAAGAGACTATATACATTCATTTCCATGTCAAATACATATTTGCATTGGTTGATTGTTTTTGGAACAGTTTGTCAAATAAATAAGCCAATAAATTTCTATATACATGTATTACTTATCCAAGATATTTTATCAAGTATGTTTATGTTGGGATTCCTATGACTCTGGCTATACACTGGACATACATAATCATTTTATACTCGATTGACTGAATGCTGCGATTGTAGCAGGATTTTGCAGATTGAATATTGTGAAGTATGTACAAGCGCTGTCGAAAATTCCTGTTTATTATTTTGATGGCAGGGAACACCATCAATGTCCTCCTGCTGGTTAAATAGAAACCTGACCATTTTGATTTCTGTGGGGTATGTTACTTAACACCATTTATGTAATCTTGCATGATTTTCCCATGTGGAGAAAATTCTAGCTGCCTTTGAGGGAAAGAAGTTGAAAATGCAGTTGCTGGTTAATGGTTAGTAATCATGAAAGGGGAAATGGAACAATTTAACTGGCATAAGCAGATGTCCTATTGAGCTCTCCAGTTACTCTGGTAAGTAGAATCCCCAACCTCTACAGCAGGGGTTCCCAAACATCAAGCCAAAATGATCATCATAATGGATCTCTTGCTGCATTTATTTAGAGCCACATCATTAGGTCTGCTTGTCCTTTCAGAGGGCAGAATGGAAAGCACAGAGTAAACGACACATTTTACTTGCCGCTTGGCTAGGTTGTGTAAGTAACCAGGTATTACACTAAATGAGTTATCTTGACAAACTGTAACAGAGAGACTTCAGTTGGTTATTCACCCACCTAGTACCTGATGGGCTATTTAATTAATCATGGGTTACTCGTGTTCTAGTTCCATCCACTCGCCTTCATTTCAAAATCTGTGATATCCTTGCCAACTAAACCTTATTAAATTTCAGTTTTAACATTTTCTACTGAATTGACATTACAGCTTTATTGGTGTGGGGGTAATTTGCAATGGGATACTTTACATAGATTTATTTGTGAAGAAATGTATCCTAATTTCACGGCTGAAATAATATTGGTGATGACACCTTTACTGACTCCCCCATTTGAAGAGATACTGCCTTAATCTATCCTATCAACTCCCTTAATATATTAGTCTAATGAGGTAGCTCAATTAGATCACTCTAACCTTCAGTGTTCATAGAAATGCAAGGCAAGCTGATAGAACTTGTCCTTGTAACCGTACTTTTTTTGCTGGTGTATCATTCTGGTGAATTACTGGTGTGTGCCTTCAGATGCAGAGCCTAGATGTCAACGTGTCATGCCTGGTGGGGCCAGCTAATGTTGGTGCATAGTTTTAGTAGAACTTCTACCTCTTTGTATTCTAGCTCATTTAAGATAAAACCCATCCTACTGTTAGGCTTTCAATATTTTCCTTTACCCATTTTCCAACTTTTAAGGCTTTCTTTACCTCAAACCTAAAATATTATTTATCATTCACAGTTTCAAGCTTCTTCCCCTTGGAAAATATCCTCATGTATGAATATTCCAGAATATTCCGCACTGGATTTCATCTGTCATTGTTTTGCCCACTCATTAATCCTATCAAATCTCTTTGCATTCTTATGATCCAATTAATAACCTTGTCAACAAACTTAGATATAGGGAATCATGTTCCATCATCCAAATCTTGTTTAAGTATGATGAAAAATTTGAGAGACCAGTACAGACCCCTCAAGGATGCTATTTGTCATAGTCTGCCAACTTAGATGCCTGTTTTATTGTTTCCTAGCTGAAAACTTATTCTTTGTTCCAGCTAATGGATTGCCTCTAATTTTAAGTCTTTATATTTTTGTCAACTGATTATCAAGTGGAGATACAGGAGACTGCAGGCACTGGAACCTGGAGTAACAAGCAACTTGCTGGGGAACTCAGTATGTCAAGCAGCATCTGTAAAGGTGGAAAGGCTGACGTTTTGGGTCCTGATGCAACCTGAAACATTGACAATTCCTTCCCCCTCCACAAATGCTGAGTTCTAACAGCAGATTATTCCTTATGTGGAACATAATCAGATTCCTTCTTTAAAAACAATAATTTAAGGTTCAGATAGACACGAGTTGCCTTTCAGAGTTTTCCACATGCAATCACGGGCAGCACAGTGGTATAGATGACAGAGCCACTGCTTCTCAGCTCCAGTGACCTCTGTTAAATCATGATCGTCAGTGCTGTGTGTGTGTGTGTGGCCAAGTTTGGACATTCATCCTGTAACTCTGAGGGTTTCCTCCTGCATGCCAAAAATGTGTAGATCAGGAATTTGATTGGCCACTGTAAAAATCCTTGAAACTGCCGCTGTTAATTGACCACTGTAAATTGTCCCTGATGTGTAGGTAAGTGGTAGAACTTAGTGGCACAGATGGGAATGCAGGGAGGATAAAGTGGGATCAGTGTAGGTTTACTGTAAATGGGTGTTTGATGGTTGGCATTGACTTAATGGGTTGATAGACCTTTTTCTGTGCTTTATCTCTACAATTAATGGTTTAGGAACAGTTTCTTCTCCGCCATTAGATTTCTGAACCGTTGGTGAACACTAGCTCGCTATTTTGTTCTATGATATTTCTTACTGTAATTTATAGTAAATTTTATGTTTTTACACTGTACAGCTACTATAAAACGATATTTTTCACAACTTATGTTCATGATAATAAGTCTCATTCTGGTTCTGATTCAATGTCCGACAATTTTAGTCCATTTTCTGCACCAAAGTAAATCCTCTATTTACATCACTCTTTGATGTGGGTTTCAACCTCTGGCCAATGTATGCTGCTCGGCATTCACTGGGAATGCTGTAAATGCCAGCCAAACTGAGTCCCAGGTGGTGTTGCACAGGAGGAGTATCCGTTTGGGTTACCTGGAGAGATTGGCATTAGCAGAACACTCTGTTCACAATGGCCATAGAATTGATTTTGACAGCACCAAACTTCTGTGCCACGCCAATGGCTTTTGGGACCACCTGGTAAAGGAAGCAATTGAAATAAAACCAGAGGAAAAGGACTTTAAAGAAGATGAAGGTCTCCCTCTAAGTAAGAACTGGAATTTGATTGTAAACAAGATGGGAGAGTGGAAACCTGATTGGATGAGGGCTAACCAATCAGAAAGGACAGAACACTGGGGTATAAAAACCACCAGACTAGACTTGCCCAGGCATCAACCCTGATGAAGATGGCTGAGTTTGTATTTGAAACATTGGTGAAAATCAATACCTGTACTCGGCTGGAAGCCTAAGTAGAGTTTATTTGTTTAATTGTCATTTTCTTTGCAGTTTAACAATTGATTATCTGTTTGTATTTTACATAATTACTTATATACAAATAACTACTTTCTATAATTCCAACTTCCACATAACAGTTTAAGTTCCTCTAGTGGTTATACAAAGTATAATTCTGGAAAGCTCTGGAAGTTTCCTTATTCTGCAATACTTAAGTGCTTTCTTATTTGTTGACTTGGTACTACAGTATTCGAATCAATGCTTTCTAATTTGTTGTCTCATCTACACATTTGAATGGAATTTTCTTTATCTAAGTAGTATAAAAATACAGTAACAATTTTATGCTAGGTACCATCTTTAGTTTCTTCCTCTTGTCTCAAGTGGTAAACCCCTATCACTGGCTGTTTCAATTTCCCTTTGTTTTATTAACTCAATAAAATGATCATGAAGCAACAAATTTTGTGCCTCTTTCCTGACTTCTAAATGAACCTTGGATCAAAAACATCAAAATCCAACACATGTAAAAAGCATTTTGTAAAAACTGCAGTTGGGGTAAAAAAATTATATTGGAATTTATTCTCAATTTATTTCAGTAATGTACCTTGGTCAGACCCTACTTAGAGTACTGTGTTCAGTTCTGGTCACCTCACTATTGAGAGAGTGCAGAGGAGATTTACAAGGATGTTCTCTGGTTTGGAGGGCGTACCTTATGAGAATAGGTTGGATGAACTTGGCCTTTTCTCCTTGGAGTGACAGAGGATGAGAGGTGACCTGATAGAGGTGTATAAGATGATGAGGGTCATTGATCATGTGGATAGCCAGAGGCTTTTTCCCAGGGCTGAAATGGCTAACATGAGGAGCATAGTTTTAAGGTGCTTGGTAATAGGTACCGAGGACATGTCAGGGGTAAGTTTTCCACACAGAGAGTGGTGGGCGCTGGAAGCAGATACAATAGAGTCTCCTAAGAGCCTCTTAGATAGGTACACGGAGCATAGAAAAATAGAGCGCTATGCGCTGGGGAAATTCTAGGCAGTTTCTAGAGTAGGTTACATGGTTGGCACAATGTTGTGGGCTGAAAGGCCTGTAATGTGCTGTAAATTTCTATGTTCTATGTTTTTAATAAATGTGATTTGAATGTTGTTGCTTTGGGACTTCCAAGCAATGAGCAGGTGTTTGCTGAAAAAACATTGGGCCAGCCTTGCAGCCATTTTGAAGTTGAAACTTACTCATTTTGGAAAGCAAACCCTCACTTTAACTTGGTTTTCACTCAACTGGAAATGGTCAAAGATAGCAATCAATCCTGGCTGCTCTTATAATGAGCTAGAAGCCAACTATAGACCTACATTTGGTAGAACAATCCTAGGTTAAATCTTACTGGAGGCCAGTTAAAGAAATTCAACAGTGGGATATAACTGTTCGGATTTGAGTTCCTGTAAATCAGAACTGTTACTCTAAAATGGGCTTATGTTACAGGTAATTTTCATTGGCTTTTTCCTGCCAAGTTAGCTTTGTAGGTTTGTGATCAAGAGTTTAAGTTAGAATAATGTTTGTTGTTGCATTTATAATTTACAACATGAGCATCCTGATGGAACTCCCATGATTTTCCTGTAACTTGAAGAAAAAGTTGTGAAATTGAGAGTTGTTAGTCTGCCTTAGTCATGCATAACAAATGAAACACAGGCTGAAAAAAGGTTTCTTTTACACACATGTGACAATGTAGATATGTTAATCAAAGAACCCAATCTTCTTTCTTGTATCACTCCCACCCAACTTCATAGTTTTGTAACTTTTGCCTATCAATTAGCAGTCTTGTTTTAAGTGTTATGGGAGTAGATTTTTAGCTTGATTTCCAGAAATTTAAATATCATTAAGGTGATTTCAGTAGTGGATGAAATTTCATGAGATTAGCTTTATGCCAGGGGTCCACTGACCCCTTGGGTTAATGGTAGGGGCCCATGACATAAAAAAGGTTGGGGACCCCTGCTTCACACTGAAGTAATCAGTTTTATAGCCCTCCTCTTAGTTTTTGACAGTAAAAAGCATATTTTCTAAATTACTTTGGGGGGGGGAGTGTATCTCAACTTCAACAGTACTCCTTTATTGATGATAATCCAGTGTACTATGTAGTTCATAAATGTTATTTACTTTCCAGAATCTCTTGCAATAATGTGAAGTGCTGCTGCACTTTATCCATTCAAGTGAAAAAAACACTTTGCTTCTCTTCAAAACTTCCACGATCAAGTTCTAGTGAATCTTTATTACACCTTTCCATGCTCCAAGTGAACCGATCAATGAATGCCAAGAAATACTTGGAATGTTACAATCAAGGCTTAAAAAAACAAATGAAAGAATCTGCAGATGCTGGAAATCTAAGCAACGCACAGAAAATGCCAGAGGAACTCAGTAGGCCAGGCACACTTTTGTGTGTAGTCAATGTTTTGAGCTGAAACCCTTCAGCAGGACTGGATAAAAAATATGGGTTGTCATGTCCCCATTAATTTTACGTATTTGTTTAATTTGCCACTTCGCTGAAAATGGCTTCAATTGATTAGGCAGTAGCTTACCAGTTTTATCTCCGTGAATACAAAATTGACTTTCAATTAGTTGGCTTTCAATTAGATACGTTAAAAGAAGGTCATACTAATTTTAGTTTCAATACGTCTCTTAGATGTTTCAGGATCAGGTACCAAAGCATATTTATGGTCCCCCTTGAAATTATGACACTCTTAGAGAATTTTATTCTAAATTGTATATTTCTGACTCTGTCAATGATAATATTGCAATGAATAATTTTTTAGATCAATTAAATATTCCTAATCTTTCGATAGATGATTGTAGGCAATTGGATCAACCTATTTCCCAGGAGGAGATTGCTCAGGCTATTTGAGAATTGCATTCTGGGAAATCCCCAGGACCCAATGGATCCTCTGGAAAGATTTATAAGGCTTTTCCCTCCTTGCTTATACCACACTTATGTTTTATCGTTACTGATTCCTTTAAGGTAGGAGGACTACCGCAGTCTTTTTACGAAGCTTCCATTTCCCTCATTCTCAAAAAGAATAAGAGTCCTACTGAATGTTCTTCGTATAGACCTATCTCTTTCCTCAATTTTGATACTAAAATTTTAGCTAAAGTGTTGGCTCGCAGACTTGAAAATATTATATCTTCTATAGTTTCGGATGTTCAGACAGGTTTTATTAAGAATCAATATTCCTATTTTAATATACAGCATTTGTTCAATGTTATGCACTCTCCATCTAAGGAAATATTGGAATGTGTGATATCTTTGGATGCGGAGAAGGCTTTTGACAGAGTTGAATGGAACTTTCTATTTACATCCTTAGAAAAATTTAATTTTGGACCTAATTTTATTCATTGGATTAAATTATTTTTTTTTACCTCCCTCTGCTCGGGTCCTTACTAATTTTCAGAATTCTAAACCCTTTAAACTCCAATGTGGAACTAGACAAGGTTGCCCTTTGAGCCCTCTGCTTTTTGATTTGGTATTAGAACCCTTAACAATTGCTTTTCTAGAGTCTAAAGAGATCACTGGTATTTTAAGGAGAGGTACTATTCATAAAGTGTCGCTCTATGCTGATGACTTATTCCTTATCATTTGTGTTCCGTTTACTGACTAATTTTAGTCAGTTCTCAGGATATAAATTAAATTTACAGAAGAGTGAACTGTTTCCTTTAAACAATTTATTACCAACTGATAATTAACCTTCCTTTTAAAATTTTAAGAAAACAATTTACGTATTTAGGAGGAACAATTACTAAGAATTATAAAGATTTATTTAAGGAAAATTTTCTAAGTTTATTGAATTATGTTAAAAAAACACTTTCTAATTGGTCGCCTCTCTCTTTATCACTGATTGGCCGAATCAATTCTATTAAAATGAATATCTTATCTAAATTTATATACCTTTTTCAAGCTGTGCCTGTTTTTATTCCTAAATCTTTTTTTGACTCTTTGGATTGAATTCTTTCTTCCTGTATATGGAAGAATAAAAAACCTTGTATAAATAAAGCTCACCTTCAAAAAACCAAACAGAACGGAGGATTTGCCTTACCCAATTTTAGGTTATATTATTGGGCAGTTAATATACGTAATAGTACATTCTGGATATATTACATTAACCATGAGAATTGCCCTATATGGGTTTCTTTGGAAGTCAACTCTGTTATAAAATTTTCCATTATTTCTTTACTTGGATCCTCGCTTCCTTTATCTTTAAATAAACTAATTGACAATTTGGTGATTAAACATACATTGAGGATTTGGTTACAGTTTAGAAAACATTTTGGTTTATTGAGATTCTCCCTCTCAAGTCTCATATTTTCTAATTGTTTTTTCAAACCATCTTTAATTGACTTAACTTTTAAAGAATGGGATAGATAGGCTATTAAACAATTTCAGGATTTGTTTGATGGAGGGCATCTCTCTTCTTTTGTGCAACTTGCAACGAAATTTAACCTTTCCAACACTCACTTTTTTCGATACTTACAGATTAGAGATTTTTTAAGATCTCAATTACTTACATTTCCTACAAGTCCAGATAAGAATATAATAGATACAATTTTTAATCTGAAACCCTTTGATAACGGTTCAATATCGTACATTTATGTTCTACTGTTGGGGCTGAAAATGGCCTCTTTAGACAAAATTTAAGGACACTGGGAAAAGGATTTACAGATTTTCATATCTGATGAGAGCTGGAAGATTATTTTAAAATTGATTAATTCTTCATCATTATGTGCTCATCATTCTTTATTACAATTCAAATTGCTACATAGAGTTCATATGTCTAAAGATAAGCTTTCCTGCTTCCATGCAGATATTTCCCCTTACTGTGATAGATGTTCTAATGGAGTGGCCACACTAATTCATATGTTTTGGACATGTCCGAGCCTTGAAAAATTCTGAAAAGATGTATTTCAAACTTTTTCTGCACTTTTCAATGTCAGCTTTAAGCCCAATCCTTTGACTGCCATGTTTGGTATTATTGAGGATAGTACTACAAAACTGAAGCCATCTAATTTGCGGGTGCCTTGATCTAGAGGAGGTCCATTGTTCGATTTCTGGTTCTAAATATGATTTTCTTATGTTATGGGGACCCTTTCTGAATTATTTTCACAATCTTTGAACTGTTATTAAAGTATGGATCTGAGCCATTATTATTATAATATCATATGGTAAGGTATTTTTCTTTTTTTTTACCAACCAGCTCATTTTGGTAGTGGGGGTAGATTTTCTAAAATAAAATATAATTATTTTATTTTATTTCATTTCATAATTCAATCTTTTTTTATACATGATGTTTTGGAATATGGGATACTGTGATCATATTACTGTGATTTAAATGTAATGTAATTCATATTATTTACTTGTATCCTTATGAATTTTTTATTTGTATTCATGTAATTTATATAATATCAATAAAAATATTGAAAAAAAAGTAATATGAGGATCAAAGTTGTAAGGTGGAGGCCAGGGGAGGAAGAAGCACGAGGTGAAGCATGGGAGTGGGTGGGTAGGGGTGAAGTAAAGAGCTGGGAAGTTGATTGGTGAAAGAAATAAAGGGCTGGAGAAGGGAGAATCTGACAGGAGAGGACAGAAGGCCATGGAAGAAAGAAAAGGGAGAGGTGCACCAGAGGGGGGTGATGGGCAGGTAAGGAGATAAGGTGAGAAAGGGAAAAGGAAATGGGGAATGGTGAAGGGTTGGGGTGGGGGGGATGGAGGCGGCATTACCAGAAGTTTAAGAAATTGATGTTCATGCCGTCAGGTTGGAGGCTGCCCAGACAGAATATAAGATGTTGCTCCTCCACCCTGAGTGTGGCCACATTGCAATAGTAGGGGAGGCCATGGATGGACATATCAGAGTGGGAATGGGAAGTGGAATTAAAATGGTTGGCCACTGGGAGATCCCACTTTTTCTGGTGGATGGAGCATAGGTGTTCAGCAAAGCGATCTCCCAATCTATGTTGGTTCTCACTGATTTACAGGATGCCGCACCAGGAGCACCGGATACAGAAGGTGACCCCAACAGACACACAGGTGAAGTGTCGCCTCACCTGGAAGGACTGTTTGGGGCTCTGAATAGTAGTGAGAGAGGAGGTGTAGGGGCAGGTGTAGCACTCATTCCACTTGCAAAGATAATTGCCAGGAGGGAAATCAGTAGGGAGGGACGAATGGACAAGGAAGTCACATAGGGAATGATCTCTGTGGAAAGCAGAAAGAGGGAAGGAGGGAAAGATGTGCTTGGTGGTGGGATCTTTTTGGAGGAAGTTACGAAGAATTATGTGCTGGACCCGGAGGCTGGTGGGGTGGTAGATGAGGACAAGAGGAACCCTATCCCTGGTGGGGTGGCGGAAGGATGGGGTGAGGGAAGAATTGCGTGAAATGGAAGAGATCCGGTTGAGGGCAGTGTTGATGGTGGAGGAAGGGAAGCTCCTTTCTTTGAAAAAGGAGGACATCTCCTTCATTCTGGAATGAAAAGTCTCATCCTGAGAGCAGATGAGGCAGAGATGAAGGACTTGTGAGAAGGGTGGGAAGAAGTAACAGGGTGGGAAGACATATAGTTCAGGTAGATGTGAGAGTCAGTGGGTTTATAATAGACATCAGTGGATAAGCTATCTCCAGAGATAGAGACAGAGAGATCTAGAGAGGGGAGGGAGGTGTTGGAATGGACCAAGTAAATTTGAGGGTAGGGTGGAAGTTGGAGGCAAAGTTGAGGAGCTCTTTACAGGTGCAGGAAGCAGCACCAATGCAGTCATTGATGTAGCATAGGAAAAGTTGGGGAGTGACACCAGTGTACCCTTGGAACAGTGACTATTCCACATAGTCACCAAAAAGGCAGGCACAACTGGGACCCATGCAAGTACCCATGGCTGCCCCTTTTCTTTGAAGGAAGTGGGAAGAGCCAAAGGAGAAATTATTGAGAGTGAAGACAAGTTCTGCCAGATGGAGGAGAGTGATGGTGGAGGGGAACTGGTCTGGTCTGGTGTCCAGAAAGAAACAGAACTTTCAGGCCTTCCTGGTGAGGGATGGAGGTGCATAGGAACTGGACATCCATGGTGAAAATTAGACCTAAAAAGAAGGCCTAAAAATGTGTTTATTGCCACAATCCCCATTTAACATATCAGAAACAAAATCTAGAAATATAAGATCAGTAAAGCTAACCAGGAAGCCAAAAACCAAACGTGCAATGAGTTTACTGTTGCCCTTGAAGAAGGGAGACCTATCAACCTGTTTACTCTCCTGACTGCCATCTGGTGGCTCATAAAGCTGCTCTCTTGCATCAAATCACAGGAAAGAGAAGCAGGGATGAAACTAGGGTGTAAATTTCAGCTGTTTCCAAGGCATTGAATCTGATCTGTTGATCCTTCCGTTAACATCTGGAATTCAATGCCAAAGCTGGTACAGTTGAATAACAGACTTATCAAGTTGCAGGATAAAATAGTTATCTCATGGATTGACACAATTAGCCAGAATACCAAACTATATCATCAGCATCTCTGTATTAGTCCTTGCAGCAAGACAGTGACACCAGCGGGACTAAATTAGAGCTTAACTTCAAGATATAGTTCGATCTACCTGCACATGCATTTGCAGTAATGGCTGAATAAGTAAAGAGTGCAATATATTACTTGTGAAAGAATTGAATAAAATTAACTTCTATTTAATGATTTTTGCATTGGTTGTGGCTTGTTGATTGGCTAAGAAATCAAGAGCCTCTATAAAGCTATTATCACCCTCTTCACAGAATGAAGTGCAATTTGATTGATGAAAAGTGGGCCGTGGGAGTCTGACCCCGTTTAATAGGCTCACTGTCGTCGTGTGCTTTCCATGTAGTTGAAGAGTGTTTTATTGTTAAAAAAAGACAAGCAACAATCTTGTTCAATCTCTCAGGCTGTCTGCACCACTCTTGTTAAATATCATTTCTCCGAAGAAAGCTTTGAATGTCCTCCTGAACTGCAGATTTTATGGATGGTACAAAGATAGTTGGAGGGGTAGGTAATATGGAAGTAAGGAGTCTGCAGAAAGACTTGGACAGATTAGGAGAATGGGCAAAAGAGTGGCAATTGAAATACAATACAGGGAAGTACATGGTCATGCAAGAAGGAATTCAGGCATAGACTATTGACTAAACAGGGAGTGATTTCAGAAATCAGTGGTGCAAATAGGTTTTGGAAGGCCATGTCAAGACTTCCTAAAGATTAACCTGCAGGTTGAGTTGGTAGTAAGGAAGGGGTATGCAATATTAACATTAATTTCAAGATGACTAGAATATAAAAGTAAGGAAATAATGCTGCGGCTTTATAAAATATTGGTTGGAACACATTAGGTGTATTGTGAGCAGTTTTGGGCTTCAATCTAAGAAAGGATGTGCTGGCATTGGAGAGCGTCCAGAGGAGAATGATCCCAGTTATGAAATGGTTAACACATTAGCAGTGTTTGATACTTCTGGGCCAGTACTCACTGAAGTTTAGAAGAATGAAGGGGATTTCAAAGAAACCCATCAAATATTGAATCATCCAGATGGAGTGGACATGAAGAAGATGTTTCCAATAGTGGCAGATTCTAAGACCAATAGAAGAATATCCCTTTAGAACAAAGATGAGGAGGAATTTCTTTAGCTAGAGGGCGGTGATTCCATGGAATTCTTGCTACAGATGACCGTGGAAGCCAAATCATTGGGGTATACTTAAAATGGAGATTGATAGGTTGTTGATTAGTCAGGACATTAAAGGTTACAGGGAGAAGGCAGGTGAATGGGATTGAAAGGGAAGATAAATCAGCCATGATCGAATAGCAGAGCAGACTCAGTGGGCCGAGTGGCCTACTTATGCTCCTATGTCTTATAGACTTGTGGTGTGTCTTATAGTCTATTGGTGTGGGTTCTGACAATAACCACAACAGTTAACTCACTGACTCAAGAGTACATTGCTTTGTGGATCCAGAACTGACTTGCCGACAGAAGGCAAAGAGTGGTTGTAGATGGGGCATATTCTGCATGGAGGCCGGTGACCACTGAGTGCCTCAAGGATCTGTTCTGGGACCCCTACTCTTTGTGATTTTTATAAATGACCTGGATGAGGAAGTGGAGGGATGGGTTAGTAAATTTGCTGATGACACAAAGGTTGGGGGTGTTGTGGATAGTGTGGAGGGCTGTCAGAGGTTACAATGGGACATTGGTAGAATGCAAAACTGGGCTGAGAGGTGGCAGATGGAGTTCAACCCAAATAAGTGTGAAATGGTTCATTTTGGTAGGTCAAATATGATGGCAGAACGTAGCATTAGTGGTAAGACTCTTGGCAGTGTGAAGGATCAGAGGGATCTTGGGGTCCGAGTCAAAACTGCTACGCAGGTTGACTCTTTGGTTAAGAAGGCATACTTTGCATTAGCCTTCATCAATCGTGGGATTGAGTTTAAGAGCCGAGAGGTAATGTTGCAGCTACATAGGACCCTGGTCAGAGCCCACTTGGAGTACTGTGCTCAGTTCTGGTCGCCTCACTACAGGAAGGACGTGGAAACCATAGAAAGGGTGCAGAGGAGATTGACAAGGATGTTGTCTGGATTGGAGAGCATGCGTTATGAGAATAGGTTGAGTGAACTCGGCCTTTTCTCCTTGGAGCGATGGAGGATGAGAGGTGACCTGATAGAGGTGTATAAGGTAATGAGAGGCATTGATCGTGTGGATAGTCAGAGGCTGTTCCCCAGGGCTGAAATGGCTAGCATGAGAGGGCACAGTTTTAAGGTGCTGGGGAGTAGGTACAGAGGAGATGTCAGGGGTAAGTTTTTTACGCAGATATTGGTGAGTGCGTGGAATGGGCTGCCGGCGGCAGTGGTGGAGGCGAAAACGATAGGGTGTTTTAAGAGACTCCTGGATGGCTACATGTAGCTTAGAAAAATAAAGGGCTATGGGTAAAGCCTAGGTAGTTCTGAGGTAGGGACATGTTCGGCACAGCTTTGTGGGCCGAAGGGCCTGTATTGTGTTGTAGGGTTTCTATGCTTCTGTGACTCATGTTGGCTTATTCCAAAGCAAATAAATGTCAGGTCTTCGGCTGTGATAAGTGACTCCACCGTAGGCCACAGTACCACTGTACTGGAAATTGATGTGCATCTATGGTCTAATCAAATTCTTACAGATGAGGTGAAGAGCAGGCGGAAGTCACCTATGATAGTGTTTCCAGGATGATACTTGGAACTAAAATGAAGGAAATAGTAGCTCCTGGAAAGTCCTTCTGGAGTGAATTACCACATAATTGGGATTGACAATGCCAGCAGTTCAATGATCTGATAAGATATTCTAGAGTGTGTGTGTTAACGTTTAAAGCAGTGCTTTGAATGCACTCTCTTCAAACACAAGCAGCTGCAATACTCACATGCCTCTGACATTAGCTTAGCCATAATGAAACAGTCGTAGCCATTGCATCAGATATTTAAGCTGCTTCTTTTTTCTCCTGCACTGTTCCAAACTTTGAAAAGAGCTTTAAATATATGTCAATGTGCATGTTTGATACTTTCCATGTGCATATCAATGTGATTAGCTATTCAGAGTCCTTGCGAATGTCAGTGTGTCTGGACGCCAGCAATGCCTAACAGCCTGTACCTAATAATTGCAAGATAACTGGAAGTCCATGTCACAGTATGCTTGATTCTGTTAAGCAGCTTTCTTAACAATAACTTAGACCAGAACACTGTAAGAGATAGGAGCAAAATTAGGCTATTCGGACTACTGAGTGTGTTCCACCATTTCATCATGGCTGGTCCGTTTTCCCTCTCAACCCCATTCTCCTGTCTTTTTTTCTGTAACCTTTCACACCCTGACTAATCAAGAACTTAAGTGCACACAATGACCTGGACTCCACAGCAGCCTGTGGTAACGAATTCCACAGATTCTCCACCCTCGGACTAAAGAAATTCCTCCTCTCCTTTGTTCTAAAGGACATCCTTCTATTCTGAAGCTGTTTTCTCTGCTCCCCTCTATCCTCTCCACATCCACGCTATCTAGGGCTTTCAACTTTCGATAAGTTTCAATGAGATCCCCAATCATTCTTCTAAACTTCAGCAAGTACTGGCCCAGAGCCATCAGATGCTCCTCATAAGATAATCCTTTCATTCCTGGAATCATTCCCGCGAACATCCTCTAAACTTTCTCCAGCACATTCTTTCTTGGACAAGGGGTCCAGAACTGCTCACATTACTCCAAGTGTGGCCTCACCAGTGCCTTATAGAGCCTTAGCATTACATCCTTGCTTTAATATTCTAGTCCTCTTGAAATGAATGCTAACATCACATTTGCTTTCCTCACCACAGACTCAATCTGCAAATTAACCTTTAGGAAATCCTGCACAAGGACGCTCAAGTCCCTTTGCACCTCAGTTTTCTGTATTTTCTCTCCAATTAGAAAATAGTCAACACTTTCATTTCTTCTACCAAAATGCATGACCATACTCTTCCTACACTGTATTCCATCTGCCATTTCTTTGCCCATTCTCATAATCTGTCTGTCCTTTTGTAGCCTCTCTACATCCTCAATACTACCTATTCACCTATTCATTATATAGTCATAGTCATACTATGTACAAACTTTGCAACAAAGTCATCAATTCCATCATCCAAATCATTGACATATAACATAAAAAGAATTGATCCCAACACAGACCTGTGTGGAACACCATTACTCACCAGCAGCCAAGGTTCCCTTTATTCCCACTCTTTGCCTCCTGCCAATCAGCTACTGCTTTATCCATGCTAGAATATTTCCTGTAATACCATGGGCTTGTAGCTTGTTAAGCAACCTCATGTGTGGCACCTTGTCAAAGGCCTTCTGAAAATCGAAGCACACAACATCAACTGATTCTCCTTTGTCTAACCTACTTGTTATTTCTTCAAGGGATTCCAACAGATTTGTCCGGCAAGATTTTCCCTTAAGGAAACCATGCTGACTGCGGCCTATTTTATCATGTGCCTCCAAGTACCCTGAGACCTCATCCTTAATAATCGACTCCAACATCTTCCGAACTACTGAGGTCAAACTAACTGGCCTATGGTTTCCTTTCATCTGCCTTTCTTCCTTCTTGAAGAGTGGAATGACACTTGCAAATTTCCAGTCTTCCAGAACCATTGAAGAATCTAGTGATTCTTGAAAGATCATTACTAATGCTTCCATGATCTCTTCAGCCACCTTCTTCAGAACCCTGGGCTGTATACCATCTGGTCTAGGTAACTTATCTATATTCAGACCTTCTAGTTTCCCCAAGAACCTTCCATCTAGTTACTTCACACACTTTGTGACCCCTGATACCTGGAACTTCCACCATACTGCTAGTGTCTTCACAGAGGAGACTGGTGCAAATTACTTATTCACTTTGTCTGACATTTCGTTGCCCCCATTGCTACCTCTCCAGTGTCATTTCCCAGGAGTCCGATATCCACTCTCAGCTCTCTTTTACACTTTATGTATCTGAAGAAACTTTTCGTATCCTCCTTAATATTGTTGGCTAGCTTACTTTCATATTCCATCTTTACCTTCTTAATGACTTTTTAGTTACCTTCTGATGATTTTTAAAAGCTTCCCAATCCTTTAACTTTTCACTAATTTTTGCTCTATTATATGCACTCTCTTTGGCTTTTATGTTAGCTCTGACTTCTGTTAGCCACCGTTGTGTCATCTTTCCTTTAGAATACTTCTTCCTCTTTGGAATGTATATATCTTGTGCCTTCTGAATTGCTTCCAGAAATTCCAGCTTTTGCTGCTCTACCATCATCCCTGCCAGTGTTCTTTTCTAATCAATTCTGGCCAACTCCTCTCTAGTACCTCTGTAATTCCCTTTACTCCACTGTAACACTGATACATCTGACTTTAGCTTCTCCTTCTCAAATTTCAGGGTGAATTTGATCATAATATGACACTTACCCCTACGGGTTCTTTTAACTTAAGCTCTTTGATCAATTCTGGTTCATTGCACACAATCCTGAATAGCTGATCCTCTAGTGGGCTCAACCATGAGCTGCTCTAAAAAGCCATCTCATAGGCACTCTGGAAATTCCCCCTCCTGTAATCCAGCACCAACCTATTACCTGCGTCCCCCATGACTATTTTAACATTGTCCTTTTGGCATGCATTTTCTAACTCCTGTTGTAGTTTGTAGATCACATCCTTAAGACTGTTTGGGTGTCTGCATACAAATCCCATCAAGGTCTTTTTGTGGTTCCTTAGCTCTATCCACAGTGATTCAACATCTTCCAACCCTATGTCACTTCTTTCTAATTATTTGATTTCATTTTTTACCAACAGAGCAATGCTGCCTCTTCTGCCTTCCTGCCTGTCTCTTCAATATAACGTGTGTCCTTCGATATTAAGCTCCCACCTACAAACCCCATTTCTAGAAAAGTTGGGATATTTTCCAAAATGCAATAAAAACAAAAATCTGTGATATGTTAATTCACGTAAACCTTTACTTAACTGTCAAAAGTACAAAGAAAAGATTCTCAATAGTTTTACTGACCAAATTAATTGTATTTTGTAAACATACACAAATTTAGAATTTGATGGCTGCAACACACTCAACAAAAGTTGGGACAGAGGCATGTTTACCATTGTGTTACATCACCTTTCCTTTTAGTAACACTTTTTAATCGTTTGGAACGGAGGATACTAATTGTAGTAGATCTGCAATTGGAAATTTTGTCCATTCTTGCTTGATATAAGACTTCAGCTGCTCAACAATCCGTGGTCTCCGTTATCTGATTCTCTTCTTCATGATGCGCCATACATTTTCAATAGGAGATAGATCTGGACTGGCAGCAGGCCATTCAAGCACACCCACTCTGTGTCTACAAAGCCACGTGGTCTGGCATTGTCCTGCTGAAATAAGCATGGACGTCCCGGAAAGAGACGGCGCCTTGATGGCAACATATGTCTCTCTAAAATCCTAATATGCGCCTCAGAGTCAATGGTACCTTCACATACATGCAACTCACCCCTGCCGAGGGCACTGATGCACCCCCATACCATCACAGATGCTGGCTTTTGCACCTTTCGCTGGTAACAGTCTGGATGGTCGTTTTCATCTTTGGCACGGAGAACTCGACGCCCATTTTTTCCGAAAACTAGCTGAAATGTGGACTCATCTGACCACAGCACATGGATCCACAGTCTTTCGGTTCATCTGAGATGAGCTCAGGCCCAGAGAACTCGCCGGCGTTTCTGCATAGAGTTGATGTATGGCTTCCTCCTTGCATAATACAATTTCAAGTTGCATTTCTGGATGCAGCGACGGACTGTGTTGAGTGACAATGGTTTTCCGAAGTACTCCCGAGCCCAGGTGGCTATAATTATCACAGTAGCATGACGGTTTCTTAGGCAGTGCTGCCTGAGGGCTCGAAGATCACGAGCATTCAACAGTGGTTTCCGACCTTGCCCTTTAAGCACTGAGATGTCTCTGAATTCACTGAATCTTTTCACAATATTATGTACAGTAGATGTTGAAAGACCTAAATTCTCTGCAATCTTGCGTTGAGAAATGTTCCTTTTGAACTGATACTTGAATATTCAATCTTATTTTAACTCTGTCCCAACTTTTGTTGAGTGTTTTGTAGCCATCAAATTCTAAATTTGTGTATGTTTACAAAATACAATTAAGTTGGTCAGTAAAACTATTGAAAATCTTTTCTTTGTACTTCTGTCAGTTAAATAAAGTTTCACGTGAATTAACATATCACAGATTTTTGTTTTTATTGCATTTTGGAAAATATCCCAACTTTTCTGGAAATGGGGTTTGTATAGTCTTCTCTCAATCATGATTCATTGATGCCTTCAACATCATACCTGCCAATCTGCAACTGTGCTGCAAATTCATCTACGTTATTATATAACAACTTCAGTACCGTATTTACCCTTTTCAATTTTGTTGGCCTTTTACGTTGCAACTCATCCTGTTGACTGCAATTTTGTTCTATCAACAGCCACTCCTCACTACACATTGCTTCTGTTTGTAATCCAGCTACCTCATCTTCGGCACTATCATCTGCGTTTCCTACGAAACTTCTTGCAGTGAAATATACGCAGCTCAAGACACTAGTCACACCATGCTCAGCCTTTTGATTCCTAACTTTATCTGAGGTCTTACCAACATCTGGCTCCACAACCTCTCTACTAACTGTTCCGGCATTCTGGTTCCCATCCTCCTGAAACTCTAGTTTAAACCCCACCGTGCAGCATTAACAAATCTTCCCACTAGGATATTAGACCCCCAGTTCTGGTGCAAACCATCCCTTCTGTACAAGTCCCACCTTCCCTGGAAAAGATTCCAATGATCCAAAAACCTTATGTCCGCTGTCCTACATCAACTCCTTAGCCACGTATTAAACTGTATAATCTTCCTTGTTCTGACCCACCAGCGCGTGGTACGGGTAGAAATCTTGAGAGCACAACTGTGGAGGTCCTGCCCTTCAAGTAGCTCTGAACTCCTTGAATTCTCTATGCAGAGCCTCATCACTCGTCCAACCCATGCCATTGATACCTACGTGAACCATGACTTCTGGCCATTCACCCTCCCACTTAAGAATGCTGGGACTCGATCCAAGATATCCTGGTCCCTGGCAGCCTGGAGGCAACGTACTATCCAGTATCTTGTTCTTGCCCATGGAACCTCCTGTCCATTCTCCTAACCAACGAATCCCCCATCACCATAGCATACCTCTTCTCCCCCCTTCCCTTCTGAGTCACAGAATATACACAGAAGTGACCATGAACATAGACTCAATGGCCACTTTATTAAGTACAGAAGTACCTAATAAAATGGCCACTAAGGGAATATACAAGGCAAACTGCAGAAGTGGCCGAATGATAAATAACTACCCAAGGAATACTGAACAGGGTGTTGTAATGGTATTGGTTTTACTGTTCGCAGAACTCTAAACTCAAAAGAAGGTTTTAAGTCCTATCAGATATAGATTTCTACAGGTACCCTCAGTATAGGGAGGTTATACTGTATCAACCTAGACTTCAAAGACTAGCTTATGTTCCTGTCTAGTCTCTGTGGTGAAGTCTTGCTGCAAGTACCCACTATATGAGTGGTGGGTCCTCCCTTCCTACCAAGGAAGAGATACTTCCAGCTAACAAAGTAGTTCAAATACAGTTTATTTTATTTTTATTGAAACATTATTAAATTTGGACAAATAGTTCTTAACATTCACAAAGAATTTCTGATTTTTTAAAGATTTCTGAATTACAAAAGTTTTATAAACTACAAAGGATTTCAAAGGACAGGTGCAATTTTTACAAACTGAAAGTATATATCAAAGCATTGTAGATGAATGAGTCTTCTATCCCAGAAACAAAAAGTTGAGGAATGAATTCTGGTTCTTTTTTCTGTCATCCTGTCTTTCTGTCATTCTCCTTGTCATTCCTAACAATCCCCAATGCTTTCTAACATTTATATTCCTTTGCTACCAGGTGACATTATCTGTGTGTGATGTTTTTCAAATATTTTTGCTACTACAGAGTAATTCACACAGATGGTGAGGACAGAGAGCTAGGTTCCCAGGATTAGTGTTGTGAAGGTTGACTTTCTGGGTACACAAATATCCCAACTATTGATAGATCAACTCTGACCATGTTACATGTGCTAAGTGACAGAATGAGTCTGATCCGCAAGCTTTCTTAAACTCAATCACAATGGTGCAAATAACTTAGCCAGTTGTGTCTGCTTTGATGCAGGCCAATTAGCATAACCCAATTGTTTTACATTGATTAAACATGGGCCTATAAGAACTCACTGTTTACTTGTTTACAGCAAGAAGCTGGGCAAGGAATATTGGTTAAAAGTTTAACTTTGTCACAAAGAACTCTGACTCTTTGGAAAAGTCTTGCTGTGCAAGAAAGCTGAGGTTGGCAATAAGTCTCTTGGGTCCTGGAAAGGAAATATCCATCAGAGTGTTAAATAGAATTTTGTTAAGTGAGTTCCTACACTTGAACAATTCTGACTTAGCTTTCTTTAACATGCTCATAGCAACTAACTAGGTTTTACTGGCAGCTATAAACCCCATGAACAAAACTTACACATTTATGGCAATGAAAAGTTGCAGGTTCTGCAAATCTGAAATAAAATTTAAAATAATGCCAGTAAACTCAGCAGTTCAGGAATTACTGTATTTGCGCAAAAATAAACTGAATTATATTTTCAGGTCAAATTCTCTTTGTTAGAACTGGGGAAGAGGCAAAAAATGTTAATTAATTTGCAGAGAGGATGGTGGAAGAATGGACAGGATAAGAGAAATCCATAATAGGGTGAGACCAAAGTTGCCATGAGATATGTTGTTGAGGTCACCTGGTAAATAGGTGCAGGGAGGGGGAGAGAGATATTGAGACAGAGAGGGAGAGAAAAATGTACAAAAGCCATGAAATGAGGGCAGTTAGAGATTGAGAGCTCAAACAAAGGAAAATAAAAATACAACATTTAGGGATATAGGTTTATCTATGCCAATAGAGAGAGAAAGAGTCAAATAGGACCAATATAATCGATGGATGACTTGTGTTTGGAATGACCAGTTCTAATACAGACAAAGAAAGTGAATAATCTGAAGCTGGAGAATTTGACCCTGGTTCCTGATGGCTGCAATGTACTCAGATGGAAATAAGGTGCTGTTCATCATAATATTGCAGGAGGCTACATAGAAATAGTTCAGTGTGGGAGTGGGATTTGTGAATTAAAGTGGCAGGCAGCAGGGAGTTTTGGGTCACTGCCATGGACTGAGTGTATGTTCTCCATGAAGCAGTCACCCAGTCTATGATTTATTTCGCCAGTGTAGGGCAGACCACACCATGAACAACAGCGCACTAGACTGGAAGGTGTGCAAGTGAATTGCTTCTTCACTTGGCAGGACTTGGGTTCCTGGTTAGCAGGAAGAGAAGAAATAAAGGGACAAGTGTTGTATTTGCTGCAGATGCTTGGGAAAGTGCTGGAAGAAGGGGAGTGTTGGCAGTGTTTGGGATCTGGTTGTTTTATATTTGTCTCTCACCTCTTACCGCATCAGAAACTATTTCAGCAGGCAGCTCTGTCAAAGTAGCACCAAGTGATAGTGGAGTATGTAGGATATCAATTAACAACTGCTGGAAAAGGTGTGTGTGTCCACGCACCTGCATTTGTACATAATCTCATATTTCTTAAAGATGATTACTGAAGCCTGTGTGCTTGCCAGTCCTCTCTACATACCTAGGCTCCAGTCATTTGAGAAAGTATAAATATAACCTGTGTCCAACTTTTTCAAAACAGTACATCTAAGCCTTTATACAGGTGACTGAGCAGGGACACTTTCAGTAAAAGGCCTTGAAATTAGTTATGTGCATATGCTCAGTTCAATGTCGGGGAAGGTCAGCTTGGGAAATGTATGGAGATTCAGCTTCTTCTTGTACAAGTAACTGCGTCAAAGTTCAAAATAAATTTATTATCAAAGTACATATGTATTACCATATACTACCTTAAGATTCATTTTCTTACAGGCATTTACAGAGTAATAAAGAAGTACAACAAAATCTACAAAAATCTATAAACAAGCAACCAATGTGCAAAAGAAGACAAATGGTGCAAATAAAAGTCATACGGAGAACATGAGTTGTAACGAGTCCTTGAAATTGAGTCTATATGTCATAGAATCAGTTCAGAATAGTGGTGAGTGAAGTTATCCAGACCAGTTCAGGAGCCCGCTGCTTATAGGGTAGTAACAGTTCCTGAACCTGGTATTATGGGACCTAAGGCTTATTTACCTCCAGCCCAATGGTAGTAACTAAAAGGGAGCATGCCCTGCATGGCAGGGATTTTTGATGATGGATGCTGCTTTCTTGTGGCTGCACTCCATGTGAGCGTACTCAGTCACAAATGAGAAAGTCTGCAGATGCTGGGAATCCAAGCAACACGCACAAGATGCTGGAGTGAACAGGCCTGAAACGTTGACTGTTTACTCTTTTTCAAGTGTACTCAGTGGTGTGGAGGGCTTTGCTTGTGATGGACTGGGCTGTATCCTCGACTTTTTGTCATATCTTCCATTCCTGGGCATCAGTGATTCCATACCGCGCCATGATACAATCAGTTAGGATACACTCCACTGTGCATCTATAGAAGTTTGCCAAAGTTTTTAGTGACTTTCTGAATCTACACAAACCTCTAAGAAAGTAGATGCACTGTCATGCCATCTTTGTGCTGGCAGTTTCATGCTGGTCCCAGGACAGGTCCTCTGATATGTTAATACCAAGGAATTTAAAGCTAATGACCCTTTCCACCTCCATTCCTCTAATGAGGACTGGTTTGTGGAGCTCCTGCTTCGTCCTGTATTCAATAATCAGATTTTTGGCTTGTCTGACATTGCATGAGAGATTGTTGTTGTGGCATCACTCAACCAGATTTTCAGTCTCCCTCCTGTATGCCGGTTTGTCACCACCTTTGTTTCGACCAACAAAAGTGGTGTCATCAGCAAATTTAAATATGCATTAGAGCTGAATGTAGCCACACAATCATAGGTATAAAATGAGTGAAGTAGCGGGGCTAAGCACACAGTCCTGTGGTGCAAGAGTGCTGATGTTGAGTGTGGAGGAGATGTTGTTGCCAATCAGTACAACGTGGGGTCTGCCAGTGAGGAAATCATGGATCCAGTTGCATAGGGAGGTCTCGAGGCCCAGGTCTTGAAGCTTAGTGATGAGCTTCAAGGGGTTGATAGTCTGTTGAACGGTAGCCAATAAAGAGCATCATGACTAGTCCAACCTCTATTCACCATTATCTATGAAGTGTACATCCAAATCCTCAGCTCTAGATGATGAAAATCAGGGCCTCCACTCACCTGCTAGTAGAGCTATATATTTAGACAGAATTTTAACACATTTTTTATCCAGTTTGACTTGTCAATAGATACAATGTGCATTTGATTATGACAAGCCTACTTCTTATTACCCTGGAGGACATTCTCTTTCTGCAGTCTTTTATTTTTAGAAACATTTTGAACCAATAATCTTGTTGAATGTTAAGACTGGCTATTACCACTGTGCTGCTGGCTTCCTGGCTTGGTTTCTTGGCTTTCGTTAAAGTACCAAATTCCCACATTCTGTTTAGGTCAACAAAAATTGTAACACAAGTTGTCACTGATACCTACCTTTACTGTGATGCCTGTTTTCAGTTACACATTCTGATTTTCTATTATGTACTCCAAGCCTTATTACCTCGGGGCATTTCCCTGTGGACATGTTTGGGCGTTTATCGTTAATGAGTGCATCAATTTTTACAATCAGTTCTGTCAGCATTCCATCTGCTGAAATTCCAGTGTTTGCTATTTATCTATTGTGACAAATCAGGTTACACTTGCTTTTGGCTCAGTGTTGTGGTTAAAATATAACACCTTCCCACTGGATTTTAAGTTTAGTGTGAGGTTGATCATGGTAAAGCATTACTCTGAGCTCCAGTGACTAGCTCGAACTTGACAGTGGAATTATTCATTTTCAGACTGAGTGTGCTAACAACATATTTAGCTCTTCTTAAGTACAGGAGCACAGGATGTGAGTAATGGAAACTTTGGGGGCTTTAGTGATACAGTGAAGTTTGTTTCCGCATTCACCAGTGAGATTTTAGTCCCACAGCACATTTTTTTGATATATATATACTGGCAATTCTTATTTATTCAGAGCACAATGTTCTCTGAATGACTAAAACTCCAACTACTTTTTTCCCTTACTAAACCTGAGGCCTCCTGCTGCCCCAGATGTAGCCATATATGTGTTTCTGGATTATTTTGCCGGTGGGGATCAAGTCATGGTCACTCAGTTTATAATCATTGGGATTGTTGTTGCATTGGCTGATCTCTGCTATATCTCGTAGTTTACTGCCCACTGCTACATCGAGATAGCTCCTCAGATTTCATTCTTAAGCGGAAGAGAATTCATTTACTTTTCCCTCCATCCTCATGGGGCAGGCAGATCCAACAATGGATTACCGTGAGAGGTATAAATATTACAAGAGGCATGGACAAGACAGATAGTCAGGATCCTTTTCCCTGGGGAGAGGTGTCAGAAACAAGACAACGTTGTTTTAAGGTGAGAGGAAGAAGCTTTAAAGGGAATTTGATTGGACACCATTTTTTACACATTGAGTAGTTGACATCTGGAACTTGTTTCCAGAGGAGGTGCTGGAATCTTTACATTTGAGAGACACTTGAGTATGCAAGGCAGAGCAGGAATCATATCCAATGTGGGCACATGGATTAATATAAGAGGGCTGAAAGCTTGTTTCTATGTTGTATAAACCCATCACTCTAAAGTTCAGGCTTTCAGATACTTATTTTGAGTTCCTGCAGAAAACTTTTGGCTACATCCTGGCAGGATTGGTTGGTTGTGACTATGGAATGTTTCTATTTTCATAGAGAACATCCCTCCTGGATAGATCTGCTGGTCTATGTCCCTCTTATTCCTGGGAGATTTCTCCGACATCCTCCCATCATTGTAGTGTGCTCATTGTAACTCAGCAACCAGAAGAATGAAGCTTGCATTGTGGAGTGTCCCTTTAGGAAAGCAACCTGATGTGTTTATTTATATAGGCATCCGTTAGTCTCATGAGGCCATGGATTTGCGCCTTGGAAAGTTTCTAGGGCGCAGGCCTGGGCAAGGTTGTATGGAAGACCAGCAGTTGCCCATGCTGCAAGTCTCCCCTCTTCACACCACTGATGTTGTCCAAGGGAAGGGCATTAGGACCCATACAGCTTGGCACCAGTGTCGTTGCAGAGCAATGTATGGTTAAGTGCCTTGCTCAAGGACACACGTGCTGCCTCAGCCAAGGCTCAAACTAGTGACCTTCAGATCACTAGACGAACGCCTTAACCACTTGGCCACGCGCCAACACCTGATGTGTTACACACTGAGAATTGCTGGAACTCACAACACATCAATGGAGGATACTGTATGGAAATGACAATGCCTGTTTATGCTTGAAGTTACACAATGAAACCAACACTTGAGCTTTTCTTACAGACACAAGAGACTGCTGGAATCCGGGTAACACAAAAAGCTAGAGGAGCTCAGCAGAACAGGCAGCATCTGTGTAGGTAAATGGACGATCCAGAAAGGACAATGAAGTTTTCGCTCTTTGTATAACTCCAAAACACATTATGAGGTATAGATAGGATAGACTGGCTGAATCCTTTCTGTTTATCAGAAGTGAACTAAGCTAGAAAACATTGATTTACTGTAAGTGGTTAGAGATTTAGAGGAGATCTGAGAGGGATCTTTTTCACTTGAGACTAATGAGTACGTAGGAGAGCCAGGAGAGTGGTAGAAGCTAAGTCACTGATAGCATCTGTGAGTGGTCTATATAAATACTTAACTCCTAGGTATTGAAGGATATGGGCCAAATGTTGGAAATTGGGATTAATATGGATGGGTATGGACATATATGATTATGAAGACACGCAGTCCTCTTTTATTGTCATTTAGTAATGCATGCATTAAGAAAGGATACAATATTTCCTCCGGTGTGATATCACAAAACACAGGACAGACCAAGACTGAAAAAACTAACAAAACCACATAATTATAACATATAGTTACAACAGTGCAACAACACCATAACTTGATGAAGAACAGTCTATGAGCACGGTAAAAAGTTCAAAGTCTCTCAAATATCCCACGTCTCACGCAGACGAGAGAAGGAAGAAAAACTCTCCCTGCCATACCCAACCACAGTCCGACTCTGAGTCGTCCGAAAACTTCGAGCCTCCGATCAGCCCTCCGACACCGAGTACCGAGCACCATCTCTATCCAAGTGATTCGACCTCAGTCTCGGTCGCCAACAGCAGGCAATGCCGGGGATTTTGAGGCCTTCCCTCCCGAAGATTCACGATTGTGCAGTAACGACAGCAGCGAACGGGCGTTTCAGAAATTTCTCCAGATGTTCCTCTGTGCTTTCACGTCTGTCTCCACCAAATCAGAATTGTCCACGACCCCTATTTAACGGATACAATATCATTTTTTACTGGAAGGCTGCGCACGCGTGGCGCGCTGCACTCTCTCCTTCCGACGAAGGTCAAATGGCGTGTTGGGTCAAATAGCCTGTTTACATACTCTATGACAATGGGATACCCATAATGCTATTTTAGTGCCAAAAAAGCATGGAACAATTTCTGGTCCCTCTGTAAAAATGCATTAGTGCATTCTTGTCGCAATATTATTTCATATTGACTAAATTAAATTATCATTAAATATCTTCTTAGAGAAACTCAAGAAACACCATGATTAGTCTATATAATAATGCATATCGCATCAAAGCATACACTAAAGAAGTACTTTTTTAGCTCATTGACACAACGTGGACATCTATTGCTCCTCCCAGACATTCCATGAGGAACTGTAAAATCTCATGGACTTGTTGAGATCTTTTCAAATGCTGCTAAATTTTTTTGAAAGTTAAAATTTCATCAATGACGATACACTATGTGCTCAGGAGCCTTGAAGAGCTACAAACATATATGAATTCTATTATTCTTCAAGGACTTTATCAAGTTGAATTTGATGTGGTTATGAAATGCAGAGCACAAAATCGAAAAATTGAATGCATAATAACACCTATCTATTATCAGTCTGCAGTCATTGGACAATTATCTCATTAACTTCAGCCTGTGCTGGGAAGTACTTTGTTTTATGAGGGCATACACAACTGGATCATTATCAGAAAGGCATAAAAAAGTCGACATCAGCTCCACATGTTGTAACTCCTCAATTACTTATTTTTTTATTCATTTACGGGATGTGGGCATCGCCAGCTGTGCCAGCATTTATTGCCCATCTCTAGATGCCCTTGAGAAGGTGGTGATGAGCTGCCTTCTTGAACCGCTGCAGTCACAGTGCTGTTAGGGAGGGAATTCCGTGATTTTTACCCAGCAACAATGAAAGAATGTTTCCAAGACAGGATGGTGAATGACTTGGAAGGGGATTTCCAAATGGTGGTGTTCCCAGGGATCTGCTGTTCTCGTCCTTCTAGATGGTAGTTGTCATGGGTCTAGAAGGTGCTGCCTTAGGAACTTTGGTGTGTTGTTGAGTGCATATTGTAGATAGTGCACACTGCTGAAACTGTTTGTTGATGGTGGAGGGATTGGATGCTTGTGGAAGGGGTACTAATCAAGTGGACTGCCTTGCGCTGGATGATGACAAACTTCTTGAGTGTTGATGGAGCTGCATTCATCCAAGTGAGTGACGAGTATTTCATTACACTCCTGACCTGAGCCTTGTAGATGGTGGACAAGCTTTGAGGAATCATGAGGTGAGTTACCTGCCGCAGGATTCCTAGCCTTTGACCTGCTCTGGTAGCCACAGTATTTATATGGCTAGACCAGTTCAGTTTCCTGTCGATGGTAAACCCCAGGATGTTGATAGTATATCTATTTGTATATCTATCATTTTGTCCGAACTGAAAAGCAGCACAATTGATTCAGTTTCATTTCCCAAAGTTCCAGCACCAGGAACAATTATATATTCAATAGATATCAAATGTAGAGCCTTTCTGAAATTCGATTGATGTAACGTGATAAGCAAATGATGAGCAAACAGAATCATAAATGAGAAATTTGCATCTCCATAGTAAGGATCTCAGTAGGACAACAGTTGCTACAACTGCTTCAATGGTCACAAATTCCGAGAGCCTTGAAATTAGGAATTCAAAACAGCTGTATCAACCAACTAATCACATTATCTGACTTTCGAACAAGCAAATGAGGCATTGTTGTCTGAGAATATTTTATTTTTCATTGACATCTGTTCACATTCTTTTAAAATGTCATTCTAATGAAGGACTGTCCCGACAAAAGGCCTCAGCCTGAAATGTCGACTGTACTCCTTTCCAGAGATGCTGCCTGGCCTGCTGAGTTCCTCAGCACTTTGTATGTGTTGCTTGGATTTCTAGAATCTGCAGATTTTCTCTTGTTTGTGGTGATCCAATCCCTGTCCACGGAATAACCTCCACAAACTAGAATCAACCTAGTAAATCCAAGCTGATCAATTAACTCAAGGGCATGTGTAAGCTTCCTTGGTGTGGACATTGGAATCAGACACATTTCTCCAGGAGTAGTCCTGTCATTGATCTTTGCAGCAAGGTTTTATCCCTTTCTCTGCCCCACCCAGCTTGCAATAATGCCTAATAAACCTTTTGTTTTCCAGTTTATTTGACGTACCTTCATGTTTACTTACTGTGCACCAAAATACTTATCTAAACTAATACTTGCTAGTTTCTCACCACTTCACAAGGTTCTTTTTTATTTTTCCTACAAGATAAATAACCCTAATTTTTTCCACATTAGCTGTCCGCTTCTTGCCTACTTGCTCGACCTCTCCATCCAGAAGTCTCAGGACTCATACCACCAGGTTCAGGAACAGTTATTACCACTCACAGTTATTATCAGGCTCTTGAGCCAAAGGAGATAACTTCACTCAGTTTCACTTGCCTCATCACTGAATTATTCCCTCAACCTATAGACTGTCTTTCAAGGACTCTTCATATCATCTTCTCAATAATTACTGCTTATTTATTTATTATTATTTCTTTCTTTCTGAATTGCAGAGTTTGTTGTCTTTTGCACACTGGTCGAATGCCCAAGTTGGTGCGGACTTTCATTGATTCTATTGTGGTTATTATTTTATTATGGATTTATCGAGTGTGCTCACAAGAAAATAAATCTCAGGGCTGTATCTGGTGACAGATATGTAGTTTGATAATAAATTGAACTTTGAATGATTTAAAAAAAATATATATAATGATGAAGGTGAAACACGTTGATGGAAATGGAGTGCTTAATCATAGAATTACTGGCAATGGACATGAACTGTCCTGCATCAGCCAGTTTCAGAATCTGAAGCCCCAAATCATATCCCAACTTCAGCTGCAAAGCCCAAAACTTATTTTATGACTGTGACCTTGCTCCCCCAATTTCTTGCATCAGCTACTTTTCTGAATAAGATAATCAAGTTATTAGACCCAAGAAACTGCCAATGCTGGAATCTGGAGCAACAAGCCCACATGCTGGAGGTTGTGCAGCATCTGTGGGGGTGAAGAATTGCCCTTTTTTTGGGTCAAAGCCCAGCACCAGGACTTCAGCTGCTGGGCAGAGAAGCTGCCCAGCTCACTGACTTCCTCCTGTAGAATATTCATCGCAATAGATGGAGAGCAGCGTGGTAGTATAGCAGTTAGTGTAATGCTTTATAGCACCTGCAGTTTGGATGATTGTGGTTCAATTCCCATCACTATATGTAAGGAATTTGTACTTTCTCCCCGTGACTGAGTGGATTTCCTCCAGGTTCTCTGGTTTCCTCCTATATTCCAAAAAGATATACAGATCAGGTTGTGAGCATATTATGCTGGCACGGGAAGTGCGACAACACTTGCGAGCTGCCCTCAGCGCATCACAAACGAAGATGCAAATGCAGTCGACCTTCACTAATCCGACTACCTGTAATCCGGTTCCTTCAATAATCCGGCACTGATTTCAAATTTTCCGCACGACTGTAATTTCAAATTTCCCGGGCCACCGTACCAATCTGCTGCACATTGTTTTGATTGCGCTAGATCTGTTCACGTGTTGGCGCGCTCTTGTAAGCACAGACAGGCGATTCCTGCTTGTTTTCCTGCATTTATTAGTATCATTGGCTCTTTTTTAGCCCCAATTGTCGGCCCAGCACCTTGTGCTGTGAAGCGAAAATACCGCACATTATCCATTAAAGATAAGGTTGAGCTCTTGGAAAAACTGGACAGTGGTGTATCGGTGAAAAGCTTGTGCGAGTGTTACAACATTGGCTCTTCCATAGTGTACAATATAAAGAAACAGAAAGAAAAACTGCCACACTTTTTTGCTGATAGTAGCACAAAGAAACAGATGTGCGTAAGAAAAACAATGAAAGACAGAAGAAGTTCGGAACTAAATGAAGTGCTGATAATGTGGTTTAATCTTCATGTAAGTGAAGGTGTTGAACTATCTGGAGATATGGTGAAGGAATAAGCAAAAGTGTTTCATGAAGAACTGGGACTAGATTATGAGTGTGACTATAGTGAAGGCTGGCTTCTCCGGTTCAAACAGCGTCATGGCTTACAGTTTCGTGCAGTGTGTGGTGAAAAACGTTCAGCAGACAAGGAAGCAGCAGCAGAGTTTGTTGACGAGTTCGCTAGGTTAGTCTCTGATGAAAAATTAAGCCCCGAGCAAGTGGACAATGCTGAGGAGACTGCTTTGTATTAGAGATGTGCACCAAGAAGAACACGAACAACAGCAGATGCAGAACCGCCAACAGGGTATAAGGCATCGAGAGATTGTATGACTTTGCTAGGCTGTCCAAATGCTGCAGGTACCCATAGATGTAAGTTACTGGTCACTGGCAAAAGTTTATGTCCCAGGGCCTTCAAAGGTATGATGCAATTTCCTGTAGCGGAGAGATTTTCTATTGACAGGGTAATTAAGTTTGCAGGTGAATTGCTGAAAGGATTAGAGCAACGATGTTTTACAACTGAGCAAGAAATAATGAGTGTTTATATGCTGCAGGATAAGCTAATCAGAGAGAGACCAAAATATATGAAAGAGCTTACCTTGGAAGATATATTCAAAGAAATTGCTAAAGAAAGTGCAACAGGGGAGCTAACACTTCAAAATCCAGTGCCATCAACTTCTGCTCACCCAGATGTGCTGCCACCAACGTCAACAGTTTGTGAAGAAACGTGCCAGTTTCAGCACCAGTTCCTGATGCTTCACTCATTTTTCAAGATGAAGATGTTGATGATCCTGACAACCCCACACTTGCAGACATGTAACTTTGCCTGAAGGTATATTAAACGTCTCATTTTAAAAGCGGAAGTGCTCAACTTTTCTGTATAAGTTAATTCCTGTACATTTACCCTTTATTTTACCTGTCCCTGTACCGTATATTACTTTATTAAAATTTCACTTGCTACTCATTTAATATTTCTGTTTCATTATTATCTAACTTGTACTGATTTACATGATATTTTAAAGGTATGATGAGGCGGTTAGCTATGGTTTAATGTGATCCTTCTGTAATTCGGCATTTTCACTAATCCGGCACTCCTCAGGTCCCAATGGTGCTGGATTAGTGAAGGTCGACCTGTAACACATTTCACTGGATGTTTTGATATATACATGACAAATGAAGCTAATCTTAATCTTCGATGGCCTGACAGCGAGGATTTTCCTTGTTATTCAGAACAAATGGACCCTGAGATCCAGTTTTGCAAAGCCGTATTACCTAAAGAGTTTATTTCCACTTTAAATGTTTTTATGAGCTAACCGATTTTGCTGGCATTGTTAATGGATTGCAAATAGCAATTTTGTAGCCTCTTTTGTCATTTAAGCAACAGAAAAATTAAGACTGTGGAAACTCATTTCACTGGCTCTAATATATTGTTATTAGATCCCAGGATTAAATAGCTAAATTCTGAATGCTGTTCCATCTAATTAATTTCAAAATCATTCAGTAGTTTCAGCAAAACGCAAGAAACTATTCTGGGAGAGCAATGATAACTGTTACATCTTGTTTATTGGAGCGGGGTTTGTTGATGAGATTTCCAGACTCCGATCCGGAGCTCAACAACATGTATAGTGTACTCTCCAGCCTTCATAGCAAGTCTTTGGCTGAATGGTGAAAATGTGTACTTTGAATGTAGAATACAGGGCATCAGGGTGTGATGTGGGTTGAAACAAACTAACTATATAATTCTTGCCTTAATTTTATAACAGTACGATGAAAGAATGAGAACTATTTCAGACTGAGCCGATTTCTGTCTGCCAAGATTGTTACAGTGACGTGTTGTAGTCACATGCAATTGGATGAAATTTCATCCCTTGGAATCCTATTCAGTCCACCATGAATTTGTTCCATGTGTAATTTTCTGTTCCAGTTACTTCACTTTTAATTTTCAATTAAATTCAGTGTGTACAAACCAGAGTGCACCCAGTCCATCATTTACTAAAGTGCAGCAGAAATAAAAGGGAGTCTTAAGGTGAAGGAAGCTCTTCTTGCCAGTGATTTTTGTTGGTTAGAACTTGGTAATAAGCATAGGGTCAGATGCTCTTAGTTAAATTCAATGTAAATCTTTGTGAATTAAAGCACTACAAAAGCTATAACAGGTTATCCAATTTCTCCCCATAGAGTTGGTCCAGTAGAGTGATGCTACTGTAGTGGCAATGCAATGCTGTTACAGCACCACTAACCAGATTCAATTCCACTGCTGTCTGTAATACGTTCTCTCCATAATTGTGTAGATTTACTCCAGATGCTCTGGTTTCCTCCCACATTTCAAAGATGTATGGGTCAGTGGGTTAATTGGTCACGTGGGTGTAATTGGTTTTGTTACCATGCTGAATCTCTAAATAAATAAAAAAAAAACAAGGACTAGGACCTTGAGATCTTTTCACTTAACGGTAAGAGGGTGTACTTAGATAAATTTTACCAGCAACTGAAGTTCTTCATCGGCAATTTCCTTCCTTAACCCCTTTTGTACATATTTAGTATCAGACCAAATAGACCCTGGAGCTCAGTATGGTAAACACTAGTGCACGATCCTAAAGGAGTAATTGGCGTTAGATGTCCACCAGAAGTATTGAGAAAGCTCCTACAATCAAAAGTCAGTGGAAATCAATAAGTAAATTTACTAGAGGATCACGTTATCTTCCATAATCAAAGAGTTAACATGTTAATTCAATCACCATCACACTTGAAATACTTGAGGAATGCTATTCAATGTAAAACTTCACCCTCAAGAAGAATATTTATTTGAACTGGAGAGGAGCTTGTCAGGAGACTTTATTTACTTTTTTTATTAATCTGTTTTTTATTCAAAATGTTCTATTATGTGGAAAAATACCAGTGTGAGCATGAAATAGTTGGCTAATGCATCATTTTCAAGCAAATGGGACTGAATTTTTGTCACGTGCCTACATAAATATTCTATTTTCAGCAATAACATAATGTACTTTTAAAGCATCAAATTTTCCATTGAGGCCTCAGCTGTACCCTAGCTCAACACTGTCTCCTTCAGTGAACAATATTAGGTTCAGGTTTTGTAAGCATCTTGAGGCAGGAAATTCTGAGTTCTGCTAGTGAAACTGCTTCACGATTTTCCACAAATTGTGCAATGAATTGGAGAGAGCCCATATGTGTTCAAAATGCAGAATCACAAACAGATGAAGAATTCATGATCCACACATAGACATTAATGGTCCAATCTAATCTCTAGACTCATGCTGACTTGAGGTGACATACTCCAACAGGAAGCAAGTTTATTCACATGAAAGAAAGAGTTCCTTTTGTTGCATATTTAAAGTCACCAGGCTCAGGAAATTGCACTGTCCCAGTTTTGGTCTGATAATATTTTTAGTCAAATATACGTGTAGTGATACTTAAATTTTCTCTTTATTGGATAGTTGAAATGTAATTTGAGATGCTTTCTAATATACTAAAGCCATGCCTTATGAAGAGGCCAGAAGAATTCAAAAGACACCCAGTTTTTCAGTGCTACTATCTCAGTCTGTACTCATGCACCATTGCATCAATATATCAAAGGCCAAGTAATTATCTTCCACTGGAATAGGATATCCTCTCAGTTTAACCTATTTGTGAATTTCTCAAATCAGCAATGGCACATTGACAAACGACAGCTCGATCCAATTACTTAGCTCTTTTCCATCTGAAGAGTTTTCCATGTGATGAATGATAGCTCCAAGTTCTGAATTCCAATACCCTCATCTGGTAGCCCCATCCATTACAGAAAAAAAGTCAATACATTTTTGGCTGGAGTAAAAATGATCTCAGGCTTATGTTGTCAGATACTTACCATCTGGTGGAAGGTGAAGGGTGTGTTTGATTAATGAATGCTTTCAAGACAATGCATGGAGGACAACTGCAAATAAAATCCACATGCTTGAGGTGTTTCTTCATTTTATAAATTAGGATAGTAGAATTATAAACATTACTTTCTTTGGTTTCAGGGCAATCTCCTGTCATCACACCAACATTGTATTAATTAAGATTACAATGACCTATGTTATAATATTTGGAATATTTAGAGAATGCGATGATACCCCTTTCTTTGACATATTGATATTCGTGGTAGTGAAATTAAAGAAAATGACAGGAAATGACTGACAAACTTAATAGAATTTAACTGGCAGCACGAACATTCTAAGTTGGGAACTTGCCAACAGAGGCCTGGATTACGAGTTCAGAAACCAAGGCCAAATCTTGTCATGGCAACTGTGGAATTTAATATCCCATTAATAATTTGGAATTTGGACAAATACATCCAACTCTAGCTAGTAATGAAGACTGTAAAAACTTCCAGATTGTCATAAAAACAATTTGGAAGTTTTTTTTTTACAAATTCTCTGAAGTCCTTCAACAGGAAGAAATCTGCTGTACTTACTCAACATGGCCTACATGGGACTCCAAATTCACCCCATGTGTTTGAAACCTCAATGTCTCCAGAAATTGCCTGGAACTATGATTAGTTCATGAGAAATTAAACGTGGGCACTAAACCATTTTGTGCAGAAGCATCATCCATATTCTCATTAAGATGAAGTCTGTGTGGGTACTACTGTATAATTTGATTGGTGGTGAATGTCAGTCTTGGAAACAATTTGTACTGTAATTCTATTACAATGATATTTTAATTTGAACAATCTCCTGTTGAATGGGCTTTAAAGAAGTAAAAAAAAAAGGAGCAGATAGGTGGTGGTACACGTGTTCCTGTCTATGTCAGTAGTGCTGAGGTTGAGAGTGCTGAGAGTTACAAATTCCTAGGAGTGAACACCACCAATAGCCTGTTGGATTGCAACCACATTGATCATTAGGCCAAGAAAGCTTATCAATGCCTCTAATTCCTCAGGACACTAAAGATATTTGGCATATCTTTGTCAACCCTCACCAATTTTTATCAATGCACCATAGAAAACATCAATCTGAATGCACAATGGCTTGGCGGTTCTGCACACGATGCAAGAGACTGCAGAGAGTTGTGAACACAGCTCAGCACATCACAGGAAATGGCCTCTCCTCTGTGGATTCTGTCAATGCTTCTTGCTGGATCGTAAAGTAGCCAGCATAATCAAAGACCCCACTCATGCCAGACTATCTCTCTTATCGCCTCTTCCATTGGGGCAGAAGATACAAAATCTGACCACACACACCACCAGACTCAGGGACAGCTTCAATTCCACTGTTATCAGACTCTTAAGCACACATCTAGTACAATAAAATGGACTCTTGCCCTCAAAATGTACCTCATTATGATCTTGCACTTTATTGTTTACCTGCACTGCACGTTCTGTGTAGATTTTATTCTTTATTCTGCATTATTATTGGTTTATCTTGTTTTACCTGAATGCTCTGTGTAATGATGAGATCTGTATGAACAATATACAAGACAAGCTTTTCACTATATCTCAGCACAATGAAAATATTAATAAACCATTATCAATAATAAGCCAAACCAGTTTCAAATTCCGCAACTTAAGATAACTTAGCTTCTTTGGTTCTATCAAAACTGTCAATTTTTATGGTGAGTTATCAATTTGTGGTATCACAATTAATACTACTTGACTTACAAGACATGACCTTCATTTGTGGATTTCACATACCTCTTACACTTCTTTGTATAATAATCCCTCCTTAATTGCCCTTTTTAATCCATTGGCTAGATGTTCCCCTGCAACCTATCCCCATAGCATGTCCATAGCCTATTACAGAAATTCCTTTTGTTTTATCCATCCCTCCCACAACATCTCTACAGCTTAAAACTACCATGTTTTTTTCTTAAAGTCTTAAACCTTGTAAAGTTGCTGTCTTACTTGCTGAATGTTTCCAGCCTTTTCAATTTTTATTTACAGTATTCAAAGATTCAAAGTAAATTTATTAACAAAATACATACATATATGTCACCTTATACAACCCGGAGGTTCATTTTCTTGAGGGTTTTTGAGTAATTGAGAAAACAAGTGTGTTTTCAATTTGCAAAATGGGGAATGATGGAAGGAACAAAGAGAATGTCTGTAAATAAAATGGATGCCAAGGTTGTCCAGAGCAGGTACTGCTTTCAGACCTGTCCATTTAATAGATTAATGAGGGAAACTAGAATGAACATGGAAAAACAAAAGAGCATGTTGGAACTGTGAATAGGAGAATGGAGCAATTGTTGGAAATCAGGAAAAAAACAAACATTACTGGAAGTACCTATCAAATCAGATAACTTCCGAGGGAAAGGAAGATGAGTTAAAATGGATGACTTACTTTAGAACTGACACAAGCAGGAAAGTCTGGCTATCTGAAGTTATTGAATTCTATACTGCATCGTGAGGGCTGCAAAGTGCTTTTCATTTTTTAAAAATTCTCTAACGGCCTTAATCAGATGGGTCCAGTAGCATTTTTGTCACCTGAACAACATTGGTCTCTTCCCCATCACAGACATTCACTTTCTTTCCTTCATTCTTCCCTCTTTCTACAATTTAAAAAACACTTATTTTCACATTTCTTCACTTTTGTTTAAAGTCATTAACTAAAAATGTTAGCTCTATTCCTCTCTCCACAGATGTTGCTAGATCTGATGAATGTTTCCAGCTCTTTCTGTTCTTATTTCAGATTTCCACATACTAGAGTTTAGATATTCAATGTAATCACAAAGATTGGTACCAAAAGTTAGTAAAATGAGCTCAGCAGAGGGAATCTACAGATTGGGATCAGGTATAGTGGGAAATGAGATGAAGAAAGAAGGCAAGAAGGATATCCTGGAAGCAAAAAACACATCAATGATTTGCTTCTAAACAAAAAAAAGATTTTATTCAATATCTAAGGAGAGCTGCTATTTCAAGGAATCTATGAGAGTGGAAATTGAGCAGAGTGGTGGAACATTGAACTTCCAGCAGACTGATTGGCAACCAAACAGTGACAGTTGGAGATCACCACACAGCAACCACGCAGCTATCTCCAAATTGCAGATGCTTTAAGGAATGTCTGTTGTCTGTCAGACTTGATGCTTCAGGGACTCCGAAGTGCAATGGACTCTATGTAGCTAGTTCAATGAACTATGGGAAAGAGGGATATTATGTATAAATTCAAGATCTCCTTAATAATATAGAAGTTCGTTCATTCATTATGTGCCTTGTTGTATGACATGGGCATCCATGACCATGATAGTTCTTGGCAAAGTTTTCTACAGAAGTGGTTTGCCATTGTTTTCTTCTTGGTAGTGTCTTTACAAGATGGGTGACCCCAGCCATTATTAATATTCTTCAGAGGTTGTCTACCTGGCATCAGTGGTTGCATAACCAGGGCTTGCGATATGCACTAACTGCTCATATGACCATCCACCACCTAAGCGAGGCGATTGCCACAGCAGCAATCTGAAAAGATATAGAAAGTCTGAAATGTTGTGAGTAAGGATTTCCCTGTAGTGGATGCCCCAATTTTATTTTATCTACTGTGTGTTTACATTGAAGGTTAACACCTTTAAAGTTCATTTTATCAAACAAGTTGAATACAAAGTATAGAGGAGCTTAGGAGAATCAGTGGCGCCTAACGGACACTCCTTTGCTTGCATCTTCAGAAACAGCTCTATCTCCATCTTCAATATCTCTATTTTTCCCTTTCAGGGTTCTTTTGAAGACCCTGACCTGGAGTTACACGCTGACTGTGGTTCATTGTGGGAATAGGACCTGCTCTCGAGGTTTCACAAATGATTGTTATTTGGCACGCCAAGGGCGCGGCCTAAGAGCTCTGCTCACCTTTGGAGGACCGAGATTCTGTGTCTCTGGAGACAGGGGGGATTGGAGGTCAGCGTCTGGGCAGGAGGTCGGTGTGTCGTGGGAGATGGAAGATCTAAGGCTGTGTGCCCAGGGACCCAAGTTCTTTGGGCACGGAGCTCGGAAAAAGCAACGCAACAGACTTTTAACATCGTAAACCAGAGAGTTGGTTATTACGTCTTCCCTCTCGCTGAGAAACGGAGACATCTCTTTCTCCCTTATTAGGGAGAGAGAGAGCCTGTGGTATGTCGAATAACGGGAGAAAAAGTAGTCTTTGGAGTACTGCAAGTCCATGTCTTTGCTGTTGCTTTGCTCACGTTTAAGTGCTCAGTGGTGGGTCCTGATGCTTTTTTTTGCCGTGGGAGGAGGGGTGAGGGGGGGATTGTTGCTTGCTATTGCTTACGTGCTGGAGGGAGAGAGCATTTAACTGTCATTCATTCATTGGGGGCATTCCTCTTTTTCTGTGGATGTTTGTGAAGAAAAAGCATTTCAGGATGTATATTATATACATTTCTCTGACTTTAAATGTACCTTTGAAACCTTTGAAATTTAATAACGTTTGTTACAAGTTTTAAGTGAAATTATGAGCATATGAAGTTTTATCACACCTAATAAATTCATGAACTCAAAGGAGTATGATGTCAAAGACTTTGTGGAGTGTGCTAATTTACAAGGGAATTGTGAGATAAAGAAGGGAAGTAGCATTGGGTCTTTTAAAGAACATTAAAATCATAAGATAAGAATTAGGGTCTGAAGTTGGAGACCAACATGAAATCAAGATGCTATGGATTAATGATACCAAGCAGTAAAGAAAGGACATGAGAGCATACCAGCCCATTTGTTGATGTTTATGTCACAGTCATGTTAATATTGCAGCCCATGAATGGAGACATCAATTATGAAATAATTTGAATTTAATGTCAGCACAGGGTAATACAAAATAGAAGGGTTACAGAGAGCAGTGTCCTTTCAGAGATTCCACACGCGTTGTAGTGTCCCACCTTGAGAGTCACCTGCTGATCCCTTAGTCCAGTGAGAACAGAGGATGTGCTCCCCAGAAGATCATCTATTCCTTTGCGTGCATTGTGTAAAGAAGTATTAAACTGCAAGGTCTCATCTATTGCTATTGAGGTGTCAGCATCACTGGTTGTGAATAAGGTGGATAAGTCACCAGGGTGTGATGGGATATACACAAGGTACAAAATTCAAAGTAAATTTATTATCAAAGTATGTATACTATATACAACCTTGAGATTCATATTCTTGCAGGCAGCCACAAAACAAAGAAACACAGTAGAATCCACGAAAAACCACACACAAATACCGACAAACATCCAATATGCAAAAAAAACCAAATCGTGCAAATAATTAAAAACCAAACAAGTGGCACGTGGAACACGAACTGCAGTGCTCTTGAAAGTGAGAGTCGACAGTTGTGAAGTCAGTTCAGCACTGAGGTGAGTAAACCCAGTCCAGGAGACCAATGGCAGCAGGGCAACAATTACACCTGAACCTAATGGCATGGACCCCAAGGCTGCTGCACCCAGGAGATAGTTGAGAGTGGTGGGCAGATGTTGTGGTTTCCTGCTGCTTTCGGATTGTGTGCTCATTTCAATGGATGACTTCCTTCAGTATAGCAAACTCTGCTGGGCAATCACTGGATTACCCATCCTGTCAGGATATGTAGAGGAAGCTTGACCCAAAAGCAGAGCAGCAGAGAATTGAGCAGTATATGATATTTTACTAATAAACCGCAAAATAACAAGTTATGAGGGGGCCACAAAACAAGAGAGAACAGATATTAAACACAGCAGGCAACAAAGTAATTGTAGGGTCGGAGCAGCTGGTTGAGGCTGGTTGGTTCAATGGATGGACGAGGACCATGGATGAGAGCTGGGTTTAAATAGGCTGCAGGTGATGAGTTGGAAACGAGTGGCGGGTGACTCCTGTTGGATGAGTGGAGACTGGGAGGTGCCTGTATGTTCAGGGCTGATGGAACATCCCTCCTATGGCTGGCACCTGACGGCCCAGGACAATCTGGATGTCCTTAATGGTGGAACTCCTTAATGAGCAACTGATCCAATATGAAACTGGATGGCACCCAAGACCTCTCCTCTGGGCCACATACTTCCCTGTCAACAGGGTACTGCACACCCCAACCACAACGATGTGAATCCATCAACTGGCAAACCATATACGCTGGATCACCTTCCACCATCCTGAGTACTGGGAGCTGCACGCTCAGGCGGCTTGAGTGGTCCATGGACAACAACAGGTTTGAGGCAGGACACTTGGAGGGGAGGTGTGACCCCGAGGGACGGTGGCAGCTGGAGACAGTCAGTGACAGGATTGATGAGATGGGTGACCTTGGAGACCAACGAATCTGGGCGAGAGCTTGCAGAAGTCAGTGCGCAAGGGTAGATCTTGGGTGGAGAGTCAGACATGGTCCCCAGGCAGGAGCAATCCAGCCAGGTTCTGCTGGTGGTTAGCCTAGCAGTAATAGGCACAGCTGTGAGCTAGGATAGCGCTCTGTACCCTCCTCCAGGCATTCTGGCGGTGGCCAACCAGGGTCCTGGTTGATGGGACCTCCTCCGTTGGCTCCTCCATAGTAGCCATGAGCAAATCAAAAGGATGACATGCTTGTAGCAGAGGTGGTGTGTGGATTATGAGACAACTCAGCTCAGAGCAGGTACTTATTCCACGTGGAAGGGTAAGAGGCGGCAGAGCATCACTGAAACCCCTCCACTGGCTGACTGGCTCCTTCTGATTGAACTTCGGTCTGGGACGATAGCCAGAGGATAAACTCACTGAACACCCATCTTCAAGGATCATGTGATGAAGTTTTGGAAAATGGCTGGACTACTGTAAAGTCCTAAAGTTATCACCATGGAGGCCAGTGGGTTTTATGAATGCCATCTTCAACTCATCCCTGGTGGATGCAGATCAGGTTACATGAATTCTGTAGGTCCAGTTTGGTGAAGATCAGGGCCAAACGGAGTGTTTCAAATGGACTATCCATCAAGGGGAAGAGGGTAGCAGTTTGTAATGTTAATTTTATGGAGGCCATGGTAGACGAGATAGGGACGGACACTCCCATCTTTCTTATTGACAAAGAAAAATTCCTGCACTGGCTGAATACTGGGGTGGATGAATTAAGCCGTGGCGTAGCGCTTTGGGGATGTAGTTATTCTGGCTTGGGCCTCAGGAGGGGAGAGGGAGAACAGATGACCTTGGAGAGGGCTGGTTCCTGGGAGGAGGTCAATCGCACAGTCGTGTGATTTGTGAAGTGGCAGGGTGCTAGCTTCCCTTTTACTGAAGGTGATGGCAAGGATGCGGTAATCCTTAGGGAGTCTGCTGAGGTCAAGTGTTTCCTCGGTCTCCACGGATTTATTGGATGAAGTCACCTGAGGCTGCAGGAAGATGGTTGGGCAGGTGGGTCCCCAGTTCAGCAATGAACCAGATGACCAGGTGAAGTAAGGGTCATGAGTGGTGAGATAAGTCTTCGGTGAGTTGATCAGGAAGAATTGGATGAACTCGCAATGCTCTCCAATGCTGATGTGCACAGGCCTTGTGTTCTCTCTGACTGTCCCAGACCCCAAGATGGCCATGAAGCAGAAGGGGTAAGAGATGGGCTCAAACTTCACACATGTAGTCCAGTTCAGAAAGTTGCCTGCTGCACCAGAATCCACAAGAGCCGCCTGTACTTGTACAACCATCGGGGTGTTGGGAAAGGACAGAGAGAATGAGCTGGGTTATGGTGCTGAAATGAGTGGCTGGGGAGAACTTGCCGTATTGCCTCATCTCTACCTGGAGGTGCCAGACACTGTGGCTGTTTGATACATTTGTGGTCAGCTGCTCTGCAGCAGGCACACGACTTGTTTCTTTGTATGCTCGTGCTTTTGGGGTCTCAAGGGAGCTGAACAGAAATGGGGGTCTGGAGGGTTGTTCCAAAACTTGTCACTATGAAGAGCCTAAGGGATGAGGCTTTTGAGGTTGGTGTGCATCTCCCAGGTAGACAGCTCATCTTTCAAGGGCTCCGAAAGGTCGTGATGGTAATGGGCCAACAGTTCTTCCACATTCCAGTCACGCTCCACCATGGGGGTCCTGAATTCTTCAGTGCAATCCAGCCCCAAGCATGAGCATTCATGCAGGCAAAGTATCTGATCTGCTGCCTCCTTTCCACTTCCCAGATGATTGAAAACCCAGTGCATCTCAGTGGTAAAACCCTCACATCTTTTGCAAATAGTGGTCTTATTGTCCTGGTCAGAGACAGCCCAGGTCTGACTGCACCCAGTCAAGAGGGACATAATGAAGGCAAACTTGGCTCGGTCCACAACATACAGAGATGGCTGGAGCTCGAAGTGCAAGATGCACAGGGACGGGAAGTTACGTCATCAGGTTGGGGATCTGTTGAAGCATTCTGGCACCGGAAAATGGGGCTCCAAGGAAGGAAGTTGACTGCTGCGGAGTTGCTGCTTCGAGACAGAGAGTTGATTAACAATGACAAACAGATGGCTGATGGTTTCCTGCTGCTCCTGGATCAGGGTGGGGGGGCTTATGTCAACAGACAACTTCCTTGAGGCAAGCAATCTCAAATCTCGGATTCACCCATTCTGTCTGGAAATGGAGAGGAGGCTTGATCCAAAACCATCTTCATGGTTATGTTACAGGATATGTTAATTGGAACTGTAATTTTATAATGGTTGCAATATGCTGTCAAATCAATTGTAAAGTTAATGCTATTGTGTTATTTATGCAGAAATGGATATAGAGCAATTTAAAGCAATGGCATATCTGAGGTTGAAAGTGAAAATCCATAAGCTGTTATTTCAGATGAACTATTTCACTGTCAGCTTCAGGAAAATTGCATCTGACATCTAGGGTCACCATTAAAATACACTGAATGGATGAAGTTGCTGCATTTAATTGATATGAACGGAAATTGCCTCAAAGGGTCTTGTTCATTTCAATATGAGCATTTCTTTTCATGATAAATATTTAACATTACCAGCCAACCTTGCTGAAATTGACATTTTACATCTTTAATTGCCATGGGAGAATTGCAAATTTCAAAAATAGAATTTTTAAAAATTCTGATTCTTTTATTCTCTCTTAATCCAATTGATATTTCCCTCCTTTTTATGTGTTTCACTCAAATGTGCTACAAATATTTTGAACAACTCAACTGAGAATAAGATTAGTTCTGGCTTCACTAGGGTAAAGTGGTGGGTACCGACACCTTTCTATGACATGGATTGGTCAGAATCAGATTCAGAATCAGATTCAGAATCACCAACATATGTCATGAAATTTGGTGTTTTTGCAGCAGCAGAATATTGCAATACATAATAATAAAAACTTAATTACCATAAGTATAAATATATATAACAGTTAAATTATGCAAAAAAAGCAATGAGGCAGTGTTCATGGGTCCATTCGGATGGCAGAGGGGAAGAAGCTGTTTCTGAATCATTGAGTATGTGTCTTCATGCTTCTGTACCTCCTTCCTGATGGTAGCAATGAGAAGGGGGCATGTCCTGGGTGGTAGGATCCTTAATGATGGATGCGCCTTTTTGAGGCATCGCTCCTTGAATATGTCCTTGATGCTATGGAGACTAGTGCCCGTGATGTAGCTGAGTAAGTTTACAACTCTCTGCAGCTTATTTAGATTCTGTTCAGAAGCCCCCCCCCCACACTCCCATACCAGATTGTGATGCAGCCAGTTAGAATGCTGTACATTGTACATCTGTGGAAATTTGCCAGTGCCTTTGGTGAAATTTCCTCAAGCTCCTAATGAAATATAGCCACTGTAGGACCTTCTTTGTAACTCCGTCGATATGTTGGGCCCAGGATAGATCCTCAGAGATGTTGACACCTAGGAACTTGAAACTGTTCAATCTCTCCACTTCTGATCCCTCCATGAGGATTGGTTTGTGTTCCCTCCTCTTACCCTTTCTGAAGTCCACAGTCAGCTCTTTGGTCTTGCCAACGTTGAGTGCAAGATTGTTGCTGCACCACCTACTCAACTTGCTGATATATCTCACTCCTGTACGCCCTCCCGCCACCATCTGAAATTCTGCCAACAATAGCTGTGTCATCAGCAAATTTATAGGTGGGATTTGAGTTGTGCCTAGCCACACAGTCATGAGTGTAGAAAGAGTAGAGCAGTGGGCTAAGCTCTCATCCTTGAAGTGCACCAGTGTAGATAATTGTGAAGTGGAGATGTTATTTCCAATCCACACAGATTGTGGTCTTCCGGTTGGGATGTCAAGGATGCAGTTGCAGCGGGTGGTCAGGTTTTAAAACTTTCTTTGTCAGAACCATAGGAATGATTGCGTTAAACACTGAGCTGTAGTCAGTAAATAGCATCCTGACGTAGGTATTTGTATTATCCAGGAGATCCAAGGCTGCATGAAGAACCAGTGAGATTTCATCCACTGTAGACCTATTATGGAGATAGGCAGATTGCAGTGGGTCCAGGTTCTAGCTGAGACAGGAATTAATTCTCGCCATAACCAACCTCTCAAAGCACTTCATCACTGTAGATATGAGTGCTACTGGACGATAGTCGTTAAAGCAGCTCACCCTGCTCTTCTTGGGCACTGGTATGATTTGTTGCCCTTTTGAAGCAGGTGGGAACTTCTGACTGTAGCAATAAGAGATTGGCAAGGTCGTTAAACAACCCCGCCAGTTGGTCAGCATAGGTTTTTGGAGCCCTCCCCGGTACTCCATCAGGGCTTGTTGCCTTGCGATAGTTCACCCTCTTGAAAGACAGTCTGATGTCGGCCTCTGAGAGAGAGATCACAGGGTCACTGGTTGCTGCAAAGATCCTCGTAGCTGTAGTTTTATTCTCCCTTTCAAAGCGAGCATAAAAGGCTTTGAGCTCATCAGGGAGTGAAACAAAACTGTCATTCATGATGTTAGGTTTCATTTTGTAAGAAGTAAAGCCCTGCCAGAGTTGACGAGCATGTGATTCTGTCTCCAACCTCATTCAGAATTTTTCCTTTGCTCTTGAGATTGCCCTCTGTACATCAGCTCTTGGTTTTCTTCTATAGTCCTGGGTCGCCAGACTTGAATGCCAGTGATCTAGCCCTCAGCAGATCACAATCTTCCTGGTTCATCCACAACTTTCGATTCAGGTATGTGCAGGATGTTCTCGTAGGCACACACTCATCCGCACAGGTTTTAATAAGGTCAAAAGTTCAAAGTTCAAAGTCAAATGTATTTTCAAAGTACTTACATGTCACCACACACAACCCTGAGATGGTTTATCCTGCAGGCATGCTTAGCAAATCTATACAGTAAATAGGATCAATGAACAACAAACTCTTGCGACGAGAATACACATAGATTAAGATGTTAGCTGTCCTGTGCTGGCACCTGTGGGATCAGCAGTTGGTCTGCCACCTGTCTCCGGGAGAAAGAGAGATAAAGAAAACAATGGAGCAGCATTTGGAGATGTTAGTGAAGGGACGGGAGAGTTTAACGGAAGGAGAGCTGTCAAGATCGGCTCCCCCTTTGAACCCTGAACTGTTTGAAGTGATGGACAGGCGATACCCCAGCAGGGGGATAAAAAAGGACAGGTTCGCTAAGACAGGACACACAACACCCTGAGGTAACGAGACCCTGGAAGCGGTGCGTCTCCCACAAGTCGGTGGGAAGTTTTGGACGGCTGGTCGCGGGATCAAGCCATAGACGCACAGGGTGGAAAGGCACGATCGGCGGGAACCTGGTGTGTGTCCACCCTTGCCTGGGTGCCAGGTTCACCGCAGAGAAACGATCATATCTGGAAACGGAGGGGTCACGGTTGGTGAGCTCAGATGACATCACAAAGGGCTTGCCCGAAAGCTGATTGCGAAGAATATCAAAGGTCTGTGTGGAAGCCGTTTGAATATTCATTCGTTTTGCTCTCTCTCTCCTTCCCCCACACTGTCCATCTCCCACGGCAGCGATTACTGCGAACTGAACTGAACTAAATTGAACTGAACTTTGCGTCACTTTGAAACTGGTCATTTACCCCTAGACAACGATAGAACTTGATTGATCCTGTTATCTTAATTCTGTGTACATGTGTGTTTATCATTGCTGAACTGTTGCATTTATTATCCTTTTGATTAGAGTACTGTATTGCTTGTTTCTTTAATAAAACTTTCTTAGTTCTAGTAATCCAGACTCCAACTGAGTGATCCATTTCTGCTGGTTTGGCAACCCAGTTACGGGGTACGTAACATAAGTGGGGTTCTTGTCCGCGATTTTGAACGCTAAATTTGGGACAGAGTAAATTGATTGGGTTAAAATTCCCGAAAGAAAGAAAAGACAAACAGCAGAAATGGAGGTTGAGGAATTTATAAAGGCGCCGACCTTGGAGGCATTAGAGGATGCCAGGAAAACAGAATTGGTAGCTGTGGCCAAACGGTTGAATCTTGCTAAGGGGAAGTTGACAATGAGGAGAGAGGAGATACACAGAGCTATCGTAGAGCACTATGTATCTAAAGGTGTGTTTCCCCAAGGGGAGCTGGAGGTGGTGTCTATTGAAAAACCTGCTGGAGACGCGGTACAGGTGCAGCTTGAAAAACTGAGACTCGAGCACGAGTTCCAGGTATGGCAGTTGGAGCGAGAAGAGAAAGAGAGGGACAGACAGTTGGAACGAGAAGAGAAAGAGAGGGACAGACAGTTGGAGAGAGAAGAGTTAGAAAGGCGGGAGAGAGAGAGAGAGAGAGACAGTTGCAGCGAGAGGAGAAACAGAGGGAAAGGGAATTCGAGCTGGAGAAGTTAAAGATAAGGGCAGAGCAGGGGCCCGTGCCGAACCAAGGTGGAGGGTTCCGGGCGACCCAGGAGGTTAGGCTGGTTCCCCCATTTGACAATACCGACGTGGATCGGTACTTTCTCCATTTCGAAAAAGTTGCTACCAGTCAGGACTGGCCGAGGGATAAGTGGGCTGTTTTGCTTCAGAGTGTACTGAAAGGGAAAGCCCAACAAGCTTACTCAGCTTTGTCCGCGGAAGATGCCCAGAGGTATGAGGTGGTGAAAGAGGCCATCCTCAGGATTTATGAGTTGGTCCCGGAGGCATACCGGCAGAGGTTCCGGAATGCGAGGAAGCAGTGGGACTGCACGTATTTGGAGTTTGCCCGTGAGATGCAGACATATTGTGAGCATTGGTGCGCCTCGAAGGGGGTAGAGGGGGATTATGACAGACTGCTACAGCTGATCCTGATTGAGCAGTTTAAAGGTTGTGTCCCTGAGGGTATGAGACCCTACCTAGATGAGAAAGAGGCAGCCACGTTAGCCGCAACTGCTAAGTTAGTGGGTGAGTATGCGTTGACGCATAAAATGAAGTTTGCCTTGAGTAAAGGCTACCAGAAGGGTAGTCAGGACGGCGGGGAGAGTCTGCCAGAAAAGTCAGAAAGTAAGCTGGGGACTAGTGAGAAGGATAAGGTAGACCGGGAGCAGTCTGGTAGGAAGTCTCCTGGGGTCGTCTGTTATAATTGCGGGAAAGTCGGACACCTTGCATCCAAGTGCTTTGCCCCAAAGAAGGAGACGGGAAAAGGAAAAACGGCAATTTTAATTGGCTGTATCGAGCTGGTAAGCGAACCGCTAGGGAAGGACAGGTCTGCCAAAGTTCAGGAAGGGCGCGAGAGGTTTATCTTGGCTGGATTGGTGTCAGTGAAGGAGGGGTTAAAACCAGTTCCAGTGCGGATCTGGAGAGACACGGGAGCGTGTCAGTCACTGATACTGAAGAGTGTATTAGAGTTTAGCTCAGAGACCCAGACTGGGGAGGTCAAGGTCAAAGGTATTGGGGAAGGGGCAGAGGCAGTCCCTTTGCACCAGATACACTTACAAAGCAACCTGGTCTCTGGACTAGTCACGATTGGGGTGAGGCCCGATTTACCGATGAAAGGCGTGGAAGTCTTGCTCGGTAATGACCTCGCTGGGGGAATCGTGTTCCCAGCCGTGAGATTGACAGGTCAGCCTGCCAGCATTGAGGCCCCGCCCATGGACTCACAGGTTCATCATGGGACTGCGGTAGTAAATTTAGCTGAGACGTTTCTGCCAGCCTTGTACGAGACGGGGATAGAAAGTGAAAAGAAGGAGTGTAGTGAAACAAGAGGTAGTGAGGGAGCTGAGACAGACTTAGCATTAGCCAGGAAGGACTTTATACAGGCACAAGAGCGAGACGAGGAGCTGATGGATTTGGCAGAGACAGCTCTCTCTGACGCAGAATTAACAAGGGAACCAGTAGGCTATTGTGTGGAGGAGGAAGTGCTAAGGAAGAAAGGGAGACCAAGTACCGTACCTGCAGATGAGGAATGGGGGGTGGTGCAAAAGAGTTATGGGGATGAGATTTTTAACCTGGCCCACAAGGTACCCCCCGGTGGACATTTTGCGGTGCTGGAGGAAACAGTTGGTGGAATCATGAAAGAGGTTTACCGGCTGCACCGGAGGAAGGATGTTATTGATTATGGCCGCCGCAAACTGAGACGGTCACAGGCTTTTGATATGCTAACAAACCTAGTCGGTGTTAGCGTGGAAATCAATGAAGCTAGGGTCCCCCTGATAAGAGAAAAAAACCATTTTGAAAAGATGAGTATGGTATCGACCAGAAGGGAGAAGGCTATTGTTTTGGCCAGCTCTGCTGATAAGATCTCTCCCCTAATCCCTGAACAAAGCGACGCTTTAGGAGAAGTAATTAAACGACTCGCACACGTGTGTTTGATTGTCCCGAGGCGATGCAAAGAACTGGGACGTTGGGTGGTGTTTGTTACGCTCAACCAGCCTAGCGAGCAACAGGGATAGAATGAGTAATTCAGTGACGAAAGGGCTGATGAACACAGAGGTGTGTATTGGCGATGTAATACGGCTGTCTGAAGCCAGCTTGATAGTGAACCTTGAAAAAAATGAGTTCGGCCACACGAAGGTCACTTACCTGGGAATTGTGGTGACACAGGGGCAGCTGGCAGCGATGCAAGCTACAGTGCGGGCTATCTCTGACATCCCAACCCCGACAGACAAGAGGGCCCTCAGAAGGCTCTTGGAGATGGTGGGGTACTGTAGGAAGTTTTGCAATAACTCTGCGGTTACTACCCCTCCCCCTCCTACTAAGCCCTTGCGAGAGAAAACTAAGTCGGAATGGGACGACCCTTGTTATTGTGGTCCGGGACGAAACCCAATGAGAGGTTACATTGATTGCAATTCATCAGTGTTTTTGGCCACTATGAAGTTTGCTAAGTTGAAGCCTGGTCTGAGGGATTATTAATAACACATATAAAAGGAACAGAAAATGTGATGGCTGACTGTCTGTCAGGTGTTGACAACTTCAAATTCGCTGTATTAGCCAAATAGCTGATAAAGATGTATATTTGTGTGTATCAAATAATGTATTCAGGTTTGTAATTTTTACCCCGGTAAAAATCCTTAAAGGTGGGAAGTGTGACGAGAATACACATAGATTAAGATGTTAGCTGTCCTGTGCTGGCACCTGTGGGATCAGCAGTTGGTCTGCCACCTGTCTCCGGGAGAAAGAGAGATAAGGAAAACAATGGAGCAGCATTTGGAGATGTTAGTGAAGGGACAGGAGAGTTTAACGGAAGGAGAGCTGTCAAGATCGGCTCCCCCTTTGAACCCTGAACTGTTTGAAGTGATGGACAGGCGATACCCCAGCAGGGGGATAAAAAGGGACAGGTTCGCTAAGGCAGGACACACGACACCCCGAGGTAGCGAGACCCTGGAAGCGGTGCATCTCCCACAAGTCGGTGGGAAGTTTTGGACGGCTGGTCGTGGGATCAAGCCATAGACGCACAGGGTAGAAAGGCACGATCGGCGGGAACCTGGTGTGTGTCCACCCTTACCTGGGTGCCAGGTTCACCGCAGAGAAACGATCGTATCTGGAAACGGAGGGGTCACGGTCGGTGAGCTCAGATGACATCACAAAGGGCTCGCCCGAAAGCTGATTGCGAAGAATATCAAAGGTCTGTGTGGAAGCCGTTTGAATATTCATTTTGCTCTCTCTCTCCTTCCCCCCACTGTCCATCTCCCATGGTAGCGATTACTGCGAACTGAACTGAACTAAATTGAACTGAACTTTGCGTCACTTTGAAACTGGTCATTTACCCCTAGACAACGATAGAACTTGATTGATCCTGTTATCTTAATTCTGTGTACATGTGTGTTTATCATTGCTGAACTGTTGCATTTATTATCCTTTTGATTAGAGTACTGTGTTGCTTGTTTCTTTAATAAAACTTTCTTAATTCTAGTAATCCAGACCTCAACTGAGTGATCCATTTCTGCTGGTTTGGCAACCCAGTTACGGGGTACGTAACACTCTGCAATGCAAATATAAATAAATAGCAATAAATAATGAGTATGAAATAACATGAATTGAAAAAGCATGAAATAACAAGACAAAGAGTCCTTAAAGTGAGGCCATCAGTTGTGGGAACACCAGAAATAGAATGAGTGTAGTTATCTCCTTTTGTTAAAGAGACTGATGGTTGAGGGGTAATAATTGTTCTTGAACTTGGTGGTGCGAGTCCTGAGGCTCTTGTACCCTCTACCTGATGGCAGCAGCAAAAAAAGATGATGGATGCTGCTCTTGTACGGCAGTTCAAGTCAGTGACAGCTGTGGCATTCTCACTTAGACTCGACAATGAATCCCTGAATACAGTCCAGTTCGCTGACTCAGAGGAATCCTGTAAGTGCTCATGTCCATACCTTTTTTGGTCCTCACTAATGGTGTGCAGTCATCAGTCTCTGCCCATACTCAGGGAGTACAGTCAGGTGGTCAGATTTTCCAAAGTGTGGGTGTGGTGTGGGACAGCACGGTAAATGCTCTTGATGGTGGTGTAACATTGGTCCAGTGTGCAGGCTCCTCTGGTTCCAAAAGTGATATGCCGGTAATAATTCATCAAAGTTGCTGGTGAACGCAGCAGGCCAAGCAGCATCTATAGGAAGAGGCGCAGTCGACATTTCAGGCCGAGACCCTTCGTCAGGAAGAAGGGTCTCGGCCTGAAACGTCGACTGCGCCTCTTCCTATAGATGCTGCTTGGCCTGCTGCGTTCACCAGCAACTTTGATGTATGTTGCTTGAATTTCCAGCATCTGCAGAATTCCTGTTGTTTGCCGGTAATAATTACTTAGTGACATTTTCAAGCTATCCTGGTTAAAATCCCCCAGAATGATGGGGAAGGCACTGTTTCATGCCTGCTTATTATATCACTCAGTTTGTCTAGAGCATTTTACTATCGCCTGCGGTGGGAATTACATCACTACCAAGCTGATGGCTGAAAACTCCCGTGGCAGATAATATTGACAACACTTGATCGTGAGATGTTCCAGGTCAGGTGAGCAGGACTGGAATAGCACTGCCACATTTGTACACCTCAAGGAGTTGATCATGAAGCATACTCTAACTCAGGGGTGGCCAACCTTTTACATTCCATGCGTCAATTTTTTCACACACGAGTTCAGATGTGCCATACAACTCTTGTACCCCCATTCAATTCTTGTAAAATATAATATAGACATATTTAGCATTTTACATGATATATTGGTTTAATATAAAAACAAGATAAACATTACTTACCTTAATGAAACTTTTAACAAATATATTTTGTCTTCTTTTGATTTCTTTCTTTTTCTTAATCACATATTCTTTCTGTAACTCAGACCCAAGCACTAGCTTCAGTTTTCTTTCTATTTCAGCCTGATGTTGTATTTTATAGTGTCTATTAAGATCATGTCTTCTATTATGCGAGAAAGTGTTTTCACAAACAATGCACAGTGGTTTTCCTGACAGACCTACTATAAATAAGAACTCATTTTCCCTCTGTTCATTGAATTCACACTTACTATCACTTTCTGCTTTTCTTTTCCACTGTGATGGATAACTGAATGTAAAAACAAGGCTTAATTTTTGAAAAAGTACAAAACTGCGAATGTTCACAAAGGACAAACAAAGCACAACTCTGTAGTCCATGAGTGCCAATTGTAAACTGACTGGCAAAAACCTGTGATGCACCGCTGGTGCAGACGCCTGGCGCCTCAGGATAAAACAAGTATCAAACGTGTATTGAACAGTTATGGAACGACTGCAGAACAAAAGTCCTTCTTTCCTAGTTTGACTCACTGAACATTTTTTAAAAATTCAAAACAGATTAATGTGAAAGAAGATAACATTCGCCAAAAGATGTGTACGAAATAATAAAATCGCTAAAAATAATTGCTAAGTTTTAGATTTATACTCAGTAAAACCCATTTCTAGCTCTAAGCTACTTGAACTCCTGTTATAAATTTTTTTTGTGCAAATCAGTTTTTGGTTAATACTTTTTGCATGAGTAGGCTTACTTTTTTATTATTATCACTGGGGTGCAATGTGCCACTTTTGGCGCTTGCGCCATAGATTGGCCATCCCTGCCGTAACTCCTCTGCCTTTGAAAGACTCAGCAGTCCTATTTTGGCAGTGAATTGTGAAGCTATCAAACTGTTATCGCTGCATCCAGAATGGTTGGAGACATCCAATTCTCCGTGAAATCCAAAAAAAAATGCAACAGCTTTTAATGTCCCTCTGGTACAGCAATCTTGCTCTGAGGTCTTCAGTTTTACTTACCAGAGACTGTATGTTTGCCAGCAGGATAGTTGACATTGGGAGCCGAAACCCATGCTTCCTTAAATAAACTTTCAAACCAGCATGGGATCCTGTCTTCTGTCTTAAAGGGGAACTGTGTCAGCGACCAGAGCCCATTCGTGTTTTGTCAATTTTCAGCAGCAATAGATACTTTAATCACCTTAAAACAATGTTAATTACTGTATGGTCCATAGATGTAGCAGTCTAAAATGGGAATATTTGATGATTAACATCAGAGCTGTTCACATGAGTCACCTCCTTGAGGGCACCCTGGAAGTAACCTGGAAGTGAAGCTTTGTTGTTGTCACCTATGTCACTTGGTTTCACTTTGTAAGAGTAAGGTGAAGGGAGAGGGCAGGGAACGGGAAGCAGCGGAGCGACATTCTGTAATGATCAATGAACCAACTGTTTGGAATCAAAAGACTTTGCCTGTTGACTCAGGGCTGGGTGTATCTGCACCCACACCACCCCTCCCTGCCCCTGGCACTCCTTCTCTTCCACCTGCCCAACGGCACTCCACCCTTACCATTCCCAACATCCTCAGCTCCGCTGGGTTTACAAACTTCCTCTCCGCTCCACGTTGACAAATACAATGCTGTGGAAACGTCTTAGAGTATCCAAGCTATATATATATATATGCCTAAGACTTTTGCACAGTACTGTAGATGAAGCTAGAGGACCTACATAAGTTCAGGGTAAGGGGAAAGAGATTTAGAAAGGATATGAGGGGCTTCATCTTCATCCAGAATGTGGTAAGTGTGTGGAATATAGTGGTTGAAGCTTAGATGAACACATGAATAGGATCAGAGATCCATGGACCAAGTACTGGGCCTTGATGTTAGTGGAGAAGGTGCCCACTGATTGGCATAGATGAGCTAGCCCAAATGGTCTGTTTCCTTGCCGTACGATTCTGTGAGGGAAGGGGTTCTTTCCTCGTAGAATCACATGTGTTGTGATTTTCCTGGCATGATGGATATGTACTTATCTCAGAGGAGATGCAGTATCTAGATCCAAATGTCAACCTACACCATTTTGCATCCACAAGTGCTGCTTGACCTGCTGAGTTCTTCAAGTGTCCTATTTTTCACTTGAGATTCCAGTATCTGCAGTCTTGTCGGTCTTTATTATGTTGGATCCAAGTCAGATAGGTTACCTTCAAGGAACATGAAAGGAGGCAACAAAAGCCATATTCTACACGTGACCCAATTATTCCATTGAATATTATAGGAGTGTTGTCCGCATGATACATTTGACTGGATGTCACTGCACACATCTGGGGTCCTGTGTACATTGGCATATAAGTCAGAGAGAAGATATAACAAAATTCAAGGCCTTATGCAACTCATTAAAAGTCCTTAAATAACAATTTTCTTTTTTGTTGAAATGAAATTGAATCACAAAGTACAGAGGAGACGGGCACTTGTGATGCAATTGCCAACCATTTTCTGCTAACAATCTGAATAAAGAACTGTTTAGTTCCTTGTGTGCAGATTTCAGAAATGAACAGTAAAACAAATCTGTATCTATGATGCTGCATTATGGAAGCCTCGGGCATCATATTATGTTGAAGCAGATAATGTCAAAGTAATATCACTCTGCTCCATGATGCTTGCTTTGGTAATCATGTTATCCTTGCTTGTGTGGAGACTGGCATTATAGAATTATATAGCTTTGCTCAGAATCTGATTTTGAGGATTAATAGCCCCAGTGTTCTTGATTTCACAGGCACTTTAAATTGTTACTGCTGACAGGTACCCTTATCTATTGAGAAATGAGTGTTCTATTATGATTTTCCATCCATTAAAATTAATTAAGCATAATGTCTTAATCTGCATTAAGTTGCTCATCTATAATTGTGTTCACTGACTTACATTAGCAATCACCAACATTTCCATCCTTTTGTTTAAATCCATTGCCCTGGTCCTCTCTTTTTTAAACTTCTTTATCTTGACTGTTCTCTGAAAATTCCTGTACACTCCCCAAATTTGTTTGCTCAGAAAATGTATGCCTTGCCTTCACCCATTCAGACTCTGAGAACTGGAGATTTTTGCCCCCCACAGTATTTCCACTTTGAAATGCTAATCAAAGTACCTTATTTTAATCCTTTACCCTAGAAAGCATCGAAGACTATTTTGGCTTGCAGAAAGCTTTTGTCTAATTATGTGTCTTCAGACATTTTTCCCATTTGGCTTGTTCATGGGATATGGGTATTGGTGGCAAGGACAATATTAATTATCCATTCCAAAGTTTTCTTGAACAGACTAACTTTCATCTTGTCAGAGGCACGTTAGGAGAATCAGTACTCTGACCAAGAAGAGATAAAACACATAATGATCCAGAGATGCTTTTATGGCCATCTAGTAGCTTCATGGTCACCATCACAGATTATTCCAGTTTTATCATTGATCTTGACATTGGTTAAAGCATAGAAGGGGAAATTTATCCTTTCATGCCTTATCTCTCTGCCAAAAGAACTCACCAAATTCATCCATCTTTCTCTATAGCCTTCCAGATGTTATTCCCCTTAAAATTTATCTAGATATTTTAATTTGTATCTGGATCAGTAGCACATATCTCTGGATTTTGAGATCAGTGACTTGACCATTATGTCACTTGGACCATTAGCTACATTCATCTATGATAGGGGAGTTATTCTACATTTTGTGGTCATCAGCAAAGGAAGAGCATTATCATTTACTGTATATGAAATGCCATCAACCTGAAACATTAACATTGCTTATTTGTCTCTTCACAAATACTGCCTGCTTTGATGACTACTGCTAGCATTATCTATTTTTATTTCAGATTTTGAGCATCTGCAGCATTTTGCTCCCTCTTACCATTCACTACCCTGACAGTTGTCTGTATCAGATTTAGAGCTTGTGAGCAGTAATAGGAAGTGAGAATCTCCTCTGTAAGGCAGGTTTTAAATGAAGAGGGATAAAACAGAAATTTTTGGTTCTAATGATGTACAGAAAGAGAAATAAAGAATTGGAAATGAAGGGGGAATTAAGGGAGGGATAGACATACTGAAGGAGCAAGAGAGACAGAGACATCTAGGAGATGCAAAGAAAAACCATTCAAAAGCATGAGTTTCACGAGTGCTGTCTGATTTTGATCGAGGTGGGCTGACTCTGTGGTCTGTAGTTAATGAACAACACAGCCCAAACTTAAACTAAGCTAAACTTTATGAACATTTCTAGACTGTTTCAGTGGCTTGACATTTTATATGTGCTGTTTTTCACTTATTTTTTTCTGTTTGTGCAACTTGTTTGTCTTTTTGTACATTGGGTGTTTAATGTTTTCTTTGAACGGGTACTAAGGTGTTTACTTGTTTTGTGGCTGTTAGTGAGAAGATGAATCTCAGGGTTGTATACTGCATATGTACTTTGATAATAAATGTACTTTGAATCTTCGAGTTTCACAACCATAGGATTAAATTTTCACTCTTAGAGTGACAATTCAGTGTTTATTATGAGTCAGCCTACCATCACAATAGCAGTCCAACCTTTCTGCCGTAGTTATTGGGTAAACCATGAGTAAGTATGCAACGTTTTGCCATGGCATTAACTTCAGTGGTGTCTCCATTGGGGAGGCACTGTAATGTAATCATACATGGAGAACCAGAGTAACTCTGTCTGTAAATTTTAGGTTTCTGTGCATAGCAGCAAATATGCAAATTTCAGAAGCTGCTATCACATTCTCTGTATCATGAAAATAATTTTAGTTGATACTGTAATTTCCCTTCAAACGGCATCTGGACCTCTATCTAAACTATGCTATGGTTGTTATGTGGTCTACTAATTTCCCAATGCATGAATTCCATCAGGATAGATCTGTAGAGTCTCGCAAAAGCAGAGGTGGAGGAGTGTGCCTCATGGTCAACTCCTCTTGGTGTACAAATATATCAGTGCTGTCCCAATTCTGCTTACCAGACCTGGAATTTCTAGCAGTTAAAGTGCTGTCCCTTTTACCTACCACGGGAGTTCTCTGGGGTCATTTTGGTAGCAGTTTACATTCCACTTCAGGCCAATGTCAAGCAAGCTTTAGATGATTTGATCAACCTGCACGAAACAGCGCACCCTAATGCCTTCACCAACGTTTTGGGAGATTTTAACCAGGCCAGTCTGAAAAAAATCACTAAGCAACTACCATCAACAGATCACTTGCAATACCAGAGGAAACAACACACTGGACTATTGCTACATGACCATCAAGAATACCTACCGTGCTATTCCACGCCCTCACTTCGGGAAGTCTGATCAGCTAGCTATACTTCTGCTCCCTGAGTGTAGGCAGAGACTGAAGACTGCAGCACCAGCAGTGAGGCCCAAGAAGGTATGGACAAGGGAAGCACAGGAATGCCTACAAGACTGCTTTGAATCGGTGGACTTGACTGTAATCAGGGATTCATCTTTGAACCTTGATGAGTATGCTGCAGTTGTTACCGACTTCATTAAAACCTGTGTGGATGTGTGTGTGCCTACAAGGACTTACTGTACATTCCCAAACCAAAAGCCGTAGATGAATCAGGAGGTACGTCGTCTGCTGAAGGCCAGATCTGTGGCATTCAAGCCTGCCAACCCAGGCCTGTACCAGAAAACCAGGTATGATTTGCGGAGGGGTATTTCAAGGGCGAAGAGACCATTTTGAACCAGTTTAGAGGTGACATCGAATGTACGGCAACTCTGGCAGGGTCTGCAAGACGTTACTTCCTACAAAGCGAAACCTAATAGCATGAATGACAGTGATGCTTCATGCCAGATGGACTGAGTGCCTTTTATGCCCACTTTGAAAGGGAGAATATAACTGCAGCTGTGAAGATCCCTGCTGCACCTGATGACCCTGTGATTTCTGTCTTGGAGGCCAATGTTAGGCTGTCTTTAAAGAAAGTGAACCCTTGCAAGGTGAAAGGTCCTGATGGAGTACCTGGTAAGGCTCTAAAAGCCTGTGCCAACCAACTAGCAGGCGTACCCAGGACATATTCAACCTCTCACTGCTATGTGTGGAAGTTCCCACTTGCTCAAAAAGGTAACAATTATACCATTGCCTAAGAAGAATAATGTGGGCTGCCTTAATGACTATCGCCTGGTAGCACTCACATCGACAGTGATGAAATGCTTTGAGAGGTTGGTCATGACTAGACTGAACTCCTGCCTCAGCAAGGACTTGGACCCATTGCAACTTGGCTATCACCACAATAGGTCAATGGCAGACGCAATCTCAATGGCTTGCTACATGGCTTTAGACCACCTGGACATCACAAACACCTATGTCAGGATGCTGTTCATCGACTATAACTCAGCATTTAATACCATCATACCCACAATCCTCGACTTCCTAACCAGAAGGCCACAATCTCTGCGGATTGGTAATAACATATCCTCCTTGCTGACGATCAACACTGGCGCACCTCAGGGGTGTGTGCTTAGCCCAATGCCCGACTCTCGATATACACATGACTGTGTGGCTAGGCATAGCTCAAATGCCATCTATAAACTTGCTGACAATACAACCATTGTTGGTAGAATCAGGTGGTGACGAGAGGGTGTACAGGAGTGAGATATACCGACTAGTGGAGTGGTGCTGCAGCAACAACCTGGCACTCAACATCGATAAGATGAAGGAGCTGACTGTGGACTTCAATTCTCATAGAGGGATCAGAAGTGGAGAGAGTGAGCAGTTTCAAGTTCCTGGGTGTTAAGATCTTTGAGGATCTAACTTGGTCCCAACATATTGATGTAGTTATAAAGAAGGCAAGACAGCGGCTATACTTTATTAGCCATAGTCACAGTCATACTTTATTGATCCCGGGGGAAATTAGGAGTTTGAAGAGATTTGGCATGTCAACAAATACACTCAAAAACTTCTATAGTTATACTGTGGAGAGCATTCTGACAGGCTGCATCACTGTCTGGTATGGAGGGGCCAAGACCAAAAGAAGCTGCAGAAGGTTGTAAATCTAGTCAGCTCCATCTTGGGTACAAGCCTGCAAAGTACCCAGGACATATTTAGGGAGTGGTGTCTCAGAAAGGCAGCGTCCATTATTAAGGACACCCAGCACCCAGGGCATGCCCTTTTCTCATTGTTACCATTAGCTAGGAGGTACAGAAGCCTGAAGGCACACACTCAGCGATTCAGGAACAGCTTCTTCCCCTCTTTCATCTGATTCCTAAATGGACATTGAATCTTTGGACACCACCTGACTTCTTTTAAAATTTACAGTATTTCTGTTTTTGCATGTTTTTTAAAAAAAAATCTATTCAATATACATATACTGTAATTGATTTACTTCTTTATTATTATTATTTTTATTTTTATTTTTTTTTCTCTCTGCTAGAGTATGTATTGCATTGAACTGGTGCTGTTAAGTTAACAAATTTCACGTCACATGCCGGTGATGGTAAATCTGATTCTGATTCTGATTCCAGCAGTTGAAGCTCCTTACTGGCATGCAGATGCAAGGTATCATTAATTCTTGGCATCTTGTTAGCACAATAACTGAGAAAAATACTTTTTCCATTTCTAATAATGGCAAAAGTGGACTGTAGAAACTTAAAAACAATTGTTAATTAAACAAAAATTAAATGTGAATTTATTAATTACTGTGCTTACAAAGAATGCTGCTTCTCGATCATCTTTTTAAACATTTCATCCAGGTGAAGTTGTTTCAGCTGGTTTTGATCTCTCCCTGTGTAATTTTTTCTTGCATCAAATAAAAATTCATTAGCTCTTGTTCCATCATGAAGTTATATTTCTGTAACCCTTCGACTAAATCACCCAGTAACTCAATTATCTTGTGAATAGTAGATCTTTCAGTTTCATCCATTTCACCATCATTGCTGCCATCTTCATCACTTGCAGTGTTTTTATCAGCATTCAGAACATGGTCTATAATTTCTGAGTCCATTAGGTCAGCGGTCCCCAACACCGGGCCGCGGACCGGTACCGGGCCGCAAAGCATGTGCTACTGGGCCGCGAGGAAACGATATGATTTGACGATAGGAGTCAGCTGCACCTTTCCTCATTCCCTGTCACGCCCACTGTTGAGCTTGAATGCACGCGAGGTCATTACGCACACGTCATCCGTGTCAGCGCGGGAAAGAGATCAACTCCTCGAGCTTGCAAATGACGGCGAACTGAAAAGTATGTTTGACATAACACCTCTGCTGGCATTCTGGATCAAAGTCAAGGCTGAATATCCTGAGATAGCCGCAAAAGCACTGAAAACGTTGCTTCCATTTCCAACATATCTCTGCAATGAATGCAACGAAAACTAAATTGCGGAATAGACTGGACATAAGGAACCCCCTTCGAGTATTGCTGTCTCCCATCACCCCTCAATGGTTCTGCCCTGTTGCAGGGAAACAAACCCAGGGCTCCCACTGATTCAGCAATAATGGTGTGTTGCAATGATTTTATATGTTCATACAGGGAAAATATGTGCTGTGTGTTTAATATCCAAATGTTACTTAAATGTTACGATGCTATTGACTTATAAGTGACTTATATAACCATATAACAATTACAGCACGGAACCAGGCGATCTCGGCCCTTCTAGTCCGTGCTGACGCTACTCTCACCTAGTCCCACTGTCCTGCACTCAGCCCATAACCCTCCATTCCTTTCCTGTCCATTTACCTATCCCTACTGGAAGTTCGTTCAATGCTTACTTCAAGCTCCCCTGTCCTCCCCTGATGATTGATTTATCACTATATTCATGCGAGGAAAATAGGCGCTGTGTGTTTAATATTAAATTCGTTAGATAAACCCTTTTAGGAACGAAATTGAGTGTATTAGCCACTTAACACCGATATTCCGGTCGTGATTAACCTCCCCCCGAACAGAATCGCCAAAAATGATTTGTAGAAAAAAATCGGCACGTACACGCATGCACACTGGTGCCCGCGTAAGTCTTCATGGTCATGGTAGTTTTTCTGTGGGTAAACACAACGTTTTTGACTGCTACTCTTGTCCGTTGGCAACCCTACACCCCCCGGGTCGGCCGGTCCGCAGTGCAAAGAAAGGTTGGCGACCCCTGCGTTAGGTGATGCACAACAGGTGTTTCGTCATCAACAATGTTCCACTTACGTAGATTTTCTTCATTAAGACTACTTGCTATTATCTTTGAAAGCAAATCATGAACAACTCCTTTCTCCATTGGTACATGACATCATGTAAAATCATTGTCAAGATTTTCTTCAGGCGCATTATCAAACATCAGGGCACTAGCTAGGGCTACATTTATGAAAAATAAGCACAAATAAGCACAAAATATTGGGACTACCACCAAGTGCAATGTAAATAATAAAAAGAGCGTGCTTTTGTCAAAATGAGTCTTTCCACAGGTGGTGCTGCGTGTGCTACACAGAGTGCCATCTGGTGGCCACCCTGTAAACTACATCTCATAATTTCATCCGAATTAAAAGAGGTGCTGAATCATCAGTTTCTGGAAAATTGGTGGTCAACCTGTACTACTAATAAAGTGATTTATGACCTGTAATTGTAAGAATGGAGTCGCACAAACTGTTTAAATGTAAAAACCTATTGGCAATTACCTAGATTAATTCTCTGATTTTCTTATGTGAATTTTGTCTTCCTTTTGTCATCTGTATTTCACAAATAATTTGAATTTGTAACCACAGGCATCTTCTTATATGTCTCTGTTTAGTGAATTTGTTGGTCATGATAACCACCAAATATTTCTTCAAACTAAACTCTCGATGCTCTTAGACCTCTAGTTTTTACTTTGATAAACATCCCTTTAAATGTGCCTTTTCATCCATGAGTTAATCCTTTTAAATGTGCTTTCTAAACATGTTTTCCTCTTAAAAACATTTTGATGGGAGGTAATAATGCAAATCTGAGGCTAATATTCTCTGCATGTCATGGGCAAGTAGGAATTATCCCAAATGGGAAATCCAGCAATTCAGACTTCTAAACAACATTCAAATACAACAGTCTTCTTCTGAAATTCCTGGTTAGTTGTGTAAAACTGGCCTAACACATAACTATGCTGTTTATCTTCCGGTTAAGATGGCGCTACCAAACGCATGCGACTGCTCACTGGTAGTTCAAAAGGCAAGAAATTTGACTGAAAAAATCACTAAAAACTCTTTTTGTGAGGTAAATTGTGCTAAATTATCACTGTAAACAGTGTGGGGGGGGAGGGGTGGCGAGTAATGGTGAGTCGAGTTCAGGGAATGAGCTGAGATGGCCTGTTGCAGAATCGAAGTAGACGGTGTGAGTCATTTGGAGAGGAGAAGATGGGGCAGTGGAGTTCTGATGCCCGTACAACCGGCCTGGGTGCAAGGTTGGATCACTCCGGGGGTCGAGGTGATTTGAAGAGCTTGAGATCGGCTTCAGGCTTGATGGCGAAATCTGGGCCCGGAGCGATTTGCTGGGCAGTATGACCTAGGCCCCGGGTCCTTCTCAGTAGCTGAGTCCTAGTTCAAAGATTCAAAGGTTCAAAGGTCCAATTTAGTGTCAGAGAAACGTATACAATATATATCCTGAAATGCTTTTTCTTCGCAAACATCCATGAAAACAGAGGAGTGCCCCAAAGAGTGAACGCCAGTTAAACGTAAGAACCCCAATGTCCCCCCTAGCTCCCCTCCCACCCACACGTAAGCCGCAGCAAGCAATGATCCCCCCCCCCACTCAATAGCAAAAAAAAAGCATCAGGACCCACCACCGAGCACTCAAGCGTGAGCAAAGCAATAGCAAAGACACAGTCTTGCAGTTACCCCAAAGATTTCACCCAGCATTCGATATACCACAGGTTCCCACTCTCCCTAATAAGGGAGAAGGAGGTGTCTCCATTTTCTCCCCAGCGAGCGGGGAGACATAACAAACAACTCGCTGGTTTACGATGTTAAAAGTCCAATTACGTCGCTTTTTCCGGGCTCTGTTCCCAAAGGTCTCAAAGATCCCGGGTTTTTGGGCACACAGCAGAAGATTTTCCAACTACCCCAACGACACACAGGTCTCCTGCCATGACACCGACCCTCGATCCGCCCGTCTCCAGAACCCTGAGATCTTAGGCTTCCAAATTCGAGCCGACTCTCAGACCAAACACTTGACGTGCCGAAAAACAGCCAGTCCTGAAACCCCGAGAATGGGTCTCATTCCTGCAAATGGGTGGACGTCAGGAACAGGAAGGGAGCAGTTACTCTATTGGGGGTATTCTATAGGCCCCCTGGTAGCAGCAGAGATACAGAGGAGCAGATTGGGAGGCAGAGTTTGGAAAGGTGCAAAAATAACAGGGTTGTTATCATGGGTGACTTTAACTTCCCTAATATTGATTGGCACCTGATTAGTTCCAAGGGTTTAGATGGGGCAGAGTTTGTTAAGTGTTTCCAGGACGGATTCCTGTCACAGTATGTGGACAGGCCGACTAGGGGGGATGCCATACTAGATCTAGAACTAGGTAATGAACCGGGTCAGGTCACAGATCCCTCAGTGGGTGAGCATCTGGGGGACAGTGACCACCGCTCCCTGGCCTTTAGCATTATCGTGAAAAAGGATAGAATCAGAGAGAACAGGAACATTTTTAATTGGGGAAGGGCAAATTATGAGGCTATAAGGCTGGAACTTGTGGGTGTGAATTGGGATGATGTTTTTGCAGGGAAATGTACTATGGACATGTGGTCCATGTTTAGAGATCTCTTGCAGGATGTTAGGGATAAATTTGTCCCTGTGAGGAAGATAAAAAATGGTAGGGTGAAGGAACCATGGGTGACAAGTGAGGTGGAAAATCTAGTTAGGTGGAAGAAGGCAGCATACATGAGGTTTAGGAAGCAAGGATCAGCTGGGTCTATTGAGGAATATAGGGAAGCAAGAAAGGAGCTTAAGAAGGAGCTGAGAAGAGCAAGAAGGGGGCATGAGAAGGCCTTGGCGAGTAGGGTAAAGGAAAACCCCAAGGCATTCTTCAATTATGTGAAGAAACAAAGGATGACAGGAGTGAAGGTAGGATCAATTAGAGATAAAGGTGGGAAGATGTGCCTGGAGGCTGTGGAAGTGAGCGAGGTCCTCAATGAGTACTTCTCTTTGGTATTGACCAATGAGAGGGAACTTGATGATGGTGAGGACAATATGAGTGAGGTTGATGTTCTGGAGCATGTTGATATTAAGGGAGAGGAGGTGTTGGAGTTGTCAAGATACATTAGGACGGATAAGTCCCCGGGGCCTGATGGAATATTCCCCAGGCTGCTCCACGAGGCGAGGGAAGAGATTGCTGAGCCTCTGGCTAGGATCTTTATGTCCTCGTTGTCCACGGGAATGGTACTGGAGGATTGGAGGGAGGCAAATGTTGTCCCCTTGTTCAAAAAAGGTAGTAGGGATAGTCTGGGTAATTATAGACCAGTGAGCCTTACGTCTGTGGTGGGAAAGCTGTTGGAAAAAATTCTTAGAGATAGGATTCTGGGCATTTAGAGAATCATGGTCTGATCAGGGACAGTCAGCATGGCTTTGTGAAGGGCAGATCGTGTCTAACAAGCCTGATAGAGTTCTTTGAGGAGGTGACCAGGCATATAGATGAGGGTAGCGCAGTGGATGTGATCTATATGGATTTTAGTAAGGCATTTGACAAGGTTCCACACGGTAGGCTCATTCAGAAAATCAGAAGGCATGGGATCCAGGGAAGTTTGGTCAGGTGGATTCAGAATTGGCTTGCCTGCAGAAGGCAGAGGGTCGTAGTGGAGGGAGTACATTCAGATTGGAGGATTGTGACTAGTGGTGTCCCACAAGGATCTGTTCTGGGACCTCTACTTTTTGTGATTTTTATTAACAACCTGGATGTGGGGGTAGAAGGGTGGGTTGGCAAGTTTGCAGACGATACAAAGGTTGGTGGTGTTGTAGATAGTGTAGAGGGTTGTCAAAGATTGCAGAGAGACATTGATAGGATGCAGAAGTGGGCTGAGAAGTGACAGATGGAGTTCAACCCGGAGAAGTGTGAGGTGGTACACTTTGGAAGGACAAACTCCAAGGCAGAGTACAAAGTAAATGGCAGGATACTTGGTAGTGTGGAGGAGCAGAGGGATCTGGGGGTACATGTCCACAGATCCCTGAAAGTTGCCTCACAGGTGGATAGGGTAGTTAAGAAAGCTTATGGGGTGTTAGCTTTCATAAGTCGAGGGATAGAGTTTAAGAGTCGCGATGTAATGATGCAGCTCTATAAAACTCTGGTTAGGCCACACTTGGAGTACTGTGTCCAGTTCTGGTCGCCTCACTATAGGAAGGATGTGGAAGCATTGGAAAGGGTACAGAGGAGATTTACCAGGATGCTGCCTGGTTTAGAGAGTATGCATTATGATCAGAGATTAAGGGAGCAAGGGCTTTACTCTTTGGAGAGAAGGAGGTTGAGAGGAGACATAATAGAGGTGTACAAGATAATAAGAGGAATAGATAGAGTGGATAGCCAGCGCCTCTTCCTCAGGGCACCATTGCTCAATACAAGAGGACATGGCTTTAAGGTAAGGGGTGGGAAGTTCAAAGGGGATATTAGAGGAAGGTTTTTTACTCAGAGAGTGGTTGGTGAGTGGAATGCACTGCCTGAGTCAGTGGTGGAGGCAGATACACTAATGAAGTTTAAGAGACTACTAGACAGGTATATGGAGGAATTTAAGGTGGGAGGTTATAAGGGAGGCAGGGTTTGAGGGTCAGCACAACATTGTGGGCCGAAGGGCCTGTACTGTGCTGTACTATTCTATGTTCTATGTTCAAAGAACAGAAGTCAGCGTGTAACTCCAGGGCAGGGCCTTCAAAAGAACCCTGAAAGAGAAAAATAGAGATATTAAAGATGGAAATAGAGCTGTTTCCGAAGATGCAAGCAAAGGACTCGCTGTTCAGCACCATCTTGACTTCGCTCCGCCTCTCCGTCTCAGCCCTTGGTTTGTGCGAGGTACAATTGCTGTTTAGACAATTTAAACGCCGGCTCAGATTGGAGGCGAGAGCCAATTTTGCTTGCTCTTTGTGATGTTCACCCCTCTCTCCAGGGCTCCAGAGCCTTTTGCTTTACGGTTGTTTGGTCAGTTTAAATGCTGGTCCAGATAGACAGAAAAGACAGGCTGTTGGGATCCAAGGGGAGAGCTGAATTTTCTCACTCTCTGTGACGGTCACTCCTCTCTCCATGGCGCTGAGGCTATGAAAACTGCCCCGGCTGCTGTGCTTCTCGTCCACTAATATGATGAACTGATAGCTAGGCTTTGGGCCTGTTTCGGGTTGCTCTGGGGTTTGGATCTGAGGACTCAATTTGGTTCGGAATGTTGTTCGCTTCAATCATTTGCATTATTTGTGTGTTTTTTCTTTTGCGCATTGGGTGTTGGTCTTTTATTTTTTTCTTTCTCAATATTTTTATTGATTTTTTTAAATAAAGAGAGCATAGTATAAAGGAGGTTTGTGCAGTGCATAACAAATGTATCAAATGTACAATTCACATCTATGAAAGAGATGCACCCATAGTACAATAATGCTTTGGTTGCCTCCCTGCCCCGACCCACCCCTCCCTATCCCCATCTCCAAGCCATCATTGAATTAGCAAAAAGGGTTAAACAGAACCTTTGTTCCCACAGAGCTGCATTGGTACAGAGAAGGTGTATTTTCCTAAAACATAGACTGTTGTATATTTACAAGTCTGAGTCCGTAGAATTTTACCAGGAAATGTTGGAGGTCAGGGATTTATGTGCAGAGGAAAGGGAAAAAGGATGGACCTTTAGTTTGACTGGGAATTCTGAAAATATTCACGAAAGGGTCCCCACACCTTTTGGAACTTTATGTCTGAGTTAGGAATTGAATAATGGATCTTCTCAAGGTGTAGACTGGACATGATGTCCCTGAGCCACTGAGCGTGGGTGGGCGGGGCAGCATCCACCCACCTGAGCAAGACTGCACGCCTGGCCAAAAGAGAGGCAAAAGACAGTGTGCGACGTTTGGTCGGGCTTAGGTGCGTGTTCCCCTCTCCGGAGGTGCCGAAAAGAGCAATCAAAGGGTTAGGTTCCAAATTATAATTAAGTATTTGGGATAGAGTTTGGAAAACATCTTTCCAATATTTTTCCAAGCTAGGGCATGTCCAGTACATGTGAATAAGGGAAGCTTTGCCCCTTTTGCATTTGTCACAGCAGGGATTAACATCTGGGTAAATGCGAGATAATTTAGATTTAGACAAATAGGCCCTGTGTACGACCTTGAACTGTAATAGGCAGTGGCGGGTACATAAGGAGGTTGAGTTAACTAACTTGAGAACTGAATCCCATACATCGTCTGACAGTGAGAAATTTAAATCTTGCTCCCAGGCAGTTTTAATTTTGTCAGCGGCTGGGGGGGTGGTGGGGGGTGGGCTCGCCTCAGGACTGCTAGCTTGTTGCAAATAGTAGATATTAGACCTTCGCGCAATGGAATCATGCAGAGAAACATATCAATGACGTTTGTGTCGGGTGCCTCAGGGAAGTCTGATATCAAAGGGCTGATAAAATGTCTAATTTGCAAATTTCTGAAGAAATGAGTGTTGGGTAGGTTACACTTTGCAGACAGTTGTTCAAACGATGCAAAACAGTTTTCTATAAAAAGATCTTTAAAGCGCCTGATGCCCTTTCTGTACCAATCTTGAAATGTTGGATCATGTATAGAAGGCTGGAAGAGATGATTTTATAGAATAGGACTTGAAAGAGAGAAGCCATGGAGACCACTATGCTTTCTAAACTGAACCCATACTCTCAGGGTGTGCCTGATAACAGGATTAACAATTGGTTTAGGCGTAAGAAAAGGGAGTGCGGATCCAAGAAGTGTGGAGATGGAGAAATTCCTAATAGGGTTCAGCTCCATTGCCACCCATATTGGGCAGTCAGATTGGTTGTAAAAATGAGACCAAAAGATGAGACAGCATATGTTAGCTGTATTTTTTTTCTTTAATTGGGTTCTTTCGGGTTTCTTGCTTTGTAAGCAGACAAATCTCAAGGTTGTATAATTTATACATTCTTTGACTTTAAAGGTACTTTGAAATCTGTGAACTACAACTGAATCATTCACAGCAGGTGAGAACGTTCACTTTGGCTGCTTGCCTCTACAATGCCCTTAACTCTGTCAGGGAAGTTTATATGGTGCCTCATGGGCCTGTTTACCTGAGGTCCTTCACAATCTTCGGGAGAACAGAGTCCCGAGTGCATATTGAAACAAAGGATAAATATTATCACCTTGTTTGTTTTAATCTCTTATTTAATTGTTGTTGATGTCAATGTGGGCAGACACGGCTACTGTAATGATTTACAGCTCCGGTGACTGGGGTTCAAGTCCCACCTCTGTAAGGAGTTTCTACGTTCTCTCTGTGACCGCGTGAGCTTCCTCCGGCTGCTCTGGGTGCCTCCCACGTTCCAGATGTACAGGTTAGCATTAGTAAGTTGTGGGCTAGGGTGGCGCCGGAAACATGGTAACACTTGCGGGCTGCCCCCAGTACATCCTCAGACTGTGTTTGTTGTTGCCCAAACGGTACCTTTCATTGCATGTTTCAATGTTTTGATGTATTGTAGTTGCGCGCAAACGCGCTACTAAAGAAACACACGGAGGCGGAGAGAACTGAACTCAGAATGCCTTTACTGATTCAAAATCGCACGCTTAAATCTCCCCTCCCATGGGCCCCTGCGACCCGCGGGGCAGACGTAATGTCAGACTGTCCCCGGAAGGTCTGCCTCGAGCGGGTATTTCCAGATGTGCTACCGCGTGTCTGCCCACGGCTCCCGATGGCGGTTCGAGTCCCGCGTGTGCAGACCGCCATAGTATATTTGACAAATAAAGTTAATCTTCAATCTTTATTTTCTTCTAATGCTCTGGAAGTTGTTTGCACCTCTCTAAGAGTGCAACTTTCTTAGATCTTTTTTTTAATTGGGCTGATATTCTTTAATTGGGAATCCTTATATTGGGTGTTTAAAGGAGTAGCACTGAACCAAGTCAATGTGACTGCATTTTCCTTCTGTATAAATATTTCTATATAAAGGTTGAACCAAGATTTTTATTTAAACTGCATCATCAACATTTCTGGCTGTTCTAAAGGCATGAACACGCTGGCAGTTGTTTTATTAAGATTTATCAAAAGAAGATAGTCTGAATATTCAGCAATCAAAATCCTCTTTTACATATTTATTTTACAAAAAGATTTTTAAAAATTTCTTGACATGACCAACCTAGCTAAATTAGAATTTATGATGTAGTCAAAAGCAAACATCAAAAAACTCAGTTTTAGTCTCTCTGGGTTTTCTGTGTTTGTTGATTGTTATCCCTGTTCAGTAATGCAGAAGTATCACAGAGTCAGACTCTTAACCTCACTTTGTCTTAATTTCAATCCTTTCTGTCTTCCATTGCGAGCTAACCAATAGTGAGTTGTGTGAATTTATTGTGGATATGTCCCGATCTTTTTATTTTGCAGTTGACTGGGTGGGTAATGGGAGCAGCTGCAGAGGAAAATGTTTTGTTGTAATGCACCAAAGCGTCTTTCTGCTGCATATATTTTTATCATCTTGAGAATAAATAGAATTGTTTGGACCAAGGGATGCAGCTTCAGATTAGAGCAGGTTATATTTCTTCACAACATGGAAATAATTAACGACTCAAACAACAACAGGTAACATTAGTCCCCAACATCCTACCACTACATTCACCCACATAACTCACCAGAAAATAAATTCACATGCACTTAAAAAGAAATATATTATGTTCTAGTAGAATTACAATTTAATCAGGTAATTAAATAAACTCTATGCATACATTATTGCTATATTGTTTTCAATGTGTCGTGTGAAAAAATGAGCTGATGTGTCTTCTTCTTCATGTGCCTTGCGCGTTACACGCTTGGGCAATCATGGCTCTCCACATCGAACGATCCCTCGCAGCGTCAATGATATCTCGCACACTTAGATCTGTTAGTTCTTTCACAGTGTCCATATATTTTCTTCTTTGCCGTTGTCTACTGCGTTTCCCAGGCATATGGCCTTGGAATGTAAGACATTCTATTTCTCCCTTTCTGATGACATGGCCCAGGAATTTAAGTTTCCTCTCATTTAATGTTCTCATTAAAGATCTTTTTGTATAGGCACGTTGGCGTACTGTCTCATTAGTTACCCTATCTCTATATGATATTTTCAGCGTTCTTCTAAGAAACCACATTTCTGTTGCTTCTAAGTTTCTTTGGAGTTCTGGTGTTATAGTCCATGTTTCGGAAGCACACAGCAAGATTGACCAGATATAACATTTTAGTAGCCTAAGCCTTGTCATAGAAATGTGTCTGTTGGTAAAAATGGGTTTCATTTTTTGGAAGTTGGTTTTGGCAATGGCAATTCTTCTTTTTTCTTTCTTTTCTTCTAGCAAGCTGATGTGTAAAGATTCTTTTTTCAAGAGCAACATCAAGAGAATTTATTGAAGTGTAATTGAACGGTATGAAGACAAACATTGATTTGAAATACTGAGATGAAATATGTAAATAACACTGATCCATTATCCTTTTTCAAGCTTTGATTATCAATTTTATTTTCTTATAATACCAGCTTAATAATGATCTTAGCAGTTTTTGTGAGTACACTTTTATTAAATATTTGTCCTCACAAGTCAATTATTTTACTGTTACTATTAATAGAATGAAAGTAGAAATTACAGATTTATATTCTCCCAGAGTACAATATAGAGATGCAGTTCCACAGTATAAATCAACTGCTATATTGCAGAGGGATTCAATTCCACTGGTGAGGTGAAGGGAACTTAATTAGTCTAACGTACCTCATGGAAAGTAAGTCACATGCACAATTAAACTAATGGTTAATTATCTTGCAATATTTAGGATTTCACTGCCCTCAACCGCCTCACCTACCACCCCACCAACCTCTGTGTTCAGCCCATAATTCTCCATAACTTCTGCCATCTCCAACGGGATTGCTCTGCCTAACACATTTTTCCCTCCTCCCCCCCTCAACTTACAGCTTTCCGCATGGATCGCTCCCTCCGTTGTCCATTCGTCCCTCCCCACCAATCTCCCTCCTGGCACTTATCCTTGCAAGCGGAACAAGTGCTACACCTGCCCCTAAACCTCCTCCCTCCACCACTCAAGGCCCCAAGCAGTCCTTCCAGGTGAAACTTGTAGCATAAAAGAAGACTTTTCATTCCTTTTTTGTCGCCTTGTTTGAAAAGCAATGGTGCTTAGCATAAAGTTCCTAAATTTTGTCTATGCTTTTTCCTAATTTTCAAGTGCTTTCCCAAAGTCATTGTAAAATTATCCATGGATTCGCCTTCCAACACCTTCTCAGCTAGAATTCCTCAGTTTTGGGAAACTTTATGGATCAACATATTTATTCATATCTCCCTCCTAGTCTCCCAACAATGTCTATTTCTAAATCAATGTCCTCTCAGTTTTTAAATTTGTTTTTTTGTTTAGTTCATAATGCAAAATCAAAAGATGCTGAAAATAAAAAAAACCTACAAACACTGGTAATTAGGTAATTTTATAGAGATATAATTGGTAATGTTTCAAGACAATGAACTTCTATTACAACAGAAAAAAGATTGTCACCCTGAAATCCTGTTTCATTCTCCATAGATGGTCCCTAACTTATCAAGTTTATCCAGCATTTTCTGTTTTTGATTCTACAGATAAACCAAGAAATATACATTTCATTTTAACTTCTATGTCAACTTTGAGTATATTAAGAGTAAAAATTAGCTATCTCAGTTTTTTAAAGCATCTAATGTTTTTAAGCAGAAGCGCTATTTTGGAGTGAGAATTAATTGAAGCATTCATAAAGAATTCTAAATCCATGTAAGCTTATTGAGCTATGGATACCAGGACAGAGATTGTAAATGATGTGTGTGCAAATCCAAATTTAGTGGATTAAGTCAATGTTTTTGCTTTAAGAGATACATATTTCCTGAAATTCAACTACAGGTGCTTAACCACAGAAATAAATAAGTATGCTGATTTTAATTTGTGTTATATTATTTCACCATAATTTTCAGACAGTGACTGTGGGCAGTTTTATCTTCACTGCAAGATTCAATGTGGGTTGTATCAAAGAAAGAAAAGACCCCTGTCAAATTCTTTTCTTGATTATGAATACTATAAAAATAAAAACCAAAATAATCTGTTGAGAAAGGCCTTATATTCCTTTACTCCAATCAAATTATGTCTGAGAAGACACATACATGTATTTGTGCCAAGGTCTGAATAGGTTGTAGCTTGTGTGGTGACTTGTCCTCATTCATGGCTAATTTGTAAAAGTTGGCTATTGTGAATTTTTTTCGTAAACACTACCTCGCAAAAGACAACAAACTGTGCAAATACAAAAAGAAAGAAATAATAATAACAAATAAGCAATAACTATTGAGAACATGAGAGGAAGAGTCCTTGAAAGTGAGTCGATAGGTTGCATGAACATTTCACTGATGTGGCAAGTGAAGTTACCCCCTCTGGTTCAAGAGCCTGATAGTTGAGGAGTAATAACTGTTCCAGAAGCTGGTGGTGTGAGTCCTGATGCTCCTATACTTTTTTCCTAATGGCAGCAGCGAGAAGAGAGCTTGGCCTTGGTGATGGGGAGATGGGGGTCCCTGATGATAGATGCTGCTTTCAGGCGACAGTGCTTCATGTGGATACACTCGGTGGTGGGGAGGGCTTTACCTGTGATGGACAGAGCTGTATCCATTACTTTTTGTAGGATTTTCCATTCAAGGGCATCGGGGTTTCCATACCAGCCTGTGGTGCAGCCAGTCTCTCATTTGCACAGCTGATTTACCTACTTTTGTACCATAGAAATTACTCCATTGATCAAACTATGCAGTAGTCAATTTGCACAGAGCAAATTTTGATCAGCATTCTTTTCATGACCAGAGCATTAGTTTTTCTATTTATTAGCCAGGTAGTTTATGATAATTCCTGTTAAACCCTGAACTAATGTCATGAAACTGCAACACAGTGTGACTGATGTCTCCTATGCTAAAGAATGCCAGATAAATTTGATAATCATCATGAATGGGGCCATGAAAACACTTTGAGACGATTGTGGTTTTGTGGGGAATTACACCTCCTGAAGTTTAACCCGACTTTAAAAACAAATCTCCAGGTTAACCAGAAATGGCTCCACATTGAACAAGAGACAAAAGTCTCTGTAAATGTGAAGACAGGCAGGGGAAATGTGTAAAGCAAAGTATAGCTGAATGCTGAAAATATGATATCTCAATTTAAAAAATTGGAAATACCCAGCAAGTCAGACAGTATTCACGGAGAGATTGTTGCTGCAATACTCTTACAGTTCTTGTGATGCAGGTGCATTCCTCAGAAGGGTACTGCCTGTGTGTTTATTCTCCCTATAACCCTGTGCTTTCCTGAGACACTTTACTTTCTTCCCACATCCCAAAGGCATCCTAGGTTTTCCGATGAACCATCGGGCTTTGTTTTGAGAGGATTCAAACATGAAAGCAAGGATGGAATGCTGAGACTTTATGAGGCATTGGTCAGATTGCACTTGCAGTATTGTGAGCAGTTTTGGGTCCATTATCGAAGAAAGGATGTGCTGGTATTGGAGAGGTTCCAGAGGAGGTTCATGAGAAAGATCTCAGAAATGATAGGGTTAATGTATGAGGAGAACTTGATGGCTCTTGTCCTGTACTTGCTGTAGTTTAGAAGAATGAGTGACGATCTCATTGATACCTATTGTGCATTGAAAGATCTAGATAGAGTGGACATTGACAGGGTGTTTCCAATACCGGGGGAGTCTAGAACCAGAGGACATAGCCACAGAATACAAGGAAATCCCTTTAGAAGGATGAGGAGGAGGAATTCTTTAGCTAGAGGGCAGTGAATCTATGGAAATCATTGCCACAGATGTCTGGGGAGGCCCAGTCAGTAGGTATATTTAAAATAGAGGTTGGTAGGCTCTTGATTAGTAAGGATGCCAAGGTTATGGGGAGAATGCAGGGGAATGGGGTTGAGAGGGATAATAAATCAGCCATGGTGAAATGATGGAGCAGATGTGATGGGCCGAATGGCCTAATTGTGCTCCTATATAATATTGTTTTATGGCTTTTAGGTAACTGTAAATGACTGTGAGTGCAATGGTTGGTAGAGAAGTGAAGTTGGGTGTTAATGTGTGAGGGAACAGGTAGCAGGGCATGGGACTGATGGGACTGCACTGCCAGCAAGCACGGATTCGATGGGCTTAATAGCATAACTTGGAGAGGTTTTGAGAATGCCCATGATACTACACTAATGCGAGTCCTTTCTTCTCTCTGTTAAGTTTCTGCCAAGTACTCTGTAAATGTTTCTTTCCTGCTTCCTTGTAACCTTGGTTTGATACAAGCTGGAAACATGCTGCTAGAGACAGAGCACATCAGTCATCAGGAATTAGACATACCACTGAGAGTCCGTCTGATAGTAATTTGACTTTAAACAGCAGCTGTGAAATAGAGCTTGGAATAGTGAACCGCCCAATAGCAATAAATAGCTGCATTTTATACCTGAATGTTCCTCCAGGACAAGGATTCAAAGGACAGCAGCAGAATTAGGCTTACCTCCACAGGATTCCCTATAAAACCAGCTTTCATCCTCTCTACTAAATAGTTTTCACTGGTCACTGCAGTCTATACTCTGACCGTTGGCCCTCGGTCTTTCTGATTTGGCATGATCACTGTCAGCAGATCTGAATAATCCTGATTTGGTCTGGAAGCAAGTCTGACCCAATGAGTAAAGTGAGTGACCTGAGCTGGTAAAAAAAATAGGCTTGTGAATCTGAGTTAACTTTCTCTTCTTTATTTGCCTTTTTCAATCTGTATGCCCGAGATCCAATTTAAACCAGCAGTCTGGGGTGACTTTTTCTATAGTTTTACAATTTAAAATATCTTAGTTTATGTCTAATTAAAATTACTGGACCTCTTATTCTTTATGTTTCAATTTAGATTACACATGTGCTTTGATTTCATGTATGTTTTTATGGGATAAAATTTAAACAATTTCATTAAGGTTGTCTGGGGAGAAGTATGGAATTTAACACTTAACCATGCTGAAAATATCAGGGTAAGCAATCTGGTTAAGAACTTGCAGGAATTTTGAACCCACTGTAATTCACTGTGAAGTGTTTTGGAATATTCCATTCTTTTTCCTTATAAATCAATAAATTTATATCACATTTGAGGTGTCTCCTTACTTTGAAAAGAGAAACTTTATTGACTGACACTGTCTATCTCATAAAAGCATACAAAATAATTGCTGAGATATTGTAGACTTTGGAGAAAAATTCTCCGCTGAAAAAAAAACATGTTTGTTCACCACTGAAAATATTGGTACTTTGTGGTCACCGGATATATTAACATTCAAGTGTTCAGATTGTAAATTATTTGAAACTATATAAATTCTTCATATTGTTTTAATTAATCCAAAAGGCTACAGGATGTACCGGTTGCATTATATTCTATGATGACTGCAGTCCAATGAGTTAACCAATGAGAAAAGCTGCAGATTTGGAACAGTATAAATAAAAACTTCTCTGAGCAATAAATAGGTTGTGTGGCATTGCTCCCAGATCACGATTGGACTTCTTCTGGAGCCTGGCCATTTCAGCGGATAATTTTTCTGCACGTTTTCATCGATGAAAATGCTTCAAGGAAAGTTAGGATGTGATAAATGTTTAAATCATTCATGTGGTGAACTGGTACAGAAAAAGGATCTAGTGCCTTCCCAGCGTATATGACGAATAAGCTCTTCTCGGCTTTCCAGCCGGGTACAGGTATTGATTTTAACCGACATTTTGATGACAAACTCCGCCATCTGGGCACGTCTGGGACTATACCACTGGACTAGGCAGCATCCCTGATGAAGATGGCAGACTTTGTCATCAAAATGTTAGTTAAAATTGATAACAATACCCAGCAGGAAGCCTGAGAAGAGTTTATTCATGGTACAGAAAATATAGTTAATATCATCATCATCATCATCATTATGTGCCACATCGTATGATGTGGGTGATCATGGTCTATTACCATGATTGTTCTAGGTAAATTTTTCTACGGAAGTGGTCTGCCATTGCCTTCTTCTGGACAGTGTCTTTACAAGAGGGGTAAACCCAGCCATTATCACAGAGAGTGTCTGCCTGGCGTCAGTGGTTGCATAACCAGGACTTGTGATGTGCATCGGCTGCTCACACAACCATCCACCACCCGCTCCCATGGCTTCATGTGACCTCGACTGGGGGGCTAAACAGATACTGCACCTTGCCCATGGGTGACCTGCAGGCTAGCGGAGGAAAGGAGCACCTTACACCTCCTTTGGTGGAGATGTATCTCAACCCTGCCGCCCATATAGTTAATATCAATGAGTCACAAAAATGCATTTTTGCCAGTTGGCGTTCTGAATCAGATTTGCTAATCACATGTACTTCGAAACATACAGTGAAGTGCGTCAATGGCGTTAACAACCAGCGCACCCGAGGATGTGCTTGGGGCAGCTCACAAGTGTTTCTACACCTTGTGGTGCCGATGTATTGTAAACATGTTCTCTGCTTTATCCCTGTAAACATTTATACTGTTGTTTTCTGCTTTATCTGTTTACTGGTAAGTTAACTCTAAAATATAGGAACTTTTTCAGATTTGCCTTGGTTTTCAAACTTTGGGGATGGGGTGGCACAAGGCCCTCAAATTTACTTCAGCTTGTGATCAGTCAAAGAAACATTTGAATTCTCCATCCTATAAAGATATACCAAGTAAGCTGTTTTCTATAGTGATAGACTTGTTTTCCTTGCAGTAGCTGGAACCGGAATGTTTTGTAATACAACATGGTGACAGGCCCTTCTGGAACAATGAAACCATACCATTCAATTGCACCCACGTGACCTGCTAACCCAGCCGTCTTTGGAATTTGGGAGGGAACTGGAGCGTCCGGAGGAAATCCATGTGGTTATGGGAAGAACATACAAACTCCTTATAGTCAGGGACAGAATTGAATCCAGGTCACGGCACTGTAATAGCGTAACTCGAACCAGTATGCTGCCATGCTGCCAATTACAGTGAATCTATAATTGTAGGCTTTCTTCTCCCCTGAGAGATCTAGAAAAACCTTTCAAGGTCGAGCTTTCAATATGGTAGCAGTTTTTTTTACAGTAATCTGCTGGAAGCAACATACAAATGTCACAGAACACAGAGAATACAATTTGCTCTGAATCTGATTTTATACCTGTATATATTACATAAGTAGAGCTTCAACATTTATTAACATTTTTTTGAAAAGCAGTTTGAATTGGCATTTGTTCCCATTTGCTCCCAGCAACAACCTGGCATGCAATGTCAATAAGATGAAAGAGCTGATTGTGGACTTCAGGAAGGGTAAGATGAAGGAACACATACCAATCCTCAGAGAGGAATCAGAAGTAGAGAGAGAGAGAGCAGCTTCAAGTTCCTGGGTGTCAAGATCTCTGAGGATCTAACCTGGTCCCAACATATCGATGCGGTTATAAGGAAGGCAAGACAGTGGATGTACTTCATTTGGAGTTTGAAGAGATTTGGCATGTCAACAAATACACTCAAAAACCTCTGTAGTTGTACTATGGAGAGCATTCAGACAGGCTGCATCATTGTCTGGTATGGAGGGACCACGGCACAGGACCAAAAGAAGCTGCAGAAGGTTGTAAATCTAGTCAGCTCCATCTTGGGTACCAGCCTACAAAGTACCCAGGACATCTTTAGGTGTCTCAGAAAGGCAGCGTCCATTATTAAGGACCTCCAGCACCCAGGGCATGCCCTTTTCTCACTGTAACCAGTACAGAAACCTGAAGGCAAACACTCAGCAATTCAGGAACAGCTTCTTCCCCTCTGCCATCCGATTCCTAAATGGACATTGAAAGTTTGGACACTACCTCACCTTTTTGTTAATATACAGTATTTCTGTTTTTGCACGTTTAGGAAAAATCTATTCAATATACATAATTGATTTACTTGTTTATTGATAATTATTATTTTTATTTTATTTATTATTATTTTTTCTCTCTGCTAGATTATGTATTTCATTGAACTGCTGCTGCAAAGTTAACAAATTTCACATCACAGTGATAATAAACCTGGTTCTGATTTTGATTGACTAAAATGCCACCATTTGGATTGAGTCTGAATAGTGTTTTTTTCAGATCTTATCAAAATTAAACAACTTAATTTAGAAAAAGCTGCTCCGTGTTGGCATTAACATTTCATATTATCATCAGGTGGTTTGACTTGAGTTTGCTTCACAGTTTGCCTTCAGGCTGTGAACTGTGCTGTTGACAGTGCAGAGGTATTTACATAATGATTCTTTCACAAATTTACTGCTTACAATCTAGAGGAGACCTTCCCTCCATCATTTATTTATTTTTCTTGCTGCCAAACTGAATCGAAGCAAACTAGTTTGGATTTGTTTTTAGGGGTTGTCAACAAATTGCTTTTCTTTCATTAGTATGGTTGGTACTTTCCACTGCACAACATTAGTAACCAGTTGCAAAGGTTTTGCTGATGTATTAGTAACACAGCAACTTTACAGAACCCCAACTAGATTAGATTTAGATTAGATTATGAGGACACTCAGTCCTCGTTTATTGTCATTTAGTAATGCATGCATTTAAAAATGGTACAATGTTCCTCCAGTATGATATTACAGAAACACAGGACAGACCAAGACTAAAACAGACAAAAACCACGTAATTATAATATATAGTTACAACAGTGCACAGCAATACCGTAATTTGATAAGAGCAGACCATGGGCACGGTAAAAAAAAGTCTCAAAGTCCTGATAGCCCCAACATCTCACGCAGACAGTAGAAGGGATAAACTCCCCCTGCCATGAGCCTCCAGCGCCGCAAACTTGCCGATGCAGCATCCTGGAAGCACCCGACCACCGTCCGACTCTGAGTCCGTCCGAAAACCTCGGGCCTCTGACCAGCCGTCCGACACCCAGCACCGAGCACCATCTCTGCCGAGCGCTTCAGCCCTGCCCCGGCCACCGAGCAACAAGCAAAGCCGAGGACTCGGGGCCTTCCCCTCCGGAGATTTCGGATCACACAGTAGCGGCAGCAGCGAAACAGGCATTTCAGAAGTTTCAGCAGATGTTCGCCCAAGCTCTCATGTCTGTCTCCATCAAATCAGAATTGTGCACGGCATCCTACTTGACAAATAACAGATATTCATCACTGGAGTGACCGCACGCGCTGCGTCGCACCGCCATCTTCTCCTCCTTCCTCCTTTATTTAACTTTCAAATTTGTGATCTGAAGCTGTAACTTTTTAATCTGTTCTTTTAAAGAAGTGATGAGGCTCTAATTTAAATTCAGGATTTAGGTACGTCTAATTTAGATGCAAATGGCTTGCTTCCGACAACTGATTGGACTACCAGGCTATTTAAGAAGGTAATCAAAACAAGAGAGACCAAAAGTAGCTTCAGAAAGTTGTAAAACTAGTCAGCTCCTACTTGGGTGGTAGCCTCCGTAGTATCCAAGACACCTTCATGAAGCGGTGCCTCAGAAAGGTGGCGTCCATTATTAAGGACCCCCATCACCCAGGGCATGCCCTCTTCTCATTGGTACTGTCAGAAAGGAGGTACAGGAGCCTGAAGGCACACACTCAGCAATTCAGGAACAGCTTCTTCCCCTCTGCCATCCAATTCCTAAATGGACATTGAACCCATGAACACTACCCCACTTTTCAAAACATATACATTACCCCTGTTTTTGCACTATTTTAATCTATCTGATATACATTTATACACTTGCTGTAAGTGATTTGTACTTTCTATACTATCACGTATTGCATTGTACTGCCACTGCCAAGTTAACAAATTTCATGACACATGCCGGTGATAATAAACCTGATTCTGATTCTGAGGTAACACACAGCTTTGGGAATGCCATCAAATCTAAGCCACACCACATGAGGTCATCGGGCTTCCTTCCCTAAAACGTAGGATTTTACACGATGGTACAGCTAATACAGCCACTATCTCAAGGCGTCAGAGACACAGGTTCAATGCTCGGTTGCTGTCTATGTGGAGTTTGTGTGTTCGTCCCCTGAATGCAAAACTTTCCTCTGTAACTTACTCCAGTTTCTTACCGTATTTCAGAAGCATGTGAGTTGATAGGGCGGCCACTGAATATTACCCTTTATGGGTAAGTGAGTGGTGGAATTGTGGAGCGGTTGATGGGAAAGTGAAGAGGATGATTTAAAAAAGGAAGCTAATGTGAGATCAGTGTAAATGTGTGGCTAATGGTTGGTGCTGACTCAGCGTGCTAAAGGCCTTTGTCTGCTGTATCTTTCTATGACTATGACTGGCATTCAGAAGAATGAGGGGTGACCTAATTGAAACCTATCAAGCGATGAAAAGCCTTGATAGAGTAGATGTGGAGAGGATGTTCCTAATGGTGGAGTGTCTTAGACCAGAGGACAAGGCCTCAGAGTGGAGGGGCGTCCTTTTAGAATGGAGATGAGTAGCAATTTACTTAGCCAGAGAGTAGTGAATCTGTGGAATTCATGAAATTCATTGACACAGGCAGCTGTGGAGGCCAAGTCTTTCTGTATTTTTAAAGATTGATAGCTTCTTGACTGTTCAGGTGATATGGGGAGGGAGTGGGGGTAAGGCAGGAGATTGGGGCTAAGAGGATAAATGGATCAGCCTTGATGAAATGGTGGAGCAGATTTGATCGGCCAAAGGGCCTAATTCTGTTGCTATATCTTACGATCTTATGGTTTTATGGCCTTCTGGACTCGAAAATGACCCAGAATTTCATGACTTGATTAGGTTCATAGGATCAATTTGGGGACAGAGAGGGGAGTTAGAAGCAGAGTGATGGTGACCCCCTAGATATATGAATTGGCGAGACTGGAGTTCGAGGCCTAGTGTTCAGGTCCCGTCATTAGTAAGTCTGGAATTCAAGGCCTAAAATTTGTGTTGGGTCCTCATCCAGAGTCCTCTTTCGCCATTATCGGCAAGTCCTGGATGGATACCAAAGATCAAAGCATGGAGGTCGATCTGAGGCGTTGTGTACTTAATATTTGAGTAATATTCTAAGTATATTGTTTGATTACTTACTTTTTGTTGTTTGTATAATTCATTATGGTTTTATGTAAAAATACATGAATTGCATGTGTCGTGATGCTTCCACATGAAACACTTGCACCTCGCTTAAAGTAACAACAAATTAGACTCTCATTTTGGACTCTCCTATTTTGCTTTTAATTAATTTAATGTTTTGAGTTTACAAAACATAACAAGAAATCCAGATCAAAGCCCAAAGATTGATCAAAAATACCGAAGTGGAGGGATGAATGGGGCAACACACATCAAAGTTGCTGGTGAACGCAGCAGGCCAGGCAGCATCTCTAGGAAGAAGTACAGTCGACGTTTCAGGCCGAGACCCTTCGTCAGGACTATGGGGCTTATTTTGCTGTTGTTACTTTCTCACTTGGTGTGCTCTGTTTTGTTGTGTTCTGTGTTCTGTCAAGCATAGAGGGAACGCTATGTTAGCACTGGATTGTGTGGTGGCACTTGTGGGCTGTGCATAGCACATGCTTGCGTGTATTGGTTATTAAAGCCAGCCGTGCATTTCACTGTGTTTCAATGTACATGGGATAGATAGGCCTGAATCTGAATTTGAAGCCCCTGAAGTTGCGCAAGTGTTGCTGAATGGGACCATCAGGCTTTCATCCCGAAAGCTGTCCTTTCTTGACACACCTCTGCTAAGTGTGAGGCAGTTGTGTACCTGACCACACCTCTGTTAAGTGTGAGGCAATTGTGTACCTGAACATCGAGTGCTGGCTGAAGGATCAAATGATCAAAAGCTGGGCCAAGGATTCACCGTTGGTTACTTGAGAATGAAGAAGTCGCACAAACTCCCTGGATACAAGTCAATGACCAAAAGAATTTCCATTTGTTTGCGGCAAGCTGCATGTGCTGGGGTTTGAGGATGTTGCTGATAGTGTTGATGTCCATAATCATGTGGGGGCCAAAGGCGTTCGGAGAGCCTGCACTGTTTGCAAGAGGAGATAATGTCCTCACTCCTTGAACAGGAATCATCGGTAATATGCTTAAAAGAGTGGTATCCTGAAAACTGGAAATATGGGCCAAAGTAGCTGCCATTATTTGAAAAGACCTGTAGTTGAAATTTAGATGGCATTGAACCTAAGGTAGGGCAATCCAAACATGGGTTAATAGCCTGCAGGATGTGACAGCTTTCTTTCACCACTACTAAAAAATCCAAAGCTTCATACATTAAAGAGTAGCCTGCTAAGTCAAGAGATTTTCTTTGCCTTTTGCTTTAAGCCCCTCCGGCAAACATAAAAAAAAATTGAGTTTATTGTCATTTGTACAGTTGCAATGAAAATCTTACTTACAGCAGCGTCACCGGCACATAGTATCATAAAAGCAGCATGCATAATAAAAATAAAAATTAAACATTAATTATACAGAGCCTTTACAAGAAGAAACATAATTAGAACAAATCATAAACACAAGATTCTGCAGATGCTGTAGTTCTTGGAATAACACAGACAAACAGCTTTAGGAACTCAGCAGGTCAGGCAACGTCTATCAAGGGGAATAAACAGTTGACATTTTGGGCTGAGACCACTCACCAGCAATGGGAAGCAAGGGGCCAATTAGAACAAAAAAAGTTCATTTTAGTAGAAAATGATCAAAGTAGTTCCTCTGTTGATAACTAGTAGGAATTAATAGCAACACACATCAAAGTTGCTGGTGAACGCAGCAGGCCAGGTAGCATCTCTAGGAAGAGGTACAGTCGATGTTTCGGGCCGAGACCCTTCGTCAGGACTAACTGAAGGAAGAGCTAGTAAAAGATTTGAAAGTGGGAGGGGGAGGGGGAGATCCAAAATGATAGGAGAAGACAGGAGGGGGAGGGATGGTGCCAAGAGCTGGACAGTTGATTGGCAAAAGGGATATGAGAGGATCATGGGACAGGAAGCCCAGGGAGAAGGAAAAGGGGGAGGGGGGGAAACCCAGAGGATGGGCAAGGGGTATAGTCACAGGGACAGAGGGAGAGAAAGAAGAGAGAGAAAAAGAATGTGTGTATATAAATAATTAACGGATGGGGTACGAGGGGGAGGTGGGGCATTAGCAGAAGTTTGAGAAGTCAATGTTCATGCCATCAAGTTGGAGGCTACCCAGACGGAATATAAGGTGTTGTTCTCCAACCTGAGTGTGGCTTCAGCTTATATATACACACATTCTTTCTCTCTCTCTCTCCTTTTTCTCCCTCTGTCCCTCTGACTATACCCCTTGCCCATCCTCTGGGTTTTTCCCCCCCTCCCCCTTTTCCTTCTCCCTGGGCCTCCTGTCCCATGATCCTCTCATATCCCTTTTGCCAATCACCTGTCCAGCTCTTGGCTCCATCCCTCCCCCTCCTGTCTTCTCCTATCATTTTGGATCTCCCCCTCCCCCTTCCACTTTCAAATCTCTTACTAACTCTTCCTTCAGTTAGTCCTGACGAAGGGTCTTGGCCCGAAACGTCGACTGTACCTGTTCCTAGAGATGCTGCCTGGCCTGCTGCGTTCACCAGCAACTTTGATGTGTGTTGCTTGAATTTCCAGCATCTGCAGAATTCCTCGTGTTTGAGTAGGAATTAATACCTAGTTTTATTGTTCTGTCGTAGCAGTGGTGGTGTTCTAATTTGTTCTATATTTTATTGAAATACATAACTTGTAGTTTGTCTTATCTGTACCTTTTTAACTATTTCCATGGCTAACGGGGGCAGCCACTTAACTGGACGAAAATGTGCCGGTACTGATGTGTCCCAATGAACCAGAATCCACTGTACTTCAGAGCCAAGAGCCCTAATAGTTGAAGTTAAATGATACTAGCTTGTCTTGCTTGGGGTATGTTCAAGGGGCTGTCGAGGCCACTGCTGCTTCACTTCTCATGTGACGTAGACATTTATACTTTTCTTGTGAATGCTGCTTGTATGATGCTATGTGTCTGTGATGCTGCTGCAAATACGTTTCTCATTGTAACTGTGCAAATGACAATCAATTCAATTTTTTTTCATGTTTGCCAGAGGCCTTAAAAGAAACAAAGCAAACCTCCTGATTTAGGAGGCTACTGTTTAATGTATGGAGCTTTGGATTTTTTAGTGTTTGAACACTTTATCACTTGCCTTGAGGTAGCATAACTCTGAATCTAGACTGATGGAATTTGACAGCACTCTCTATTAGAGTGACTTCATCCAAAATTACTCAAATGGTTTCAAAACTCCTTTGGACATCCTGGTGCTTAAATAAATGCACTTCTTTCTCTGTTAATTTAACTGAATTATTTAAATAACGGCATATTATGAAGCATTTATATAATTTGTGTAGAAATTAGCTAATAACCTTTGGAATATTTACATTGTAAATATTGCTAACAATTACATGTAAGATTCAGAATAATATAGCACAGAAATAGACTCTTCAGCCCAGCTCTCCTGTGCCTACTCATCCAGGCTTGTCCCACTTGCTTGTGTTTCATTTTTTGAAGTTTTACATACAGTGCACAGGAACATATTTGAATTTACTGGAATGGAAAAACCATATCTTAAGATTCGGGGTGAGAAATATCAATACCCTCTTCATTATTTTGGGTTCAGTTACTTGGCAGCTACGATACTGTGCATTGTAAGACTTACTTGCCTGTAATTTCCTTGTTTGTCTCTACTGCCCTTCAACAGAAAAACAAAATTCACTGTTTTCCAGTCCTCCGGGATCTCATCTGTGGCTACATAAAATGTCAGCTTCCTTAAATATGCTTCCTTTTTTCTCTTTTTGACTAAATTTGCAACTTCTCTTGCCATCCAAAGTTCCAGAACTCTGTCTTTCTTCCTCACTGGAACATATTGGTCCTGTATTCTGACTAGCTGGACTTTAAACAACTCCCACATATCAGATATGGATTTACCCAATAAAGCCGCTTGCACTCTGCTCTCCACTGCCCTTGTCTATTGTGGCTGTAAATAGCTTTTCTGCAATTTTGCATTCCCCCCCCCCCCCCCGCAAGGTCCAGTCTTATCCTTATCCATAAGGATCTGAAATTATCTGTAAATGTTATCTTGTTCAGTAATCCTCCTGTGATTTTAGTTTCTATATTGAAGACATTATAGAAATGAAAGTTGAATAAGTGGTTCAGCTGCTGACTTGGGACTTGCCTGCTAAATTGGGCTACATCGATTCCTCTGTTGCCAAATGTGATCCCCACATGGGAAATATACACTAAGTAACAAGAAACACCTCATTATTAAATATTGGCTGTTGAATAGAAGCTGAGTTTCTTCAAGAGTTCTTTGCTGTGTATATAATATTTCTTCAGGTGGGATTTTGAATTTAAGGGGTGTTCAATGGGCACTTCAGCATAAACTTGAAGAGGAAAAGGTGCCCAATGAGACTAAGAGGCATGGGCTGGAGAGGGGAATGAGCTCTGGCTTTGGGAACTTATTCTCCAAGAATCTTTCCAAAATATCTGCCCAATATCTACCTGGCCCAGGAGCAAAACGTCTTGGAACCAAGATCCTACAAGGAGGTGGCCACTGAGGTTTGCTGCTGAGACTCTTCCTGTGGTAGAGAAGGTGACGGTGTTCCTGGGTGGTGCAGAGGCTCGGTACCCGTAGAGTATTGATTGAAATTTCAAGTGGAGTAGACGTAGTGTAGGGGATAAAATGTAGCTTCTCACATATGACACAAAATGAGGCCATTCGGTCCACTGAGGTGATGACAGCTGTCAGAGCAGTCTCATTAATCCCATTCCCCCATGTATTTCCCAATAACCAATTTTCACTCGTGAGCTCATTTAATTCCCTTTAATTTCCCATCACTCACTTACACTGGTGGAATTCACAGTGGCCAGTTAATTTTACAGCCAGCAAGTCTTTGAGGCGTGAGAGGTAACTGGAGGAGCTAGAGAAAACTCACATGGTTACAGAAAAATCATTGAAACTTAATACAAGCACTGCAGGAGGTCAGGATCAGTACTGAGTTTCTGATTCTATAAGGTGTGATGTTACTAACCTTGCCCTCGAATGTGAGAACAATAAGTTTTCTTCCAGCATTGGTGTACCATTCAGCAATCGAGGGTGCGCTGTGATTTCTTGTGTATATTAGTTTGATTCAACTTTACCAAAGGTATGCAATAACTTGCAACTATGGTTGTGGGAACTTCAGGTTGCATTCCATTCCAATGGCTGTAACCAGCACAGCTACCTTAATCTCCCAAATACACCCAATGAGTATGCTAAATAGTGCAATTCCATGCTGCGATTAGTACACTAGAGCACACAGATGAAGTTTAGCTGTAATTTGCAGTAGAACTAATGGTGAAGGATACTTGTGTGTCATTATTCCAGTGGGATTCTACTTCCTCATTCTGCTTTTGTTCTGCCAAAGCAAGCCTAAGCCAGTAGACAGCCATCAATACAGTTAGTAATAGGCTTTTCTCTACCCTCCAAAATGACCGCAGTCATGAGCCTATGCTTGAAACCAATAGAGATCCCAATATGAAAAATGGGGCTGGTGTTCTGCCACAGCAGTAAACCTTCAGTTGCAATCCATCCTAGATATTAAGTGACTTTTTGACAGAGGTAAAAATTTTATTGTGTGGATGCAACGAGTCTCATTGAAAGAGATTTAACTTTTAGTCAGTCTTTTTCCTTTATTTTTATGACCCGCTTTGTTTCTAAAAGGTAGCTCCGTATAGTGTGCTTTCCATTAAAACAAACCATTAACTAATGTCACTGCTATCTGGGCTTTGCAAAAAGAAAAGAAAGCGTTATGACTTGATACAGCTGCAGTCAGGGGACGTATTGAATTTACGTGGAAAATACTGAATATTAGATGGCCTTAATTAACCCATGGAAAAAACCAACTCACACTAGTGAAAATGTATTTGTATTCCTGTAGGTAGACAAAAAAATTATGCCCATTGTTTGCTAATAGTAATCTTGCAAGTCAGTGTTTAAATTGATCTGATGAAAAATCAGAACAAACTTAACTAACTGCATGTAGATCATTCAATTGGTCGTTCATGAATCAGCTTTAACATGGGCCTTAACATCAATAATCTGCTATAAATTACAATCAGACTGGTTTAAGCATGGTTAAAAATAGCTTCTGCCAGAAAATTAATAGGAATAGTGCCAAAGAAAAGTGCTGAGATTGGATATGTACAGGACAAAAATGGATTGTGCCTGAAGGGAAATCAAACCGAGCCAACTTGACGGTCCAATAAAAGAAAAAGATTCAAACCATATTGAAGAAAAAGATTGAAAGAGCATTTTTAAAACAATCAGCACTCCAAAGGATTCGCCCATATGAAAATATTAGACGTATTGTCACTGAATGACATGTTTGCTACTCATACCATAAATAACCTAATTTTACACATGGCTGTGTAGACTCCCCTCTACTCAGCAAAATACCTCACTCATTCTTCAGATAGACTACTGATCATGGCTCCGTTCTAGTCAACAGCCACACATCAAAGTGGACCAAAATACATAACCAGAACAATCCAAAGTCTCATCAAGCAAGACATATTGGAACAAAGTAAGTGTTGTAGCAACTGAGAATACACATTTCTTTCAAATCAAGGCTACAGCGAAATTGTGCTATTCACTGTGACAACATTTTGTGGGATATTGGAGGACAAATTTATTCCAAAATGGGATTTAGGTCATTTGCTGTTTAGAAAAGTTAGTGCAATCAGAATGTAAATATTACACGGCAGAATTGAGGTGTAATTTGAAGCAGAATGTTAATGTGTTATTTTAAGTAGCAAAGCAGTTTATGTGTTTGAAATAGGGAAACACTACCCTGTTTCTACTTGACAGTGCAGTACGTTTTGTGGAAATTTCAGTCCATTTAGACTATTGCACCTCAGATGAACCTGAATGTTCTGTTGTTCTTGTGCTATAACTATAATGATATGGTGAGTTATATAGTAAGTATACTTTATTCATTCACAGGATGTGACTAATGCTGGCAAAACCAGAATTTATTATACTTTTATAATTGTCCCTGAATGGAGTCACAGTCCATGCTATTTCAGGTTTTGTTGTGAGTCTAAAGGGAAGACTTTTTCTCTAAAGAATATTAGAAAACAGATAACATTTTTCAACACTCTAGAAATTTACTGGTCTTCATCACAGATAATTTTTCTAATCCAGATTTAAATGATTATCTGCAATTCCCATCTGCTGAGGTCAGGTATAAAATCATACCTCAATATGCTAGGTCCAGTTCACAATGTGGACGTCACTGACAAGATCAGCATTTATTGCACTTACCCAGCCAACAATGGAATTTAGTAGAAATTACTCCAAAAAATTACGATTCTACCACATTTCTGGGTCTAGAGTTACATAATAGAGAGTAAACAGAGTGAAAATGACTGATTTTATTCCCTGAGGGACATTCGTAAACCAGACAAAACTTAATGACACAAACACGAGGAAATCTGCAGATGCTGGAATTTCAAGCAACACTCATCAAAGTTGCTGGTGAACACAGCAGGCCAGGCAGCATCTCTTGGAAGAGGTACAGTCGACGTTTCGGGCTGAGACCCTTCATCAGGACTAACTGAAAGAAGAGCTAGTAAGAAATTTGAAAGTGGGAGGGGGAGGGGAAGATCCGAAATGATAGGAGAAGACAGGAGGGGGAGGAATGGAGCCAAGAGCTGGGCGGGTGATTGGCAAAAGGGATATGATTGGATCATGGGGCAGGAGGCCTAGGGACAAAGAAAGGGAGAGGGGGGAAAAACCAGAGGATGGTTTTACCAGGAATGGTTAGGGGTATAGTGAGGGGGACAGAGGGAGAAAAAGGAGAGAGGGAAAAAGAATGTGTGTATATAAATAAATAACGGATGGGGTACGAGGGTGAGGTTGGGCATTAGCGAAAGTTTGAGAAGTCAATGTTCATGCCATCAGGTTGGAAGCTACCCAGTTGGAATATGAGGTGTTGTTCCTCCAACCTGAGTGTGGCTTCATCTTTACAGTAGAGGAGGCCGTGGATAGACATATTAGAATGGGAATGGGACGTAGAATTAAAATGTGTGGCCACTGGGAGATCCTGCTTTCTCTGGCGGACAGAGCGTAGGTGTTCAGCAAAACGATCTCCCAGTCTGCGTCGGGTCTCGCCAATATATAGAAGTCCACATCGTGAGCACCGGATGCAGTATATCACCCCAGCCAACCCACAGGTGAAGTGTCGCTTCACCTGAAAGGACTGTCTGGGGCCCTGAATGGTAGTGAGGGAGGAAGTGTAAGGGCATGTGTAGCACTTGTTCCGCTTACAAGGATAAGTGCCAGGAAGGAAATTGGTGGAGAGGGATGTGGGGGGGGAGGTACGAATCGACCAGGGAGTTGCACAGGGAGTGATCCCTGTGGAAAGCAGAGAGACGGGGGGAGGGAAAGATGTGCTTAGTGGTGGGATCCCGTTGGAGGCGGCGGAAGTTACGGAAAATTATATGTTGGACCCAGAGGCTGGTGGAGTGGTAGGTAAGGACAAAGGAACCCTATTCCTAGTGGGCTGGCGGGAGGATGGAGTGAGAGCAGATGTGTGTGAAATGGGGGAGATGCATTTGAGAGCAGAGTTGACGGTGGAGGAAGGGAAGCCCTTTTACTTAACTTAAAACTGAATGTCAATTAGGTAGATTCATGGTAATTAATAATAATAATGCATTTTCAATCCAAAATTATTTAATTATATGTATTCAATGTCCTCTCCTGGAGTAGTGGGTTTCCAACTCATGTCTCTAGATCAAATATTGAAACGTCCCGCTGCTAATCCCCGAACAAAACCATGCTTTTTCAGGTTTCTTTCTGTGCAGGTGCTGCTTGATCCACTGAGGATCCAGGGCACTTTCTGTCTTCTACAACAGGCTTGTCACAGTCATGTGCATAAACAGACATACACAAAAAAGTGGCTTTGCATCAGTCAGAGCTTACATTTGCCAATTGAAGTGCTTAGGATGTCATCACAAACTTTTTTTTGTAATTTATTTTTTATTGAATTTCATCATCAAACAAACATTTCCATAGGATGTATTTCAGATACTGTACATATATATCATATAATCATATTTGTCACAAATCTCCACATAATATTTATCTGAAGTATACACGTATAAAAAGGAGAGGAAAGAAAGAACGATCGAAAGAAGAAAACTATGTACAGAGTAGGGAGTGATCTTTTTTACAACATATTCATTGACTTGTGATAATAAACTCAGGCATATGAGGCGTTATGTAGTTAAACCATTTTCCCCAGTATGAATAAAATTGTTGCACCTTATGATTAACAGATGCTGTTATCTTCTCCATTTTGTAAATGTCCATTGTAACTTCCATCCATACATTTAAAGTTGGGCTCTCCTGAGATAACCATTTCCTGGTAAGGGTCTTTTTACCAGCCACCAGCAGTACATTCATTAAATATTTATCTCTTTTCAACCATTCTTGAGGTATATACCCAAAATATATGGTCTTACTCTCTAAGGGTATTTCATATTTAAAGCTGTCTTGTCGGGCATTATGTATCCCACTCCAATAGTCTTTGATAATGGGGCATTCCCAGAAAACATGATAATGGTTTGCATTTTGATTTCCACAATTTCTCCAGCAAGCAGGGGAGTTACTATCATAATGTGATTTCTGAGAGGGTGTAATAAAATACCTTATCAAGTTTTTCCACCTGAACTCCCTCCATTTCTGTGAACTCGTACACTTCCATTGATACCTCCATATTATTGTCCAGTCTTTCTCAGATATTATTATCCCTCCTTCCATCTCCCATTTTGTTTTAATGTATGAAGTCGAATGTGTTTTAAGATTTGACAAACCCTTATAAACACTTGAAATTATTCTACTACCGTTGTCTTAATTATATGCTTTTCTAAATAGCTCTATCAGACATGTACTTGCCTTGGTTACATTTTTAACCGTCCTATTAACATACTGTCACATCTGTAAATACCGGTAAAAGTCTTGTTTTCCTCATAAGTGTTTCTCTTTGAGCATTTCAAAACTAAACAGTGTTCCTTCTTTCATTATATTGTTATTCCTTTAGCTGTCCAGTCCTTAAAGCTAGCATCCGGTTTACTTGGCGTAAAATCCGAGTCATATGCGCACCATTTAAGAACTGGGATGTCTCTCTCTAGTTTATATTCTTTTATAATAGTTTTCCATATTTTAAGAGTCCATTTCACCCACAGGTTGTCAATATTATTTATGTAACTTGTAGGTTGTTATCAGCCAGAATTGCCTGTATGGGGATGGAAAGTATCCTCTCCTCAATGTTTTTCCATTGAGCGCCATGTGATGGGTTGCACCAGCATATCACAGCTCTCAACTGTGCTGAAAAATAATAATCTCTAAGAGGAGGTAGGCCCCATCCCCAGTCTTCCTTGGCTAATTGCAAAGTTTTGAGACGAACTCTAGGCCTTTTACCTTGCCATATATATCTTGATAGTATCTTGTTCCATTAATTGAATTGATTTTGGTTAATCTCTATTGGTAGGGTCTGAAAGAGATATAGTAGTCTGGGCAGTATATTCATTTTAATAGATTCAATCCTTGAACTGAGACCAAGAAAAGTAATTAGGTTCCATCTTGTTATATTTTTCTTAATTTTTTATATATATAGGCTGATAATTGCATTCTGATAATTTTGCCAAATCTTTTGGCATAATGATGCCCAAATATTTGACGGACTCTGTTTGCCATGCCCAAGGATATCTACTTTCAATTTCTCTTGGTGGGCTATAGTTATATGGAAGTAGTTAGGTTTTATCTATGTTGATCTTGTATCCTGATAATTGGCCATATTGTTCAAAGGATTGCATCAATTTAGGTAAAGAGTATGTTGGTTGCCCTAGATAGATCAAAATGTCATCCGCGTAACAGACCAATTTATGCTCTGTCCCTTTAATAGTAATTCCCCTGATGTCTTTATTTTGTCTAATGTATTCAGCTAATGGTTCCAGTTATAATGCGAAGAGTAGCGGTGACCATGCACAATCCTGTCTCATGCCCCTTTCTAGGGTAAAACTATTAGATAAATATCCATTGATTTTAATCCTGGCAGTAGGATTGTCGTATAGTGCCTGTAATTGTGTCATGCAGACCAAATCTATGTAAAACTCTGTAAAGAAAATTCCAAATAACTGAAGCAAATGCCTTTTCAGCGTCCACGCTTATCACTATTGCTTCAATTTCATTTTTAAAAACATGATCCATAATGTGAAGTGTCCTTCGTATATTGCCTTGTGTTTGGCATTGTTTTATAAAACCTGTCTGATCATTATATATCAGCGTGGGTAGAAACTCTTCTAATTGTTTGGCCATGATGGAAGTAAATATTCTATAATCCACATTAAGCACAGATATTGGTCTAAATGACCCACATTCCATTTTATCCTTGCCTTCTTTCGGTATAGCTGAGATTATCGCCTTCTTCCAGCTGGAGGGCATTTGAGCCTTTCTTAGGGTTCAGTTCAGTGTCGGGAGTAAAATAGGAATTAACTCACTTCTAAACTCTTTATACCACTCTGCCATATATCCACCTGATCCTGGTGACTTGCTTAATTTAAACCTACTAATTGCAGTTTTTAGTTCAGCTCCAGTTATGTCAGCAGTCATCGTTCTATTTTGTTCTTTGCTTAAAGTGGGTAACTCTAAAGAATTCAGGAAGGTGTCAATTTGGGTTATGCTTCCCCCTGGAACTTTGGAATATAGATTTTTGTAAAACATTTCAAAGGCTTCTTGAATTTCACTTAGCTTATTTTTTTAAATCATTTTTGTTCTTGGATCCCTTATTCTATGAATTGTATTTTCTGCTATCTTTTTTTTCAGTTTCCACGTCAGTATTTTCATAGATTTACATCCACTTTCGTAGTGTCTCTGTTTCAAAAACATTGATTTTTTTCTAATTTTTTGTGTAGCCAAACTATTAATTTCATTCCTAATTTTTAAAATTTCCTCTCGTGTATCCTTTGCTAAACTCAATTTGTGTTTTTTTCTAGTTCCTTCAGCTTATTTTGTAATTCCTCTAGTGTTCTATTCCTTATTTTTTTCTTATTTGAAGATATCGCTATAATTTTCCCTCTTATGACAGCCTTCAGAGTATCCTACGGAATGGAAGGTGAAACCTCTCCATTATCATTGAATTCTAAGTAAAGACCAATTTCTTTTTTAATTTGTTACTTAAAATAGGGATCATTGAGTAGACTTGAATTTAGTTTCCAAATAGTATGCTTTGGTTGTAGGTCAAAATTAACAGATAAATATATAGGTGCATGGTCATTACATCTATTGTCCAATTCCACAGGTGATTATTTTGTTTCTATCTTTTCCAAATGTTATGAAATAGTCTACTTTTGTATATACAGAATGGGGGCAGAATAATGAGTGTAACTCCTTCTGTCGGGGAAAAGGTCCCTCCATATATCAATTAGACCAACATCCTCAAAAAGAGTGTTAACTTTCTCATGTAAGGACTTTGTTTCATAAGTTTTTTCTATTGGAAGAGTCTAACTTTGGTTGTAATTGTAAATTTAAGTCTCTCCCACATATCAAGAGACCTTCAGTTTCTGTTACCATAGTATTAGTAATTTTCTGGAAGAAACTAATATCACTTCCTGGGGGTGCGTATATATTCAATAAAGTAACTGCATTTCCATCTGTATTCCTCCTTACCAGAATATATCTGCCCTCCTTATCTCCCATTTCGAATACTTTTTCAAAATTTAGCTTACTTGAGATGAGAATAGCAACTCCTCTTCTATGTCCTGATTTATATGAGGAGAAAAACAAATTAGTGAAGCCATTCTCTTTAATTTTCCATGTTCATTATCACTTAAGTGAGTTTCCTGTAAATATACTACATGGGCTTGTTCTTTTTTCATTTTTGATAGAATTTTACTGTGCTTGACTGGATTCAACAGCCCATTGACATTAAAAGAAATGAATTTTACTTTGTCCTTAGCCATGTGTGTTTATCTGTTAGTATATCATTGAAATTTGCAGAATATAACTTAGTTGATCTACTCCCTGAACAAATAAGAGCCAAGAAACATGAATAATAAAAAAAGGTAACGAAGATGTGATTCCAAGGCTGGGGTCTCTAGATGACCCTGAGTTGGGCTAGAAGAAAAGTCTAGCCGTGGAGGATAGCCCCTCCTACCTGTGGGTTGAGGGCCCCCGTTGCAGTACCTATAAAAGTAAGTAAAAAAACTATGTCTATTACACAGAAATGATTTCCCTGTGTATTCCTCCCATGTATATATTCTCATTTAGGTGGGGGAAAAGGAATGAATAAATGAATTTTTAAAAATTGAGTAATATAAAATCCACATTATAACACATATTTCCCGAGATAGGTATATCACCGTCTATTTTTGCTTCCGTTTAGTTTATCAGCACTTTTAAAGTTAGCCAAACCTTATGGCTCTTCTGGAGGAGGTGAGAGCTGCCCTCGGAGAACTGACAGTCTCTTCCTAATATCCTTCTCTCGTCCTGCTCCCATCCCCTGCTTTCTTGGTTCTCTTACTATTTCCCAAGTAGTTTGGGATAACTGCTCAGCCAGAGTTTCCCTTGGTTTGACCGCGCTAATGGACAGTCCTCTGTTGTTCATGTCTGTAGTCGCCTCCTCCACCGTCTGGTACAGTCGCATCCCTTCTTGGTAAAATACCCTCAGTTTAGCAGGGTACGGGGTTTGGAATTTAATCTTTTCTTGCTTTAATATTCATTTAGCTTCAGAATATTCCTTCCGTTTCTGTAGGACCACCGGGGGGGGGGGGTAATCATGATCGAAGTATATTAACTTCCTGTTCCAAAAAACCCTCTCCTTACCCCAGGTCCTTTGTAGAATCTCCGCCTTGCTCTTGAAAAGAAGGAATTTAAGTACTATTGAGCGCAGTTTACTTTGTCTGTCTCCGGGAGGCCGCTGGACAAGCGAACGATGTGCCCTCTCAATTTCAATCTCCGTAGTCTGGGGAATCTCCAGCGCTTCCCGCAGCAGCTTGTCTACAAATTCTATCATCGACAGTTCCTCCGCTCCTTCGGGAACATTATAAATCCTGATATTTTTCCGTTGTGATCTTCCCTCCTGGTCAAGCAATTTACTTTCCTGTTGATTTAATATTTTTATCATCTTACTTAGTATCTGTTCCACGTTTTGCACATGATCTTCCATCTTCTCAATTCGAGTCTCTGCCACCGCTATTTTCTGATTGACATTGGTGAGCTCTGACTTTATATCATTGAGTTGCTGCTATATATCTTTTTGGACTTCCCTTATCTACTCCAGAATCCTTATCATATTTGCCGCTTCTCCTCCACGAGGGCCCGCGTCAGCTTCGCCGCCTCGCGCACGTGTAGGAGAGCCGCGTGCTGTACCTCTCTCTTCCATAGGCTCCGTAGTGGTGCTTTTTTTTATCTCCATTCTTTCTCCCCATTCTTGCCCCCCTTATCAATTCAGATATTTTCGAAAGATCTTATACTTAATGGATTAACGGGGCAAAATATGCATTTTTCCAGAGGAGCTGTTGATTTAAGCTGCCATTCTGAACGATGACGTCACTGGAACCCCTTGAAACATTTTCTAACTTGTCATCACAAACTCTGATGTCAAGGTGATATATGTACTAAATATTCTTTGAAGCTGAATAGATTTACACATATTAAATGATTTATCTGGATTTGTGAGAGTTCATTTCCACTAATGAATTTGCACTTTCCAACAACCCTGTCCCCTGTTAAAACAATTGTAAACATTGGACCTACTTCTGAAATTAACCTTCCTTATTCCACCAAATATTATTATTATATATTTTTCACAAGCAAGAGAAAATTTTCAGATGCTGGAAATCCAAGTCACACACACGAAACGCTGGAGGAGCTCAGCAGGCCAGACAGTCCTGATGAAGGGTCTCAGCCTGAAACATCGACTGCACTTTTTTCCACAGATGATGGCAGGCCCACTGAGTTCCTCCAGCATTTTGTGTGTGTTATTATTTTTCAATGAAAATTCTTGTGCCTTATCATAAAGGTGTAAAATAGGAAGACTGCAAATATACACAGTATATATAAAAAGCTTAACAGTTTCCTGTTAAAATTATTTTTTAAAATGAGGGGAAGACATTTCAGAACAGGCATAGTGGAATGACTGTCAGCAATCTTTAAAAAGTTTGACTTATTTTCCAAAATTGTGACAGATTTCAAAATATTGATATTCCTGAAGAAAATCTGGAAAAAGCTATAAAGACTCAGCAGGTCAGGCAGTATCTTTATTAATTAAGTTTTCTTTGAATTGCCTCATCTAACTCACCAAGAATCAGGTTTGACTGGATTCTAAATTATTCAATTTCCAATGTGTAATGTTAAATTTTGTAAAACATTGGATGAATGTCTAAACAGTTCAAAATAATAATTTAACTATTTCTGAACTCTTAGTATGCTTGGTCTGTATATCTGATGGTGGGTAATCTTTGCAGGGTGAATGTAAACACTATTAATATCTGTAGAACGTTTGCTTGTAGCAGCTGTATTCTTTCTTAGACTCGGGCACCATTAAAATATGAATGTTTGTCAATTTGGCTTGAAGGATACTTTTTTGGATTTGGGCTTATCACTTACGTGTAACAGTAACATTCTTTTGCAAGTCCGAGGAATGTTGTGTCCAAAACATTGGTGGACTAATGGATGAAGAGTGAACATTAAAATGTCTAATTGATTTATGAGGGTACGCTGAATACAGTGTTAATGAACACATGTGCTGTTTGACTGGAAGAAACCAGGCTGAGTTAATGGCTTGAGAACAAAAGATCAAAGAGTTTTTGTCTATTTCTATCTTGTGAAACTCGTATTTATTGGGATGCCTTTCTGGGTTTTGTCAGATTTCAACTGAGGGCTGAAATTGTGATTGCTACCTAGGACCCAGAGGAGGCTTCACAAATGAGTTGGAGGAACTCAGGCAACATCTATGTCCCAATGAAGGACTGTGGAACGAAATGTCAAACAGTTTATTCTCCTCTATAGATACTGCTTGACTTCCTAAGTTCCTCTCGCAGTCTTGCAGCATGTGTAGCTGGAGAGAAGTTGCTGATGTTTTGGGTTGATACTCTGCCCCAGCACCCAACTCTTGTTCTGTTTTTTTTTCCTCAGCACTTGACTTTTGCACATCAGTTGTTGTTAGTCTGTTTATGTACAGCTTTTCATAAAATTCCATTGTATTTCTATTTTTGTTGCAAATGCCTGCCAGAAAATGAATCCCAAGGGTATATGTTAATACATATGCACTTGGATAATAAATTTGCTTTGAACTTTAAGATAGATAAATGTCTGTAATTCAAACCATAAAGCACCTGGCTAATGCTTGTTGCCTGTAAAATGTGACAAAAGGATCCAGAGATGAAGAGCTGAATGTCGTGGAGACATTGACAGTCACCAGCAAGGTGTAGATACAACGTCCAGCAGCTCTTGCAGTAGTTAATTCCAAGTGTAACTACCCCATGTGCCTTTTGGCCTCCTGATTTCAGTGCTGTAGGCAAGGGGTCCAGAAAGCTACATTTCTCCTCCTGGTCTCCCCCCTCCTGTAGAATCACAGGCACCTGCTGGTTTTGCCTGTGTAACTGATGCTGTTACACTCACCCAAGTTCCTACCTAAAGCTGTGCAAGCTCCAGTGAACTGGCAGGGTGGAGCTCCGAATTGCTCCCCTCGCCGCTCCATACTAAGGGGGAAGATGATACTTTAAATTGTCAAATAAAATTCCAAGACATGGGAAGGAGCCATTTGGCAGATGTTCCGTGGGGAAATCCTTTCCTGTTATCAAATAGTGAAGCAAGTGTAAGTATTAATTTCTGAATGACTTGCTTTCCTGCCGTGGCTTCGGTTTCTTCATTTTCCACTGCAATCTCACTTTGCCTTAACAGGCAAGTTTTAAATAGTCTGTGGAACTATAGAATGAATTTTAAAGGATCAACAAAATAAGGTGCTCCAATATAGAGTCCCTAAGATTGTACCGATAAGTGGTGATGCTTTGCATACTGCTCTGATGGGAATCATTAAATACTCCAATTTAGGACTATTATAGCTGAAATCCATTGTCACAACCATGGGTACTGCAGTAACTAACATCGTTCTAAGATGTTTAAAAACCTATCGATCCTCAAAATCAGCATTCTTGGGTCGCAGGTGCAGTTCCCCTTTAAGAAAACGGAGGTGTGTAAAGTGGCCGGTCTGCAGGTATGATTGAAAGACAGATAGTTTAGATCCCCATTCCCAACTATCCTGCTGGTGAATGTAAAGTCTCTGGAAAGTAAAATTGAAAATCTTAGAGCAAGATTGCAGAAAAAAGGGACACCACTGTGTACTTTGCATCATGGAAACATGGCTAACACTTGCCATTTTGGACAGCGTTGCAAGTCAAGTCAAGTTTATTGTCATTTAACTATATAAATGTATATCATCAAATGAGACAACGTTTCTCTGAACCAGTGTGTAAAGGACTATAGCAGACATAACGCAGAAGCTTAGGAAAGTAAGGGTAAAATCTACAGATCAATTACGCATAAATAAACAAAGTAAAGTGCATAATTTAAATATTATAGGGTACAGAACAGATTAACCGGTAACTCTTCGAATATGATGCGGCAGGGAGTTCAGAAGCCTATTGACGTGAGGGAAGAAACTGTTTCCCATCCTGACCATTCTTGTCTTTATACATCGCAGTTTCCTGCCTGACGGTAGAAAGTCAAAAAGGATGCTGGATGGATGGTGGGATCCTTGATAAGGGCTCTGCGTACGCAGCGTTCCTGATAAATGTCCTCGATGGAAGACCTCTGTAATCCTCTCAACTGTTCTCACAGTCTTTTGTAGGGACTTCCGGTCCGATGCTCAGCTGCTCCCAGACCAGATGGAGGTGTGACTTGTCAGGACACCCTCAATGGTGCTCATATAAAAGTCAGTTAAGATTGGGGTGGGAGCCTCACTTGCCTCTATCTCATTAGGAAGTGGAGATGCTGCTGTGCCTTCTTGATCAGGGAGGTGATATTAAGGGACCAGGTGAGGTCATCCGTGATGTGAACTCCCAGGAACTTGGTGCGCTTAACTCTCCCATGGAAGAACCATGTATTTGAAGAGGGGATGGTTCATCTGCACCTTCCTGAAGTCCATAATGATTTCCTCGGTCTTCTCCAGACTGGGGTTGCTCTTCCTACACCAGTCCACCAGTCACTCCACTTCCTCTCTGTTCTCCATCTCTTCATCGTTGTTGATGAGGCCAACCACTGATGTGCCATCCACAAACCTGTTGACATGGTTTGAGCTGAATCCTGTGACACAGTCATGCATCTCCAGTGTGAACAGCAGTGGGCTGAGCTCACAATCCTGGGGAGTACCAGTGCGCAGTGTAAAGGGACTAAACAAACTGACTGTGGCCTTTCTGTTAAGAAGTCCAGGATTCACTTACACAGGGAGGTGTTGACACCCAAAGAGGACAATTTCCACACTGGTTTCTGCAGTATGATGGTGTTAAATGCCGAACTGGTCTACAAACTGCAGCCTGCAGATAAGACTCCATTTTCCAGTTGGGACAGGACAGAGTGGAGGGCAAAGACTATTGCATCATCAGTGGATCGACTCGAGCAATATGTGAACTGGAAAGGTTCCAGTGTAGCCGGGAGAAAGGCTTTAATGTGCTCCATGACCAGCTGCTCAAGGCATTTCATAATGGTTGATGTTAATGCCACCGGACGATAGTCATTTAGACAGGTTACAGTCACCCTCTTTGACACTGTTGTCACCTTGAAAACTGAGGGGACAATGGACAGTTCCAGAGAGATGTTGAATACATCTGTCAGCACCTCAGTTAGCTGGGCTGTGTCATCTTTCAGAACCCACCCGGCTCCTTTCATTGCCACTCTTTGCCTCCTGCTAATTAGTTACTGTTTTATCCATGCTAGAATCTTTCCTGTAATACCATTGCCTCATAGTTTGTTAAACAGCCTTATGTATGGCACTTTGTCAAAGGCCTTCTGAAAACCCAAGTACACAGTATCAGTTGATTCTCCTTTGTCTATCCTGCTTGTTACTTCTTCAAAGAATTCCAACAGACTTTTCAGGGAAGGTTTTCCCTTGAGGAAACTATGCTGACTACGGTCTATTTTATCATGTGCCTCCAAGTAGCTTGATAACTCATCCTTGATATTTGACTCCAACAGCTTCCCTACTACTGAGATCAGACTAACTGGGCTATAGTTTACTTTCTTCTGCCTCTCTCCCTTCTTGAAGAGTGGAGTGACATTTGCAAATTTCCAGTATTCCGGAACCAATCCAGAATCTAGTGATTCTTGAAAGATCATTACTAATGCCTCCACAGTCTCTACAGCCACCTCTTTCAGAACCCAGGGGTGCACACCATCTGGTGCAGGTGCCTTATCGACCTTCACACCTTTCAGTTTCCAAAGAAACTTCTCTCTAGTAATAGTAACTTCATAGACTTCATGACCTCTGACACCTGGAACTTCCACCATACTGTTAACATCTTCCACAGTGAAGACTGATGCAAGATACTTATGCAGTTTGCCTGCAATTTCATTGTCCCCCTTTACTATCTCTCCAGCATTGTTTACCAGCAGTCTGATATCCATTCTATCTATTTCTCTTCACCTTCTTAATGATGTTTTTGGTTGCCTTCTGTTGGTACTTAAAAGTTTCCCAATCCTCTAACCTCCCACTAATTTTTGCTCTCTTATATGCCCTCTCTTTGGCTTTTATGTTGGCTTTGACTTCCCTTTTTAGCCATATTTGTGTCACCTTACCTTTAGAATACTTCTTCCTCTTTGGGATGTGTATATCCTGTGCCTTCTGAATTACTTCCAGAAATTCCAGTCATTGCTGCTTTGCCGCCATTCCTGCCAGTGTCTTTTCCAATCAATTCTGGCCAACTCCTCTCTCATGCCTCTGTAATTTCCTTTACTCCACTGTAATACTGATACATCTGACTTTAGTTTTCACCGCCTTTAGAACTGGTTCAGCCTGTTTGATCAGTGGTTTGTATGCTGGAGTTAGCATAATAGATAAGTGATCTGAGAGCCCAATGTGGGGCCGGAGAATTGCTTTATATGCACCTGGTATGTTAGGATAAACCAGATCTATTGTATTTCCAACTAACATGCTGGTGGAATTTTGGCAGGACTGTTTTCGGGTTTGCATGGTTAAAATCACCAGAACATCAGGGTGTTTTGTTTGAAAATCAGTGATGGCACTGTATAGTTCACGCAGTGTCTCATCGTCATTAGCAGAGGGAGGGACATGTACGGCCACCAACACAATTGTAGTGAACTCCCTCAGTGTATACTTCACAAAAATGAACTTAATCATCGGTGAACAGTGGGATGGCACTGAGACCAGATACAGATACTGCCACTGCTGGTCTTGCCTGAGATCGCTGGATTCCTGTCATTCCGTATATCGTATGTGTTAACTAGGATGCCGTGCACAATCCTGATTTGATGGAGACTGCCGTGAGAAGCACGGAGGAACGCCTGGAGAAACTTCTGAAATGCCCGCTTTGCTGCCGCTGCTTCTGTGCAATCGAGAATCTCAGGAGGGGAAGGCCCCAAATCCTCAGCTTTGCCTGTTGCCGGGGCTGGGGTCGAAGCGCTCAGCAGAGATAGTGCTCGGTACTCGGTGTCGGAGGGCTGGTCAGAGGCTTGGAGTTTTCGGACGGACTCAAGCGTCGGCTGGGGTCGGGTGCTTCCAGGATGCTGCATCGGCAAGTTTGCGGCGCTGGAAGCTCATGGCAGGAAGAGTTTTTTTTTCTTCCTTCTACCGTCTGCGTGAGATGATGGGACTTTTGAGATACTCTGAGATTTTTTTTACGGTGCCCATGGTCTGTTCTTCATCAAATTATGGTATTGCTTTGCACTGTTGTAACTATATGTTATAATTATGTGGTTTTTGTCAGTTTTTCAATCGGTTTGTCTTGTGTTTCTGTGATATCATTCTGGAAAAACATTGTTTCATTTCTTAATGCATGCATTACTAAATGACAATAAAAGAGGACTGTGTGTCCTCATAATCTAATCTAATCTAATTCTGAAATGTGCTGAGACACTTCTGCTAGATGGTGGTATCTGGTATGGAGTCCTGAAGCCAACTTGCAGCCCAAACACTTAAGAATCCACCATAAAGTCAAGACAGCTGACTCTTTAAAGGTAAAGGAGCTGGAGGATGTTTCATGAATAACATTTTGTGATGCAAAATGGTGGTTCTGTCTCAACCCTGCTCTCCCATCCTGGAACACCTAGTGGCCAAGTGTCATCCATTTCATCTGCTGAGGGAGTTTTCCACCATCATCCTGGTAGCGGTGTACAGTCCACCCCTGGCCAACATCAGGCAGGCACTGGAGGAGCTGAGCACCATGATCAACATGAATGTCAGAAAACAAAGCACCCTCATACCCCTCCAATCATTGCGGCGTATTTCAAACAGGCCAACTTGAAGAAGTCTCCAATCAACTACCTCCAACATATCACCTATGGAACCAGAGGCCCAAAACTCTTGACCACTGTTATATCACTATCAAAAACACTTACCGTGCCATCCCAAAGCCGCACTTTGGAAAGTCCAATCTCCTGGCTGTATTTCTGTTCCTGGTGTACAGGCAAAGACTAAAGATTTCAGCACCAGCAATGAGGACCAAGAAGGTATGGGAGGCTGAGGAGTGCTTATAGTACTGCTTTGAGCTGGTGGACTGGACAATATTCAGGGGTTCATTTTCTAGGCTGTATGAATACACGACAGTTGTCACTGACTGTATCAATCTGTGTGTAGATGAGTGTGTGCCTTCGAGAACTTACCGGGCATACCCAAAACAGAAGCTGTAGATGAACCTGGAGATTCGTTGTCTGGTGAGGGCTAGATCTGTGGCATTCAAGACCGATAATCCAGAACTATACAAGAAGTCCAGGTACGATCTGTGGAAGGCTGTTTTAAGAGCAAAAACACAAGCCTGATTGAACTTAAAGATGGAATCGGCTGCACGTCAGATCTAGTAGCGTTTGCAGGCCATTACTTCCTACACCATTAATGGTTCTGATGCTTTACACTCAGGTGAGCTCGATGGCTTTTATACATGCTTTGAAAAGGAGAATAAATCCACACTTGCTTGAATCCCTGCAAAATCTGGTGACCCTGTGATCTGTCTCTGAGGCCAACGTCCGAACACCTTTCGAGGGAGTGAAACCTTGCAAGGCATCTTGCCCTGATGGTGTACCTGGTAAAGCAGTGAAAACTTGTGTCAACCAACTGGCGGGAGTGTTCCAGGGCATGTTCAATCTCTCACTTCTGCAGTTAGAGGTTCCCACCTGCTTCAAAAGGGTGACAATCATTCTGGTGCCCAAGAAGGGCAGGATGAGCTGCCTCAATGTCTATTGACCAATTGTACTCACATCTATTGTGATGAAGTGACTTGAGAGATTCATCATGATCAGAGTGAACTACTACCTAAACAAGGACTTGGACCTGCTGTAATTTGTCTATTGCCACAATAGGACTACAGTGGATGCAATCTCAGTGGCTCTCTGCTTGACCTAGGACCACCTGGACAATAGTAATAACTATTAGGCTGCCATTTGTTGATTATGCCACAGTGTTTAACACCATCATACCCTCAAAACTAATCAACAAGCTCCAAAACCTCCCTTTGCAACTGGATCCTTGACATCCTCACCAGGAGATCATGGTCAGTGGGATCGCAAACATCTTCTCCTCACTGGCAATCACACCAGTGCACCTCAAGGATGCATGCTTAGCCCAATGCTCTACTCTCTCCACACCCATGACTCTGTGCTTATGCACAGCTGAAACACCGTCTATAAATTTGCCAATGACCCAACTACTGTTGGCAGAATATCAGAAAGTGGCGAGGAAGTATGCAAGAGTGAGATAGATCAGCTGGTTGAGTGATGTCACAAAACAAACTTGCAGTCAACATCAGTAAGGCCAAGGAGTTGATTGTGGACTTCAGGAAGGAGAAGTTGAGAAAACACACCCCAGGCCTTATCAAGGGGTTAGCAGCGGAAAGGGTGAACAGTTTCAAGTTCCTAGGTGTCAACATCTCTGAAGATCTATCCCGAACTCAACATATTGAAAACAATTAGAAGGCATGACAGCAGCTATATTTCATTAGGAGTTTGAGGAGAATTGGTATGACATCCAAGATTCTTGCAAATTTCTACACAGGTACCAGGGAGAACATTTTAGCTAGTTGCATCACCATCTGGTATGGAGGGGCCATTGCAAAATATCAGAAAAAGCTGCAGAAAGTTGTAAACTCAGCCAGCTCCATTATGGACACTAGCCTCCTCAGCATCAAGAACATCTTCAAAAAGCAAGGCCTCAAAAATACGGCATCCATCATTAAGGACCCCCATCACGTAGGACATGCCCTCTTCTCATTGCTACCTTCAAGGAAGTGGCATATACTCAAGGATTTAGGGAACAGCTTCTTCCCCTCCACCATTAGATTTTTCAATGGAAGATGAACCCATGTACACCACCTCAACATTTATTTCTCTCTTTTTGCGCTACATATTTAATTTTTAAATAAGTATTTCTTCTTGTGATTCCAGAATAACTGAGATGTCCTCCTTCTTCAAAGAAAGGGGCTTCCCTTCCTCCACCATCAATGCTGCCCTCACCTGCATCTCTTCCAATTTGCACACATCTGCCCTCACCCCATCCTTCCGCCAACCCACCAGGGATAGGTTCCCTTTGTCCTCACCTACCACTCCACCAACCTCCATGTCCAGCAGATAATTCTCCGTAACTTCCGCCATCTCCAACAGGATCCCACCACCAAGCATATCTTTCCCTCCCACTTCCTGCCCCACTTTCTGCTTTCCGCAGGGATCACTCCCTATGCGACTCCCTTGTCCGTTTGTCCCTCCCCCGATCTCCCTCTTGGCACTTATCCTTGCAAGCGGGACAAGAGAATACGATAGTGTCTTTTAAGAGACTTTTGGATAGGTACATGGAGCTTAGAAAAATAGAGGGCTGTGGGTAAGTCTAGTATTTTCTAAGGTAGGGATATGTTCGGCACAACTTTGTGGGCCGAAGGGCCTATATTGTGCTGTAGATTTTCTAATGTTTCTATGTTTCTAAGTGCTACACCTGCCGCTACACTTCCTCCCTCACAACCATTCAGGGCCACAGACCTGTGAGTCTGTTGAGGTCACCTACTATATCCGGTGCTCCCAGTGTGGCCTCTTGTATATCAGTGAGACCTGACGTAGACTGGGAGACCTTTGCTCAGTACCTACACTCTGTCCATCAGAAAAAGCGGCAAATCCCAGTGGCAACTCATTTTAAATCCACTTCCCATTCCCATTTCGACATGTTAGTCCATGGCCTCCTCTGCTGTCATGATGAGGCCACACTTAGGTTGGAGGAACAACACCTTATATTCCGTCTGGGTAGTCTCCAACCTGATGGCATGAACATCGATTTCTCAAACTTTGGTAAAGCCCCCCACCCCGCCTTCACCATTCCCCACTCCCATTTCCCTCTCTCACCTTCTTTCCTTATCTCCCTCTGATGCTCCTCCCCCTTTTCTTTCTTCCATGGCCTTCTGTCCTTTCCTATCAGGTTCCTCCTTCTCCAGCCTAGTATCTCCTTTACCAATCAACTTCCCAGCTCTTAACTTCACTCCTCCGCCCTTCCTGGTTTCACCTTTCACCTTGTGTCTCTTCCTCCTCTCCCCTCACCTTCTCAGTCTGAATCCTCGTCTTCTTTTCTCCAGTCCTGATGAAGAGTCTCGGTGTGAAATGTTGGCTGTACTCTTTCCCATAGATGCTGCCTGGCGTGCTGAGTTCCTCCAGCATTTTGTATGTGTTACTTACTGTAAGTTATAGTTTTTTTATTATTATGTATTGCAATGCACTGTTGCCGCAGAACAACAAATTTCATGACATACTGTATGCCAGCAACTTTAAACCGGGTTATGATTCTGAGTCTATGGACCCCATATTCTATTACTTAAGAAACTGATGGTTTACTTAGAAAACATTTAATTAGCTCGCAAAGGGTCATTAGTATATGTTGCAAGCAAGCATTCCTATTGCTTAGGAGTGGCAGAACCTGGTTCTATGCCAGGAATCTCCACTTGGTTTCCTGTCAACTTAGCTCATTTTGTGCTATGGCTTTGCCAGTTTTTAATAGGGTCGCATTTAGGAAGATTGCTCAAAATAAGGCTTACTTTCAGAGAAACAGGATGTCAAATTCATTTGGCTTGTGCCCCGCTGAACAGATCTGCCTACTGGTTGCCTTGGCCTCTTCTGCTTTCATTTCAGCTTCTGGCAGACTGTGGGCATAGAACCAGGGAAGCTGAAGAAGAGTAATTAATTTTAATTTCCCAAGGTGTTCAGCATCTTTGCCAACTTAGACTGTGTTGAGAGTTAGAGAAATAGGAGCAACAGTAGGTCATTTGGTCCTTTGAGTCTGCTCAGCCATTCATTAAGATCATGTCTGATTTTCTGTTCAGTGCCATTTTTGTGTATTATCCCCATGCCTGTTGATTGCGTTAATGTACAGAAATCCATTGATCTAATGTTTTAAATTAACTCAATGACTAAGCCTGACAACTGTCCGGAGTAAGAAATTCCAAATATGCACAATCCTTTGTATGAAGAACTTCTCCGCATTTCCATCCCAAGCACCCTACACTTAACTATGAGTATGGAACCCCTGGGTATAGATCCCCAGGCAGGAGAAACATCCTCCCTGCTTTCAGAGTGTTAAGCAACGTAAAAAAAAAAAAATTAAGGGTCAATGAGATGCCCTCTCAGGGCAAATTTCCTCAATTTCTCCTCATTCGACAATCTCATCATTCCTGGAAACAGTCTAGTGAATCTTTTGTTATATTCTTTTCATAGCAAACATATCCTTTGTTGTGCACAGTACAAAATTGTACTTAGTGAGATCTTGCCAAAGTCCAGTGTAATTTCAACAAGGCGTTTTTATTATTATGTGTAAATCTGCTTATAATAAAGGCCACATTATTTATCGTTTTTCTTGCTTGTGTGTTGGTTTCAATAACTTGTGCACAGCTAAGTACCATTGAATATCAACATTACCCAACCACTCACCATTGAAAAATATCGCACATTTATTTCTCTGTGTACCAACATGGATAGCTTCTTGGTTTTCCACAGCTTTCCCATTTGGCATGTTCCTGCCACTTAATTAGCTTAATAGTATCTTCTGGAAATCTCTTTATAGCTTTCTCTATATTCACAATGCCTGTTTTGTATCATAAGCTTGCAAATATTATATTTTGTCCCTCTGAACTAATTGTGAGAGACTCTAATATTCCTTTAGTCACATTTTGTCTGCCTGGGATAATCTTAGCTGTCTGCCTGATGACCATCTCTCAGTTCACGTCAGTTCTCAATCTGTGTAGTTGAATCTTAATGATCAATTTGCTCTAATACCTTATCAAGAGCCCTCTGAAAATCTAAGTGCATCATATCCTTTAATTTCCCTTTATCCACTGTAACAATCACATCCTCAGATAATCAAATAAGAGTTACGTTATAACTCTGCATCCTTGGTTCAGCAATGGACACCACAAAACTCACATATGATTGTGTTAATTTATCGATGTTAAGCTGCTGCCTCTGGATAAGGGTTGAAATAATAACCCACGATTCCTTATTTTGAATCCTATCCAACTTCTCTTTGAAACACCAATGTAGCCTTCAAATACAGTTGGCCTTCGTTAACTCTGTTAAAAAGATCTCCAGTCTTTCCTCAAAGAACATATCAGTTCTACTGAATTATTTTTCATGTTATTTCACTTAATAGTAGGAAGCTATTACATTACAAAGTCCTTTTCAATGGTAAGTGAAGCTGCTTTACCAGATTTTGCATTCTTCAGCCAAATATGCTATAGGCCGAGTTGCAGACAAGCTAATCATGTGCCAAGATCTTAATCAAATTATGGAGAGATGTTCCCATCAGAAAATATGGCATCAGCCTGTCTTTCATTTGTTTAAAGCTGGTGAGCTGTACCAGAAGTCAGTTTAACCCCCACGTGTTGTTATGAGAAAACTTGTAGTTCATGTGAAATGGGAGTCAATTGATGCTTGAGAAAGTTACCCTTTTGGAGGAAACATCCCATTAACTTTATTACACTGAAACCATGAATTATTTCAGGTGTACATGATTACTGTTTTCCATTAAACCTGAGTGAGAATCTTATTCTGTCTGATATGTTAGCATGTTACTGCTGAATGTAATTTAGAACCTGTGCAAGAACTGAATGGTCCATAAAAGTCCCTTGCAGTTTCAGTAAGTAATTAATTATGACAGCATAACAGGGAACAGATATTCTAAACCTATTCTTTGTTGGATAGAAAAATAATTGTTAAAGAATGCCTACTTCAGTTCTCCTTCTTGAAATATATAAAAGCTGTCATATCTTAAGGAAACTACATTTACAAAATTATTATAATCACATATCCATTTGAGTTACATTTCTTTATTTCTTGTGTCATGTTGGCTGCCTTAAGCGAATGGGATGCTGACATAAAACACTTGCATGTGTAGCACAGGATAGGATAGAATTAATAGATTACATAGCAGCACTACAGCTCCAATCTTTAACTTTGAAACACATTCCCAGGAACCATTCAATACAAAGGATCTAAGGATCTAAAAGGACCATTAACTTTACCTTTTGAAAGTTTTGAAAAAGACATTACATCATCATTTAGAGATCCCTTGAGTTTATGGGCAGTCATGTTAACATTAATTTAATGTGTCATTTATGTCCCAAGTAGTAATGTAGATTAGCCTGATCACTCAAAGCTAAGTGACTTATAACCAAAAGTTTTGCCATTTTTAACTGACTGTCAATGGTAATTAAAACACAGGTGGTATTCGCAAAAGTTTGGTAGCTTTCCTCTTATTTTGATTGATATTTCACCAGTAAAATCCAGCCTAAGGCAAATGTACTTAAATGATTAATTACAACATTGTAATAGTTCTAGTTCTAGTTCTCCTTTACTGTTTCTCTTCAACTTCATGTTGCACATGGGGTCACCAAGGAAGTAGACCTCGCAGTAGCCTCTTTTTAATCAGTTCCACTCTCAACACTTAACTGGCCTCAATGGAATATTATTTTTCAACTTTTCAAAATCTTTCTGCCCCTTTAAGATCCTACATAAGATCCTTTATGTAAGAGTGCTATTAGATGCCACACACATTTTCAAAGACTCAGATTTAGAACAGCTAAAAGGATGACAGAAGGTTTGTTCTGAGCGTTAGTAATGTTAAGCCTAATAACCTCAATTTTTTCCTCTTTGGAAATCATGCTGATGTGAATTATAAATGAAAACAGCTTAGACAATGTTGACAAAATGCTGATCAATTTACCTCTACGGTTTTATCTAACCCACCAATAAACTATACTTCATTCATTTAGTCCCATTAGAGAACATTCCTGAGAAATATATAAGGTCCCCAAATATAGTGAAGCAAAATCCTGAATACTTCTCTGAGCAAAATGATCATATGACTTTGATTTACTTCCTTTTAATTGATTTGTACCTATTTTAGAAGCTAATGGTTTATTCGTAGCAGTAGAGCTTTGAGGTAAGCCTGTTTTCTTCAAATAATAGCATTGCCTTTGGACAGTTCTCTGAAAAATTTATGGATGTGGTGAATCCACCTTCATCATTTTCAACATCAACCGTAATATGTGACAATATATGTTAAGAGAAGTGAGTTGCTATAGATTACTTTAAACTTGGCTGAATCTAGTCACTTTGTACTTTGGGAGATTTTCAAGGCAGTGTATGTTGCTACAGGTGTTATGTTTTGTAACTTCAAAATGTTAAGGAATACATGGGAGTCTGAAATGTGGGTCTAACTTCGTGTTTACTTTAAGTGAAGTGCACGCGTATCATCTAGCATGATGAGTGTATGCAATTCACATATTTATACATATAACTCATGATGAGTTATTTAAATGAACAAGGATGCTTAATCAACCAATACAGAAACAAGTTTTCTCAAATATTACTTAAGTATTAAATACACAACAACAGGTATATTTTGGGGTTATTACTATTCCAGTGATATTCCTGCATTCCGACAGTTTGAGAAGGATATATATGGGAGAATGAAGAGGCTAGATTGTTAACCCATAGATGAAGACATGACTTTGTCTTTTGTCAAGTTTTCATTTCATAACTTCGATACCCAGTCTTTCAGAGCTTCAGACTGAAAGTATTTTACTTTAAATTTTCTGCAGTCAGTTCTGCAGAATTTACATCCCAAAGGGGAGTTCTATCAGCTGCCAATTGAAGTTCAACATCCATTTCTAAACAAGAATAGTGCTCTCAAGGTTCCTGATGCCTTATACTTCTTTGTAACCTGACTGCAAAATTCCTCCAGCTCTGTCCTGTGTGCAACAAGACATTGTTAATTATTGCTGACCATGTTGATCTGACTGTCTCCTGATTCCACCAATCTACCATATTTAAAACAGTTGCTTGCCCCTCCCTATTTTAGTAATTTGCTCCATCTTACAGAGTTCACAATACTCCCCTCTCTGATTTTTGTACAACCTCTCCTCAATTTGCACATTATTGGTGACCATACCTTCAGCTGTCCAAGTGAAAATAATCTGTCATTTCCTTTCAATGTCTTCTGCCTCACGGTATTCCTTGAAACCATTTCGTTGACCAAACAGTCCAGAGGACGAAACCTCTACATTCATATATTTGGTTTCATTTTTAAAAATCTGTTTAGAATGGTTCCAAATTAAAGGCCATCAAGATAAATTTTAATTATACGCTTATGGTTCAACCAGAAAAAATGTATAATAGACTTTGTCTCATTATTCTGGATTTTCTTGATATCTTTCTGTTACCAAGTTGTCACAACCTTTCAATGATGCAAAAGAGGACGTTTCTAAATAGTGACTTACACCTGGTGCATCCATGTTTCTCTCAATCCCCTCAAGATGCTCATCACTGATTCCCCAGTGAAACTAGCGGAGGCTAATTTTCATTTGATCCACTTTCCTACCACTGAACACACTGATGATTGTGATTTCTTTTCCCCCATCATTTTCCTATTGCTGTGATTTACAGTTCATTGTTCTCTTTTCAATCTGTTCTCGTAATTAAACATGAGCAGACATGAGGCTTTGGAGCAGATTCAGCATGTATGCATGTGGAATCTCCACGCTCGAGTAAATACACGGTTGAAAGAAAAGCAGCTGACTGTTTCCTCTAAGAAGGTATCAGCCCGTGAAAGTACCTTTTTGAACTAAAGCATGCTTTTTAAGATTTTGCATTCCAATTCTAGAATATATAGGAGCTTTATCTAGCAACTGAGATGCAGAGCTGTCATGGTTCAGTTAATGGAATAGTACGCAGATGCTTGGACTATGGACCAAAGCACATGAGTTTGAATCCTACCAGAGTTCATGGAGGATTTAAAGTAACTAGATAAAGCTTAGCATTTAAAAAGCTTGTTCCAGCAATAAACCAGCAACAATGCACAAAAATGCTGGAGGAACTTAGCAGGTCAGGCAGTCAAACTTTCAAGTTGGGACTCTTCATCTGGAGTAACAAACCTACTAGAGTGTTATAGAAACACATGCTCTTTAGAGAAGGGAACCCACTTTCCTGTACTAGTCTGTGTTAGTCTCACACTACACCTACCCTTTGTCCTCAAGACCTGCTCAGATTAAGGGGTAATTTGGAGTGGAGAAATGCTGGCCAATTTTTCCAGTGACACCAACATCTTTTAAATGAATAATCAAAAACATACTAAATAAAAATGTGTAAACTCCAACAAGGTAAAAATTACAGTGTGTATTAGCAAACAACAGGAATTCTGCAGATGCTGGAAATTCAAGCAACATACATAAAAGTTGCTGGTGAACGCAGCAGGCCAAGCAGCATCTATAGGAAGAGGTGCAGTCGACGTTTCAGGCCGAGACCCTTCGTTAGGACTAACTGAAGGAAGAGTGAGTAAGGGATTTGAAAGCTGGAGGGGGAGGGGGAGATGCAAAATGATAGGAGACAGGAGGGGGAGGGATAGAGCTGAGAGCTGGACAGGTGATAGGCAAAAGGGGATACGAGAGGATCATGGGACAGGAAGTCCGGGAAGAAAGACAAGGAGGGGGGGTGACCCAGAGGATGGGCAAGAGGTATATTCAGAGGGACAGAGGGAGAAAAAGGAGAGTGAGAGAAAGAATGTGTGCATAAAAATGAGTAACAGATGGGGTACGAGGGGGAGGTGGGGCCTAGCGGAAGTTAGAGAAGTCGATGTTCATGCCATCAGGTTGGAGTCTACCCAGACGGAATATAAGGTGTTGTTTCTCCAACCTGAGTGTGGCTTCATCTTTACAGTAGAGGAGGCCGTGGATAGACATGTCAGAATGGGAATGGGATGTGGAATTAAAATGTGTGGCCACTGGGAGATCCTGCTTTCTCTGGCGGACAGAGCGTAGATGTTCAGCAAAGCGGTCTCCCAGTCTGCGTCGGGTCTCACCAATATATAAAAGGCCACATCGGGAGCACCGGACGCAGTATATCACCCCAGTTGACTCACAGGTGAAGTGATGCCTCACCTGGAAGGACTGTTTGGGACCCTGAATGTTGGTAAGGGAGGAAGTGTAAGGGCATGTGTAGCACTTGTTCCGCTTACACGGATAAGTGGCAGGAGGGAGATCAGTGGGGAGGGATGGGGGCGACGAATGGACAAGGGAGTTGCGTAGGGAGCGATCCCTGCGGAATGCAGAAAGAGGGGGGGAGGAAAAGATGTGCTTAGTGGTGGGATCCCGTTGGAGGTGGCGGAAGTTACGGAGAATAATATGTTGGACCCGGAGGCTGGTGGGGTGGTAGGTGAGGACCAGGGGAACCCTATTCCTAGTGGGGTGGTGGGAGGATGGAGTGAGAGCAGATGTACGTGAAATGGAGGAGATGCGTTTAAAAGCAGAGTTGATAGTGGAGGAAGGGAAGCCCCTTTCTTTAAAAAATGAAGACATCTCCCTCGTCCTAGAATGAAAAGCCTCATCCTGAGAGCAGATGCGGCGGAGACGGAGGAATTGCGAGAAGGGGATGGCGTTTTTGCAAGAGACAGGGTGAGAAGAGGAATAGTCCAGATAGCTGTGAGAGTCGGTAGGCTTATAGTAGACATCAGTGGATAAGCTGTCTCCAGAGACAGAGACAGAAAGATCTAGAAAGGGGAGGGAGGTGTCGGAAATGGACCAGGTAAACTTGAGGGCAGAGTGAAAGTTGGAGGCAAAGTTAATAAAGTCAACGAGTTCTGCATGCGTGCAGGAAGCAGCGCCAATGCAGTCGTCGATGTAGCGAAGGAAAAGTGGGGGACAGATACCAGAATAGGCACGGAACATAGATTGTTCCACAAACCCAACAAAAAGGCAGGCATAGCTAGGACCCATACGGGTGCCCATAGCTACACCTTTAGTTTGGAGGAAATGGGAGGAGCAAAAGGAGAAATTATTAAGAGTAAGGACTAATTCCACTAGACGGAGCAGAGTGGTGGTAGAGGGGAACTGATTAGGTCTGGAATCCAAAAAGAAGCGTAGAGCTTTGAGACCTTCCTGATGGGGGATGGAAGTATATAAGGACTGGACATCCATGGTGAAAATAAAGCTGTGGGGGCCAGGGAACTGGAGTTTCTTAAATGCCCCTAATGTATCTCCCTCTACCAGCACCCTCAACAGGGCATTCCCACACCCACCTTTCTCCGTATAAAGCGCTTACCTCTGACATCCCTCCTATAGTTCCTCCAATCACCTTAAAATTATGCTCTATTGTATTAGTCATTTCTGTCCTGGGAAAGTACCTCTGGTTATCCACTCTATCTATGCCAATTATCACCTTGTACACCTCTGTCATCCTCTCTTCCTCCTTTGCTGGAAAAGAAAAGCCCAAGCTCTCTCAACCTATCTTCATAAAGCATGCCCTCTTGTCCAGGCAAATCTTGTTCTGGGAAATCTCTGCACCCGCTCTAAAACTTCTACATCCTTCCTATAATGTAGCAACCAGAACTGAACACAATATTCCAAGCATGGTCTAACCAGGCTTTCACAGAGCTTTGCAACAGTACCTTGACTAATGAACTTGGAACAACGATAATACTTTATCCAGGCTCGTGCTTGGCTTGACCCTTACATTAGACAAAAAGTATCTTTCATTTTCACATACCTACAATAGCAATTGTAGACAAATTTAAGATAATTGTTGAAAAGCCAGTCCCTCCCTTTGGTGTGAGTTGTTTTTATTGGAAATGGACTAGTTGACTAGGTGGTGAGAACAGTTTCATCAATATGGGAATTGGATGCAGATTTGAGTAGGCAAATATGAAGGGCCATGCAACGTCCAGTAGTGAGAGACTGTTGTTGTTGTTCCTTTCCACACCTTATAGTGAAATGGGGGGCAACCTTACTGTTTCTTTCGCATTTGTCTGTTTTTTCTAATGAGGCCAAGTTGCTAGCCCAACACTCGGCCCAGCACAGATGGAAAGTGTGCAAGGAGCCGGCCGGATTCGAACCCTGGACCATTCACCTCGAAGTCCAGTGCGGATGGCTAGCACACCACTGGCCAGCTAATGAGAGATTAAATGGATACATTTCACAGACACTTAAGAGCCCAATGGCTTCCTACTATGTTGTAACATTCCATGAAAGAAGTGTCGTGATGCTTCAGTGAAAGAATATGAAGATTAAGGATTTTGATCAATACCGGACAATCAAACCCAATTGTCTCCCACCATCACAGTCCTGTAGAATTTCACAGGAGAGATACCGAAAAAGAATCCCATTACAAAAACCGTAGATTATGTCAGCTGGATTTTGGAAGGACACAGGAACAAAATGTATGGCTATTGTTTATAATGTAACAACACATTTTAATGAATATAACAAGGGCTGAAAACAAACATGATTTGAATGTGATTAATGAGCATTTGTTGAAAATGGGGAAGCTGTTTGCAGAGCTAATCGAGTGCTGCGTTGCATCTCGAGGGCATTGGATTATAAATTGAAACATTATTCTAACCTTGAACAGATCATTGGTGTGATCACACATGTAATACTGTGTTTTGGGAGCATCCTGCTTTGAGAACACATTAATAGCAGCTTCAAAGAGGAGCGATAAGCTGCATTATAGGATTTAATAATGAGTCCCCAGATAAAAGTTTCATAGAATTTTTCACCTCAGTGTTTCTTATGTTAGAAGCAATCCTTCACAGTTTTAATTCCAAACAAGATATGGCGAATTTTGCAGTGGAAACAATTTATTTCAAGTGGATATGGATTAAAATGGGCTACGACAACACTTACTATCAAGTGCCAAGCTTTAAGGACAAGGAAGTGATAATAGATAGCCCGTTCTACAGGACATGATAGCCAAACTCTGCAAAGTAACAGGTGAACCAGAATGCCACAATGAATCCAATCACCTTGCATAATCACACAATCTTGAGGTTAATTGACGATAGATCTGTGGGGTTAGTGGCATGCTATATTTGCACTAGAAGCACGATGACACTTGCACATTGCTCTCTGCACATCCTCAGACTGGGTTGACTCTTGACGCAAAGGATACAGTTTGCTGCTGTATGTTTCGACGTACATGTGACAAATAAAGCTAATCTTTAAATCTCTCTCTCTTGGAGTAGGTGGAGTGAATAGATTAGATGTAACGAAAGGGAAGTTATGCAAGCATAAAAGGCAGGAAATACAATGTAATGCATCCTGACATGGGTAGAAAATGAAAGATGGAGAAGTTGGGGTCAAGGTGAAAGGAAGGAATAAATGGAACCTAAACGCCAGTACAGAGTCAATTGGCTATTCTGTGTTTCTGATCTTGATTCTGTAAATCTATGCAAAGTTCATGAAGGTTCCTAATCTTTTCATAGCAGAAACTGAGGGCCCAAGCTGAACTCCAGGTGCACAATGCTCATTTTCGGGCACTGAAGAGGATGTACGTTGTGAATTTTATATTTTGAGCAAGTGTTACCAAGCCCTCGTGCTTCCCTTTGCTTACCAGTTTTCAGTGTCTGCTTTTTACAAGGACCATTAGGTCAATACTGAATACGAAATATGACAGTCCCATTTGAGCGGTCAGCAGCCATGAATTACTATTGCCACCTGACATTCCAGTTTTGTCAAGTGCGCTGTATTCCAGGAATATTCCAGAAAATATGTAGGTAGTACAAGGTCAGCTTAGTTATTGATCGGCACAAAATGTCTTGCCGCGCAGAAATAGCCTAAATTCCTCACTCTATAGTTCAGACTCTAAAACAAGTACTCTATAATCTCTACTGAATCTAAAGGATAAAAAGGGAATTCAGCAAATAGTCTGTAGGGATAACACAAGAGTGATATGGTTCATTATCAGATTTAATGCACACTCTCCTGTGAAGTTAATATGAAGTTATCTCCACCTCAAACACCTGCTTAGGAATAACTGCTGACAATTCCAGAACCAGAAAAGAATTTCAGTCACCAAGCATATGTTTTTGTAAATATTCATCACTTTGTAAGTTTGGTTGTCTTAAAATCAATAAATAGTACAGCTGATTTTTTATTAATAATATCACTGTAATCTGTTTAAACATAGGTTAATTTTTTTTCGATCTATCAATAAGCAGGGATTGATAATTGTCTTGTAACAGCTAGCCATCCATCTGTAAACACATACACTCAGTGGCCACTTCACTAGGTAGAGAAGGGGAGCCCGGTGTGGTCTTCTGTCACTATCATCCACCCAGTTCAAGGTCTGATGTGTTATGCATTCAGAAATGCTCTTCTGCACACCACTGTTGTAATGCATGTTTATTTGAGTTGCTGTCAAGTTGAACCAGTCTGGCCATTCTCTTCTGACATCTCTCAATAACAAGGTGTTTTCGCCCACAGAACTAGTCCACACTGGATGTTAGTTTTTGTTTTTCGCACCATTCTCAATTGACTCTAGAAACTATTGTGCATGAAAATTTCAGGAGTTCAGCAGATTCTGAGATACTCAACTTATCCTGTCTGGTACCAACAATCATTCCATGGTCAAAGTCACTTAAATCACATTTCTTCCCCATTCTAATGTTTCATCTGAACAACAGCTGAACCTCTTGACCATGTCTGCATGCCTTTATGCATGCAGTTGCTGTCGCATGACTGGCTGACTAGGTGTTTGCATTAACAGGCAGGTGCTCGGGTGTACCTAATGAAGTGGCCACTGAGTGCATTATAGTGTAAATGTATTTCAGTTCCAGTTTTGAAGAGTTCTAAAACAAGTTATAGATCAATCAAGCATTATACTTCCAGTAAGATGGCAGCATGTATACGTGCAGCGGCCTCTCAGGGGCTGACCAATCTCAACCAAGCCAAGAGGTAATCAGCTATATAGGACCCTGGTCAGACCCCACTTAGAGTACTGTGCTCAATTCTGTTCGCCTCACTATAGGAAGGACGTGGAAACCATAGAAAGGGTGCAGAGGAGATTTACAAGGATATTACTTGGATTGGGGAGCATGCCTTATGAGAATAGGTTGAGTGAACTTGACCTTTTCTCCTTGAGCGACAGAGGATGAGAGGTGACCTGATAGAGGTGTACAGGATAATAAGAGGCATTGATCGTGTGGATAGTCAGAGGCTTTTCCCCAGGGCTGAAATGGCTAGCACGATAGGGCACAGTTTTAAGGTGCTTGGAAGTAGGTACAGAGGAGATGTCAGGGGTAAGTTTTTTTACACAGAGAGTGGTGAGTACATGGAAAGGGCTGCCGGCAGTGATGGCGGAGGCGGAAACGATAGAGAGTCTTTTAAGAGACTCCTGGATGGCTACATGGAGCTTAGAAGAATAGAGGGCTGTGGGTAAAGCCTAGGTAGTTCTGAGGTAGGGAGCTTTGTGGGCTGAAGAGCCTATATTGTGCTGTATTGTTTTTGTGTTTCCTTGTTAAATGTGTTTTTATACATAGTAAGACTATTCTTTCCTCTAGTAACTACCTGTACAGCAGGTTCACCGCATCAGTTAGCAGCTTATTGTTCAGAGTAGCCAGCTGGGGTGTCATAAAAGCCAGCTGGCCAGGCTGTCAGGCTGAGGGATTTGAGTTGGACTGTCGGGCTGGGGGATTTGAGCCAGAATGTCAGGCCACTGGAGAAGCCAGACTGGGTTCAGAAGAGCTGACCTGAGTGGAGACTGTGCTGCTGTCTGCTGCTCAGAGGCACCAGTGTTAATGCCTTTGAGTCGGTGTGAAGGTGGCGTACAGTGAAACTGTGAGTGACTGCCTTGGATGTTTCTTTTGCGATTGCAAGGCCTTGTTGGACATTGATTACTGCAGGCCTGCTTCCCTTATTTTGAGGTTAGATATGCAGTGAGGCAGCAGTGTTACCTCGGTTGTAACTAGGACTAGGCCTCAGTCCTCGGGCTTGTGCTGTAGCATGACATCCGGGTCCGGGCTCGGTGGCGATGGCCTTGCCTGTCCGTGCTGCCCTCCAGTGGTGGATCAGTGGAATTACAGGCTGGATTACCAGGATGTTGCTCAGGAACTCGGTCCAAACATTTCTTTTCTTACGTGACTATGTTCTTTTTTTTCCTTGTTTTGAATGTGCGTGTATACTTTTGTACCTTGGCCCCGGAGGAACGCTGTCTCATTCAGCTGTATCTATGTACAGTTTGAATGACAATTAAACTTGATTTGATTCTACACACTGGATAATTTTTCCAAATTGCCAGATCAATGGAAAGAAAATCTGTAGCTGTTAGTCAATCCACTCCTGAACTTGAATTTCATTCCAAGGTTATCCAGAAACTTTGGTATTTAAATACTGTTATTAAAGAAATGCAACTGGCATGATGAAGTAGTAGTAAGGGAAACAGAAAGGTTAGAAGCAAGGAAGAAAATAATAATGGCTGGCTCATTCCATTATACATCAAGCAATATCACTTGCGTTGTACACAGTGTCTAGCTTAGTACCATTTAAGACGTTGATATTAAATCTGACATTCTAGGTCAGACTACCCAGATAACAAAAGGTAATCTTTGTAGGACTCAAATGAAAAAAAAATAGGAAACCACCTACTGTTAAACTGAAAATGAATTACTACACAACAGGGAAAAGGCTTACTTAGCTCTAATGGATTGGCAAAAGCAATAGTATAGCAGTTTCTTTGTTCAAAAGCATAGCTCACTTCATGTGCAAAGCACAGTTAGTGTGCTTCAGCCACTTCAGTTATTGACTAAATGTAATGAAAGTACAAGTTTGAAATTTGTAACAGATCTTCAGATGAATGCTTGCTCATTACTTTGCCTCTGCAATTTTTCTCTTAGTATAACAATACTCTGCGAATGTCCAGTTGTTATCTGTGAACAGTAAATCGGACCATATGTGAGCATATCACATTCGAACCCAGTCACCCTTAAAGTATTGTGACTGTGGCTTCGAATGGTTCTGTTCTGGCAATCTGCCAGATTGTTTGTCACATCATATCCCTGACATTGGGCTACAGCTTCTTTTACTTGCCAAAGGCTGAATACAATCACATACAAAACAGAAGGGAGTTAAAGGCATCCCATAGGTTAATCCCTAGCGAACAGTTAAATCCCCTTCTGCAAATCTTTAGGGGAAATCAGAAAGAGGTGTGAATGAGGATACTAAAGTTAGCCAACATTTCTGCTCAGCACAGCCAGAGCCTTTGTAGTTAAAGTAGCTTGCAATCGTCTCAGCATGAAGGTACAGTATATGCAAACAGCCAGTGGCACTCATGACATTGAGGAATGCCTGACTGGCAAAAACGCAGTTTTACAGCCCCATTATTGAGAAGCTAATGTGCATCCTGGGAAGCAAAGCAATTTCAGAAATGAATTTAACCACTGCTGAGTGACAGAACCCCTTTAATCGCTCTGTTGCTTTCTGTAAATGTGCTAGTTCTATCAGAAAAAAGACATTCATTTACTGCTGCTGGTACTAAAATGTGTAATTCATACAAGTCAATATTCCCCATTCTCACTTAACTCTTCATAGACACCCACTATGATTGGTTATCAAAATGATTTTCCAAAAACGGCTAATAAAATGAATGCCTGGAAAAAGTGAGGCAAGGTGTCCTGTTAGCACTGATATTTTAAAACTTTATCAATGAACACAAAATCTGTGCCTACCCAAGTATAATGGCATTAAGCCATTCTAAACCAACATAAATAGACAGTACACAACATATACATTCTAAGAAAATCTTTGGATTACTGAATTAGTAACAGGGAAATATTTGTAACCGACTTAGTGGATCCATATTCTTTTTCTTGGTTAATAGGAAATCAGTTAACAGGAACCAAGTCTCTGCTATGTATCCCGATAAACAGAGCACCGAATAGGTTGCATTTAGTGGATACAATACTTGTGGTCATGAAAATGGAAATAAAAGACATCAGTTCTCACTTAAAGTAAGCTTACATTTTCAACACACCAACTTGTCAATTGTTATTACAGCGCAGAAGATATTAGATCTTATTGAGGAGCAAGTTATAAATTGCTGCAGGGATAATGTATGTTTCAATGAGATCACCTCCCAATCTTGAGTGTATAGGCCTGGCCAACTTAATCTGTCCATACAGAATAAACCCGCCATCCCATGAATCTACTGGTGAACCTTCCCTTGCTCCCGCTATTGCAGGTACATGCTTCTATAGGTAGCGAAATCAGACCTGGAATGATTTATACAATTGCAGTAAAATTCTACCGAAGTTCCATGCAATACATTTCAACACGTCATTCGCTTTCCTAGGTGCTTGCTGTACTTGCATGTTACCCGTCAGTGATTCATGCAGAAGGAGAGTGATGCACCATCAATAACTCCAAAAGACTGGAAGTAGAGTAAATACTGAAAGGCTTTTGTTAGCAGTAAAAATGTGACCTCCATCATGCTGAGTATCTGTCCTGGAGTGAGGAGAAGGAGCCATGGCACAATCGCCTTTATTCAGGGGTGTGTGGGAGGAGCCGCAGGAGCAGTCAGCAGAGGGGCGTGTCCAGACAGGTAACCCAGTTACTATATATATATAGCTTACCACAGAGAAGTAGGTACACCGAGCAACACTTGTCAGCCGCTCAGTGTTTAGAAGTGTTCCACTTTTCTCCCCCCACACATTTCCACAAGAGATTCTGCAGATGCCACACACACACACACACACACATTCAATTAGCCTGTTCAACCGTCGCCCCCACCCCCACAAAATTTCTCTACACACCCCTTGTAACTTACTTCTGTATTGTCAGTAAATTTTGGCATAACATATTTGATCCCTTCATCTAAATCATTAATATAGATTGTAAATATCTGGAACCTAACCACTGATTCCTGCACCACCCCATTTATCACAACCTCTCTATCTTTGTTCTTCATATTTCTGTCCATTAACCAGTCCTCAGTTCCCAGTAGTCTCTCACCTCAGATGCCACGTATCTAATTTTGTTTAATAATCTCTTGTGTATCACCTTATCAAAGGTTTTCTGAAAGTCCAAATTTACCGCATTCACTAGTCATCTTTTATTTATTCTGACAGTTACAACCTCAGAAAACCTCAGCGGATTTATCAGACTTCCTTGTTTTACACAAATCCACATTGATTCTGCCAATTCCATTACAGTTTTTTAAAGGAACTTCCCACTTCCTTAATAATAGTTTCTAGCATTTTGCCTTTCACAAATGTGGGTTTAATTGGTCTACAGTTTAGTGTTCGGTCTCTTCCTCCTTTGACAAATAATGGGTTTGCATTTGCCATTTTCTGATTAGGAATGTTAGAAGATGACAACTGGTACATTCACTATGCTCAGACCCATCTCTTTCAAGATCTTGGAAAGCTCATCAGGTTGTGGGGCTTTTTGGACCCATTTTTCTCTCTAATACTCTTCATTTTTGCCTGCAAAGAACATACTGGTTAGATTAATGGTTTATAGCACCAGCTGGAAGATCAGGGTTCTCATGCCGTTGCTGTCTGTAAGGAGATTGTACGTTCTCCACAAGATGACACGGGACTCCTCTGGGTGCTCTGAATTTCCTCCCACATTCCAAAGTTGTGCTTTGGTTAGTGACTTGTGGGAATATTGTGTGGGCACTGGAAGGGTGATGAAACTTGCAGGCTGCCTAGTATAATCCTTGTCAATTTGATTTGATGCAATTCACTGTACATTTCGATGTACATGTGAAGATAAATCTAATCTTTAATCTTTCTGACAATATTGTCCCCTGGTGAAGTTGCATGAATTTTCTCTCCTTCCACTTGAATGGACGCCAGCTTCTTCATGCATTGATCAGGCTGCTTATTCATCTGGAAATCATTCCTCCCATCGGGAACAGATAGAATCTTGTACCTGCAGAGCAAAGGCAAAAACTCATTCTCCAGCTAAGCATTGCACTCTGATCCAGATACATTGCAGGAAATGTATATTGTATTGAGTACACAATCTGCATTTGTTAATGAAATGTCATTGGCTGGACAGTTCATACTAGATTGAAAGCCACCATTATCCAAACTTAAAACAATGAATGGCTTACAAATGAAGTAAGCTACTTCATAATTCTGAAACAAAAGGTAATTTTGCACAATCATTCAACCTTCTCAAAGCAATTTAGCTATTTAGGGCTGCAGCAGGTTCAAAGGGATCACAGAATTAATTCAAACATTTAGCTTTGAAACTAATTAATCCGTGTAAAATTCAATAATGCTAACATCTTAGGACACTATTATAAATTATGCACGCTATACCGCAGTGAAGTATGAAATGATTTGTGACATTTGGCTCCTTTCTTTACTTCTGGCATGCTTGCTGTAAGGTATAAGCTATTCTTGATTCAGGTAAATCTGAATAATGTATGTATGCTTAAATAGCCACAGTTTCTGCACAACCACACAGAAAAAAAGATACTGAAAAGTATGCTCTTTTCATATTTTCTTTCCCACACAATGTGAATGCCACTGGAATGGACACAACCTAGGGACCAGAAGTAAGACAGTTAAGAGTCAAGATTTTGGAGTCACATATGGCAAGACCAGAAAGGATAGTTGCTCTACTCCTGAAGGACAGTGGTGAATCAGACAGGTTTTCACAATACACAGTATTTTCATTACTAGTGTTACAGAATGTACCTTCCCTTTCAAACTCTATATTTATATAATAATACAAAATCAATTTCCCCAGGTGCTGTAGTGGAATTTGAACTTATGTTTTGCTAAATCATCCAGAATTTAAGCTGCTAGTCCAAAGAATTAATAGCTATGTTTCAGCACCAATAACTGACTAACAAGCTCCTTTTTGTAAACTTTAGAAACTAAAATGTGTTCATAAGATGAAATGTTAAAATTTAACTTCACAGTAATTGCAGGGCTACTGAATTCTGTCTGAGGTCAAATTGATGCCACTAGTGTCCTTAACCTGTCTGATCCTAATGTGACAGCAGATGCACATTCTTGTGGTTGAGTCTCACTGCTCAGTGAAAAGACAGCAGGCATTCAATCAGGCTTCAATCTAGGCATTAGATAAACTTGGCTAGTTTGCATTGGCCTGAGTGACCTTGTAAAAGAGCTCACAGACATATGTGACCAGTGTCTGAATCTGGAGAGCTGTCACACCAAGCAGCCCGACAACACTTATAGAAGTAAACCACACAACCCAGCATCAGGCTACTTCATCAAACTGCTCAGGAATGTCATGGTCCACGAGTGTACAGAGGGAGGGGATCTGCTTTGGCATTCTCCATTTTGATTCTAAGTCCCATGAAGCCTCATAGTAACAGGTCAAATAAGGGGAAGAAAATATCTTGCTGAAGCACACCTGACCTCCTTAGCTGCTGTACGAGAACTTTTCGATGTTGGACACTTCAAAGAAACTCTGAGGGCACAGTAAGAGCACAGACTGTACTTTCGGTGAAATACAACCACAGACTAAGTTGGCCAAGTCCTGTAGGACACAACAGCTAAAACCACTGCAGTGTCTCCAGGGAAAAGAGATAAATTCAGTACAGATCTGGACATCGTGTGCTACTGTGACCCAATTGTAAAAGTCTAGTTTATTCCATCATAATTCATATTTTTCTGAACACACTCTGCCATTAAGATAAAGTCGGAGAACTAATTTTGGTGCAAAGGAGAGTTGAAAGGGGCATATTAAAAATGAAAGCACTCTTTATAACAAAAGTGGTGAGCTTAGTCAACATCCTGGCTACAGAGCTGAGGAACTGGCCTGGCTAGCTCTCCTGTCAACACTGGCATCTACCTGGCAGTGTGGCACATTGCCCAGGTAAGTCCAAGCAAAAAAAAAGATAAAGCCAATCTGGCTCATTACTTTCCTCTTAGACCATCATCAATCATTAATTAGCAAACTGATGGAAGAGTTCTCAGCAGTGAGATCAAACAATTCTTCATCCATAACCTGCTGACTACTGCTCATTTTAGGCTCGCTCGGTCCACTGCAGGCTTCATTATAAGATTTGTCCAAGTGTGGACAAAAGAGCAGAGTTCCAATAGCAAAGTGAGGGTGACTACTCTTAACTGAGTGTGACATCAGTGAATACTAGAAGTGGAAGTAATCAAGGGAAAAATTCTCCTCAAGCCAGAGTCAAGCCCTTTACAAAAGGAGATAATTCTAGCTGCAGGAGGTCAGTTATTCCAGTCCGGAAAATCCCTGCAGGTGTTCCTCGCCTGAGTACCCCAAGCCCACCAGGCTTCATCAGTGTCATTGTCACAAGTGTGGAATGCTCAGTTCAAATCACAGCTATTCAGAAAATAACTCAGACATGCCTGGAGCTAGCAGAAGGCAGATAATATCTAGGCTTTGTAAGTAACATATACACTGTCTGAGGTAATGCCCATCTCCAACAAGCACCAACCCATGACAATCAGCTTCACTGAGTTCCCTATCAGCAAGTACCTGTGAATAACCAATGAAGGAGGTATTTATTTGGACACAGCTTTATAAATGTAATGGCAGCAAGAGATGAGGTATTCCATGATATATATAATCACACATTATAATTCCCTAAAGCATTAATTTTATCTATAAGGCACAAGGCAGGAGTGTGATGCATGGCTGAGTGCATCTCCAACAACTATAAAGGAACACCATTCAAGATTAAATAGCCTGCACGATCAAAATCAAAATTATTTCCACCAATCAAAACATTCACTCCCTGCACCAAATTACATTCCATCCTTCATCATCAATGGGTTTAATCCTGTACAATAGAACTGTGGGAGTACTTTCATCAAAAAGATTGCAGTTATTCAAGAAGATGACTCACCAGCACCTACTCAAGGGTAGTTATGGGCAACCAATACATACTGGCCCTATAAGTGAAGCCTGCTGAAATTAATCAAGTAATTGTTAACCCCAGTCCTGATGATTCCTTCCAAACTGAAGCATTGCTCATCTTAAATTAGTGCAAAGTATCAAAGCCATTTTTACCTTAATTTAGCATGTATAATATAGTAATTTCAAATATATGATGGAGTCCTTACACTTTTTACAGATGTTTCTATAAACTACACTTAAATTTTTCAACTGGATGAACCTGTATTTATTTAGTATAATTAGAGTGATAATTATCTGAAATTGCTTCATATTGTGTGAAGTGCACAATTTAGATTTTGATGAAGAGTCATTCTTCACAGAAGAAGCAAGAAGGTAAATGATTATCTTATAGTGGTAGCAGTGTAATCACTTGAGTTGAGTATAATGTTCTCCTAAGGGGTTGTCTATTGGTTGTTCTTCGGGTGGCTGGAGAGGCTGGTCTGGGTCCTCGTAATCTGTAGGACTAGGAGTTCATAGACCTCATAATCCTGCTGCTTTTGCCACTTGCTGATCACCACACTGCTTAACCTGGGATGCTAGGATGGATTTCCTTAATGGAGAATGCCTGTGTATGACTTTGTTTAACGTGGGGAGGTTGAAGCACAGGCAGCCACTGCACAGTCCTTGACAAATCTGGGTCAGGATCCAGTAGTATGGAATACAAGATGACTGGAGAGACTTCAATGCTACAGCCTTCCTCTGCCTCCATTACTGTTCTGATATGACTTCACCTTCCACCATCTCCAGTGCTGAGGTCTTGGTTGGATTGCTCTGTCTGGAAACTCCCCCTTACACCTTACTGCCGTTGGTGACCCTAACAGGACCTAAGTACCAGACGGCTGAAGTCCAGGTGGCATCGTTTGTGGGATCTCAGAAACTCACAACAGCCTCCCCACCATGACAAGGTCCTCGAAGAATAAATGATTATTGAATGTAGTAGGAATGGAAGTGGAGGCAGATTCAAGTGTAACATTTAAAAGTATCTGAAAGAAAATAATTAGCAGGGGCATAGGGAGAGGGTAAGGGTGAGTAACTAGCTGATTTGTTCTCACATACAGCCATTACAAGTACAACGAACAGAGCATTCCCCTCTGTACCATAACCTTCCTGTGAATGTGCATATTTCCATAGTTTTAGCAAATTGGTAGAGCTACAAGGAAATCCTCTGTAACTTAAGTAATGCAACAAGAGTTATTAACATTCACTGGAACACATTGATAAGGCCATAGGTAAGAGAGAGCACAACCAAAAATTAATCTTCGGTCAGGAATACACATTCAGATTCTGCATTAAAAATAAACCGCTCTGACTCAACCTGACATTCTTTTTTTTACAATTTCTGGATATATTAGATTCAAGACAATCTATCAATAAAATATTTTTAACCAAGTTAGGTACATAATTTCTTTCTTCCCAAAGCGATAGGTAGACAGAAGAAAAATCATTGTTACTGTTGTCCTCTGGCTATTATTTATTTCATCAATAGATTCATGGCACAATGTAGAAATCTTTCTATTGACAAAAACACTTGCGTAAATATCCTGTCAGGACAACATTTCAAACACATATTACTTTTCCCCTGGTGCAGTACATAGTATAAATAGTAATCCTTCCATAATTCAATCTGAGTACAACTTCTCAATAAAATATTCAGTGTACAATCTGGAAAATTTGATGAACACAAAATGTTTCATTCAAAACAACTATGTCTCGTAGGTTCTGCCTGATTTGCTGAGTAATTCCAATATTTTCTGTTTTTCTTTCATATTAGTTTCTGAATTCCGCTGTGTGTTTTTTGCTGTTATGTGCACTGGTTTACTTTACGCTTCTGCTGTATACTCTTGAATGCCATAGAAGGCAGCCTGTCAAAAACAAGATTCAAGCTCATTCTTTTTCACAACTCTGGCTATTAATAACATGGCTTCAAAATACTGCGCTCGTCAGTTCCATAGGAGCAGGGTAGTATGATTGAACGACAGGAGTTTGGGACAGATTATCACAATCCCTTGTTGCCACAACACAAACCACCACTATTACAGTGACTTGTTTTTCCAAATCCTGGCACAGTTGTTGACTCCATTCTCTGGGCATACCCAGTAGGAGGTGTTGGAAAAATTGAACCATATGGGATGGTTTTAACTGCCAGTGACAGGGTGGTAAAATCAAGAAGAAATACAGTGTTTGGCAGATCTTAATTGCTGGGTCCCGTTTACATGTTTTGGAAGGAAGTGATGCCTTTCCAGGCATGTGAAATTGGAGAGTGAGTGGCCCTGGAAGGATCTGTTCACATCCAGTAACAGGGTGTGTGGAGCCGACTGTGCACAGGAGAGGGTGTGCGGTGACGGTTTTGTGCTCGTGGATGGGAGGTCTAAAGTAACTACATTCTTGAACTTCCTCATGGAGTTCCAAGGAGACTCCTACCAATACAGAATACATTTTACTGCAACAACTGTACAGGGTGGGATGTTAGACTAGTGGTTAGTGTGACCCTATTACAGCACCAGTGACTTGGGTTCAATTCTGCCACTGTCTGTAAGGAGTTGTGTACATTTTCCCTCTGGCTGTGTAGATTTCCTCTACGTGCTCAGGTTTCCTCCCACATTCCAAAGAAATACGAATTAGTAGGTTAATTGATTACATGGGTGCAATTGGACAGAGTGGGCTCACTGAACTAGAAGGGCCTGTTACTGTGCTGAAGCTCTAAATAAAATAATAAATAAATAAATGGCTCATTAGTTGCATATAATAATAGATTGTCCATCATTGATAGTCACTCTGAGCAAGTTGACATACCATTAAATATAGTTTGCACTTGATAAGCAGCACACAGAAAATGCTGGAGGAACTTGGCAGGTCAGGCAGTGTCAATGGAAATGAATAAAGAGTTGACTTTTTGGGCCAAGACCCTTCATCAGGACTGGGGAGGAAGGGGGAAGATGCCAGAATAAGAAGGTGGGGTAGGGGAAGGAGGATAGCTGGAAGGTGATAGGTAAAGCCAGGTGGGTGGGGAAGGGGGTGAAGTAAGAGCTGGGAGATGATAGGGTGAAGAGATAAAGGGCTGGATAAGATGGAGTGGACCATAGGAGTAATGCAAGGAGGAGAAGCACCGGGGGAGGTGATTGGCAAGTGAGGGGGAGGTTAGAGGCGAGAGCGGAGAATTGGAGAAAAGGGGCAGGGTGGAGAAGAAATTTCCAGAAGTTGGAGAAATCGATGCTCATGCCATCAGGTTGAAGGATAACTTGATGGTACATGAGGTGTTTCTCCTCCAACCTGAGAGAGGCCTTGTTGTGGCAGAAGAGAAGGTCGTGGACTAACGTGTCAGAATAGGAATGGGGATGGGAATTAAAATGGTTGGCCACTAGGAAATCAAGATTTTTGAAGATGAAGTGGAGATGCTCAACAAAGTGGTCCCCACCGCACATGGTAGCTGACCCTATCAGATTCACAGTTATAGTGTTGCCTCACCTGGTATTACTGTACAGGGCCCTGAACGTAGTTGAGTGAGAAGGTGTAGTACTTCTACTGCTTCAGGGGTAAACGCCTGGAGGGTGATTAGTGGGGAGGGATGAATGGACAAGGGAATCAGAGGGAGTGAGGGGGGTGAGGTAAAGATGTGTTTAGTGGTAGGCTCTCTTTGAAAATGGCACAAGTTGGGAAGAATGATGTGCTGGATGTGGAGGCTCATGGGGTGGTAGGTGAGGAAAGGAGAACTCTATTCCTGCTAAGGTGGCGGGAAGATGGGGTGAGCGCAGATGTCCGGGAAATGGAGGAGATGTGGTAAGGACAGCATCAATTGTGGAGGAAGGGAAGAAGGCAGACGTCACTGATGTCCTGGAAAGGAAAGCTTCATCTTGGGAACAGATGTGGTGGAGACCAAAGGAACTGATAAAAAAAGGAAATGGCATTTTCACAGGAGACAGGATGGGAAGACGTATAGTCAAAATAGCCTTGGGAATCGGTGGGTTTATAAAAGGTATTGGTAGGCAGTGTAGGATCCAACTGTTTAATTTTAATTCTCATTTTCTTTGGTTGCAGTTTAACAATCAATTATCTGCTTGTATGTTAAGTAGCCTTTATATACATAACAGTTTAATATGCCTCTCGTAATTATACCAAGTAATAATCTGGGAAGTTTCTTTGTTCTTTCATTAAGTGGCTATTATCTTGTCATTGCTTGATTTTACTACAGCATTAAGTAAGTATTTTCTAATTGGATTATTGTTATCCATGGATTTTTCTTTTCTTTGTATAAAAGTAGCTGTTTTATGCTAGCCAGTCTTCTGATTATATCTTTTTCAAGTAGTAAGATCCCCTGTCTCTGTTCTGTTCCTGTTCTCTTCGTTCTATCAACGACCATGAAACAACAAGATCTATGCCTTATTCCAGACTTCTAAAAGAACCTTGGATTTAAACACTAGAATCCAACAATTGGCATAGTCAGCAGGATGTTTGCGAAGAATTGGAATTTGTTATGCTCGAAGACAAAGAAGGAATTTTCGACACCTCAACCAAAGGGGTAAGAACTTCCTGTTTATGTTCCAAATTGTCTGAGAGAAAACTCGTTCTGGCTTCTGCATCATCAGACGTGAATCAAGATGGAGGATTGCTATTTTAAACATTTCCGTAAAAAGAAACACAACCCCGTCGAGCTACGTGCAAAACTGGGAGAACATGGACCTAGTACGTGAGTCGGTAGGAAGTCAAAATACTAAATTCATTGAAGCAGTGGAACATGGATAAAAAGATTAAAAAAATGTGCAAGTCAAGAGAACATGAGGAGAAAAAAAATTAAATTCACGTTGTGGGACAACTTGTTAAAATTTTGGCTGCAAACTGTTAAATTTTTGAGATTGTGGTCAAAGTGATAAAGGGTACGTGCAAATTAAGATCAAATCAAAACAATGCCCAAAGTCGTGAAGCCTACTAAGAACGCTTGCCGGAATAAAATATCTCAGTTTCATAGAATTAATGAAAAAGGCCATACAAAAAATACCAACAATGGTATGTCTATTAAGTTCCAGAAAATGGCTGCTAGTAATTTAGAGATAAGACAGTGTGGTTCATTTGATCCAATGTGTGAGCTGGTGAGAGAGCTAATTGAAAGAGGTGCGAAACCTGTGATGAACTTCAGAAACAGCATGACAGAAACAATAAAAAACCCAAAGAGCAAATCTTTGTATTAACCGAAAGAGTAAAAGAACAACTTGGTAATTCAATCAATGTGCAACGTATGGAGTTTCAAAGCAAACTGAAGCAATGTAAGAAAGCACAGCTGTGACTTCAGGTGGGCTGTCCTGCTAGTGACGCTTTGAGTGATGCTGGCAGTGGCGCCAATGTTGATGCTCTGCCCAGGAAAACACCTACTTCTGAAGCTTTGCCTGAAGAATTACAGTTCACATTGAACAGTCTCCATATACAAATCACCATCCAAAGTCTGGAAAATTACAGCCTACATCAGACAGACTCCAGGAACAGTGACACTATCTGAACTCTAAGGAATTACAGGATGGACATGGCATGGACTCTACAGCGGCCCCTAGTGATTCAAGTGAGGACGACAGCGATGAAACAGTAAGATTGACAGCTATGTTGCAGCTTGCTCCAATGAAGACCAAGGGAGTGAAGACATACAGGACTGAAGATAAGACAATTGTTAATTAATGTATTAAAAAGCTAGTGGCAGACTCGTCAACTATTGCTCTACCACTCAACAATCTGCTGAAGGACAATAAGTGCTCAAGCAAACCTGCTATGTGACTCTTAATGAAGAACAACTGAAAGTGTTTCAAACTTTAAAGGTGCTTTAAGAATACCTAATACAGGTCAACCATTTACCCTGTTTGTCAATGAGAAAGACATGATAGAAGTCTTAATTCAAGGACATGGAGTCTGACAACATTCTGTTGGTTATTACTTGGCCAAAGATCTGATTCTATACTTTGGCTCCTCAATGATTGAGAGAGACATTCGAATGGTTGTTTTTGAAACTGAAGTGCTAGATTCTGGAAACATAGCTCCTGGTACCTCTGTGCAACAGGCAGATCTAAAAGCTTTGATAGAAGCCTCTAAGTTGGCAGAAGGAAGATCAGCTAATATCCACACTGATCCTCAATGTGATTTCAGAGTTGTCCATGACTTTGGAAACTTATAGAGACCTTATGGCTGTAGGAACTCCAATCAAGAATGGCCAACTGGTACAAGAACTTGTGGATGTGATACAACTACCATCAGAAGTTGTTGTATTAAAATGTAAAAGTCACTCTAAAATATCTACAATGGAAGGCCATGGAAATACATTCACAGATGGATTGCGATAAAAGGCAGCAAGGGATGAAATGCAAGAAATTCCAAGAATCTATACGGTAAACCTGACCACTGGAAACCCGGAATCAAAGTTGAACTCTGTGTCACAGGCAAGATGTACAAGATCCAAGAAATGCAAGTTCAATGCTCCAGTCAGGAAAGGTGGATATAGATGGAAAATGGTGGGATGTTAAACAATGATGGACTATGGAGAGACGGCACTAGTCGTAGACTAATAGCTCCGAATAAGCTGGTTCTTTATCTGGCACAGCTTATGTACTCCCTAGGACATATTGGAGTGTAAAGGATAATCAACAGATCCTGCCAGTGGTGGTGGAACCCAAAGTGCAGGGCAGAAGATCAACAAATGTTTGAAAGATGCATGACACGCCAAAAGAAACAAATCCGGGAGCAGCAGAAAAGCCACCACAATTAAGTGCTCCTGCCCCACCTGGTCCATCTTTATACTTACAAGTGAACTATATTTCTTTGCCAAAGTGTCATGGATGCTCAGGCGTACTGGTAATATTGGATAAGTTTTCAGGATGGGTGGAAGCTATTCCAGCAAGGAAAGCCACTGCCACATATACAGCAAAAATGCCAATCTAGGGCTATAGGCCTAGGTGGGAATTTAGATTAGATTAGATCATGTCACATCAGCTCTGACCAAGGAACACATTTCACTGGGAGTGTATGTTAGGAATTATGTCCACTGATGAACATTGAATGATCTTTTCACTGCCCACATTACCCAGAGTCACCAGGACAAGTCAAACAAATGAATGCACTTACATCCACAGTGGTGAAGTGTTTTGATAGCCTGGTGATGAAACAGTCAGCTCCCGCCCGAGAGGCAACTTGGATCCACTCCAATTTGCCTACTGCAACAATAAGTCCACAATAGCTGCCATCTCATTGGCTGTTCACACTACCCTGGAACATCTGGACAGCAAAGGTCCATACATCAGGATGTTCTTTATCGATTGCTACTCAGCATTTAATACCATTGTCCCTGCAAAACTAATCAATAAGCTCCAAGACCTGGGCCTCAATACCTCCTTGTACAACTGGATTCTGGATTTCCTCACTTTCAGACCCAAGTCAGTTTGGATGGCAAATCTTCTCCTCTACGATCTCCATCAGTACAGGTGCACCACAGGGTTGTGTGCTTAGCCCCCTGCTCTACTCACTCTACACGTATGACTGTGTGGCTAAGAAAAGCTCCAACACTGTAACACACATCAAAATTGCTGGTGAATGCAGCAGGCCAGGCAGCATCTCTAGGAAGTGGTACAGTTGACGTTTCGGGCCGAGACCCTTTGTCAGGACTAACTGAAGGAAGAGCTAGTAAGAGATTTGAAAGTGGGATGGGGAGGGGGAGATCCAAAATGATAGGAGAAGACAGGAGGGGGAGGGATGGAGCCAAGAGCTGGACAGTTGATTGGCAAAAGGGATATGAGAGGATCATGGGACAGGAGGCCTAGGGAGAAAGAAAAGGGGGAGGGGGGGAAAAACCCAGAGGATGGGCAAGGGGTATAGTCAGAGGGACAGTGGGAGAAAAAGGAGGGAGAGAGAAAAAGAATGTGTGTATATAAATAAATAACAGATGGGGTACGAGGGGGAGGTGGGGCATTAGCGGAAGTTTCAGAAGTCAATGTTCATGCCATCAGGTTGGAGGCTACCCAGACGGAATATAAGGTGTTGTTCCTCCAACCTGAGTGTGGCTTCATCTTTACAGTAGAGGAGGCCGTGGATAGACATATCAGAATGTGAATGGGATGTGGAATTAAAATGTGTGGCCACTGGGAGATCCTGCTCTCTCTGGCGGACAGAGTGAAGGTGTTCAGCGAAACGATCTCCCAGTCTGCGTCAGGTCTCGCCAATATATAGAAGGCCACATCGGGAGCACCGGATGCAGTATATCACCCCAGTCGACTCACAGGTGAAGTGTCGCCTCACTTGGAAGGACTGTCTGGGGCCCTGAATGGTGGTAAGGGAGGAAGTGTAAGGGCATGTGTAGTACTTGTTCCGCTTACAAGGATAAGTGCCAGGAGGGAGATCGATGGGGAGGGATGGGGGGACGAATAGACAAGGGAGTCACGTAGGGAGCGATCCCTGCGGAAAGCAGAGAGGGGGGAGGGAAAGATGTGCTTAGTGGTGGGATCCCGTTGGAGGTGGCGGAAGTTACGGAGAACAATATGTTGGACTCGGAGGCTGGTGGGGTGGTAGGTGAGGACAAGGGGAACCCTATTCCTAGTCGGGTAGCTGGAGGATGGAGTGAGAGCAGATGTACGTGAAATGGGGGAGATGCATTTGAATGCAAAGTTGATGGCGGAGGAAGGGAAGCCCCTTTCTTTAAAAAAGGAGGACATCTCCCCCGTCCTGGAATGAAAAGCCTCATCCTGAGAGCAGATGCGGTGGAGATGGAGGAATTGCGAGAAGGGGATGGCACTGTATTCAAGTCTGCCGATGCCACCATTGTTGTGGGCCATATCAAATTAGTGATGAATCAGCGTACAGGAAGGAGATGGAAAATTTGGCTGAGTTGTGTCATAACAACAACCTCTCACTCAATATCAGCAAGACAAGGAACTGATTGTAGACTCCAGGAGAGGGATACCAGAGATCCATGAGCCGGTCCTCATCAGAGGTAGAGAGCACTAGCAACTATAAATTACTGGGTGTTACTATTTCAGAGGACCTGTCTTGTAAGTGCAAATGCAAACAAAGCACCGCAGTACCTCTACTTCCTTAGGACTCTGTGGAAATTTGGCATGACATCTAAAACTTTGACAAACTTCTATAGATGTGTAGTGGAGAGTGTATTGACTGGCTGCATCACGGCCTGGTATGGAAACACCAATGCCTTTGAACAGAAAATCCTACAAAAAGTAATAGATTCAGCCCAGTGCATCATGGGTAAAGACCTCCCAACCATTGAGCACATCTACATGAAACACTGTTATAAGAAAGCAGCGTCCATCATCAGACCAAGGTCAAGCCCCAGGCCAAGCTCTTTTCTCACTGCAGACATCAGATAGAAGGTACAAGAGTCTCAGCACTCGCACCACTGGATTCAAGAACAGTTACTCCCCCTCAACCATCAGGCTCTTGAACAAAAGGGCATAGCTACACTCACTTGCTCCATCATTAAAATGTTCCTATAGTCAATGATCACGCTTTAAGGTGTCTTTATCTCATTATCACATGTTCCTTTTTTTATTGCTTTTATTTGTACTGTACTGTATTTGCATTTGCTCAGTTTGTTGTCTTTTGCACCCTGGTTGATCTTTCATTGACCCTGTTATAGTTATTATTCTATAGATTTGCTGACTATGCCCACAGGAAAATGAATCCCAAGGTTGTATGTGGTGTCATACATGTACTTTAATCATAAATTTACTTTAAACTTTGAAATTACAGGTTTTCCTATGATCTTACGTAGTATCAGAGAAACCCCAAGCAAGAAAACTAAACTAAGTCCATTAAAGGAAATGATAGGGTGTCCTACGTCACTGCCAGTAGCCCTTGATCTTAGAGAGGTTGACAGTTTAGATAGCTATTGCGTGAAATTAACCGAGGCTGTACAGTCTGCTTCTCAACAAGTTTATGGCACTTGGTAAGATCCAACAGTAAGAAGACACACCCACATTCCTAGTAAGTGGGTCCTGATTTTTTAAAAAATGCATAAGGAACCACTGGGAGCTGGAATGGAAGGCCCTTATCAAGTGCTGTTAATTACCAGTTTATCAGTGAAAGTGGATATATGCCAGCCACTGCAAGAGAGCTAAAGAGGTACCCAGTGAAGGCAATAAGTGCTGTGGTTAATGTGTTAGTAACCTCTGTCACAGGGTCTATGCTGCTAGACCTCAGTGAACAAATCGTTAACCAGTCAGAAGACTTCAAGCAAGTCGACAGCTACTGAACGTTATGAGGTTTATTCTAATATTATTATTGTTATATTTTTGCCAATTTTCCCTACTCATAACACATCAGTTGAGATGACTTATAATTTGCTGATGCTGTTAATGACTCTGGTTGTTGGGTATGCCAATATATACTGCACAATTCAAAATATTCACCAATGCTAGGCATTCCTACAGATCCACAACAAACAAGCACCCTCTTTATGAACTATTCCAGCAATGGCAATGGTCATTTCAACCATAACTGCCGGTACAGTACACAGTAAAAACAAAACAATGATCCTCCAGGACCACGGTGGTACATGAAACAACACAAAACTACACTAGACTACCTGAAACAACACAAAACTACATTGGACTTCAGGCTTACACGTGACTACATAAAGTGCACAAAATAGTGCAAGACAGTACAATAATTAATAAGCAAGACAATAGGCACAGTAAAGGACAAATTACAATATAATAAATAATGTAAATGTAAACAATACTTTAACAGGAATTGAGAAAGAAATGAGCAAAAATTGCAAAGGGAGTGGAGTGCTGTTCAGTTGAGAGAGAGAGAGAGAGTGTGTGTGTGTGTGTGTGTGTATGTAGGTTGGTGTCCGACTAGGCTCTTGGAATTGGGGAGTCTAATGGCTTGGGGGAAGAAACTGTTGCACAGTCAGGTCGTGAGAGCCCGAATGCTTCAGTACCTTTTGCCAGATGGCAGGAGGGAGAAGAGTTTGTATGAGGGGCGTGTGGGGTCCTTCATAATGCTGTTAGCTTTGCGGATGCAGCGTGTGGTGTAAATGTCTGTAATGGTGGGACGAGAGACCCCGATGATCCCTTCAGCTGACCTCACTATCCGCTGCTGGGTCTTGCGATCCGAGACGGTGCAATTTCCGAACTAGGCAGTAATGCAGCCGCACAAGATACTCTTGACACATATCCTACATAACCATATCCTATCACTGTTCTGCCCCTGTTCTCTTTGTTCTATCAAGTCTTCATAAAACAATCATGAAGCAGAAGTTTTATATCTTGTTCCTGACTTCTAAAGGAACTTTGGATTTAAACACCAAAATCCAATAACAGTTTGTCTCCAGAGATGGAGACAGAGAGAGAGGGGAGAGAGTTGCTTGTAGGATTGTTTGCTGAGCCTGGAGGTTAGGTCGCTAATGTTTTGTCACCAGTCAAACTGACATCATGACAACCCTACAAACAAGCAGCCAACCTAAGCTACCCATCTTCTCTTTCATTTCAAGGGAGGAGAGCTGTCAGAAATAGACTAAGTGTATGGTGGAAGTTAGAGGCAAAATTGATGAGATCGATGAGCTCAGCATAGGTGCATGAAGCAGCACCAACATAGTCATCAATGTAGTGCAGAAAGGGAAGTTTTGCTCAACAAGTTTCTATCAGATCAGATAGGAGAGAGCCAGATCTCCTGACTCAACCAGCAACTGTAAATAGACAATCAGTAAGGTCATCTTTAGTCATTAATTATTTCCTGACTTCTGGGTCACTGACTGAGGAAAGTTAACCAATTGCAGCCTCTCCCCCATTGTTCCTTTTAAAACTATCAATAAAGGTCAATTTAGCACATGTATCTAAAGAATGGACTGATTAGAAAATAGCCATAGCTGCTTCAGGATAATTAAACTGGTGCTGTCCATCTTTCAGGCCAACCAGTCTATCAGTTCTACTTAGCTAAAAGCACTTTTCACAAGTGAGTCTGCCAATTCAATGATTTGGATTGGAGTTGAAGTCATTGACTGCAGGTAACTAGTCCCACAGTTCCACTCATGGAAGCTTGGCCATTTTCTGTTTTACAGCTTCCAGTTATCAATTTATAGAATTGAACTGATGCTTATTCATCTAGTTTCTTAAAGTAGACCATAAGATATAGGAGCAGAAGATCATGGGCTGATCCAATTCTTCCAGTCATCCCCACTCTCCTGCCTTCCCCCCATACCCTTTGTTACTCTGGCTAATCAAGAATCTATCTATCTCTGCCTTAAACGACTTGGCCTCCACAGCCACTCGTGACCACAAATCCCACAGATTTACCACCCTCTGACTAAAGTAATTTCTCCGCATCTCAGTTCTAAATGGAGATCCTTCAATCCTGAAGTTGTGCCCTCTTGTCCTAGAATCCCATACCATGGGCAATAACTTTGCCATATCTAATCTGTTCAGGCCTTTTAACATTCAGAATATTTCTATGAGATCACTCCTCATTCCCCTGAACTCCAGGGACTACAGCTGAAGAGCTGCCAGACGTTCCTCATATGGTAACCCTTTCATTCCTGGAATCATTCTCGTGAATCTTCTCTGAACCCTCTCCAATGTCAGTATATCCTTTCTAAAATAAGGAGCCCAAAACTGCACACAATACTCCAAGTGTGGACTGACAAGTCCCTTATAGAACCTCAACATCACATCCCTGCTCTTATATTCTATACCTCTAGAAATGAATGCCAACATTGCATTCACCTTCTTTACCACCGATTCAACCTAGAGGTTAACTTTTAGGGTATCCTGCACAAGGACTCCTAAGTCCCTTTGAATCTCCGCATTTTGAATTCTCTCCCCATCTAAATAATAGTCTGCCCGTTTATTTCTTCCACCAAAGTGCATGACCATACACTTTCCAATATTGTATTTCATTTGCCACTTCTTTGCCCATTCCCCTAAACTATCTAAGTCTCTCTGCAGGCTCTCTGTTTCCTCAACACTACCGGCTCCTCCACCTACCTTTGTATCATTGGCAGATTTAGCCACAAATCCATTAATTCCTTAGTCCAAATCATTGACATACATCGTAAAAAGCTATGGTCCCAACACCGACCCTTGTGGAACTCCACTGGTAACCGGCAGCCAGCCAGAATAGGATCCCTTTATTCCTACTCTCTGTTTTCTGCTGATCAGCCAATGCTCCACCCATGCTAGTAAATGCCCTGTAATTATATGGGCTCTTAATTTGCTAAGCAGCCTCATATGCGGCACCTTGTCAAAGACCTTCTGAAAATCCAAATACACCACATCTACTGCATCTCCTTTATTTACCTTGTCATTTCTTCAAAAAATTGTAGTAGGTTAGTCAGGCAGGATTTTCCTTTCAGGAATCCATGCTGGCTTTGGCCTATCTTGTCATGTGTCTCCAGGTATTCAGTAATCTCATTCCTAACAATTGATTCCAACAACTTCCCAACCACTGATGTCAGGCTAACAGGTCTATAGTTTCCTTTCTGCTACCTCCCACCCTTCTTAAATAGCGGAGTAACATTTGCAATTTTCCAGTCATTCGGTACAATGCCAGAATCTATTGATTCTTGAAAGATCATTGTTAATGCCTCTACAATCTCTCCAGCTACTTCCTTCAGAACCCAAGGGTGCATTCCATCCGGTCCAGAAGATTTATCCACCCTCAGACCATTAAGCTTCCTGAGAACCTTCTCAGTTGTAATTTTCACTGTACATACTTCACTTCCCTGAAACTCTTGACTGTCCGGTATACTGCAGATGTCTTCCACTGTGAAGACTGATGCATAATACGCATTCAGTTCCTCTGCCATCTCCGCGTCTCTCATTACAATATCTCCAGCGTCATGTTCTATTGGTCCTATATCTACCCTCCACTCTCTTTTACCCTTTATATACTTAAAAAAGTAAGTTAAGAAGACTAATATCTTCTTTGATATTAGTCGCCAGCTTCCTTTCATAATTCATCTTTTCCTTCCTAATGATCTTCTTAGCTTTCTTCTGCAAATTTTTAAAAGCTTCCCAATCCGCTATCTTCCCACTAATTTTGGCTTCCTTCTATGCCCTCTCTTTTGCTTTTACTTTGACTCTGACTTCACTTGTCAGCCATGTAGTGTCCTTCTTCCATTTGAAAATTTTTTCTTATTTGGAATATATCTGTCTTGCACTTCCCTAAAACCAATGTGGTGATAAAAATAAAACCAATGTGATGATTTCAAATTTACAGCAATTTTACTATTGCTAGAGAAAGGCTAGTTAGTAATTTTAAACACTCTCCCACATCGATGGTCACTAATCCTGCTGGCACAATCATTAATCATTTTATTTATATTGATTTACATTTAATTGACTGTTTAACACTTTGGAATATCCTAATGCTGTGAAACATATCTTAAAAAAGCAAACCTCTTATCTCTTTTGATCATTGAAAATCTCCAGGATGCTATATTAGTGAATTTGACAATGATAAATTAAATAGTAAAGAGAGATGGTCAGACTCTTTTGGTGGTGATGGTCTGGCATGAATGCTACTGGCCACTTATCAGCTCAGACTTGAATGTTGTCCAGGTCTTGTTGAATGCAGACACGTTATATAAAGGAAGGGGATTGTAGCTCCACACTGCAATATCTGCAACAACCCAGATATGATCTTAAGATCAAAGGAAGGTTATAAACGAAGCAGTGAAAGGCAGTTGGGCCCAGAAGGTCCTCAAATTGATTGATTTATAGCAACAAACATTTTTATTTGATGCTATCCTCATCCCAATAAGATTTTGATTCATTTGTTTTAATAATTGTTGCTGTTTTATTAGCTTCTCTCTGGGTGCCAAGGAGCTCGGTTATAATACAAAATATGTATGAGTTGCCATAAATTATATAGCAACTGATAGTTTGATTGTTCTGTCGAGAAATATTAGGTTTTTGATTGGCTACCAAAATCATTTATGTGTTCCTTGTCTTTAAAATATGGATATTTTTATTCCTTCCTTCTTAATTTTTTTGACAATAGCTCTGTCATTACAATGGTCACACTTTGCTCATTTATAGTATTTGCCACTCTATGGAGCTATATTCTATGGAGATGTTCTTATTTATTGCTGGTATGAGAGAACCATCCCAATATATTGTATGTCATACATCACACAGGAGTGTATTGACAAGTTAGGCTTACTTACAAACAAGAGAAAATCTGCAGATGCTGGAAATTCATCTCCATTCCTCAATTAAAGCTCCATTCTCAGGTATACAGAATAAAGAAGCTGACAGTGGAAGGGATTAACTTCTCTGCACTCAAATACATTGGCTGCATTTCAAGAAATGGAGTACAAGTCTGATATTATTATAAATTAATTCTTTTATTCTGCCTTTGACTTTTAAAAACTCACACTGTCTATTTAAACTAGATATAGGAGAAAGCAATTTCTTATTGTAACACCAAAATATAATTTCTTAAACTCCATTGACTTAGAGTAAGACTTCAGCTTCAAGGCCATTCTCCATCTCTAATTCGCTGTGGTGATCACAAATTCCATTGGTTAAAAGATGAGTGTGCAATACTGTATCTGCAAGTCCATCTTTAATCTTAATCTTTAGTTCTTTCATTTTTCTAAAGCTTGATTTACAAACTTGGAGAAATCAAATAACTGGCAGACAGGACTACAAAGGGTTAATACCTTCTCGCTCTCAATGTAAGAGGCTGACATTGAAGAAAGGTTGGAATCATTTTTTTAAAGACCTGCTCTTATACAAAGAATTGACCAGGCAAACATTCAAGCACACTAAATCTCACTATCCATCAACATGGTATGAAATACTTCAATATGATCGATGTCTGTCATTTCTTTGGGCTTCAACCATGATCTCATTTCAAGATGGGTAGGTCCTTTAGCACAGGTTTAGTTCTGCTTACATACATCGTGTAACTAACTCTTTCCTTCTCTTCCTTACACTTGTGTTGTTTTTACCGTCACTCTCTGGCATTCAGGAATGCAGCTCTTGTCCCACCCATTTTTATTTTACTCTTATTAATTTTTTGCTCCACTTCTCTGAACAGTCTAGTTAAATCACAGCGTTTATCTCAGGTGAAATTCAGGAATCTTGGTTATTTTGGCCCTGGCACACTTATATAACACATGCACTTTACCCTTTGGATCGTCAAATCAATTTCATCTTATGGATCTCAGGTATGATCTTACACCAGGTGGCATACACCAAATTTGCAGGTGGCATTGAAGATATAGTAATCCAACAATGCTCCAAGAATGCCTCATGTCCAGACAATGGCAAAATCCTTGTCATGATGTCAGATGTTATAGAGCAATAGAATCACCAACACTGTATGTCTCCAATCAAACAGAAAGATATTTATTTGATTGACCTTTCACCTCAGGGAGGGAGAGAGTCAGGTGTAGTGTAATGTAATGGGTGACAGATGACACATATTTTCATAATAAAAACTGTTCTATATAATTTACAAACACCATCATTGAATTATTGTATTTACTTCAAAAGACTGTGTCTCTGTAATGAGATCAGTGTAAGGAGACTTCTTCTGGTTTGCTCGTAATGGAGGTAAAGGACTGTGGCTTCTGTTAGGCCCATAAAATAACCTTCACATGTTTTACTCACAAAATCTTGCATGCCCCCAGGACAGTGCATGGATTCTCTCTCCTTTTATATACATTTAGAGAGGTACAATATTTCAACTCATACAAAGTATTTCAGCCAACACTGTTAAAATGGGTGTGATCAGTTACTTCTGTTTCAGGGAACCAAAAGGGAATCGCTGAGTAAATGTTGGCTACTAACATCCTTCTCAGCCTAATTATCAATGTTGAACAGTTCTGAAAACTTTTCGGTGGTGAGACACCCATATGTTACATGTCTTTGTCTGCAATCGTGGCACCAGACAAAATTTTGAGTTATACTAAAAATACTTCTAATGCACATGAAATGAAAGAGCCAAGCCTTGTTACACTTCAACCAAGTTCGAATTATTATTATGTGAGTTGTGAGGTGATAGCTGAAATTCTCTGTATGAGTAGAGATACTGTAGCTCCCTAAATGTATCTAAAAGTGTCATACTTTTGGAGAGAGAATGCATGCACTGCCCTTGGAACGTGCCTGTCTCCCTCCTTGACATGAAAGATCAATCAAACAAACACCTTTCTGTTTGACTGGAGAACAGGTGGTGTAGGTGATGCTACTGCTCTGTAACATTTGGCATCGTGAAGAGGATTTCACCACTGAGTGGTCAAGTGGCACACAAGCATCACCTTGAGCAGCTGATGCAAACTGGTATGGACTGAGCATAATTTAATCACATGTCACAAATGGTGGGTGGGAGGGGCTTCACGTTTTAGTTTGTTTCTCTTTGGGCTATATACATTATTGAAGTATTGGTTGCGTCCTTTTCCCCGGTATCTTTTGTATGTTCTGTTTCCTCTCCGGGTTTGTGGGTCGCGCCTATTGTCAATCCTCCTTGTTATGGGTTGACTTTAGGATTTATGGAGTCTATTATTAATTTTGTCTCCTGGAATACTAATGGTCTTAATCATCCTATTAAAAGGAAAAAAGTTTTTAAAGTGTTCCGGAGACTTAAAGCACAAATTTTATTTTTACAAGAGACCCATGTACGGAGGGGGGACAGACTACGTTTTTTCAAATTCTGGAAGGGACAACAATTTCATTCGAACTCTAATGCTAAGATTCGAGGCGTCTCTATTTTTATAGACTCCTCAGTTACTTTTATACAACAGGATATTATCTCTGATCCGAATGGTAGATTTTTACTGGTTAGTGGTTTACTATTTAATAAAAAAGTAGTTTTGGTTAATGTTTATGCTCCTAATATGGATTGTCCGGAATTTTATAAATCATTGTTTGATCAGTTTCCGAATTTGAACGAGTTTTCATTGATTTGGGGCGGAGATCTTAATACCTGTTTATCTCCAGCTTTGGACCGTTCGGCTCCTTTACGGACTTTACCTAATAAATCTGCAAATTTGATTAATTTCTTCCTTTCTGATTCTGGGTCGATGGACATTTGGCGTTTTCTGCATCCTCAGGAAAAAGATTTTTCCTTCTTTTCACATGTTCATCATTCCTATTCAAGAATTGATTATTTTTTCATTGATTCTCGTCTCATTCCTTCAGTGATTAAATGTGATTATGATTCTATAACCATTTCGGATCATGCTCCACTTAAGCTTTCTATTAAAATTATGGCCAATATACCAAACAATAGACAATGGCGTTTTAATTCGCTGTTGCTTCAGGACTCGGACTTTGTTAATTTTATGAATGAACAGATTGAGCTTTTTTTTACAATTAACCATACAGAAGATATTTCGGTTAACACTCTTTGGGACACTTTTAAAGCCTATATTCGGGGTCAGATTATTTCGTATTCCGTTGCTTTGAGGAAGAAACAGAAGCAGGAGGAGATGGCAATTGTGGACAAGATTAAAGAAATTGATAAGAAATATGTTATGGCTCCTTCTGAGGAGCTATACAAACAAAGAACTGAACTTCAAATGGAACACAGTTTACTACTCTCGTCCTCGATTGTAAACCAATTAAAGAAAACAAGAAGTGATTTTTATGTTCACAGTGATAAAATTGGCAAGCTGCTGGCTAATCAATTGAAATCTAATTATGTTAAATCTCAAATCAATCAGATTTATAACCAAAATGATCGATTGATATTGGATCATGTGGGGATTAATCAAACCTTTTGTGATTTTTATTCTTCTTTATATCAATCAGAGTCTCCTCGAGATTCTAAATATATGAATGATTTTTTAGATAAGTTAGACTTCCCTCAGATTTCACAGGATATGTCTTCTTTATTAGATACTTCCATTACAATGGATGAGATTAAGAATGTTATTTTTTCTATGAATCTGGGGAAAGCTCCTGGCCCTGATGGGTTTACCGTTGAATTTTATAAATGTTTTGCTTCTTTATTGATTCCTTGGCTCTATAAGGTTTTTGAGGCTTCTTTGAAACTTGGTAAACTTCCGGAATCTTTTAATAGAGCATCAATTTCTTTAATACTAAAGAAGGATAAAGACCCTGCTCAATGTGTATCTTATAGACCAATATCTTTATTAAATGTTGATTCTAAAGTTTTTTCTAAGTTATTAGCAAATAGACTAGAAAAAGTACTTCCTTCTATTATTTCGGAAGACCAAACGGGTTTTATTAAAGGTCGTTACTCTTTTTATAATATTCGTACATTGTTAAATATCGTTTATACTCCCTCACAAAATGTTCCTGAGTGTGTTATTTCTTTAGATGCCGAGAAAGCTTTTGATAGAGTAGAATGGCCTTATTTATTTAAGGTGCTTGAAATGTTTAATTTTAGCTTGAAATTTATATCCTGGATTAAACTGTTATATCACTCCCCTGTAGCCTCGGTTCGTACTAACTCCTTAAACTCACCTTTTTTTCCTCTCTTTCGTGGTACTCGACAAGGCTGTCCTCTTAGTCCCCTATTATTTGATATTGCATTAGAACCTCTTGCAATTGCTATTCGAGAATCTTCAAATATTACTGGGATAACTCGGGGATTAAAGTCCCATAAATTATCACTCTATGCTGATGATTTACTTTTATATATTTCTAATCCTGAGAGATCCATTCCTGCTGTTTTAGAGTTATTAGCACAATTTGGTCTTTTCTCAGGTTATAAATTAAATCTTAGTAAGAGTGAACTTTTTCCGATTAATAAACATCTTCCCTTATATTATAAATTTCCATTTAAATTGATTAATAATTACTTTTCATATCTTGGGATTAAAATTACTTGTAAACATAAAGATTTATTTAAGACTAACTTTTTACCATTAATAGACCATATTACTCAACTTTCATCTAAATGGTTTCCCTTATATTTAACTTTGATTGGTCGTATTAATGCAGTTAAGATGTTTTTTTTGCCAAAATTTTTATATGTGTTTCAGGCATTACCAATTTTCGTTCCTAAATCTTTTTTTGATAAAGTTGACTCTAAAATTTCTTCATTTATTTGGCAGAATAAGAATCCGAGACTGGGTAAAATACATTTACAGAAAGCTAAGAGAGATGGAGGTTTAGCATTACCTAACTTTAGATTTTATTATTGGGCTATTAATATTCGACATATGAAATTTTGGTTACTTGACCGGGACATACTATCTATTCCTAAATGGGTAGCATTGGAATTACAATCTGTTCAGGGTTATACACTTGGTTCTATTTTAGGTTCCTCTCTTCCTTTTGATTCGAAACGCCTTAAGCAGGTCTCTAACCCGATAGTTAAATATGCTTTGCGCATTTGGTTTCAATTCAGAAAATTTTTTGATCTTAATCAATTCGGGTTAGCGATTCCTATTTTAGGCAACATATTTTTTCCTCCCTCTTTTACGGATCGCGCTTTTCAAACTTGGAAGACTAAGGGTATTTTACGGTTTTTGGATTTATTTTTAGATGGTTCCCTTATGTCTTTTGAACAATTATCTAATAAATATAACTTATCAAGAATACATTTTTTTAGATATTTACAAGTTAGAAATTTCCTAAGTACTATACTTTCTTCCTTTCCAATGCTTCCTCCTATATATATTTTAGATTCGATAATTAACCTTAATCCATGTCAGAAAGGTGCATCGGCTATGATTTATAATATTATTATGAAACTTAGGAAAGCTCCATTTGATAAGATTAGGGTAGATTGGGAACAGGAATTGGGGCTTACCATTTCTGTGGATGATTGGGGGCAGATTTTACAATTAGTTAATACTTCCTCTATTTGTGCTAAACATTCCCTAATTCAATTTAAAGTGGTTCATAGAGCACATATGTCCAAAGATAAGTTAGCGCGTTTTTACTCGCATATTAATCCTTTCTGTGATAGATGTTCGGGGCAGATAGCCTCTTTAACTCATATGTTTTGGTCTTGCCCTACTTTGGAAACTTTTTGGAGAGATATTTTCAATATTATTTCTAAGGTATTAAATATAGATATCTCTCCTCACCCTATTACTGCTATCTTTGGACTACCTAAAATTTCTAGTAATCTTTCCCCTTCAGCCCGTAGAATGATTGCATTTCTTACTTTAATGGCGAAAAGATGTATTTTACAACATTGGAAAGAGCTTAATGCTCCAACTACCTTTTTTTGGTTTTCTCAGACGATTTTATGTTTGAATCTGGAGAAAATTAGAAGTAACCTTTATGATTCTTCATTTAAATTTGAACAGATTTGGGGACCTTTTATTCGATATTTTCATTTAATGTAATATTTACCCTTCTTGTTTTTTTTTCACTGTTTTAATGGAGGTCGGGATTGAGGACGTGATTTTAAGTTTAACTCTGTTTGGTTTCAAGTTAGCCCATTGCTTTGCTTTGCTTTTAGGTAGTTGCACGGTGGGTTTTTTTTTGGGGGGTTTTTTTTTTCTTTTTTTTTTCCATTGATATATATAAAATCTAGTATACTATTATGTTATCTTGGTTTCTTATGCTTAAATTACATTGTTTGTAGTATTTTCTTTTTGGTATTGTTATCTTTTGGAATTTTATTGTACTTTAACATTGTATTAATGTTTATATGGCTTACCTTTTTTGTATACTTACTCAATAAAAAGATTTAAAAAGAAAGAAAGAACAAATGGTGGGTGTATAGAACGTGCTCCCAGAGGATCTGACAGAGGCAGTTTCTATTACAACATTTAGAACATAGAACATAGAAAACCTACAGCACAATACAGGCCCTTCAGCCCACAATGCTGTGCCGAACATGTACTTACTTTAGAAATTACATAGGGTTACCCTCAGTCCTCTATCCTTCTAAGCTCCATGTACCTATCCACGTGTCTCTTAAAAGACCCTCTTGTATCCGCCTTCACCACCATCACCGGCAGCCCGTTCCACGCACTCACCGCTCTCTGCATAAAAAGCTTAGCCCTAACATCTCCTCTGAACCTACTTCCAAGCACCTTAAAACTGTGCCCTCTCATGTTAGCCATTTCAGTCCTGACCATCCACACGATCAATGCTTCTCATCATCTTATACACCTCTATCAGGTCACCTCCCATCCTCCGTCACTCCAAAGAGAAAAGGCCAAGTTCACTGAACCTATTCTCATAAGGCATGCTCCCCAATCCAGGCAATATCCTTGTACATCTCCCCTTCACCCTTTCTATGGTTTCCACATCCTTCCTGTAGTGAGATGACTAGAAATGAGCACAGTACTCCAAGTGGGGTCTGACCAGGTTCCTACATAGCTGCAACGTTACTTCTCGGCTCTTAAACTCAATCCCACAGTTGATAAAGGCCAATGCACTGTATGCCTCCTTAACCACAGAGTCAACCTGCGCAGCAGCTTTGAGTGTCCTATGAACTTGGACCCCAAGATCCCTCTGATCCTCCACACCGCCAAGAGTCTTACCATTAATACTACGTTCTGCCATCATATTTGACCTACCAAAATGAACCACTTCACACTTATCTGGGATGAACACCATCTGCCACTTCTCAGCCCAGTTTTGCATCCTATCGATGTCCTGCTGTAACTTCTGACAGCTGTCTACACAATCCACAACACCACCCCCCCCAACCTTTGTGTCATCAGCAAATTTACTAACCCATCCCAACACTTCCTCATCCAGGTCATTTATAAAAATCACAAAGAGAAGGGGTCCCAGAACAGATCCCTGAGGCACACCACTGGTCACTGACCTCCATGCAGAATATGACCTGTCTACAATCACTCTTTGCCTTCTGTGGGCAAGCCAGTTCTGGATCCACAAAGCCATGTTCCCTTGCATCCCATGCCTCCTTACTTTCTCAATAAGCCTTGCATGGGGTACCTTATCAAATGCCTTGCTGAAATTCGTTTAGAAGACATTTAGACAGGTAAATGAACAGGAAAGTGTTATGTTTTGTAACTTCAAAACATTACACTAATTCAAAGGAAGACACGGGAGTCTGAAATGCAGGTCTAACTTTGAGTTTACTTTAAGCACAATGACATATGCAATTCACGTATATATACACATAAACCGTAATGAATTATTTAAAAAACAAGTATGCTTAATCAACCAATATATAATAGATTACTCAAACATTACTTAAATATTAAATACACAACAGAAAGGTTTAGTGGGGTATAGACAAATGGAAGGAGCTCAGGAAGACTTTTTGGTCAGCATGTATGAGTATAGCTAAATGGCTTATTATCGTGCATTATAAGTCTATGACACTATGCCATACTGGATCTTTCTCTGTGATTCTGCACCTGAAATTTGATGCCATGTGATCCAATTTCCCAGCCAAATACAATTACTTAATGCTGATTATTACAAAATTTTATTTCTATTTTTAAAATTGAAACCAACACGCTTGGAATAAAGTGCATGCCTAAGTCATTATGTTGTTAATTCTTTATGCTACAATTCTCAAAACTGTAAGTAGCTATTAAAGCTGAAAAGTAATGTAACTTATGTAACTTATTTTTATGTTGATTGATTGGATAATTCCAGAGTAAATTTCTGTATCAACACATTCTTGTAATAGTGGTAACACTGTTGTTACCAAGATCTACACACAATATGAATAAGAACCTAATTTATCAGAACACTCAGGCCATAAATGTTTACGTTACAAAGTGTTAAATGATAGGCAGCATCTGTGGCACACATTAAAATATAAAAGCAGGGTGATTTTGCTAGAAGTGTAAGCATCCCCAGTTGAGCCAAATTATAGGCATTGCATACATTTCTGGTAAGAAGAAATGAGATTACACTGGAGAGGGTGGAGAGGAGATTTATGAGCACTTTGAGAGAACTGGGAAATTATAGCTATGATTGGATAAGCTAATGTTTTCTTTGCAACAGAGGAAGCTGAGGATAGACTTTATTGCGATGCATCAAATTATGAAGCGCCTAGATAAACTGGAAAGATTCCTTTTCCTTGGCAAGATGACAAAATTACAGGCTATAAATATAAGAAAGGTTAGTGGGGAGAAGAGGAAGCTTTTTCTATGCAGAGGAGCAGTCAGGGATTGGAATATTGTCTGAAAGAGTGGTAAAAGCAGTCATCTTGTTACATTTTATAAACATTTGGATACTGTTGTGTACTTAATATTTCAGTAATACTTGAGTAATATTGTAAATATATTGTTTGATTAAGCATTAGTTGTTTACAGAATGCATTGCATGTTGTAGGTAGAAGTACGTAAATGGCAAACATTATTATGCCACCACATCACATACGTGTGCCATTCATTTAAAAGTAAAGATGAAATTAGGCTCACATTTCATACTCCCGTCTTTTCCTTTCCATTAGTTTTTATGTTTTTGAGTTACACAAAGTAACAGTGGCGATGAGGTATTTTTAAATGAACCTGAGGTAACTGCCTACTTGTTGAAGCGCAGCGAGATGTTTGAGTAAGTAAAACACAACGAGAAATACCAGTAGTTAAGTTTTAAGAAAAGTGCAGCGCAGTTTTTTTTTTCTATGGTAAGGGAAAGCCAATTGAGATTTTTTTAAAAAAGGCAGAAAACAGAAGAATTCATGGGTTCATAAACGTGAGTACTGGGTGATAATAATTATAAAAAAAACAGAAATGATTTGCTACATCAGAAAGATTGATGTGTTTGATTATACAACATATAACTGGATGTTGTATACTGAGCGGATTGAGCATTATTTTAGAGCAAATAGAATAGCTGATGAGAAGCGTGTGCCAAAATTCCTGAGTGCATTAGATTTAAAGGCATAAGTTTGCTTAGATGTTTACCTGCTCCAACCAAACCAGCTGAAGTAAGATTTGCTGACATCATGAAAGTAGTGCAGGAACATTGAGAACCGAAACCATTGTTGATTGCAGAATGCTTTAGGTTTCATAAGCAAAATCAAAAGGAAGGGGACTCATTTCTGCTTATTTGGCTGAATTGAAGAAATTTTCTGTGCATTATCAGTTCAATGATGGGCTTAATGACACACTGAGAGATTGTTTAGTTTATGGACTCTTACAAGAAAGCATTTAAAAACGACTGAACTGAAGCACAAATTATATTTGAAAGAGTATGAATCAGTGTGCTGTTGATGTGGGTGACACAGAATGGGGTAGCCTTGAGATGTGCAAAGTGAAAACTTAATAATAGATAAGCAATATAGATTACACCAGAAGTGATTGACAAATTAATAAAAATGGAGTTGGACACTGGCTCGGCTGTTGCAGCCATTTCACAAAATGAGTTTGAATGGCAGTTTGAAGTCACTGAACTGAAGCCTGCAGAGAGCCAACTAAGAAATTACAGTGGAGAAAAGTTATTTGCTGTGGGAATGACATTTGTAACAGTGAAATACAACAACCAACAAATCACATTGGACTTATACAGTAGCTATACAAAGTATTCACCCCCCACCCCCGGAAGTTTTCATGTTTTACTGTTTTACAACATTGAATCCCAGTGGATTTAATTTGGCTTTTTTTGACACTGATCAACAGAAAAAGACTGTCATGTCTAAGTGAAAACAGGTCTCTACAAAGTGATTTAAATTAATTACAAATATAAAACAAAATGATTTCATAAGTATTCACCCGCTTCAGGTCTTTATTTATTAGGTTCACCTTTGGCAGCAATTACAGCCTTGAGTCTGTGTGGATAGGTCTCTATGAGCTTTGCACATTTGGACACTGCAATTTTTCCCCATTCTTCTTTACAAAACTGCTCAAGCTCTGTCAGATCACATAGGAATCATGAGTGAATAGCCCTTTTCAAATCCAGCCACAAATTCATAGTTGGATTGAGGTTTGAACTCTGACTTGGCCACTCCAGGACATTAACTTTGTTGTTTTTAACCCGTTCCTGTGTAGCTTTGACTTTATGCTTGGGATCATTGTCTTGCTGGAAAACAAATCTTCTCCCAAGATGCAGTTCTCTTGCAGACTGTATCAGGTTTTCCTCCAGGATTTCCCTATATTTTGCTGCATTCATTTTACCCTCCACCTTCACAAGCCTTCCAGAACCTACTGTGGTGTAGCATCCCCATAGCATGATGCAGCCACCACCATACTTCGTGGTAGGGATGGTGTGTTTTTGATGATGTGCTGTGTTTGGCTTATGCCAAACAACGTTTAATCTGATGGCCAAAAAGCTCAATTTTGGTTTCATCAGACCATAGAACCTTCTTCCAACTGACTTCAAAATCTTCCACATGCCTTCTGGCAAACTAGCCAAGATTTCATAAGAGTTGGAGGGGGTGAATATTTATGCAATCAATTGTTTTGTGCCTTATATTTGTAATTAATTTAGATCACTTTGTAGAGATCTGTTTTCACTTAGACATGAAAGAGTCTTTTTCTGTTGATCAGTGTCAAAAAAGCCAAATAAAATCCACTGTGATTCAATGTTAAAAAAACAATAAAACATGGAAACTTCCAAGGGGGGTGAATACTTTTTTATAGGCACTGTATGTGTTAAAAACAGGATGGCCAGTATTGTGGGGTTGTGGTTGGCTGAGATGACTACAGCTTGCTTGGAGATCCATCCCTTTTGCACGCCACATCCCGTGTAATAGTGTCAACTGAAAGCAAATTAGCAGTGTGCAAGGCTTGCATTGGAAAACTCATACAGATCAAGGGTAAAACAATGTTAAATAAAAATGCCTCACCCAAGTTTTGCAAAATCCACCCAGTTCTTTTTCCCATCTGTGATAACGTAGCCAGTGAGCTAGATTGTATGGAACCTGAAGGAATTCTTTCCAAGTTTGAGTGGAGCTCATGGGCAATGCCAGTGGTCCCAATAGCCTAGTAGAATGGGTCTGTCAGAGTTGTGCTGATTTTAAGATCAGCAAAAATCCAGTACTGAAAGTAGATCAATACCCTCTGCCCAGGATAGGGATATCTTTGCAAACCTTTCTGGAGGAAAGCATTTCAGGAAGGTGGACTTAAGCTGAGGCCTAACTACAGATGGAGAATGAAGAAGAGCCCAAAGTGTTTTTCAGCATAAACTAGAGAAAATTTGCAGGTGCTGGAAATCCGAGCAACACACAAAAAAATGCTGGAGGAACTCAGCAGGCCAGGCAGCATCTATAGGAAAAAACGTCCTGCCGGAGGGTTTCGGCCCGCAACATCAACTGTACTTTTTCCCATAGATGCTGCCTGGCCTGCTGAGTTCCTCCATCAATTTGTGTGTGTTGCTTGTTTTTCACCATGAACACTTACAAAAGGCTTTCTCACTATACAGGCTTATTTTTGGAGCAGTATCTGCCCCTGCACTCTGGCAGAGAGCTATGGACTAGGTGCTGCAAGACTGTCCAGGCACTCAGTGTTACCTGGATGACATTATTGTTGCCAGTAAGGATGACAAGGAATATCTCCAAAATCTCAAAAGAGTGTTAAAAAGAGTAGAAGGTTATCGGCTCAGAGTATGAAGCAACAAGTGTGAATTCTTAAAACCAAGCATCACTTACTGTGATCACACCATTGACACCCAAGGATTACACAAGTGTGCTGAGAAAATTCAAGGAGTGGTGGGTACACCAAGGCCAGAGGATGTGCCACAATTGCAGTCCTTTTTAGGATTTGTCAATTACTATAGCAGGTTCCTGCCAAACCTGTCTACTTTGCTCTTCCCCTTGAACTTATTTCTACAGACCGAGAAGAAATTACAATGGACAAAGCAGTGTGAGGTAAAGGAAATGGTGATGTCAGATACTGTACTCACACATTATGCGCCATATCATCCAGTATATCTGGCCACATATGGGATGCCAACATGTTCAAAAGAAAGGTGTCCAGAGCTGTCAGAACCACTTCCTGCAGTCCCAGAGTCGACTCCTATAACCACCATGGAGGAGCCCCAGGACCTCAGGTTCTTTCACAGTCACAAGTTTCTCCTGCCAAGCAGAGTAACTCTCCTTGTCAGGAAAGATGTTATCCTGCAAGAGTAAGAAATCCTCCACAGCAATTAAATCTTTAGGCCTGAAGGGAAGAATTTAAAATTTACTATGCTGTGGATGTCTACATAGAAGTTGCTTTGTGTAGTAATCTATCTATCTATCTATCTATCTATATCTCTCTCTCTCTCTCTCTCTCTCTCTCTCTCTCTCTCTCTCTCTCTCTCTCTCTCTCTCTCTCTCTCTCTCTCTCTCTCTCTCTCTCTCTCTATATATATATATATATATATATATATATATATATATATATATATATATATATTTATTTATTTATTTGTTTATATAAGTTGCAAATGTTACGTACCCCGTAGCTGGGTTGCCAAACCAGCAGAAATGGATCACTCAGTTGGAGTCTGGATTACTAGAACTAAGAAAGTTTTATTAAAGAAACAAGCAACACAGTAATGGAAAGGATAATAAATGCAACAGTTCAGCAATGATAAACACACATGTGCACAGAATTAAGATAACAGGATCAATCAAGCTCTATCGTTGTCTAGGGGTAAATGACCAATTTCAAAGTGACACAAAGTCCAGTTCAATTTAGTTCAGTTCAGTTCGCAGTAATCGTTGCCATGGCGATGGACAACGTGGGGGGAGGGAGAGAGAGAGAACGAGAACGACTGATCATTCAGAACGGCTTCCACTCACAGACCGGCGATATTGCTCACAAGCAGCTTTCGGGCGGGTCCTTTGTGATGTCACCTGGGGTCACCGACTGTGACCCTTCCTCCAGATGCAGTCGATCCTCTGCAGTGAACCCGGCACCCAAGCAAGGGCGGACACACACCGGGTTCCTGCTGATCGTAGCTTTCCACCCTGTGCGTTTGTGGCCCGGTACTTCCCACCGACTCGTGAGAGGCGCACCGCTTCCAGGGTCTCGTTACCTCGAGTGTCGTGTATGTCTTGCCTTAGCGAACCTGTCCCTTTTTATCCCCGGCTGGGTATCGCCTGTTCATCACTTCAAACAGTTCAGGGTTCAAAGGGGGAGCCGCTCTAGACAGCTCTCTCTCCCGTCCCTTCATTACACATCTCCAGATCGCCTGTCCATCACTTCAAACAGTTCAGGGTTCAAAGGGGGAGCCGATCTTGACAATACCCAGACTGATGGCTCCTTCCTTAACATCTCCAGATGCTGCTTCATTGTTCCTTATCTCTCCCTCCCCTGAGGACAGGTGGCAGACCAACTGCTGATGCCACTGATGCTAGCCCAGGCCAGCAAACATCTTAATTTATGTGTATTCTCGTCACACAATGCATTCTATATTGAGAGAGTTTGTAGTTCAACATGGAGGAGTGTTGTGTATTTAACATTTCAGTAATATTTGAGTAAGACTGTAAATATATTGTTTAATTAAGCATTCTTCATTGTTTACAATGCATTATTGATTATATGTAAAAGTATGTAAATTACATACGTTATTATAGTGCCACATCATATATGTGTACGTCTCACTTAAAAGTAAAGACTAAATTAGACTCCCATTTTGGACTGTATTCTTTTACTTTCCACTAGTTTTTATGTTTTGGAGCTACAAAACATAACATATATGTTCTTGAAACATCATGTGGGCTAAATACTAGAAAATAGGTTTAGGTTACAGAGCTCTTTTCAACCAACACAGACGCAATGGTTCAAATGACTTCCTTATGTATCATAAATTTGCTACAATTTCTATGATTTGAGGAATGGAAAAAAACTTGCATTTCTTTTTTTCACTCCACTTCCACTGCATAAAGCATTTGGGTCTTGTCATGTCTTTTCCCATTGCTTTTCCCCTATCTACCACATAGCTGCACTGCAGTGTGTATCCATTCTGATATTTAATCAGTATGTACCACCTCAGATCTCCACACAATAATCCAGTTTGAAAAATAACACCCCAATGCACCATACATTGACTGTGTGGAAGGAGGCCAGCACAGAAATGCCATCAGGTATGAGCCAAGCACAATAATTCATATTTATTCCATACTTTTGGGGAAGTGATAACTTGACAAATAGAATTCCACATCTGTCTGCTGGATTTAGAACAGCAATTCGCAGTCTGACTGAACACAGAGCTGCAGCTTGTCTTAAGCCCTTGGATTTTAGTGGTCCTGGCATCACCTAGATAGCTAGATCAATCGTTGGTAAGAAGAAAAAGTTATTATGGGGTTGAGATGTACAATCATTTGCCATATTTAGGAGTTCAGAGAGGCAATGTGCTCATTTTTCAGAGAAGAGTTAATAGTCGATGTTCAAAGTTCAAAGTAATTTTCTTATCAAAGTACTTGAATGTCACCATATACAACCCTCAAACTCATTTTCTTGCAGGCATACTCAATAGAATAACAAACAAGTGCGCATGCGCCAGTCGTGCATGCAGCCTGGTACAGCCGTTCCGATCTATTCTTAATTTCTTCTTCTTACTTTTTAATTTACGTTATTTTTTGTATTTTTTTCTCTCACGGTAACATGTTGAAGCTGCACCCTCTCTAACATGCTGGTAGAGAGAGTTTTATTTGGGTTTTCTTTAGCACTGGAAATGGTTACATCCCAACACGCGGGATAGAAGCAAGATCACATTGTGTATTTCATGGACCAGCAAAGACCAGCCGGCTTAATGAACAGAGCGATGGACACCCCTGCTGAAATCCGGAGGAAAACACACAGAGGGGGATCACAAAGCCGAGGAAAGAGAACCGGGTCGAGACAACAGAGACTTTTGGAGAAGAGGAGTTCGGTGGGTAATACCGTTCTGACTGACCGGAAGTGCACTGAGAGCGGTAAGTGTAAAGGAGTTGGGTGCTTACTGTTCTGGCTATCAATGGATGGTGCAATCCGGGGTATATTACGATTGAGGAACGTGTTTGCAGACTGGATATTGAACTTTTTACTGTTGGACTTCGGCCACATTCCACCGTGATACAACACTTGGCGGCACGGGAGGTCGTTCCTGCCTGTGGCCATTGAACGTGCAGCTCCTCCCGTGGAGGGTCAGGCACCCTGGGCCAATAGACCGGTCCTGGACTTATTTTCCGTCTGGCATGGTTTGCATTTTGGTGTTTGATTGTTGGGTTTTTTTTGTATTGCTATATTTATGCTCTATTCTTGGTTGGTGCGGCTGTAACGAAACCAAATTTCCCTCGGGATTAATAAAATATATCTATCTATCCATCTAAACAAAATAGAATCAGTGAAAGGCCACACCCACTTGGGCATTTAACTAGGGTGCAAGAAACAACAAACTGTGCAAACACAAAAAAGAAATAACTAATAACAATAAACAAATAAACAATAAATATTGAGAATATGAGATGAAGAGTCCTTGAAAGTGTATCCATAAGTTGTGGGAATATTTCAATGATGGTCCAAGTGAAGTTGGATGAAGGTAGCTCCTTTGGTTCAAGAGCCTGTTGGTTGAGGGTTAATAACTGTTCTTGAACCTGGAAGTGTGAGTCCTGAGGCTCCTGTACCTTCATGCTGACGGCAGCTGTGAGAAGGGAGCATGTGCTGGATGATAGGTGTCCCTGGTGATGGATGCTGCTTTCTTGCACCAGCGCTCCATGTAGACGAGCTCAACGGTGAGGAGTGCTTTACCCTTGCTGGACTGGGCTGTATCCACTACTTTTGTGCTACTTACCATTCAGGGCCATTGTTTTTTTTAGATTATGAAGACAGGCAGTCCTCTTTTATTGTCATTTCATAATGCATGCATTAAGAAATGATACAACATTCCCTCCGGTGTGATATCACAAAACACAGGACAGACCAAGACTGAAAAAAACTTACAAAACCACATAATTATAACATATAGTTACAACAGTACAACAATACCATAACTTGATGAAGAACAGTCCACGAGCGCAGTAAAAAGTTCAAAGTCTCTCAAATGTCCCACATCTCACGCAGACGGGAGAAGGAAGAAAAACTCTCCCTGCCAGGCCCGACCACAGTCCGACTCTGAGTCATCCGAAAACTTCGAGCCTCCAATCAGCTCTCCGACACTGAGTACAGAGCACCATCTCTATCCGAACGATCCGACCTCAATCTCGGTCGCCAACAGCAGGCAAAGCCGGGGATTTTGAGGCCTTCCTTCAGGAAGATTCTCGATCGCGCTGTACAACAGCAGCAAACCTGTGTTTCAGAAATTTCTCCAGATGTTCCTCTGTGCTTTCACATCTGTCTCCATCAAATCAGAATTGTCCACGGCGCCTATTTAACAGATACGATATCATTTCCACTGGAGTGCTGCGCATGCGTTGCACGCTGCTATCTCTCCTCCTGCCTCTCTCTGGTACGTCATACCAGGCTGTGACGTAGCCAGTCAATATACTCTCCCCTGCACATCCGTAGAAGTTTGTCAAAGTTTTAGATGTCATGCTGAATTTTCACAAACTCCTAAGGAAGTAGAGATGTTGCTTTCTTGGTAATTGTACTTACATGCTGCTCCCAGGACAGGTCCTCCGAAATAATGACACCAAGGAATTTAAAGATGCTGACCCTCTCCACCTCTGATCGTCCAATGAGGACTGGATTATGAACCTCTGGTTTCTGAAGTCAGTAATCAGCTCCTTGGTCTTGCTGACATTGAGTAAGGGGTTGTTGTCATGTCACCACCCAGCCAGGTTTTCAATCTCCCTCCTGTATGCTGATTCATCAACACCTTTGATTTGGCCCACAACAGTGGTGTCATCAGCAAACTTGAATATAGCATTGGAGCTGTACCTAGACACATAGTCGTAATTGTAAAGCAAGTAGAGAAGGGGTCTGAGCACACAGCCTTGTGGTGCGTCTGTGCCGAAGGAGATTGTGGAGGAGATGCTGCCAATCTGAACTGACTGGGTTTTGCAAGTGAGGAAATTGAGGTATCAATTGCACAGGGGGGTATTGAGGCCAAGGTCTTAGAACTTATTGATTAGTTTTGAGAGGATGATGGTATTGAATGCTGAGTAGATGTAAACTAACCTATAACAGTCACCTTATTAATTTCTTTGTAGTATATTTCTTTGTCTACAGAAGGCACTTAGATGATAAGTGCAGAAACAGCCCACACACAACCAAAACCATTTCTCAATAGTTTACTTTGCCCAATATTTTTAGCAGTAATCTGTGATACAGAACTAAGAAAGTGGGAAGATCTTACTAGTTGTGTAGTTACTGTATGTTGCTTCCTCTTTGCAAGTCAACAGTTTGGAAGCTCAAGATCAATCCTAACTTGTCATTCCTGTTAAGCTCCTTGAGAGAGAATCAGAATTAGAATTAGGTTTAATATCGCAGGCATATGCCGTGAAATATGTTGTTCTGTGGCAGCAGTACATTGCAATATATAGTAAAAATGATAAATTACAATAAATATATATATAAAATAAATAAGTCATGCAAAAAGAGAAAAATAGTGAAGTCGTGTTCATGGGTTCATTGCCCATTTAGAAATCTGATGCCAGATGCGAAGAAGCTGTCCCTGAAACATTGAGTGTGTGTCTTCAGGCTCCTGTACCTCCTCAATGATACCAATGAGAAGAAGACATGTCCTGAATGATGCAGGTCATTAATGGTGGGTGCTGCCTCTTTGAGGCATTGTCTTTTGAAGGTACCCTCAGTATTGGGAAGGTTAGCGCCTATGATGGAGCTGGCTGAGTTTACAACTTTCTGCAGCTTTTTCCGATCCTGTGTAGTGTCACCTCCATACTGACAGTGATGCAACCAGTTAGAATGCTCTCCACAGTACATCTGTAGAAATTTGAGAGAGTCTTTGATGATATATGAAATCTCCTTAATCTCCTAATGAAATATAGCTGCTGCCATGCCCTCTTTATAATTGCATCAATATACTGGGCACAGGATAGATCTTTAGAGATGTTGTCACCCAGGAACTTGAACCTGCTCACCCTTTCCACTGCTGATTCTTCAGTGAGGACTGGTATGTGTGCCCTTGACTTGCCCTTCCTGAAGTCCACAATCATACTGATGTTGAGTGCAAGGCTGTTGTGTGACACCACTCAAGCAGCCAACCCATCTCACTCCTGTCCACATCCTCGTCACCATCTGGAATTCTGCCAACAATCGTTGTGTCATTGGCAAAATTATAGATGACATTTGAGCTGTGCCTAACTACATCGTTGTCAGTGTGGAGAGAGTAGAGCAGTGGGTTAAGCACCCGTCCTTGAAGTGCACTAGTGTTGATTGTTAGCGAGGAGGAGATGTTATTTCTGATCCGCAGTAACTATGGTTTCTGAGTGACTAAGTCAAGTATCCAGTTGCAGAGGGCAGAAGACAGGATGTTCAACTAAATTGTTCTTCGAAGTCCAAATAATTTCCTATCCACTTTATACCTCTTTGGTCCATTGCAAATTGATCATAGCAAGGGGAAACTCTGACAGAAATACCGTATATTTCTGGTTTAAGATGGCACAATGGTGAAGTGAAGTGACGACTTGCTGGTAGCAAACGAAACTATAAATTACTGTATTAATCACACTTTTTCTTGGATATGATCACAGCAATCAATAGCCTGTAACTTCCCTTTTGGAGCTGAGCATTTGAACTGCTTGTACAACCTGGTATTTTTGCAGAGTGAACTGAAGTGTCGAAGGTGCAGAATGGTTGTGGGGTGATGAGTACGGGCTGAATTGAGGTGGCAAAGCCCAGGCCCAAGAGCAGGGAACAAGCCAAAGTTTGGCTATTGCTGGAGCGGGCTTGGCAGTGATTTGATGCAGCAGAATGGAGGAAAGGTGAGTGGAGGTAAGGTACCAATGAGGCAGAGGGGCCCAAGAGTAAGGAAAGACCCAAAGTTTGATTTATTTAGGTGCCGGGCCCAATTGCAAAGGTCAGATATGGGCCAAATTGAGGTGGTGGAGCTTGGTCCTGAGAGTGTATCAAAATGGCAGGGCAAGGAACGAGGAATGACCCGAGGTTTGGATGATTTAAGCGCCAGGCCAGATTGAAAAGGTTAGAGTGTCGGGGCCAGAGACAATGGATGGGCCAGTTCAGCTCACTGCTCCACAAAGTTTACTCATCTCTATGCTCTATTAGTTGTGGCCTGCAACTAATGGGCTCCCGAATCAGCTGCAGTGATGACTGGCTTCATGGCTGTAGACTCAGCTTTGTGAACTTTGTGAAGTTCTGAATGTTATTTGCTTACTTTTATTACTTGCACGATTTTTTTTCCCTGCACATTGGATGTTGATGGTCTTCCTATTCTTAACAGGCTCTTTTGGGATTCTTTGTTTTGTGGCTGCCTGTAAGGAGACAAATCTCAAGGATGTATACTGTATACATACTTCACTATAAAATGTACTTTGAACTTTGAACGTATATTTCTAGAAGGAAGCAACCAGATGAACGATCTTCAGCCTGAAATGTTAACACTATTTCTCTTTCCACAGGTGCTGCTTGACTTATTTTTTATTTCAGCTTTTATTTCAGATTTTCAGTATCTGCTATTAAAAAATTATTGCTGTAATTTTCTTTATCTCAGTGGAACACCAAAATTGGGTTGATAAATTGCTCAGTTTCATTTGGGCCAATCATAACACTTATTAATTAATCACAGCACAAGCTAAAGAAATGATCCCACAATAAGCTACCATTATAGTAATCAACATCTATATTACCTCTTCATTAAATCTGACACAAAAGAGCTGGTTTTCACAAATTTGCTGAAAAATCTTGAAATTTCACTTGCAAGTTCAAATAAAATTGAGAATGTGAAGTGTGTTAATTAGGGCTGTGAATGGCTGTTATGGGTCTGGCAGTTTGATATGGAAATCATTTCCTTGAAGATATGGAATAAATTTGAATTATTTTAGTCGGCTCATATATGGTGGCATTTTTGTGCTGATCTTTTCACCTCATGGGCCATTGCTTTTCCAAGTGAGTGGTGTCCCCACCCACAAGTAACCTTAAGAAGAAAAGATTCCTAATGGATTATAAACCAGTGTGAATAATATGAACTGGGAAGCTTACTACACAGCCAGACAATCAACTATTGATCACTTACTGGAGTACCAGAGATCTCATAAATCAAGTTTAATTGTTTTCAATGGTAAATTACAGGATTTTTCCTAAATATGGGAATTGTTTTTTCCCTCTTTCCTATCTGTTCACAACTCCCCATAGTTCAGTCATCTCTTTAGCATCATGCCAAAGTAAGGCAAGGAAGAAATGCTCAATTTATTAGGCAAGCACTATTTGTTGCTCCTGCTTTCACGTTTCACATAGCAGCCAAACATAGTTCACAAACTGTTTCTTCAGCTTAAATAGAAACTAATGCAATGGGACAGATGTGCAGAGAATGCTATTCTGGTTTAGCAGAGACTTCAAAGGGTACAAGACTGATTTTTGTTTACAAAGAAGATTAAATATGGAAATATTGATGTCATTGTTTGATTCTTTGCAGGACAAGTATGCAAAAGAACATAATATTTCTTGAATGTACTGTGGAAACCCCAAATAATCAGAGAAAGGCCAATTTCTTTCTCATAATAATCAAAATATGGTTAAGACAGTCATAGGCAACCATAGACCCACACATCTCAACTTCATTCTACTTAACTGGGAAGTAACAATAATGTTGAAGCAAAATACTATATTTGCTGGAAGGCAGACCAGTGCTGGAAATTCTTAACAGGTCAAGGAAGCAACAACGCAGAGAAATACAGTTGATATTTCAGGGACGGATTAGGGATAGTCATCATGGCTTTGTGCGTGGTAGGTTGTCTCTAACCAATCTTGTAGAGTTTTTCAAGGAAGTTACCAGGAAAGTTGATGAAGGCAAGGCGGTAAATGTTGCCTATGCAATGTATGGATCTATTTCTTTTAGAGCAATGACTCTGCTTAGCACTACATACGGACTGATAACTTATCTATGCGGATTGATCTGTTGTCTACGCATTCGCATTAATCTGCTCTCTCTCTCTCTCTCTCTCTCTCTCACTGAAATGAAATGATGACATTAGTCAAAGCCATCTCCTGTGTGGTTGTTTTTATTTTAATTGATACATAGATGCAGCAACACAACAAATTGGTGACGAGTACGAACCTAAATGTCAGAGGATATCACCAACTGCACCGACAGTCATGGGACAAGACAGCGAGAGGAAAGAGTTAAACAGTACGAAGAAAGCTGTCACGGACACTAACAAAGGGACAAGTGAGTAACTGCATTGTACACAGTGAAAGAAGCACCATTAGCAAAGTTAAAGTGAAAATAATGTGGCGATGACTTAAGTCGGGGAAGTTGATGAATTTGATAGTGCTAATGAAGGCTGGGAGTCGTATATCGAGAAGGAGGAACTGTATTGTGATGTGAGCAACGTGTAGGAGCAAAAGAAAGCCCCTACACTTCTTAGCTTAATGGGTGCAAGGATTTACCGTTTCTTAAGCAACTTACAATTGTCAGAAAGAGATGTAACTTTAGAATAGGCATTGGTCATTGCAATACCATTAGAGACTGCAGCAAAGGATGCAGCAGAACAACAGAAAAAGAGATTAGAATGTGTAATGCACAAAATGTCCCTGAATGGTACAAAAAGCCAAAAATCTTATCAATGTGGCCAATCCTCCCATAATGCAAATGACTGTTGGTTCAAAGAAAAAGTTTACAGAATGTGTCACAGACAAAGTCACACAGAGTGTGCAAAGCAAACAAAAAGAATAGCCAAAGAGAAAGACCACACCAAATGAAAAAGTTCGAACACAAAGCCAAGCAAATGCATAAAGTAACCAAAGGCAACACAGAGTCTGAGAATGGTGAACTGTCATGCCTAGACCTGCATAGTATTACTGAAGCAGATCACAAATCAGGTGGATCACAATAGATGCGTCTGGTGTAAAACTGAAAACAGTTGTGTCATCTTGCCTTTAGAACACTTCTTCCTCTTTGAGATGTATATACCCTGTGTCTTCTAAATTACTTCCAGAAATTCCAGTCATTGCAGCTCTGCCATCATCCCTGCCAGTGTACTTTTCCAATCAATTCTGGTCAACTCCACTCTCATGCCTCTGTAATTCTTTTTACTTCACTTTTTTTCCATTGAGGTTAGGTGGGACCGCAACTAGAGGCCATGGGTTAAGTTTGAAAGGTTAAAAGTTTAAGGGGAACATAAGGGAAAACTTATTCACTCGGGGGTCATGAGAGTGTGGAAGGAGTTTCCATTGCAAGTGGTTAATGCAAGCTCAATTTCAACGTTTAAGAGTAGTTTGGATAGGTACATGGATTAGGAGGGGTATGGTCCAGGTTCAGTTTGATGTGACGAGACAATTTAAATGATTTGGCATGGATTAGATTGGCCAAAAGGCCTATTTTTGTGCTGTACTTTTCTATGACTATATGACTTTATAATCTTCCATTATAAACAAGAAAAGTTTGATACGTTTTTCGTTGCAGAGAAATAAGGGGCAGGACAGGGAAAAAGAACTAAGAGAAGGGCCAGAGGTAGAGTGGAGAAGAGAAGACACTGAATAAGAAAAGTGGATCATATTGAAAGAGCATGGTCAAAGCTGATGAATAAATTCCCTTGTAAAATGCTATCTGTTAAACATTGCCAAACGTTAGTCTACCCCTGTGCTGTGTGCTTTCTTGTTAAGTTGCCAGAAACAATATGAACTGAGGGAGTGAAATCCATGAATACTCACCACTTTACTATAATAAAGACTCATGGTGGTAATACAAATATTCTAAGTATGAAGAGTAAAGAACAGTGTAAATGCAAAGAATTTGAGACTAAACCATGCTAATTCTCATGAGGTAAGGAGATATCCATATGAATCAGCTTAGTATACAAGCTGATGAAGAGGATGACAAATCAGCAGTGGGAAAATTATGATGAGGTAAGGTTTGAAAATGTGCAGCAAGGAGTAAAGTTCTGCAGATGGATGAAGAGTAAAACTAAACTGACTTAATAGAAAATAGGCAGATGGACCTTTAAATTTCCCAGTAGTATTGGTCTGTCAGCACATTTTAACTTGCAGCGCTGAATTGGTGACAAGGGCACTAGTCCAAGGTGAAAAGGTCCCTTTATGCCAATGCACTTCTCCATCAGGACTTCCATGAAATTTTGACTTAGCAGCCTGAATGCCAAGCTGCAGCAGTCTTCCCACAGTTTGAAGGCTCCAGAGAAGATCATCTGAATCCTATATTTTTATCCCGGGAATTAGATGCACATTTTTGATGTTTCTGTGAAACAGTGAGTTATTTTTACATCTAAGCATCTAAAACAATGTAATTCTAATTTCATGGGCACTTTGTTCATGTTATTTAAGTTCATCTTTTAAGTTCAAAGTTCAAAGTAAATTTATTACCAAGGTACATATTATGTCACCATATACTACCCTGAGATTTGTACTCTTGCAGGCATATTCAGAAAATCCAAGAAACATAGTAGAATTGATGAAAGACTGCATCAACAGAACGGACAAACAACCAATGTCCAAAAGACAACAAACTGCAAATACGAAAGAAAAATAAGAATTAATAATAATAAATATGAAGAAATAAATATTGAGGTCATTACAAGAGTACATAGAAGTGTGACCATAGGTTGTGGGAACAGCTCAGTGACTGGGCGAATGAAGTTGAGTGAAGATATCCCCAGTGGTTCAGGGGCCAGATGGTTGAGGGGTAATAACTGTTCCTAAACTTGGTGGTGTGGGACCTGAGGCTGCTGTACCTACTTCATAATGGCAGCAGCGAGAAGAGAACATAGCCTGGTGGTGAGGGTCCTTGATGGTGGATCCTCCTTTTACGTGACAGCATTCCGTGTAGATGTGCTCAGTGGTGGGAAGGGGTTTACCTGTGATGGACTTGGCTGTATCCACGACTCTTTGCAGGAGTTTTTGTTCAAGGGCATGGATGTTTCCATACCAGGCCATGATGCAACCAGTCAATAAACTCTCCAAAGTTTTAGATGTCACGTCAAATCTTCGCAAACTTCTAAGGAAGTAGAGGCACTTCATAATTGGACTTGCGTGCTGGGCCTAGGACAGATCCTCTGAAATGATAAAACCAAGGAGTTTAAAGATGCAGACCCTCTCCACCCCTGGTCTGCTAATGAATACTGGCTCCTGCACCTCCAGTTTTCTCCTCCTGAAGTCAATAATCAGTTCCTTGGTATTGCTGACATTGAGTGAGAGGTTGTTGTCGTGCTGGGTAGAGGGAGTTTCATTCCTCTGCATCTCCACCTGGCTTAGAGTCCTCCCCTCTTCCCTTTCTTTTCACCATGGCGACGTACCATTGTCCCCTTAAAGGTGCCGTATCTGCATGCTTAAGAGTTAAGTCCACAAGTCTTTCAGATGACTGTGAAATTGCTAGCTCATTATGTGGTTCAACTGCACGTTAATTAAGGCAAAAGTTAAATTTTGATGAAAATGATTTTAAAAGTTTGACAAGATTTCTATTTTTGAATTCTCTTGACCTTTTCCTCAATGTGATTCTAAGTCTAAAGGCCTTGTCAATATTGCTGATTGATTTTCTGAAGAATATTGTAGTTTAGTGAAGGCTGTTTCATAGAAGATAATTTTATAGAGAATGCAAAGCAATTTAAACAGCTATTTGGGAGATTTTCCAAGAGATAAGCCTTAGTTTTTGTTAAAAATGTTGGCAGAAACCAGGTTTTTATCTCCAATATCCAGGTCACTGTTTTCTCAATTAACTCACTGTTGTCCATAGTCTGCTTTTAGCAGTTGGCTGAGATCTCAGAGTTAGGATACATTGATTTCCATATCAGCCCTGTCTAGAATCTACTGCCCTCTACAGGTATAAACTGATTCAGTCACAAGCCAATGGAGAGAAAAGCAGATTTGTATTTACGTAGAATGTCAATATAGTGTCTTTTTCAGGGTAATATTTATCTACTTATCTTCACCATGCCACGAGTTGCTGCATGTTGTAGAACCTGAAGGTTGATTGGAGAGGAGTAACTCTGAGGGGAAATTCAGGAGGTAATTCCCATTTGAAACTTGAGATAAGTTGTGGAGGAAGGAAAAGATAATAAAAGAACAACTTTAAAATCAGGTGAAAGAGAGAGAAGGTAAACTGAAGAAATTGTCAGTTTAGTAATGGGCTTACTGAAGCACTGAGAGATCAGTTAGTTTGTCAAATCTTCCAAGAAAGCATTCCAAAACAGCTAACTGAAGGAGAACTCACATTTAAATGAGCAGTTGAAATCACTGTATCAATGAAAACAGCAGCCAGAGACTAGAATTGCAGATAGCAATGAAAGTGAGCGTGAACAAAATTGCAACATCAAAACAGAAACTTGCCTGCTTGAGCAGATCGAGTCCCCATTGTGGCAGGGGCTCACATACACCTGACTAATGCAGGTTTAACTAAGAACTTACACTGCAGAAAAGATAACTCCAGTAGGAATGATATTTGTAACAGTGAAATATAACAACCAACAAGACACGTTGGGCTTGAATATGGTAAAAACAGGAGGGCCAGCATTGTGGGGTTGTGATTGGCTGAGACAAATACAACTTGATTAGAGATCCATCGACTATTTGCGTGCATGTCCCCTGCAACAGGATCAACTGAAAGGGAAATAGGAAAGGTACTGGATGGTGCCACAACAGTATTCAAGGATGGCATTGGAAAACTCAAACATATCAAGGGTAAAGTAGTGTTAAATCAGTATGTCACACTCATGTTTTGCATCTGTGATAAAGTAGACAGTGAGCTAGATTGTACAGGGGCTGAAGGGATTCTTTCCAAGTTTGAGTGGAGCCCATAGGGAACACCTATGGCTGCAGCAGCCCAGAAGAATGGATCTGTTAGGATCAGTGGTGATTCTAAGGTCACTATCAACACAGTATTGAAAATCGATCAATATCCTCTGCCCAGGATAGAGGATATCTTTGCAAACCTCTGTGGAGGGAAACACTTCAGGAAAGAGAACTTAGCTTAGGCCAACCTACAGATGGAGATGGAAGAAGAGTCCAAAGTGATTCTCACCATAAACACAAAGGGGTTTATCACTATAATAGGCTTATTTCTGGAGCGGCATCTATACCTGCACTCTGTCAGAAAGAAATGGACCAGGTGCTGCAAGGCTGTCTAGGCACTCAGTGTTACTTGGATGATACTATTTTTACCACTGAGGATGACAAGGAACATTTTCAAAATCTAAAGACAGTGTTAAAAAGATTAGATGATTATGGGCTCAGAGCATGACACGACAAGTGTGAATTCTTTAATCCAAGCACCACTTATTGTGGTCACACAGTTGATGCAAAAGATTTACACAGATGTGCTGAAAAAAAATTCAAGCAGGTTTTTTTGGAGCTCTGACCAGCAGCCAATTGGCATTTGGGATCGATTAGCAAGAACAAATCAAAGGAGGGCAGGGGCAAGCAAAGCGGCCATTGTTGGAGTGGTTAGAGTTAGAGTGGTGATTTTGAGGATTTAGCTCTTCAAGGCTTCAGTCAGAGAAACCAAAAGAGAAAAGCTCTACATTTGCTCCCTTCCTTACATTTGCTCAGTTGGAACAGTAGAGATGCCAGACAGGATAGTTGGATGGTCCCCTTGCAGAACGTGAGAAGTCAAGAAGATCTCCAGTGTCGCTGACAACTACAACTGTAAGAGGTACATCCAGCTGCAGCTTCTAACAATCCAAGTTAAGGAGTTGGAAGTGGAACTGGGACAGGAACCTAGGTGGCAGTAAGGAAGGGGAAAGGGGTTAAAGAGCCAGAGCAGAGTACCCCTGTGCCAACCCCCTCAACAACAGATATATATCTCTGGATACTGTTGGGGGCAAGTAACCTAGAAGAGGAAAGTCTCAGCAGTCAGGTCTCTGACATTAGTTTGCCTCTGTGTCTCAGAAGGGAAGTGGGGAGAAGAGGCGTGCTGTAGTGATAGGGCATTTGTTAGTTGGGGAAACAGAAAGGAGGTTCTGTGGGTGAGAACGAGATTTCTGGATGGTATGTTGCCTTCCAGGTGCCAGGTTCTGGGATATCTTGGATTGAGTCCTCAGCATTCTTGAGGGTGAACAGCCAGAGATTCATGTAGGTACCAATGATACGGGTAGGATGAATGACGAGGTTCTGCATAAGGAGTTCAGGGTGTTAGGTGCTAAGTTAAAGGGTAGGACCTTCACGGATGTGATCTTCGGATTTCTATCCATTCCACGTGCTACTGAGGCCAGAACTAGGAAGATTACACAGTTGAATATGTGGCTAAGGAGTTGGTGTAGGAGGGAGGGCATCAGATTTTTGGATCATTGGGCTGTCTTCCAGGGAAGTTGGGATCTGTACAGAAGGGATGGTTTGCACCTGAACTAGAGAGGGACTAATATCCTAGTGGGAAGGTTTGCTAATTCTGAATTGCGGGGTTTAATCTAGAGTTGCAGGGGTTGTGAACCAGGATTCCAGAACAGTTGGTGGATAGGTTGTGGAAACAGATGTTGGCAAGAATCAAAAGGTTGAGTATGGGGCGACTAGTGTCCTAAGCTGTATATATTTCAATGCAAGAAGTATCATAGGAAAGGCAAATGGGCTTAGGGCCTGGATCAACACCTGGAATTATGACATTGTAGCCATTAATGATACTTGGTTGCAGGAGGGGCAAGACTGGCAGCTCAATATTCTGGGGTTCCATTGCTTCAGGTATGACAGAGCAAGAGGGATTAAGAGGGAGGAGGACTGGTGTTACTAGTCAGGAAAAAATCACAGCAATGCTCTATCAGGACAGACTGGAGAACTCGCCTAGTGAGGTGTTATGGGTGGAACTGAGAAATAAGAAAGGTATGACCACATTAATGGGGCAATATTACAGACCACCCAACAGTCTGAGGGATTTAGAGGAACAAATCTGTAAAGAGGTCACAGACTGTTGCAAGAAGCATAAAGCTGTGATAGTAGGTGATTTTAACTTTCCACATATTGACTGGGAATCCTATACTGTAAAAGGACTAGATGGGATACAGTTTGTCAAATGTGTTCAGGGAAGTTTCCTTAATCAGCATGTAGAAATCCCAGCGAGAGAGAGTGCGATACTTGATCTGCTATTGATGAAAGAGACAGGGCAGGGGACAGAAGTTTGTGTGCTGTTAGTTTCAAAGTAAATATGCAAAACGATAGGTCTGGTTCATGGGTTGAGATTCTAAATTGGAGAAAGGCCAATTTTGACGATATCAGAAATGATCTGGCAAGTGTGGATTGGGACAGGATGTTTTCTGGCAAAGGTGTACTTGGTAAGTGGGAGGCCTTCAAAAGTGAAATTTTGTGAGTATAAAGCTTAAGTCTGCCTGTTAGAATAAAAGATAAGGATAACAAGTGTAGAAAGCACTGGTTTTCAAGAGATATTGAGGCTTTGGTTAAGAGAAAAAAGGAGATGCATAGCAGGTATAGTTAAGTAGGAACAAATGAGGTGCTTATGGAGTATAAGGAATGCAAGGGAGTACTTAAGAAAGAAATCAGGAGGGCTAAAAGAAGGCATGAAGTTGCTCTAGCAGCAAGTTGAAAGAGAATCCTAAGGGATTCTACAGATATGATGAGCAAAAGGATTGCAAGGGACAAAATTGGACTTCCGGAAGACCAGAATGATAATTCATGTTTGGAGCCAAGACAGATGTAGGAGATCCTATTTAATTGTTTTGCATCTCTATTTGCTCAGGAGACAGACACAGAGCCTACAGGAGTGAGGCAAAGTGGCATCAACTTCATGGGACCTGTACAGATTACAAAGGAGGAGCTGGTTGCTACTTTGAGGCATATCAGAATGGATAAATCCCCAGGGCCTGACAAGCTGTTCCCTCATATGCTGCAAGAGGCAAGTGCAAAAATTGCCAGAGCTCTTGCTGAGATATTTAAAACGTCCTTAGTGACAGGAGAGACACCAGAGGATTGGAGGATAGCCATTGTTGTTCTGCTGTTCAAGGAAGTCTCTAAGTATAACCCAAGAAATTATAGGCCAGTGTGTCTGACATAATTTGTGGGAAAGTTATTGGAATGTATTCTAAGGGACTGAATATATAAATATTTGGGTAGACATGGACTGTTTAAGGATAGTCAGCATGGCCTCGCGTGTGGTAGATCATGTCTGACCAATTTTATACAGTTTTTTTGAGGAAGTTACCAGGGAAGTTGATGAAGGCAAGGTATTTGACAAGGTCTCACATGGGAGGTTGATTAAGAGGGTTCAGTCATTTGCCATTCAAGATGAGGTAGTAAATTGGATTAGATATTGGCTTTGTGGGAGAAGCCAGAGAGTAGTAGTAGATGGTTGCCTGTCTTACTGGAAGCCTGTAACTAGTGGTGAGCCACAGGGATCAGTGCTGGGTCCTTTGTTGGTTGTCATCTATATCAATAATCTGGGTGATAATGTGGTTAACTGGATCAGCAAATTTGTGGATGACACCAAGATTGGGAGTTTGTGGACAGTGAGGAAGGCTATCATGGTTTGCAGAGTGATCTGTATCAGCTGGAATAATGGCAGATGGAGTTTAATGCAGACAAGTGCAAGGCTTTGCACTACAGCTGAACCAACCAGGGTAAGTCTTACATAGTGAACAGTAGGGCACTGAGGAGTGTTGTAGAACACAGGTCCATAATCCGTTGAAAGTGGCATCACATATACTTTATACTTTATTGCCGCCAAACAATTGATACTAGAACGTATAATCATCACAGTGATATTTGATTCTGCGCTTCCCGCTCCCTGGATCACAAATATTAAAAATACTAAAAATAGTAAAAATTAGTAAATATAAAAAATTTAAATTATAAATCATAAATAGAGAATAGAAAAATGGGAAGTAAGGTAGTGCAAAAAAACCAAGAGGCAGGTCCAGATATTTGGAGGGTACGGCCCAGATCCGGGTCAGGATCCATTCAGCAGTCTTATCACAGTTGGAAAGAAGCTGTTCCTAAATCTGGCCGTACAAGTCTTCAAGCTCCTGAGCCTTCTCCCGGAGGGAAAAGGGACGAAAAGTGTGTTGGCTGGGTGGGTCGTGTCCTTGCTTATCCTGGCAGCACTGCTCCGACAGTATGTATGTAGATAAGGTCATAAAGAAAGCTTTTGGCACATTGGCCTTCATAAATCAAATTATTGAGTCAGGAGATGGGATGTTATTGGTAAAATTGCATAAAACGTTGGTGAGGCCTAATTTGGAGTATAGAGTTCACCTTTGGTCTGTGACCTACAGGAAAGATATAAATAAGGTCGAAAGAGTACAGAGAAAATTTATGTAAATAACTTCGGAGGACCTGAGTTATAAGGAACAATTGAATAGTTTAGGTCTATATTCCTTAGAACGTAGAAGATTGAGGGGAGATGTGATAGTGGTATACAAAACTTTGAGGGGTATAAACAGGGTAAAGGCAAGCAGGCTTTTTCCACTGAGGTTGCGTGGGACCACAACCAGAGGTCACGGGTTAATAGTGAATGGTGAGAAGTTTAAGGGAAACATGAGGGAAAACTTCTTCACTCAGAGGTTCGTGAGAGTGTGGAATGAGCTGCCAACATAAGTGGGGCATGCAAGTTCGATTTCAATGTCTAAGAGAAGTTTAGATAGGTACATGGATAGTGGGGATAGGGAAGGCAATGGTTCCGGTGTAGTTCAATGGGAGTAGGCAGTTTAAATGGCTTTGGCATGGGCTGAAGGGCCTGTTTCTGTACTGTGACTCTAGTTGAGATGAATTCTATATATAGTTGCTGTTTATAGCTAAACAGGGAGGAGTGTAGTGTACAGTATTTAATATTTTAGTAATATTGTAAATATATTGTTTGATTAAGCATACACTGTTGTTTCTATGATTAAATATGGGTTGTATGTATAAGTACGTGAAAGACATACATCATTACCCCACCATGTCACAGGTGAGCACCTCACTAAGACCAGAAGACATAGGAGCAGAATTAGGCCATTTGGCCAATCAAATCTGCTCCGCCATTCAATCATGGCTGATCCTATCTTTTCCCTCCTCAGCCCCACTCCCCGGCCTTCTCTCCAAAACATTTGATTCTGTGGCCAATCAAGAACCCATCAATTGCTGCCTTAAATACACTAAATTAAAACTAAACGTACACTAAATGCACCCGGCTTCTGGGTTTTTCTTTCAATTCGTTTTATGTTTTGGAGTTACGAAGTCTCTCTCTCTCTCTCCCCTCTGTTCTTCATTCAATTTTGTTCTGACTCTTCAGTGACCTTCCCTGTCTCCAAACCCTCAGTATTGCACCCTATGTCTCTGATCCTCCCACCTGCTTTTTTTCTCCCTCCCTTCCCATCTATGCTCTTCTCCTCCCCTCTCCTGTCATTCAGTACTCCGCCATTCATAGTTTCAGTTTCTCATCCTTTCTGAAAGGTATCACAACGTGTTCACCCAGCACTGGTTGAAGTGAAATGTCTCTTCAAAAAGCCACGTCCTCTGAATCTCACATATGATGGATTGTCTCCATGGAAAATCCACCTTGTTAGCCTTCCAGATTCATAGGCACGGATTGTTAAAATCTATATTATACCTCTCTGAGAATGTATATCCAGTCCTAAACAATTAACCTGTCAGAAGTATGAATTACTGAGCTTTAATGTGAGTGTGAGGATGGAAGAGGGGCAACTTTGGAGCTTCAAAATGATTTCCATGCAGCTAGATGCTCACTGCCCATTGTCACCATTTCCCGAGGTTTTCACTCACAGTTTAGAAGGGTCCCCCCAGTTCGAGAAACCCTGTGTGGTGGTAGGAAAGAGATGCCAAGAATAATATTAGCTCATTATACTGGTGGTGCCACAGTACACCCCACATTCTACACATTTCTTCACTACTTCCAGGCAACCCAACCCCCCTACTATAAGGTCGTCATAGTAGATATTTTATATACACCATAATTTTATATATACATTAAACATGAATTTCATCTTCAAAGGTAAGTTCATACCTACAACTAAAAAAAATGCAATTTCTGCCTCAGCTGAAAAAGAGCAGAATGCATAATACATTTTATATTGAATAAAGTTTTTAAAAAATGATATAATTTATCAGGATCATCAATCTGAAACTTCAAATCTTTTCTAACTGTGGTCCCTGATGTGTTGAGTGTATCCAGCATTTTCTGCTTTTCGTTTATCTGTTGCGTGTCTTTCCTTGCATGGAGTCTTGGGTACATAAGGCTTGGACAAGGGTTATTAACAAGGGTTTATCTGGGTGTCAATATCTCTGAGGTTTTATCCTGGGCCAAACATATCGATGCAGCTACAAAGAAGGCATGACAGTGGCTGTCTTTCTTTCGGAGTTTATGGAGGTTTGGTATGTCAGCAAAGGCACTCAGAGATTTCTGGTTGTACTGTGGAGAGCATTCTAACTGGCTGCATCACCATCTGGTATGGGGTGGTGGGGGGGGGGCTACCGCACAGAATCAATATAAGCTACAGAGAGTTGTAAACTTAGTCAGCTCCACCATGAGCACTGGCCTCTGTAGGATCCAGGACATCTTCAAGGAGCAATGCCTCAAAAAGGCGGCATCCATCATTAAGGACTCGATGGTACAGGATCCTGAAGGCACACACTCAGCGATTCAGGAACAGCTTCTTCCCCTCTGCATTCTGATTTCTGAATGGACATTGAACCCATGAACACTACCTGACAACTTTTTTTTATTAGCAAAAGAGAATCTGCAGATGCTGGAAATTCAAGCAACACACACAAAAAGCTAGAGGAACTCAGCAGGCCAGGCAGCATCTATGGAAAAGAGTATAGTCAACGTTTTGGGCCGAGACCCTTCATCAGGACATTTTGTGTGTGTTGCTTTTTTATTTTCATTTTTGCACTATTTAATTTAACTATTATATACAGTATATATGTGTAATTCATGTTTTTTTCTATTATTATTTATTGCATTCTACTGCTGCTACATAACAACAAATTTCACAAAATATGCCAGTGATACTAAACCTGATTCTGATACTGAATCTCCTTGGCTAATTGTAATGGTGGATTGAGGGATATGTCGGATTGCAAGGACCAGTTGGTACTGGTCTCTAGTTCCTAACTCTGTAGCCGGTTGAAGCATTCCCTCAGCAGCTACACCCTCTAAATATGCTGTGATTAAATGAATTCGTCTCTCAGTCTTATAATTTTCAGTGAATTCAGGCCTCTTCGGTCTTTTGGCACAAGATTGCTTTGTCCCATGAATCATCTCGTGGAACCTTAGTGTCTCCCCCCTGCCCCCAACCATTAAAAAAAAATGTCATTCCAAAGGTCAATTTATGATTTAAGGTGGTTCTAAGGTGTGCACGAGGAGGTGGAGAGATGGAGTGATTTAGTGAGAGAATCGCACAAAGTGAGAGATGAATGGATAATTGGGCAAATGAGGAGCTAATGCATAAAGGACAGTTTTATAAGAAATGGAATTTCAAGGTGGAATGATGAGGATGAAGATGGTAGTGGAATTGAAGGAGGTTACTGAGTTATGGATTAGTTGAGTGGTGGTGCAGAATGGAGGGTCTGAGTTGCTCACTCCTGTTCATTTGTCAGACAGGCAGTCTTACAAGACACAGTATGTTTCCCAAGCAGACAAAGGCTGACTCTTTATTAAAGAACTCAATTCAACTAAGCTCTGTGGAATAGACACCAGGTTTCCCAATCACAAACAAGAGAAAATCTGTGGAAGCTGGAAATCCAAGCAACATACAGAAAATGCTGGAGGAACTCAGCAGCCAGGAAGCATCTATGAAAAGCAGTAAACACACAACATTTCAGGCCAAATCAGTAACGAAGGGTCTCGACCCAAAATGTCGACCATTTTTTCCATAGCTACTGCCTGGCCTGCTGAGTTCCTCCAGCAGTTTGTATGTGTTACTAGGTTTCCCAAAAGCCTGAGGAGTCAGAAGCTTGGTCTCAACAGTAGGGACTAAATGCTCCACAAGGATAGTAGTCTGTGTTCTTGCATTAGGTCATTATTCCTCACCCTTAATAGCTAGGATGCTGCCATTGGTATTGACTGAACCTTTACTAGTCAATTCTGTACCTGCTATAACCACCACATGTCTTCATGTTAATCTCTGTGCAGACTGTATTAATACATCTGTTATTTTAGATCACTTATCAAAAGAAGGATAACAGCTTCAAAGCCAAGCCATGTTGCTGGAAGCAATACAAATAAATTGTCCCGAATAACTTTAATTTATTATTCTTTGAGATAAGAAGTCATTCTATAACAAATTTAAATTTCAAACAAACTGAAATGGTCACTTCACATTCCTTAATTATCAAATATAGAACAGAACAATTTAGCACTATTATTATATATCAATATCTTACTTTGTTCAAAGTTGCCTTTTTTTCATGATCTTTCAAAAACTAATTGCTTTCATACGTATGTATTTTTGGTAGGAGTCAAAGAAAGAAATTTAAGAATAACATCTTCATAAGGACTTTATTTCATTAGCTTGTCCTTTATTCTTCGCCACAGTAAATCATTTCAGCATATTAGTACATTTATTTCACAAATGAAATTTAGATTAATTAGGACAAAACATTATTGACTCATATATCTCTCTAACTTGCTGTATCCTGGATCACTTATACAATAGCAAACATTAGTTAAAGTAAATTAATGAATTAATATTTGCACACTCTGACCAAATCTGTCATCACATAATTTGAAGGACATGGACAAAAAAAAGTCACCATTGTTGCTTTGTGGGCAGCAATATTAAACTAAGGTATCACTGAAGTTATTAATTAAAAATGAAGAAATCTGTCCAGTTGGCTAAAGTTCATTCATCCTGAACTTTGGATTTATTTTGATAGTATTGGCAACCTGAAAACTGCACTTTAATATCAACTGTACAAAAACAGAATCTATTTGTTTTCAGCTCATTTCTAAGATCAGTTTTGCGACATACAGGCAGAGGCCTGTGTAAGGTAGCAAGTAGGCCTGCTCCTTCCACTTTTGCTGTCTTCACCGCTCTGCGACCTTCCCTGTCACATGCAGTCGCTCTGCCTCATATCTCACTGCTGGCATAGATAAATTGAAAACTTAAATGAAAATCAAATAATTTAACGGTCACTTCCTAAGAAGGTGTTTTCCAGGAAAGAAAATCCGGCAGCCTGTTGTACAGACCATACATTATTGGTAATCCTGAAGTAATTAATTATCATAATATGCAAGTAATAACAGCATCATGAAAATGTTCTGCTTCTGGTTTGTCTCCTGTTTCAGAATTAATGGCAGAACCTCATTATCAACTTTCTGTCCAACCGTTGGCTAAAGTAACAGCCTGAATATGGATGAAAGGGAAAGCCAATTCAGAGTCATGGACAGTCTTTGTACTGGGCCCCTGGCATACTGGAGGAGCAGAGATCAGAGGCCTCAGCAGGGACCAGAAGAAGTTACTGGAAGCCACTGCAATCTATGGGGCCTTCCTCAAGCAGCTCTGGTGACCTCTTCTATTCCTCCTAGCCCAGTACTGATATTGAAAAAGGCATTTCACATATGTCTCCTTACAGTGGGTACCCGACAACAGTAACAGCATATGATAAGAATCTATTTAAATTTGTTTATTACAATTTCATACCCAAACTCGGAACACTTGGACACTCCTGTGCTTGTGGCTTCAAAATTAAGACCATAAGACATAGGAGCAGAATTAGGCCATTTGGCCATTGAGCCTGTTCCAGAATTTAATCATGGCTGATCCTTTTTCCCCTTCCTCAACCCCACTCCCTGGCCTTCTCTCTGTAACCTTCAAATCAAGAACCTATCAGACTCTTCCTTAAATACACCCAATGACCTGGCCTGCACAGCTGCCTATAGTAACAAATTCCACCATTTACCACCTTCTGGCTATTTCTCCGCACCTCTGTTTTAAATGGACACCCCTCTATCCCGAGGCTTTCCCTCTAGACTCTCCCGCCATGGGAAACATCCTTTCTACATCCACTCTGACTAAGCCTTTCAACATTCGAAAAGTTTTACTGAGATCCCTCCTCATCCTTCTAAATTCCAGTGAATACAGACCCAGAGCTAGCAAACATTCCTCGTATGATAAACTTTTCATTCCAGGAATCATCCTTGTGAACCTCCTCTGAACCCTCTCCAATGCCAGCACATCTTTTCTGAGGTGAGGAGCCCAGAACTGCTCCCAATACCCAAGGTGAGGCTTCACCAGTGCCTTATAAAGCTTCAGCTTCACATCCCTGCTCTTATACTCTGGATCTCTTGAAATGAATGCTAATATTGCATTTGCCTTCCTCGCCATCGACTCTACCTGCAAGTTAACCTTTACAGTGTTCTGCACAAGGACTCCCAAGTCCCTTTACATCTCAGATTTCTGGATTTTCTCCCCATTTAGAAAATAGTCTATAGATTTATTTCTTCTACCATAGTGCATAGCCATTGTGCATATTGTGGCTTTGTAGGGTGGATTAACATTGAGACAAAAATCTGGAGTAACTTTTTGCTGTTACCAAAAACACGCTATTACAAATGTTTTCAATGGTACTGCAACATCATGAGCAGTGATGAAGGTGAATGTGGTAAACCATGTATATATGTTGTAACTCGTTTACCTGTCTGGACACACCCCTCTGCTGACTGCCCCTGTGGCTCCTCCCACAGAGTCCTGTATAAAGGTGTTTGCCTTGCCCCTCCCCCTCAGTCCGGGGGCAGACACTCACTGTGGAGGTCGTATTGTACAGCGAATAAAAGCCTTTCAGTATTTTACCAAACCTCAGTCTTTTGGAGTAACTGAAGGTGCTTCAGTGAAGATAGGAGTATTTCACAGCACATTGGAATACCAAACAGGAGAAAACCAATTTAAACCCATGAGTGTAACTGGAGCTCCCAGAACTCCTAATCATTGGGGGTAAAATAATTGGAAACTATTAGGGCCAATTTTAGCCTCCACCTGTTTGCCCAAAATACTTCTGTTTAGTTGATTTATGTAAGGGGTTTCTTATTTTATGTTACTGCGAAGGCTAACAAAATGGATCCTTTGTTATACTAAAAATGGCTTTTCTGTAACAATGACTGCGATGTAAGGATTTCTCTCTCTCTCTCTGCTTGTTTGGGTTATATTATTGATAAGAGAGAGAACGAACCAATTGGGATAGATGTTATTCTTTCTTGCTTGTCTGTAAGCTATTGTTTTTCGCGGGTTTTGGGGTAGAAGGCGCGATGGGGACAGGGAGAGGAGACACGATGCTGTAAGCTGGACGGTGGAACGGACCCCGAGCAGGAGTTCGAGGCCCTGGGTCTTCGGCGAGGAGAGGAGACAAAGACAGACTTGTGTCGAGCGTCTGGTCAACCACCGTAGTTGGTCCCAGATGGCAGGTCAAAGAGGTCAGAGGGAATCAAATGGTGGAAAGAGGACTCCGTTAATTGAGCTCCAATTGTGTGCACAAAGTAGTTGAACTTTGATAAGTTTTGCGCCTTTTACTTTCCTTTTATATGTTATCTCTATTAATTATAGTTCCAGTAAGATCTATAAAGTGTAATCATTTAATCGCATATGGTGTATTGTCTGTTATTTGGAGGGGTGGGGTACATCACACAATAGACAATAGGTGCAGGAGTAGGCCATTCAGCCCCTCGAGCCAGCACCAACATTCTCTGTGATCATGGCTGATCATCCACAGTCAGTACCCTGTTCCTGCCTTCTCCCCATATCCCTCCACTCCGCTATCTTTAAGAGCTCTATCTAACTCTTTCTTGAAAGAATCCAGAGAATTGGCCTCCACTGCCTTCTGAGGCAGAGCATTCCACAGATCCACAACCCTCTGTGTGATTACCCAGTCTGGCAGGGCCTAAGGCTGCTCCCCCTAGACGGAAGTGAGCTGAGCGAGCCTGAGGTTTACCAGGGGGCTACACTTATATTTGTGCAAACAATTATATGGGAAATAAAAGCATTAAATGCATGGGATCACAAACAAGAGAAAATCCGCAGATGCTGGAAATCTGAGTAACACACACAAAATGCTGGAGGGGTTTCAGTCCAAAAAGTCAACTGTACTCTTTTCCATAGATGCTGCCTGGCCTGCTGAGTTCCAAATGCATGGGATACTCAGCAGGCTGGGCAGTGTCTGCGTGGTTATCCCAGTGACTGACCCTGAACGTGTAAGGCGATCAAGCCCAATTCTCGAACAAGAATGCAAATCGAAAACGGCAGATGCAGGGAATCTGAAATAAACTCAGCAGGTTAGGCAGCAGCTGTGGGCAGAATCGGATCTTTAACCATTCCTCAAACTGAGATATTCTGGTTTTCTTCAACTTGAAGTGTTATCTCTCTTTCTTCTCCCATGGATGTTGTCTGACCCCCTGTGTGTTTCCATCATTTCCCCCCTCTATTTCTTGTTCATACATTCATTTTTGCCCTTCGCAAGAGATTCCAAATTCCTACCATTACTTTTTATTTTCACTACAGTTTGTCCAAAGCTGGCCAAACAACTGCACAAGAGTAACTTTTGAGCTAAAATTACAGCAACAAAAACACTTGCAATAGAACAAACAATACCTGAGGCAACCAATAAACTGCCTACATCCCCACTCACCAATGATACTTTCTCTTGATTGCGTAGATAATGGATTTTTGAGATTATAGAAATTAAAGTCCATCATGGCTAAAGCCCTCCCCACTATTGAGCACTGTTGCAGGAAAACAGCGTCCATCATCAAGGACCCCGACCATCCTGGTCATGCTTTCTTCTCGCTGTTGCTATCAGGAAGAAGGGACAGGAAACTCCAGACCAACACCAGCAGGTTCAGGAACAGTTATTACCCCTCAACCATCAGGCTTTTGAACCAGAGGGGATAACTTATTCAACTTCACTTGCCCCATCATTGATATGTTCTCACAATCTATGGACAATTTCAGGGAATCTCTCTCATACTTTTGATATTTATTCCTGATTTATTTTTTATTATTATTTCTTTCTTTTTGTATTTGCACAATTTGTTGTCTCTTGCACACTAGTTGAACACCCAAGTTGGCGCGGTCTTGCATTGATTTATATTATGGTTATTATTCTATTATGGATTTGTTGAATACACTCACAAGAAAATGAATCTCACGTTGTATATTGTGTCATGGTCCTTTCTGGCAATCCCCCACCTTGCTATTTACCACAGGAATTGGGCCTCAAACACATCATTTAATTTCCAATCCTTCCCAGGTTCCACTAACTATACACACCTGCTTCCCATCAGAGACTGCAGGATAAAGACCCTGTGATCACAACAAGGAGCTGCCAGTTTGTTGGTTGACTCTGGTCTGAGTAACCTCGTTCCATGGTTCTTAGGACCATCAGTTCTAAGTCTAGTATCATTCCTGAATTCGCTACTAAAACCAAGACTCCTGGTAAAGACTCTCTTGGACACCAATTCCACGCTAGCTGCGACCGTAACGCCTCCCGACTTGGCCTCCATGCCCGTGTTCAGCACTTGGGTTTGTTCCACCACCACGTGCTTGCAACATATTGTGACAATTATGAACTTTGATAATAAATTTACTCTCTCCTTGTTGCTGCTACTAGGAAGGTGGTACAGGAGCTTCCAGAACCACATCAGCAGATTCAGCAACATTTATTATCCCCCAACCATCAGGTTCTTGAACCATTGTGGATAACTTCACTCAACCCAACACTGAACTATTCCCACAACCTATGGACTTACATTCAAGGACTCTTCATCTTATTTTCTCAATATCTACTGCTTATTTATTCATTCATTATTATTATTTTTTGGGTTTTTTTTGCTTTGTATTCATTGTGAATGCCTGCAAGAAAATGAATCTCAGTGTTGTATATGGTGACAATGTGTATGTACTTTGATCTTGAAACATAAAATACTTTGAAATTCAAAATTCTAAACAATTTCTTATGTCCCTGTTAAAAGTAATTTTCACTTATTCAGCTGACCGTCAATGGCTGAGCAGCTCCTTTCAATGTTGCAAACACATTTTAACTGTATTACTTAAAATGCAATTGGTTACTGCTCTTAATTATATCAAGGAGTATTTTAATGCAATAAAATCATAAAAGTTATATTCCATGATTTTATCTGAACTTTATAGTTCTTGGAGTTTATTTATATTTTTATTGCATAAAAATTTTTTGAATGAAATTGGAAGTTTGCTGCTGATATAGCACTGTGTCCAGTTCAACTTGTGTCCTCATTTACCTAAATCTTTCACATCAGGTTACAAATTGCCTTTATTATTGTCAAAGCTTGTATTTTTTTGTTTGCCCTCCCCCAGTCAGTTTGGATTGGCAACAACACCTCCACAATCTCCATCACCACAGGTGCACCAGGACACCACTGTTGTTGACCAAATCAAAGGTGGAGACAAATCACCATATAGAAGGGAGATTGAAAAGCCAGCTGAGTGGTGCCACAGCCTCTCACTCAATGTCAGCAAAACTCAAGAGCTGATTATTGACTTCAGGAGGAAAGGAAACCAGAGGTCCATGAGCCAGACCTCACCAGGAGATCAGAGGCGGAGAGGGTCAGCGTCTTTAAATTCTCACCATTACCATTTCAGAGGATCTGTCATGGTTCTAGCACGTAAATGCCATTACAAAGATGGCATGGCAGATTAGAGTGATAATGTATGTGTGGATGTTGCTGGGACTTGAGGACCTGTGTTATAGGGAAAGGTTGTATAAGTTAGGACTTTATTTCCTAGACTGTAGAAGATTGAAGGGAGATTTGATAGAGGTATACAAAATTATGAGGGGTAATGGATAGGGTATATGCAAGCAGGCTTTTCCAGTGATTTTGGGTAAGACTACAACTAGAGGTCATTGGTTAAGGGTGAAAGGTGAAATGTTTAAGGGGAACTTGAGGGGGAAGCCTTTTCTCTTAGTGCAGGGATTCTTATCCTTGGTTTCATGGATTGATTCCAGGGGGTCCATGAACCTGGATGGGAAAATGTTACATCTTTATTTTACACTAGCCTCCAACTGAAGTTTAGCATTTCCTTCAAATAAGAATGTAGACAACAAACCGGAGTAGTATTAGCAGTTTTTGTTACTTTGTCACCAATAGAAATTGCAGACATATTTATATCATATTACAGTTGTTACAAATATCTCAAAATATCGTTTATGGCACAGTCATCACTACTGTGAAATTACAGTAATTATTAGAACCGCCACTAGATCAAACATGATCGCAGTCTTCCTGTCTGCAGACACTTGTGCAATGTAGCTGGCCAACTATTGGGCAACCCTGCCATTGGATATCAGAATCAGAATCAGGTTTATTATCACTGGCATGTGTTGTGAAATTTAACTTAGCAGCAGCAGTTCAATGCAATACATAATATTAAAAAATAAATAAGTAAATCACTTACAGTGTATGTATATTGAATAGATTAATGTCCAATATGACATGCATATTGCTTTGTCAATGACCACACCACAGTTTAATGTTCTTCAAAGTTCAAAGTAAATTTTATTATCAAAGTACATACTGTATATGTCACCATATACCACTCTGAGACTCATTTTCCTGCAGGCATTCTCAGCAAAAATAAATAAATAGTAAGAAATAATGAGAACATTAGATAATAAGTTAAGCAACAACAGCCTTCACATTGATATGTCTTTAAAAAATAAAATATAGGCAAGTGAAAATTAAATTTTAAGTGTGTAGTCTTGTTATTTAATGCATTAATAAAGAAGCAAATATATTACTATATCACAAATGAGTTTTTAAAAAATACTTTGATAACTATTTCAATATGATTAGTTTCTTTTGTGATCCTATGTATCTGTTTTATATTTTGAAATACATTATTCTGAGAAGGGGTCCATAGGCTTCACTGCACTGGCCAAGGGGTCCATGGCATGAAAAAGTTTAAGAATCTCTGCCTTGGAGGGTGGTGAGAGAGTGGATTGAGCTGCCAGTGCAAGTGGTGGAGGCAGGGTTGATTTCAACATTTTAACAACATTTGGGTAGGTACATGCATGAGAGGGGTATGGAGGGCTGTGGTCCAGGTGCAGGTCAATGGGCCTAGGCAGATTAATGGTTTAGAACAGACTAGATGGGCCAAATGGCCTGTTTCTGTTTTGTAGTGTTCTATGACTCTAAAAATCCAGTGGCCCAGTTCATTTGTTCACATTTAATTTCTATAGCTTTCAGTCTGAGCTCAATGAATGCTCTCCTGAGTTTAAAAGTGAGTTGTTTTAACTACCAGATTGACTCACATATGTCATTGATATGTGACAAGAAATTGTCCCAAAAATAGACTAAAGCCTCTTCAGAAACAAAACATGGAACATTTGGAAGAAAATAACAGACTTACTTTTAGGAAGTTGAAATCCCTTCTGATCTCCTAACCTTCATTATTTTGAAAGTCAGTCTTTCTATTTATCTCTAAGCTGCAACAAAAGGTCCCATTTGTCCTCTTGTGCGTCACTGCTGCTGAAACCCAGGTACTGAGTGTAACTTGTTTCCATTTTTCTGTGAGGACAGGTACATCAGTTGATCATATTCTGTAGAAACAATTAAATTTACTACTGCTGGTATTCATGTATCACTGTCAGTCATGGAAAGCAAAACTACAGATGCTGGAAATAAGAAACAGAGAATTTATAGAAACATTCAGCACAGAAACACCCACCTTATCTATGCTTACTGTGATGCTCATCTATGCTAATGCTATTCTAATCCTGTTTTCCTGCATTTACCCTTTACCTCTCAATTTGTTTCCTGTCCATGTACCCTGTCAAAATGTTTTGAAAATGCTATGATGGTACCTGCCTCTACCAACTCCTTGGGCAGCTTGATCCGCATGCCCACCACCCTCTGGTGAATATCTTCTGCACCTTCACTATTGCTACCACACCCGTCGTGGCTATCCCTTGAGGTCGAGGATGATGGTCTTCGTTCCGTATAGAGCGAAAACGCCTGTGCGTGTATTTGTTTAATGTGTACTTGATGTTGCACTCCAAGAAGCACACGATACTTCACAAATCAACCAACTGATTCCAATGGCATGGAAACCACGACGATTGGAGCTGACGAATTTGTTGCAACCTTCATCCGCCTTCACAGCTGTTCAGTTCAAAGTAACCTGGTCCGCCTGTTCCACTGTTGAGGTCTTGGTTGGATTGTTCTTTGTCGGGGACCTCACCCTCAACCTTACCACCATGGATGACCCTACCAGGAGCATAGCTCCAGCCGGCATTGCTCTCGGGATCTCAGGACCACGCAAGCTTCTCCACCACGACAAGGTGACCATCCACGGAGAAGAAGCTACCACACCCACCCTGTAGTGTGCTAACCAAAACTGTACATAGTACTCTAAGTGTGGTCTAAACAATATTTTGAACAACTGCAACATGCTGTTCCAACCCTTATACTCAAAGTCTCAGAGCCTATGAATTCAAGCATACCAAATATCTTATCACACTATTTCCATCACTACATTCAGGGAGATACGGACATGGCTTCTAAAATCCCTCTCTACTTCTGCACTCCTAAGGACCCTTGCCTAAAGGCATAACAACTGGTGTGACACTTTACAACATCTATGATCAGGGTTCAAATCCCGCCACTGTCTGCAAGGAGTTGGCATGTTCTCCCTGTGACCATGTGGATTTCCTCCAGATGTGCTATGTGAGAAACATGGGTATGACCAAAGGAAAAATGGCTGGAGTCGCAAGCTTAGTTGGAGCATCAAAAATTAAGCTTCTAAAAACGAGTGAAACGAAAACTGCCAATGTTTACAGAAAGATATCTACCGGAAAATAATAGCTCCATACTTTGTCCAGTGTAAACTCCTGGCAGCCTCTGAACTGAGGGTGATGAGCATCTTTTTATTTGGCACTAAGATATTCCATCTTCAATTACCCACAAAGTTCACTTAAAACTTAGAATATGAGGCATCCCACAATATAATTGCAATCATATTACAAAATATAAAGAAGTATCTACCTTAAATACCACATACAAACAATATATACACATTTACACATTCCCATTACTAAAGAAATGGAATATCCCACCATGTATGGTGGGAAAGACATTATAAAGCCAACCGGAGAGCATCATCTTGATTGTGAAAATTTCCCGTTGTGAAAATATACCAGGCAAGACATTGGAGTGCGTACACGTACCGCAATGACAGCAGAATGACAAGGCAATGTTCGTGTGTGTGTGCGTGTGCGTGTGTAAGGAGTGTGGTTACTTTTCAATGTACGTAACAAATGAAGTTAATCTATTCCTTCTATTTTTAATCACTTACTCTACATGCTCTACACGAATTTGACTTAACTCATGCTTGTCTGGACTACCTTCCATCTCCCACTGCTCCACCCAGTTTTATTCATGTGACCCAGGTCCCACCCTATCCCGAGGCAACCTTCTTCACAATCTATGACTACAGTAATCTCCATGGAAACAGAAAATGCTGGAAGAACTCACACACTCAAGCAGCATCTGTAGATATTTCGGGTCAGCAGCCCTCTATCAGAACTGGAGTGCTTACAATACTCAACACAGAACAGGAAGGAAGAGTAATACATAAAATAAAAGATTGATTAAGACGTTGATTAAGCATGAATGCTGATTGTTAGGAAGAAATTTTATAGAACTGGGTTAAGAAGGATGATAATGGAAAACAATGAGAAAGCAGCATACCTGAAGGTGGAAAATTTTATCATCATTCCAGAATGTTGCAAACTGAAAAAGAGACTGAAGTTTGGTGGAGCCATGCAAGGGCTCTGGGAAAAGGCCACAGTTTTGAATTCCCACTGGTCCCTGTGTAGTTACCTCTCAACTTATACCAATAGAGGGCTCAGGAATGAAAGTTGATACACTCCTGACCTAATGTAGGTATTTTAATTAAACATGATGATATCCTTGCTGAAGCGAATAATGACAGATGAAAGTGCTATATTGTACATCTTTAAATTTTAAGAACAAAGTATATTTTGAGGGCGAAAAGTGATGTTGCTACACTTGCACATCAAATGGTTAGTATTTATTTATTAAGGTACAGTTCAGAATAGGCCCTTTGAGCCGCGTCACCCATCAATCCCCCAGTTTAATCCTAGCCTAATCACAGGACAATTTACTATGACCAATTAACCTATGAACTATTGCGTCTTTGGACTGTGGGAGGAAACCGGAGCACCTGGAGGAAGCCCACACAGTCACAGGGAGAGTGGACAAACTCCTCACAGGCAGCTCACTGCAGAACTTAGCAATGTAGATATCATATGAAATTACATAGTTGGATTCTCATTACCAAGACTGCGATTTCTTACACAGCGAATGGTATGGCACTGAGGAGTGTGGTAAAGAAAAGGGATCTGAAAATACTGGTACATAATTCATTGAAAGTGGTGGCACAGGTAGATAGGGTCATAAAGAAAACTTTTGGCTCACTGTCCTTCAGAAATCAATGTATTGAGTACAGAAGGGAGGATGTTAACATTCAAGTTGGATAAGGCATTGGTGAGGCCTAATTTGAAGTATTGTGTGCAGTTTTGATTACCTACCTAGAAGAAAGATGTAAACAAGATTGAAAGAGTGCAGAGAAAATTTACAAGAATTTTGCCGGATCTGGAGAATCTGAGTTATAAGGAAAGATTGGATAGGTTAGGACTGTATTCTTTAGAACGTAGAAGATTGAGAGGAGATTTCTTAGAGGTATACAAAATTATGAGGCATATAGATAGGGTAAATGCAAGCAAGCTTCTTCCGCTGAGGTTGGGTGGAACTACAACAAGCGAACATGTCTTAAGAGTGAAAGGTGAGACGTTTAAGGAGAACGCGAGGGAAAACTTTTTCACAGAGGGCCGTGAGGGTGTGGAATGAGATGTCAGCATAAGTAATCCATGTGAGATCGATTTCAACATTTAAGAGAAGTTTGGTTAGAACATGGGTAGGGATATGGAGGGCTGTAGGTAGTGGAGAATAGATAGTTTGAATGGTTTTCGGCATAGACTAGATGGCCAAGGAGCCTGTTTCTGTGTTGTACTCGATGTTGACCATATGACTACGTTGTGCTGATCTCAGTGCCGAGGACCTCCTCCTGTCTATCATCCTGTTCCTCCATTCTTTTAATTTTCATACAACTATCTAAACGCTTCTTAAACTCCCCCAAGCTGCCTATTCCCGCTAACCCATTCCAGTCGCTTCCACCCTCTGTGTAAAAATCTTGCCTCTCAGTTGCCTTTAACCCTCCCCCTCCCCATAACCTTAAAAATTGTCCTGTGGTGTTTGATGAGGAAATGATTCCGACAGTCTATCCTACCTATGCCTCTCATAGTTTTAAAAACTCTAACAGTTTTCCCCTCAGTCTTGGACTCTCCAGGGAGATTAAATCAATTTTCCCTTGTATCTCCTACCCTCTAATCCAGACAGCATCCTGGTTAATTTCTTCTGAACCCTCTTCACACTCTTCATATCCTTCCTAAACTGGGGGAGGGGTGAGACCATAATTACACATGATATCCCATTTATGTTCTGATTAGAGTTTTATATAGATGCAACATGACTTTCTTGTCATATTCAACACACCTACCAATCAAGGCATGAATGCCATAAACCTTCTTTACCACCATATCTACTTTTAGTAAACTATGGACATGGACCACAAGATTAATTTGTACTTCAGTGATATCAATGAGTCTGCATACCTTTTCCTTACGTTTGATCTCCCAAATGGGCCGAATGGAACTTTCCCTTATTCATTTTACAATTCCTGCTGCCCCACTCACCCCATTAGCAATTTCACTCGGCTTAAGCTATTCAAACAATTATAAAACAGTGATGTTTTAAATTCAATCTTGGACTTAACTTGGACTCCTAAACTAACACTATAGGGAAGAAATAGCTACAGTGGAAAAAGTAGCAAAAATATGGATTATGAAATTCAGAAGCATAAGGCATAGAAGCAGAATTAGGCCATTCAGCCCATCAAGTCTGCTTCGCCAATCAATCATGGCTGATTTATTTTCCCTGTCAACCCCAATCTCCCTGTAACCTTTGAAGCCCTTACTAAGAAAGAGCTTAATCAACCTCCGCTTTAAATATACTCAATGACTTGGCCTGCACAACTGTCTGTGGCAATGAAATCCATGGATTCACCAACTTCTGGCCAAATAAATTCCTCCTTGTTGCAACTCCAAAGGGATATCCCTCCACTCCGAGACTGTGCACCTCTCCACCCCACCGCCAGAAGCTTCCTCTCCACATCCACTCTATTACATTCACAAGGACTGACAGGAAAGTCAGCCAGGAAACAGGCTTCTTTAATTAGTCAATAGGAATTGAAGCGTGTGCACAGAAATATAAAAATATAATATGCTTTAGTTTAAAGGGATCCTTGAAAAGTGGTGAAACTTAAATTACTTTACGTATCCCTTTCGTCATCCATTGAGTTCCTGAAAAGCTAATGGATAATTGGTCTAAAAATGAAAGGGCTTGTATTTATCTATTGCATTACAAGCTCTCAGGTGAAGTCTCAAAGCATATCACAATGAAGTGACGTGAAGTGTGCTCGTGAGTGGCAGTAGCTTTTCAAGCAGTGAGAAAGCAACTTCAAAGCTCGACTTCCTTTTGAGAAACAAAATAACGTTTTGACAATTTCATGTGGTCGTCACACTTAGCTTTCCTCATTCAACAAATGGAAATTTGCCAGTTCTACTTGTTAAATGCTAATTCATTTCCTTGAATGTTGTCAAAGGATTGGAGTATTTTTCCAGAGTGGTGTGCTATCATTAACTGCATTTTATTTCCCATTTTACCATTGAGGTCATATTGCATAAACTCATCCCAGCAATATTATTAGCATCTACTCATTATTTGAACCCTTTATTATGTGAAAATGACAAGTAAAAGCAACTGTGGTATTTGAATGAGGACTCTGACATTTATATTAAATGGCACTTAACATATTTCAAACTGACAGAAAACATCTCCCTGCAAAATTCCCCAATAGATTGCCCAAGGCATTTAAGGGCCTATTCTCACCTCAGTTAGAAATTTTTTTTGCTGTATTTGTATAACTGTGAACTTCAAAGATGCAAATTCAAAAACAATACGACCTCACAAATGGATAATGCTAAAAATAAAGGCAAGGACATTCTGTATCCAATTAAAAGGAGTTATTTGTCAAATCACAGGGGGCTATGTTTAATTAAAATACCGGGACACTGTTCTTTGCCAAACCTACATGCATCTGTTACCCCCACCAACCTCTAAAATCCACTCAGAGTTTATGGGTCGAATGCCCTAATTCTGATACCATCAGCAAAGTGAACTGCTTCAAACTCAATTAAGGATATTTTAGCTGCAGCAAAAACAAAAGAATTAGGTTAATTTTAGCATAACCAACACTGCAGTATTTATTCATATACAGTATATATTGAAATGTAATTATAACAAGTCTCAGGAGTAGCCAAGTTCTCGATATCTAAGGCACTTTCACTGATGATGAATGAATTTGCAAATGTTGAGAGGTGGCTATGCAAGTATTTCAGTCTTTCCGTTGAACACTTCCAACATGTAGCTTGCCAGTAAGAAAGGAAACAATCAAATTGTAATAATAGAAAATCATTCATTACTTCATTATTTCATTTGTTTGTAAACTTTTGGGCTTGTCAGCTGATTAACTCCAGGACTTAACTGATAATAAGGATGAAATATGTTGTCTGCACAAAAAAAGCAATAACCAGGTGCAGGGAGCCAAAGAGTGCTACATCGGATTTATCTCAAAGAAGAAATATATTTGAGAAAGGTGAACACTGAGAGGTTTAGAGGAGCTAAGGCATGTAGGTAAACAACATGTCCATTAATGGTTGCAGGTAACATGATTGCTGCATAAGAAGATAGTCCTCTTTATTGGTTGAGACACACCAAACAAGAGCATGGGGGTTATCCTGCAACAGTACAAAGTGTTAATTAGGCTGGAGCACATTGTAACTTCTGAACTCCAGATATCAGGAAGGATGTAACCTCTTTAGAGAGGGTTTGCAGGAGAATTTACATATGAGGACGGTAGTGCAGTGGTTAGCACGGCGCTATTGCAGCTCAGGGCATTGCAGTTCAGAGTTCAAGATATCGAGAACTTGGATAAGGAATCTCTATCCAACTTTCCATGGAACACGTGGGTTTTCTCCGGGCTTCTGCCCACAGTGCAAAGATGTACCAGGTAGTTAATTTGTCATTGTGAATTGTCCCATGATTAGGTTAGGGTTAAATCGGGGTTGTCGGGGGTTACTGGGTGGTGCAGCTTGAAGGACCGGAAGGGCCTATTCCATGCTGTGTCTCAAAATAAACAAATAATAAGAAAGACTGGCTAATTTAGTCTTGTTTGTTGTGGAAGAGAGAATGTCAAGAGGAGAGTTAATTATGTGTGTGAAATTACAAAAAGCCAAGATAAGGAGAATTGGAAGGAACACTCCTCCTCAGTAGTGATCCCAATTACAAGGGAGTACAAATTTAAGTTAATTGGGATAATGATTACCACATAGTTGAAGAATATTAATTTTATGCAGAGTGATAAAGGTCAGCAACTCACTTAAAAGGGTGAATGAGACAGAAATCCTCATCACATTTAAAAATAGCTGGATGATCACTTGATGTGTTGCAATTTACTTGGCTACTTCACAAAAACTGTGCAACGTGATTGATTTCAATAATTTCTTTTCAACCAAAAGGGACCGAAACCTTTATCTTGCTGTGTGTTTCTAAGAATCTCTGAAAATGACCGGAGGAAAAAAATAGATATATCACCCTGCAGCAGTGACTGCCAGGTACCAGAGTGCAATAACTACAGAGGACAGGTCCACCAGACGTTCATCAACTATGCACCTTGATTCTCAGATTGTATAACTAGCTTAGCATGGACATTAGCTGTGGACCACCAGCACAAAATGAACCGAGAATCTGTAAATTGTTTAACAAAGTGATTTAACATTTAGGACAGAATCATACAGATTAAACAAGGGATAAATTATAGAACAGCAACAAATGAACCTAATGTGCACAGTTGAATAGCCCCAGAAATTTTAAACTCTATTATTTATTAGAAATCATACTAAGCTGGCTGCCATTTCTGTTACCCAATGGTGTTCTTCATTTTGCACTCTATCTGAAATCACCAAGAAGCAATACTTGTTACATACACCTGTTAGGGTGCATTCTCCAGTTACCTTATAAGGTAACCGTAGCCTTCAGCCAGGAGCAGATGTCACCAGGTGGTTCCCAACCTTCACCAAGTGTTTCGACCCTTAACCACGACACTCTCCAGTTAGTGGGCAGGCAGTGTTGACCAAATCACTGCCAATCTGCTCCTGGCTTCCAGCTTCCCTCCTCTCGCCTATTCAAAATCCAACAAGAGGCTCGTTCTGCCTCTTCCCCCATCCTACAAGCTGCTTGTTTTTTGTTCCTTTCGTCCAGGCCCAGATCTGACAACCGCCATGCTGATTTGGCTGGGAAACCTCTGCAGCCGATCTCCACAGGGAACAACCATGCCTGCCATCCCTTGTCTTTACACTCCTGCACTAAGGGCTGGTACTTCCTTAGTTATTAAAGAATTCATATCTTATCCAAACCTTTTCTGGAGTGGGCTTCACCCATACCTGGTCTTAAATTCATTACTGATGATCAAGACTTCTCGTGAATCTGGCAGAGCAACATTGTGATGTGAACACAAGGAATTCTGCAGATGCTGGAAATTCAAGCAACACACATCAAAGTTGCTGGTGAATGCAGCAGGCCAGGCAGCATCTCTAGGAAGAGGTACAGTTGACGTTTCGGGACGAGACTCTTCGTCAGGACTAACTGAAGGAAGAGCTAGTAAGAGATTTGAAAGTGGGACGGGGAGGCGGAGATCCAAAATGATGGGAGAAGACAGGAGGGGGAGGGATGGAGCCAAGAGCTGGACAGGTGATTGGCAAAAGGGATATAAGAGAATCATGGGACAGGAGGCCCAGGGAGAAAGAAAGGCGGGGGGGAACCCAGAGGATGGGCAAGGGGTATAGTCAGAGGGACAGAGTGAGAAAAAGGAGAGAGAGAGAGAAAGAATGTGTGTATATATAAGATGAAGCCACATTCAGGTTGGAGGAACAACACCTTATATTCCGTCTGGGTAGCCTCCAACCTGATGGCATGAACATTGACTTCTCAAACTTCCGCTAATGCCCTACCTCCCCCTCGTACCCCATCCGTTATTTATTTATATACACACATTCTTACTCTCACTCTCCTTTTTCTCCCTCTGTCCCTATGACTTTGATGTGTGTTGCTTGAATTACCAGCATCTGAAGAATTCCTGTTGTTTGAGCCCAAAATGTCAACTTGTTTATTCCCCTTGATAGATGTTGCCTGACCTGCTGAGTTCCTCCAGCAGTTTGTCTGTGTTATTCCAAGAATTCCAGCATCTGCAGAATCTCGTGTTTATGATTTGTTCTAATTATGTTTCTTCTTGTAAAGGCTCTGTATAATTAATGTTTAATTTTTATTATAGTAGACATCAGTAGATAAGCTGTCTCCAGAGACAGAGACAGAAAGATCTAGAAAGGGGAGGGAGGTGTCAGAAATGGACCAGGTAAACTTGAGGACAGGGTGAAAGTTGGAGGCAAAGTTAATGAAGTCAACAAGTTCTGCATGCGTGCAGGAAGCAGCGCCAATGCAGTCATTGATGTGGCGAAGGAAAAGTGGGGGACAGATACCAGAATAGGTTTGGAACATAGATTGTTCCACAAAGCCAACAAAAAGACAGGCATAGCTAGGACCCATACGGGTGCCCATAACTACACCTTTAGTTTGGAGGAAGTGGGAGGAGCCAAAGGAGAAATTATTAAGAGTAAGGACTAATTCCGCTAGACGGAGCAGAGTGGTGGTAGAGGGGAACTGATTAGGTCTGGAATCCAAAAAATAGCAGAGACACATTTTAATTCCACATCCCATTCCCATTCTGATATGTCTATCCACGGCCTCCTTTACTGTAAAGATGAAGCCACACTCAGGTTGGAGGAACAACACCTTTATATTCCGCCTGGGTAGCCTCCAACCTGATGGCATGAACATTGACTTCTCTAACTTCCGCTAATGCCCCACCTCCAACTCGTATCCCATCCATTATTTATTTATATACACATATTCTTTCTCTCTCTCTCCTTTTTCTCCCTCTGTCCCTCTGACTATACCCCTTGCCCATCCTCTGGGTTTTTCCCCCCCTCCCCCTTTTCCTTCTTCCTGGGCCACTGTCCCATGATCCTCTCATATCCCTTTTGCCAATCTCCTGTCCAGCTCTTGGCTCCATCCCTCCCACTCCTGTCTTCTCCTATCATTTTGGATCTCCCCCTCCCCCTCCCACTTTCAAATCTCTTACTAGCTCTTCCTTTAGTTAGTCCTGACGAAGGGTCTCAGCCCAAAACGTCAACTGTACCTCTTCCTAGAGATGCTGCCTGGCCTGCTGCATTCACCAGCAACTTTGATCGTGATGTGAACGTGTTTTGAAAGGGGGAGGAAACCGAGTGAAAATAAAGTATTATAAAGTATAATAAAGTGTTATAAAATACACAGGCTCCTGGAGTGAGGTTCTAGGTTTATAGTTTTGGCACAGTAATCATCTGTATGTCAGTTATAGAAGACCCATCTTCACAGCATTTTGCAGAGAGCACAGGTAACCTTAATAACCTTGCAAAAGCCTTGGACTTCATTTAATGAGAGAGATTCTGAAATATTCTTTTCAACTATTGCCAATTCTTCCTCTTGCTTTATGTGGCCTTGCAAGCTTTAATCTCAATGAACTGGTGTACAGCAGGCTAAATATCAGAGAAGAATGGCACTATTCAGGGCAGCATCATTGCTCCAAAGTTTTTCCTCAATCTTCCTAGCTGCAGTGCAATTCCTCACCTTCAAAAGTTCCTGTTAGAGTGGAGCAAATCTATAGGGCAAGTAGGAACTTGTTCAACCTATATTACCTCTACTCTAGATCAAAGGTTAGCCCAACTTAATCATAGAGCTGCAAAATGTAGATGATGTTTGCATATTTTCATTTTCAGAGGTCAAATTCTACGTCATACTTGTTCATTAATGCAATAACGCAAATAAGAGAGGACTTGACATCCCCAACACTAGAGTTCTCTTTCCCTGTAATACAAATGCAACACAAAGAGCCTGGAAAATATGGGCCATTTTCCATATCTCAGGAGACACCCCTTAATGAAGGAAGCCATTGATGAAAAAATTCACCATCTCCTTCAGTGCACTCGCACAATCTTAGGCTAACTGAGGAACAGAGTGTCTTAAGATTAAGACCTCACACTGTACACAAAAGTCATGGTTTATCAGACAATGGTAATCACCATGCATTTGCATGCTTCTGAGACTTGAACCATCTACAGCACCGGAGAGGTACCATCACACTAACTCCAAAAATACTCTAAATTCATGGGCAGGAAAGGCAATCACCATCAGTGTCCTCTCCCTGGCCAACATTCCCAGCAATGATGCCCCAATTGTACTCAGTCAGTTCCACCGGGCGGGCAACATCGCTCACATATCTGGCACTGGGCCCCCAAAATAGACAAGCTGTTCTGGCCTCTGCCACAACTCTCTAAGCCTCCATGAAAAGATGGAATTCCCTTTGATCAGTGGGAGTACCTGGCCGTGAATGCTGATAAAGGCAAAAATATTTGACATGCCATCGAAAGCTTTAAGTCCATTTGTTGGAAGCACACAGGCATCCAGGGTAAACAGCAGAAACATTACAACACTTGCCAAGATACTGACCTGTCTCCATGTTAATACGTCCTTCCTCACCTTTAGCAGAGTCACTGGGTGTCACGTGGCCTCATGAACCAACACAAAGGCCACAGAACTGGGATGGAAGCAAATTATATTCAAAATGGAAAGACTGACTAAGAAGAAACTATGTTTATAGTATCCCTAAATATTTTCTTTTATTGCATCCTTTCATTTTTCATATTTCCTATCAATCTCCCTCTTCTTTTACAGGTTCCTTAAGGTTGCTATAGCCGGGGGTGGTAATGGAGACAGGCTCCCACTGCCTATTAAATGCTCCCAATGGTGTGCATCTCAAATAGCCTCTGACAACCAAGACAAGCTCCTGGCCTTCACATGTGGATTAGCTACTGAGCCCAGTGGAACCATTTCTACTGACAGGAGAAGGGACAAAGGTGGGTTACTAGCACCTTAAAACCAGTTGCTTCAGGCAGATGGGGCTCATCAGCTGTGGTTGGCAGCTCATCTGGGAGAAGGAGAACTCTGATCTCAGATCTCTGCTTGCCTTATGGCTATGTTCATTCATGTGGAAGGCTTTGAGAGTAAACCCTGAGGGAAAATTCAGAGCTGGAGTCCCTAAGGCAGTCCTACATTGAGATCATTGCTGGCTAGCAACTCCTGCAACACTGCTGGTACCAAACTGTATCGGTTTCTGCCATTCTGCTGGGTTCATCAGATACATGGAGAGGGGTATACATGGGCAACAGTTTGCTTTCCATATCGTACTGCCCAGGCTTGGGTATATAGACAGCCAGGACGCAACATCAATGGTTAACCCTGACTGACGGAAGTCTCATCAGAATCAGAATCAGGTTTAATACCACTGACATACGTAGTGAGATTTTGTTAACTTTACGGCAGCAGTACAATTGTAGAGAAAAATAACAGAAATAAAGAACTAGTGAGGTAGTGTTCGTGGGTTCAATGTCCATTTAGGAATCGGATGGCAGAGGGAAAGAAGCTGTTCCTGAATCGCTGAGTGTGTGCCTTCAGGCTTCTGTACCTCCTCCCTGATGGTAACAGGAAGAGGAGGGCATGCCCTGGGTAGCGAGGATCCCTAATAATGGACACTGCCTTCCTAAGGCACTGCTCCTTGAAGATGATTTGTACACTATGGAGGCTGGTAACCATGACAGAGCTGATTAATTTTACAAGTTTCTGAAACTTACTTCAATCTTGTGCAGTAGCAATCCGTCCCACCATACCAGACAGTGATGTAGCCAGTCAGAATGTTCTCCACGCTACATTTGTAGTTTTCAAGTGTTTTAGTTAACAAGCCAAATCTCCTCATCTCCTAATAAAATATAGCTACTATCTTGCCTTCCGTATAGCTGCATCAATATTTTGCATCCAGGTTCGGTAGTCAGAGATATTGACACCCAGGACCTCGTAATTACTTACTCTCTCCAGTTCTGGTCCCTCTGTGAGGATCAGTTTGTGTTCCCTCATCTTACCCTTCCTGAAGTCCATACTCAACTCTTTGGTCTTCTGACATTGCGTGCAAGGATTTTGCTGCAACACCACCCTACTAACTGGTATATCTCACTCCTGTACACCCTTTCGTCATCATCTGAAATTCTGCCAACAATGGTTGTAGCATTAGTAAACTTATAGATGCTGTTTGAGCTATGTCTAGTCACACTGTCATATGTGTAGAGAGAGTAGAGCAATGGGCCAAGCACACAAGCCCTAAGGAGTGCCAGTGTTAATTGTCAGCGAGGTGAAGGTGTTATTTCCAATCTACACAGATTGTGGTCTTCTGGTTAGGGAGTCGAGGATCCATTTGCAGAGGGAGGTACAGAGGCCTAGATTCTGCAGCTTCTCGATCAGGACTGCAGGAAAGATAGCATTATATGCTGAGCTGTAGTCAATAAACAGCATCCTGACATAGGTATTTGCTATTATTAGTATATAATAATTCGTTCCAAATTTATAATATGCATTCCTTCTATTTAGCTTTATGTTTCCAAAGAAATTTCATTCTTTGAGACACTATCGTCTTACTACATTAGAATATAATTAATTTCTACTCTATTGAGAAATTTTCTGACTGTTGATGAGCTTTCTAACTTAGACCCAGCTAATTTGCAATTTTAATTGCTAGATCTTTGATGTTTCACAACATTTCTTTGATCCTTTATTGCCCTTTTCTGGATGCAGATTGAACCTGAACATGTTATGATTCTCAATTGGTTTCCAACTCTCAGTTATTTGCTCTGTTTCACTCTACAGAAACATCTGAGTGACATTTCTATTCCTTTTGGGCTATGGATATGTAGGAAAGTTGCAAAATCATTAACTTTTGATCAAGACCATTAAGTTTACTTTTTATTTTTTAAAGATAGCGGCAAAACCTTTGTCTAGTGAACTGAAGTACAGTACCTGGCTGGTATCAGCAATTCGCAGCTTTATGAGAATAAGGCCAGGTTAATCCTCAATATCCATGCCAACTCTTTGGTGAACAGTCCAGGTATAAACCCCATTCGACACCACTCTCTAGCATTAAAGGATTTTACTTATGGTCCACTCTCCTCTCCTATCAGATTCCTTCTTCTCCAGCTCACCCTTTCCCACCCACCGGCTTCACCTATCACCTCTAGCTAGCCTCCTTCCCCTCACCCCACCATTTTATTCTGGAGTCTTCCCCCGACCTTCTCAGTCCTGAGAAGGGTCTTGATCCAAAACATCGACTGTTTATTCATTTCCATAGATGCTGCCTGACTTGAGGTTCTCCAGCATTTTGTATGTGTTGCATTGGATTTCCTTACGTTGTGATTGGCACATTTTCTACAAATTTCAATCTTGACCTTTTAATTACATTATATACGTATGATTTTTGTTAAAATCTATTGGATTTATTCTTCAGTTGTGTTCAAGAAAATATGTTTTTATATCTAATAAAGGCATGAGACACACATCAGAGACAAATTTCTTAATGTTGAGAAACTTAAATTATGTTGGATTATTCATTTAAATCTCTGTACTGAGACTCATCCAGAAGTGCAAGTATCACATGATCTTGCACATCTTGAAAATTTAGCTGCCCGGTGGCACTTACAAACATCAAATTGCACCATCTGCTGGCAAATTTTGTAATCTCTGCAAAGAGAATATTCTTCATTTGGGCACATTTTCAGAATAGCAATATTTTTAAATAGGTGATTGAAACAAGTTTTTATAAGTAAGCAGGAGACACCTGTGGGAGATGATGTGGGTGCATGTTTTCTAGAGACGGAGGGAGAAATAATAATTATTATTGATCATAATCAATGACCTTGCATTAGACTTACAAGTAAGTAGATTTTGAAGGCGGGATGCATTGAAATTAGAGAGGACTAATATTCTGAAGCCTTCCTTGACACTTGCTTATTATCTTTTCATTTTGTAAACTTTATGATCTTATTTGGGCACTGTATGTCCTCATCATGTGTCTGAAAATCAGTACAATTATACTTAGTGATCTACAGTGTGGTTTTGGATTGTAGAAGGACATATTATATCGCCATATAAGCTGTGCTGGTACTGCTTCCATAATCACATTGGTGAGAGGTTCTTTCAGGATTTTGACTCAGATTTTGATAGAACAGTCATGGAAGAGGAAGTTTTCTAACTTGGAAGGGAACTTTGAGATCATGTTATTCTCTTCACCTTGCTCTCTTTGTCCACACTATAGGTTAAGATCATTGGGCAGGAAGATGCTGTCAAATTATGTAATTTGCAATTGCTTTTGTGTAAATGATATACAGTTTTAGATGGGTAAATTTGGAGGCAGCAAAGCTCTATCTCAGATCTATTGAAGGAATCATCTCCAGATTGGGCTAAAAATCTAGACTGTTTGACTTTGAAAATGATCTTCGTCACATCATGATTGCTTAGAAGCTCATAATATGTATACTGTACTAGCTAAGCAATTTCCAGCTTTAAAAATGCAAGAGTTAGTGTGGGCTACAAGAGTATCAGGAACAAGATCTACATGCAAACAGAATAAAGAACAAAGCTTTTGTCAGGAACAGCCTTTCTAAATTTAATATATTGGGTGTCCTAATTTATCCATAAGCATGGTGTGCATTGTGCAGTTTGACCACTGGGGTCAGAATGACCGTCACTCTGAGTGTGCAAGTAAGTATGTTTGCCCATTAGCTCTGGAGATTGTTATGAAGAGGTATTTGAAATCATGAGGCCACAGTCTAAAAGATGGCAAAATGCAGTCTGGGTGTTGATCTACCAATGGTACAGACTCTTGGGAAATAGAATTTGCTGTTCTATGAGCAAAGCTGATCTGATTTTTTTGGACTACAATGTTTGAAAAAAATCATACTACTGATGAATGTTGAACATTGCGCTATTATTAATGATGTTTGGAAAAGGTTTTTAAATCCCAACAGATTATCAGGGCTCTTTGTTCCCAATGGGAATTATTTCATCCAGAAAAGTGCACATGTTTTTTGTTCCAGTTAAGCCAATTTCAACTGCACTGCACTGCATTTTTTGGTGTTGTGTAAACATATGTCCAGGGCTGAGATTAATTACACAGTTTCCCACCATATTTTCTCGTTCTGCAGTCCTACAATAATTTCCATATTTTTGTGTTATGCTTTTTAAATCCTGCCAGGAAATACACTCCTCTTAAAACTTACAACTGTTCTTAACTTGTAATACAAGTTTTTCAGTATACCTAAACAGAACAAAATATTTCCTTTAAAAATATAGTTTATTATAATCTAATCTTTTTGAGGTTATACAACCACTATACAATTGAGATAACAAAAGTGGGCAGGAAAAGTCTCTGGAGACATTACCCATCCTGTAAATTGTCTTTTCCAAAAGCTCCGTTCAGGGAAGCACTAGCTATAGGGCTATTAAAACAAAAATCTTCATTCAATTTTAAAAGTTTCTTCCCACAGGCAGTTAATCTGATAAACCACTCCAGCTGAATGAACCCAGCCCCATCTATCTATTACTTCAATCAATGTACTGCAATGTTAACAGTTTAACCACTTCTTATAGTGCTGTTACATAGTAAATAAATGCAGTATTTATATATTTCTGCACATTTTGTTCCATATCTGTACTTCTGTCTTTATTTTGATCTAATTTTTTTTCTGCATAATAGTAAAATATTATAATTTTTTGCTGCATGCAGTGGCTACACACCAGAGCAATTTCCTAATACATCTGAGTCTGGCCAATTAGGCCATTGGTTATTTGGGCAGCCATTTATTTGGAACAACTCTTAAAGAAGAAAAATAAATCAAGAAAATAACCAGGATACCCTCCTTTTATTTGCAATAATCTGCCATTTTATTGAGTCAGGAGGCTTTCCCTGCTTGCATCAGCTGGTTGCATGTTGTGTGGCCATACTTGCACTACATCATGCTTAGACAGAACAGTTTTTAAATGGCATCTGTTGTGTGTGTTTGTGTTCAGAAAGCAGTGATTTTTGTCACTGATAGTTGGCGAGAAATAAGTAGTAAGAGAATTCAGAGCTCTTTTGCTTACTGCAGTTTCAAGCATTCAGATTTAGAAGTGCCAGACATGACTGAGAGTGAAAATGAAACAATTTTGCTACTTAAACAAGTTAGAAACTACTAAAAAACTGAAGGTATTTGCAATGATCTTGAATGTTACCCTTGATTCCCACTGAATACTCAGCTCTCACTCAGCTCCAAGTAGCTCTTTGCATGCAAGAGAGAGAGAGGGAGAGACCACGCCCCAGTACACCGCTTTGATAGGTGGGCTAAACCAGGAGAGGGTAGATGGCAGGTCTCATACCCTGGTCAGATAGGGGAAAACCTGCCCCAGCATGTGAAGTCAGCTCTAGTGGATTGGGCGGATGAGATCCAACAGCCAGGAAGGCAGTTCTGCAATATTATGTGGAGAGCGAAGAGCAAGATGAGGCACAGAAAAAGGCAGAGTCATCCACTACAATGAGAGGAGACTTCAGTTGTGATGTCTACTCATCCCACTGGACCCAAACATTCTGGTCGAGAGAGTGTAACTGCCCCAGTACAACGGCTTCTCCACTTTAAAAACTTTCCTGGCGTCGTCCAATATGATGGACAACCACCAGTAGTATTGGTAGCATTCTAATTTGTTCTGTATTTCATTTAAATACATAATTTGTTACTCAGTTAAACGGTAGTTTGTCTTTTTCTATCTTTTAAACTATTTCCATGAAACCTGGACTAATTGAGGCAGCCACTTAATTGACCAAAATGTACTAGTCCCAATGTATCCCAATTAGCCAGAATACATGTACACGGCGAACAGAGTTGATCCTTCATTATTGAATTTAGGAACTAATTTGGCTGCTTGTTGGAATCACTGAATTAACTAGGTTTTACCCCATTCTGTCTTCCAAGAGGAGTGTCCTTATTTTTATGAAGCCTTCCTTATCTTTACCTCATCTGGTGCTCAGCATGAATTAATATTCTCCGATTATCAATCTATCTACCAATGAAATTTGTATAATCGTGATTGCGCATGGTTCCAATCCTTGTTAATGTTGTTGATAATTAAACAGGTGTTGATTAGACACTGGGAATGCAACAGTCAAGCAGAGATTATAGGGTTGGGTGAGTGATAAACTAATTGAAGATAAAAGGGGAAAAATAAGAATTTTAATTGATGAGTGTTAGGCTTCCTTTCTTACTTTTTTCATTCTTTTGTTTTATTAGCCAAATTTTTATATTGCACAATGTGACACTAATTTAAAGATAAACATGTTTTTAAGTCATCCAAGTTTGATTTTTTAACTTTTTGTTGGAGTCCATGGAAGGAACTTGGCAAGTACAGGTCCACAATCCCTTATCGGAAACCCTTGGGGCCAGTTGCATTTCGGAATTCAGAATTTTTCAGATTTCAGAAAATTGATAATTATATTGATAATTAACCTGTTTGAGTGAGGTGGACTTTAGGATCCAGGGGAGCTCCAGACCTACGCACATCCTCCCATATACTTTAAATCATCTCTAGATTACTTGTAATACCTAATACAATATAAATGTTATGTAAGTAGTTGTTATACTGTATTGTTTAGGGAATAATGACAAGAAAAAAAGTCTGTACATGCTCAAACAATGAGTGCTGGAGAGAGAACTTCCAGGTTTTCCCAATCCGCGTTCTTTTACAAATACTATTACAGTTTATTTTGAGTAATATACTGATAAATGAAATAGTGGGATAATTGTAAACCATAAATACACTAGTACATTTTTTTCCAACAAAAACATTCAATAAAACATAAAAATATACAGCTTCAAATGAACCGAATCAAGCACATGGTAAATGACTAATTGGAATAAATGTAGAACATAAATACTCTAGGACATATACAGGTTCAAACTAAGCTAAATACGTATGTTACCCATAGGGGTATCTGCAGCTGTTTTTGACATTTTCACAGTGAAATTAAACACAAAATCAACAGTGAACACAAAATATCAGCGAACAGCAAATGCACGTGTAACCAGTACGAGCGCTGAGCCACAACTGACGTCTGGCAGCCTCTGCTAGTGCTGCCACGTCACACCTGAGTGACGTCAGCTGTTGGCGCGCCAACCAAGCCTTGTTATGACACACTCCACAATCCACGAAAAAACTTCGGTTTTCGGAGCTTTTCGGATTTCAAAATTTCGGATAAGGGATTGTGAACCTGTATATGCAATATGCAAGCTGGGAGATTTCACTTCCTGGCCCCATTGAGGTAAACCTGTTCTGAATCTGATGAATACAATTTTGGTGCTTGGGAAAACTTTTGAGGATGGTGTGCATTGTGGGAGAAGGAAGGAAGTCCAGGACCGAGTCAAAAAACTTTTATATTTGTGAATAGAAATCTCTAGTTCCTTTTACCTTGCCAGAAAAAAAAATCAAATTTAATCAATTACACAAGAGATTCTGCTTATGTTGGAAATCTAAATTCTAAATCTAAATTAAAATGCTACAGAAACTCAGCATGTCAAACATCCATGGAGGGAAATATACTGTCAATAATTATTGCCTTTTTTGAATTGAATTGACTTTATTGCTTACATCCATCACATACATGACGAGTAAAAATCTTTATGTTACGTCTCCATCTAAATGTGCAATGTGCAATTTATAGCAATTTGTAATAAATAGTACGTAGAAAAGGAGTCAATAGTATCAGTGTGAGTTAATCAGTCTGTTGGCCTGGTGGAAGAAGCTGTCCTGGAGCCTGTTGGTCCTGGTTTTTATGCTGCGGTATCATTTCCCGGATGGTAGTAGCTGGAGCAGTTTGTGGTTGGGGTGACTCAGGTCCCCAATGATCCTTTGGGCCCTTTTTACACAACAGTCTTTGTAAATGTCCTGAATAGTGTGAAGTTCACATCTACAGATGCGCTGGGCTGTCTGCACAACTCTCTGCAGAATCCTGCGATTGAGGGAAGAACAGTTCCCATAACACTTTAAGTTCACATAACCAATCCATCCAAGTCATTTCTACTAGGGCCTACTTTAACCTTTGACCAGTTACAATGGGCCCCAAGTATGCTGAAAATAAAATGACAAATGTTTTTGGATTGCAAATATTAAAAATACTTCAGTTGTGGAGCAGCATTTTCCTGAAATATTGATATTCCCAAATTAAAAGTCTGATTTTAAAAACATGCACATGTTTACTTCTCTTTCTTCTAAAAGAATATATTGTGCTTTCTATTCCTAATAGAACTCCAAACCTGATATACATTTTGACCACCAGATGGCAGTTTATGTTTGGCAAAGAGACAATTTTATCGCCAAATCTGCTTGTGTCACCTTGGTGATCAGCTCAATGCCTAAAGAGGCCAAGGAACACTGGAGTTAGTTCCAACTTGGAATGAAATCTGTTACTTTCTAAGTGATAAATTGCTTTTTAAAAAAAAGGCAAAAGCCAAGATCTGAGGTTTAGAAACTAGATTTGAAAGTAACAGATGGGTTTTCACTCTCAATTTATGGCTCTGCAAGCAGGACAGCTTATTTTTTTATAATTAATGAATATGTGTAAACTATGTTGTAGAGATAAATATGAGATGACAATTTTGGAGAATGTTTCGTCCTGTTTATTTAATTTTAGATAACTATTCATTCAGGTTCATTCAATTAAGACTATTTACATAAGTAATATCAAAAATTATAATTGAAGATCCAAATTATCTTAAAAATTAACAGTAAATAGTTACACTCGCAGTAAAATTGCTCAGAAATTAACCGCCCTTTAGTGTTTTCACTGATCAGGCGACCACTGTGGAGGAAATGGGCCATGTTGTGATTTTTCATAACCTGAAGCCACAAATCTGCACAGAAGTCAAGAAATACAAGTTTGGAAAAGATGACTCTTGTTGCCTTATTTACATTTTAACACATAAATTACATGAAAGCAAATTTTATTCATTAACCCACATTTTTTTGGGAGTGATTTGTGAATCCTGTAATGTAAATTGCCATATGAGGTGGTTGCCTGTAATAATTAAGTATCAAATGGCTAAGATCTTTATTCAAGTTTGACAGGAAAGTTTTATACATAAAATAATTAAAGTGCACAATAAAACACTGGTGCATGAAGAGACATATTATTTTAGTTTTTAGTCCTTAGTAACTACAATGTGTAGCTCCTGTGTGCTGTTTAAAGACAGAACCATTTGTCTGGGGATTATGTGATAGTTGCAGCTTTGGTGTTAATTTGAGACATTGAGTAGTTTGGAATAAATTCCATGAAGAATCCAATCCTAAATTACATTTGATGGGCCTAGTATGTACAAGAACTTTTAAATATTAACAATTTTAATTCCTATGTTTTTGTTATGACAGGAAAACATATGAAAACTGTGTCAAATGATTGTGTAGTTCGTGCATTGGTTTTGGACTCAAGAATTTAAATAAAATGAACATCTGCAAATGTACTCTTTCAAATTTGACCTGCTTGATGTTAATTTACTTGATTTATTGATTTCCAGCTAATCTTTCCATAGTTTAATTTGGTATGTATCTGATGTGTATTTTCTGACAGGGAGGCAAGACCCTGAGTTGTGATTTCAGTAGAAACTATTACGTTTTAAAACTTCAAAACACTTAACTATTTCAAAGGAAAACAAGAGAGATGAAAGTCTTTAAGTTCATCTTTTACTTTAAGCAAGGCGCACACGTATCACATGGTAGTGTTATGACATATGCAATTCATGAATTTTTACATATAACTAATGAATTACGTAAACAACAGAGAATGCTTAATCAAACAATATATTCACAAGATTACTGAAATATTACTGAAATATTGAATGCACAATAGAAACCATTCCATTAATATTTCTACTATGAGGTACCCCAGAATGATCATCTCCAAGAGAGGAACTAAATATCTACATTTAGTATTCAATAATATCATCATTACCAAGTCCTCCACCATCAACATTTTGGGCTGAGAGTGACTGCACTGAGTCTCCACTTATGAGAAACTCTTCTGATCATCCACAGAAGTACTAGAGCAGAGGAGAATCTGGGTATCAGTTGGTGAGTGACACACCTACTCCAACAGCCCAAATCCTTTCTGTCATCCACAAGGAACAAATCAGGAGTGGTGGAATGTTTTCCTCCTGCCGAAATAAATGCAGATCCAACATGGTGGTATAGTGGTTAACACAACGCTTTTCCGTACAGGGGACACGGGTTCAATTCCCGTCTCAGCCTGTAAGGAGTTGGCATGTTCTCCCCATGTGGGCTTTCTCCGGGTGCTCTGTTTGCCTCCCACAGGCAAGAACCTACCAGTTGGTAGGTTAATTGGTCATTGTATATTGTCCTGTGATTAGGCTAGGATTAGGTTAGGTGATTGTTGGGCAATATGGCTCAAAGGGCTGGAAGGACCAATTCTGTGCTTTATGTCAATAAATAACTAAACACTTAAAACATCCACGACAAAGTAGAAGGCACATTCTGGAATCTGGTTGACCGAACAAAATGTTTCAAAAACTCAGTGAGATCAGACAGCATCTGTGGAGGGCAATGGACAGTCAATGTTTCGGGTTGAGACCCTCCAGCTGGACTGAAAACATTATGACTGAATGACTTTTCACTTTCAGAGATGCTGCCTGACGCACAAAGTTCCTCCAGCATCTTGTTGTTTGTTCTGTGACAAAGCAAACCAGTTGACGAGAATACTTTTACAATCTTAAATATTCATTTCCTCCAGCACCACCACACTGCAGCATCTACAAAATGCATTGGGGTTACTCAGCTAGGTTACTTTCACACTTCCTGGACGTTTATTTTCTACCATTTAGGTGGACACAGAGGAACATAAACTGCTACCTGCTGATTCAGCTCTAAGTTAAACACAAAACCAACTTGGAAATGTACCACTGTACCTTCATTGGTCATAGTTTAACAGCTGTCAAATTGTCCTTAATAGCTGAGGTAATTAAAATGGTAAAATGATTTTAAAAGGAGAAGCATGAACCATTTCCTCTCCCAAGAGAATCTAGAAAGATATTACCATTGAATCATGAGCACTAAGCCAAAATTAGGAAGTATTTTGTCCCACACAAAGGACTGGTAGGGAAATGGGATGAATTAAATTTTCAAAATTGAAGTAGATATAATTTTGTTTGCTAATAAGATCTGAAATGCACATTGAGTTTTGTGAATCTACATTACAATCTTGTTTTCCTAACGTATAGATCAACATGCTTTAAAATACGATGGATTCCAGTTAATAGGGCCATTGGCTAATCAGGGCAGTGCTTACTTGGGACAATTCTTAAAGGACAAAAACTAATCAAGAAAATCACTGGGATTCCCTTCGTTTAATTGGGACACCACAATGCTTAATTGGGGCAGGAGACTGCTGCCGAAGCTTCTAACTCATGTTAGCTGCGTACACTTGTGTTGCTGTTAAACACTATAACATGCTTAGATTGAACAGTTTTTAAATAGAGTCAGTTGCATGTGTTTGTGTTCAAAAAGTAGTGATTTTTCTCACTGACAGCTGGTGACAACTTAGAACTGTTTTGTTCACTGTGGTTTCAAACATTCAGCCTTGGAGATGTAAGAAAGGCTGGGAGTGAAAATGAAATGATTACCTGATTTTGCTACTTCAACAAGCTAGGAACTACAAATAATTTGAAGGTATCAACAATCATGTTGAATGTTACAATGAAATTGAAGATTTGGAGGATGCAATTATTTGCACTAGTTGGCTACACTGATATGTTCACAGTCAATCAAAAGAACAAAGCAGTGTACACTGTGGATGAATTTCTCCATTGGTGATGATAGAAACATAGAAAACCTACAGCACAATGCAGGCCCTTAGGCCCACAATACTGTGCCAAACATGTACTTACTTTAGAAATTACCCAGGGTTACCCATATCCCTCTATTTTTCTAAGCTCCGTGTACCTATCCAGGTCTCTTAAAAGACCCTATTGTATTCGCCTCCATCACCGTCACTGGCAGCCCATTCCATGCACACACCACTCTCTGTATAAAAAAACTTACCCCCGACATCTCCTCTATACCTACTTCCAAGCACCTTAAAACTGTTCCCTCTCATGTTAGCCATTTAAGCTCTGGGAAAAAGCCTCTGACTATCCACATGATCAATGCCTCTCATCATCTTATACACCTCTATCAGGTCACCTCTCATCCTCTGTCACTCCAAGGAGAAAAAGCCAAGTTCACTCAACCTATTCTCATAAGGCATGATCCCCAATCCAGGCAACATACTTGTAAATCTCCTCTGCACCCTTTCTATAGCTTCCACATCCTTCCTGCAATGAGGTGACCAGAACTGTGCACAGTACTCCCAGTGGGGTCTGACCAGGGTCATATATAGCTGTATCATTACCTCTCAGTTCTTGAACTCAATCCCACAGTCGATGAAGGCAAATGCACCGTATGCCTTCTTAACCACAAATTCAACCTGTGCAGCAGCTTTGACGGTCCTATGGACTCGGACCCCATGATCCCTCTGATCCTCCCCACTGCCAGGAGTCTTACCATTAATACTATATTCTGCCATCATATTTGAACTACCAAAATGACTCACCTCACACTTATCTGGGTTGAACTCCATCTGCCACTTCTCAGCCCAGTTTTGCATGCTATCAATGTCCCGCTGTAACCTTTGACAGCCTTCCACACTATCCACAACACCCCCAACCTTTGTGTCATCAGCTAATTTATTAACCCATCCCTCCACTTCCTCATCCAGGTTATTTATAGACATCACGAAGAGAAGGGGTCCTAGAACAGATCCCTGAGGTACACCACTGGTCACCGACCTCCATGGAGAATATGACCCATCTATAACCACTCTGTTGGCAAGCCAATTTTGGATCCACAAAGCAAGGTCCCCTTGGATCCCATGCCTCCTTACCTTCTCAATAAGCCTTGCATGGAGTACTTCATCAAATGCCTTGCTGAAATCCATATACCATAAGACAATAAGATATAGGAGCAGAAGTAGGCTATTTGGCCCATCAAGTCTGCTCCACCATTTAATCATGGGCTAATCCAATTCTTCCAGTTATCGCCATTCCCCTGCCTTCACCCCATACCATTTGATGCCCTGGCTAATCAAGAACCTATCTATCTCTGCATTAAATACACCCAATGACTTGGCTTCCACAGCCGCTTGTGGCAACAAGTTCCACAGATTTACAACCCTCTGACTAAAGTAATTTCTCCGCATCTCAGTTCTAAATGGACATCCTTTAATCCTGAAGTCGTGCCCTCTTGTCCTAGAAGCCCCTGCCATGGGAAATAACTTTACCATATCTGATCTGTTCAGGCTTTTAAACATTTGGAATGTTTCTATGAGATCCCCCCTCATTCTCCTGAACTCCAGGGAATACAGCCCAAGAGCTGCCAGATGTCGGTTATACTGTAACCCTTTCAATCCTGGAATCATTCTTGTGAATCTTCTCTGTACTCTCTCCAATGTCAGTATATCTTTTCTAAAATAAAGAGCCCAAAACTGCACACAATGCTCCAAGTGTGGTCTCACGAGTGCCTCATAGAGCCTCAACATCACATTCCTGCTCTTATATTCTATACCTCTAGAAATGAATGCCAACATTGCATTCGCCTCCTTCACAACCAACTCAACTTGGAGATTAACCTTTAGAGTACCTTGCACAAGGACTCCCAGGTCCCTTTGCACCTCTACATTTTGAATTCTCTATCCATCTAAATAATAGTCTTCCCATTTATTTCTTCCACCAAAGTGCATAACCATACACTTTCCAATATTGTATTTCATTTGCCATTTCTTTGCCCATTCCCCTGAACTATCTAAGTCTCTCTGCAGGCTCTCTGTTTCCTCAACACTACCCACTCCACCATATATCTTTGTATCACTGGCAAATTTAGCCACAAATCTATTAGTATCATAGTCCACATCATTGACATACATCGTACATCATACATCGTAATAATCGTATGGACCCTTCTGGAACTCCATCTGTGGTACACTACATCTACTGCTCCACCTTCATTATGTGTTTAGTCACATGCTCAAAAAATTCAATCAGTCTTGTAAGACATGACCTGCCTTTGACAAAGCCATACTGACCATTCCTAATCATATTATGCCTCTCCAAATGTTCATAAATCCTGCCTCTCAGGATCTTTTTCATCAACTTACCAACCACTGAAGTAAGACTCACTGGTCTATAATTTCCTGGGCTATCTCTACTCCCTTTCTTGAATAAGGGAACAACATCTGCAACCCTCCAATCCTCCGGAACCTCTTCTGTCCCCATTGATGATGCAAAGATCATTGCCAGAGGCTCAGCAATCTCCTCTCTCACTTCCCACAGTAGCCTGGGGTATATCTCGTACAGTCCCGGTGACTTATCCAACTTGATGCTTTCCAAAAGCTCCAGCATATCCTCTTTCTTAATGTCTATATGCTCAGGCTTTTCAATCCGCTGTAAGTCATCCCTACAATCGCCAATTCATTAAGTACCTCTGCTACCTCCTCCAGTTCCACATACACTTTTCCACTGTCACACTTGATTGGTCCTAATCTCTCACATCTTACCCTCTTGCTCTTCACATACTTGTAGAATGCCTTGGGATTTCCCTTAATCCTGCTCACCAAGGCCTTCTCATGACCCCTTCTGGCTCTCCTAATTTAATTCTTAAGCTCCTTCCTGCTCCCCTCATAATTTTCTAGATTTCTATCGTTACCTAGTTTTTTGAACCTTTCGTAAGCTTTTCTTTTCTTTTTGACTAGATTTTCAACAGCCTTTGTACACTATGGTTCCTGTACCCTACTACCCTTTCCCTGTCTCATTGAAATGTACCTACAGAGAACGCCACTTAAATATCCCCTGAATATTTGCCACATTCCTGCCCTGAGGATTTCTGCTCCTAATTTATACTTCCAAGTTCCTGCCTGATAGCTTCATATTTTTGGTTGCTCTAATTAAACTTGTCTGCTCCTATCCCTCTCCAATGCTGTGGTAAAGGAGATAGAATTGTGATCACTATCTCCAAAATGCTCTCCCACTGAGACCTGACACCTGACCAGGTTCCTTTCCCAATACCAGATCAAGTACAGCCTCTCCTCTTGTAGGCTTATCTACATATTGTGTCAGGAAATCTTCCTGAACACACCTAACAAACTCTATCACATCTAAATCCCTTGCTCCAGGGAAATGCCAATATTGCGGAAATTAAAATCTCCCATCACAACAATTAGGATTGGGAACTACAGTGTTGTAGTACTGTAGCAGTATTGTTAAGTTCTAATTTGTTCTGTATTTCATTTAAATATATAATCTGTTAGTCAGTTAAATGGTAGTTAGTCTTTTTAAAACATTTTTAACTATTTTGATGAAACTTCAGCTACTTGGAGCAGCCGCTTAGTTCAGTCAAAATGTACGGTTCCCAATGTGTGCCAATTAACCAGAATCCACTGTAGTTTCAATAGTATGTTGCTCATCACATCTACCCATATTTTATCTGCGCTGCCTCAGTCATATTTTGACAACTTGAGACGTATTTGGCATTTCTGAAAATTAAAATTAGATTTGTGCACAGGATCTTGTGCAATGAAGAACATTGGTTAATACCTTGTAACTTTGGACTCCTGGATCTTTCATATGAATCTAAAACTTTACCTTAGTAGCAATAAATCCAGTTTTAATTAAAAAAAACCAAAGTGGTTATTTTATGTACACAAAATGTTGGTACTATTTTAGCTAAATTATAATTACTACAGCCTTTATTTTTCAGGATGCTGGTGTGTCACTTGTTGTCCATTCCCGACAGGGCTAACTAGATCATGGTGGCCACGTACTTGAACTTATCCATAAAATGTTAACAATTCTTAATCATGTTGAATACATCATATTCATATTGTATCTACCATTCGTAGCATCTACACAATTATACACACTGATTCCTTCAGTTTGTAGTAGCCAGTGGTGGTAGTGAGGATAAAGTCCCACCACCTATTAAATGCTCCCAATGGTGTGCATCTCAGAAAGTCTCTGACAACCAAGTCCTGCTCCTGGCCTTCATGTGTGGCTTAACCACTAAGCCCAGTGAAACCATTTCTACTGGCAGGAGAAATGACAAAGGTGGATTACTTGTGCCTTAAAAACAATATCCTCAGGCAGATGGGGCCCTTTAGCTGTGGTTTGCAACTCCTCTAGGGGAAGGAAAATTATGATCTCAAACCTCTGCTGCCTTGTGGCTGTACGCACTCATGGAAAAGAGAAAATCCTGAGGAAAAATGCAGAGCTGGAGTCCCTAAAGCAGTCCTGCATTAAATTCAACGCTGACTTGCAACTTCTGCGATACTGCTGGTGCCAAAATGTGTCAATCTCTGCCATTCCTCTGGATTCATCAGATGCATGGAGAAGGTGAGCAACAGCTTGCTCCCCACCTCGTACTGCCCTGGCTTGCGTATCGTGTGACCAGCCGGGATGCAATATCCATTGTTGACCCTAACCAACAGGGGGTCTCTGTGTCTACAGGAGGCACTGCATCTAGGAGGCCACATCTATGATCTAAGTCCCCACTGTCCAAGGTGTGCCATCTTTTTGCAGGTGTCATGAGGTGGGAGGTATGTGTAAGGGGATAGTTATCGATGGGCCACAGAAAGCATTCTGTCTGAATGCATAATGGCTTGGTATGGCAGCTGTTCTATACATGATCATAGGAAACTGCAGAGAGTTGTGAACACAGCTCAACCGATGACTAGAACCAGCCTTCCCCCAGTAAGCAGGCAGCATAATCAGAGACCGCACCCACCCCTGACATTCTCCCTTCTCCCTTCTCCCCTCTTCCACTGGGCAGAAGATACAAAAGCTTGAAAATGTGTATACCACGCTCAAAGGCAGCATCTATCCACTTCAACATCTTTTGTACGATAAACTGGACTCTCGGCCTCACTACTTTTCCCATAATGATCTTGCACTTTATCATTTACCTGCACTACACTTATTTTGGTAGATTTTTATACTTCATTATGCATTGTTATTGTTTTATTTTGTTCTTCCTGAATGCACTGTGCAGTTTTTTGACCTGCACAAATGGTAGGCTATTCACTGTATCTTGGTACAATAAGCCAATACTAGAATGAAGATACAAAGCAGCCCTGGTGATGAGATCGCCCTGGGGAGAGCAGTTCAAACCATCAATTCCTCAGCAGGTTGTCTCTAGAAGTTCCATGCCTCATTGTTTTAATGTGATGCTGATGACTTCTGTGGTAATTAAAAGTTTACTTCGTAGCTATTCTGAGTAGAAAACATCACAGCATCAGCAGAAAAGAGCATCAACACAGTAGTTAACCTTGTACCATGCGCCTTTCAGTACAGGAGTAAACAGGAACAGATGCAAACTGTTAATACTCTTAAGATCTGTTATGACATATTTAAGGAACGCTTCTAGTCCTTGATAACCTGTTAGAAACGACCTCCCTGTCAAACTCAGACATGGAGCTATAGTATTTACACAGGGGGGCACTTAATTATTAACTAACAGTTAGTAAATGGAAAGTGTTTTTTCCAACCTTTCTATAGCAAAGGGGAATAAGCACTCTGATTGTGGTGTAATCCAAGGATATGAATATTTTATGTATTATATTTTAAATGCTCCTTAATAAGGCCCAATTTCATTTCAAATGCTTCAAATTTGCACATTATTAGTTCTGTGTTTCATTTTCAAGTCTGTCTGTCTGTCTATCTATTTTCTGTAAGGAATTATAATCTATTATGTGGAGTGTTTTGGGAGCAATTCATGAAGTTATTAGGGCAGAGGGTGCAATGTTGACAATATTTTGGCAACTTTGACATGATTATGCTGTAAGTTGCAGGTTCTGGTAAATTCTGAAGTTGCAGCTAATTTTCTAGTATGCACTTTACACCTGCCTCCTTAGCTCTGAGGGCCCGGAAGGCTGGAAATTCAGTGGGACTCCCAAGTGTTGCATCACGGTGTTGTGTCAGAGCTTCCGCTGGCTTTATTTTTAACTCTGCCCATCATTTTTGTCCAGGCTCAGTAGAGAGGGAGAGATTTACAATGTTTTTTTTCTGCTTCCATAGCTTAGGATGGCTGATATTGCCACAAGAATTATTGGGAGCATCTGAAGACAAAATCCACATACAGAGCAAATCAATTGACAGTCCTCTCTCTGTAGGCAATGGTGAGAAGGAGGAATAATATTGCTGGATTATGAAGATATTCCCTGGGTTATGAAGACATTCCCCTGTAAATTAACTATTAAATTTCAATTTGGCAAAAAAATCCTAAAACCATATTCTTAGTACAAACTAGACAACGGGGTGACCCGTTGGGGCACCCTTTGAGAGAAGGGTAGTGCAGTCTGATGTGAGCAGAATGAACATTAAATTTTCCTGATTGCTATTAGTATCGCTTTGCTTTGGAAACTGAAGTAGTAAACCTCAGTTTATTAAAGAAGAACGACGCATAGCAAAGCAAATATAGCTCCTCCTCATTTAACGAAGGACACTTTTGATGGCATCATTTCTGGCTTATCTGCCATTCAGGACATCTCAAAAGTCCTCTTTATTTAAGGATCGTGGTTTCCCTTCTGCCATCATCAATCATGCCCTCACCCGCATCTCTTCCATTTCCTGCACTTCGGCCCTCACCCCATCCTCCCGCCATCACAACAGGGACAGAGTTCCCCTTGTCCTCACCTACCACCCCACCAGCCTCCGGATCCAGCGCATTATCCTCTGCAACTTCTGCCACCTTCAACAGGACCCCACCACTAAGCACATCTTTCCCTCTCCACCCCTCTCTGCTTTCTGCAGGGATCGTTCCCTCCGCGACTCCCTGCTCCACACGTCCCTCCCCGCGGATCTCTCACCCGGCACTTATCCTTGTAAGCGTTAAGTGCTACACCTGTCCCTACACCTCCTCTGGGCCCCAAACAGTCCTTCCAGGTGAGGCAACACTTCACTTGTGAGTCTGTTGGGGTCATCTATTGCATCTGGTGCTCCCAGTGCAGCATCCTCTACATCAGTGAAACCTGACGCAGATTGGGGGACCGCTTTGTCGAGCACCTCCGCTCCATCTGCCACAACAGATAGAATCTCCTGGTTGCCACCCACTTCAACTCCGCTTCACATTCCCATTCAGATATGTCCATACATAGCCTCCTCTACTGCCATGATGAGACTAACCTCAGGTAGGAAGAGCAACACCTCATATACCCTCTGGATAGTCTCCAGCCCCTGGGCATGAACATTGAATTCTCCAACTTACGGTAATTCCCTCCCCCTCCCTTCCCCTATCCCTATTTCACTCTACCCCCTTCCCCAGCTGCCTATCACCTCCCTCATGGTTCCGCCTCCTTCTACTACCCATTGTGCTTTCCCCTATTCCTTCTTCAACTTTCCTGCCTATCCCTTCCCTGCTTCCCCTCCCCAACTCCTTTATCTTTCCCCCTACTGGTTTTTCACCTGGCACTTACCAGCCTTCTCCTTCCCACCCTCCCCCCACCTCCTTTATAGGGCCTCTGCTTCCTCCCTCTTCAGTCCTGACCCAGGTTTCCGGCCCGAACCATTGACTGATCATTTCCATGGATGCTGCCTGACCTGCTGAGTTCCTCCAGCATGTTGTGAGTGTTACTCTGCCACCCTTGTGCCTCTCGTTGTCATTCTGGAGACATGCAGCCCTTTCATACCTCATCTCTTCATCCCTTCTGCTGTTTGTTGTTTGTCTCTGATCCTGGAGATGTGCATGCCTCTCCTCCTCTGTCTCTTCTTCTCTCATCTTTTTTCATCCTGACTCTTTGATCCTGGAGTCGTGAGGTCCTGGCTTCATCCGATTCTTGTTCTCTCCCTCTCCTTGCTGCTTCCTGATGAACTTTGGCATCATCTCTTGACCATAATTTCCCCCTTCCCTTTCCACATGGCATAATTAGGCTGACCATTTTTTTTACCCTAATGCTGGATAGGAGATACGAAGCAATAACACCAAAGGATGCTGATTATTCTTGATGATGTGGTTGGCACTCTCAAAAATGGATGTGATATAGTCACCGCTGTCCTTTGACTGCAGCAAAGGGGTTTATTGGTGTCTGGAAGTACGTCATTACAATAAGATTTAATTGTCTCTTATTGATGGGTGGCAATTAGATCTGTCCCAATCCTGCACATGCTGATGGTGATTAGCAGAATGTGACCACGTGAAATAGAGCTGCCCTGCCCTTTTGCTCCGGTAGGTGTTGCAGCTGAGACTGGCCTTGCGCATGCGTCGGGCTGTCGCGTCCCGATTTCCATGATGGCCGATCGGGTCTCGGGTTAAAAGGGAGCCTGTTTATTTTGGCGAATGAGCAATTTTATATGAATATATAACCGTGAACTTTGCCTGCATTCTGTAAGTTAGCGCATTTTAATTCGATTTAGCCCAAAAAAAAACTGCGGCTGTAATGCACCGTTTGCCCTAATTGGAGGTCACGAACAGACAAACAGAGCATGAGAGTTTTAGTAGTATATAGATGTGCTGGCTAGTAGTGCTATATAACCCAACAAGCTGCACATCTTTGGGTTATTCAAGGAAACCTAAGCACCCAGAGGAAACTCATACAGTTAGGAAATAAAATGCAAAATCCACGTAGACAGCAACAGTGATCCAGGTTCAATCCTGGGCTGTCTGTGTGGATTTGACATGTTCTCCCCTGACTATTTCGGTTTCTTCTGGGTGCTCAGATTTCCTTGAATACCCTAAAGACAGGCAGGTTGCTGTGTTAATTAACCACTGCCAAAGTGTGTAGATGAATGATAGAATGTGGGAAAGGTTGATGGCAATATGTAGAGAATAGCTCACAGGAGAATAGTACATGAGGTTGCCATGGGATTACATGGCCTTGATAGGCCAAACTGGCCTCCTATCTTGTGAGGAAATAAGGAAGAATCACTTGCATCTTATATTTACTAAGAAATTATAGCAGTTACTTCTTCTGTCAGTGCTTAATTTCACAAAAAACTTTCCAAAAACCCACAACAGTTCTCAATTAGCCCACTACAGCTCCAGTCAAAATAGTGAGATTTTCATGAATATCATAATGAGATTTTCTTCGATAATACTGATCAGAAAGCTGATAAGTTAGCAGTTTCTAAATAAGAAAAAATATCATCTTTCAATGTTGCACTTCTTATAAATATTTTCTGAATTGTTTGTCACTGTTCGAAAATCAGTAGTTATTTCACCCACAATACATTTCCAATGGTGTTTGTTACATTACAATAGACTGACCGTGGAAACTGAACCTTTGATTAAATTTGACTGGAACAAATTATCATTTTAACTGATAATTTTAAAATTAAATTGTACTTTGATTTTCATTACTGCTGAGTTTTTCCATCTATATTCCAGATATAAACTGAATGTAAGAAACTGAGTAAGCAAGGAGATGAAATGGCAGTGGGGGGAGGTGGCATGATGGCAATATATTGATATAGATTCAACATTGATTTTTCAAGGAACAGAAGAAAACTAAGTAAAACTTTTATAAAAACGTATTTGATAATACAAGTTTTTAAATGGAATTATTAGTACATATGACTTTTATTATAAAAAATGTAGTCTGAAATCACTTGTTACATGTTTTCCTGGAAATGAATAGCATTTCACAAACTTTTTAACAGTGTGCAGCCTGAGGAAGGCAGACTCCAGGGAAACTAAAATTATAATTATAAGTTTCCCTGTGAAAGGAATATATGTATGGTCAAACCTCAGGGGATTCATCTGAAGAATCCCGGAGTCATCAGTGGGCTGAAGTGTTCAGCAGGTGGGGTAGATCTCATATTGCCCACTTGCAGAGATGACAGAAAATCACATGTAAAATTAATTGTGGATTTATACCCCGAGCATGTTGGCCAGTTATTCTCAATCAATCATTTCTGCAAACATTGAGGGAACAATCACTTGAAGAAACCAACTTACTTTCTGAAAGTTGTTACAATTTAAGAAATATTTTCAAATTCTTCTGAGCATTGCTGACGAGCTATAGAACCCTCTATCCTACGACATAATCACTGCAGCAAAAGGTACCAGCATTTTCTCATTGCCCTGAGTAATCAAGATAATTTTCTCTGTAATCATTTGTTTTAAGTAGCTCCAATTTGTGACTTTTTATTGAAATGTTTGCTTTGATCTATCAGAATTCAACAGCATGAATAATGTGTTGGACAAAAGTATACAATCAGTGAGGGGTGTGCTGCTTCTAATTACCAAATACCCGCAGTGCAACAGTTTTGTCATTGTAAAATCAAATTGTGCTGAAAATTTGCTTCTGGAAAATCGGGGATCTGAACACATCAATTTTCTCTCATTGTGCTGCTGCCTCAAAATCAGACCATTATTTATGCCAGTTTATGTGGATGATCATCTTGAAAATTTCCATTCACTGTTTAAGTCACACTTCTGCCTCAGATCTTACACTGTTGTACATAAAAAGAAAGTACGAATCAGCCTGCCATTTACTTTCTTGACAGTGACTTAGTATTTGTCTCTTACAGTACAGAAAAGATAAGTTTGTCTCCTTGTTTCTGACCCTGACCACTTTCATACATTTAATGGTATTTCTGAAGCATGCCAACGGAATGAGTTCATTTCTTAGCAGAAGAAAACCATTCTTGGACATGACTGGTGCAGGGACTGGGTTCATCGCAACTTGCTAAGGAGAAAAAAATGAATACAACTGAAAATTCAGAAGTTTCTACAATAGGAAGTTGAATCCATATTCCAGTTTTTCATACCTACATAAGTTGACAATCTATCTTAATTATATCATGAAAGGAATTTAACATTATCAAATATGTTTTCAAAAATGTGATTTGTTAAAATGGAGTCAGCTAATTTCTTAGCAGAAGAAAATCATTCATAGAAAATACATGCTACAACCTTATGCATATACTAACATGCATCTAACCTTAAAAAATTGCAAAAGATATTAGTTTTGGTCCCTGACAATGGGTGAGTTGAATATTGCAGGGCAGTTAAAATAATTTAATATACTTGCTGAGGTTTGCACACTGAAGCAACATGTAGTATTCATATTGGGCTGTGTCAGAGGCTTCTCTCAATTCAGAATCAGAATCAGCATCAGGTTTATTATCTTAGGCATGTGTCGTGGAATTTATTCATTTAGTAGCAGCAGCAGTTCAACATAATATAGAAGAATAAATAAATAAATAAATAACAGCATACGTATATCGAATAATTAAAATAGTGCAAAAACAGAAATAAAATAAATTTATAAAGTGAGGTAATGTTCATGGATTCAATATCCACTCAGGAATTGGATCACTGAGGGGAAGAAGCTGTTCCTGAATCGCTGAGTGTGTGCCTTCAGGCTTCTGTACCTCCTACCTGATGGAAACAGTGAGAAAAGGGCATGCCCTGGGTGCTGGGGGTCAATTGATAAGTGCCAAGTGGAGTCAGCTCATTTCTTAGCAGAAGAAAACCATTCATAGAAAATACATGCTATAACCTTATGGATGGCATATACCAACTTGCATCTAACCTTAAAAAATTGCAAAAGGCATTAATTTTGGTCCCTGAAAATGGGTGAGTTGAATATTGCAGGGCAGTCAAAATAATTTAATTATTATTTGCAACTACAGATCATCTCTGGTGTGCTCGTTTCAGCATTTAATAGAGTATAGGTGATGCCTCTCACTAAACTTTTCATCATTAACAGATCCTTGACTGATGAAGATTGGTGGCACATTAGAGCACTTAGCATTCCTAGGGGATATTAATGAGGTCTCTTCAAATTAAATTTAATTTATCTTTAAAATGAATTTAATAGGATTCAGAAAACTGACTAGGAGTTTACATGGAGCTTGGTTCTGAAAAGTAGTTAGGTTTTTGTCAAAGCTCACTAATTACACCCAGGGCTGCACTTCCAACAGACAAACCAGTGGCAAATTGTTTCTGTTTGCCTCCAGATTTTGGAGGTTTTAAATGTGATGAACTCAGGAAGTAAAATGTGTTAATTAGGTGTAGCTGTCTGACAGCCTATGAGAGTGGAACATCACCAGCAGTCATGGCAATGTACTTTGCGGGAATTAACTTGGATGGCATTTAGGATGTTTCTGTTGATCTTGCAGTTCATGGTGTATAAACACATTTGGCAGATGAACTGCTTCCCACAGATAGAAGTTACATAACAGTCCAATGAGTGAGGACTTGTAATCACTTCCTTGGCCGGATTCTTACAAGCACATGATTCAACACTTTCTGCACATGTGGCAATTTAAGCATCACAGTAATAAACAGGTGCTTTAATATATTGCAGAGGATATTGTTCAGTCAATATGTAACTGGTTAATCATTAAAATACTGTAAATTAAAAGCTTCCTATATGTGTATCATGTCACCTGGACTTCTGATGTTCAACTTTTCAGATCCATTCATTTGGGTTGATAATCTTTTAGGGACTGTTTCAAGGAAACGCGTTCGTGGGTGAGGTAAACGCGACAGAAGACGCTGATTATGATTAAGCATGTTAATCATTTATTTTCAAACAGTAAAACATTCGACCAAAGTCTAAGTCTCTCAAATTACACAAAGTATGATACTAAAATTCACAAACAGATACTTAGCTACAAGTGTGCGTGGGCCCTCCTAAATCTGGAGCTCAGTGTGAAAAATGAGTTCCTTAGAGTTAAGGAAAAGCACCAGAAACCAGACACCAGTGCCGTGGCACACAAGGCAACCAATGGGAAAGAGCTGCTGCATACTTCAAAAGTCCAGTTGATGACCAGCACTGTAGAAGTAGCTTTTGACCAGCAAGTAAACTAACCACCCCCCCCCCACCAATGACAGGGACAGGCTCATTAATCTCAAATACTAACTTCAAATTAAGGCATGAAACCTGATGGAGCATCATGAATGACATAAAAATCAGAAGTGTGTGACTACAGGCTGGCTGAAGTTGAAGGGCAATGGAAGAGAAGTGGGATCATGTGGAGTTCCCTTTCCATATCGTCGGCACCTCTCACCTTCCACCAATAGGAAGCATTTCTCTTTGTTCAATCTGCCTGAACTGGTCATCGTTCCCATTCACTGCAGAGAAATTCAGTGATCATGGATAATGTAGCTTCCGTTGTGTTTTAGAGGTTAGATGGCATTCAAATTCTTCATTTTGTCTCCACTGACTCATTTGAAAATGATGTTCTAAACTCCATGCAGATCTTTTGCCAGCAAATACCCTCTTCATTCCTTGCCCTGCCCTTTTATTACTTCATGCTACCCAGCAATCTCAAGAGTCTTCACAGCATATCCATTGGTGCTTAGCTAAGATGCAGATGCTACACGAGAATTGTCCTTCAGAGGTTCAGTGTTCATGCTCAACTGAGCAGAACATAGAGAGGATTAGAATTTCCACTGTGTCTCTCAAACCTGCCAGGTTAATTCTCCTCAATGCTCTGGATTACCAGTCCTTATTTGTGCTCAGCCATGAGGTATGAATTATCAAGTTAAAAAGCTGAATAAATGCTTGTTGGTGTGAGCATTTGTGCTGTGATGGCCCAGTGTGGAACTGGCATAACATGCCGTATGTCTGATGGCTTTTTCTGTAAGTCTCCAAAAAATGAAAGAAGATAATAGAGTTACTTTTGTAAAACTGACCGTCACCATACTACGTCTTTTCACAGTAATTTAATCAGCGTAATAGCAGCAGGTATTTGTAATTTTGTGCCTAGTTCACTGTGCATTCCCCTACTTCTCTACTTGAGGGGAAATCATTTTACCAGTTACTTCTCAGTTCCTCCTCTCTGTGCAGTGAGCTGGCCTTATTGTTACAGACCTCCACCAGAAATCCACTCATTTTGTATTGTGGTGTTTCTGAATACTGTAGACTAATTGTTATTAGTCTCCTTAGAGTGGAGAATATTGTGAACTGTCTTCAGAGATGTTTAGAAGTGGACAGAGTGCCTAGAAAGAAACTGTTTCCATTGGTGGAAGGATCAAGACCCAAAGGGCACAGATTCAAAGAGATTAGCAAAAGAGTTGAAGCAACATTTCAATTTTATTTTCCTGAAGCACATCACGTCACCTCAAATTCATACTTTGAAAGGCACACCGGGGGTGTCAATTATCACTTCCATATTGAAGTGCTGGAAGGGTGCGGATATGGCAAGGAAAGAGGAAATGACAAGATTTTTGTTGAAGAGAGCTGACGTAAGGTGAGCAGTCCAGTCTGCACTTTCCACTCTGCAACAACCATGTGGTGCAATAATTATCCTCCAAAGCATGAAGAACACATTTGATTGAAGAGAGTCAGGCCTTGCAATGCCCCAGTGATGGTAATCACATGCAATATGTAATAAGTTGAAAACAACACAAAGTGAAGGCCACATGTTTCGGAACGTTGAGAGCAGTGATGTGCTAGAGTAACTCACTAAAACAGAATAAAAGCAGGCTCAGGTTCAGGGGCAGAGAGTTGGAACTGGAGATTACTGGTGAATCAGCAAATATATTCCCTTTCACAGGCCTGTTTAAGCCGTTTCTTGCATTAGTGCATAAAAACCTGCTGCTCATTTTCTCAGCTGTTTAACACTGAGAGCTATTGGTTTCCCCCTTCTATTACTGGAGGAATGTATCTCTTTTCTGGACTCGACTGCAGCCAGAGCAATTCCAACAATTTGTCATTGAATTCGGAATCCCTCTTTGCTCTCGATTCATACACTGTAAGAAAACCCTCCAGTTCTTTCAAATTCCATTTCTATTTGTCCCTTTTAATAAAGCCAGGACAGCATCACTCAGCTGCATATCGTATCTTACAGACATGGTATCTCGATGTCAAGATCTACTCTTCAGTGCAGATGCAATTATAGATCCCAGTCTAGACTTAAATTCTGTGTCTACACACCAATAATCTTTACCGCTGCCAGCCTGTTATCTGCTACTTTCAGATTTTGAAGGAGTGCTCTAGAAATCAAGATATAAATCATAACTTTAATTGATAAGGTCCTACATAGAACAATCCTAAACAAAGTGTGACTCACAAGGCAGAAAATACTAAATGCCAAATGCCCATCCCTGTCACTTCTGCGATGAAGTATTAAATATCCTCATGGGAATGATGCAGTATTAGAATATCATATCCAACTAATTTGGCTAGGCAATATTTGTGACAATTATTGGCAGACGATGGCTGTTGTGTTGAACATCACTGAGAATTAAACTGTAATGTTATTAATTGAATTAATATGTAAAAACATATTCTTTTTGACTTCTATAAACTTCTGAGCTGTATAAAATTAATGTTGCTAAATTAATGGTCAACTAATGGGCTTGGGCCAGCTTCTGCTGGAGCTCTGCATATCTAATGTGTCACCACTATCTAAAATTAGTCCTGCTCATGTTTACTTTCTCTGCATGACAACATTTGCATCAGCTGTTCACAGATCCATTTCTTTAAGCATACACTCTGGAAGGTTCAGGCAAGTTTATTAGTATAACACTCTTAAATAAATAAAGAATAACAGTTCCCAACAATTAGCATTCTTTCCACTATAAATTGCTGGAGGGGCAAAAAATGACCCAAGTATGCGATGTCATAACAACAAACTGAACTCTCTATATGTTCTTGTTCTGTACAATGACACTGCCTTTATCTTCAAAGTTCAAAGCATATACATAGATTAAGAGAACACTCAGTCCTCTTTTATTGTCATTTAGAAATGCATACATGCATTAAGAAATGATACAATGTTCCTCTGGAGTGATATCACAGAAAACAGGACAGACCAAAGACTAACACTGACAGAACCACATAATTATAACACATAGTTACAGCAGTGCAAAACAATACCATAATTTGACGAAAAACAGACTATGGGCACAGTATAAAAAAGAAGTCTCAAAGTCCTAAGTTGATCGACTCCCGAGTCCCCAATAGCAGGCGGCAAAAGGGAGAAACTCCCTGCCATAAACCTCCAGGCACCGTCAACTTGCTAATACCTTGGAAGCAGCCGACCACAGCTGACACTGAGTCCATCCGTCCGAAAACTCCGAGCTTCCGACCAGCCTCTCCGATACAGCCTCCCGAGCGCCATCCTCTACCGAGCGCCTTTGACCTCTCCCCGGCCGCTGAAACACGCAAAGCCGAGGATTTTGAAGCCTTCAGCTCTGGAGATTCCCGTTACCACACAGTAGCAGCGGCAGCGAAGCGGGCATTTCAGAAATTTTCCAGATGTTCCTCCGTGCTCTCATGTCTATCTCCATCAAATTAGAATTGTGCACGGTCCCCTACTTGACAGATAACAGATATCATCACCGAAGTGGCCGCGCGTGCTGCTGTCGCGCCGCCATCTTCTCCCACCTCCCTGGAGGATTTATTAACAAAGTACATACTGGACCCCACTTGGAGTACTGTGCTCAGTTCTGGTTGCCTCACTGTAGGAAGGATGTGGAAATCATAGAAAGGGTGCAGAGGAGATTTACAAGGATCTTGCTTGGATCGGGGAGCATGCCTTATGAGAATAGGTTGAGTGAACTTGGACTTTTTCCCTTGGAACGACAGAGGATGAGGGGTGACCTGATAGAGGTGTATAAGATGATGAGATGCATTGATTGTGTGGATAGTCAAAGGCTTTTCCCCAGGGCTGAAATGGTTAGCATGAGAGGGCACAGTTTTAAGGTGCTTGGAAGTAGGGACACAGGAGATATCAGGGGTAAGTTTTTTATGCAGAGAGTGGTGAGTGTGTGGAATGGGCTGCCAGCAATGGTGGTGGAGGCGGAAACGATTGGGTCTTTTAAGAGACTCCTGGACTGGTATATGGAGCTCAGAAAAATGGAGGGCTATGGGTAACCCTAGGTAATTTCTCAGATAAGGACATGTTCGGCACAGCTTTGTGGGCCGAAGCGCCTGTATTGTGCTGCAGGTTGTCTATGTTTCTACTGTATATGTCACCATATACAACCCTGAGATTTATTTTCTTGCGGACGTACTCAGCAAACCTAATGAACAGCAACTATAAGAGAATCAATAAATGACCTCCCAGCTAAAATGTTCTGCCCCTTGTCTATCCAGCTATTTGCCCATGCCAATTGACAGACATTGTTTTTTAACGAACTGAGTCCAGTTATGTGGACTTCCTTCATAGTGAACCACCTTATCTTGAAGGTATGGATTTCAATCTTTTTCTAAATGGATTCCAACTGCAAGGCACATTTTGGATTCCTGGTACCAGAATGTCTCTTTCTCGAGCAGTGAAACTACATGGATCTTTGGGTGCTTGATGGTCAATATGGACTTGTATGGATAAAGGATCTGTTTGTGTGCCCTTTCAGCCCTGTGACACTTCCAGTGCTGCATTTTCCTGTTTCCATTCAACTTGAAAGACTAGTTGGCTTTGGGACTGATGTTCAAGTGGAAGGTGACACCTCATTCTCCCTTTTTTGAGGCTTGACCATGTTCTCCAAAGCAGCTTTGAAGACCTGATCTAAATTTGCTCTTCTTCCAGCCACGTCTTTCAAAACAAGCATTCTTTGTCAGTTGGAGGTCACAGTACTCTTTTTCCTTTCAGATTTTACTGGCTTATTTCAAGCTGATTGATTCTTGGATAATAAGGTAATTGAGAGTCTGTGCTAGAAACTGGTATTTCAGCATTGATCTGACCAAATTCCAGAGCAGATAGTTAGGACCATATAGCCTACCCTTGGTTTTGTGTTTATATTAATGCTTCTCGCAACCCAAGCCCCAAGTGAACATGCTGGCAATGAATAGTGTTAACAAACTTTCTGATGGGGTGGCAACACTGGTGGCTGCAATGTTAAGCGCAATCAGACTTTAACTCCTTGAGTTCCTGCCCCTGAAATAGTCACTATTAAGAAAAACCCTCCACATTAACAACTGTGAGAGCAGGATTACATTCATAGGAAGTTAATTGGCCTCATACACAGCATTTCAACTCATTGGCTCAATTGTTAATATCTAGTGAACATCTTAATCTTCTTATGAGCCTCTGTTTAATTAACAAAGTTGAGAGATAAATTTCAAACAAAAAAATGTTCTTGCTTACAGAACTCTTCAGTCAGAAAAACTCCTGATTAAATGGAACATTGATTGCAAGTTTAAAATAGCTTAGTGTGAAAAAAAGATCATAATGTACACTGTGAAATAACCCATTCCTGTGAGACATGTCACACACAATGAGTGGAGCCAGTCACCAGTTATTTCAGGACTTACATAGAATGTGAGTCTCTGTGTCCGCATATCTATAATACTTAGGACACACTCAGTATGACCTCAGCCACAAATCCAATTAACTACTTGTTTACTTTTGCATATTTCTCATTGCATTCTTCAGTCTTTATTTGCTATGACCTATATTTACTAATGTGTCCTCATAAAGAGACAAATTATTCCTAGTGACCCATTCTAAGCAAACTTTTTGAGGATGCAGCCCAAAGTATTGAGGTATAATTAAACATTCTGATGAGGTTTATGCCAAATTACTATCATTGTTGTGTTTGGAATAGAGGCTACGTCAGAACAGTATAACCTGAAGAGATTCTTGCTTATCTTGGTAATTATGGTTCTTTGTCAGCAATACATTAAAATGCTTCATTGTCTATTTTTATTTACAAATTGTTGAATGCTTTCCATACTGTCTGCTGAAAGCCCCGTCATAGGTTAAGTACCCTGGGAGTTCAGATGGTGAGAGGGAACAGGCACTAGGTGAAGTAAAGGTCACAAGTGAGAGAAAAGTGGAGGTGGCAGCAAAAGTTGCTCAAGCTTCTAGTCTGGGTTATTCCTCATCTGCTCAACCCATTGAGCAGTGTGGCTCTGCCTGGGCAATAGTCTGGCTTGGTCAGGTTTGGCAATAGTTGGTTAATAACCAAAAGAAGCTCACGACATTCAGAAAGTGTTGAGCTGAAGTTGTTGGTGAATGTGCAGGGATACCACTGATCTCTCCTCTACAACATGCAAAGGAATTTCACAGCTGCAGTGCACAGCTGAATCATAAGCATGAGCTGGGGACCCCAAGAGCACAGTTGGATTAGGTTCATTCAATTCACAGCTCTGTTGAAGCTACAGTGACAGTAGCAGAGTGGGAACTGTTCCAGGGAAATTCTGGGCCTAGATTCTTGTACCACTTATAACACAGGACAGTACAGAACAGGAACAAGACCTTCAGTCCATAAAGTTGTGCCAAACCAATTAAATTAGTAATCAAATGGCTAACAAAACTAATCCATTTTGCCTATACAATGCCCGTATCCTTCCATTTACCTCACATTCATTTTCTTACCTAAGCGTCCCTTAAAAGTATCTAATGTTTCTGCCTCTACCATCACCCCAGGGAGTGCATTCCAGGCACCCACCATTCCCTGTGTAAAAAACTTGCCCCCTACTTCTTTGAAATGACCCCATCTCACTTTCAATGCATGCCCTCTGGTATCAGACATTTTACCACTTGGAAAAAGATATTGTCTGTCTACTCTGTATCTGTGCCTCTCATAATCTTATTAACCTCTATCAGATCTCCTCTTAGTCTCCACTGTTCCAGAGAAAACAACCCAAGTCTGTCCATTTTCTCATTATAACTCATGCCCTGTAATCCAGGCAACATAGTGATATACTTCTTCTGCACCCTCGGCAAAGTATTGACATTCCTCTATAAAGGGGCTGCAAGAACTGTATACAATACTCCAAATGTAGCTGAACTAGAGTTTATAGTGCTCTAACATAACTTCCTGACTTTTGAACTTAATGCCTTGACTAATAAATGCAAGCATGCCATTTGCCTTCTTAACCACCCTATCAACCTGTGCAGCCACTTTCAGGGAACAATGAACTTGGACCCCAAGATCCCTCTGTTCATCAATACTGTTAAGGGTCTTGTCCTGAACAGTGTACTGTCCCTTTTCATTTGACCTGCCAAGGTGCAACACTTCAATTTTGGCTGAGTGGAACTCCATCTGGATTTCTCCACCCACATCTGCAACTGATCTACATCCCGTTGTATTCTTTGCCAGTGTTCTACACGATCCACACCACTAATCTTCTCATCATCTGCAAACTTACTAACCCACCCACCTACTGTACGTTTTCATCCAGACCATTTATATACCTTACACACAGCAGAGGTCCCAGCACATATCCCTGCTGAATACCACTAATCACAGACCTCCAGCTAGAATAGGTTCCCTTGACCACTACTGTCTGACTTCTGGGGGCAAGCCAGTTCTGAGTCGAAATGCCCAATTCACAATGGATCCCATGCATTGTAGTCTTCTGGATGAGCCCCCCACGAGGATCTTACTAAACACCTTACTAAAATCCATGTAGACAACATCCACAGCTCTACTTTCATGAACCACCTTCGTCGCCTCGTCAAAACCCACAAACAAGATGGTAAGATACTTCTTGCCCTGCACAAAGCCATGCTGGCTCTTCCTAATTAGGTCATGGTTCTTCAAATGCTCGTCAGTCCTATCCCTAAGAATTGTCTCCAGTGACTTCCCTTCCACTGATGCGAGACTCGCCTGTCTATAACGTCCAGGATTATCTCTGGTTCCCTTTTTGAATAATGGAGCAAAATTATCTAATTGCCAGTCCTCCAGGAACTTGATTTGGCTAGAGTGGACACAAAGGTATTTGTCAAAGCGTCAGCAATTTCTTCTCTTGCCTCACTCATTAACCTGGGGGTATATCCCATTAGACTCTGGAGACTTATCCACCTTAATGCTCTTTAAGAGACTCAACACTACCTCCTCCTTTACCTCAAAATGTCCTAGCATATCAATATGTTTGGCACTGATCTCCTTATCCTCTACACACTCCTCCTTGATAAATACCGATGGAAAGTACTCATTAATAACCTCATTCTTCACATCCAAGCAAAGTTTCTCCCCTTTATCATTGAGTGGTTCCAACCTCTCCTTAGTTATCTGCTTTACTCTTGATGTATGTATAGAATGCCTTGGGATTCTCTTTAATCCTACTTGCCAAGAGCTTTTCATGACCACTCCGGGGTTTCTTAATTCCCTTCTTGTGTTCTTTTCTAGCTTCTTTATAACCCTCAAGGGCTCCGTTTAATTCTAGCTTCCTAAACATTACATACTTCTCCTCTTTCTTCTTGACAAAATTCATCACCTCTCTCAAGATCCAAGGTTCTCTTACCTTGTTATCCTTGTCCTTCCTTCTTACCGGAGCATACGTGACCTGTACCCCGTGCATTTGGTCTTTAAACACCCTCCACTTGTCAGATGCGGACTTGCCCAGAAACAGCTGTTCCCAATTAACTCCCCCTAGTTCCTGCCTAATGCTCTTGTAATCTGCTCTGCTCCATTTTAATACTGTCCCACAAGATCCATACTCATCCTGGAAAACTGAAAAAAAACCAGACGATCTGGAAATACTCAAGGAGCTTGTGAAGAAACAAACAGAATTAAAACTTCAGGTTAATGACTCTATGTGAAACCTCTGAATTTCCTCCAATCCTCTTGTGCCAGATCTCTAGGTTCCTGACATCCCTATTTGTTTATAACTAACAATAACACACATCAAAGTTGCTGGTGAACGCAGCAGGCCAGGCAGCATCTCTAGGAAGAGGTACAGTCGACGTTTCGGGCCGAGACCCTTCGTCAGGACTAACTGAAGGAAGAGCTAGTAAGAGATTTGAAAGTGGGAGGGGGAGGGGGAGATCCAAAATGATAGGAGAAGACAGGAGGGGGAGGGATGGAGCCAAGAGCTGGACAGGTGATTGGCTAAAGGGATATGAGAGGATCATGGGACAGGAGGCCCAGGGAGAAGGAAAAAGGGGAGGGGGGAAAACCCAGAGGATGGGCAAGGGGTATGGACAGAGGGAGAAAAAAGAGAGAGAGAGAAAGAATGTGTGTATATAAATAAATAACGGATGGGGTACGAGGGGGAGGTAGGGCATTAGCGGAAGTTAGAGAAGTCAATGTTCATGCCATCAGGTTGGAGGCTACCCAGGCGGAATATAAGGTGTTGTTCCTCCAACCTGAGTGTGGCTTCATCGTTACAGTAGAGGAGGCCGTGGATAGACATATCAGAATGGGAATGGGATGTAGAATTAAAATGTGTGGCCACTGGGAGATCCTGCTTTCTCTGGCGGACAGAGCATAGGTGTTCAGCAAAACAATCTCCCAGTCTGCGTCGGGTCTCACCAATATATAGAAGGCCACATTGGGAGCACCGGACGCAGTATATCACCCCAGCCGACTCACAGGTGAAGTGTCGCCTCACCTGGAAGGACTGTCTGGGGCCCTGAATGGTGGTAAGGGAGGAAGTGTAAGGGCATGTGTAGCACTTGTTCCGCTTACAAGGATAAGTGCCAAGAGGGAGATCAGTGGGGAGGGATGTGGGGGACAAATGGACAAGGGAGTCGCGTAGGGAGCGATCCCTGCGGAATGCAGAGAGAGGGGGGAGGGAAAGATGTGCTTAGTGGTGGAGTCCCGTTGGAGGCGATGGAAGTTACAGAGAATAATATGTTGGACCCGGAGGCTGGTGGGGTGGTAGGTGAGGACCAGGGGAACCCTATTCCTAATGGAGTGACGGGAGGATCAAGTGAGAGCAGATGTGTGTGAAATGGGGGAGATGCGTTTGAGAACAGAGTTGACGGTGGAGGAAGGGAAGCCCCTTTCTTTAAAAAAGGAGGACATCTCCCTCGTCCTGGAATGAAAAGCCTCATCCTGAGAGCAGATGCGGCAGAGACGGAGGAATTGCAAGAAGGGCAGGGCATTTTTGCAAGAGACAGGGTGAGAAGAAGAATAGTCCAGATAGCTGTGAGAGTCAGTAGGCTTATAGTAGACATCAGTAGATAAGCTGTCTCCAGAGATAGAGACAGAAAGATCTAGAGAGGGGAGGGAGGTGTCGGAAATGGACCAGGTAAACTTGAGGGCAGGGTGAAAGTTGGAGGCAAAGTTAATGAAGTCAACGAGCTCAGCATACGTGCAGGAAGCAGCGCCAATGCAGTCGTCGATGTAGCGAAGGAAAAGTGGGGGACAGATACCAGAATAAGCACGGAACAAAGATTGTTCCACAAAGCCAACAAAAAGGCAGGCATACGGGTGCCCATAGCTACACCTTTAGTTTGGAGGAAGTGGGAGAAGCCAAAGGAGAAATTATTAAGAGTAAGGACTAATTCCGCTAGACGGAGCAGAGTGGTGGTAGAGGGGAACTGATTAGGTCTAGAATCCAAAAAGAAGCATAGAGCTTTGAGACCTTCCTGATGGGGGATGGAAGTATATAGGGACTGGACATTCATGGTGAAAATAAAGCGCTGGAGGCCAGGGAACTTAAAATCATCGAAAAGTTTAAGAGCGTGAGAAGTGTCACGAACGTAGCTAGGAAGAGATTGAACAAGGAGGGTTAAAACCGTGTCGAGGTATAACTACTTCTATTGTCACTGAATATAAATCACCCTCACAAAGTCCATTCCTTATTCTTGATAAGTACTGTATTTCTGATCGTCATTCTAGGCCTTGGTCCTTCCCACTGCCACCTCCACCTCCAAGCCCAAGTGTTGATTAACAGCCCTGCTCTGACTCCTTGTCTGATAAGCTTGCAACTGTTGATACTACCCCCAGCTCAGCGCTTGACATCATTCCATCCCATATCTTCTGGTTGACCTTACTCATTGACTTCTGCTCAATATCCCAGCCGCATCAACTGATCCTCCAAATTCCACCATATCTTGGCCTTGATACCCAATTTCCTGATCACACTCTCCCCTCTGGCTTCCCGAATTCTCAATTGTCCAACCACAAACACACTTCCCCCCGGCTCTGACTCCTATCCTACCGCCAAGATACAGACTCATCTCTTTACTGTTCTGCTACCCAGCTGATAATCATCATAGGACTTGCTGAGCCTCAGATTAGTGCCTCTCATCTCCCCCTCATGCCACAAACCCCTCACATTCTGCCTGCTTCCATTGTCACCAACCTTGAGGTCAATAAGCCTGGGGACACCAATACCACCTCACCCCCACCATTAAATGTAGTGGAGAGAGAGAGGGACTCTACAACACCTTTATGCACTATGCAGTGTCAGGTATGGGATCACATGGTGATTTGTTTATAGCCTAAATGATCATGCGCTCTAAGCATTACAGTAATAACTACGGTTATTAAATGAAGTAATAAACTAAATAATTTAACATTAAAATAAATACAAATCTAAGTTAAAACAGACCTTAGTACTTCAGACCCAATCTATTTCAAATATATGTAGGTGCTGTCCCTGCATGCAGTATAAATGGCGTATACCCAATCATAAGAGCCAATGAGGAGTCCGACATCAGTGTATAGTCATGAAATATGCTGCAAACTTTGCATCATTTATAAACATGCAAAATTATCAAAGTTTTAACCATTTATTCAAGGAAAAGGTTGGAAGAACAGGAGAACAGCAGATAGTTTCAGACCATCAATTAAAATAATTAAGGAGTTTTGTGTAAATATTTCCATTGTTAATGAAGCCAAAAGGACAGGTGAAACTTTACAAGTCACCGAAATCGCTAACATATAATCATTATAATAACAATAATACATTTTAATTTTAATATACATTTTCAGTTCCTTTTTCAAAAGTTCTTGTGGGCTCCCGTAAGTCAAGTCCTTGGCAATTTTCTACAGTGTGGGAAATACACCAGATCTGTAATGAATGTTGAACAGTTAATGCCACAAGAGAATTCAGTGCACCAACAGAATCAATACGTGGAACAGACGTGCTTTACCTGCCCTGCTGCCACTCTTCTCTGCCATATACATTAGAGACTGGCACGGAAGAACTGGTTTCAAAATCCAACTTGCCTCAGGACTGATGTACCACATTGCCTTGCTGAAATATGGAAATAACTATAACTTAATTCAGATAAATATCCATGTTTTTGCAAAATATTGAAAATTACAAGTGCCTTTACACAATCTCTCCTGAGTCTCCCAAGTCAAGAGATGCCTTGCATTCTCCCAGAGAATGCTACAGTTTGGGAAATGACAATCAATGTTACCCATTTCCACCTTGCACATTCCCAGTCCTGTAGGTGTCACCACTAATAAGGATAAAAACAGTAAAATCAGATATCACTGTCATGCACTATCCCCACTTGGACAGAAATATCACTTCCTAGTAGCTGACCTAGATTTCTGGAATTTACAGCCCAACAGTATTAAGAATAAAGTAGATCCTTGTAAGAAACATAAGAATTAAGAGCATGATTACGCCAAATGGCCACTCAAGTTTATTTGCCATTCAGATGTCATGCCCGATCTGATCTTCTCCTCAGTTCTATTTTCTCTCTGATCACCATAGTCCCTATGGTTCAATAATCTAATTTTGCTCAGTGTCTACCAACCTCTGAAATAAAAATTCCAAACATTCATGACCACGTGAGGAAAGAAATTCCTCCTCACCTTTAATGGACAAGCTACTTATTTCAAATGTATACCTCCCAATAGGAGATTCTCCAGTCCCTTCTCCCGTCTTCAACCCTCCTCCTCTTTATGGACACCCTGCTCTGGCCTTCTGCCTGCTCTGGATCTCTTTATTGCTAACTGCCAACTGGACATCAACCGTCTCAACTTCACCGCACCTTGTCCCCATTCCAACCTCACTCCTGCCGAATGCTCTGCTCTCCACTCCCTCTGCACTAATCCTAACCTTATTATAAAACCCGCTGATAAGGGGGGTGCTGTTGTAGTCTGACGTACTGACCTCTACCTTGCTGAGGCACAGCGACAACTCGCAGATACCTTCTCTTATTTACCCCTCGATCGTGACCCCACTAAGGAGCACCAGGCCATTGTCTCCCACACCATCACCAACTTTATCCGCTCAGGGGATCTCCCATCCACTGCTGCCAACCTTAAGTTCCCACACCCCGCACTTCCCGTTTCTACCTCCTACCCAAGATCCACAAACCTGCCTGTCCAGGTAAAGCCATTGTCTCAGCTTGCTCCTGCCCCACCGAACTCGTTTCTGCATACCTCGACACTGTTTTATTCCCCCTTGTTCAATCCCTTCCCACCTATGTTCGTGGCACTTCTCACGCTCTGAAATTTTTTGATGATTTTAAGTTCCCTGGCCCCCACCGCTTTATTTTCACCATGGATGTCCCTATATACTTCCATCCCCCACCAGGAAGGTCTCAAAGCTCTCCGGTTCTTTTTGGATTCCAGACCTAACCAGTTCCCCTCTACCACCACTCTCCTCCGTCTAGCGGAATTAGTTATTACTTTTAATAATTTCTCCTTTGGCTCCTCCTACTTCCTCCAAACTAAAGGTGTAGCTATGGGCACCCATATGGGTCCCAGCTATGCCTGCCTTTTTGTTGGCTTTGTGGAATAATCCATGTTCCAAGCCTATACTGGTATCTGTCCCCCACTTTTCCTTCGCTACATTGATGACTGCATTGGCGCTGCTTCCTGCATGCATGCTGAGCTCGTTAACTTCATTAACTGCCTCCAACTTTCACCCTGCCCTCAAGTTTACCTGGTCCATTTCCGATACCTCCCTCCCCTTTCTAGATCTTTCTGTCTCTATCTCTGGAGACAGCTTATCTACTGATATCTACTATAAGCCTACGGAATCTCACAGCTACCTGGACTATTCCTCTTCTCACCCTGTCTCTTGCAAAAATGCCATCCCCTTCTCGCAATTCCTCCATTTCCGCCGCATCTGCTCTCAGGATGAGGCTTTTCATTCCAGGACGAGGGAGATGTCCTCCTTTTTTGAAGAACGGGGCTTCCCTTCCTCCATTATCAACTCTGTTCTCAAACGCATCTCTCCCATTTCATCCACATCTGCTCTCACCCCATCCTCCCGCCACCCCACTAGGAATAGGATTCCCCTTGTCCTCACCTACCACCCCACCAGTCTCTGGGTCCAAAATATAATTCTCCATAACTTCCGCCACCTCCAACGGGATCCCACCACTAAGCACATCTTTCCCTCCCCCCCCCCCCGCTTTCCACAGGGATCACTCCCTACGCGACTCCCTTGTCCATTCGTCCCCCCATCCCTTCCCACCGATCTCCCTCCCGGAACTTATCCTTGTAAGTGGAACAAGTGCTACACATGCCCTTACACTTCCTCCCTCACCACCATTCAGGGCCCCAAACAGTCCTTCCAGGTGTGGCAACACTTTACCTGTGAGTCGGCTGGGGTGATATACTGTGTCTGGTGCTCCTGATGCGGCCTTTTATATATTGGCGAGACCCGACGCAGGCTGGGAGACCATTTCACTGAACACCTGCGGTCTGTCCGCTAGAGAAAGCAGGACCTCCCAGTGACCACATATTTTAATTCCACATCCCATTCCCATTCTGATATGTCTATCCACGGCCTCTTCTACTGTCATGATGAAGCCACATTCAGGTTGGAGGAACAACACCTTATATTCCGTCTGGGTATCCTCCAACCTGATGGCATGAACATTGACTTCTCTAACTTCCGTTAATGCCTCACCTCCCCTTCGTACCCTATCCGTTATTTATTTATTATTATTATTAATTTTTTTTCTCTCTCTCCTTTTTCTCCCTCTGTCCCTCTCACTGTAACTCATTGCCCATCGTCTGGGATCCCCCCTTCCCCTTTCTTTCTCCTTAGGCCTCCAGTCCCATGATCCTCTCACATCCCTTTTGCCAATCAACTTTCCAGCTCTTAGCTCCATCCCTCCCCCTCCTGTCTTCTCCTATCATTTCGGATCTCCCCCTCCCCCTCCTACTTTCAAATCTCTTACTACCTCTTCTTTCAGTTAATCCTGATGAAGGGTCTCAGCCCGAAACATCAACTGTACCTCTTCCTATAGATGCTGCCTGGCCTGCTGTGTTCACCAGCAATTTTTATGTGTGTTGCTTGAAATTCCAGCATCTGCAGATTTCCTTGTGTTAACATCATAAATTCACATCTTTTTCTTCTAAGCTTCAATGATTATAAACTCCAATGAAACAATTCTAAAAACTTTTTTTCACACAAATGACTAGAAACATATTATTGTAATTGTGTCTTTAAAGCTTGTCACAAAGTTGGTAGGCCTCAGTCACCAGTTTGAGAGATTGGGAATACTGAAACTCCTTAATCTTTTAAACCACTTTTGCCTGGGTGCAAATACAAAGTAAACTGTAGCTCTCTGTATATTTCATCAGGTAAAAATGTCAGAGTACATCTAGTTACCATAAGACCAAAAGACCTTAAGATATATATGGCCATTTAGCCCATCAAGTCTACTCAGCTATTTTATCATGGCTGATAAATTTTTCCTCTCAGCCCCAATCTCCTGCTTCCTCCCTGTATCCCTTCATGCCCTGACCAATCAAGAATCTATTAATTTCTGCCTTAAATATAAATAAAGACTTGTATTCCACAATTGCCTGTGGCAACACATTCTACAGATTCACCACTCTCTAGCTAAAAATAAACTTCACCTCATCTCCTATCTAAAAGGACACAGCTCCATTTTGAGGCTACGTCCTCTGGTCTTAGACACTCCCACCATAGGAAACATTCTCTCAACATCCACTCTATCAAGGCCTTTCACCATTCAATAGGTCTCAATTAGGTCACTCTCATTCTTTTGAATGCCAGTGAATACAGGCCCAGAGGCATCAAACGCTCTTGATATGACAAGCTGTTTAATGCTGGAATCGTTTTTGTGAACCTCCTTAGAACCCACTCCGGTTTCAGCACTTCAGTTACCACTGTTAATGTTACTAATCTGTAGTGTGTTTTCTATCCTAAATGTAGTCAATGAGTTTGGGAAGTATAATAGAAGTAAAGGGTAACTAAGATATGATTAGACAGCCATTATCATTCACTCTCCTAATGGGGCTTTCATTCCTTCATCAGCAATGAGACAAGACCTGAAACTCCCTTGACTACTTAGAATTAGATTAGATTAGATTAGATTAGATTATGAGGACACTCAGTCCTCATTTATTGTCATTTAAAAATGCATGCATTAAAAAATGATGCAACGTTGCTCCAGAATGATATCACAAGAAAACACAGGACAAACCAAGACTAAAACTGACAAAACCACATAATTGTAACATATAGTTATAACAGTGCAAAACAATACCCTAATTTGATAAAGAGCAGACCATGGGCACGGTAAAAAAAAAGTCTCAAGGTCCCGATAGACTCATCATCTCACGCGGACGGTAGAAGGGAGGAACTCTCCCTGCCATGAAACCTCCAAGCGCCGCCAACTTGCCAATGCAGCACCATTGGAAGCACCCAACCGCAGCGGACTCTGAGTCCGTCCGATAACTTTGAGCCTCCGACCAGCCCCTCCGACACTGCCTCTCCAATCACCATCCTCTGCCAAGCGCTTTGACCCCGCCCCGGCTGCTGAGTAACAAGCAAAGCCGAGGACTCGGGACCTGCTCCGGAAATTCTGGATCATACAGTAGCAGCGGCAGTAAAAAAGGCATTTCAGAAGTTTCACCAGATGTTCCTCCGTGCTCTCACGTCCATCTCCATCAAATCAGGATTGTGCACGGCACCCTACTTGACAAATAACAAACATCACCACCAGAGTGGCCGCTGCGAGCTGCGTTGCGCCGCCATCTTCTCCTTCCCCTCATTAATAAATGAAACATTAAGTGGAGGCAGATTTAAATGTTGTCTAAAAGAATAAAATGATTTAGAATCTGCTGAAATAAAGATTCAGAATAATAACATTACCACAAAACTTTACATCTCATTTCCCAAATTCTAGAAATAGCTTCGAAATAAAATAGTGCTATATTCCAGCAATGAGGAAGGCTCTGACAGTATTTGTCCCAGCAGGTCTGTTTTGTGTTTCCGTCTTCTGGTGTTCGTCGTGTAACTCTTAGCACAACCTCATCTCTTAATTTGTTGGCTGCATTCATTTTAGTGCTTCTTGTGGTAACATTCTGACTATTTTCTGCTTTAAGGTGTTTGCCCTGTTGGGACCCACCATTGGTCAGGGTCATCTATGGATACTGCGTCCCACCTGTTTCCATGATATGCAAGCCAGGGCAGTGTGATATGGATAGCAAGCTGTTGCCCGTGCAGCAGGCTATCCCTTTGCACGCAGCTGATGAATCCAAAGGAAAGGCAGAGACTGATACAGTTTGGCATCACAGGAGTTGCCAGTCAGTGTTCAATTCAACTTAAGACTACCTTAGGGACTCCAGATCGGGATTTTTCCTCGGGGTTTACTCGCTAAGCCTTCCCCAATGAATGGTACATCGGCAAAGCAGTGAAGGTTTGAGATCAGAGTTTTCCTTTTCCTAGATGAGCTGCCAACCATGGCTAATAAGCCCCATCTGCCCGAAGCGACTGGTTTTAAGGCGTCAGTAAACATTTAATTGGTGGTGGGAGCTTATCCCCACTATCAGCCCTCACTATAACAATCTTAAGGGACCTTTTTTTTCACATTCCTACATGATTTATTACTGACTCCAACATTTTCACACAGTATACTTGAAAACGAAGCAGAAAAACAACACAAGAATGTTAAAATGTACTGTACCTATCTCTCTTTCTTCATATGCCTTGCGTGTTACACGCTTGGGCGATCTTGGCTCTCCACACTGAACAATCCCTCGCAGCGTCAATGATATCTCGCACACTTAGATCTGTTAGTTCTTTCACAGTGTCCAAATATTTTCTTCTTTGCCTTCCTCTACCGCGTTTCCCAGGTATACGGCCTTGTAATGTAAGACATTCTATTTCTACCTTTCTGATAACATGGCCCAGGAATTTTAAATTTCCTCTCATTTAATGTTCTCATTAAAGATCTTTTCGTATCGGCACGTTGGAGTACTGTCTCATTAGTTACCCTATCTCTATATGATATTTTCAGCATTCTTCTAAGAAACCACATTTCTGTTGCTTCTAAGTTTCTTTGGAGTTCTGGTGTTATAGTCCATGTTTCAGAAGCACACAGCAAGACTGACCAGATATAACATTTTAGTAGCCTGAGCCCTGTTGTTATAGAAATGTGTCCGTTGGTAAAAATGGGTTTCATTTTTTGGAAGTTGGTTTTGGCAATGGCAATTCTTCTTTTTATTTCTACTTTACTTCTAGCATTGTCAATAGACAGTAGGTGCAGGAGTAGGCCATTCGGCCCTTCGAGCCAACACCACCATTCACTGTGATCATGGCTGATCATCCACAATCAGTACCCCATTCCTGCCTTCTCCCCATATTCCTTGACTCCGCTATCATTAAGAGCTCTATCTAACTCTTTCTTGAAAGCATCCAGGGAATTGGCCTCCACTGCCTTCTGAGGCAGAGCATTCCACAGATCCACAACTCTCTGGGTGAAAAAGTTTTTCCTCAACTCTGTTCTAAATGGCCTACCCCTTATTCTCAAATTGTGGCCTCTGGTTCTGGACTCTCCCAACATCTGGAATATGTTTCCTGCCTCTAGTGTGTTCAATCCCTTAATAATCTTATACGTTTCAATCAGATCCCCTCATATCCTTCTAAATTCCAGTGTATACAAGCCCAGTCGCTCCAATCTTTCAACATATGACAGCCCCGCCATCCCGGGAATTAACCTCGTGAACCTTCGCTGCACTCCCTCAATAGCAAGAATGTCCTTCCTCAAATCTGGAGACCAGAACTGTTCACAATGCTCCAGGTGTGGTCTCACCAGGGCCCTGTACAACTGCAGAAGGACCTCTTTGCTCCTATACTCAACTCCCCTTGTTATGAAGGCCAACATGCCATTAGCTTTCTTCACTGCCTGCTGAACCTACATGCTTACTTTCAGTGATTGATGAACAAGAACACCTAGGTCTCGTTGTACTTCCCCTTTTCCTAACTTGACACCATTCAAATAGTAATCTGCCTTCCTGTTCTTGCCACCAAAGTGGATAACCTCACATTTATCCACATTAAACTGCATCTGCCATGCATATGCCCACTCACCCTTTATATCATCTTGTGATATAAAGCTACCAGGTAATTAAAGCTGGTCTTTTGTTCAATCTCTTGGTTACCTATGTGCAATTGGCAGTTGGGAGTATCCTGCTGTTTTGATACTACCATACATTTGGTTTTTTTACAGTTGATGGTTAGGCCAAAATCTGCACTTGTTTGTACTACTTTGTCTAGGAGGGTTTGTAGGTCTTCTGCAGCACTTGCTATTAGGGTGGTATCATCTGCATATCTCATATTGTTGATGTTAACACCTTCAATTTTTATCCCATCTAGGTCTTCTATTTCTCTGAGAATCATTTCACTATAGATATTAAATAACTCCGGTGAGGCAACGCATCCCTGTCTAACTCCTCTTTGAATGTTAGTCCAACTACTTATCATCAATTTTTACTGCTGCTGTTTGATTCCTATATAAATTTTGAAGCAGTTGTTGGTCCCTTCTGTCAATGTTTAGTTTAGTGAGAATTTGAAATGATTTTTCATGTTGCACTTTGTCGAACGCTTTAGTGAAATCACTGTACCTATATCAATTCTAATATAAAATATGCATTGGCATTGACTGACTTATATAAAAGTAGGGGATCATAGATATAGCAGCATGCTGATAGGAACCAACAGAAAACTTGAAAATACGCGACATTTGTAAACGCCCTTTAAGAAGCATGTCTGATTTAAGTCTTTTGCTTGTCACCACTGTCTGAATTATGCTTAACATAAATGGAACGTACTTGGCATTTGATAGACAATCACAGATGGAAGCTGCATCATATCAGGCAAGTGAGAAGGTCACAGCCATTCCTGCTGATACTATATGTCTTGTGACTTTGTATCATTTCTTTGAATGCTCAGCTTTACGAAGCAGAAATCCAAACAAAACAGATGTCAGATCTTGTACCTTTTCAGAATATGAACTAATGCTTCAGAGGGCATATTATTCCACAGAATGGGCATTCTGTTCAAGGAAAAACAAAACTTCACTGCCAATAAGATCAAAAACTGTAAAAGCATTCCTCACCAGATAAGAGAAACTCGCAGCTGTGTCTGTTTTAAAAACAGTTCCATGGTGATTTCAGTATCAGAAGAGTGGATTTCCATTGATAATGCACCTGTCTGATATACCTTTGGTCTATTAAAATGGGTGCTGACACTGCTTATACTCTTAGACATATTTAATATCTTTTGTTAATTAAAAGATTTTTGAAAAGTATGGTGGCAGATATCTTTGTGGTCCCTTGGAGTTAATAAATTCAACTTGTTTATGATTTGCTTCAAGAGATTGTTAGTCCATATTTCTCAGTGGAGGAATACATCCATAATTTCCTAATATTCGCACAGCTGGATTGTGTTTGGTAAGCATTCAAGTACTTAATTGTTCATTTGTACATTTTGAATAATGAAATTCAGCATCTCCACCAAAATCTCTCTTCCGGTATTACAGCGGCGTGTATTTTTGTTAACAAACATATAGTTGTTTAACCTGTACGTGATTTTTACTACTGCTCGATATTTAGAACATCAAGAACTGCAAGTCTGCCCTCCATGTGAGTTACTCATTCATGGTTGAACTGGACTTGTTGCATACCGTGTTGCCGCTTGCTATAGGAAAGCATCAGAGACGGTGTGCAGCCCAACAAATGTGCAAATGACTGTCTTGGGCATTTTTCTTGTCATCGCAAGACCCTTTTGGACATTGGTAATGTAGAATACTGCAAGTCTGGTTCACTGGTTCGTTGGACAGACCGATGGTGGGGAGCTGTGTGGCCTTGGTTGGTGTGCAGGCTGGCCTTCATGCCGCAGGGTGACCTGCTGCAGCTGCCCAGGGAAGGAGACATCGGAAGCAGTGTGGAGTGGCAGGTGAACATGAAAAGTTAGGGGCTGGCCCCTCCCACAGTGCTGCCTTCCAGTGTTCACTAGGTCGAAGACAAGTTGGACTCTGTACTAGTGGATGATGATCGGACTGCTGCGTGCTTGTTCTGGCAGACAACATCCCATGCACCATAAATCTTTAGGACATGACACTCAGGAATTTATCATTATTGTTATTATTTTTATTGTGATTGTATGCTTACTGCTATTGTAATTATATATGCTATACGTGCCTCACGCTGTGTATGACTGCTTGCACTTTGGCCCGAGAATAACGCTGTTGCGTTTGTCTGTGTTCATGTATAAGGCTGAATGACAATTAAAGTTGAACTTGAACGTGTTTGAGAGACCAATTATCATTGAACAAAGCTCAAAATATGTGGTGTAAACAATTCAAAATAGCAGAACTTGTGAGGGTGTTTCCTCCTCCAACAGCATTTGAGCAAAACTCAAGTGTGACAGCTTTTTCAATTAACCAGACATTCTCTTCATTGAGGGAGAAGGGCTTCTTGGAGTTTGTGTAGTGGTGTGTTCAATTTCTGGGGAAAATTGCAGGTGATGTAGATTACAGGATTTGGCATGGCATAGGATGTTGTAGCATCTGTTTTGAACACTATAGGTTGGCAGAGAGATGTCTAATTAGAGATATATTTCAGCTTGCTATCAGCGCTGAACTGATGTCAGCTTTAAGTCTTTATTTTCAGATCCATTCAATGCTATGACAATTTGGAAACTTACACTGCATCGTGGGGTGATGGGATCTGAATTTGAGCATGAAAACATTAGGACAATGAATTACCGATCTCAGCAATGACACCACCAAAAGACAGTGAATAAAAGTGATGGATTTCTTTGCAAAACACGAGGGAAAAGCAAAGAAAGAACTCTTGTTCTATTTTAATACATGTCTTAACGGCTGGCTTCAGAACAGTTAGGAAAACCTGAGAAATACTCTCCCTTAACCGGGATGATACCAGTAGCAGAGAAACACTAAAATGTAGAAAATATAATTTGCAAAGATAATCTCTGCCTCAAAATAAAACGGTAAAGCTATTCCATTCCTTAGATAATTTCATGAATCTGCTACCTTAGGTTTATATTAACCTATAACAGCAGACAAATTCACTGACAAATCAACTTGCCTGCAAGCCTTCACTTCTGATGACTATAACTAACTGTATATATGCAGATATTGACATATATTTACACATATCTGACAGTTTAATTAGGAGACATCTTCTAAATAGGCTCATTGCAAGGAAGCAAACAAAAACTCTGAGCAAATTAATACTTCAGATTTGATCCCTGGGCTTATGCTAAACCACTAGTCTAAATATGGTGTTATTCACTGCATGTTCAGACATTGAACTTGTACTTTTAATTATCTGGCTTCAATCCCTGTTTTTTTTTTACGTACATCATAACTGTGGCTACATTTCAAACCATCATTGGCTGTAAAGTAACTTAATCAAACTGGGATCAATGCAAGTTCTAAATAAAAGCAAATTATTTCTTTTTAATTAACAACTAGACTTTGCCAAAGAGATAAACTTTTGCATTGGCCAAGTGCTGTGAAATTTCTTTAAGGAGTTGTACTTTAGAGAAAAAGTATCCCAGAATCTACTGTATCTGAATAAATATCTAAACTTGGCCGATCTGAAGTGCTGACATAACTCTAACTTTGTTTTAGTTGGCTCAACTTGAAGTTTTGTCTGTGGTTAAAATCAAACCCAGAAGTTAGATCATATAAGTATGGTCTTATTTATCTGGAGAAGGGAGGAGCAGTGTTAAGAGTTTGAATTTGGTCTGGATTAGATAGATAGCCATTTATTCATCTCTATGGTAACAGGCAGACTAGAAAAGGGTAACAACACAAAAAGAACAACATTGCATTATGTTACTGAGTGCTTCATTAAGGGAAAATGTCTATTCCATGGAGATTTTGCTCCAGATCTGAGAGTGTTGTTATTTTACAGCTCCATCATTTCAAGAGTTTGACATTACATATAGGACTGAATAAATGTGCTTTAAAAATGTCATAAATTCAAGCTAAGGCATGGTTTCTTTTTGGCTCTCTCAAAAGATTTACTGCATCTTCTGAGTGTTAGGAAAATACAACAAATTCAAATCCTCTGTAATAAAAATCGCCAATCTGGGAAGCAAACGTAAACTTAAATTTAACAAAACGCCCTCACAATGATCAGGATACAAGAAAGCGACTAATATCGAACAGTTGTACTGATGTTAGGGATCATGATTTCTTAGGATGGTAGGACATAGTTCAGCTAACATATTTTGAAAGAAGGTGATTAATTTAAATGAAATGTTTGGTTACATACTGAATTAAATTAAAATTGCTTACTTGTAATGAGGAGCCTACATTTATATAGGACCATTCATGTCTCTTTAATCATTTCACAGCCCTATAAATTAAAATTAAAATGTAGTTACAGATAATTTGTGGCAAAGGTTTACAGCTTATCTGTCAACAGCAAAATGGCACAAAATGATTCTGGATGAATGACCATACTTCAGGAGAAAGCTTTTATTGTTCCAAAAATATGCAAAGAGTCATAGAAAAGTACAGCATAGGAACAAGCGATTCAGTCCATCTGTTCTGTGCTGAACCATTTAAACTGCCTACTCCCATTGACCTGCACTGGGAGCACAGACCTCCATACCCCTACCATCGATGCACCTATCCAAACTTTGCTTAAACGTTGAAATCAAGTTTGCATGCACAACTTGCGCTGGCGGCTTGTTCCACACTCTCACAACCCTCCGAGTGAAGAAGCTTCCCTTCATGTCCCGCTTGAAGTTTTCACCTTTCCCCCTCACCCATGATCTCTAGCTGTATTTCCACCCAACCTCAGTGGAAAAAGCCTCCTTGCATTTACCCTATCTATAGCCCAAATAATTTTGTATACCTTTATCAAATTTCCTCTCAATCTTCTACGTTCCAAGGAATAAAGTTCTAACCTATTCAGTCTTTCCATATAACTCAGGTCCTCCAGACCTGGCAACATCCTTACAAATTTTCTCTGTACTTTTTCAACCTTATTTATATATTTCCTGCAGGTAAGTGACCAAAACTGCACACAATACTCCAAATTAGGCCTCACCGATGTTTTATATAAATTCAACATAACATCCTGTCTTCTGTATTCAATATTTTGATTTATGAAGTCCAATTCACCAAAAGCTTTCTTGATGACCCTATCAACCTGTGATGCCACTTTCAATGAATTAAGCCCCTGTATTCCCAGATCCCTTTGTTCTACTGCATTCAATGCATCCCTATGATGTTAAACTCCCAACTATGACCTTCATTCAGCTACGACTCAGTGATGCCCACAACGTCATACCGACCAATCTCTAATTGAGCCACAAGTTTGTCCATCTTATTCCAAATGCTTCATGCATTTAAATACAGCACCTTCAATCCAGCATTCTTCACCCTTATGAATTTTGTCTCTGTAGTACAACTTAACTCTTTGCTCTGCCTGCCGTTGTACCCAATCATTGGCTTGTCCTTCCTTATATTCATATTACATATTACATCATCTTCTTGTAAACCTGCTGGCTCATCCTCAGCTTTACCATACTTGTTCCCATCCCCCTGCCATATTAGTTTAAACCACTTCCAACAGCTCGAGTAAACCTGCCCACAGGAATATTGGTCCCCCTCGGATTCAAATGCAACCCGTCCCTTTTGTACAAGTCACACCTGCCCCAGAAGAGGCCCCAATTATCAGGAAGTCAGAATTCCTGCCCACTGTTCCAATTCTTCAGCCATGCATTTATCTGCTACCTCATTCTGTTCTTATCCTCACTGTTGAATGGCACAGGCAGCAATCCCAAGATTACTAGCCTTGAGGTCCTGACTCTCAGCTTCCTTCCCAACTCCTTGTATTTGGTTTTCTGGACATCCTCCCTTTCTCTACCTATGTTGTTGGCACTAATATGTACCATGGGTTCTGGCTGCTCAGCATCTCTTTTCATGATATTGTGCACATGTTCAGAAACATTGCGGACCCTGGCACCTGGGAGGCAATTTACCATCTGTGCTTCCTTTTTGCATCCACAGAATCACCTATCTGTACCCCTAACTATAGAGTCCCTTATTACGGCTGTCAACCTCTTCAGTTCCCCGCCTTTCTGAGCCACAGGTCCAGACTCAGTGCCTGAGGCACAGCCGCTGTTGCTTCCCCCAGGTAAGATGTCTCCCCGTCCCTTACTCAAAATAGAGTACTCATTGTTGAGGGGGACAGCCACAGGGGTGCTCTCCACTATCTGAATTCCCTTCCCTCTCCTGACAGTCATCTACTTATCTGACTCCTGTAGCCTTGGGGTGACTACTTCCGTGTAGCTCCCGTCTATCACCACGTCACTTTCCTTAACAAGCCGAAGGTCATCGAGCTGCAGCTCCAGTTCCCCAGCACAGTCTCTAAGGAGCTGCATCTCGATGCACCTCGTACAGATGTGTCCATTGGGGAGGCTGGTAATCTCCCAGAAATCCCACATCTGACACCCAGAACAGTACACTGGCTTTGTACACTTACCCCTATACTCTCAAGGGTTAATTCAGATAAAAAGAAATAAGAAGAAGGAATGAACTTACCCACTTACCTTGCCTCTGCCTGTTCTTGCCAAAGCCTTATTACTCTGACTCAGACTACTCCGATGACGCCGGCTCCCACGATGACTGCTCCAGTAGGCGGTACCTTTCTTTTATAGAGACTGGTCTTTAAGGCAGTTCACCGGACCTGCACGAGAGCGCTACTGCTGCAGTTGTTCAAGGTTGCTCCTCACTAAATCTGCATTTAGTTTCTCCGTTGTAGAAGAGACCACGCTGTGATCACCAGACGCCACTCACTAGACTGAAAGAGGTGCAGGTGAAGCACTTCCCCTGGAAAGACTGTTTGGATCCTTAAATTGTAGATAGGTAAGAGGTGGAAGGCCAGTCTCTGCATTTCCTGCGACTGCATAGGAAAAGTGCCACAAGACGGGAAATGGTTAGTAGTGAGGAAAGAGTGGAGGAAAGTCATAAAGGAAATAATTACTTCAAAATGTCAAAGCAGGAAGGAATATGTGTCTGGTAGTGGAACCTTGCTAGAGCTGGTAGAAATTGTGAAGAATGATCTGTTGAATGTTACAACTGCATGGGTGGAAGGTGAGGACAATGAGACGAATGTGGTGGAGTTATTCTAACAGCTTTCTGGAAATTATAACCTGATGGGCATGAGAGAGGACATCTTCATCTGTTGATGAGTTTCTGGCCAAGTTAGATATGACCAAGTGGGTTGTCTACCCACATGGGTCCAGGGGAAGTAATTTCATTTATTCACACACTCTTTTCACTCAAAATCCATTCAAGGAGAGAAGTGGGAGTAATGCACACCTTACCTCATACCTATATAAATGCAACTGGACACCCTTCAACGATAGTCTTTCTGTGCCAAACTTAGGTCTACATATGTTATTTGAACTCAAATTCACATGTCATACTTGAACCTGGGCTGGAGAGAATCGCAAACTTGGCCTTCACACTGCCTTCTAGACTGAAGGATCCCATTGATACGTGCACAGGGCTTCTGCACATAGACCATCTGAAGTCAGTGATGAAAAAGGTGCCAGGGTCAAGAACTGGTGGGGGTAAATATCCTCGGAAAAGTTAACAGAATTCTCTTCTTTCTGCCTAGACCAGCAAATTGCAGTCATATGCTCACGCGGTGTTCACTGCTTGCTGACAAAATATTAATAAGAGCCAAACCTGAAACGAATACCCTTGAGATAATATAAAACTCGCACAAAATTGAAAGGGTAGTTTTCATTTTCACATCCACGATTCCTTATTATGTTATGAAAGTAGGTAGCAGGTGAACCGCCGTCCTCTGACTTTTTACTGTGGGTTTAATGATTGATTTCCTTGCCAAAATAAATACTGAACTGAAAGGATGTGCGTCAGTTTCATTTGATGATACAGTAGGGGAAATATAATACATCCTAAGGTGAAGCTTGGATATTGTTGGATGAGAGTTGAAATGAATTTACAATAACAATTACAGGACACAAGAGCTTTAAGCAATGGTGTTTATTTTAATTCAGAGAGCAAGGAACTCCCTCAATGTGGTACTTACGAACATGATGATGACATTGTATTCTCAGATGACATGACCTAATTGTACATCTACTGTATGTAAAAGGATACTGCTGTTTTCCATTCATGAAGAAAACACGTGCAAACGCTTTTCACAGATGTGGACAGTCATTATAAATTCAGTCTGTTCCTTATGCAATTGACACCCTGGTTTGTGTACTTACCTTTCCCACTTGTTCCTGCACCCCAGCAACTTGCAACCTCTTGACTCGATTCTCTACTGTTCTGTGACTCAGACAGATGTTGAATCTGTGTTAAAATCAAAAACAGATTCATCATAATGCATCACTGAAATAACTATGTTTTCCTTTCCCTGTAATCTATTGATGTACATAGACTTTTCTGATAAGATTTCAGATATTAATCCATTTAGAATGTATGGTGATCCATACAAAACTAAGTGGTTCTCTTTTAAAAGAAAATGGAATGGCCAAGTCATCCATACCCACTTTGATAGATAGTATTAAACCATAAGACCATTTAGCAAACTATCCACATGGACGTACTTCCTCTATATTTTTAACAATGTTTTACCTGCTTCTGCTTGAGTCACCATTTCCTTTCTTTGATTTTTTTTTAACTGCAAGGTGATGGTATTCATCTTACTTAGCCTATAGCTCAGCCACGTTCTCTTGGAGTGACCACTTTATGTCCCCATTTAAAAACATCTTGGCCTATTGATAATTTAATATTCTAATTATAGAGTGCAAAGCTTAATTCAGATACTTGTTCAGACTTAAAGTGTGTTTGTATCAATGCAAGTCAACAGAGTAGTTTCAGTGACTGCTACCAGGAGTCCTTGCCCATAAACTGAGATGTGAAAATCAAACATTCACCAGCAAATTAGATGATATATTCAAGATTACTATAAACCAAAGATTTAGAAACTCAGTGACTCAATGCAAAACATATCCAGGTGGAGACTGTAATAGTGACCATAACCCAGTAATATGTCATGTAAAAGTAAAACTTAAAAAACTAAAGAAGCAAAAACCTGAAAAATCCCTTCAATACTCACAATTAATTAAAGAAGAAAACTTAAGACAAAAATTTACAATTGAAGTAAGGAATAGATTTCAAAGTCTAGAAATAAAATCTGTTGAAGATGATAGCAATCATGTAGAAATGAAGTTTAACTCTCTGAAGGATGCCTTGGTAGAATCAACAAAGTCAGTGATCCCTAAAAAAGAAAAAAGCACAAAGAATAAATGGATGACAGATGAAATCAAAAATCTAATGGAAGAAAGGAGACTGAAGAAAACAAACCCTATGGAATATAGGTTCTTAGATAAAAAAGTTAAAAACTTATGTCAAAAAGCCAAAGAAGAATGTTTAAACCAGAAATGTGAGCAACTAGAAAGAATCCCTATTACTAATACAAGAAGAGTACATCAACAAATCAAGAATATTACTGGTAAAAAGTTCCTCTGTTCTTCAGGTGGATGTTTGAAAGCAAAGGACGGTACCATTATCATGGAAAAAGATGAGATTATGAACAGATGGATTGAGTATATTCGGCAATTGTTTGAAGACGATTGAGGCAAAAAAAAACAGAAATTAAGAAGAACATTGAAGGTCCAAGTATTTTAAAATCTGAAGTTCGTAATGCAATAAATAAGATGAAGAAAGGAAAGGCAGCAGGTCCTGATGAATTAGTAATAGAACAAATTATTGCCCTTGAAGATTATGGAATTGAAAAACTTACTGATTTAATCAATGACATTTATGAGACTGGAATAATACCAGTAGAGGTGAAAAAATCAGTATTTATCACTCTTCCTAAGAAACCTGGAGCAATAGAATGTGAATTACATAGGACCATAAGTTTAATGAGTTATATCACTAAGATACTTCTAAGAATTTTGATGACAACAGCTAAAAGTAAGATACAAGCTGAAATAGGTAAAGAACAATGTGGTTTTGTGAAAGACAAAGGTACAAGAAACGCAATATTGATGTTAAGGATACTATCAGAACAAGCTATTCAAGTGCAAAAAGATTTGTTTGTTTTATTGACTACACAAAAGCATTTGATAAAGTGAAGCACAATAAGTTATTTGAAATATTACAGGAAACTCTAGATCTAGATTCGAAAGACCTCTGCCTAATCAGAAATTAGTACTGGGAACAAACTGCCGCTGTAAGAATAGATGGAGAAGTGAGTCAGTTTACGAAAATCAGGGGAGGCATTAGACAAGGGTATGTTTTCTCCCCTGATTTGTTTAATGTGTACAGTGAAACAATATTACAAAAAATAAGAGATATCTTGGGAATCAAAGTTGGCAGTGAAAACATCAATAATTTCAGATATGTGAATGACAGTGTGTTAGTTGCAAGTACGGAGGAAGAACCACAAAACTTAATTGATATAGTTGTTGAAGAAAGTGCAAAAATGGGTCTATCTATCAAATGCAAAAAGACAGAACGTATGGTGATATCCAAAAAGAAGGAGAATCCTATCTGTAGGCTGAAAATAAACGGGGAAGACAGAAAACAAGTACAGCACTTTTGCTACTTAGGAAGCTGGGTGACATCAGATGGCAGGTGTGACATGGACATCAAAAGAAGAATAGGGATGGCAAAAGACACCTTTATGAGAATGAAGAGTATACTGACCAACACTAAACTAGGCATGACAACGCACCTCAGAGTTCTGAAATGTTACGTTTATCCAGTTATGTTACATGGATCAGAATGTTGGACAATAACTAGTAACATGAGGAAACGAATTGAAGCAGCAGAGATGTGGTTTTTGAGGAAGATGCAAAGAATATCATGGACGAAACGAATATCTAACAAGGATGTCATGAACAGAGCAAGCACAAAAAGAGAAATAATGTATGAGATCATGAAAAGGCAATGCAACTTCATTGGATATGTGATTAGGAAAGAGGAGTTAGAATGCACGGTAACTATGGGAAAGATGGAAGGGAAGAAAGCAAGAGGAAGGCAAAGACAAATGGTGATGCAGACAGCAGCCAGAGAACTGGAAATGAATACCAATGAATTGATCCACTTGAGCCGAAACAGGAGTGTGTGGGCCATGGCAGTCAAAGCTCAAACTGGGCATGGCACCTGATGATGATGATGATTCAAGATTACGTACATCTGTTTTCTTATGTTTCTTTTAACAAACATCTTTCCTTCTGATGTGAGTGGAATGGGGACTCTGAAGAACAATTCCTTGAGGAGCCAATACCTTAACGCTGACATGCTCCACTGCAGTAACATCACAGTGTGCTTCATGGAAGTTACTTTTTGACCGTAGACTACCATTACATTTGTGGGTGTAAAGGGTGGAATTCCCTGGTAATTTTGCCTACAATTTCCAAGGAAGTTAGTCTTCTTTGTGCCCAAGAGCATCTGCAAGACCCCCTTGTCTTTCGGACCACATAGAAAAGTGTCTCTGAGGGCTTGATCTAAGTACTCTTTAAAGTTACAATGCTGTGTTTGGTCTGCGGTGGCCATAGTGTCTTCTCTGATAGTTTTTCTCGGCTTTTGATTTCACGTTCAGTATATGTTTTTCTTCGCAATCTCAAGCAACAGTGGGTTGAAGAGTTAGTCCAACCTCTATACAACCTACCCCTGACTTTCTGTGGAGCAATAACGTTAGAGAGTGTGTAATATGCATTCTAAATCAATTTCTATAAATGTTGCTTTTTATATTCATTTACTGTAGGTACACGGTCTATATTTAGGAAGGTCTTCAAATCCTCTGTCCTACATAAGCCTTTGTTTGTAGATTTACAATAATATCCTTGTTTTAAATTTAAGTTAGATGAATTATTGTGCATTGAGGCTGTTTGGAGTTCTCCCTGTCTTCTCTGATCTGACGAATAGGACTCTTCCAAATTTACTTCCTGTGCATGTAATCAGGAGACTGACCCCTCATGGCCTGTTAATTGTGGATTTTCCTTCCATTTTGTTTGCAGACACTGACTTTACAGAGTCTGCAAGTTAATGGCACAACTTTTACAAGCGCAGCTCTTACTTTTTCTCCTTATCTTCTCATAATAAACAGTAAAGGATCCTAATATGGACCTTGCATACCGTGAGAATTTAAAGGAGCTCCACTTACACAAATGGTTACTAAACAGCTGATAAACACAAGAGATTTTGCAGATACTGGAGATCCAGAGTGAGAAACACAAAATGTTGACGGAACTCAGCAGATCAGACAACATCTATAGGAAGGAATATAGAGTCGACATTTTGAGTTGAGCCCCGATGAAGGGTCTCTTTATTCCTTTCCATAGATGTTGCCTGACCTACTGAGTTTCTCCAGCATTTTGTGTGTGTTACTACAGAATACATGAGCTTTGAACAAAGGGTAGTCCAACTCTATCATCAAAAAGCTCCATACACATTTTACATACATAATGTAAGTGTACATGTGATGATGTTGCTGCATCCTCTGGTCAGACTTACTGAACTTCGGGCAGCTACACTCCAGAGCCTGGTTACCCAAAGCACAGAGCAGTAATGACTGTGGTGCATTCTCAGAGGCCAAGCTCCAAGCCATTGTTGATGCCTTCATTGAAAGAAACACAAGGGTGAGCTTGACATTCAACATCAACAAGACAAAGTTCCTCTCTCAACTGGCCTCTCTGCATCACCCTGCCCTCCAGCAATTAAGGTTCATGGTGAAACCTGGGAAGATGCAGACCACTTCCCATCTCTCAATGAAATCAAAGACATCGATGACAAAATGCACTACTGTGTTTTCTTGTCACCAATTAATGAAGGTAAACGTAATTGAAGATGAAGACTTCAGATTCGGCATATTGTTAATGGTCAGGGTAGGAATCTCAAGGCACTAGAAAGCAGCACTAATGCTGCCTCAGCAAACTCCTCCAAAATCTCTGGGGAGATAAATAAACCAATGCCAGTGTCCTCTGTAGGCCAACGTTTCCAGTTGTGAGGATAAGTTACTCTCTTTTAGATACTGCTGCCATAAAGTTAATACATTTCACGACATAAAGAATCCTTTTCAGGGTTCCTTTGAAGACCCTGACCTGAAGTTACATGCTGACTTCAGTTCTTTGCGGAAATGCGACCCGCTCTCAGGGCCTCACAACTGGCTGCTTTTCGATATGCCAAGGATGAGGCTTGGAAGACTAGCACGCCTTCAGGGCACCGGATTTTCCTGGCCCTGGAGGCGGGCAGACTCAAGGCTGGTGCCGCCGCCTGATGTGTCGTGGGAGACGGGAGATCGTAAGCAGTGAGCTGGCGGCTGGCTGTGTGCCCAGAGACCCGACTTCTTTTGGGCACAGAGCTCGGAAAAGTGACGCAACAAACTTTTAACACCACAAATTAGCGAGTTGCTTTGTTATGTCTCTCCTCTCGCTGTGAAAGGGGACACCTCTTTTTCCCTTTTTATGGAAAGAGGGAGCCTGTGGTATGTCGAACACCGTGTGAATGAGTAGTCTTTGGGTTACTGCAAGTCTGTCTTTATTGAATCTTTGCTGCATGTTTGAGTGCTCGACGGGGGGTGGGGTGCCCATGCTTTTTTGCCTGTGGGGAAGGGGGGGTCATTGCTTTGCTGCTGCTTATTCATGGGAGGGGGGAGCTGGAGGGGGCTTTGGGGTTCTAATATCTAACTGTCATTCATTCTTTGGGGCACTCCTCTGTTCTCATGGATGTCTGTGAAGAAAAAGAATTTCAGGATGTATATTGTATACATTTCCCTGACATTAAATGTACCTATTGATATGCTGGTGATATTAAACCTAATTCTGATTCTGATAGATTGGGCAAGCTGTGTCATTTCTTTCCTATTCCAAACTCTGTCACATGCTTTACAACATAGACAGCGGAAGAGATTCCAGGATGTGCTCAAATCCTCCTCCAACATTCCTACTGACTCCTGAGGGTCACTCAAGGAGGAAAGGTGCACTTGGGATTGTTTTGAGAACACTGAGGTCTCGCACTGGGAGTGTTCAAAGTTACTGATTAAACATTAGCCACCTCTTCCCCTTCCCCCCAAAAAAAGAAACACCCACCCACTCTTTCATTCACGACTTGTCCCTTTTCTGGAGGAGTCTGCAGATCCCTCTTTAGCTACAACGGTCTTTTCAGAACCAACATAACTGGAGTAAGTCATCATCGATCCCAAAGAACTGTCTTAGAAGGAGAAGATACATACAATTGCATTACTATGCCCTCTGACCACAACACAGGCACACCACAGACAGTACATTCTACCCTATTAGTAAAGCTAATAGCACTTGATGTTTCAATCCCTATGATAAGTCGGCACTCTTGACGCTGGCAGTGGGTTTGGAGTGGTGACAAGGAGGGCAGGCACCTCATCGGGGTCATCAGGTGGGCAGCTTCCTTCTTTAAAATTTTGTTGATAAGCCCACGACGTCTCCAGAGGGCTCAACGGTGCTACCTGGTGTCCCAGATACACCCCCCTCAGTTCCATACCCTCCATCTTGCAGCCCAGTTGTTGTCTTTCCTTTTAATCCAAATCCAATTACTGATTTGACAAGGACTTGATTGCTTGTTGGAGTGAATAACCCCTCATCCCCATCTTCTTCAATAGACTGGTCGTAGATGTAGCCACAAATCTCCTGCATCCCACTTCTACAGGGAAAATCTTGGTCTTCCAGCCATTCTGGGCAGCTTTAGTTGCCAGTTCATAGTACTTGGTCTTTTTCCTCTCATAAGCTTCTTCAACACCATCTTCCCATGGTACTGTCAATTCCACAACATATGCCAACTTGGCTGTTGTGGACCACAGGACCATGTCTGGCCGGAGTGTTGTAGCCACAATGTCTAGGGAACACAAACTTTTTTTCCAAGTCCACGTCTATTTTCCAATCCCCGAGCAACCTGCAGAATTCTTACCTCTTTTGATGTTATATGGTGCTCTGGAGGTTGGCCTGCTGGTACAAATCATGTGATGTGAACATTTCCTGCTTATGTTTGTGGGAGAACATTTGTGATGATTCGCCTCTGTTCCAAGATTGATGCCAGCTGTCTGAGAACTTGGTAATGCCACCAAGTGTATCACCCCTGGGTGAGGCTCGTGGTGCATCCTGTTAAAATGTGCCTTAGTAATCCAGGTGCGGAGAGAGCAAGTGAGGTCTTCTCCCCACCACTGGTTCAGGTTCTGGGGTGTGCGTAGGAGGTCATAAGTGGCTCTGATGACAAAACTTAGCCAAGATCCCTCCATCTCCCAGATGTAACGCCAGCTGAGTTTCTTCTTTTCCAGGCTCTCCCAATTAGTCCATTGACCCTGCTTGGCCACTGACAGTCCTGGCTTGGTGCCCTGCCTCCTCCTGTCTTCTCACATCCTCCACCACGAGCTATATCATGTTCCAAAGTTGATTTTTCTGGAATTAGGCCATTTGACAGCAATATCTGATTATTGATGAATACAAGTTTACCTTCAGAAGAGTAAATGGTCAGGGGTGAATTTAGGCTCAGATTGCAACCCTAGAGCTTTCAGAGCTGATTTAATGAGCAACCATAGTTTTATGAGTTTGAAACGAAAGCAGGGGTGGTACCACATTACTTTGCTTTCATTCCCTTTTGGCAACATTTTATGTTCCAATTAAAAAAACAGTGTTTTGTTTCTGTGAATCCAAATGAATATTGATTTTGAAAGGTGCATACATTTTTTTTTCCCTTTCTTCCTGTGGAAAGGCACCTTACCTCTACTGGGTATTGCTGTTGGCAGTGCAGATGGTATCAGGGAAATTCACGTACTGTATGTGGAAAATTATGAACTACTACCCCCATCACATCATTTTGTATGATCATGCACTGCAGTTCTTTTTATATTGTTAGCTTTCATTTTTACATCATTTAGCCTGGTCTCCAACTAAAACATTCCTATGTGTAAACACAACCATTTATGGCTGGGTGAATGGCTTGTCTCAACTGGTAAGTAGCCAAATGTCCACATTCAGAATGGGCAAACTTGGCTGCAGGTTTATTTGAACCATGTGGGAAATACTTGTAACATCAATGTACCGAAGTTGATTGGCTATTGAAGATGTCACAAGAAAAAGGAAATAATGTGTTCAACTTTGAGAACTGTACATAAAACAGATTTCGGGAAGGTTTCTAATCTTCCTGTGAGATTGCAGAAAATAAAGCAATGAGTATCATATTGCATGTTGTAGTAAGTTTGTTTGGGTAGTTAGAGAGAATGAGTACATGTTACAGGGGCTCCCATGCTTCTTGGCAATTTGTTGTATTTCTGGTACTATAGATAACACAAAGTAAGAACCACCGTATAGAGTAAGAAAAAAGCTGTTAATAAGTGTTTATGGAATGGACTTTACATGAAGAGAAAAATGGACTTTTAGTCAAGCAAGAAGACTTGATTGGGAGCCCACAGCATAAGTGAACACGACTACATTAGATCCAACTGGGAGCATCGCTCAGCAGTAGAATTGAGTGAGTGCCAACATGTGTGGGTACAGAAGAGAGCAGCTTGCTCAAGAAAAGGGGAAACATGTATCTTGAGAAACCCCTAAGGAATACTTTAGACAAGGACAGGCATGGAAGTATGGAGTACTTAGAGTACAGCCGGCAGAGCAACTGTGGGTCTGTGTGCAATGGGACGAGTCCAGTGTCACAGGAAATGTATTTAAGAAATGTCTGGTGATTAGTTTAACAAGTCTGATACTTTGGCCAAATAGATACTGAAATGGCATAATATTCGGTGGCTATGATCATCAATTTTATTAGGACAGGCATCAAACGAAAAGCACAAAATAGCTCTTGGTTTTGAGCTGATGTATGTGGATAGAGCACATGGGAACTGCATTTTAGACCAAATAACATAATGGAAATTGATGTTGATGGTGTAAATGCATCTGCACAAAATAATGTCCTTCTAACTGATGTAGTTTCTGAAACAGACTATGTTTACAAATATCTTCAAACTGTGGAAGGCAAAAGCTGTTTTCTTTAGTAAGGAAATGCTGAAGTTAGAGATAAATTTTATCTTAATTTCCATGAGATGGTAAAGAATTAGAAATATGGCGAAGATGGAGGAGAAGATGGCGGCGCCACGCAGTGTGCGTGACCGTTCCGAATGATATCGTATATGTTAACTAGGGGGCCGTGCACAATCCTGATTTGATGGAGACAGACGTGAGAAGCACGGAGGAACACCTGGAGAAACTTCTGAAATGCCCGTTTCGCTGCCGCTGCTACTGTGCGATCAAGAATCTCCAGAGGAGAAAGGCCCTAAATCCTCAGCTTTGTCTATTGCCTGTTGGCGGGGCTGGGGTCGAAGCGCCCGGTAGAGATGGTGCTCGGTGCTCAATATCAGAGAGCTGGTCAGAGGCTCGGAGTTTTCGGATGGACTCGGAGTCGGACTGTGGTCGGATGCTTCCAGGATGCTGCATCGGCAAGTTTGCGGTGCTGGAGGTTCACCGTCTGCATGAGATGATGGGACTTCCGAGAGACTTTGAGACTTTTACCGTTTACTGTGCCCATGGTCTGTTCTTTACCAAATTACGGAATTGCTTTGCACTGTTGTAACTGTATGTTATAATTATGTGGTTTTTGTCAGTTTTTAAACTGTTTGTCATGTGTTTTTGTGATATAATTCTGGAAAAACATTGTATCATTTCTCAATGCATGCATTACTAAACGACAATAGAAGAGGAGTGCCTGTCCTCATAATCTAATCTCATCTAATATGGAATTAGGAATGCAATAAAACATCTAATCTGTGGTCAGAGTGAATGCTTTCCAGCAATCAGAAACCATAAGGGAAGCAGGAAGACACCAGTACTTATGTATCATTACAGGAAAGATACTGGCATGGATAGAGGAATGGCTAAGGCAGCAAATGGGAATATAGGAGGTATTTCTGGTTGGCTGCCAGTGACTAGTATTGTTTAGCTACTTTCAACATTGTTTGTCAATGATTTGGATAGTGGAATTGATGGCTTTGCGGCAAAGTTTGTGGACGATACGAAGATAGATGGAGGGGTAGGTGGTGCTGAGGAAGCAATGCGATTCCAGCAGGACTTAAACAAATTGGAAGAATGGGCAAAAAAGTAGCAGATGGAATACAGTGTTGGGAAATGTACAATAATGTATTTTGGTAAAGGGAACAATAGTGTGGATTATTATCTAAGTGGGGAGAAGGCTCAAACATCAGAGATGCAGAGGGACTTGCGAGTCCTTGTGCAAGATTCCCAGAAGGTTAATTCTATGGTAAAGAAGGCAAATGCAATTTTGGCATTTATTTCAAGAGGAATAGAAAATAAAAGCAAGGATATTGTGCCAAGCATTTATAAGACACTAGTCAGGCCACACTTAGAGTATTGTCAACAGTTTTGGGCCCCATATCTCAGAAAGGATGTGTTGTCATTGGAGAGAGTCCAGAGGAGGTTCACAAGGATGACTCAGGGAATGAAAGGGTTAACATATGAGGAGCGTTTTGCACCTTTGGGCCTGTACTCTCTGGAGTTTAGAAGAATACGGGGAGATCTCAATGAAACCTATTGAATGCTGAAAGGACTCGATAGGGTGGATGGGGAGAGGATGTTTCCTGTGGTGGGCGTATCCAGAACCAGAGGGCACAGCCTCAAAATTGAGGGGTGACCTTTTAGAACAGGGGTAAGGAGAAATTTTTTTAGCCAGTGAGTACTGAATCTGTGGGATGCTTGGCCACAGACTGTGATGCAGGCCAAGTCCGTGGGTATATTGAAAGCGGATGTTGATAGATTGCTGATCGGTCAGGGCATCAAAAGATATGGCGAGAAGGCAGGTGTATGGGGTTGAGTGGGATCTGGGATCGGCCATGATGGAAATGCAAAGCAGACTGAATGAGCTGAGTAGCCTAATTCTGCTCCTATGTCTTATGGTCTTATTTGGTGCTCAAGAAGTGACCTCCTCTACTTCAGAGAAGCAAAATGCAAATTGACAGATGACTTTGTAGAACATTCCTGATCTGTCTTCAAAATCCCCTAACTCCGCTGGTCAGTTAAGCAGACCAATGTCATTCATCTGCCCGATGACAGACTCCTGAAACATTTGATTATGATATTTGACATCGTAAGAAATTACCAGGAGTTCAGATGAAACAGTTCGAGATTTTCTCAAAGCATCTTTGGAAAACAAAATCATAAAATGAAAGAGTGACTCATCCTTTTTAAAAAGGAGAAAGTAAGTGTAGTGTATGAAACTGTGATATTTAAGTATAATGCAGACATACAAGCAAGTAAAGAGAGTAAAATAATAAATGTTCATGAACTTGAACAGATCTAAACATGGGCTGCTACTCCCTATTTCCTGAGGAGACTGAGGTCCTTTAACATCTGCCGGACGATGCTGAGGATGTTCTATGAGTCTGTGGTGGCCAGTGCTATCATGTTTGCTGTTGTGTGCTGGGGCAGCAGGCTGAGGGTAGCAGACACCAACAGAATCAACAAACTCATTCGTAAGGCCAGTGATGTTATGGGGATGGAACTGGACTCTCTGATGGTGGTGTCTGAAAAGAGGATGCTGTCCAAGTTGCATGCCATCTTGGACAATGTCTCCCATCCACTACATAATGTACTGGGTGGGAACAGGAGTACATTCAGCCAGAGACTCATTCCACCGAGATGCAACACAGAGCGTCATAGGAAGTCATTCCTCTGCCTGTGGCCATCAAACTTTACAACTCCTCCCTTGGAGGGTCAGACACCCTGAGCCAATGGGCTGGTCCTGGACTTATTTCCTGGCATAATTTACATAATACTATTTAATTATTTATGGTTTTATTACTATTTAATTATTTATGGTGCAACTGTAACGAAAACCAATTTCCCCCAGGATCAATAAAGTATGACTATGACTATTAAAACACTCACCCTTCAGATTGCTTAAGTCGCTGACCACACAGTGGGTCACAAATATGTTCCAGACGAGCCCACCAAATGGAGGGACTGTGATCAAAGTCACTGAAGAGACAAAGAAGCTGGTGATATAGAAGTCTTTATTCAAACACAACAAGCAGGCGTCCTTCTGGAGACTCTCTCGGTTGAGTCTCTCAAACACAAAAGTACATCATGTCTTTAAGATCAAATGTAACAGCAAGTGATTCAATAGAATTTCCATAGTTACACTGACATCGTTTACTTCAATACTTTGCATTGACAATGCTTCCTTTGAATGACATGTTTATAGTGATAGACACCTCTGAATGTTCAAGCACCTTCGTTAGTCCAAAAGCTTCTGAGGACAGAAATCCCAGAGAACCAAAATTAATGTTGTCAGGCATGTCTCTGAGTACACAAATATTCAGAGTACATAAAAAAAGTAATGATTGCCTATACGATGTGACCATGTTTGATATACTAAGTGACAAAATCAGCCTGGTCTGCCAGCTTGAACTTGAGTCACAATGGTGCAAATAACTGACCCGATGTTTCCTGGAATGATACAGGCCAATTTGCACCAGCCATTGACTTATCGTTCGGCTGTTGCATATGTAAACATATCATTGTCATCATTTTGCAAATCATATCTCTTAGTCTGTTGGCCTATACTTTTAATTTCAAATTACCGCTTGCAATTTACAAATTACGTTAAGAACTGAAGACTGATTCTTTTTGAATTAATATCTGCTATATTCATGCAACTCCAGAATACTCCCTAACAAGTATAATGCAAGCACACAAGCAAGTGCAGTTAAAGAGAGTGACATAATGAACATTCATGAATGCTTGGGCCTGTTAATGATCCTTACTGCCTCATTATGGTTCTACCACGACAGAGTAAGAGCCTGTAATATTTACAGTTCCTGTTCCAAAAGTGTTTGAATGTTTCTACGAATCATGAAGTCAGTGAAAGTAAAAGGATCAAGCTTTGTGTGAAAGAGATAAGCATATTTCACTTTGTGAAAGTAGCTCGACAACGATATTTTTCAACACTGTGTGATGCAGGGAGAGAATATGAAGTAGAATTATGATTTAAAATTGTAAGTGAACGAGTGAATTGATTAACCTAAATGCAAGTGGAATTATGTTAATCTGCATGACAGCAAGAGCATTACTGTTTCTGTCTCCTATTAATACATATGGTGAAAAACTGTGCAGCCAGTTAACATCCCAGGGGAACATTACTTGACAGTACTGCCAATCCGAGAATGAATTCTTATTTCCTACACTTTGCTCCTTACTCCCAATAAGCCACTGGTGCAACACGACTTTATTTTAGTGCCCTATTCTTGTTTTCATTTTTTATTTTTTCTACATTAAGCAGTATTTCTTTGATAACCATTTGGACAGCCTTGTCAAAGCTGCACTCTCAGTGACTATGCAGGAGGATGATGTGGAGGACTGAACTTCCATCTACCGCATGGAATGGGACAGGTTAAGAATCAACAGATGAGAGAGAATCAGCCACTGGTTTCCTGATGCTTCCTGATGTTGATCTTTCCTGCTGGGAACAATGCCGGCAGTCCCTTCTCCAAGGAAACAGTCCATTCATTCTCAGGTCGGAGATAAATGCCCCAGTATTGTTTCTCCCTCCAAATAGTTGCCACTTTAGGTTTAGCTAAAGGCTGCAAAGTCTTCATTCATTTTTTTCCTCCACTTCACAGTATTTATCCTCCTACAATTTTCCTCCACGGTTTTAACATCTTCCTTCTTACAGGTGGTGTGAAGTTGGCAGTGATGCAAGATTCCCATCGGAAACTTACACAAGTCTCTGTAAGCCTTACTCAAAGCAATTCACCTCATAGCAGGCCTAATGGACAGTGCAACACAAAATGCTGGAGGAACTCAGCAGGTCAAGCAGCATCTAAGGAAATGGACAAGCAATCAATGTTTCAGGCCAAGACCCTTCACCGGGACTTGAAAGGAAGGGGTTAGATGCCAGAATACAAAGGTGGGGAAAAAGCAAGGAAGACAAACTGGAAAGTGATAGGTGATGCCAAGTGGATTGGAAAGGTAAAGGGCTGGACAAGGAGGAACTGATAGGAGAGGAGAGTGGGCCATGGGAGAGAGGAAAGAAGGAGGGTGAGCAGGAAGTGATAGACAGGTGAGGAGAAGAGTGGGGAACAGAAGAGGAGAGAAAGGGGAGGAGAGGAGGGGAAAATTTTACCAGAAGGAGAAATTGATATTCATGTTATCAGTTAGAGGCCACCAAGATGGAAAATGAGGTGTTGTTCCTCTACCCTGACAGTGGTTTCATCATGGCAGGTAGGAGGCCATGAACTGACATGTTAGAATGAGAATGGGGATAGAATCAGAATCAGAATCAGGTTTATTATCACCAGCATGTGATGTGAAATTTGTTAACTTAGCAGCAGCAGTTCAATGCAATACATAATCTAGCAGAGAGAAGAAAAAAATAATAAATAAAATAAAACATTATACATAATAAATAAACAAGTAAATCAATTACATATATTGAATAGATTTAAAAATATGCAAAAACAGAAATACTGTATATTAAAAAAAGTGAGGTAGTATCTAAAGATTCAATGTCCATTCAGGCATCGGATGGCAGAGGGGAAGAAGCTGTTCCTGAATTGCTGAGTGTGTGCCTTCGGGCTTCTGTACCTCCTACCTGATGGTAACAGTGAGAAAAGGGTGCTGGAGGTCTTTAATAATGGATGCTGCCTTTCTGAGACACCGCTCCCTGAAGACGTCCTGAGTACTTCGTAGGTTAGTGCCCAAGATGGAGCTGCCTAGATTTACAACCTTCTGCAGCTTCTTTCGGTCCTGTGCAGTAGCCCCTCCATACCAGACAGTGATGCAGCCTGTCAGAATGCTCTCCATGGTACAACTATAGAAGTTTTTAAGTGTATTTGTTGGCATGCACCAGGAAATTCCTCTCTTAGCAGATGGAGTGGTGGTGCTCAACAAAACTGTCCCCCAGTTTATGTTGGGTTTCACCAATGTGGTGGAGTCCACATAAGGAGCACTGGACATAACAGACAACCCCAACAGATTTGCAGGTGAAGTGTTGCCTCACCTGCAAGGACTGTTTGGAGCTCTGAATGGAGGTGAATGGGCTGGTGTAGCATTTCTTTCACTTGCAGGGATATGTGCCAGGAAAGAAATTGGTAGGGAGGGGTGAAAGGACAGTGGAATGATGGAGGGAGTGATCCTGCAGAAAGCCTAGAGTGGTGTTGGGGGGCAGTAAATGATGTCTTTGGTGATAGGATCCTATTGAAGATGGCGGAAGTTGTGAGGAATGATGCGTTGGATGGGGTGGTAGGTGAGGATAAGAGGCTGTGTGATGTCCTGCTCAGTAAAACTCATAATAATTATTTTAAATAATATTCTTGAAAAAGCACATCTCATTAAGGTGCATAATAACTTTATGACCATACATGAAGAAACTAACAGCAACAGAAATTTTACAATACTGGTGAATTATATCCACCTTTTAAATGGATATATACTTCTCAAATCTGTTCCTGCATTAAACACCACTATGGTTGATCTACAGAATAAATAGGAACAGGAGCAGACTGTGTGACCATTGGAGCCGACTTCGCCAAACATGATTTCTATTTGGAATGAACACAACAGTAGTCCTGAAGAGGGTCTCGGCCCAAGACATTGACTGTTCATTCATTTTCATAGATGCTGCCTGACCTACTGAGTTCCTCCAGCATTTTGTGTGCGTGTTGCTTTGGATTTCCTGCATCTGCAGACAATATAATTTACAATATAATTCACACAGCTGTCCAGGGCAGAACGTTCCAATATTGTTTCTCCTCATCACAGTTGGTAAATAGTTTATTCTAGGAACACTGTCAGAGGTATTTATATTTACTGTGAGTATAAGCAAAGAAGGAGAAAGTATTCCTATTGTTGGGAAGGATCTACAATAAAGAGACACAAAATTAGGGTGAGTTTCAAAAGAATCAAATGCAATACAAGGAGTTATTTATTGTGCAAATAGTTACAGTCTGGAATGCAATTTTTAGAAGCAGATTTCATTATAGGCTTCAAAAAGGATCAAGATAATACTTAGAGTAAATAAGAATTTACTGGGTTTTCTAGTTGGATTCCTTTTACATGGAATTCGTACCGACTTGACAGTCAGAATAGCCTTTTGCCATGCTGTAATTATTCAATGATTCTATAACTCATGTAACCTGTCCATGACAGAATAAGTCTAGCTGTCATTTCATTTCCTGGGTTATTCCTCCTTCACTTATTTTTTTCTAAATAAAGTATTCACATCTGCAATTTTCCGCTGTAAAAAAACAATTCCTGAATGAAAAGTAAATTGAAAGATTAGGACTGAAGCATCTGTAATTTTCAGTCTTGGTGATTTGTCAGTCGATAGTGCTGTTATTATTTCAAATAATGTTTTCTTGCTCATTATTATCTTTAATAAGTTCCAGTCCTTAACTCGTTATTAGTTTGTCTGAAATGTCAAGCATGCCACGGTCATCCTGAGCTTTAAAGACAAAGCAATTCAGCAAATCTGCCATTTCCTTATTTTCATTTGTCATATTACTCCCATCTGTTTTTAAAGATACATCATTACCTTTGACTACCCTTTCTTAACTATTGGTATAGTATTTGTGTTAATCTTGGCAAGTTTCCTTTCATAAACACAAGAGATTCTGCAGATGCTGGAAATACATTTTCAGTTAATTTTTTGCAGTTTGTAGCTTTTTTTGCGTCCTTGTTTGCTTTTCTTTATATCTGTCCCAGTCTTTTAATTTTAAAGTATTTGCATGATACATAAGCTTTCCTCAAATTTTATGTAAGTTTTTAAATTACCTGTTATTGTTGTTACGTTCAGTAAGTGAAATTCTTTACCCTTCCATATGTATACTGTACACCTGACATAAATTAAAATCAATTTTGAATATCTTCTGTTTAATTTAAAAAAAAATTATTTAGAGATACTGCATGGTAACAGCACAGAGGAACATCTGGAGAAATTTCTGAAACACCCGTTCGCTGCTGCCGTTACCGTGCAGTCGGGAATCTCTTGGCGGGTAGGCCTCAAAATCCCCGGCCTTGCCTGCTTTTGGCAACCGAGAAGGAGGTCAAATCATTCGGACAGAGATGGCGCTGAGTACTCGGTGTCAGAGAGTTGATCAGAGCTCGAAGTTTTCGGATGACTCAGAGTCGGATTGTGGTCGGGCGTGGCAGGGAGAGTTTTCCTTCCTTCTCCCGTCTGCATGAGATGTGGGACATTTGAGAAACTTTGAACTTTACTGTGCTCATGGACTTCTTCATCACGTTATGGTATTGTTACACTGTTTGTGACTATATGTTATAATTATGTGCTTTTGTCGGTTTTTTCAGTCTTGGTTTGTCCTGTGTTTTGTGATATCACACCAGAGGAAATAATGTATCATTTCTTAATGCATGCATTACTAAATGACAATAAAGGAGGACTGCGTGTCTTCATAATCATAACTGGCCCTTCTGCCCAATGAGTCCATGTCACCCAATTACTCCCATGTGACCAATTAACCTACAAACCCATTAGTCTTTGGACTGTGGGAGGAAACTGGAGCACCTGGAGGAAACCTATGTGGTCACGGGGAGAAGGTACAAACTCCTTACAGACTCAGTGGAATTGAACCTAGGTCACTAGCACTGTAATAGCATTAGGCTAACTACAATGCTACTGTGCCATCACATGTCGATGTTTTTCACCCTCCCTCTGTGTTGCTTCATCTGCTGTAACGTTCATGGTTCCAAAGAAGATGGAGAACTTCATAAAATTTCAATCTCATATTTTTAAACAGTGAAAGTTATTTAAGAAATTTAAATAAAAACAATCAAGAATTAACCCAAATGGTAATATTTGTATAGTAAAATAACAATAAAAAGGAGTGTTAGTGTTTAGTGTTTGCTGGGTACTGTTCCAGCACTTTCCTATTAGAAATTTAATGGTTCCTGCCATTAAAGAACAGATGAGACAAGGACCATTATCATTTTTGCTAATGACTGACACATATTTAGAAAAATTTGAACCAGTTAACACCCTAATTCTTATGAGAGAAAATCTTTACAGAAGGATATGCTAGGTTATTGTCCACTGGCATTCTGTAAAAAGTTCAGTATATTAAATATAAACAAGAAGATCTGGAAACGACTGTATGAGGCTGAGATGTTTCAACCGCTTGGAGCAAATCTTTGGCAGAACAGATTTCTAATTCTTGTTGAATAATATCTAATCATCATAGGCACCCAGATATAATCTGAGCAGTGCTGATTTTTTTTTCCTTTTTCTGCATATGCTAAAGATTTTGAGATATATGGGAATCTGGCTGTGTTAGAAATGTTTTATAGATGAATTCAGGAAAAATGAGTCCTATTCAAAACAAAAGGCTTACAATCTTAAAATATGTGACTGACCTCAAGATGTCCAAAAGTACTTTACAGTCAATTAAATACTTTATGAAGTAGAACGGCTGTTCTGAAGCATAAAATACAACAGAAAATTTGCACACAGCAAGTCCCACATATAACACTGGGATAATGTCAGGACTCACCTGCTCCTCTTCAAATGGTGACATGGTCTCTTTTATATCCACCCGAGAGGGCACATGGTTCTTCCAAATGATGGTACGTCCAACAGGGCAGCACTCTTTCAATGCTGAACCACGACACTCCCCACAAATGCGTTTAGCTCAAACATAGATTCTAGACATCTCAAGTAGTCAGGTGCTCATTTTGAAATAATTTGTTTCAAAAATTTAATGTATTTAAGGAAAAGAAATCTGATAAACCACTGTTGAAAGTCGCATAGTTGACTGTTCCTTAGGAGAGGCTCATTTTAAAAAATGCTGCACTTGCAACTACATAATGAGACACTATGGGATTAAATCGAAATCCCTGTATGTATCATTTGAATTTCCCTTATTTAAATAACCTACTTTATCTTTTATTTATATATTTTTCTATGAAACTATCAACTAAGTTGTTTGGAGTTCATGTAATGAAAATAAAGATTGCAGTTTTGGCAGGTCCTAAAAGACAAAAACTAATGTTAGCATAAATAGATCTCAGACAGTTATTCAAAATTAAATATAGATTATGGTCCTCTGTTACAAATAGGTTTAGAAAAGGCTATATATTTTTTAAATATTAAAATTTTTCTGTTTAGTATGCAATTCCTATGTGGCTCACTTTCTGATACTACATTGTTCCAATATGATTTTTGCCATTATATTTTTGCTGTAACATTTATTTGTTATTAGTTCAAAGTAAAAAAAAAGTGGCTATCTGGGTGGAGCTTTATGGCTTGTATGGTTATTTGTTAAATTCTCACCAGCAAATTATGCTGAAAAACTGAATTCAATAAATGAGGTTAAATTTTGGTTGGGATAAAAAAAAACATTTCACAGATTACTGTAGAACACAATTTGTTTTAATTTTTGGCAGAAATTAGTTTTGCTTTTGTATATGTCATTCCTTGTGCCTTATAGTTGATTAATTCTATTTTTCTGGTCTTATGCACAGCTCCAAAATAAATAAAATTACAAAAGAATGTAGGGGTCAGAAACTGCTAATCAAAACCAAGTAGAAAGTTAAAAACATTGCCAAGGATCTTCAAAGTATTGCCAAAATCTGTTAATTCTTAATAAACAGTTTACCAAAATTAACTTAGTAACACATTTTTCTCAGTAATTAATTCTTGTACAATATGATATAAGATATTGAAGAAAATAATAATATAATTAATTTCACTAATAAAAAAAGGTGAGACATGCATTAATTTATCATATCTTTTTTGGTTGAAAATGTAAGCCTCAGCCATTCTAATAAGGACTGTCATTAGACTGATAAAGTAGACTTGGTTCTTTTCCAACAAAGACTGAGTATGGAGAGGGTCTTATTGGCCCTAACAGTGACGATCTGGTTAAGATGAAAATGCATGACATTCAAGCATAAGGGGGTGACACTGTGAAAACATCCCGAAGGGATAGTGTGAGATACAGAAAAGAATCTAACTTGAGAACCATAAGCCGTCTGCCTAGGGGGTCAGGATCTGCCACCATCTAACAGAATCACCACAGGAAACAAAATTAGTAGCTTAGATTTTTCACTTTTAAGACAGCATATAAATAAATATCCAGACAATTTAATATGCCATAGTAGATACTTGAGGGCAGGATATAGAAAAATGCTCATACAGCAATATATGCATAAACATGAAATTGCCAAAATAGGATTGTACTAGCACATTGTGTGTGCATTAGGGTGCTTACTTTTCTGTGATTTTTCACTAGATTTCTTCCATGTGTAGTTTTCAAAGCATAACACATGTTTAAACATCAAGGGAGCAATAACCAACGTAAGATTTTTAGAAAGGTTTTTAAATAGCATGCAGTTTTCTCTGTGTGACTGATATCTAGACCGATCTAAAGAGTGAAATCTCAAAGAATCTTTACTAGTGTCCGTTGGAGTCACAAAGCTTAACTTGAATGGTGTCTGGGTAATCACGTGACATCTTTCTGCAACTGAAAAGTATATTGATACTATTTCCACACACCGTGCCCTTCATTAGACAGATAAGGAAATTAACTAATGATTATTTCATGAGTAGCTAAAAATTCCATAAATTGTGTGTGGTATTTCAACCCATCATTATAGCCAAACTGCAAATATTGTTTTTAAATTCCTCACACGCTAGGCTGTATTCAGCTTTTTATTTGCATAAACCTGCCAATTCACTGTTGCCAGGACTTAAAAGTGACTCTGGTTCAATATGAAGTTACTAGTAAAGATTACATTTAACAATCCTAAAATGATCTACAGTACTGACTTGAAAAGATCACTTTCTTTATTATTTAGTGTAGGGTTTCCTATGTTTCACCACTTATACAAAAGGAAGCAAAGGCAAGAGCACTTTAGTTTTCATTTTAAGAGAAGTATTAGTGAAAGGTGGGATTTGTTGCTGTAACCGTGGCAACATTAACCAAGTTCATTCATTGGGATTATTATTTTCATTTTGTAATTCTGATCAGGCAGCCTGGTGTTCATATTACTGAAGATGATGGCCCCTAATGTATCTAATAATATCATAGCAATTACAATCCAATGTCTTCTTCCATATTACTTTATTATTAATATTTGTCAGCGTATTCCACATAGCCTAGAACTAAAAGTAGCTCGTTACTTCTGAACCAGGTTGAGTGTTTATGAGGACAGAAGAAGAATGAGGAAAACTGTGAGTATCAACCGACAGGACAGTGACCTACCCAGTTGACCATAAACCACAAAGTTCTTCAGCAGATGAATTTCTCACAACAGCTTTAAGGAGATGCAGCTTGACCTCTCTGGTCAATTTCTACCAGTTTCTACAGTCAATTTCACAGTTGAAAAGTCTCATTCCTAGAACTCTTCTGGTAAATTTACTCTGTGCCCCCTCCAGGACCTCGTGACCCTTCCAAAGTTATGATATTCAAAATGCTTCAGGTTCCGAAGCAGTTGATGTGTTGCAGATGTGTTTGAAGGAGCTGCTGAGTGGATAGGTTGGGAGGTTTTCAGCACTTACACTGGGCGTCTATGCGCTCCTAACAAATGGATTCAGGTTTCCAATTGCCATCATGTATTCGTCAAGGGCCAGGGATTCTTACAAGTTGATCAGAATGTTAGCCATTTTTTTTAAAAAAGCTTTGAAAACATCCTTGATTCATTTTATTTGTTTTCACAACAATGATGATGTAACTCAGAACAATATCTGCTTTGCAAGTTGGGTGTCAGGTAGGCAAATGACGTTGCCTGACCATTGAGAACTCCCGGTCAGCTTCAGTGATGGAGATGGTGGCCTGGGAGAGGACACACTGGTGCGGATTCGCCAGCCCTGCAATGGGATCTGGAGGATTTTGCTGAGATTTCATTGGTCCTTTCTGTCCGTGCTTTGAAGTGCCTGCTGTAGGTTATCATTTTTTCCCGGAAACATCCAGGAGGGAAGAGTCTACCACTGCCAATTAGATGATGATTTTTTGCTGGTTTGAAGCTTTGATATCTGAACACTCCATTCTTCAATCAACAAAAGGCTGTACTAGAGTATGAAAGCAGTGATTTATAGTATCGATGCCTGCCTATATTGAGATGTGGGAGGTATTGGAAGCATTTCAATTTTAAATGCTCTCATTGCATACATTTATTGTGAGAAGGTGGAGTTGTACAGTGAGGGCAGGTTGGTAGATTAGATGTGTAATGTATGGATTAGTCCCTTGTAAACTCAATAGAACAATGGTGATGGATGCAATCTTCTGTTAATGTCCAACAGGTATGTTGTAGAGATTTAATGCTGTGTACTCAATGAAGGAATCCCAAGATCCCTGATACTCTGTTTTCCATTCTCTCAACATGCCTTCCTACTTTCAAGTATTTAGGCAGTGCATGCATTGTATTACAGAAACTGCTTTGCACTATAGAAGGCTTTTTCATCCTGAGGTGGGTCATTATGTAGTATGCATAGGAAGTTGAGAGACTGGTATGGGAGAAGGATGTGGTGGACAGAGAAGAGAGGGAAAGGGAGTTCACATACTGAAGAGGAGAACAGAACAGCAGGCCTTAGAACTCCTGTGAAAGGCTGCTTTTCCACCATTGTGCTGGATGGCCTACTGCCTGAATTTGAAAACATGGAAAGCACTGTCCACGTTTAATATCACTATCCAGGTTTCTTCAGTCACCACAAGGCAGCTGCATGATGGGACTGTGGACTCTGCAAACAGTGTTGTAACTGCCCACTATTCACTCACTATTTTCCTAGAAATTGGACAGCATGGTGCCCAAAAAAAAACACATGGCTCTAAATTATCTAATTTCTCAGTATATTGCCTCAAATATTGCGATAGTTCTGATCTGTTCCTCCTCTTTATAAGTAGTATCTGGTATCCAGATTCATACATTTGGAAAAGATGTGATCTTCTTCCTCTTTTCCTAGAAATCCTTTACTCTGTGATTCCACAGATACCCGGAAACCTCACAGGCCATATCATGAACAAACCTTAAACCCAAACTCTTAGGCAGTCTTGAATGATGATTGAAAGGCACCAAATATAAATATCATACACAAAATAGAAGTTTTTGTTAAAATTTGTGGTAACTTTAATGCTTAACATTTTAGAAAAGCAATGTATATTGCTACCCATTAACTTCAAATAAGAAGAACATTTAATGACTAAGAGTATCCATTAGTGTTAGACTGGCTAATACAGAAACTTATAACAGCAAAAGTAAAATTTTGGTCTTAAATTACTGACTAAAGTGTTATTTTGCATTTGTGAAAGACAAAAAAATGGTCATTTAATTATGCCAAGAAACTTTTATGCAGTTTCTATAAAAAGTAGATGCCACTCAAACAATTTTTAAAATCAGGTTAATGTGAGGTATGATTACTTTTCCTAGGCAGTGTTTTGACATTTGTAAGTAAGACATTTCCAAAGCATAGTTGTTGGATTCACTGCTGAAGTTTTTGAGGCCTATGATAATATTGAGCATCACAATTGAAAATGAGCAGATAATTTTTTTGTTTATTCTAAGAACACATTTTGAAAATGTGATTAATTCTGTGTTGTAACATTGTTAGAAATGTTGGTAATAATTTTGTTGATGTGTCAAATGAAAGAAGTGTGCATTCAGAAAAGAAATGGTTACCTCAGTGTTCATAAGATTAACTACTCTGAAAACCAATTTCAGTTCTTCACAAAATACAACAGCTGCCTCTCCTTACACCTTCCAATAAAAGTTCAAGTTCCTTTATCAGTCTTTTTTGACAGGATCACTGTTTGCTTCACCTTCATAATACAACCAATACAATGTAAAAAGGTACAGTGCAAAACACCCTATAAAATCATAATGATAAATAGTAACAAGAAACACAACAAATAAAACAAAATAGAAAACTTTCCATACTGTGCTTTTCAAAGTAATTTCATTTGCAAACGGCTCACTATTTAATCGTGAATCTATACTGACAACATCACTGTCAGAAACTTCATCCACAAGCTCAGCCTTGTGTGGTTTCTCATTACATTCTTTAGATTTTAACTCTTCTGAATTTGGATAGATATCATTTATAACTTCAGTGCTTGTTTCCTTCCCATCATTCTCTTTAACTGGTGTAGTAATCAACTTGACTTGATCTAAACATTTGTCTTGGTTATCCAGCTCAGAATTCTGTGGCAGTATGGGCACTCTATTTTCCTTCCCTTTAGTTTCATTTATAGTGTAAATGGTTGAGCCTAATCTTGTACCAACTTTAGGTTTTGCTGCATGTTGATTAGTGCTCCTATTTGTAGGGAGACATTGAGTGTCATAAATCATTTCCATATTTTCAGAATAATCCACTGCTTCAGAAAACGTATCACCTGTTTCTCTCTCCCTCTCCACAACAGTTTCATTGTCCATCTCACAACTATCCCCATCAGCCTTCTCACATTCTGCACTCATTTCGTAGACTGTTTTTCCTTCTGCTGTCAAGTCAGGAGTACACACAACTCTAATTGCTGGTTGAGGTACAACTGTAACATTATTAATCTGGGTAAATTTCCCAGATTTATCTGTTTTGTCATACAAAGTGTCCTTTATTTTTGAAGTATCTTCTTTCTCAACATCCACTTTTGCCAGCTCTAAAGACCCCTTTATATCCACCACACTGTCATTATGTGTGTAGTCGGGCTCTGAAATATTGCAGTTCTGTGTAACCTTTACACTCTTCACATTCTTGATCCGCTTCTCCTTGTAATGCCCCCCCTCTCCTGTAAGATCTGTAAGGTTAATGGCCATCTGCTTTCCAACCTCGGTGTGCATTTGGTTCAATCCACAATTTTTAAATCCAAAAATATTTCCTGGAACTTTTTCACTTCCCCCAGCATGTTCATGAGGTAATCCTGCTTTTTCCTGAAGCACAGAAAGCACTTTCACTGAATTGGCCACATCTGAATGCACAGCTTTCTCTGAAACTGATGGAGATGTCCATGCAGGCAGACTCACTCCAGGAGCTGTTTCTTCCTCTATGTTTCTCTGAGTGGTATTGGATGCAGCCTCTTCTATTTGCATATGCATTGTGTTGGTTTTCATTATGTGTTCACCATGCCGTGAGCAACTTCTTGTATTTTGTTCTTCGATAGAATGGATTTTTGAAGGATCTCCATGCCTTGAAGTGAAACTCAAAACTTTGGTCTCTTTGTGTTTTGAAGGTTGTGAATTGTTTGATAATGCCTTTGTTTTTTGTGATTCACATGTGAACATTTTTCCTTCATCTCCAGTAATTTCAAACAAAGCTGCTTCAATTGCTTCCTTTACCATTGTATCAGCTAATATACGTGATAAAACATGAGTAGACTGCTCTGTAATTTGTGTGACTCCTCCTTCATCCTCTTTTCCTTCATCAACAACAGCTTTTTCTGTTGAATCATTCTCTGGAATTTGTATCGTAGATGGAATCATTTTCTCTGTTCTGTGAGCTGGATTTTGGTCTTGTGCACTCTCTGCCTTCTTGTTCTGTGAAAACCGTTTCGTGGAAAAGTCTTCTAGCTTTATAGCTTTCAAGTTTTCAGTTTCACTGTAACGTTGGGACAGCTCCTTTGGGTCGGCTATACTTGCACTGAATACTTGTCTTTCCTTTGATGAGATTGATCCATTATGTGAGAAACTGATTCTCTCTGGCTCATACTTGGGTTCAGTGTCGGTGTGTACTGCAGAAACAGGGAAAGATTCCAATGCACTGATTAATGATGAATCACCAATCAAGTAATTATCTTCACCACTTTTATTTTCAGAGCCTGTGGAATTTTGTACTAAGTCTGTAGGATTTGATGTGTTAGTAGTGAGTTTACTAACTCTGCCTATAGCACCCTCAATGATTACTGAGTTGTCTTGCATTTCAGTAGAAGAAGGGTTGTGTGGATTGTTTCCCAAGGACCTATTAATTTCTAGCTGGGATTTAGTTGAAATATCATTTCCATGTGATATAAAGGTTTCATTCCTTCTCTGTTGTGAATGTGCTCCATTTATAGCAAACAATTCTGAAGATAGGGTCATTATGTTATTTGTGCTTGTTGCAATGTCTGTACTATCCGCTGTTTTTGCTGTACTTATATCTCTCCCATGATCCTCAGTTTCAAGACTGGGAGAGATTCCAACCCATTCAGATTCTCGATCTTGTTTTACCTTATTCTCAGTGTAGTTACTTGTGCTTGCAAAGTTGATATGATATTCTTCCAAGTCCTTCTGCTGACTGATTGGCGATTCGCTGATGATAGCTGAGTTCTTCTCATTCTCTTCTTTGACATTGCAGTGCAAGCCTTCCAATTGCATTAAATTATCTTCTTGGCTGCTTGAGTTTGTCAGTGAAATATGCAATGGCGGATGCATCTGCCAAGATAAATGAATCAATGGGAAGGTTACGTACATACACTTATGCCTTTATCAAAAATAATTGCACACATGTAGTGATCACTATGTTTAATAAGTTCTCACAAATATTGCCTTGAATATAAAAACTCATGAAATAAACCAATGAATTGCTTCTTTTCACGTTAAATGTCAATGATTTGGATGGCGAATTGAAGGTTTCGTGGTCAAATTTGCAGACAATACGAAGATAGGGGGTGAGTCAGGTCGTGTTGAAGAAGCAGGTGAGGCAGGGCAGGGGTGCTTGGTAGCAAGGGAGGCAGCTGAGGGATTACAGGATTAATTTAAGAAATTATTTACCCATTATAAGTATTTGATCCTTAGTGCCTCATAATTGATTGCAATGATGACATAATCACCTCATCTCTTGCGAACCCAACATTTTCATGGACGTTGCTCAAAGTGTGTTATAGTTTTTGAAAAGCAATGTGACACTTCTATCTTTGGCATATCATGAGAAATCTGGACTGAAGAGATAGTGTTATTTCTGGGCCCGGCCTATGCATTATTGCCATTTGCTACAGTAGTACACTGTTAACTAACACAATTCCCATACTCTACTCACACAGTTACACAACGCCTTCGATTTAGGATATGGTATTCAATGAGATAAAGTTCAGAATCTGCCCTTTCCAGTAACCTTAAGCACATTTCCTCAAGCCCACAGCCCAAATGAGATATTGCTGCCCCACTTTATATACCTTCAGGCAGAGAATCAGGTTTTGCCTGAGTAATGATGATGTCATAACTTTCCCCTTTATTGATTGCAACACTTGAGGTTGGACGTAAACAATAGGCAATTGACCGTGGTTGTCAATCCATTATGAAAATGACAGAAGCAAACCAAATGAAAAAAGTGTAGACAGTATAGGGTGGAGTATCTGAAATATGGATTTGTACCAGTACCAAGTAATCAACAACATCCAATGTGTCTGTTGTGTGAAAAAGGTTTTTTTTTTAAATGGGTTAATGAAACCATCCGTGCTCTTTAAACATTTAAAGAGAACACACTCTGATAAAGCAAATAAAAACTTGCTTATTTTCAGTCACTTGGTGAAACCTTTTAGAAATGGAAAGCATGTTTGCCAGCAGTTCACATCAAATCAGTGATGGTTTTCATGCTGCACACAACATTTCATTGCTTATTGCTAAATCTGGGAAGTCCCTTACACTTGGAGAAAGAATTGATTCTACCAGGAGTAAGGGAAGTTCTGGGTACATTTTTGCCTAAGTAACCAATTCAAATAATTAAAGGGATCCTGCTCAGCGACAACTCTGCTCAAACACGAATAGATGAAATGTCTGAGAGTGTGGAAGACACATTGTACAACAGACTTTGGATGACAGAATTTGCTCTGCAGTTGGATGAGTTAACTTTACCAGGTAATGAGTCTTCGCTTCTTGGTTATGTTCTCTTCATAAAAGGTGAAAGCATGGTTTAAGCGTTATTATTTGCGGGTGACTAGGAACAGATATGAAGGGGAAGTCAAAATGTCAGGTTGCTTTCAAAGAGAAGGATATTGTGCTCACAGTTTTGCTTATGCAATAGTAGGGGCACCATCAATGATAGGACACCATTGTGGGGTTACTACTTTCTTCACAAAAGCTGCACCTAACATATTCACTGTTCACAGCCTATATCTGAAGCACAAATTATTAAAAACCGTTATCACAGTGGTAAATAAAATCAGGTCCCTTGCTCTCAATTCATAACTATTTCAAGAGCTTTGTATTGAGGATAATGAAGAGCTTGAATGCTTGCTGTTGCATACAGAAGTCACATGATTCTAAAAGTGAAACAGACGATTTTATGCACTTTTTGAAATTGTGATAAAATTCTTTTAAAACTCAAATGCTTCACTCAGTAATCAACTCCCAAGAATATTAGGCACAACATTGCTTATTTGTCAGAATTCTTCACAACATTAAATGAAATCAATCTTCAATTGCAAGGAAATGATGTGAATCTCATCAAAGGCACACCAGCTGTCTCCATATTTCTGTCAAGTTAACTCTGGACTTAAAAAATAGGCAATTTTTAAAATGCAACATTAGCTGTTGTGTCATTTTCCACGCTTTACGAGGCATTGGTCTGACGACACTAGGAGTATTGAGAGCAGTTTTGATAACTGGTTGGAGAATTAAGGCATGTTAACGGGTATGTTGAAAGTAAGTTGCGGGGTAATCAGTGGGAAGGGTGTGACTGAAGGGATTGCACTGTGTGCTGGTATAGATATGACGAGCTGCTTAGCCACCTTCTTGGCTGAAAGGAAACACGGAAAACTTCTGGGGATTATCATTGTTGTATCATGAAATGGGCAGTGATGTCTGGAGTCTGAAAGGTAAAAATCCAGAAGACGTGCAGTACTGCAACTTTTCCAGAAATCACTTCAGAAGTTACTGATCTGATGCAAACTTTGGTGATTCTTAAAGTTTTTGCAGTTCAAAAAGGTCCTGTCAGTATTATATTCTGTTGTGTGGTGTGAGGCGTACCAAGCATTAACAGCAACCTGGCAGAAGCCTAACCCTAGGGAAGAAAAAGATACGTGCATTTCAAGCCTTTTTAAAATATGTTTTAATTTTATTTTAGTTTGCTTATGACCCTTAAGCTTCTAATTTAGTTTCACATAGGTTCTGATCTTTATTTCATTTTCTGTTTTAAAACCATTATTTCAAATGTTTAACAGCTAGTTAAAATTAACTTTTCACATTCTGGTTTGCTGAGTGTGAGAATGTCATTGGCTGCTCAGCCTGCTTGACGGTGCTGCATCCAAACATTCCTGTGGAAATGGCATGGGTAGGAATTGTTCTCCGTACAGAAGTTATTTCCTACAGGCCCTGGTTGCTTGAACTCACTAGCCTCATCCACATACTACCTGTTAATTCCCAAGAGAAATGGACAGTAAGTGTGATTGATACAATTTGGAACTGGAGCCCAGTAAATAGATCAAAGTGATGTCTTGCCAGTAATCAGCCGAGCCTCAGTAAAACGGTCCCAGTGGGGACCTGTGGGAATGAAGCTGGGGGCAACAGGGAATGGCGAACTTAAAGCCAAAAAAAAAAAGACCACATTAATTCTTCACCTGATATCATGGGATCTTTCAAACCCACCCAAGAAGGTAGGAGCAGCATCAATATAATGTCTTTTCTGATCTCCAACTGCAAGGAACTCAGGGAACACTACACTGGAGTACTTGAAATTAAGTGCTCAAGTCCAGGAATGGACTTAAATTAAAAAAAAACCCTTTTACTCAGGAGTGAGAATCCTGCCATTGCACAGAGGCTAAGATACAGTATTCTTTCATGATAGTGAAATGAATGACAAATAAACAATGGCACGAGTTAACTGATTGTTTTGCAGCAAATACTTTAAAATTGTGCACAAAACAAAGAATGAAATTGTTGCATTATTTAGTATTAGCTGAAAGTCACATTTAAAACAGACAGAAATTTGCATATCTAATATATTATTTATAATTTCAATATGAAAAGAGGATTTAAAAGGCCATTTCACATAAGATGTGCCATTTATTTGACAGACTCATAAGAGTGAAAACCTTTAATCAACACACTTTATTCATTTTTATTTGGAATCAAATTACATGAACTCTACATAGTGGGGATCTTGAATTACTATGCAACTGAAATCTGACAGCATTCTGTATTTCATTGAATAGCACATCTGATGAACAATGAATGTTATCTCACAAAAATCAAGTACAAGTAACGATTGTGCTTCGTATCAAAGTTAATGATCACAGACCAGATTATGTGGGATCTGCATATAAAGATGCAGCATTAGTTCACCAGAAACCTGGAAGGTTTATGAAAATTGCAAACACCCTTCTACAATCATTTTGTAAGATTGGAACAAACAATCCTTCTTAAAACAGAACAGCTGAGGAAACCATTATGGGCAAACGTAAGGGAATGAAATGGAAGAAATCACAAATACCCAGTTTGTTTGAGAAGAAATAACTGAAATGTGAGAGAAATCTGATAGAACATTGTTTTGAATTTAGTTCTGTGAGAAGGATACAAACTCATTAGTAGGTTGAAATTTGGATCATCCATGCTTAGAATTTCCCAATAGTTACCCATCAAGAGGACAAGCCTGATAATTTCATAAGAATGTTTTGCTATCAATCAGACTGTGCAAGACACACTGGGGTTTTAAGGGAGCATTGCAGAAGCAGAGTTTTGTATCTATTCATGCTTACTGACTTCAACAGAATGAATGTCAGAGGCAGAGTAGAAAGTCATAGAGTCATCAAACTCTACAGCACTGAAACAGGCCCTTTAGCGAATCTAGTCTATGCCAAAATATTAATCTGCCTATTCCCTTCAACCTGCACCCAGACCATAACCCCCCATACTCCTCCCAACCATATACCTATCCAAATTTCTCTTAAATGTTGAAATTGACCCCACATCCAACACTTATGCCAGCATGACGTTCCACACTTTCACCACCCTCTGAGTGATGATCCCCTTCATTTTCCACTTAAATATTCCACCTTTCACACAATCTCTAGATGTAGTCTCACACAACCTCGGCAGAAAAAGCCTGCTTTCATCTATACCCCTCATAATTTTGTACACCTTTATCAAATCTCCTCTCAGTCTTCAACAATCTAGGGAATAAAGATCTAACCTATTCAAACTATCCATATAACTCAGGTCCTCAAGTCCTGGGAACATCCTTGTAAATTTTCTCTGTACTCTTTATATCTTATTTACCTCTTTCCTGTAGGTAGGTAAACAAAACTGGACACAATACTCCAAATTAGGCTTCACCAAAATGTTATACAATTTCAACATAACATCCAACTCCTATATCCTATACTATATTGATTTACGAAGGCCAATGTGCCGAAAGCTTTCTTTATTAACCTATCTACCTGTGACAACACTTTCAGGAACTATGGATCTGTATTCCCAGATCCTTTTGATCTACCACACTCCTCAGTACCTGACTGCTTACCATGCAAGCCCTACCCTAGTTGGTCCTCCTAAAGTGCAACACCACACACTTGTCTGCATCAAATTCCATATGCCACTTGTGCCTCACATTTTTTAATCTGGTTCAGATCCCACTGTGAGCTGTGACAATCTTCCTCGCTGTCCACTACACCCCAATCTTGGTGTTTTCACAAAGCTGCTGATCCAGTTTACCACATTGTCATTCAGGTCATTAATGTACGTAGATGACAAATAAATGTAGACCCAGCACCGATCCTGTGGCACACCACTGATCACAGACTTCCACTCAGAGAGGCAACCATATGCAACCACTCTCGTTCTTCTTCGGCAAATCCAATTTACTACCTCATCTTGAATGCCAAGCAACTGAACCTGCTTGACCAACCTCCCATCTGGGAACTTGTCAAAGGCCACGTAGACCACAGTTACTGCCTTGCCTTCCTCAACTTTCTTTGTAACTTCCTTGAAAAACTCTATAAGATTGGTTAGACATGACTTAAACACGACAAAGCTATGTTGACTATCCCTAACCAGTCTCTGTCTATCCAAATACTTATATATCTGGTCCCTTAGAATACCTTCCCACTACTGATGTCAGGTTCACCAGCCTATAATTTCCAGGTTTATTCTTAGAGCCTTTTTAAACAATGGAACACTATTAGGTATCCTCCAATCCTCTGGCTCCTCTCCCATGGCTAAGGATGCTTCAACTATTTCTGCTAGGGCCCCTGCAATTTCTGCACTAACCTCTCACAGGTTCCAAGGGAACCCCTTGTCAGGCCCTGGGGATTTATCCACCCTGATTTGCCTCAAGCCAACAAACAGCTCTTCCTCAGTAATCAGTTAAGGGTCTGTGACCCCACTGCTGCATTTCCTCACAGATACAGACACTTTGTCCGTCCCCTATGTAAATACAGAGGCAAAAAGCCCATTTATATTTTTAAAAATGGAATTGAAGTAGATCTCAAAAAAACAGTAATAGAGCATGATTTTTTTTTAATACAGTTAATTCTAATTCACTCACTTGCTTACAGATTTCAAATCAGGTCAGCAAAACTCTCATTTTGTACTCCCCAGTTCTGGATTAGTCGTCCTTAAATTTAAAGTTTCCACATTGGTTACTTGTCAGGTTTAGATTTTGTTTAGTTTTTCATTGATTCATTGTATTTTTTTTGTTATTTGCAAGAAAATTAATCTCAGGATAGTATATGGTTACATATACATGCTTTGATAATAAATTTACTTTGAACTTAAATGCTTCAAGTTAAGTTAATAGCGTAACACTCCTAAATACTTCTCGCAGAATTAAAACAAACTCTGTTCCATTCTTTATAAAAATACATTATTTTGTCTTGGGATGTATTTTACATAAATACATTCTTGCTTTGTTTTCTCCCCCTACTTCCTTCTTTCATAATTTTGAAAAGTTTCAGCAGTTTCTTGCATTCCTTTTCCATATCCCTTTATTGCCTACTGTGCCTCAAATCTGTCATTGCCTGTTTTTATAAGGCTTTGTTTTAATACAGGCAATGTTGCCCTTAATTGGCTGGATAATTGAAAACATATCAATGATAATTGTTTTAATTTGTGACAAATGACTAGCAGAAACACCCAGCGATCAAGTCTTCAACCTGGATTGTTAAAATCTTGCTGAGATTATTGTAAGCGTTCCAACTAAATTAGTTGGTAAGCAGTATGTCTCTGTGATTGCAAAACAGTTTAAAGCTACCTAACAAACACCTGGCAATCTGAGCAGATGAAAGCCAAATGACATTTCATAATGAGAAATGTAAAGTTATCCACATGTCTTTGAAAATAAAAACTAGAGTTAAATGAAGCACTAAAAGCCAGCTGTACAGTTCACAAGATATTAAAAGTTTGGTCACATTGTACTGAAATGACTCACAGGATTTTGAGTACATATTCACTGTACTATTAGACTGTTACTGAAAACTGCAAGCAAATGTCAGAAAGCATCAAAACAGTGCCCGACCAGTTTCAATATACAGAAGTATGTATAGTTGAGGTTTTTTATTGCAGTTTTTATTGTTGGAGTTTAATGAAAATGTCTATGTATTGGCAATTTTACCAGTCAAATTTGTGAAAGAAACTCAGCTCTATTGATATGATAATAATGTTACAGTCTCCAAAAATTTGTAAGAGTGTGTTATCACTATAAATGATGAAAGGCTAAATAAAAAATGCAAATCTTTTTTTTTACAAAAAAAGACACACAGTATTACAATTATATATTTTGGTGAATTGCTGTGCTGACAAAAGAGACTGAGGCTGTTGCTAAGGAATATGAAATTTTCAATTTGTGGCACACAATGTCAGCACCAAGCAGTCCCTTGACAGGGTTTATCTACGAGGCATAATTCCCTATGCTCTGTCTCAGCATTAAATCCTAAAGCAGCGTGAAAAGCACATGCCTACTGTGCCAGCCTGACATTTCCATTTCCCACATTAACCAATTCATTTCGAATCAAAAAAAGGTCAATTTTCCAAATGTGTGCTCCCAGTAGGAGTACACATTCAGAAAATTGGTCGTAGAGTGTCTGCTTAATGCCTGACTATTTTCCACAATGGACTCAAATGTGTTTGAAATTGGGCTACAACTGAGAGAAGTGATTTTACTTAGGAGCAGTGCAGTTGACAGAGATTGATGATTTCACTTCATGTATCTGGACTGAACCAGAGTGTCCAACCTTCACATACACACCATCCTATTTAAAACTGAACTGCAAACACAAAACATAGTGTAGTTAAGATATTTGCTTCATACTAGTACAATTTGAATAGGAATTTCAACTCCTGTTTGACATCTTCTTTGGTAGATTTTAAAGAAATACATAGTTCGAGCCAAATGCCAAGAGAAACACGCCAGTTTGCCACATGACTGGGTACAGAAGAAACTGAGGAATTTGCGACTCCCTCCCAACTAACATGATGAAGGTGCAATACATTATTCAGGTAAAGGATAAAAGGGGAAAAGAGGAAAACAGCAGTAAAATTTAATTATAATGAAGTTTATAAATAACCAAACATTCATTACCTGTGGGTCCAGTTGTTGTCTTTTTACTTCTTTTTCTTCTCCGTTTTCATTTAAATGGCCTTCAGAATTCCATTGTGTTACTGCCTTCGTTTCCAAAATCATCTTTCTGTTTTCCTGTTGTGCTGGGTTTAAGCAAACATGAAACAATTATCAGTAGCTTTGTACAGGAGATTATTTTAAGGAATATTATGTGAAAGGCATGTACAATGTAAATCCAGCAACTTATACCTTCAGTGCTTGTTAGGAATGTGAGGCCTTCATCACAGGAAGTTTCCAGGATCTCTTTGCTTTAAACAAAATACAAGACTGTTGAGGTCCACATGAGATCAAGTTTCTTGAATACAGTTTAACCAGACAATTCATTAATATCAGAATGAGGTTCAGCCATGTCTAGATCAAGGGTTCCCCAACTGTTTTTATGCCAAGGACTCCTACCATTAATTGAGGGGTCAGTGGGCCACAGGTTGGGAACCCCCCGGTCTAGATGTTTAGATTTCACTTCACAAACTAACTTGGTATCAGGAATGAACACTCAGCTGCCACATACCTTGCGCCTCCACCCACTCACCTCCCACACACTTACGAACCTCCTCATCCATCACCACACTGTGTATTTCACTGTCCCTTCTGGAAACATTGCTCAATACAAGTTCCTTACCATTGCGTGGAAGTGCTTGCAAATAAGATGGATGAAACTCACAGTGCACTTTCCTCCATCCTGTCCTCTTGCTGATGTTCTGCAGAACTACTTGGTACCAATTGACTGTAGATAGGCATTACCAGCAGTAATATCCCATTCTGTCAGTGGAGAATGATGGCCCTGTAGAAGCCCCTCACTCTCTCCAAATAGGCAACTATGTACTTACCAGTGTAAAAAGCTGCCTCTGTCAAGTCAGAAAAGAGGCTACCACTTTGCATCTTTACAGCTCTTCTGCCTCTTCAAGGTTGATATTGTAGCTATGCTCCACAAGTCCATCTCCCTCCTAATTACCACTGCAATTGTAGGCTCCTTTTTGGTTCAGAGACCTGCTCCACATGTGAAGTGACCTCCAGCCAAATGAAAATGGATGGGTCTTTGACAGGGTCAAAGGAGAAAATACAAATTGGGTATGACTCTGTTAAAAAATATTAATCATATCCATTGTGCTTGAAAAGCCTTTTAAATGCAATACACTATTCACTGAAAGTATAAATACACAGCCTACTTGCAAGTCTTAATGCAGTTTTAACTGTATGCCAAGTAGCAGAGGGGTCTAATTGGCTTTGAGGTCAATGTGACAGACTACCTCTGGTACTTGAAATTATTTCCACCTCTCACGAATGCCAAGCAGGGCTTTGCAATAGTTGCAGATGATATTAAAATTAAATGTATCCAGCATGTGAATAAACTGTCATCCACATACTTCCTCAATTTCTGTTAAACCCTTTCCCGTGCTCAAATCTCAATTGTCTCTTCAATTTTCTGTAACCAATTGCCAGGTGAGACAATATTAACTTTAAAGCTTGCTGAAAGTCAGCTTGTCAAAATATAATGGGCTTTCAATTAGCCAAATCATGTGGGAGACACAGTATCAGCTTTGATCTTTGAGAGGCTGCTTCCACTTAGCAGTGATATAGGTATTTTCAGTGCAATGCCAACTGAAGTGAATAGATTTATATTTTCCCCTTTTGAATTATCATTGAAGTAAATGTGTAAAGTGTAAGTAGTGACAAATATACATTTGTACAGTCTTGGGGACTGAGAATAGTCTGATCATTTGAAGGATGAGATGTTGTAAAGTGCGTAAATGGTGTTCATTTGCAGTGCCTTTACCTAACTATGGTCATTGTACTTAGATGTAATTAACTGCAGTGAGGCACCGTGACGAGCTTCCGAGAAACATGAAGTACATTTACAGTCAACAGTCTTCTTACCTATGTATAACTAGATTACTGGTGTTAATTCTTTTGTCTATAAAATCATTCAATAGTTGCTGTCTGGCCTAAAATATGCAATTGTGTAATTGTCATTTGCACAATGACAGAACCGATTGATTGAAACTTGATCATGCTTTAGAACATCTCAGGAGGGGATTATGAGTACTATGTTTAACTGGGACAGAGATTTCCCTTGGCAGAATATAGAACAGGACAGCACAGTACAACCCCTTCGGCCCATCATGTTGTACTGACCTTATGACCTTCATAGATCAATTCAACCCTTCCCTCCTACATAGCTCTCCATTTTTCCACCTAAGTGCCTGTCTAGGTGTTTCTTAAATTCCCTTAATGTATCTGCCTCTCCCACCATCCCTGGCAGGGTGTTCCAACACCCATTTTCCTCTGACATCTCCCATATACTTTCCTCCAATTACCTTAAAATCATGCCCCCTCGTATTTGCCAATTCCACCCTGGAAAAAGGTCTTTGACTATCCACTTGATCTACCCCTCTTATCATCTCCTACACCTTGATCAAGTCATCTCACATCCTCCTTCGCTTCAAAAGGGAAACCCTAGCTCACTCAGCCTATCCCCGTAAGACATGCTCTGCAATCCAGGCAACATCCTAGTAGATCGACAGTGGCCGTGCCTCCGGCACAGAGTCTGGCCCTGTAGCTCAGAAGGGTAGGGCAAGGAAGAGGAGGGCAGTTGTGATAGGGGACTCAATAGTAAGGGGGTCAGATAGGCGATTCTGTGGACGCAGTCCAGAGACCCGGATGGTAGTTTGCCTCCCTGGTGCCAGGGTCCGGGATATTTCTGATCGTGTCCAAGATATCCTGAAGTGGGAGGGTGAGGAGCCAGAGGTCGTGGTACATATAGGTACCAATGACATAGGTAGGAAAAGGGATGAGGTCCTGAAAGGAGAATATAGGGAGCTAGGAAGGGAGTTGAGAAAAAGGACCGCAAAGGTAGTAATCTCGGGATTACTGCCTGTGCCACGCGACAGTGAGAGTAGGAATGCGATGAGGTGGAGGATAAATGCGTGGCTGAGGGATTGGAGCAGGGGGCAGGGATTCAAGTTTTTGGATCATTGGGACCTCTTTTGGCGCAGGCGTGACCTGTACAAAAAGGATGGGTTACACTTGAATCCTAGGGGGACCAATATCCTGGCATGGAGATTAGCGGGGGCTACTGAGGTGACTTTAAACTAGAATGGTTGGGGGGGTGGGAATCAAATTAAAGAGGCTAGGCGTGAGGAGGTTAGTTCACAACAGGGGGATGGGAACCAGTGCAGAGAGACAGAGGGGTGTAAAGTGAGGGTAGTACTAAGGAGAAAAGTAAAAGTGGCAGGCCGACAAATCCAGGGCAAGCATTAAAAAGGGCCACTTTTCAACATAATTGTATAAGGGCTAAGAGAGTTGTAAAAGAGCGCCTGAAGGCTTTGTGTGTCAATGCAAGGAGCATTCGTAATAAGGTGGATGAATTGAAAGTGCAGATTGTTATTAATGATTATGATACAGTTGGGATCACAGAGACATGGCTCCAGGGTGACCAGGGATGGGAGCTCAACGTTCAGGGATATTCAATATTCAAGAGGGATAGACATGAAGGAAGGGGAGGTGGGGTGGCGTTGCTGGTTAAAGAAGAGATTAACGCAATAGAAAGGAAGGACATAAGCCGGGAAGATGTGGAATCGATATGGGTAGAGCTGCGTAACACTAAGGGCAGAAGACGCTGGTGGGAGTTGTGTACAGGCCACCTAACAGTAGTAGTGAGGTCGGAGATGGTATTAAACAGGAAATTAGAAATGTGTGCAACAAAGGAACAGCAGTTATAATGGGTGACTTCAATCTTCATGTAGATTGGGTGAACCAAATTGGTAAAGGTGCTGAGGAAGAGGATTTCTTGGAATGTATGCGGGATGGTTTTTTGAACCAACATGTCGAGGAACCAACTAGAGAGCAGGCTATTCTGGACTGGGTTTTGAGCAATGAGGAAGGGTTAATTAGCAATCTTGTTGTGAGAGGCCTCTTGGGTATGAGTGACCATAATATGGTGGAATTCTTCATTAAGATGGAGAATGACGTAGTTAATTCAGAAACAAAGGTTCTGAACTTAAAGAGGGGTAACTTTGAAGGTATGAGACGTGAATTAGCTAAGATAGACTGGCAAATGACACTTAAAGGATTGACGGTGGATATGCAATGGCAAGCATTTAAAGGTTGCATGGATGAACTACAACAATTGTTCATCCCAGTTTGGCAAAAGAATAAATCAAGGAAGGTAGTGCACCCGTGGCTGGCAAGAGAAATTAGGGATAGTATCAATTCCAAAGAAGAAGCATACAAATTAGCCAGAGAAAGTGGCTCACCTGAGGACTGGGAGAAATTCAGAGTTCAGCAGAGGAGGACAAAGGGCTTAATTAGGAAGGGGAAAAAAGATTATGAGAGAAAACTGGCAGGGAACATAAAAACGGACTGTAAAAGCTTTTATAGATATGTAAAAAGGAAAAGACTGGTAAAGACAAATGTAGGTCCCCTGCAGACAGAAACAGGTGACTTGATTATGGGGGCAAGGACATGGCAGACCAATTGAATAATTACTTTGGTTCTGTCTTCACTAAGGAGGACATAAATAATCTTCCAGAAATAGTAGGGGACAGAGGGTCCAGTGAGATGGAGGAACTGAGCGAAATACATGTTAGTAGGGAAGTGCTGTTAGGTAAATTGAAGGGATTGAAGGCAGATAAATCCCCAGGGCCAGATGGTCTGCATCCTAGAGTGCTTACGGAAGTAGCCCAAGAAATAGTGGATGCATTAGTGATAATTTTTCAAAACTCGTTAGATTCTGGACTAGTTCCTGAGGATTGGAGGGTGGCTAATGTAACTCCACTTTTTAAAAAAGGAGGGAGAGAGAAACCGGGGAATTATAGACCGGTTAGCCTAACGTCGGTGGTGGGGAAACTGCTGGAGGCAGTTATCAAGGATGTGATAACAGCACATTTGGAAAGCGGTGAAATGATCGGACAAAGTCAGCATGGATTTGTGAAAGGAAAATCATGTCTGACGAATCTCATAGAATTTTTTGAGGATGTAACTAGTAGAGTGGATAGGGGAGAACCAGTGGATGTGGTATATTTGGATTTTCAAAAGGCTTTTGACAAGGTCCCACACAGGAGATTAGTGTGCAAACTTAAAGCACACGGTATTGGGGGTAGGGTATTGATGTGGGTGGAGAATTGGTTAGCAGACAGGAAGCAAAGAGTGGGAATAAACAGGACCTTTTCAGAATGGCAGGCGGTGACTAGTGGGGTACCGCAAGGCTCAGTGCTGGGACCCCAGTTGTTTACAACATATATTAATGACTTGGATGAGGGAATTAAATGCAGCACCTCCAAGTTTGCGGATGACACGAAGCTGGGTGGCAGTGTTAAGAGGAGGATGCTAAGAGGATGCAGAGTGACTTGGATAGGTTGGGTGAGTGGGCAAATTCATGGCAGATGCAATTTAATGTGGATAAATGTGAAGTTATCCACTTTGGTGGCAAAAATAGGAAAACAGATTATTATCTGAATGGTGGCCGATTAGGAAAAGGGGAGGTGCAACGAGACCTGGGTGTCATTATACACCAGTCATTGAAAGTGGGCATGCAGGTACAGCAGGCGGTGAAAAAGGCGAATGGTATGCTGGCATTTATAGGGAGAGGATTTGAGTACAGGAGCAGGGAGGTACTACTGCAGTTGTACAAGGCCTTGGTGAGACCACACCTGGAGTATTGTGTGCAGTTTTGGTCCCCTAATCTGAGGAAAGACATCCTTGCCATAGAGGGAGTACAAAGAAGGTTCACCAGATTGATTCCTGGGATGGCAGGACTTTCATATGAAGGAAGACTGGATGAACTGGGCTTGTACTCGTTGGAATTTAGAAGATTGAGGGGGGATCTGATTGAAACGTATAAGATCCTAAAGGGATTGGACAGGATAGATGCAGGAAGATTGTTCCCGATGTTGGGGAAGTCCAGAACGAGGGGCCACAGTTTGAGGATAGAGGGGAAGCCTTTTAGGACCGAGATTAGGAAAAACTTCTTCACACAGAGAGTGGTGAATCTGTGGAATTCTCTGCCACAGGAAACAGTTGAGGCCAGTTCATTGGCTATATTTAAGAGGGAGTTAGATATGGCCCTTGTGGCTACGGGGGTCAGGGGGTATGGAGGGAAGGCTGGGGCGGGGTTCTGAGTTGGAGGATCAGCCATGATCATAATAAATGGTGGTGCAGGCTCGAAGGGCCGAATGGCCTACTCCTGCACCTATTTTCTATGTTTCTATGTTTCTATCTCCTCTGTACCCTCTGTACAGCTTCCATGTCCATTCTACAATGAGACGAACAGTATTGAACAAAATGTGGGCAAACCAGGATTTTATAGGGTTGCAACATTACCTCCTAGCAATTCAACTCAATCCCCCTTCCCAACTTATGAAAGCCATCACACCATACATCTTCTTAACAACACTATCAACTTGCACAGCAATTTGTAGCATCAATGGACATGGACTTCTAAGGACTTTCTGTTCATCCACACTACCAGGAATCATGCCATGAATCCTGTATTCTGCTTCCAAATTTGACTTTCCAAATTGAGTCACTTCATGGGTAGTGTCACAAATATTCGACACTGAACTGCCTTTTGATTTTGATGCCTCTTTTTCCTTACTGATAATTTCAATAACTTAGACTGAGGACTCAAAATTTAATCCACTAATCAGCAAAAGATTTTCAGAAGGTGATATGATAAAGTGGAAACTGACATGACATTCCCAAACAAGTGCAAATACAATTAACATTACCAAGGACGATATCCTCCCGCTCACTAAGGGCAATACCATCAGAGATGTGAAAATCGATCTGAAATAAGTAAATTCTCATAGAGGGAAAAAGATAAGCTACAGAGAGTATGTGACATAATATGTATTAATGTGACTGGAACACAGTGCAAATCTCAAACCTATATGCCAGGAAGAAACTGAATGGATAGATAGTAAAAGAAAGCTGGTCAGGCAGCATTCATGGAGAAAGGAGAGTTAACATTTTAGATCAATGATCCTTCATCGGTATTCAGCATTAACCCAAAATATTGACTCTCACACCACTGATATAACTTGACCATCTCTGTGTTTCTGGGATTTTCTGCTTTTGTTTCAGATTTCTTGTACATATAGAATATTGCTTTACTTTTAGTAATATTGCTTAATTCAATTCAGCCTTGATATCCTACAGACTCCACCATTTTTCTGAGAGATGACAATGATGCCTACTTACAAACCAGTAAATTCCTTGTTACGTACCCCGTAACTGGGTTGCCAAACCAGCAGAAATGGATCACTCAGTTGGAGTCTGGAGTACTAGAACTAAGAAAGTTTTATTAAAGAAACAAGCAACACAGTAATCGAAAGGATAATAAATGCAACAGTTCAGCGATGATAAACACACATGTGCACAGAATTAAGATAACAGCATCAATCAAGCTCTATCGTTGTCTAGGGGTAAATGACCAAATTTCAAAGTGACTCAAAGTTCAGTTCGCAGTAATCGTTGCCATGGCGATGGACAACGTGGGGGAAGAGAGAGATAGAACAGGAACAACTGATCATTCAGAACGGCTTCACTCACAGACCGGCGAGATTGCTCACAAGCAACTTTTGGGCGGGTCCTTGGTGATGTCACCTGAGGTCACCGACTGTGACCCCTCCTCCAGATGCGGTCGATCCTTTGCAGTGAACCCGGCACCCAGGCAAGGGTGGACACACACCGGGTTCCTGCTGATCGTACCTTTCCATCCTGGTCGTTGTCTGATACTTCTCACCCACTCGTGAGAGGCGCACCGCTTCCAGGGTCTCGTTACCTCGGGTGGCGTGTGTGTCGCCTTAGCGAACCTGTCCCTTTTTATCCCCCTGCTGGGGCATCGCCTGTCCATCACTTCAAACAGTTCAGGGTTCAAAGGGGGGAGCCGCTCCAGACAGCTCTCTCTCCCACGTCCCTTCATTACACATCTCCAGACGCTGCTCCATTGTTCCTTATCTCTCCTTCCCCTGAGGGCAGGTGGCAGACCACTTGCTGATGTCACTGATGCTAACCCAGGCCAGCAAACATCTTAATTTTTATGTGTATTCTCGTCACACTTCCCCCCTTTTAAGGATTTTTACCGGGAGGTAAAAATTACAAACATGCATACATTATTTGATACATACACAAAAATACATCTTTAATAGCTATTTGGCTAACACAGCGAGTTTGAAGCTGTCCACACCTTGACAGACAGTCATCACATTTTCTGTTCCTTTTACACATGTTATTAATAATCCCTTAGACCAGGCTCCAACTCAGCAAACTTCATAGTGGCCAAAAACACTGATGAATTGCGACCAATGTAACCTCTCATTTGGTTTTGTCCCGAACCACAATAACAAGGGTCGTCCCATTCCGACTCAGTTTTCTCTCGCAAGGGCTTAGTAGGAGGGGGACGGGTATTGTCCGCAGAGTTATTGCAAAACTTCCTGCAGTACCCCACCATCTCCAAGAGCCTTCTGAGGGCCCTCTTGTCTGTCGGGGTTGGGAGGTCAGCGATAGCCTGCACTGTAGCTTGCATCGCTGCCAGCTGCCCCTGTGTCACCACAATTCCCAGGTAAGTGACCCTCGTGTGGCCGAATTCATTTTTTTCAAGGTTCACTACCAAACTGGCTTCAGACAGCTGTATTAAATTGCCAATACACACCTCTGTGTTCATCAGCCCTTTAGTCACTGAATTACTCAATATATATGAGTGTTCTTTACTAGGCCGCCCTATTGTAACAGACATCACCCAACGTCCCAGTTCTTTGCATTTCCTCGGGACAATCAAACCCACGGGCCCAAGTCGTTTAATTACTTCTTCTAAAGATTCGCTTTGTTCGGGGATTAAGGGAGAGACCTTATCAGTAGACCTGGCCAAAACAATAGCCTTCTCCCATCTGATCGATCCCATACTAATCTTTCCAAAATGTTTTTTTCCTCTTATCAGGGGGCCCCTAGCTTCATTGATTTGCACGCCAACACCGACTAGGTTTGTTAGCATATCAAAAGCCGGTGACCGTTTCAGTTCGCGTCGGTCATGATCAATAACATTTTTCCCCCTGGGCAGCCGGTAAATCTCTTTCATGATTCCACCAACTGTTTCCTCCAGCACCGCAAAATGTCCACCGGGGGGTACCTCGTGGGCCATGTTAAAAACCTCATCCCCATAACTCTTTTGCATCACCCCCCACTCCTCATCTGCGGATACTGTACTTGATTTCCCTTTCTTCCTTAGCACTTCCTCCTCCGCACAATAGCTTGTCAAGGCTGTGTCAGAGAGAGCGGTCTCTGCCAAAACCATCAGCCCCTCGTCTCGCTCCTGCGTCTGCACAAATTCTTTCCTGGCTACTGCTACGTCCGTCCCAGCTCCCTCACTACCACTTGTCTCACTACCCTCTTTCTTTCCATTTTCTACCCCCTTCTCGTACAAGGTTGGCGGAAACGTTTCAGCCAAATTTACCACCACAGCTAAATTCACTACCGCAGCCCCATGATAAACCTGTGAGTCCATGGGCGGGGCCTCACTGTTGGCAGGCTGACCTGTCAATCTCACGACTGGGAACACGATTCCCCCGGCGATGTCATTACCGAGCAAGACTTCCACGTCTTTCATCGGTAATTCGGACCTCACCCCGATCGTGACTAGTCCAGAGACCAGGTTGCTCTGTAAGTGTATCTGGTGCAAAGGGACTGACTCTGTCCCTTCTCCAACACCTTTGACCTCTACCTCCCCAGTCTGGGTCTCTGAGCTAAACTCTAATACACTCTTCAGTATTAGTGACTGACACGCTCCCGTGTCTCTCCAGATCCGCACTGGAACTGGTTTTAACCCCTCCTTCACTGACACCAATCCGGCCGAGATAAACCTCTCGCGCCCTTCCTGGACTTTTTCAGACCTGTCCTTCCCTAGCGGTTCGCTTAACAGCTCGATACAGCCATTCCAAATTTCCGCTTTTCCTTTCCCCGTCTCCTTCCTTGGGGCAAAGCACCTGGACGCAAAGTGTCCGACTTTCCCACAATTATAACAGACGACCCCAGGAGACTTCCTACCAGACTGCTCCCGGTCTACCTTATCCTTTTCACTAGTCCCCGGCTTACTTTCTGACTTTTCCGGCGGACTCTCCCCGCCGTCCTGACTACCCTTCTGGTAGCCTTTACTCGAGGCAAACTTCATTTTACGCGTCAACGCATACTCATCCGCTAACTTAGCAGTTGCGGCTAACGTGGCTGCCTCTTTCTCATCGAGGTAGGGTCTCATACCCTCAGGGACACAACCTTTAAACTGCTCAATCAGAATCAGCTGCAGCAGTCTGTCATAATCCCCCTCTACCCCTTTCGAGGCGCACCAACGCTCACAATATGTTTGCATCTCACGAGCAAACTCCAAATACGTGCGGTCCCACTGCTTCCTCGCATTCCGGAACCTCTGCCGGTATGCCTCCGGGACCAACTCATAAATCCTGAGGATGGCCTCTTTCACCACCTCATACCTCTGGGCATCTTCCGCTGACAAAGCTGAGTAAGCTTCTTGGGCCTTCCCTTTCAGTACACTCTGAAGTAAAACAACCCACTTATCCCTCGGCCTGTCCTGACTTATAGCCACTTTTTTGAAGTGGAGGAAGTACCGATCCACGTCGGTATCGTCAAATGGGGGAACCAGCCTAACCTCCTGGGTCACCCGGAACCCTCCACCTTGGTTCAGCACGAGTCCCTGCTCGGCCCTTACCTTTAACTTCTCCAGCTCAAATTCCCTTTCCCTCTGTTTCCCTCTCTCTTCTCGCTCCCATTGCCTCTCTTTCTCCTCTCTCTCTAACTGTCTGTCCCTCTCTTTCTCTTCTCTCTCTAACTGTCTCTCTCTCTCTTTCTCTTCTCTTTCCAACTGTCGTACCCGGAACTCGTGCTCGAGTCTCAGTTTTTCAAGCTGTACCTGTACCGCGTCTCCAGCAGGTTTTTCAATAGACACCATCCCCAGCTCACCTTGGGGAAACACACCTTTAGATACATGGTGCTCTACAATAGCTCTGTGTATCTCCTCTCTCCTCATTGCCGACTTCACCTTAGCAAGATTCAGCCGTTTGGCCACAGCTATCAATTCCGATTTCCTGGCATCCTCTAATGCCTCCAAGGTCGGCGCCTTTATAAATTCCTCAGCCTCCATTTCTGCTGTTTGTCTTTTCTTTCTTTCGGGAATTTTAACCCAATCAATTTACTCCGTCCCAAATTTAGCGTTCAAAATCCCGGACGAGAACCCCACTTATGTTACGTACCCCATAACTGGGTTGCCAAACCAGCAGAAATGGATCACTCAGTTGGAGTCTGGAGTACTAGAACTAAGAAAGTTTTATTAAAGAAACAAGCAACACAATAATTGAAAGGATAATAAATGCAACAGTTCAGCGATGATAAACACACATGTGCACAGAATTAAGATAACAGCATCAATCAAGCTCTATCGTTGTCTAGGGGTAAATGACCAAATTTCAAAGTGACTCAAAGTTCAGTTCGCAGTAATCGTTGCCATGGCGATGGACAACGTGGGGGGAAGAGAGAGATAGAACAGGAACAACTGATCATTCAAAACGGCTTCACTCACAGACCGGCGAGATTGCTCACAAGCAACTTTTGGGCGGGTCCTTGGTGATGTCACCTGAGGTCTCCGACTGTGACCCCTCCTCCAGATGCGGTCGATCCTCTGCAGTGAACCCGGCACCCAGGCAAGGGCGGACACACACCGGGTTCCCGCTGATCGTACCTTTCCACCCTGGTCGTTGTCTGGTACTTCTCACCCACTCGTGAGAGGCGCACCGCTTCCAGGATCCCGTTACCTCGGGTGGTGTGTGTGTCACCTTAGCGAACCTGTCCCTTTTTATCCCCCTGCTGGGGCATCGCCTGTCCATCACTTCAAACAGTTCAAGGTTCAAAGGGGGGAGCCGCTCCAGACAGCTCTCTCTCTCCCGTCCCTTCATTACACATCTCCAGATGCTGCTTCATTGTTCCTTATCTCTCCTTCCCCTGAGGGCAGGTGGCAGACCACTTGCTGATGTCACTGATGCTAACCCAGGCCAGCAAACATCTTAATTTTTATGTGTATTCTCGTCACATCCTGTATAAAGGTCAAGGTCTGTTCACCTTAGCAACCTCTTACTGACTTTAACAGTAGCTTGAACATGAAAACCTCTGTGACTTTCTTGACAGGTGAAGGGTGTGTGAAGGAGTTTATGCAGCAGAAGGGGACGGTTCTAGCTAAGGTGGTCCATGCCCTCTCTGGCCCAGGTGAAGCAGGAGTGACTATTGGATTTCAGAAGGGAATGTTAGGACTCTTCATCCAAAAATCACAATTCTCAAACCTCCCTCTCACAATCTTCCTCCTTAATACTGTATACCTTGGTGTGGGTGAGTGGCCCACTGGAGTCTGACCAGCTGTTCCTGTCCATCAGACAGTTCCCTCTTCTACTGCTCATGGACAGAGTGATTGATAGGCAGCACACAGATGATGCCTGGGAGTTGCAATCACGTGGATGCCATGCCAATAAAGTCTGGTGGAGGAGGGAATCGGAACACAATTTCCCCTGCTCATCCAAGTCCCACTACATTAAGAGAGAGCTAGGAATTGTCATCTCACAATTCCAGCTGTTGTTGTTGACCCTTCCCCAATTCCCAAACAATCTTGTAAACAAGTTGCATTATGTGTGAAATTAATCCCATATTCACACAGTTTGGCAGATGTATCCTGTAATCGTGTACCACAACACACTTTTAGAACAGTGATAGAACTCCAAATTGTAGCCTGTGCTGAGTCTCAAAATATTTTTTCATTACTGAAACCCAATATTTACTCATTCTATTATTGGAAAATTAGTGGGAGGATTTTAAGTTTGTTACATCCAGCCTTCTAACATAAAGCCATTTCAAATCCACTGATGAATTCTCAGATCTGCACTGGAGAAGTGGAGCTTGGAAATGTGATACTTAATTGCTGTCATCACTCGTCAATCTTTAAGCCTTCGTACAGCTTCCAACCTATGTGTTTTTGCAGGTTCCAATCTCTACAGCAACACTGTAGATAAGTTACTGAACAGGAATTCAAAAAGCCTGGACTATTGATTCAGAGACAGGAGGATAAATTTTAAAAAGCTGGAACTATAATCAAATTTGGCTCATTGATGTCCATTATGATGTAAATCTTCTAACCACTCCTCATTGGGTCTTTTTAATATCATAAGGTCATAAAATCATACTGCATGGAAATAGACCACAGAGCCTACTGAGCTGTGCAGACAATCAATCACCCACTTACACTAATCCTACAGTAGTCCCATTTTATTGTCCCCACATTTATTCACTTAGATTAATTCACTTAGACCCCCATCACCCAGGACATGCTCTCCTCTCTCTGTTTCCATCACAAAGAAGGTAACCAGGAGATTCAGGACTCACACCACCAGGTTCAGGACTAATTATTGCCTCTCAACCATCAGGCTCTTGAACCAAAGGGGATAACTTCACTCAACTACACTCGCCCCATCACTGAAGTGTTCCCCAACCTATGGACTCACTTTCAAGGACTCTTCACCTCATGTTCTCAATATTTATTGTTATTTATTTATTAATAATCTTTCTTTAATTTTGTATTCGCACAGTTTGTTGTCTTTTGCACACTGGCAGTCATTCATTGATTCTATTACGGAGTATTGAGAATGCCCACTAAAAAATGAATCCCAAGGTTGCACAAGGTAACATACAGTGTATGTACTGTATTTGATAATACATTTGCTTTGAACTTTGATTCTATGCAGTAGGAGTAGTTTTACAGAAAGCAATCTGCAAGTCATTGGGATCTTAGAAGAAACTGGAGCATCTCAAAGAAAGTTATGCGGTCACAGGGAGAATGTGCCAGTCCCACAGAGACGATACAGTGATGAGGATTGAACAGGCTCCGTACAGCTGAGGCAGCAGTACTGCTACCTGCAGCATTATGTCACAGCAGAAACTGAATGTATTTTTGATTCTCTTTTACTGTCCAAAATGGTCCTTCAACCAGAATGACTGTAAGCTACTTGGTTAAGAAATTCATTCATTGATACAGCATTTTAATAGTTCTATTTAATATCAGAGGATGTATACAATATACAACCTGAAATTCTTGCTCATTCATTTAGGGTAAATTTCCCTTTGTCTCATTGAAGTTCAGGAAGTCAACATATAAGAAGTATCTTACGCTGTGTTCTGCTCTGCATCTACTGTATATTATACTGCCATATGTGTGTATTCACCCAACTTGTCTAAATTTTCTTTAAGTCTCCTTGCATCTTCTTGACAATTTACAATCACACCCTGTTTTATCGTATTGTTGAACTTGCAATGTTGTAATTGCTTCCGTGAATACCTGGGAACCAAATATTAATTCCTGTCATACACTGCTAATCACCACCTGCTGCCTAAAAAAGACCTGTTTATTCATAATATATGTTTTCAATCTATTTTCAGTCCATTCAAATAACTTCAATCCATATGTTTTAAATTGCACACTAACTTTATGTATGACTTTATCAACAGCCAGTTAAAAATCTAAATACATCACATCTGCTGGTTCCCCCCCCCCATTCATTCTACCAGTCACATTATCAAGTTGTTTGTCAGTCATGCTTTCCCTCTCATAAATGCACGGGTTTGGCAATATCACCTCTGTGACTACAGTTTGGTTCACCCTGAGTGCTCCATTTCTAAAAACACAGCAGCATCATTTAACTTAAACCTAAAAATCCAGGGTCATTTGCTTTAAAGATTCTCTAACAGGAATTATCAGAAATACTGTATACAAGGAGGACCATTAGAATAAAATATTCTCCTGATTCTTCAGATCTCAAAAACATCAGAGACAATTTTCTTGATATTATAATCCTGAGCAAATCTATAGCACTTCAATTAACTTAATTTAATTAAATTTTCACAGATTACCATATCCTGATCACAATTATAGATTGTCAAAGTGAAATTTGCTAAAGCTAAAAGTAATGTTAACTTATAGAATATAGCCAACTGGATAATGAGAGGTGACTAGATGTTGACAACAATGTTATTACTGTCTTGTTATTACTGCCTTGACTGTCTTGTCTCCCTTTCTCTTCACCATTTACACCTCGGACTTCAACTACCGCACAGAGTCTTGTCATCTTCAGAAGTTTTCCGATGACTCTGCCATAGTTGGATGCATCAGCAAGGGAGATGAGGCTGAGTACAGGGCTACGGTAGGAAACTTTGGCACATGCTGTGAGCAGAATTATCTGCAGCTTAATGTGAAAAAGACTAAGGAGCTGGTGGTAGACCTGTGGAGAGCTAAGGTCCCGGTGACCCCTGTTTCCATGCAGGGGGTCAGTGTGGACATGGTGGAGGATTACAAATACCTGGGGATATGAATTGACAATAAACCGGACTGGTCAAAGAACACTGAGGCTGTCTACAAGAAGGGTCAGAGCCGTCTCTATTTCCTGAGGAGACTGAGGTCCTTTAACATCTGCCGGACGATGCTGAGGATGTTCTAAGAGTCTGTGGTGGCCAGTGCTATCATGTTTGCTGTTGTGTGCTGGGGCAGCAGGCTGAGGGTAGCAGACACCAACAGAATCAACAAACTCATTCGTAAGGCCAGTGATGTTGTGGGGATGGAACTGGACTCTCTCACGGTGGTGTCTGAAAAGAGGATGCTGTCTAAGTTGCATGCCATCTTGGTCAATGTCTCCCATCCACTACATAATGTACTGGGTGGGCACAGGAGTACATTCAGCCAGAGACTCATTCCACCGAGATGCAGCACAGAGCATCATAGGAAGTCATTCCTGTCTGTGGGCATCAAACTTTACAACTCCTCCCTTGGAGGGTCAGACACCCTGAGCCAATAGGCTGGTCCTGGACTTATTTTCATAATTTACTGGCATTATTTACATATTACTATTTAACTATTTATGGTTCTAATTACTATTTATTATTTATGGTGCAACTGTAACGAAAACCAATTTCCCCCAGGATCAATAAAGTACGACTATGACTATGACTATACTATTACAATTATCTGACAACAGGTGGCTTACAATTACATCAAGATATGAAAAGTAATTGGCGGAAAGTCAGGTTTAAACAAATATCAGGAAGAAGCATCTCTTAATATGTACTGAGCAATTTCAAGTTACTGGGTGTCAACATCTCTAAGGATCTAACCTGGACCCAATATATCGATGCAGCTACAAAGGCAGCACAACAATGGCTATATTTCATTGGGAGTTTGAGGAGATTTGGCATGTCATATAAAACCCTTTCAAATTTCGACGGATGTACCGTGGAGAGCATTCTAACTAACTACATCACCGTATCGTATGGTGGTAGGATGGGTGGCTACTTCACAGGATTGAAGTAAGCTGTAGAGAACTGGAAACTTAGTCAGCTCCATCATGAGCACTACCCTCCATAGTATCCAGGACATTTTCAAGGAGCAATGCCTCAAAAAGCTGGTGTCCATCATTAAGGACCCCCTTCACCCAGGACATGCCCACTTCTCATTGCTACCATCAGGGAGGAGGTCAGTCAGTCAGGCAGTGGGTGCCGTCCCGAATCTGGGGTTGACGGCTATGCACCTCCATCTTCTTCGATCTTGCGCTCTTTTTCTGGCCTCAGCATAACTCAACCCAGTCCATTGCCTCACATTATCGTACCAAGTGGATCGCTGCCTTCCTCTTTCCCTCTTTCCTTCTATCATTCCTTCCAATAACAATTTCTGCAGTCTACTACCTCTTAACAAGTGCCCGGCATATTCCAGCTTCCTTTTCTGTACATTCTTCAGCAACTCCTTTTCACTCCTCACTCTCTTCAACACTTCCATATTACTGACCTTCATCACCCATCTAATTTTCTGCATTCTCCTTAAACACCACATTTCAAATGCCTCCAGTCGTCGTTGCGCTTCCTTGCATAAGGTCCACGATTCGACTCCATACAACAGACTTCTCCAGACATAGCATTTCCAAATTCTACAATGCAGCCCAAAGTCCAACCTCTTGCCACACAGCACCTCACTCAGGCTCCAGAACGTTGACCTTGCAATCTCAATTCTTCGTCTAATTTCTGTATCACATTTCCCATCCTCTGTGACCATCTGTCCCAAGTACACAAACTTCTTGACTTGCTCTATGCCTATGCCATTAATTTTGATACTGATTCTGGGGACTTCTTTTTTCTGTGATACTACTATCATCTTTGTCTTTGCAGCATTTATTTTCATTCCAAATCGTTGGGAATTGAGGAGATTTGGCATGTCTCATAAAACCCTTGCAAATTTCTATAGATGTATCATGGAGACATCACCTATGGTATAGCGGTAGGATGGGTGGCTACTTCACAGGATTGAAGTAAGCTGTAGAGAATTGGAAACTTAGCTCCAAAAAAAAAGACATTTACATGTGCTTCCTGGATTACAAAAAAGCTTTTGACCGAGTCAATCATGAACAGCTGGTCAATTGCCTGAACTCTTTGGGGCTGGATGGGAAAGATGTTCGACTGATTGCGAGTCTGTACTGGCATCAGAAGGCAGTAATAAGAACTAGTGGTGGGAATTCACCAGAAATTGAGATCCAAAAAGGGGTTTGCCAGGGATGCATTGTCTCCCCTTTATTATTTAACATTTACTCAGAGGTAATCTTCAGGGTGTTGAACGATGAAGCTGGTGTCCAAATTGGTGGAGTGACGGTGAAGAACTTGAGGTATGCAGATGATTCAGTGTTGTTAGCCGAGACTGAGGACGAGTTACTCAGAATAGTAGATAAGATAAATGCTGAAGGTGAACGATTTGGAATGAAAATAAATGCTGCAAAGACAAAGATGATGGTAGTGTCATGGAAGCAGGTATAGGAGCCTGAAGGCACACACTCAATGATTCAGTAACAGTTTCTTCCCCTTCCGTCATCCAATTTCTGATTGGACATTGAAATGATGAACACTACCACACTACTTTTTACTTCCATTATTTGCACAACTTATATTTACATTTCACAAATTTCACGGCATATGCCGGTGATATTAAATCTGATTCTGACGAAATCTAGACTTATTGGCAAAATAGCAGCAATGAAAAACATTATGACTCAGTTTAATAGCACATATTTACTTTTTGTTTTGACTGTGTTTGCCTTGTTTTCTGGGAGTTACATAACAACAAATAAACAAAAGGTGGTCAATATTTGCCATTAATATACGTATGTGTGCAATAGGGCAAGCAAGAAATTTAATGATAATTCTGCAATAAATGTGGCTCAAGAAAGCCACAGTTCAAAGAAACTGGTGTTAAAATGCAGCTAGGGAAAGCAATATAATGACTTTCTGTTGGGTTTGTGTGTCTGAGCTTGGGAACTGGAAACTTGAATGGAGCCCAAAGCTTTTGCGCAAATTTCTTGTTCTGTGACATGTCAGGATTTTACTGAGGGAAATCAATCATGTCCTCAATCTGCTTGATTCAGGAACAGTAAACAAACTGAATGGAGCTCAGATGCAGAGGCAGCGCTTGCAGGGCCCTGTCCACAGGCTACTCTTGTTGGCAAATATCTGCTATTTGATCAATTATCCAGTGGCTCAATCTCTGGCTTACACAATGCACTGTCACAGCAGTCAGATAAAGTAGTAGGAGGCACTGAGTGATGACCAGAGACAAGAATATGACCTTGTATTCTGTAATAGTGCAAGTCCTTAGCCTGAATTATTTTGACCCCTTTATCTTTATTTTTGAATCCCTCTTTCAGCAACTCTTCCTGCTCTGTATCCACTCTCCAGATCACGTGTCCACATTCCAAAGAGTGTCACTAATGTTTCCATATCAATGGTCATCACCAGTAGTTTTCATTGTGAGGAAAAAGATCCTGCAAAACCAATAGGATAACCCCTGCAGACATCTCTACAACCACCAAAAACATTAAACACTTGTGCAATTGTTGCCCGGGCTACAAATAATCAATCAGAAGGCCATGGAAGAAGGGGGCACCAGAGGAAGGTGACGGACGGTTAGGGTGAGAGTCGGAAATGGCAATGCCAACTGGTGGGGGGGAGTGTTATTACCAGAGTAGCCACCCATTTTAATTCCACTTCCCACTCCCAATCCCACATGTCAGTGCATGACCTCGTCTATTGCTGCGATGAGGTCCCACCCAGACTGGAGAGCAACACCTTATATTCCATCTGGCTAGCCTTGAATGTGATGGCACGAACATCAATTTCTCGAACTTCTACTAATGACCCCCCCCTCACCATTACCCATTCCCATTTCCCTATCCCATTTCATCTCCTTACCTGCCCGTCACCTTCCTCTGGTGCTGCTCCCCCTTCCCTTCCTTCCATGGCCTTCTGTCCGCTCCTATCAGATTCCCCCTTCTCCAGCCTTTATCTCTTTCAGCAATCGACTTCCCAGCTCTTTATTTCACTCCTTCACCTTTCCCGGTTTCACCTATCACCTACTGCCTTGTATTTCTTCCTCCCCTCCCCCCACCTTCTTATTCTGATACTCATCTTTTTTCTCCAGTTCTGATGAAGTGTCTCAGCCCAAAACTTTGACTGTTTACTCATTTCCACAGATATTGCCCGGCCTGCTGAGTTCTTTAGCATTTTGTCTGTGTTGCTTAGATTATCCCACAGCAGTGTTCAAAGATGACATCGGAAAACTCAAACATATCAAGGGTAAAATAGTGTTAAATGAAAATGCCACACCCAAGTTTTTCAAAGCCTGGCCAGTTCCTTATGCCACCCGTGATAAGGCAGTGAGGTGAGCTAGATCACAGGGAGGCTGAAAGAAGCTTGAGTGGAGCCCATGGGCAATGCCAATGGTCCCAGTAGCCAAGAAGAATGGGTCTGTCAGATTCTGTGGTCATCATCAACCCAGTTCCAAAATAAATCAATATTCTCTAGAGGATATCTTTACAAATCCTTCTAGAGGGAAATACTTCAGTGAAGTGGATTTAGCTGAGGCCTACACTCAGATGAAGATAGAAGAAGTTAACAAATTTCACGACACATGCCGGTGATTCTGATTTTGAACAGTCCAAAGTGTTTCCCACCATGAACGCTTACAAAGAGCTTTATTCTGCAGCTTTATTTGCTGCAGAAATCCAAGATCCCCAATTTTTACCAACACTGGGATGAACTTGCCCTTAATTGGGGTTGCCTTATGAAGCAATTAGGAATTACTGTACTATTTCAGCTGAGGAGCTACATGCCAGTCATCTAGGCATGGTGAAAATGAAAGCATTGGCTCAAAACTATGTCTAGTGGCTTGGGAGGGATCAACAGATCAAGCAGCTTGTCATTCACTATTCGATGCCAACATGTCCAGAAGATGCAGAGAATAGCCCCTCTCCATCTGTGGGAATGGCAGAGGATTCATGTGGATTTTGCTGGACTAATCATGGGCACAAATTTCTTGGTAGTAGCTACAAAGTGGCCAGAAGTTTCCCAATGGCCTCCACTGCAGCCCCACACGCTGTTGATGGGTTGAAAAGCCTCTTCTCTTGGACTGGTGTTCCACAAGACTTAGTCAGTGTCAATGGCCTACAGTTTGTGGTGGAACTGTTTCAATCATTCCTGAAAATGAATGGAATAAGACATATTATATCGGCACCGTACCCCCAGCTACAAATGGCTTGGCGGGAAGGTTTGTTCAGAGTCTAAATCTGTGAGCAATGTTGGCAGAACACACTACACTGACAAAGAATCGGAAGTTCGCCAGTTTCCTCCTTTCATATCATATTGCAGCACACTGCACAAGCAACAACTCACCAGCTATACTGTTGCTGGGTCGTCCCTTGCGCTCATGCTTGGATCTTCTGAAGCCCAATCCCAGAAGGAGTATGCAGAACAAACAGCTGAGACAAATTTAGGGCTCCTCAAACAAAGAATTTCTTTGTTTCATTCCTGGACAAGCTGCTCTGGCGAGGAACTACAGAGGTGATCAAAACTGGGTGTTTGAAAAGATTACAGACAGAACTGGACCATTCCCTTACACAGTGGAGATTGTATCTGACATCATCTGGAGATAACGTATCAATCAGCCGAGGACAGCAGAGTCAACTGTCAGAGAGGAAAGGTTCCCAGAGCTGTCAGAACCACTTCCTGCAGTCCCAGAGTCAACTCCTACAACCACCACAGAGGAAGCCCTTGAACCTGAGATTGTTTCACAGCCACAAGTCTCATCTGCCAAGCAGAGTGGCTCCCCTAATCAGGAAAGACGTTATCCTACAAAAGTAAGAAATCGTCTACAGCAATTGGGACCAGTATCCTGGCAGGGAAGTTTGCTAAGGCTATTGGGGAGAGTTTAAACTAGCACTGCTGGAGGGTGGGAACTGAACTGAAACAACGGACGAAGGGGCGGTTGGCTCACATATAGAGAAAGCTTGAAGACAGTGTAAGAAGGAGGATAGGCAGGTGACAGAGAAGGGATACGCTCAGACCAATGGTTTGAGATGTGTCTATTTTAATACAAGAAGCATCATGAACAAAGTGGATGAGCTTAGAGCGTGGATCTGTACTTGGAGCTATGATGTTGTGGCCATTACAGAGACTTGAATGGCTCAGGGGCAGGAATGGTTACTTAGAGTGCCAGGCTTTAGCTGTTTCAGAAAAAACAGGGAGGGAGGCAAAAGAGGTGGGGGCGTGGCACTGCTGATCAGAAATAGTGTTACGGCTTCAGGAAAGGAGGAGGTCATGGAGGGATTGTCTATGGAGTCTCTGTGGGTAGAAGTTAGAAACAGGAAGGGGTCAATAACTCTACTGGGTGTTTTTTATAGACCACCCAATAGTAACAGGGACACCGAGGAGCAGATAGGGAAGCAGATTCAGGAAAGGTATAATAATAAAAGGGTTGTTGTGGTGGGAGATTTTAATTTCCCAAATATTGTTTGGTATATCCCTAGAGCAAGGGGTTTAGAGGGGGTGGAGTTTGTTACATGTGTTCAGGAATGTTTCCTGATACAATATGTAGATAAGCCTACAAGAGGAGAGGCTGTACTGGATTTGGTATTGGGGAATGAACCTGCTCAGGTGTCAAGTCTCTCAGTGAGAGAGCATTTTGGAGATAGTGATCACAATTCTATCTCCTTTACCATAACATTGGAGAGGGATAGAAACAGACAAGCTAGGAAAGCGTTTAATTGGAGTAAAAGGAAATATGAAGCCATCATAGAAACATAGAAACATAGAAAATAGGTGCAGTAGTAGGCCATTCGACCCTTCCAGCCTGCACCGCCATTCAGTATGATCATGGCTGATCATCCAACTCAGAACCCTGTACCAGCCTTCCCTCCATACCCCCGATTCCTTTAGCCACAAGGGCCATAACTAACTCCCTCTTAAATATAGCCAATGAACTGGCCTCAACTGTTTCCTGTGGCAGAGAATTCCACAGATTCACTACTCTCTGTGTGAAGAAGTTTTTCCTAATCTCGGTCCTAAAAGGCTTCCCCTTTATCCTCAAACTGTGACCCCTCGTTCTGGACTTCCCCAACATTGGGAACAATCTTCCTGCATCTAGCCTGTCCAATCCCTTTAGGATTTTATATGTTTCAATAAGATCCCCCCTCAATCTTCTAAATTCCAACGAATATAAGCCTAGTCGATCCAGTCTTTCATTATATGAAAGTCCTGCCATCCCAAGAATCAATCTGGTGAACCTTCTTTGTACTCCCTCTATGGCAAGAATGTCTTTCCTCAGATTAGCGGACCAAAACTGCACACAATACTCCAGGTGTGGTCTCACCAAGGCCTTGTACAACTGCAGTAGTACCTCCCTGCTCCTGTACTCAAATCCTCTCCCTATAAATGCCAGCATACCATTCGCCTTTTTCACCGCCTGCTGTACCTGCATGCCCACTTTCAATGACTGGTGTATAATGACACCCAAGTCTCGTTGCACCTCCCCTTTTCCTAATCGGCCACCATTCAGATAATAATCTGTTCTCCTGTTTTTGCCACCAAAGTGGATAACCTCACATTTATCCACATTAAATTGCATCTGCCATGAATTTGCTCACTCACCTAACCTATCCAAGTCACCCTGCATCCTCTTAGCATCCTCCTCACAGCTAACACTGCCGCCCAGCTTCGTGTCATCCGCAAACTTGGAGATGCTGCATTTAATTCCCTCATCTAAGTCATTAATATACATTTGAACAACTGGGATCCCAGCACTGAGCCTTGCGGTACCCCACTAGTCACTGCCTGCCATTCTGAAAAAGTCCCGTTTATTCCCATTCTTTGCTTCCTGTCTGCCAACCAATTCTCTATCTACATCAATACCTTACCGCCAATACCATGTGCTTTAAGTTTGCACACTAAACTCCTGTGTGGGACCTTGTCAAAAGCCTTTTGAAAATCCAAATATACCACATCCACTGGTTCTCCCCTATCCACTCTACTAGTTACATCCTCAAAAAATTCTATGAGATTCGTCAGACATGACTTTCCTTTCACAAATCCATGCTGACTTTGTCCGATGATTTCACCACTTTCCAAATGTGCTGTTATCACATCTTTGGTAACTGACTCTAGCATTTTCCCCACCACCGATGTTAGGCTAACCGGTCTATAATTCCCCGGTTTCTCTCTCCTTCCTTTTTTAAAAAGTGGTGTTACATTAACCACCCTCTAATCCTCAGGAACTAGTCCAGAATCTAAAGAGTTTTGAAAAATTATCACTAATGCATCCACTATTTCTTGGGCTACTTCCTTAAGCACTCTGGGATGCAGACCATCTGGCCCTGGGGATTTATCTGCCTTTAATCCCTTCAATTTACCTAACACCACTTCCCTACTAACATGTATTTCCCTCAGTTCCTCCATCTCACTGGACCCTCTGTCCCCTACTATTTCCGGAAGATTATTTATGTCCTCCTTAGTGAAGACAGAACCAAAGTAGTTATTCAATTGGTCTGCCATGTCCTTGCTCCCCATAATCAATTCACCTGTTTCTGTCTGTAGGGGACCTGCATTTGTCTTAACCAATCTTCTTCTTTTCACATATCTATGAAAGCTTTATCAGGTAGGAACTTGGAAGTATAAATTGGGAAGAGATGTTCTCGGGGAAATGTATGGCAGAAATGAGGCAAATATTCAGGGGATATTTGCATGGAGTTCTGCATAGGTACATTACAATGAGACAAGGAAAGTATGGTCGGGTACAGGAACCATGGTGTACAAACTAAAAACTAGGAAACGATAGAGATCTAGAAGATTATAAGGCTAGAAGGAAGGAGTTTAAGAATGGAATTAGGAGAGCCAGAAGGAGCCATGAGAAGACCTTTGTGAGCAGGATAAAGAAAACCCCAAGGCATTCCACAAGTATGTGAAGTGCAAGAGGATAAGATGTGAGAGAATAAGACCAATCAAGTGTGACAGTGGAAAAGTGTGTATGGAACCACAGGAGATAGCTGGGTACTCAATGAATACTTTGCTTCAGTGTTCTGTCATGGTCTGGTCCGTGAAGTCTGCATTCCGGTTCACAGACCAGTCCATCGATCCTTATTCCAGGTTTTCCAGTTTTCTCTTGTTCTGTTGGTACCTTAATTGAGGCACATGATTCTCATTTTGGGCTGGCTATATAAACAGCTCCTGGGTTCAGCTTCGGTGTCTGGACTGTTCCCTTCCCTTCACTTCTCCTTCCTTCTGTAGCCCTTGACTGTAGCCTACCTTCGCCTGAAGCCTCGCCTGTAATGCCATCAGGTTCAACCACCAGGGCAAGATCTGGGCCTTGTTGTGTCTAGATAAGGAACTGTCTTTCATTGATTAGAACTGTCTCTGTGTCCACGCCTTTGCTAGGTAGGTCCGGCTGCTTGCCGCTACCTTGAGTTGGGAACTGTCTCTGTGTCTACGCTAGGTAGATCTGGCCATTTTCCGCTACCTTGAGTGGAGATCTGGTCTCTCAGTGTTCTGTGTATGAGTCCCGGCCCTACATTCTGCTCCCTAGGAGGGGTCCTGACTCTGTGTAGAGCCCCGGCCCCAAGTCCTGTTCCCAAGGAGGGGTCCTGGCTCTGTGTTCTATATCCCTGTTCTCCCTCGACCAAGGCTCTGCGTTCCTGTCTCCCTCAACCAAGTCAAGGCTTCGTGTTCTCGACCTGTCCATATGCCTCGCCCAGCCCAGGAATACCTCACCCAGCCCAGTGCTGGAGTTCCCTCATCCTGTAGCCACGTCTTGTCCACGCCTAGATCTGGGGCCATTTAGTGCATGCTGAAATAGCTTGTGCTCTAAAGGGTCAGTCCTTGATATAAGCTGAATCATCGATAGCCGAGGACCAGCAGCAAGAGGAGGAGGAGGAAAAAGAGATGAGAGCAGGCATTCTTGACAGAATTGTTCTATCCATGCTATCGTTGAAAAATTCAACTGTGTGCAGAACCAATAAATGCAATCCCAAGTCCCCACTTTCCATCTCAACCTCACTATCACCATTACTGTCTCCTAAAGGCCATATTACAGAAATAAAATCTTCCCGGGAGGGGGGAGAAGATGATGGCGCGACAGCAGCGCGCGCGGCCACTTCGGTGATGAATATCTGTTATTTGTCAAGTAGGGGACTGTGCACAATCCTGATTTGATGGTGACAGAGTGAGAGCACAGCGGAACATCTGGAAAACTTCTGAAATGCCCGCTTTGCTACTGCTGCTACTGTGTGGTAACCGGAATCTCCGGAGCTGAAGGCCCCGAAATCCTCAGCTTTGCGTGTTTCAGCGGCCGGGGAGAGGGCGAAGGCGCTCGGCAGAGGATGGCGCTCGGGAGGCTGTATCGGAGAGGCTGTTCGGAAGCTCGGAGTCTTCAGACGGATGGACTCAGGGTCAGCTGGAGTCGGCTGCTTCCGAGGTATCGGCAAGTTGACAGTACCTGGAGGTTCATGGCAGTGAGTTTCTCCCTTTTGCCGCCTGCTATCGGGGACTCGGGAGTGGATCGACTCGAGACTTTGAGAACTTTTTTTTTACTGTGCCTATGGTCTGTTCTTTATCAAATTATGGTATTGCTTTGCACTGCTGTAAATATATGTTATAATTATGTGGTTTTGTCAGTGTTAGTCTTTGGTCTGTCTTGTTTTCTGTGATATCACTCCAGAGAAACATTGTATTATTTCTTAATGCATGTATGCATTTCTATCTAAATGACAATAAAAGAGGACTGAGTGTTCTCATAATCTAAAAGAAAGCGTAAGATAATCATTGATAAATTAATTAATGCTCTACTGCATACAAAAGTCTACTAATCGTTGTTATGAATTCTGTAGTATCCGTCCTGATGCCTTTACATGCTGTTGCTCTGACTGCTACAGCATAGCTGGTGGACCTCAGTGAAAATATTTGAATCTCATCCAAGCAGCTGGCAAATTTAATTAATGTAACAAACAATCAATGAAAAGAAATTTGAAAAATCTTATTATGTTTAGTGCAAATTTTTATAATAAGGTGGAAGGAGTGGGAAAGGCAATGATCATATCACATGAGAAGCAAACAAATGATTTATAAAAGATGTTGCCCAGGATCACAGAAAAGACAAGATAGGTTAGGCACTTTTCTTTAGAACAGAGAAAAGAGGAGTTAAGCAAGGCTAGCAGATGTAATCAAGGTACATAATCTAATAAGTAGCTGAGACAGGGTGAGAGGGAATGATCTATTTCTCTCAATTGAGACAATGATAATTAGAGGGCACAAATAAAGTAGAAGGATTAAATGGCAGTTGACAAATATTACTTCACAAATACTAATTCACTGTTTAGAAGAAGGCTGAGGCAGAACAATCGAATTTTTGGATGGGTTGTCATTATTTGCAATCTAATACCCAAGGGTTGAATCACCTCACGCCAAGAACCTTTCAAATTACTTGAAAAGTCCATGTCGTTTCTACTTAGCCTAGTAAACATCAACAAGTTGATTATTAACCATAAGACATAGGACCAGCAAGTCTGCTCCACCATTTCATCATGGCTGGTTTATTATCCCTGTCAACCCCGTTCTCCTGCCTTCTTCACGTAACCTTTGATGCCCTGACTAAATATGAACCTATCAACTTCTGCTTTAAATATACTCAATGACTTGACTTCCACAGTTGTCCATGGCAATGAATTCCACAGATTCATCACCCTCAGCCTAAAGAAATTCCTTGTCATCTCTATTTTAAATGGACGTCCCTCTATTCTGAGGCTGTGCCCCCTGGTTCTACACTGACCAACCAAAGGAAACATCTTCTTACATCCACTTTCTCTAGACTTTCAATATTCGATAGGATTCAGTGAGATCCACCCTCATCCTAGTAAACTCCAGTGAGTACAGGCCCAGAGTCATCAAAAACTCCTCATATTTTAACCCTTTCATTCCTAGAATCATTCTCATGAACCTTCAGTGGACCTTCTCCAATGCCAGCTCACCTTTTCTAAGATAAGTGGCCAAAACTGCTGACGTTACACCAAGTGTGGTCTGACCGATGCCTTATAAAGTCTCAGCACCACATCCTTGCTTTTATATTCTAGTCCTTTGAAAAGAAGGCCAACATTGCACTTGCCTTTCTTAGCACTGACTCAACCTGCAAGTTAACCTTTAGTGAATTTTGCACAAGGACTCCCAGGTCCCTTTGCACCTCTGATTTTTTGAATTTTCACTCCATTTAGAAAATAGTCTATGCCTTTATTCCTTCTACCAAAGTGCATGACTATACACTTCTCTACACTATGTTCCTTCTTTGCTCCTTGCCAAATCTGTCCAAGTCCTTCCGCAGACCCCCGCTTCCTCAGCACTACATTCTCTTCCATTTATAATTGTATTGTCTTCAAACTTGGCCAAATATCCATCAATTCTGTCATCCACATCGTCATCATATAACTTGAAAAGAATTGGTTCCCATACCAACTCCTGAGGAACACCACTAGTTACCGGCAGCCAACCAGAATAGGTCCCCTCTGTTTTCCCTTGTCTATCCAGACTGTTATTTCCTCAAAGAATTCCAATAGATTTTTCAGGTAAGATTTCCACTTAAGGAAACCATGCTGACTTTGGCCTACTTTATTACATGCCTCCAAGTACCCCAAAAGCATATCCTAAAAATAGAATCCAACATCTTCCCAGCCACCGAAGTCATGCCAGGTGACCTATGATTTCTCTTCTTTTTTTCCCTCCCTTGGTAAAGAGTGGAGTGACATTTGCAGTTTTCGGGGAGAAGGCTGGAGGAGGGGGGAAAAGTGGATCAATCCTGATTGAATGGCAGAGCAGACTCAATGTGCCAAATGGCCTAGCCCTGCTCCTATATCTTATGGTCTTTTCCAGTCCTCTGAAAACATTCCCGAATCTGGTGATTCTTGCAAGGTCATTACCAATGCCCCCACAATCTCTTAAGCGACCTCTTCTAGAACCCTGGGGTGTAGTCTGTCTGGTCCAGGTGACTATCTACCCTCAGACCTTACTGTTTCCCAAGCAACTGCACTTACTGCACCCTGCACACTCTCAAATCTGGCATACTGCTTGTGTCTTCCAAAGTGAAGAATGACATAAAATACTTACTAAATTCATCCACCATTTCTTTGTCCCCCATGGCTACCTCTTCAGCATCAATTACCAGTGGTTAAATATCCATTCTTGCTGATATTTTACACTTTATATATATGAAAAAATTTTTGGTATGCGCTTGATATTATTGGCTAGCTTACCTTCATATTTCATCTTTACTCTCCTGTTTTGTAAAAATTTGCCTTCTGTTGTTTTTTAAAAGCTTACCAACCATCTAACTTCCCACTAATTTTTGCTATATTATATGCCCTATCTTTTGCTTTTATGCTGTCTTTGACTCCCCTTGTCAGTCACAGTTGCCTTATCCTCCCTTTAGAGTACTTCATCCTTGTGATGTATCTACCCTGTGCCTTTTGAATTACCCCCAGAAACTTCAACCATTGCAGTTCTGCCATCATCCTTGCTAGTGTCCACTTTCAGTCAGCTTTGGTCAGTTCCTCTATCATGCCTCTCTAATTCTCTTTATTACCACTGTAATACTGGTACATCTGACTTTACCTTTTCCCTCTGAAACCGAGGGGTGAACTCTATCATATTATGATCACTGCCTCCCAAGGGTTCCTTTACCTTAAGCTCCCTAATCAATTCTGGTTCATTACACAACACCTAATCCAGAATTGCCTTTATCCTCATGGGCTCAATTACAAGCTGCTCTAAAAAGCTATCCCATGGGCATTCTACAAATTCTCTCTCTTGGGATCCAGCATCTACTCGATTTTCCCAATCTACCTGCATATTGAATTCCCCCATGACTATCGTAACATTGCCCTAATTACATGCCTTTTCTTTTTCCTGTTGTAATTTATATCTCACATCCTGGCTACTGTTCAGGGGCCTCTATAACCAAGTAGGAAACAAAACTATGTTGACTAGTATGCTCCTGATATGAATTCGCTATTGTTTATTTTTATCAGTTCAACTCTTTGAATCACCTGGGAGAATTAATTTTCCAATCAACATAACAACTACAATTAAAAATAAAATTCAAAGCAAATTTTAATAGCAAAATACTTCATCATGGTTTCTGTATTTACTCTTTTGATTTAATCTTCATGTTCTGATGCAAAGTTTGCAAGCTGCTATATAATATTCATTATTAACTTACTATACTTAATTGAAATAAATTCAATAAACAATACCTAATTTGTTCATATTTTATTTAATTGCTCATATCACTTTCACCCATTCATGTTAATTTCTATAACTAATACTTTGTGAGACAAAACCACCTGTGAACATGTCTTAGATTGATCAAGCTAGGACTTTTCCCTTCAGTCCCAAGGAGGATGAGAGGCAACTTGAGAGAGGTGTATAAGATGATAAGAGGCATAGATAGAGGGGACAACCAGTCTTTTTCCCAGGGTGGATATGGCTAATATGAGGGTCATAATTATAAGAGGATTGGGATGATGTCAGAGGTTTCTTTAAAACACACATAAGGATGTGTGTAATTCCTCCCAGGAATAGCAGTGAAGGCAGAAGCATCAGGGACATGGATGAAAGAAGAATGTTAGGCTATGTGTGAGGAAAGGTCAGATTGATCTAGGTTGAAAGGTCAGTACAACATTGTGGGCAGAAGGGTCTGTATTGTTGCTGTACTAGCAACAATCTCAAAATCTCTGAGGAGTTCCTCTTTTACTTAACGTAACTTATAGTAGCTGTCCATAACTCCTCAGTTAAATGGCAACTTTTCCTCAAAAGCTGGAATTTTGCCCACTTCTCTCAGGAGTATACAAACATTATCTCCTGTAAAGGAATATGGTGACTCTTTACCTATTGCATACTTCTTAAATTTGTTCCAGAAGATTTTTTAAAAAATCTCTTTTGACAAAAGTCGTAAGCTCTGAACTAATTCTTTCCCTGCAGATTTTGAAGGTATTTAAGCTCCAACTAAACCTACTCAGTCCATCAAAAATTGATATGTAATGTTACTATCATCATAGCTTTCTTAACCCGGTGCATTTGCAATCTGAATGAATTTAAATATCAAAAACTTACCTCACCACTAACTTAAATACAATGATTTCATGTTCCCTCTGCCTCATCTATTGCCTTCAGTATACCATGCATGTTTTCTGGCTTTGGACCAATCATTCCTATCTTTTGTCCTCTTGGGGAAAAGCATCAAAATAATTGGTCGTTCATGGGATTATAATAACATTCACAGAGTGTAATTAGAAAGTTAAAAATGTAAGTAAAATTAATGAAAATATATACCTTAACTGGAGAGCGAGGAACAGCCAAACCTCCTTAAAAGGAGTCATCAGTGATGTCATTAGGTGTTTTCTTTATAATCAGACTAATTTTAACAGTGTCCATGCTGTAGACTAATTAATGGAGCACGAATTTGAACCACTCTGCCGGCATAGCTCAGTGACGAGCCAGCAGATATATGATCTCAATGAACTATGCACTTTGCAAACATGCTATGATATAGGTAAGTCTTAAGGTTAATTATAGCCTTAATCAGCTCTGAATTTTACCTATATCATAGTCCCGCATTACCTTACAGATTTTGTTCACTAACGAAAGAACATTATTTTCAAATCAACTCTGTAAGCCCCTCAGTCAACACAAACCACTTTTCGCCGTTACCAGTTCAATTAAGTGACGAGTCCCCCCGAGTTGCCCAAAACTGTAGAAGAGACTAAACATGTCCCACTCTGAAAGTGCCCTCACCTGTATGTCGTCTTTAGGCAGCTTTTTAAATTTCGGTCATCCAGTTCTTCTTGGGGCTTTTCATTTGCAATCGGGTCACCCTTCTTGTGACAAAGGATCACGTAATTTTTGTGATCATTGTTCGCCCAATAAATATCATCTTGGGTTTCATAGCGGATGGCAAATTCGACTTTAGCACCGTCTTTCAGATAAGGGGGGACTAACAGAATTTTGAACGTGAACTGGTCAGTTTCGCCGTCACAAGAATCGGTTACATAGTCAGCCAAGATGTCATAGTAGCTCTCCCAATTATTTAATGTCATCCGGATGTACACTAGCTTTTCATATGATATATTCAGTACACGAATTAACCCTTTCATGCAGTTCGTACCCCGGGGAAACTCTGTTGATTCTAGTTCCACTTTCTGGGCATAAAGTTTCTGCCTCAGCTGCTCGGGGGAGGACGGCAGCTCAAAAAGGGGCAGCAGAAGGCATTCATCTTGGTGTGCCCGTTCATCCTGCGCTCCAGCTCCCGCCGAGCAGCCGCCCACGTCCCACTTGTCATACTCTCTCACCGACACAAGCTCCAGGCCAAATGCATCAGCAAAGGAAACTTTTCGACTCAGGTTTAACGGAGGTTGCGAGTCTTCGTCTGAGGAGGAACTCCGTCTTCGTGGAAGCGGGGAGAACTTTGGTTTAATCCAGATCTCATCGTCCTCTGCAAAAACCTCATTGTCACCTGGCAGACCTAATATACTGACCGCAAAAGGCGGGTTTCGGTCTTTCTCGGCGGGCTCCATCGGTGGGGGCACAGTCTCCTGAAGCAAGATCTCTCAACTAGTGGCTGAGGATATTTCTGGCAAACAAATTTTAACACAACGGCTTTGGTTACAGTTGACATTGTAAAAGAACTCAGGTCTATTAATAGCTGCACTGGCTTGTGAACTATGCTCGTCTGCTTTCTCGCAGATTTACTCCTCCTAACCTCGACTCCTTGTTTTTGGCTCGACACAGCGCAGAGTTGGGCCAAATCTCATTTCACAGATAACACAAAAGAAACTTTAACTGTAGACAAGCGTCCTTGTTTGCAGTTAAAGCAGTGAACTCATGGTTGCTAAGTTATAACCTGTTTTTCATCCTCGAGCAAAATAATTCCGATGCATTCAAATAAATTGTCACCTGAAGTAAATCCTGCGATTGTACATAAATGTAAAAATACATAATAATCGACCATAATATAAGAACGTAAAGAAAGTGTTGTGGTAAAGCATTTTATTGCTGAGTACAGTTTTCAAGGTGCATTTATACTGCACAATCAGCATCAATTTTCATCAGGATGAAATCTGATTCTCTCTTCACAGGTACCTGCAGAATGTTCCCAACATTTTCTCAACTTCTGGTTCTGGAATAGAGCTGTGCATTTCCATTGAATGCGCTGTTTAACATGGACAACACATAGAGTGTAAACCCAGCGCTGCCTCAAACTTACAAAATGTTCATGAAGTCTTCACTTGAAGTGCATACTTTGTAGATCACCTAGTTTCTGCTTTGATGCAAACAGAGCAGGCTTATCTTCTCCTCATTTCCATTTACTTTCATACATGACTACCGACAAATTAAAGCTGCTCTCACTTACACTGAGAGCACATTCACAGCTCTCCTGTGGTAAACTGCTGCAGGTCTAGTCACAGAAAGGTCAAGTAATGTGAGTACAGTTCCAACTGGTTGAAGCAAACTACAGCTGCTAGTCTTTGAGCAGTGACTGATGTGGATATGAACTATTAAAAATACTTTAACCTTTGTTAGACCTTGAGAACTGTAGTACCTGGTTCCAGCACAACTCCTCCTTAAAAATCTCAGCTACAGGACAGTTATATTTACCAGGGGATTCTGCATCCTTCTACTTAACTCTGGCTTTGCATTGCACGTGTGGATCTAGGATTTTTCCACTTCTTGCTGCCCACAAGATGCCATTGTATTAAATTTCAATGGCCCCTGCCTTCTGATTCTTTGGAAACCGTGAGATATTGAGTCACTATATACAAGGTAGAGATAACTTCTTGAACTAAGAGGAAATAAGGATTATAAGGGTCAGGCAGGAAATGATGTCAAGGTCAAAGGCAATGTGTAGAAGAGCCTGCAGATAATACATTAATGATGAGTTTGGAATATTGCTGTTGAGAAAGAATGAGGTAAAGGAGAATAGAATTCCAGGATAGAAGAACAACAGAAACCTAGAAACATAGAAAATAGGTGCAGGAGTAGGACATTCGGCCCTTCGAGCCTGCACCGCCATTTAGTATGACCATGGCTGATCATCCAACTCAGAACCCTGTACCTGCCTTCTCTCCATACCCCCTGATCCTTTTAGCCACAAGGGCCATATCTAACTCCCTCTTAAATATAGCCAGTGAACTGGCCTCAACTGTTTCCTGTGGCAGAGAATTCCACAGATTCACCACTCTCTGTGTGAACAAGTTTTTCCTCATCTCAGTCCTAAAAGGCTTCCCCTTTATCCTTAAACTGTGACCCCTTGTTCTGGACTTACCCAACATCGAGAACAATCTTCCTGCATCTAGCCTGTCCAATTCCTTTAGGATTTTATATGTTTCAATAAGATCCCCCCTCAATCTTCTAAATTCCAACGAGTACAAGCCCAGTTCATCCAGTCTTTCTTCATATGAAAGTCCTGCCATCCCAGGAATCAATCTGGTGAACCTTCTTTGTACTCCCTCTATGGCAAGGATGTCTTTCCTCAGATTAGGGGACCAAAACTGCACACAATACTCCAGGTGTGGTCTCACCAAGGCCTTGTACAACTACAGTAATACCTCCCTGCTCCTGTACTCGAATCCTCTTGCTATAAATGCCAGCATACCATTCGCCTTTTTCACCGCCTGCTGTACCTGCATGCCCACTTTCAATGACTGGTGTACAATGACACCTAGGTCTCGTTGCACCTCCCCTCTCCTAATCAGCCACCATTCAGATAATAATCTGTTTTCCTGTTCTTGCCACCAAAGTGGATAACCTCACATTTATCCACATTAAATTGCATCTGCCATGAATTTTCCCACTCACCTAACCTATCCAAGTCACCCTGTATCCTCTTAGCATCCTCCTCACAGCTAACACTGCCACCCAGCTTCGTGTCATCCGCAAACTTGGAGGTGCTGCATTTAATTCCCTCATCTAAGTCATTAATATATATTGTAAACAACTATATTGTAATGATGATAGGTAGGGAATGTGGTGGTTCTGGTAAAGAATGAGAGGTTGCAGAAATACCCAGAGAAAATGGTATCTCCTAAGTCCCTGGGAAGAAGTAAAATAAAGCAACACAATGACACGCAATAGTTACTACTATTATGGTTACTTAATTAGTGCCATAAATCATGAATAATGTTTCTTTTGAAAGTATTGTAAGGAATGTTCCGGCCACTTTAAGCCAGGACATTCAGTATGTACTACTGCAGACTAGAACTGAGAGTGGACAATCCTATTGTCAAGTTCAAGACAGCAGCTAAAACTTTCAATTTTTTGAAGTTTTTAGATTGACACTAATGGATTGTACTCAGTGCAAGCTTCAAACAGAAGATTCAAACAAAGCTGGGCCTCGCAGTTGAAGGAGCAGGTAGGATAAGCATGGTGTGGAGAGGGCTTTCTGGAATGTGAAACAATTTTGTGTCAGGGTAACCTGGTGGTACACATGGGGAGCAAGGCCAATGAAATGGAATTAGGCTTCCAGGCTGAGTAATGAAACTGTTATGAGTGTCTTCGGCAGGAAAACAATAGACCGTAAGTGCTGAAAGCATGAAGTCGGTGAGGCTCCTGTGAGGGGGAAAGGCAAGAGTCCTTGCTCTGACCATTCTGAAATGGGCCATAATGATGGAGTAGTTCATGTACTGGAACTAGAGAACTGGAATTTTAATTGTAATGGAACTTCCGGTACATGAGTGGAGATTTTATTAATCATTTCCCTATGAATTGAAAATGTCATTATTAGCATGTGCATAACATAGACACTGCAGAAATCTAGTTGTATCTCTCATGGCACATTCATCCCGCCCCACTAATCTCCCTCCTCCCAAATGACACAAATACCACACCTGCCCATTCACTGCCTTCCTCATCTCTATTCAGGGCCCCAAACAGTCCTCCCAAGTGAGGCAACATTTTGCCTGTGAATCTATTGGGGTCATCTATTGTATTTGGTGCTCCCGATGCGGTCTTCTCTACACTGGTGAGACCTGATGTAAACTGGGGGATGTGGCTTTGTTTGGCACCTCTGCTCCATCAGCCAAAAGCAGAATTTCCCAGTGGCCAACTATTTTAATTCCTATCCCCCATTCCTATCCTGTCATGTCATTCCATGGCCTCCTTTTCTGCCATGATGAGGCCACACTCAGGATGGAGGACCAACACCTCATATTCTGTCTCAATAGCCTTTAACCTGTTGGCATGAATGTTGATTTCTCCTTCTGGTAATTTTTTCTTTTTTCATTTTCCCCTCCCCTTCCCTCCTCTTCTGTTCCCTACTTTGGCCTCTTACCTCTTCTCCTTGCCTATGTATCACCTCATCCAGTGCTCTCCTTCTTTCCTTTCTCCTCTGGTCTACTCTCCTCTCCTATCAGATTCCTTCTTCTCCAGCCCTTTATCTTTCCCACCCACCTGGCTTCACCTGTCACCTTCTAGCATGTCCTCCTTCCCCTCCACCTTTTTTATTCTGGTGTCTTCTGCCTTCCTTTCCAGTTCTAATGACTGTTTATTCATTTTCATAGATGCTGCCTGATCTTTTGAGTTCTCTGGTTAAAGTAGTTGCAAAAGAATATCCGAGACAGTTTCTGTAGTTTTTTGGGAGACATAGACTCCTAAGTTGCCAGTGAAGACAGAAGATTATTCATCATTGTTATGGCCAGAGTTATGATTCATAGTTATGGCCACAGGCTGGATTGATTCACTTGAACTATGAGATTGTGTAGTAGAATTAGTTGAGTAAATCACATGGGACCTGAGGGCCCTATATGTTTACTAAATAACTACTCCCTTTCTCTCTCCTAGTTTCACATTCATATTCTAAATAAACTGAACAGTCAGATAGTTTGCTTAGTTCTTAGAAGTAAAATGTATTCTCTGACTTGTGGCTCTGGATATCTACAGAGAAGTAGTACAATTAGTCCTAAAGTTTTATTCTGGAACTCTAGTTGACAGCACAAGAGAGGGAGCAGGCACTCTTGGAACAGATCATCTGTGTCTTTCCCTTGAACATTTTAATAGGGCTTTACCTTACGATTCCAACTGCTCAAATCAACATGATATGGGAATGAGGTGATATTTGAAACAGATCAAAAACTTACTTGTACTTTAAAGTCAGAGGAACTCAAAGTTGTGAATGGTACAGCTTGAGTGTCCGCCAAAGCTGGTTTTACAGATTTTCTCATTGTGTGGGCCCATTAAAATGTTCAAAGTTCGGTTCTTATGCTTTGTAACTGTCGTGTTGTTTCCCTACCCTTATCAAATTCACATCGTAAATGAGAATTGGACTCCTTCAAGTCCTTGAACATTATCTTCATGTTAACTGGTAGCCAGTCTAATGTATGAAGCAGCTGAAAGTACATAGATTTTTGTCTCGATCTCTTAATTAGGCTGGGTCAAGTAAGCCTTCATTACTGATCTTCATACGAGTGGTAAGAAAGAACTTAAAACTAAGAGTGGGAGTACATAAATGATCCCTTGGCACCTCAAAAAGGGAAGTTATTTCTGGTGACCTTTCAATATAATTTTATTTGGTTTCGCACAAATTGACTACTACAATTATATGCTATAGTGCTGGCACTTCAGAAGTACAACATTAACCACAAAGCGTTCTGGGATATCTGAAGGGGATATTAAAAATATTACATATATGCTCTAGCTCTATCACAATGAAAAATTGTAAAAATTCACTCTGAAAATTATGCTCTGATGGGTACTCCAGGTTGAGTCGGTAGTGAAGAAGGCAAATGCAATGTTGGCATTCATTTCTAGAGGAATAGAGTATAGGAGCAGGGATGTGATGTTGAGGCTCTATAAGGCGCTGGTGAGACCTCACTTGGAGTACTGTGGGCAGTTTTGGTCTCCTTATTTAAGAAAGGATCTGCTGACGTTGGAGAGGGTACAGAGAAGATTCACTAGAATGATTCCGGGAATGAGAGGGTTAACATATGAGGAACGTTTGTCCGCTCTTGGACTGTATTCCTTGGAGTTTAGAAGAATGAGGGGAGACCTCATAGAAACATTTCGAATGTTGAAAGGCATGGACAGAGTGGATGTGGCAAAGTTGTTTCCCATGATGGGGGAGTCTAGTATGAGAGGGCATGACTTAAGGATTGAAGGGCGCCCATTCAGAACAGAAATGCGAAGAAATTTTTTTAGTCAGAGGGTGGTGAATCTATGGAATTTGTTACCACAGGCAGCAGTGGAGGCCAAGTCATTGGGTGTATTTAAGGCAGAGATTGATAGGTATCTGAGTAGCCAGGGCATCAAATGTTATAGTGAGAAGGCAGGGGAGTGGAACTAAGTGGGAGAATGGATCAGCTCATGATAAAATGGTGGAGCAGACTCGATGGGCCGAATGGCTGACTTCTGCTCCTTTGTCTTATGACAAAAATCAAATGCTGGTAAATATTATAAATCTTAAAGAGAGAACATGGAAAATTTGAAAACCGATGTCATATTGTTAGAATTCATCAATCACACTGAAAGGACATTTGGGTGATTGAGACATTAATGACACAGCTATCTGTTCATTAATAGCTTGAACACCAAAATTAATAAGTCTGTATTTACTTAATCAAGATAGATTTTTCACTTTCTCTTTGCTATAGCTTATAGTGAAAATAGAAAGTTAATGAAGACAATGAAGACCTAAGCTCTGAATGTTAGTTTAATAGTGGCACGTTGATTAGTGACAATTAGAATTTCCTTTCTTAAATTGTGTCTACCTTTCTTCAGCCCAGTTCTATTGTACCCTAATTGTTTCAGCATTAATCTCAGAAACTAGATTCAATATCTGTTGTACTGATAACAGACGTTAGAAGTTTTATCCGGTTGGCCGGGGCACAGCAGAGTTGAGCGATCAGTGTGACAGCCAGCCAATCAGAACAACCTTGCACCAATATAAACAGAGCACTCTGCAGAAACAACACTCAGTTGTGCACCGATGATGCCACCTCGAATGGTGATGAAATGTTTGTGACCTAACCTCCAAGCTGAGCGAACAACCCTACGAAAAAGCCAAGTTTTACCTAGTTTACCAAATTTACCTCAGCAAAAAACTCAAGTTTTGAACAGTGTTGCAGTACATTGTTTGGTACTTTTCCCTAGATGCAGGCTATTTCCCATTGCCTAGAAACAGTTACAAAGAAATAGATAAAGATTAGCTTTATTTGTCACATATACATCAAAATGTCAAAACATACAGTGAACTACGTTGCGCTACGCAATTCTGTGATAAATATTTTCTACAATTTGTGGTTGTATGCAATTCTAATTCATGCATTTCATTTGCTGATGGTCTTGCTTAATTCTATCAAGCTGTTTCCAACTAACAAGATGCTCATTTACATGTCAGTTATCAGCTGGATAGGAAAATGTAAAAGTGTGATATATTAAACATAGCTAACAAAAACTGCAAAAAAGGACGAAGGTAAGAGTGATGAAATGAGATCAAGGAGATCCAGAAGGATTCTAACTTTGCTTATGAGGCTTACTAACAGTCAGCTCATAAATCTCAAACTCAATAACGTTCAGGGGAAAAAAGGAAAGTCTCTCAGAAGCCATCAGTCATCCATATATTTCCTTGGTTGCAAAGGCAATCCTTTGATCACCCATGCATTGATTGAGCCTGGCTCCAATTTATACAGTTAAATAAACAGTATACAAGATAACATCTCTGAATGACCACTTCATAAATGTGGATCAATCCGAATACGTTAAAAAGGATTACTGGAGCATCTACTCAATTAACCTGAATGATTTTACTCGTGATGTTTTCATGCAGAATCCTAAATATATAAAAAGAAGTCACTGGAGAGAATTAGGAGGCTTTGCCATCTTGCGTTAGATTATGTCACATTACTGTTCATTGTGATTTTTCCAATCAGGCTTTGTCAGTGGAGCAGGTTTATATTAGATGAGACCTACATAGCATGGAGTATTTCGATCTCGGATAATGAGGCATTATTTAAGCAGCCAAAAAATGAAAATGCATGCATATATAATAAGAAGAATGCATGCTGACATTGAATATCTTGACAAATTAACCATTTAATTTAGGAATTAAATCATTTGTTATAATTTTTATTTGACTAAGATAAAATGGTAATTTTAGTAAATACCTTGTGAAACATATTGATGCAGCTATAAAGAAAGCAAGACAGTGGCTATATTTCATTAGGAGTTTGAGGAGATTTGGTTTGTTACCTAAAACACTCGAAAACTTTTATTGATGAACTGTGGAGAACATTTTGACTGGCTGCTTTACTGTCCGGTATTGGGCAGGGTGGGGTGGTACTACAGCACAGGTCCAATTGAAGCTACAGAAAGTTGTAAAATTAGTCAGCTTCTTCATGGGTACTAGCGCCCGTAATATCCAAGACATCTTCAAGGCATGGTGCCGCAGAAAGATGCATCCATTATTAAGGACCCTCAGCACTCAGGTCATGCCGTCTTCTCATTGTTCCCATCAGGAATGAGGTATAGAAGCCTAAAGCCACACACTCAGCAATTCAGGAACAGCTTCTTTCCTCTCTGCCATTTAATTTCTAAATGGACATTGAACCCTTGGACAGTACCTCACTTACTTTTTGTTTTATTATTTCTGTTTTTGCACCATTTTTAATTCTACTATTTAAATATATATATAATTACTGTAATTAATTTACTGAAATTCATTGTACGGCTGCCGCTAAGTTAACAAATTTCATGACATATGCTGATGATACAAACCTGATATCTTGATATAAACCTGATTTCTGATTCTGAATTGTCTACCAAAAGAGGCTTTTGTATTAAACATGATTGTACTTCCAGAAATTTAAATACAAACAAAAGTTTTGCAGAAGTTAACCAATTATTCTAAACAAATACTATACTTATATAGCTGGTTGTGTTCATTAGTTTAATTAATGTATTTTTTAGAATTATTTGCTTTATTTGGAATGGTTTATGGGTCGGTGTATAAGCTACTTGCAGTGATCAAAGGCTGTGCCAAATTACTAAAGTTGATATGGATGTGTTCATCTCTGTTCAGATTTATTAGCAGCTGCTGTGGAAAGTTCAGTGGGATTCAATTGTACTCTGACAAAAGATGGCAATGAGCCAATAGAGCAGCTAAATGGAAAATACTTTGTGAACTTCTTCATAATTTCTGTTTTAATCTCGTGCCCATTTTTCACTACATTCTCTGTGACAGTGAGTGAGAGAGAGGTGGGCGGGCAGACAGAGGCAAAGGGAGAGCAAAGAGTTCATCATTTTTTAGATTTCTGTCAGTTTATTATAAATAGCAGCAGTAATGGGTGGGAGAGCAGCCAAAGATCACTGTCCACAATATTTTCAGTCTTTCTGTGTGGGAAAGGCCAATTCTCTGCACACAACGTCATATTGTGGCTAAAGTCATAAATTTAATGTTTGGGTAATTCAGTTCTGATGGAAATGTGAGGCATGCTACACATGGGCCACAGCTTTGCTTCACTGCCATGAAAATGCTTCCTATGTAAAATTTGTGTTGATCATACAAACTGTAGTTATGGAGTTAAGGCTGATTTATACTTCTGCGTAGGCTCTATGGTGTGTCTGCGTCGCTCTGCAATTCACTGCCAAAACGCTAGTTGGCGATGGGGTTTCTATGCCACTGTGTTGAGTTTCTTCATGAGAGACATGGACGAGGAAATGCATTTCAAATATTTTTGGATGTCGGCAGGTAGATTTGACGATTTGGTTCATCGTCTCCAACTATTTATTTTGCATCAGTGTACGCACAGTATTACAGACATGGCGGAGAAGAAGCAACCGGAAATGCGTAGGAGGAAATGTGATGCTACCAAGCAGACCAATCACAGTTGTTGCGGTCTGCGTCGCCGCGATGCATGAGTTAATTTTTTGGGGGGTGCACGTCACCCCACGGCATAGGGTGCTCGGTACCTACGGCATAGATTCGACGCAGAAATATAAATCAGGCTTTAGGGAGGTGACATACTTATATTATTAGTCTGATATAGGCATTCCCTTGGGGATGACTAACTTCCACTCTGGTTTTGTAGGTTCTGGGGTGGGAATGAGGATAATGTGGGAACTGCAGATCCTTACAAAGGTGAGATGGGTGGTGACCAATGGCGCAGGATATCATCAATACCGTCCCAAGTGCTCCTTCTGCACTTTGGGTAGACTTGTACCAGAGAATCCTAGGAGTTAGAGAGGTTTGTGTATATCTTCAAGGATGTTTTGATTTTTTTTTCCCCTGGTAACCTCCTCCTATCATATGATCCAGAACAATGTTTGTTTTGGGAGGCTGGTGTTAAGGTTACAAGTGACGTGGCCTCTCAGTGCAGCTGGCTTTCATTCACTGCATCAATATTGGAAATGTGGTGTTGGTTGGGTCTTGGACTATGTATATATGTCCTCTTTTGAGTGAATATGCTTCTTTGTTTGCTATTTTGTATTATGTTACCTGTGATTTTTGAATGTCTGCTTGCTATTTTGAATATTTTGCACTTTAGTCCCAGAGAAATACTATCTCGTTCAGCTGTATCTATGTATGGTTTGAATGATAATTAAACTTGATTTGATTTGATTTATTTAGTCTTCTGAGAAGCTCGAGGATTTTGTGGAGACATGGTAGGTAGTTGGACACATTATTTTTTAATCTTTCCAGGCTAAAATCTTTCTTTCACTCACTGCTGTGTTTGGATATTGATTTTTTATATTTAAGTGTTACAGAATGACTGTAAAGTGCTAAAATTAATTACATGTGGAGCATTTTGAACCAATTAACTAAAAAAAATCAAGCGTTACTTGTCTACTTAAAGTAAACTATTGTAGTATTGCAGGTAATTGAGTTAGGTTAGAAAACACAAGAAGAAAAATTAATGAAAACTCTGTGAATCCCAGCCAGTCATTTAGAAATCTAAACTGATTAAGGTATTTGTATAAAACAATTTCAAATTCTGAGTTGAAAATGGCATAATTATGAGGGAATAAAGCTGTTATTTGTGAGTAGTACAAGGTTTACAACATAGTAGTTGGACTTGTTTCCAAATATATTCCACATTATATAGTAAATTTTCTTTGATTAATTTCCAATTAAATTTATTAAAGCACATTCCACAATTTATCTTCTTCAATCTTCATCAACAATAAAAAAGGACTTCTTAATTCTTTAACAATATTGTCACAATATTAGGCCTTCATTTTTGTAGCTCATTATTTATAAGATAGAGAAGAGATGTTCTACAAGAATTGTCTCCTTATGGTAATATTTTCAATAATTACTGGATCTTATTTCATTCTAAAAGGTAATTCTTCAAGTGATTTATTTACCTTGTGCATAATGACTTCATCTTAGTGATCGCCTTTGTATCAAATTAAACTTCCTTTACAAAATTATCATAAAATGAACAGTTTACATGAAGAATGTTGAGTCGCTGACATAACGTTAACACAGCAATAGCACATAACTATCCACAATTATTCATTGAACACATTCTTTTATCCTCTTAGCCTACATTAAACTTCCAGAAACTTGATGATAGTTTAGTAAAGAAAGTTTAATATGAAATAATGAAAATCACTAACTTCACATAGAAATGTACACAAATAATCAAATCCAAATGTGCATGGTAGGTCGTGTCTAACCAATATTATAGAGGTTTTTGAGGAAGTTACCAGGAAAGTTGAGGAAAGAAAGGCAGGAGATATTGCCTGCATGAATATTAGCAAGGCCCTTGCAATGGGAAGTTGGTCAAGAAGGTTCAGTTACTTGACATTCAGATGAAGTAGTAAATTGGATTCGACATTGGCTTCATGGGAGAAGTCGGAGATTGTAGTAGTTGGTTGCCTCTCAGATTGGAGGCCTGTGACTAGTGTTGTGCCACAGGGATAGGTGCTGATTCTGCTGTTGTTTGTCATCTGCATCAGTGATCTGGATGATGATGTGGTAAACTGGCTCAGCACATTTGTGGATGACATTAAGATTGGGGGAGTAATTGATGGTGATGAAGGTATCAAAGCTTGCTGCAGGGTCTGAGGAGAGCGGTAGAACAGAGTGATCTGGAAAAAGCAGGTGCGTAGTTCCTTGAAAGTGGTGTCATAGGTAGTTAGGCTCAGAAGGAAAGCTTTCGGCACATTGGCCTTCATAAATCAATGTATTGAGTATAGGAGATGGGATGTTTTGTTGAAATTGTATAAGGCATTGTTGAGGCTCAATTTAGAGTATTTTGTACAATTCTGGTCACCTATCTATTGGAAAGATATAAATGACATTGAAAGAGTGCAGAGAAAATTTACAAGGATCTTGCCAGGACTTGAGGACTTAATTTTTAGGGAAAGGTCAAATAGGTTAGAATTTTATTCCCTGGAGTGTAGGAGAATGAGGGGAGATTTGATAGAGGTATACACAATTACAAGGGGTATAGATAGGGTAAATGCAAACAAGCGTGGGTGAGGCTAGAACTAGAGGTCAAGGATTAAGAATGAAAGGTGAAATGTTTAATGTGAACATGAGAGGGTACTTCTTTACTCAGAGGGTGGTGACAGTGTGGTTCAAGCTGGCAGCAGAAGTGGTGGATGCTGTTTACATTTCAACACTTAAGAGAAATTTAGATGATGAGAGGGGTATGGAGGGCTATGGCCAGGTGCAGGTCAATGGATCTGGCAGATTGATAGCTTAGCATGGACCAAATGGGGTGAAGGGCCTGTACCTGTGCTGTAGTGTTAACTCTACTTTTTTCTATTTTTTATAGGCATCCGTTAGTCTCGTGAGACCACGGATTTGTGCCTTGGAAGGTTTTCCAGGGTGCAGGCCTGGGCAAGGTTGTATGGAAGACTGGCAGTTGCCCATGCTTCAAGTCTCCCCTCTCCACGCCACCGATGTTGTCCAAGGGAAGGGCACTAGGGCTGATACAGCTTGGCACTGGTGTCGTCACAGAGCAATGTGAGGTAAAGTGCCTTTCTCAAGGACACAACACGCTGCCTCAGTTGAGGCTCGAACTAGCGACCTTCAGATCACTAGAACGATGCCTTAACCACTTGGCCATGCGCCACACAAATTCCTCTATGAATTTGCGGAAATACTTTCCAGCATTAGATTAGGAATTTAACTCAAATTTATTAGATGTCTAATAGTGATTATGAACAAAATAATGTGAAATAGAAAAGAAATATTATTATCATTAAAATTATTTAGGTATATTTCAAATTTCTTGAAAGGAATTTTTGATGTGTGATGAGAATTCAATACAACATATACAACAAATATTGGACTGACAACATACATTCAAAATCACATGATCAGTGCACATTTTAAACGTTTTCTCTAGTTTGATATAATGTAGAATATTTTCAAATGCTTTCCATTATACACAGCAAGGGTCATTTCTAGGATCTAAGAAAGGTTTGAAATTCATCTTTATCTCTTACTCTTTGCTTGTCCTTCTATAATGTTTCTACTTTGAATGTTAGTAGTTTCATTACAACTGACACAGTGCATTCCACTTGGCATCAATTTTCTGTGTAAGTTAGAATCATAGAATCTTAGAAATCTACAGCACGTTACAGACCCTTCAGCCCACAATGTTGTGCTGACCATGTAACCTACTCTAGAAACTGCCTAGAATAAATTTAAGTAAATAAATACCTTTATTTATTTTGTTCTTTCTAGTTCGTTAGACAGTTGTCTTAAATTTCAGAACACTATCCTTTCGCAAAACTGCGGATGGTTTTAAATGTTTGACTAACTCAAAGTTCAAAGTTCAAAGTAAATTTATTATCAAAGTGCACATACAGTCTGTCACCATATACAACCCTAAGATTCATTTTTTTGTGGGCATATTTAATAAATCCATAATAGAATAATAACCATTATATAATCAATGAAAGACCGCGCCAACTTGGGCGTTCAAGCAGTGTGCAAAAGACACAAACTGTGCAAATACAAAAAGAAAGAAATAATAATAAATAAATAAATAAATAAGCAATAAATATCAAGAACATGAGGTGAAGAGTCTTTGAAAGTGAGTCTGTAGGTTGTGGGCACACTTCAATGATGGAGCAATTGAAACTGAGTGAAGTCATCCACTTTGGTTCAAGAGCTTGATAGTTGAGGGGTAATAACTATTCCTGAACCTGGTGTATGAATCCTGAGGCTGCTGTACCTTGGATGGAAGCAGTGCGAAGGTACAGGAGTGATGGGTGCTGGTGGGTGTCCCTGATGATGGATGCTGCTTTCCTACAACAATGTTTCATGGGCTTTTTTTTGTGATGGACTGGGCTGCACCACAACTTTTATGTACAATTTTCCATTCAGGAGCACTGGTGATGCAGCCAGTCAATACACACTCCACCACACACCTCTACAATTTGTCAAACTCTTAGAGGTCATGACGGTTCTTCGCAAACTGCTAAGATAGTGAAGGCGCGGCATGCTTTCTCCGTAATCGCACTTACAGTATGTGCTCTGTGGTGGGGAGGGCTTTATCTGTGATGGACTCGGCCATATCCACGATTTTTTTAGGCTGTTCCATTCAAAAGCATTGATGACGCAGTCAGTCAATACACACTCCATCAAACATCTGCAGAAGTTTGTCAAAGTTTTAGATGTCATGCTGAATCTTTGCAAACCCCTAAGGAAGTGGTGTTTTCTTTGTAATTAAACCTGCGTGCTGGGCCCAGGACAGGTCCTCTGAAATTATAATACCAAGGAATTTAAAGATACTGGCCCTCTCCACCTTGGATGCTCTGATAAGGACTGGTTCAGGGACCTCTGGTTTACTCCTCCTGAAGTCAGTTATCAGCTCTTTGGCCTTGCTGACATCGAGTGCGAGGTTACTGTTGTGGTACCACTCAGTCAGATTTTCAGTCTCCCTCCTTTATGCTGATTCTTTATCACCTTAGATTTGGCCTACGGCAGTGGTGTCGTGTCAAACTTGAACATGGTATTGGAGCTGTGCTTAGCCATGCAGTCAGAAGTGTAAAGTGAGTGGAGCAGGGAGTTAAGCACACAGCCTAGTCACGTACATGTGTTGATGGAGATCATGGAGAAGATGTTGTCAATCCAAATTGACTGGGGTCATTAAATGAGGAAATCGAGGATCCAAATGCACAAAAAGGTATTCAGACCAAGGTCTTGAATCTTACCGATTAGCTTTGAGGGGATGATGGGATTGAAAGCTGATGAGGAGCATCCTGACATATGCATCTTTGTTGTCCAGATGTTCCAGTATTGAGTGAAGAGCAGTGAGATGGCATCTGCTGTGGACCTGTTGCTCCAGCAGACAAATCAGAGTGGATCCAAGTTACTTCTTGGGCAGGAATTGATATGTTTCACCACCAGCCTCTCAAAACACTTCATCACTGTGGATATAGAGTACTGTGCAGAAATCTTACTCACGTACATATAGCTGGGGTGCCCAAGACTTTTGCACAGTACCATATATGTCAATGTGGAGTGGAGAGCGAGTTTGTAAATCTGGCAGGAGCAAAGGATGCCAGGAATAGTGAGGGCGGAGCACCACGAGTGGGATGAGGGACAGGTGGTAGAGAAAGAGTGCCAGGGATGGGGAGGGTGGCACCGGTGCACACACACCTAGCCCTGAGACATCAGGCAAGATCACTTGATTTGAAACAATTGGTTTATTGATCATTATAGAATGTCTTTCTGTTGCTTCCACTCCCTCTCCTCTCCCTTCCCCTTTTCCAAACCATGATTTTCCTCTCCCTGTCCTCTTCCCACTCTCAGTCAACAAGAGAGACCTATATCAGAATCAGGTTTATCTTCACTCACATATATCATGAAATGTGTTTCTTTTTTGAACAGCAATACAGCACAGTACATAAAATTACGACAGTACTGTACAGAAGTCCAGGGAGGCTAGCTATATATATGTACCCCAGACTTCTCCACAGTACTGTAAGTGCTACTGAGCAATAGTCAGTGAGGCAGGTTACAGTGTTCTTCAAAAACACCCGTATACGCGAAACTGCTTGAAACAGGTGGGTACCTCAGACTGCTGAAGTGAGAGGTTAAAGATCTCGGTGAATGTTCTAGCCAGTTGATCAGCACAGGTGTTTAGTACTTAGCCAACCATCCCGTCTCCCCTTAGCTCTGATGAGAACAACAACTTGTCTCCAATATTGCAACGTCACTGAAATTCTTTACCATATGTGCCACTCTTGTACATCCAGTGCCTTTCTTAAAGATTGGTGCCTAGGACGAAACATTGTACTCATGTTGCAGATCAAATAATTACGTAGAGATTCAACATAGTTTTTATTCTGTTGTTAATAAAACCAAGGATTCTTTCTGCTTTACTATATAGAGAGAGAGTCTCATGGGCTTTAATTTGGCTATCTCATCAGTGAGTATGAAGGATTTTTGAGAAGTAAATGGTTTGAAGCAAACCTTTCCTTTAAAAAAACCTCATCACCTCAAGAAAATTAAGTAGCTTTCAAAATGGAAGAACATCCATGAGAAATTTTTGAAGTGAATGGTGGAATGATACAAATCCAGTGAGCAATGATTTGACTATATCAACAAGTTATGTCAGAAGTATTTTAGTTGAGTTAGTGATTTTCAAATTAATACTTGTGGATAAACTAAAGTTATCAGACATTTACGTTTTTAGAAAATTGTAATTACAGTAATTATTTTCATTAAGAATGTATGTTATCGCCTCCATTCTTCTGCACACTGCTCCTATGTCACCTCATCAGTTGACAAAGATTTGATCTCTGTTGTTATTATCTCCAGGTATGACTGTTCTAATGGACCCTTGATTCATTGTACAGTCTGCAATTTGAGGTCATCTTCATTTGTTTGTTTGTCTCATCCTATCTTTCTCCCGCACTTACATCAAAGTTGCTGGTGAACGCAGCAGGCCAAGCAGCATCTATAGGAAGAGGTGCAGTCGACGTTTCAGGCCAAGACCCTTCGTCAGGACTAACTGAAGGAAGAGTGAGTAAGGGATTTGAAAGCTGGAGGGGGAGGGGGAGATGCAAAATGATAGGAGAAGACAGGAGGGGGAGGGATAGAGCCGAGAGCTGGACAGGTGATAGGCAAAAGGGGATACGAGAGGATCATGGGACAGGAGGTCTGGGAAGAAAGACAAGGAGGGGGGGTGACCCAGAGGATGGGCAAGAGGTATATTCAGAGGGACAGAGGGAGAAAAAGGAGAGTGAGAGAAAGAATGTGTGCATAAAAATGAGCAACAGATGGGGTACGAGGGGGAGGTGGGGCCTTAGCGGAAGTTAGAGAAGTCGATGTTCATGCTCTATCCCTCCCCCTCCTGTCTTCTCCTATCATTTTGCATCTCCCCCTCCCCCTCCAGCTTTCAAATCCCTTACTCCTCTTCCTTCAGTTAGTCCTGATGAAGGGTCTCGGCCTGAAACGTCGACTGCGCCTCTTCCTATAGATGCTGCTTGGCCTGCTGCGTTCACCAGCAACTTTGATGTATGTTGCTTGAATTTCCAGCATCTGCAGAATTCCTGTTGTTTGCGTTTATCCCGCACTTGTTGGCTTTCTCTGCTTTCCAGCTAAGTAATGCGACAAATCTAAAATGCTTATTGTATTCAGATACTTCCAGCATTTCTTCTGCCCTCATCTGTAAGCACCCCCAGTCCTTGTTGTTACTTATTCCTCCAATTTTGAGCTCTCATCACCCTTGAATTAATTGTTCTGCAATTAACAGCTGTGCCTTCAGTTGCTATGCTCTGGAATTCCTTTTCAAACCTGTTTACATCCCTTACCTTAAAGCACTCTTCAAACTCTGCATCCTTCACTCAGCTGGTGGTCATGTTCTTTAATGCTGCTCTTTGTCAAAGTTGTTTCAAGATACTCTTCAAATATCTTACTACTTCAAAGTATTGATTTAAACAAATGTTGTTTTTGTTTTATTAGATTTATTAAGTAACATTAACCTAATTGTATTTTGAATTGTTAAATCAGTAATTGCTCCTCCAATGAATAGTAACAAATAAAATTATTATTTTGCTATAAAATACATTTCAGAATGGCAAACAACTCTTAATATAAAAATATTCGCTGCATTACAATTTATATCGATGATTAAAATACCGGGTGGCACAACATGTTTTAAATTTCCTTATCTCTTTGATCTCAGCTGAAATTCAGAGGCAAATATTAAAGAACTCCTTCTTTGCTGAAAAGATATAGAAAAAAATAGGTGCAGGAGTAGGCCATTCGGCCCTTCAAGCCTGCACCGCCATTTATTATGATCATGGCTGATCATCCAACTCAGAACCCTGCCCCAGCCTTCCCTCCATACCCCCTGATCTCCGTAGCCACAAGGGCCATATCTAACTCCCTCTTAAATATAGCCAATGAACTGGCCTCAACTGTTTCCTGTGGCAGAGAATTCCACAGATTCACCACTCTCTGTGTGAAGAAGTTTTTCCTAATCTCGGTCCTAAAAGGCTTCCCCCTTATCCTCAAACTGTGACCCCTCGTTCTGGACTTCTCCAACATCGGGAACAATCTTCCTGCATCTAGCCTGTCCAATCCCTTTAGGATCTTATACGTTTCAATCAGATCCCCCCTCAATCTTCTAAATTCCAACGAGTACAAGCCCAGTTCATCCAGTCTTTCTTCATATGGAAGTCCTGCCATCCCAGGAATCAATCTGGTGAACCTTCTTTGTACTCCCTCTATGGCAAGGATGTCTTTCCTCAGATTAGGGGACCAAAACTGCACACAATACTCCAGGTGTGGTCTCACCAAGGCCTTGTACAACTGCAGTAGTACCTCCCTGCTCCTGTACTCGAATCCTCTTGCTATAAATGCCAGCATACCATTCGCCTTTTCACCGCCTGCTGTACCTGCATGCCCACTTTCAATGACTGGTGTATAATGACACCCAGGTCTCGTTGCACCTCCCCTTTTCCTAATCGGCCACCATTCAGATAATAATCTGTTTTCCTATTTTTGCCACCAAAGTGGATAACTTCACATTTATCCACATTAAATTGCATCTGCCATGAATTTGCCCACTCACCCAACCTATCCAAGTCACTCTGCATCCTCTTAGCATCCTTCTCACAGCTAACACTGCCACCCAGCTTCGTGTCATCCGCAAACTTGGAGATGCTGCATTTAATTCCCTCATCCAAGTCATTAATATATATTGTAAACAACTGGGGTCCCAGCACTGAGCCTTGAGGTACCCCACTAGTCACCGCCTGCCATTCTGATAAGGTCCCGTTTATTCCCACTCTTTGCTTCCTGTCTGCTAACCAATTCTCTATCTACATCAATACCTTACCCCCAATACCGTGTGCTTTAAGTTTGCACACTAATCTCCTGTGTGGGACCTTGTCAAAAGCCTTTTGAAAATCCAAATATACCACATCCACTGGCTCTCCCCTATCCACTCTACTAGTTACATCCTCAAAAAATTCTATGAGATTCGTCAGACATGATTTTCCTTTCACAAATCCATGCTGACTTTGTCCGATGATTTCACCGCTTTCCAAATGTGCAGTTATCACATCTTTGATAACTGACTCCAGCGGTTTTCCCACCACCGACGTTAGGCTAACCGGTCTATAATTCCCCGGTTTCTCTCTCCCTCCTTTTTTAAAAAGTGGGGTTACATTCGCCATCCTCCAATCCTCAGGAACTAGTCCAGAATCTAACGAGTTTTGAAAAATTATCACTAATGCATCCACTATTTCTTGGGCTACATCCTTAAGCACTCTGGGATGCAGACCATCTGGCCCTGGGGATTTATCTGCCTTTAATCCCTTCAATTTACCTAACACCACTTCCCTACTAACATGTATTTCGCTCAGTTCCTCCATCTCACTGGACCCTCTGTCCCCTACTATTTCTGGAAGATTATTTATGTCCTCCTTAGTGAAGACAGAACCAAAGTAATTATTCAATTGGTCTGCCATGTCCTTGCTCCCCATAATCAATTCACCTGTTTCTGTCTGTAGGGGACCTACATTTGCCTTTACCAGTCTTTTCCTTTTTACATATCTATAAAAGCTTTTACAGTCAGTTTTTATGTTCCCTGCCAGTTTTCTCTCATAATCTTTTTTCCCCTTCCTAATTAAGCCCTTTGTCCTCCTCTGCTGAACTCTGAATTTCTTCCAGTCCTCAGGTGAGCCACTTTTTCTGACTAATTTGTATGCTTCTTCTTTGGAATTGATACTATCCCCAATTTCTCTTGTCAGCCACGGGTGCACTACCTTCCTTGATTTATTCTTTTGCCAAACTGGGATGAACAATTGTTGTAGTTCATCCATGCAATCTTTAAATGCTTGCCATTGCATATCCACCGTCAATCCTTTAAGTGTCATTTGCTAGTCTATCTTAGCTAATTCATGTCTCATACCTTCAAAGTTACCCCTCTTTAAGTTCAGAACCTTTGTTTCTTAATTAACTATGTCACTCTCCATCTTAATGAAGAATTCCACCATATTATGGTCACTCTTACCCAAGGGGCCTCTCATGACAAGATTGCTAATTAACCCTTCCTCATTGCTCAAAACCCAGTCCAGAATAGCCTGCTCTCTAGTTGGTTCCTCGACATGTTGGTTCAAAAAACCATCCCGCATACATTCCAAGAAATTCTCTTCCTCAGCACCTTTACCAATTTGGTTCACCCAATCTACATGTAGATTGAAGTCACCCATTATAACTGCTGTTCCTTTATTGCACACATTTCTAATTTCCTGTTTAATACCATCTCCGACCTCACTACTACTGTTAGGTGGCCTGTACACAACTCCCAGCAGCGTTTTCTGCCCCTTAGTGTTACGCAGCTCTACCCATATCGATTCCACATCTTCCCAGCTTATGTCCTTCCTTTCTATTGCGTTAATCTCATCTTTAACCAGCAACGCCACCCCACCTCCTTTTCTTTCATGTCTATCCCTCCTGAATATTGAATATCCCTGAATGTTGAGCTCCCATTCTTGGCCACCCTGGAGCCATGTCTCTCTGATCCCAACTATATCATAATCATTAATAACAATCTGCACTTTCAATTCATCCACCTTATTACAAATGCTCCTTGCATTGACACACAAAGCCTTCAGGCGCTCTTTTACAACTCTCTTAGCCCTTATACAATTATGTTGAAAAGTGGCCCTTTTTAATGCTTGCCCTGGATTTGTCTGCCTGCCACTTTTACTTTTCTCCTTAGTACTTTTTGCTTCCACCCTCACTTTACACTCCTCTGTCTCTCTGCACTCGTTCCCATCCCCCTGTTGTGTTGCCCATCTGATGGGTCAGTCTTCCTAGAATTATCTACAGAGTACTAATCATAATCTAAGTACTTCCAGCGCAATTTGGTACTAATCTGCCAATCTCATTCTGAAATCATATTCAATTTCCTTTATCTGGAAGATAACAATGGGATAAAAAGAATTTGAATTGTGCAGATTCTTTTATATTGTAAAATAGTTGAAGACACTTCTTAAGGATGCACAAGGTATGAAAAAGTCTAGGAGAATCAATTGGACATGAGAACCTCAGTCTTGAACAAGTCAAAGTTTTCATGGACTGGTCACCAGGCAGAGTATAACTTACAAACATGAGAAAATCTGCAGATGCTGGAAATCCAAAGCAGCACACACAAAATGCTGGAGTCCTGATGAAGGGTCTCGGGCTGAAATGTCGACTGTTTACTCTTTTCCATAAATGCTGCCTGGCCTGCCGAATTCCTCCAGCATTTTGAGAGCATAACTTAAATGGATATGATTGACACTGCCAACATGTAAAAAGAGACAAATATAATTTCCAAAAAATAATTCTCAACATGTTTAATAATCTAATTCCACAGCATCCATTTTAGGTTTCAAGCAGGGGAGAAACAAATATGGTGAGCAGGAAGCAGGCAGTGAATGCCTGTCATATTCCACATTGGATTGGCTTCCTTCATGCCAGGTGCCAGGACTATTTGAAAAACCTATTCTCAGATTTAAACAACGAGGCTGCATTAGATGCAGAATCCTTTTGTGATACAGTATATCTTCTCTCAGAGTCCGACTTACCATCTGCTAACTTGCCCAGTAACTCAAGTCATTAACAATTCAGTAAGAACAGGGCAAAATAAATACTTTAAGAGTGTAGCCCTCCACACGTGTTAAATTCTCTGTTGTCCTCTTATGCTTCTTGTTATGCTGCTTCCTGCATTCCTTTAGTAAATTTTAACTTTTAGAAAAGTCTTTGTATTGTTGCCAAAGTGCTTCTGATTTCCTTTTGTCGTAACAATAGTGGAAATTCAGTAATATGGGGAACAATAGGAGAGAAAAATACCGAGCTAATAACAAATAATTAGGAATGTGGATTGTGCTAATGTGGTAGCAGGGAACTGCAGACAAAAGTAGAGACATGGAATGCAATAGTGATGACACCCAAGTCTCAGGAACTTCATTAATGAAGCTATAGAGTGCACTCATTGTTATAATAGAGAATTGGATTTACTGTTAGACCTATGGATAATCATTTTATTCTGTAATCAAGACCTGGTCTGTTTCTTAATTAGGTCTTCCATAGCCACCATTCTGTTATCAAAATGTAGTTTTATATTGGTAATCTTTTCAACTGAGAACGTAAAAGCTGTACAAAATTTAGCTTTGGCTGGTCTGTTGCGCAACTCTTTTTAAATGAATCACCCATGACTTTAAACACCAACTCAGTTTCTTCCTGCGCCTTTGAAGGTGTCACCCCAGTTTTGTGTTGTGTGATACTGATGCCTTTAGGGCTGGGGTAGAGTGTCAAGTAACAGGAATGAAAGGAGTGAGCTGGAGAAGTGATGAGTCGAGGCAGGAGAGGCAACTGTACAGCATATACCCACTGCAGGTGTTCAGGAAGCATGTCACATACCTTGACTTTTCCCGGGGGCAGGCAAGATGCCAGAACTTCGCAACCCCCCCCCATTCACCTTTCCCCTCACCTGGTTTCACCTGCCAGCTTGTCCTCCTTCCCCTTGCCCCACCTCCTTATTCTGCTTCTTCCCCCTTCCTTTCCAGTCCTGGTGAGGGGCCTCAGCCTGAAATGTTGACTGCTTATTCCCCTCCATAGATGCTGCTTGACCTGCTGAGTTCCTCCAGCATTTTGCATGTGTATTGCTCTGAATTTCACCACACTGTCACTGAACTCATCCAGAGCTGCCACAGCCAGATCCTCAGCTATCACCTTCAAGGTCAAAGTAATTGTTTGTTTATTATTGTCTGAAACCACATGAATAATATAACTTCCGTTGCCCAACTTATTGTGGATAACAGTATGTACAAGACGGCTGAGGTTCCCCTGCGGATGGCGACAGGCTCTGGGGGACACAAGAATCATTATCTCCAAGGACACGGTATTGTAGAATTAATACAGCTGCTGTTGAACACCTTGCCGGGGTCTAGGTTGCCACGAAGTGTGCCAACTTTTCTTGGTGTACCTGTATTACCAGTCAGGACTTTTTATAAATAGAAACTGAATAGGCAATGTTGAGACCATGGGCTGCATATCTTGCAAGTCAGTGTCTGGCTCTTCAGCGACTAACACTAGTTATCCATGATTCACCAGTACCTTTACTATAGCCAGTTTGCCAGGCCAGCTAATGCAGCTAGAGTAATCATGTACTGAAGTGGTAATCCAGACCTTGGGTAAGAAGATGCAGAAACATGGATTCACATCTCATAACAATACCTGAAAAATAAAATTGCAGGTCATTAAAGAAATCTGAAATGCACAAGCAGGTAAAAGTAACCATGAAAGTAGATTAGTGTTGTATTTTTCTTCATGCAAGGAAATATGCTATTTGTATCTGGTCTAATCAATTAGAAACTCTTATGAAAAATGGTCTGTCCTTGTGCAGTATCTCTTTATAACTCCGGGCACCTGCCCATTAATATGAGGTACCAGCTTAAGTGTCATGTACCTGGGTAAACTAGCCCAAGCAGCACGTGTTTGATGCCTATTTCAAGCATTGATTGAAACACTATATTATCCCTTGAATAATTACTTAAAATAAACAAAAGTAACTTGCACTGTCGAGCACCCCGTCCCTGTCCAGCACCCAAAAGGGGGGATTCCTGGGTGACCACCCATTTCAAATTGACTTCCCATTCCCATTCTGACATGTTAGTCCATGGCCTCCTCTACTGTCATGCTGAGGCCACTCTCAGGTTCGAGGGACAGCACCTCGGGTTCCGTTTGGGTCGCCCCCAACCTCGTAGCTGAAAATTGATTTCTCTAACTTTCGGTAATTTCTCCCGCTTCCCCTTCCCTCTTTCTCCATTCTCCACTCTGGATCACTGCTTACCCCCTTCTCTTCTCACCTGCCTATCACCTCCCTATAGTGCTCTTCCCTTTCTCTGATGGTTCACTCTCATCTCCTATCAAAATCCTTCTCCTTCAGCCCTTTACCTCTTTGACCTCTCAACTCCCAGCTTCTCACTTCATCCCCCTTCCCCAACCCACCAACCTTCATTCTCATTTTCACTCTCAAGACCAAATCTGGTTTTGCCTATCACCTGCAAGCTTGTACTCTTTCCCCTCGCGACCCCCCCACCCACCTCCCACTTTCTTATTTTTGGCTCCTTGTCCCTTTCTTTTCCAGTCTTTATGAAGAGTCTTGGCCCAAAACGTTGACTGCTCATTCCTCTCCGAGGATGCTGTCTGACCTGCTGATTTCCTCCAGCACTGCATGTGTGTGGATTTTCTGGATTTGCAGCATCTATACAATCTCCTGTGTTTGTAGATTATATCAAATTTTATAGATCAATTGGTGGATATCGCAAATTGTTACACCTGAAGCATACTTTATAATGATAATTTACTGGATCCTATAGTATTTAGTGATGCAGTTCAAATAGAGTGCTCAAAACATTATTTCCGGTAAATTTATTTTCTTCCATGTGAAAGTTACATTCTGTATTTAATTTTTAAATGCTTCTCCCCAGAGATGACTGGCAGGTTTTCTGTGAATCCAGGAGATGGCGCCAAAGAACTAAAAAAAAAACGTCTGTAAAGTCAGACTGGATTACAAATTCACTCTGAAGTTAAGTATTTGTGAAATAATGTTTGACAGAATTTTGTTATTATTTACTCAACAGGAATTGTACAAAAGTGTAGGTTATTAACAGTATCTCTGCCACAATTTTAACTTTAACGTATTTACAGTTTCTGGTTACCTTGCATTACAGAGTTGGTATTGCTATTATCAGTGAACATCGCTAAAGAAAACACCACAATGAAAAAGCAGATTTTAAAGTAACTTTGTCAGCCTTGGGAAACATAGGGGAAAATATTTCCTCAATCACAGATAAAAATCATGTGTGCTCTTTTTGTGATAGTCTGCTCTCCTGTGTTTTTTCAGGACAAAATCAAGAAATATGCAACTTGTTATTCTTCAGATCTTAGCAGAACTAACAATTTTTGCTGCCTGTTTATGAAATACAGTATTCATACACCATTTTAAATGTGGAGAAGGCAGGATTCACCATGCATTGTTATGCCAAATCACTTACCCCACCATCTTGGGCACTAGCCTGCAAATTACCCAGGACATCTTCAGGGAGCAGTGTGTCAGAAAGGCAGCGTCCATTATTAAAGACCTCCAGCACCCTTTTCTCACTGTTACCATCAGGGAGGAGGTACAGAAGCCTGAAGGCACACACTCAGCGATTCAGGAACTCCAATTACTAAATGGACATTGAAGATTTGGACACTACCTCACTTTTTTTAACGTACAGTGTTTATGTTTTTTCACATTTAAAAAAAATCTATTCAATATACATAATTTATTTATTTATTTATTATTATGTTTTATTTTATTTTTTTTTCTCTCTGCTAGATTATGTACTGCATTGAACTGCTGCTGCTAAGTTAACAAATTTCACGTCAAATGCCAGTGATAATAAACCTGATTCTGACTCTAATTCAATGATGCAAGATCAGAGAGCATATGAATATCACTTGAATTTGATTAGCTTTTCAATAAATATTTCTCATTGTCAACCACCACATTAACGTGTGTTCCGTTTATGCAGCAGGCACTTACACATGGATGAAATGTCCTTTATGACAAAGAAATGATTTCAGGAGTGTTGCACTTTATAGTATCATTGAAACTTCCTCTTTTTCCACAATACCACCTTCAGCTGAAAAATGGCCAGAGAAGTAAAATGGTAGCGTTGGACAAATCCTGGGAAATACAGAAAGCACTGAGTACTAAGCAAATTACAGGAAATGTGAAGAGAATGAATCAGCCAAACTTCCTCACAAGATAAAGTAAGGAGGTGGTGTTTGGGTCTGCTTAAAGTATGCACTCTACTCCGTAAAGGAAGTGCTTTGCCTGCAAGTGCCATCTCTTTGATATCTGAATTCTGGCTTATGTTCAACCAATGCTGGCCCAGGGTTTGCTACAATTCCGTAAACTTCTTCGGAAAGGAAAATGGGGAAAGTATTTGAATTGGAATCTGTTTAGTATTATCCAGTGTACTGAGATACAGTGAAAAGTTTCTCTTGTATATTGTTCATATAGATCAAATCATTACAGAGTGCATTAAAGTAGTACGAGGTAATGCAATGTATTTAATACTTCAGTAATATTGGAAATATATTGCTTGTTTAAGCATTTTTTGTTTACATTATTCATTATGGGTTATATGTAAGAGGAATGTGAATGGCATACGCTATTACATCACCACGTCATAAATGAGGCGATGTAATAATGTAATAATTTAATAATGTAATAATTTACTTTTCACTAAAGTAAAACAAAGTCGAAACATTTTCCTGGGCTCCTGTGTTTTTCTTTTGATTAACTTTTGAAGTTACAAAACATAACAGTAGTGACAAGGAAATTTTAAAATGAACCCAAGACAACTACCTACTTATTGAAGTGCAGCATGCTTATTCTTTGGAGGGGGAGTGAGATATTCAAGATTAAAAAAAGACAGAAAATGCACAAAATTGATGGGTTCATAAACAGCAAGTACTTGGTGATAATAATTTTTTTAAATTACTGGCTGCAATGGAAAGATGAACATGTTCAATTGCACAACGGATAACTGGATGATGTGTACTGAACAAATTGAACAGTATCTTGAAGTAAATGAAATAGCCAATGAAAAGCTAATGCTAGTTTTGCTGAGTGTAATAGGTGGAAAAGCATACAGTTTGCTTAGAAGTTTGACTGCTAAAACCAGATCAGCCAGAATAAGCTTTGCTAATATCATGAAAGTAATGCAGAAACACTTAGAACTGAAACCACTGTGGATTGCAGAACACTTTAAGTTCAAGGGGGATACTACAGGAAGGTTTTTTACTCAGAGAGTAGTTGGTGTGTGGAATGCACTGTCTGAGTCAGTGGTGGAGGCAGATACACTAGCGAAATTTGAGAGACTACTAGACAGTAAGATGGAGGAATTTAAGGTGGGGGGTATATGGGAGGCAGGGTTTAAGGGTTGGCACAACATTGTGAGCTGAAGGGCCTGTACCATGCTGTACTATTCTATGTTCATAAGCAGAATCAAAAGGAAATGGAGCCCATTTCAGCATGTGGCTGAACTGAAGAAATTGTCAGAACATTGTCAGTTCAGAGATTGTTTAGTTTGTGTAATCTGACAAGAAAGCAGTTAAAATGGCTCCCGACTGAAGCACAACTCACACTTAAAAGAGCAGTTGGAATCACTGTATCTACAGAAACAGCAGGTAGAGAGAAAATTGAATTACAGTCAGGAATGAAAGTGAGCATGAAAAAAGTTACAACATCAAAACAGAAACTTGCCTGGCCAAACAAATTGTGTTACATTGTGGTAGGGATTCACATACTCCAGACCAATGCTAATTTAAAGACAAACCTTGCAGAAAATGCAATGAAGTAGGGCACATTCAAAGACATTTTGTCCAGACACGAATGAATAGACTGCACAGGGAAGAGATAAAAATAAAAAGCCAAATTGCACTTTCAAAAAGAGCACTGATCTGCATGCTGTTGATGAAAAATCTGATGATGAGAGTGACACAGCAATGGGTAGCCTTGAAATTTACCATGTGAAAACTAACAAAAGACAGGCAATATGGCTTACATCAGAAGTGAATGCCACATTAATTAAAAGGGGATTGGATGTGGGCGCGACTGTTTCAAATTGAGTTTAAACAATATTTCAAAGATACTGCACTGAAGCTTGCAGATATCCAGCTAATTTCTTATAATGAAGAGAAGATAACTCCTGTGGGAACGACATTCATAACAGTGATATACAACATCTAACAAGCCACTTTGGGCATGTATGTGGTAAAAACAAGATGGCCACAATTGTGGCATTGTGATTGGCTGAGAAAATGACAACGTCAACTTGATTTGAGATCTATCCACCATTTGCATGCCACATCCTCTGCGATAGTCAACTGAGAGTGAAGGAAGAAAGGTACTGGATCGTGCCTCAGCAGTGTTCAAGGATGACATTGGAAAACTCAAACATATCAAGGGTAAAATAGTGTTAAATGAAACTGCAACACTCAAGTTCTTCAAAGCCTTCCGGTTCTTTATGCCATCTGTGATAAAATGGTCAGTCTGCTAGAGGCTGAAGGAATTATTTCCAAGGTTTAGTGGAGCCCGTGAGCAAAGCCAGTGGTCCCATTACCAAGAAGAATGTGTCTGTTAGGATCTGTGGTGATTTTAAGGTCACCATCAACCTTGTACTGAAGGTAGATCACTACCTTCTGCCCAGCATTGAGGATATCTTTGCAAAACTTCAGCAAAGTGGACTTAGTTAAGGCCTAACTATAGATGGAGGGGGAAAAAAGTCCAAAGTATTTCTCACCATAAGCACTCACAAATGGTTTTACCACGATAATAGGCTTATTATTAGAGTAGCAACTGCACCTACACTCTGGCAGACAGCTATGGACCATGTGCTGCAAGGCTCTCCAGGCATTCTGCGATACCTGGGTGACATCATCATTACTGGTAAGGATGAGAAGGAATATCTCCTAAAAGGCAAGACAGTGTTAAAAAGATTAGAAGATTATTGGCTCAGAGCACCAGGCAAGAAGTGTGAATTCTTTAAACTAATCATCACTTACTGCGGTCACACCATTGACACACAAAAATTACACAAGTGTGCTGAAAAAAATTCAAGGAACGTTGGATACCCCAAGACCAAAGGATGTGTCACAGTTGCAGTCCTTTTTAAGATTTGCCAATTTCTACAACAGGTTCTTACCAGTCCTGGTCACTGTGCTCCATCCTCAGAATTCATTACTACAGATCATAAAGAAATGGCAACGGACGATGCAGTGTGAAGTAGCTTTCCAAATGATAAAAGAAGTGGTGATGTCAGACACACTACTCACACATGATGATCTACAGCATCCAATGAAGTTTGCTGGTGACCCCTCACCTTATAGTGTATATGCGGTCATGTTACATGTTATGAATGGTGGAAGTGAATGCTCCATGGTGGTTAAATCATAATTCTCTATTGCTGCAGAAAAAACATATGCACAGATTAGCAGAGAGGACTTGTCTGGTCTGAGGCATAAAATATTCCAACCAGTACGTATGGGAGACATTTTACCCTTACTACTAATCACCTAGTAGATTCCATTTTCAATCCACTGAAGGGTGTTCCACGAACAGCAGCAGCATGAATGCAGAGAAGGCCTTGTTTCTTGAAGGACACAATTACAAGATAAAATTGAAGACAGAATCATGGAAGTGCTCATGGGTTGTCCTTGGAGAAGGAAATACCTGAACAATTTACAAAAGGGGACACTCCTCTTGACCTATTCTCCCTAATGCAAATTGAAAATCTCCCTATTACAGCAGAAATGATTCAAAGAGAAATCACAAAAGACGCCACACTGTCTCAGGTTGACATGGTTACATAAAATGGCCGGAATTCCACTTACCCCATTTTTATCAGTACTGGGATGAACTTGCCCTTGACAGGGGGTGCCTTATTTGGAGATTGGGAGTTGTTGTCCTCTATCCAAGTTGAGAGCTAAAATGCTGGAGGAGCTAAGTGCCTCTCACGCAAGCCTCGTCAAAACGAAAGCGTTGGCTCAAAGCTTTGTCTGCCAGCCTGAGATAGATCAGCACATTGAGCAACTTGCTATGCACCGTACAGGATACCAACACGTCCAGAAGATGCCAAGACCAGCCCCTCTCCATCCTTTGGAATAGCTGCATTGCCCTGGCAGAGGATTCAGGTGGATTTTGGCAGACCATTAATGGACACATATTTCCTGGTAGTAGTGCATGCAGCTTCAAAGTGGCTAGAAATGTTTCCACTACAGCCTCATGCACTGTTAATGTGTTGAGAAGCCTCTTCCCAAGGACTGGTATTCCACAGCAATTAGTCAGTGACAATGAACCACTGCCTCTTACAGAACAGTTTCAGTCACTCCTGAAAATGAATGGAATAAGACATATTACATCTGCACTGCACCACACAGCTACAAATGGTTTGGTGGAAAGGTTTGTCAAGAGTCTAAGGAACACATTGTGAGCAAAATCAATAGAACATACTACACTAATACTGAACCAGAATCTCGTCAATTTCCTCCTTGCATATCACAATGCAGCACACTCCACAACCAACAACTTACCAGCTATGCTGTTCCTGGTTTATCCCTTGTGCTCATGCTTGGATCTCCTGAAACTGAATCTCAGAAAGAGTATGCAGGACAAATAGCCATGACAGATTGAGGGCTCCTCACACATGAAGGTTTGATGCTTCACTCCTGGACAAGCAGAAATTGCAAGAGTCTACAGAGGTGAACAAAAGTGGGAACTTGGAAAGATTAAGGACAGAACTACACAGTGGAGATTGTATCTGTATTTTTATTTTAATTAATTTCTGGAGTTACAAAGCATAACAGTTGAAACAATAACAAATGCAGAATAAAGTGTAACAGGTACAGAGAGAGTGCAGTGCAAGTAAGCAGTAAGGTGCGAGATCATGATGCCGGGAGTCCTGAAATGTTGAGAATTTCAGACCACTACTGGTGATCTCAAAGCAGAAGTGGTCCAATGCCTCCCATTGAATAGTGGGCAGGGGTTTTGCCTAACAGGAAGAGAAGGAAACACTCAAGTGTAATCAGTGGCCATTTTATTGGGTTCCTCCTGAAGTGGCCACTGAGTGTATGTTCATGGTCTTCTGTTGCTGTAGTCCATCTCCTTCAACATTTGATGTGTTCATCTATGCATTTAGAGACACTCTTCTGCACACTACTGTTGTAATGCACAGTTAATTGGGTGACTGTTGCTTTCCTGTCAGTTTGGCCATTCTCCTCTGAACTCTCTCATTAACAAGGCATTTTTGCTCACAGACCTGCTGCTCACTGTATGTTTTTTGTTTATTGCACCATTCTTTGTAAACTCTAGAGACTGTTATGCATAGAAATTCCAGATCATCAGCTGTTTCTGAGATACTCAAACCACCCCTTCTCTCACCAGCAATCATTCCATGGTCAAAGTCATTTGGATCACATTTCCTCCCCATTCTGATGTTTTTTTTATGCATTGAGTTGCTGCCATGCGATTGACTGATTAGATCTTTGCACCAATGAGCCAGTGTACAGGTGTACCTAATATAGTGGGCTCTGAATGTCTGTTCCAGCTCTCAGATAGAGCAATGCTGAGCTGTTCTTTAACTCTACTTACTGCTGCTGCATCTATAACCGTTGAATTGCTTGCTGGACTAAAATACAGCAACTCAATTTCTTAAGTTCAAACTGATACCCCCAATCTAAACAGCTAGTTTGGAGAAACACATTCAAAATTTCCCCTTACTTTGTGTAAATAGGTTTTCTTTACTGCCTGGCCAGGGTGTAATGTGTAAGCCACATTCCATAGCTGTTTACTGTCCTGCAAGTAGAAATGTTTCTGCATCTCCCCTGTTAACCTCTGACAATTGTTTCCTCATTTCTGTTGTGTTCTATTGAATCTGTCGTCAGAATTTAACACTTTAAACTTTGGTGGATCCTGGTCTTTGCCAACATATTATTTGTGAAACCTTGTGCCCAGTGCTGAAAGCAAGAGTCTATCAACATTTGGCAGAGTGGTGTCACCACTCTCCCCCATTTACACTTCAGCATTCTTGAGATATTCCACTAACTGCCTTAATCAGTTGTATTCCTGACCAACCATAGTCTGGAAAGTTCCGGTAATATTAGCTGCTGGAAATACTTTGAACCATCATATTAAGGCCCAGAGTGAATAGTCTGACAGTTTCCCGCACTGAAATCCATTCACAATTTCGTCCATTCACTTACTCAACCTGACCACTGATGTTATCTTTCTTTGCAGCAGCATTTAGGCTGCCTGTCCATTACAGTATCCCGCTACTTGCCAGGATAGGCAACTGAAAGCACTTTCAACTATTCGTGCCCTGAACATTACTTCTGAATCATTTTTGCAATGTACAGCAGCCAAAGACGTAAGTCAAACAAGCTGATATCCAGTAGATGGTAAGGGCAGGCTAGAAGCTTCTACTAGTTTGATCAGTTAGCAGCCTGGCACCTGAAATGCTAGAAAGATGCTATCTTGACACGACTGAACTGAGGATAATTTGTAGTAGAACAGAATTTCATAAGATAACTTTGTTTTCATATATGTTCCCAAATTGTCAAAATAAGCCTCATTGCCCCGGCTCTTCCTACGAGGAACACTTCCACGACCCGCTAAAGTACGCGCGAGAACAGAGGGGTACAATATTTCTCTTACACTTCTGCGGAGGAAAGCGGTCTGTTGTATCAATGACTCTTTATTGAATTACAAATAACAACCTGCACCCTGCCGGTGTAGCTTTGGTTGAAGTACTAACATGTTCTCTTGGCAAAATGATCGCCGATATAGTTAAACAGAACACGCTATGAACGTTCTTATAGTAACTGCAAACTGCTTCCAACAATTCCTTGCCATCATTATGAAAATGATACTTAAACAGATAAAACTGAGGAAATATAAAACTATTTGACACCACTACTGCAAATATATCCAATTGTCAAAACCCGCATGTTTATGCCTTATCGCTGGCGAGCAGGAACGGAGAAGTTAGTGTAAATGAACAATGTATTACAGTATGTTGTAATGCGTTCTACTGTTACATTTTGGCACAATTTTTAAGCTTGATTGCGTTTGCCAAGATAGAGGTTTACATGCAGCGACAAAACTATATACAACGATCATTTTCACAGAAAATCAAGATCAATTTAATGATTTAAAAATAAGCAGCCGATCTAGAATTGTGGACAGACTTTCCTGAAAATAGGCTCTAAGACTTGGAAACATGACGGGATTTAAAAATATGGGTGGGTTGAAATAAATATTTCAAGCTATTTCTGGATAAGTGAAATGGGATTTTTCCGCCTCGACGTATGTCTACGCAGCCTTCCAGAAAGCCCACTTGTTGAGTTCATTGCCCGCTCACTTAAAACGACCTTTGTTCTCCAGTCATAGACATCCCACTGCGGTGCCCACGTCGCAGAGTTTTTCATACTGGAACCACTTATGGCGTGAACACAATCAACCTCTCCTACTTTTTAACTGGACCACGAGGAGAGTCGATAACCAATATATCAATAATTAGACGATTAGCATGTTCTATTACATTTCTTATGCGAAGTGAGATACTTGCTTTTGGTCTCTGTACACGCAATCGCAATTCAATTAGTCACTTGGGACTCAAGGCGTCTTTTTGCAAAGATTTGAAGCTTGCGATAGTTTTCGATATTATTAATGTTGGTGCCAAGAGCGGACCAGATACATCTCAGCGTTTTATCAGATGATTGAAAAGCCGTCAAGCTTGGAGGGGCGGGTGTTGTTATCCTGCAAAAGTTCCACCAAACCCGGAGTTGGTATCCATGTGATATCCTGACCTAAGCGGAAAATATTTCTCAGATTGTGTTTTCACTGCTGAGCAAAGCGAACATTGCAAACCCAGCTTGTGTCAATCATTCGTGGGGCTAGGGGCGGGGATGAGGGTGGAATTTTGGCAAAATAAGCGATTGTAATTTAACGTTAGTTTTGTTCTTGGGAAGTGCTGTTAAGAGTACAAATATTACACTTTATATAAGTAAAACTCTCAACTATGCATACATTTCATTATAAACGAGAGTAGTGCTGATCAAGATTGCACTGTGTTTAACCTTTGGTTATTGTACAGGTCAATATCGTCAGTGTGTATTTTCTTTATACCGCCTGGTTTAAAAAAAATCGCCAAGGTACCTTCGTTTCAAGATAGATGCTCCGTAAAGCTGAACACATCGCGTAGATTATTCATGATTTTTCCACTTCCGTCTCCGAGCTGGAAGTGCTTCAACTTAATAATTAAAATGACTGCTCATAATTATCGGGGAAATAACTCAAAACAGCAATTTAGAAATTGCATTAATACATCCAGTTTTAGATAAGCGGCGGTTTCTATTATGACGCTGATGCTTAATGTCACAGCCGAGTTTAGGGGTTGATTGCGCGGATGTATCATGTATTCATTAGTGTAAAAAAGGAACCATGGTTTTGAGTATGTCATCAATTAAGAAATGAAGGTGAAGGGCTGATATTGAGGGACATCGCCAAAGACGGAAAGGGTGAATAAATGAGGGAAGACGGGAACCAGCGACTCGTAATTCCAAGGGTTTTATTGACGATTCCAGAAGGAAGGAGGCAAGAATTGCGCTGTAACAGACGAAAACACTATAACTAGTAACTGTGCATTTCATCCTGACTTTAATCCCATGGTACTTGAATGCTTCACTTTTACAACGGCTGTGTTGCTACCCCCTCTCAAAAAGTTAATAGCAATAATAATAATCCCTGGCAGGTTCCCTAACACATGTACCTCAATTCATTGCGGCAGGTGAGAAAATAAAAGAAAGTTTCAGCTAATTTTATTTTAACAACAAGATCTATTCTAACATTTAATTTCTTAAACACCGATTGGGGAGACACAGATAACGCTGACAACAGTTGAATATAATGGTAAGTTATCGCTAAACACCAAATGGAAAATTCGAACTTCGCTTCAGAGAGAAATTCACCACGAATTGAAGGGTACTTTTAGGGAAAAACTTTGATTTGGGATCATCCATTAATAAGCTCATTTATGCAAGATTCCTTCCTTCCATTTGAAGTTTTATCGCAATTTAATTTCCTACACCTGTTACCCGTACAGAACAAACTAAACCATGCCCTAGCTTAAAGCATATATTTAACTGCCATTTCAAATAAAACTCTTCTGAAAACCAAACGACACAGGAAGGGTGGGTTAAGGTTCTATGGAATTCGCACTCCTAACATGTTGGTAACCCGCAAAAATGTGGGTAAAAGCGCTGAAGCGCTTCTGCGTCTCAGAAAATGTTAATACATAAACACCGTTACCAGAGAACTCACGGGATTTATTTTACATGGTATTATGGATTATGTTTGTGATAAAACCAAGATTTACCAGAGATTTAGTTTGCTTGTGCGCTGCACTGCTTTAGGCGGGTTTATATCCTTGCCTAAATATTTACTAAAACATTTTTCAACCCACCTTTATTCAAGTGTTCACGTTGTGGCCAGGCACTTAAAAGAAAGACAACGATCTCTTTCGATCGTTTTAGTTTCAATTAAAAGAAAATTTACTGCTAGATTCCTCAACGATAAACTTCTGATGCTTGGACGGTGGGCGGGTATTTCTTTCGTTAAACTTATCCGCAATCCTTTACACGTATAATCATTACACAAAGGCCGCATTAGATGTGTGGAGAAGGCAGTTAATCTTCGTCCACATATCATCCTCGTTTTAAGAAATGTTATACAATTATGAAAATATTTGTATAAAATATTTGTTATAATGTTTCGTGTTTTATCTTTCCTTGACTCGGATTCATCATGAATTAATGTACAACCAGCAGATGGCAGCAGAATTCCATATTTCAATGAAATTCCTTTCTCTCCCATTCTCCGTCAGCGATCTCATTTTATTACAAGTGACGAGAATCGCGACCTCTTTTTCTAACATGCAACAAGACTAAATAAAACATATTAGAGATATCCCAATGTATTTGTTATATTCGGATTCGTTATACAATCGTGGTAACAGTTACAACAATGATGCATTGATGTAGACTTAAATTTGAGTATACGCTACCATTGAAAGAATGTAGCGTTGGAATGTAGAGCGACAGTAAAAACGTATAATATTTATAAAAACGAGCTAAATGTATTCTGCACCACTCATATTTGCTCAAGCGGAACATCACTTTTAACCTGGGCGGCTTTGAAATCGTAGCTATCTGCAATCGCTAAACAATTCCTTTATAATTTCAAATTATTTGACTAATTTCAACATATTCTTCTCCCGAAACACCATTTTCTTTCCCTTAAATAACACAATCAACATTTGTGAGTTGCGTTCAATTAAATGAAGCGCGCAGCAAGCAGTTCGAATGAAAAGGTTTATTTCAACCTAAACGTGCAAACTACCAGGAATTACCTGTCACCGCGTTTCCAGCTTTTTGGTTCTAAACTTGAATGAGTTTTGTATTCCATTCGCAGTATGGAGATACCACGTTGCTATTCTTTCCCTGTTTAAAACACGTTTTCACCAGAGGGTTTAGGATGTGTGTTCACCTAGCAATTATTAATAAAGAACGCTCTAACGGACAGCGGTTCCGATTTCTATGAAAACATATAGATTTTAAACAACGAAGTGATTTCATTACTACACAGAAAAATAATAAAATTATAATTGAAGTCTCACCTATGCGGGATATCGCTGGCACAACAGCTCTGTCATTTACCAATGAATCAGAACTTTTCTGCTAATTGCGGTATTCGGCCGGATTTCTAAAGTTGTGTCGTTAGATGGAGTCGCAAACCCGCTGAGTTTAATCTGTTACCGACTTGAAACGCAACTTCAGAGGGGATAGACATTGCAACCCTTCCAGTGTCGCTTGATTTTAGGTAACACATTTAAAAACGCAACTTTATTGATACGATTGTATATATTTTAAAATTACTCGATTTAATGTTATGCAGGTTTATACGACAAGATCGATTGAATTCCATCGTTACCTGTGCAATATGTGTCAAGAATTTGTATTAACTTGCATTGAAACAAGTTGGAGAACGTCTGCCGATTGATTGTCTTAAAATGTTCAGTGGATTTGTGCAATCTTACTGCTCAATGAAAATTCCAGGTAGCTGATTGAAGTTGGCCTGCCCGTGCGTTGGATACACGTAACATTTTTGGGAATGTCTCTAAAAGGAATGAAGAGATTTGCAGGAAATATGGATTTGCCTATTTCATTTTCCATTGAAAATGGGCCGCCGTGCAAGAGGCAAAAGAGCACAGTTGGATGCTCCGTTTAATATGGATAAGAAAATCCTAAAGACGCTCGCCTTCTTCACTCCCCCCTCCCTCCCCGTGTAAAACTCTATGTAAGATACGGCAGACCAGGAATTAACTTTATTTTGTTGTATGTTTAATTGTTCCTACTGCAGTTTAGTTTTTAAAAGGTGACGCGTTTGAATGATCGTGCAACCCGAGAATGAAAATGCCTTCGCATTTGTCTCACGGTTTCACGTGGAACTTGGAATTTGCCGTTTTCTGCCACATTTGATTTTACTTTTAGTTGAAAAAGGCATTTGTTAAATTTCATATGTGAAGTGGGCATGAATCATATAGTGAGATTAAAATAGATAGAGCCGCTAAATACGGCGATGGAGTGAAGGTGTAATTGGTACCCACTCAGTATGCAGAGATAGCACGTCGGTGAGTTACATGTAAGAATAGAACACAGAAAAGTGTCAGTGTCGATCATAAAACAGCTGGTTTCGATGGTAGAGAATGTTTTATGAATTCATTTAAAATGATGATTAAAATCTTTTTGTAACAGTGGCATTAGTTAGGAATAAGAACTAAAGTGAACAAAGATTTGATTTAGCAGAATTATTGCTTTTGTAAAATAATAGAAAACAAACAGGATCATCCAAACGCTAAAATACCCACACAAAGGACCAGAACAACTAACGCAGTTGATCTTAAAATGCGCTTTGACTTAACTGTATGCGTTCTAATAAATTTCAATGGACAATGGAATATAAAAACTGAAATTCAGCGAAGTGATTAAAAAATCTGGCATTCAAGCGTCACCGGAGGAGGAGTTCAACCAGGAGTTCATCGGCTGCCAAGCCCAACATCTCTGGTTAGTCAGGAGCTAGGACTAGAGTTTTGAATAACCGTACTTGTATATTATGCCGAGGGACATTCTTCAGTGTAGAGCGCCCATTACCGTGTACCAGTACAAATACTTTGTAAACTGTGCCCTTGCATTGAACTTTCACCTTACGAACCCGTCCAGACTTCACTGGCTAACTGTTAAACAAACACATAAGGCTCTCCTCCCTCCGCTACCTCCCTCGGTCCCACGTACCGCTTCCCGCAAGCCCGCTACTTCGAGTGTTATTTATCACACGAGGCCCTTTGCATGGATACTGACTGGGAAGGAAGACGCAGATAAATGACAGCTGAGACCATACCACTGAACATAATCTTTACTTCTGCTTTGGGGGGGGGGGGGTAAGGGTGAACGTAAGTGGAGCGTTCGAATGGACCGTCTGTGCATTCTGTTCTGAGTCTTGGTAGTCTCGTTATTTAAAACAAATAAGCTGGCGTGATGGGATCTCGAAACACGTTGGTTTCCTCGCAGTTGTCGTGAGTGCACAAAAGGTCCAGTGTACCAGTTGGAATGGGGTTTCTCTCCCCGCCTGTGTACCCCAGCACTGTCCTGGGTAGGGGGCGCGGTAACTGAGGGTCAGGGTACTGAGGGCAACACAATGGAGATCCCCAACTCCATTGTTGACATAGCAGGTGGATGTGACGTCACCTGACAATACACAGCGCGGGGGGTGGGGGGAACAATAACATGGCATTTGGTCGACAACACTCATACAGCTCAGCACATTGACAGTGGCAAACTGTACGGCAAAGTACGCTCCGGCGCTGCCATTGTCTTCTTCTTCTCCCTCTCCTTTTAAATTAAAATATGTATACTTTCCTGTGCGTGGAAATGTGTCTGGCATGGGAGGCAAGCGCGAGGTGTTGTATTTTTGTTGTTGTGTATTGAGTATGATTGGAAGAGGCATTGGTGGTGGTGAGGGGTGAGGCAGCAGGAACATTGAAGTGAGGAGGGAGAGGGAGCGCGAGCGCGCGCGTGGAGCCCGAGCCCGGATAGCGCGAGCGACAGGGAGAACGAGCGGAGAGATCTCCCGTCTGCAGCTCAGCACCAGCCAGCTCAGTTTATCGATAAATATATCGTGGGCCCCCCCCTTCCTCTCTCCTCCCATTCGCACGCAATCCTAGTTCTTTTTTTTAAAATATATATTTTAAAAGCAAGTGTTGCACTTGCAAAAAAGAAAGTCGGAGCGGAGCGAGGAAATATTTCCATCTTGTAACGCGTCGCTCTCTGCCTTGCCTTCACTTGTGGTAAGTTTTGTCTTAAGTTTTTTTTTGCTCAAACTCAAGGGAAAAGTTCAGTGCTGAGCCTCCCTCAGAACGCGTATATTTTTATTCAGGCCTTCGTGATTTTTCTGATGGAAAGGATTGCACAGAATGTGTATTGTTGCGATTTATTAAAAAGGAAAAAAAAACTAAAATCAAGACGAAGTTTGTGTTTTTAAAGGCCCTCCCTGTTGCCTTCGTGTTTTCTTGTTTATTTAAACGGGACGCCCATCTTTCAGATAAACAGTGTTGTACAAAGCTGTGTTATTTTTCCAACTGAATTCCTCAGCAGCTAGACAGTCACTTGAAGGATCAAAACGAGTTGATTCCATTCTTGTCAAGAAGGGTGACTTTTTAAATAAAGATTTGCAAAACCTGCTGAAAGGAAGAACGAAGGGACTTCTTGTGGTTCAATATACTGTTTAAAAGCTTGTGCTGTGTAACATTACCCCCTCCCAACGTTAATTATTAGCGACAATAGGTGGATATTGACATCACTGGTCTTCGAAAGATATTAGGTGCAAAAAGAAGAAAGTTGTAATTTTTGACGAGAACTTTTGCAACATTTTAGTTGTTCAGATTGAAATTGAATAAAGGTATCTTCGTCCCATCTCAAAAAAAATGTAATCACTACTGCTTGGAAGTTAACAACTTTTGCAAGCGTACTTGAGGAAACTAATTAGTTTACAGTAATTAGTACATAAACAGTAATCAGTAAATAAACCAGAGTTATGAAAATATTTGTGAAATCTCATTGTTAGAGGGAAGGTCTGATTTTGAAAATTTGCAATTTTTAAAAAATGTTTGTGCATTGACAGACCAACACAAGTTTCTATCAGTCTCAAATGTTGCCACTTATTGGTAATCAACTGGTAATTATCCGTGACAGAACAATCTTGCAAATGTATTATTGTACATAGATCTTCATTTTGTCAGGTTGAGCATTTTGGCACTAGCTTCCTGTGAAATCTTGTAGTAACTGATGCACACCCATAAGAAAGTTGGCAAGTTATTGACGTGTAAGTTCCTACCTGAATGACAGGATGAACTTCAAAATTTGTGGCCAAATTGCATACAAAGCAGCCAAAAATATGCAAAATATATATTAATGTTAATTGTATTAATTCTCAAAAAATTGTCAAGAAGTAGGCCGCAGAGCCTGGGGCTGGCTGAGAAGGAGGCTGATGAACCTGGGAGTGAGATTGTTGTAGTCCTGCTGAAATATGGGGTTGGCTGATTAGATGAGGCTGCCCATTGCGGTAGAAGCTTGATACCATGGGATACAGTGATTCCACAGCATTTGAACATAGAACATAGAACAATACAGCATCTTGGCCCATGATGTCATGTTAATTGATGCTAATTTATGACATGTTCTCCTGTGTATCAACCACATCCCTCCATTCCCTTCATGTTCATGTGTGTATCAAAAAGACTCTTAATGAAATTGCCTGCTTCCTTCTACCCATGTATTCCTACGTAAAAAGGATAAGACATAGGAGCAGGATTAGGCCATTTGGCCCATTGAGTCTGTTCCACCATTCAATCATAGCTGATCCTTTTTTCCCTCCTCCTCAGCCCCACTCCCCGGACTTCTCCCTGTAACCTTTGATGCCGTGTTCAATCAAGAACCTATCAATTTCTGCCTTAAATACACCCAATTACCTGGCCTCTACAGCTGCCTTTGGTAACAAATTCCACAAATTCACCACCCTTTGGCTAAAGAAATTTCTCCACATCTCTGTTTTAAATTGACACCCCTCAGTCTGTACCCTCTTGTCCTAGACTCCCCCATCATGGGAAACATTCTTTCCACATCTACTCTGTCTAAGCCAATCAACATTCAAAAGATTTCAATGAGATTCCCCTTCATCCTTCTAAATCCCAGTGAGTACAGGTGCAGAGCTGTCAAACATTCCTCATATGATAACACTTTTATTCAAGGAATCATCCTTGTGAACCTCCTCTGGACCCTCTCCAATGGCAGCGCGTCTTTTCTTAGATAAGAAGCCCAAAACTGTTCATAATACTCATGGTGGGGCCTCGTCAGTGCCTTATAAAGCCTCAGCATCACAATTCTTCTCTTGTATTCTGGACCTCCTGAAATGAATGCTAGCATTGCATTTGCCTTCCTCACCACTGACTCTTCCTGCAAGTTAATCTTTGGTGTGTTCTGCACAAGGATTCCCAAGTCCTTTTGCATCACAGGTTTTTGGATTTTCTCCCTGTTTAGAAAATAGTCAACACACTTACTTCTTCTTTCAAAGTGAATGATCATGCATTTTCCAAACATTGTATTTCATTTGTCATTTTCTTGCCCAGTCTCCTAATCTGTCTAAGTCCTTCTGCAGCCTTCCTGTTTCTTTGACACTACCTGCCCCTCCACCAATCTTCATATCATCTGCAAACTTGGCAACAAAACCATCTATTCCATTATCTAAATCATTTATATACAGCGAAAAAAGAAGTGGCCCCAACACCTACCCCTGTGGAACACCACTAGTCACTGATAGCCAACCAGAAAAGGATCCATTTATCCCCACCTGCTGCCTCCTACCAATCAGCAAATGCTCTAACCATGCTAGTAACTTTCCTGTAATACCATGGGTTCTTAACTTGGTAAGCAGCCTCGTGTGACACCTCGTCAAAGGCCTTCTGAAAATCCAAATGTACAACATCCACTGCATCTCTTTTAACAATCCTACTTGTAATCGCCTCAAAGAATTCCAACAGGTTTGTTAGGCAAGATTTTCCCTTAAGGAAACCATGCTGGCTCTGTCCTATCTTGTCCTGTGTCACCAAGTACTCCATAACCTTATCCTTAACAATTGACTCCAACATCTTCCCAACCACTGAGGTCAGGCTAACTGATCTATAATTTTAAAACGCAAACAACGGGAATTCTGCAGATGCTGGAAATTCAAGCAACACACATCAAAGTTGCTGGTGAACGCAGCAGGCCAGGCAGCATCTCTAGGAAGAGGTACAGTCAACGTTTCAGGCCGAGACCCTTCAGTTAGTCCTGACGAAGGGTCTCGGCCTGAAACGTCGACTGTACCTCTTCCTAGAGATGCTGCCTGGCCTGCTGCGTTCACCAGCAACTTTGATGTGTGTTGATCTGTAAGTTCCTTTCTCCTGCCTCCACATGCCAGAGTCCAAAGAGTTTTGAAAGATCATTAGTAATGCCTCCACGATCTCTACTGCTACTTCTTTCAGACCCCTGGGGCACAATTTATCTGCTCCAGGTGATTTACATACCGTTGAGTCTTTCAGCTTTTTAAGCACCTTTCTCTTGTAATAGTAACTCCACTCACTTCTCTTCCCTCACACCTTTGTCAGACATGGTTGTACTATTTTGCCTTGTGAGTATTTTTTTTTAATTTTTGGAATAGATCTGTCTTGCACCTTCCACATTTTCCCCAGAAGCTCACACCATTGCTGCTCTGCTGTCATCCCTGCCAGCATCTCCTTCCAATTTACTTTAGCCAACTGTCTTATACCAGTGTATTTTTGTTTGCTCCACTGAAATACTGCTACATCAGATTTTACTTCCTCTCTATCAAATTTCAAGTTAAATTCAAGCATATTATGATCACTGCCTCCTAAGGGTTTCTTTACCCTAATCTCCTTAATTTCCTCCAGTTCATTATATAACACCCAATCCAGTGTAGCTGAGCCCCTAGTAGGCTCAATGACAAGCTGCTCTAAAAAGCTATCTCATAGGCATTCAACAAATTCACTCTCTTGGGATCCATTACAAACCCGATTTTCCCAATCTAGCTGCATGTTAAAATCTCCCATGACTATCATAACATTGCCTTTTGACACACCTTTTCTGTTTCCCCTTGTACTCTTTAGTCCATATCCTGGCTGCTGTTTAGAGGTTTGTGTATAACTGCCATCAGAGTCCTTTTACCCTGGCATTTTCTTAATTCATCCCATAAGGATTCAATATCTTCCAATCCTGTGTCACATCCTTCTAATGATTTGATGCCATTCTTTACCAGCAGAGCCATGCCACTCCCTCTGCCTACCTTCCTATCCCTCTGATATGATGTGTGATCTTGAACATTCATCTCACAACTACAACCATCCTTCAGCCATGATTCAGTGATGGCCACAAACTCATACCCAGCATTTGTGAAAGTTCAACCAGATCATCCACTTTATTTATTATAATCCGGGCACAGAGATATTACACTTTGAGTCCTGCATTTGCTACCCTTTTTGCATCCCTAATACACTGGTACTCACCTTGCTGGCTGCAATTTTGTCCTATCATCTGCCTGCCCTTCCCGACAGTCTGACTGCACGATATCTTTGCTTTTCTTTTAACCATCTGTTCTATCCTGAGTCCCTTCACTGTAGTTCTCATCCCACTGCCACATTAGTTTAACCCTCCCCAACAGCCGTGACAAACCTGCCTGCGAGTATATTGGTTCCCTTTGGGTGCAGGTACAAACCATCCCTTTTGTACAGGTCATACCTCCTCCAGAAGAGATCCCAATTATCCACGAACCTGAAGCTCAGCCCACTGCACCAGATTCTCAGTCATGCCAAATCATCCTGTTTCTATGCTTAGTGGTGCATAGCACACACAGCAATCCAGAAAATACTACCCTGGAGCCCCTGCTTCTCAGCCTTCTGCCTAGCTTTCTAAATTCTCTTTTCAGGACCTCTTTGCTTTTCCTTCCTGTGTCATTGATACCAATATGTACCAAGACATCTGGCTGCTCCCCCCCACCAAAATGCTGTGGACACAATCCGAGATGTCCTTGACCCTGGCACCCATGAGGCAACGTATCATTTGGGTGTCCAGTTCATGTGCACAGAATCTCCTATCTGTTCCTCTGACTATTGAGTCCCCTATCATGACTCCTCTGCTCTTCTCCCTCTTTCCCTTCTGCACCACCGACCTATGCTCTGTGGCAGTAACCTGGTCTCTGTGGAATTTTCCTGGGAGGTCATCCCTGACGACGGTATCCAAAACAGTATACTTATTATTGAGGGGAATGGACCAGTGGTGCTCTGCCCTATCTGCCTGTTCACCATTCCATTCCTTCTCCTGATAGTTACCCAGCTACCCACCTCCTGCAACCTAGGGGTGACTACTTCCCTATAACTCTGATGATCTCCTCACTCTCCCGTAACAGCTGAAGGTCATGCATCTGCTGTTCCAGATCCCTAACATGGTCTTTAAGGAGCTGCAGCTGGATGCACTTCACACAGATGTAGTTCCCTGGAAGACTCTGGGTCTTCCTGGACTCCAACATCCAGCATGAAGAACACACAATAACCAGTTAAACTACACTAAGTACCCTTGATACAGTTACAAAAAAGGGAATCTTAACAGAAACTTACCCGGGCAACTTAACTAGAGCCAAAGCCTCTTGCAAGCTGAAGCCTCCTTTGAACCAAAGCCTGACACTCACACTCTCACCACTGGCCCACTCTCAACAAGGCTGCTCCAGTTGTCCCTTTGGTACATTTATTTACTCCTCTCTGTGCTGCTTCCACTGCTGATTGAGCCAACGGAATGACTCTGAATGCCTGCGAAGCTCTCCTTTTAAACGAGCGCCACCGATCTGCGAGAAAACTCCTTGCTGTGCGGTGTTCTGCCTCTGATTGGGCCACCGAAAAATGTCCTCACATCACCTTTAAACATCTCAATCCCTCAAATTTCAGTCAGCTTTGAAAACATATCCTCCAGTGCTTGATATTTCTTCCCTGGGGAAAATGTTTTGACTGTCTACCCTAGCTTTGTTTTCATAATCTTAAAAATTTCTATCAGTTCCTACCCCTCAGCATTTTGTGGAAACCAGCCCAAGTTTGTCCAACCTTTTCTGATAGCTCATACCCTCTAATTCTGCCAGCATCCTTGTAAACTTCTTCTGTACCCTTTCACATCCTTCCTAATATGGGGCAAAAGGAACTGTACACAATACTCCCAAGTGCAGGATGACTAAATATTTTTATAGATGCAGCATGACCTTCTTACTCTTATTCTCAACATTACTACCAATGAAGGCAACTGTGTCATATGCCTTCTTTATCTAGTTGTGTAACTGTTTCCAGTGAACTTTCACCTGGGACCCCAAGATCCCTCTATACCTTAATGTTATTAAGTGGTCTACCATTAACAGTATATTTTCTCCTTTTGTTTGACCTCCCTGAGTGCAGCATTTCACACTTGCACAGATTAAATTTCATCTGCCACTTCTTTGCCCATATTTGTAACTGATCTATATCCTGTTGTATTTTTTGATAATCCTCTACGTTGTTCATAAATTCACCATTCTTGGAATCATCCACTCATCTACATTTTCATCCAGGTCATTGATATATACTATAAACAGGAGAGGTCCCATCTGTGATTCCTTTGGAAGATTTGTGTCACTTCACCAGAAGAATTGTGTCATTCCTTTCACTCCTATGGGCAAGCCAGTTCTGAATCCAAACTTCAAATTCAATCTGGATTTCATGCTTCTTTATCTTCTCAATCAATTTATCATAAGGGAGCTTATCAAATGTGTAACTAAAGTCCATGTAGATAATGTCCACTAACTTACCCTCCTCAAGTTCCTTTGTAAACTCCTCAAAACAATCAAGTTTGTAAGGCATGACCTGCCCTATACAAAGCCCTGCTGACGTCTCTAAGCAGACTATAACCTTCCAAATTGTGTATAAATCCTATCCCTCTGCCCTCTCCAATATCTTCCCTACCACTGATGTGAGGCTTACTGGCCTATATTTACCTGATTGTCCCTATTTCTTTTCTTGAATAAAGGCACAACATTTGTTGTTTTTCAATCCTCTGGAACCTTGCCTCTTGCTAGTGAGGGCACAAAGTTCTTTGCCGAGCTTCAGCAATCTTCTCACTTCTTTCAGCATTCTGGGATATATGCCATCAGGCTCTGGGGCTGTATCTCCCTTAATGCTTTTCAGAGGATCTAGCACTACCATTTCGTAATCTCAAAATGTCCCAGGCCAAATATGCCATCACTTTACTCTGAATCCTTTCCCTTGGTAAACACAAATTTCTCATTTAGTACCTCAGACCCTTTCTCTGATTCCAAGCACAAATTCCCTCCTTTACCCTTAGGTGGTCACAGCCTCTCTTCAACTACTTCATCAATAACTTTCCTTTCATCAGAAGGTTGGAAGTGGGGACGTTTGCTGGTGATTGTACAATTCCTCAGCAAATGGAGTGGTCTGTAGCTGCAAACAGTAGCAAGCAGGCAGGGGCTGATTAATGGTAAGTTACATTTGTTTCACATAAGCGCCAGGCATTAGTAATCTCCAAAAAGAGAGATTCTGTCAACCTGCTCTTGATTTTGAATGGCATTACTGTTTGTCAAATCAGCATCCTGGATCTTTGATCCCAAAGTTGATTGGATCAGCCGCACAAATATGATGACTATAAAAGCAGACTGCAGGCCACATAGCACCACAAAGTGTTTTCACCACTTACAAGGCATATATCAGGATTGTAATAGAATACTCTACACATGGCTGGATGAGCATAACTTCAACAAAGGCCAACAAACTGAATACCATCCAGGACAAAGTGATATACTTGATTGACAACCTAGCCAGCACCTTAAATCCTCATTACCTCCCATCACTAGTGCACAGTGGATGCCTCAAAATGCAATGCAGATACATGTCACCCAAACCCAGGACTGCTATGACCAAGGACTAGTAGGGGATGTCAACAGCTGCATGCTTGCCTCCAAGTCAGATGCCATTCTGACTTGAAACAATATCACTATTCCTTTATTGATACTGGATCTAAATTGTGGAACTTCCTCTCCAAAGCATTTTGAAATGCCTTCACTGGAAGATTTGAAGCAATTCAAGATAGAAACTCACCGTCGCTAAGAATAATTATGAATGGGCAATAAATGTTGTCCTGCCAATGACAAGCAGATCCTGAAAGATGAATATAAAGAATAGAACAACGTTGATATGTCTCACAGGACATGAATTTGGGATAGAAACATAGAAAACCTACAACACAGTAGAGGCCCTTCAGCCCATAGTGCTGTGCCAAACATGTATTTACTTTACAAATTACCTACGTTTACCCACAGCCTTCTATTTTTCTAAGCTTCATGTACCTATCCAGGAGTTTCTTAAAAGACTCTGTTGTATCCGCCTCCACCACAGTGGCCAGTAGCCCATTCCACGCACTCACAACTCTCTCTCTAAAAGCTTATCCCTGACATCCCCACTGTACCTACTTCCAAGCACCTTAAAACTATGCCCTCTCGTGTTAGCCATTTCAGCGGTGGGAAAAAGGCTCCGACTATCCACACAATCAATGCCTCTCATCATCTTATACACCTCTATCAGGTCAGCTCTCATCCTCCGTCGCTCCAAGGAGAAAACGCCAAGTTCAGTCAACCTATTCTCATAAGGCGTGCTCCCCAATCCAGGCGACATCCTTGTAAATCTCTTCTGTATCCTTTCTTACAGTTTCCACATCTTTCTTGTAGTGAGGTGATCAGGAATGCACACAGTACTCCAAGTGGGGTCTGACCAGGATCCTATATACCTGCAACATTACCCCTCGGCTCCTAAATTCAATTCTGTGATTGATGAAGGCCAATGCATCGTATGCCTTCTTAACCACACAGTCGACCTGCGCAGCAGTTTGAGTGTCCTTATGGACTCGGACCCCAAGATCCCTTTGATCCTCCACACTGCCAGGAGTCTTACCAGGATTATTACTATATTCTGCTGTCGTATTTGACTTACCAAAATGAACCACCTCACACTTATCTCGGTTGAGCTGCATCTGCTACTTTTCAGCCCAGTTCTGCATCCTATCGATATCTCGCTGTAACCTCTGACAGCCCTCCACACTATCCACAACACCCCCAACCTTTGTGTCATCAGCAAATTTACTAACCCATCCTTCCACTTCCTCATCCAGGTCATTTATAAAAATTATGAAGAGAAGGGGTCCCAGAACAGATCCCTGAGGCACACCACTGGTCACTGACCTCCATGCAGAATGTGATCCGTCTACAACCAGTCTTTGCTTTCTGTGGGCAAGCCAACTCTGGATCCACAAAGCAAGGTCTCCTTGGATCCCATGCCTCCTTACATTCTTAATAAGCCTTGCCTGGGGTACCTTATCAAATACCTTGCTAAAATCCATATACTCTTTATCTACTGCACTTGCTTCATCAATGTGTTTAGTCACATCCTCAAAAAAATTCAATCAGGTTTGTAAGGCACAACCTGCCTTTGACAAAGCCATGTGGACTATTCCTAATCATATTATGCCTCTCTAAATGTTCATAAATCCTGCCTCTCAGGATCTTATCCATCAACTTACTAACCACTGAATAAGACTCACTGGTCTATAATTTCCTGGGCTATCCCTACTCCCTTTCTTGAATAAGGGAACAACATTTGCAACCCTCCAATCCTCCAGAACTTCTCCCATCCCCATTGATGATGCAAAGATCATTGTCAGAGGCTCAACAATCTCCTCCCTCAGTAGCCTGGGGTACATCTCATCTGGTCCCGGTGACTTATCCAACTTGGTGCTTTCGAAAAGCTCCAGCATATTCTCTTTCTTAATGTCTATATGCTCAAGCTTTTCAACCTGCTGTCAGTCATCCCTGCAATCATTAAGGTCCTTTTCTGTAATGAATACTGAAGCAAAGTATTCATTAAGTATCTCCACTATCTCCTCTGGTCCCATACACACTTTTCCACTGTCGCACTTGATTGGTCTTCTCATGGCCCCTTCTGTCTCTCCTAATTTTATTCTTAGGCTCCTTCCTGCTAGCCTTATAACCTTCTAGATCTCTATCATTACCTAATTTTTTGAACCTTTTATAAGCTTTTTCCCTCTTCTTGACTAGATTTTCAATGGCCTTTGTATGCTATGGTTCCAGTACTGTACCATCCTTTCCCTGTCTCATTGTAACGGACCTACTCAGAACACCACGCAAATATCCCCTGAAAACTTGCCACAGTTCTGCCGTACATTTTCCTGAGAACATCTGTTCCCAATTTATGCTTCCAGGTTCCTGCCTGATAGCTTCATATTTCCCCTTACTCCAATTAAACGCTTTCCTAACTTGTCTGTTTCTATCCCTTTCCAATCCTATGGTAAAGGAGGTAGAATTGTGATCACTTTCTCCAAAATGCTCTCCCAATGAGAGACCTAACACCTGACCAGGTTCATTTCCCAATACCAGATGAAATACAGCCTCTCCTCTTGTGAGCTTATCTACATATTGTGTCAGGAAACCTTCCTGAACACACATAACAAACTCCACCCCATCTAAATCCCTTGCTCCAGGGAGATGCCAATCAATATTGGGGAAATTAGAATCTCCCACCACAACGACCCTGTTATTATTGCATCTTTCCAGAATCTGTCTCCCTCTCTGCTCCTTGATGTCCCTGTTACTATTGGGTGGTCTATAAAAAACACCCAGTGGAGTTATTGACCCCTTCCTGTTCCTAACTTCCACCCACAGAGGCTCATGTAGACAATCCCTCCATGACTTCCTCCTTTTCTGCAGTCGTGTCGCTATCTCTGATCATCAGTGCCACGGCCCCACCTTTTTTGCCTTCCTCCCTATCCTTTCTGTCCCAAATTTAAAATTATCCAAAATATTTTTAAACTATTGGCTGTTGGTGTTCTTCCAGATATATTTGCAGTTAAAAGTGTTCAGTGACAGTCATAATTCTTTGTTAATATATTAATTGCATCCAAAGTTAAGTAGTTGTCAAAAATTGCTCATAATTTTATTATTTCAGTATAGAAACATAGAAACATAGAAAACATACAGCACAATACAGGCCCTTCGGCCCACAAAGCTGTGCCGAACATGTCCCTACCTTAGAACTACCTAGGCTTTACCCATAGCCCAATATTTTAACAAGCTTCATGTAGCCATCCAGGAGTCTCTTAAAAGACCCTATCGTTTCCACCTCCGCCACCACCGCCAGCAGCCCATTCTATGCACTCACCACTCTCTGCCTAAAAAACTTACCCCTGACATCTCCTCTGTACATACTTCCAAGCACCTTAAAACTATGCCCTCTTGTGCTAGCCATTTCAGCCCTAGGGAAAGGCCTCTGACTATCCACACGATCAATGCCTCTCATTATCTTGTACACCTCTATCAGGTCACCTCTCATCCTCCATCGCTCCACGGATTCCGGATTTTCATTTTCACTCTTTCCGCTGTCATGCAGCTGCTTATATCCAAAGAGATTTCAGTGTGCTTCAGCTTAGTACATTGTTTGATTCTGGTATTTTGGTATAGGTATTTTCATCGTTTGGTTTGTGTGTGTGATACCCTGTCTTGATTGGCAATACTGAACTAGGGCAGCGCAAGAAGTTATCCCTGCTGGTTTAGATAAGTTTACTCAAAACTGCATTTGCAATCTTCTTTATGTGCTTTCCCCATCTCCTTCAATGACCTTTGTGGAGCGGAAGATCACGGAGTGAGTTGGAGACAGTACCTTGTGGACTTTACACACCAGTTTAAAAAAAACATATGGGGCCTGTTGGGGCATCTGTGGATTGGGAGGTTGCTTGGGTTGATAGTAACTATGGTTAATTAGCAAGGGCCAATAGAAAGAAGTTGAGTTTGAATGAAGCAGCCATTGTTGGAGTGGACAGTGTTAGAATGGTCAGGCTTTGGCTCAATAGACTTCAGCGAGAACAAACACAGGCTAGAACTCAAGTTTGAGAAGTTAAAGACCTAACAAGTATAGGCAGGATGGTAGTTTAGGCAATGGAATTCTCCTCTTGTAAGATGTGGGAATCCAGGGTACCAACTGGTCACCCTGATGTCTACATCTGCAGAAAATGCACCCAACTTCAGATCCAGACAGACAAGTTCAAGCAACTGGAGCTGGAGCTGGATGTATTCGGGACTATCCGGGAGGCTGAAAACTTGACAGATTGGTCTTTTACTGAGGTGATCACACCCAGCGTGCAGGACTCAGACAGTAGATGGGTGAGCACCAGGAGAAGTAAGGGGAGTAAGCAGTCAGTGCTAGGTTTCCCTCAGTAGAAAGTATATCCCTTTGTATAGGGGTGGGGGGGGGGGCGAATGACCTTTGACCTATCAGGACTCAGCAGCAGCAGTAAGGCTAGTGGTGCTGTGGCCAGCTCTGAGGCACAGCAAGGAAGGGTAAGGTCGGACAGAGTGGTAGTGATAGGAGGCTTGAGAGGGAAAAGGACAGGAAATTCTGTGGACGTGAAAGAGAAGCTAGGATTGTGTCTTTCCTCCTGGGTACTAGGGTCCAGGATGTCTCAGAGCAGCTGTAAAATATTCTCAAGAGGGAGGGTAAGTGGCCACAGTGTGTGGTGTGCATTGGCATCAATGACATAGGTAGAAAGCGGGAAGAGGTCCTGCACGGTGTGTATAGGGATTTGGGGAAAAGTCTGAAGAACAAGACCCCCATAGTAGTAATATCTGGATTACACCCAGCGCCATGTGTTAGACAGGGCAGAAATAGGATGGTGGTACAGATGAATGAGTAGCTGAGGAAGTGATGTGGGGGTAGGGTTTCAGATTTCTGGATCATTAGGATCTCTTCTGCGGAAGGCATGACCTGTGCAAAAAGGACGGGTTACACCTAAACGTGAGGGGGACAATATCCTTATGGAGAGGTTTGCTAGAGCTGTTGAGGAGGGTTTAAACTTAAGTTGGCAGGGGGATGGGAACCAGAGTGATAGGGCTGAGGATGGGGTAGTTGGTATACGATACAGTGTGTAGTGAAATTGAGGATGGACAGACAAATCATAGGGCAAAATTTCAGTAGGTGGGATGAGATGAAGTGTACCATGAGGACAAAGTTAAAAGGAATGATAAATACAGAACTGAAGGTATTATATTTGAATGCACTCAGTATATGGAATAAGGTGGATAATCTTTTAGCGCAGTTAGAGATTGGCGGGTATGACTTTGTGGGCATTACTGAGAGAGATGTGGCTGTAAGAAGATCATAGTTGGGAGCTTTACATCCAAGGGTAGACCTCGTATTAAAAGGACAAGGTGGATAGGTAGGCAGAGAGGGTGGGATGGCTCAGCTGGTAAAAAGTGAAATCAAATCCTTCGAACGAGGTGACATAGGATTGGAAGGTGTAGAATTCTTGTGATCAGAGTTAAGAAACTGCAAGGGTAAAAATATCCTGATGAGAGTTATATACAGGCCCCCGAATAGTAGCCAAGATGTAGAGTATAAATTTTAATGGGAAATAAAAAGGCATGTAATAAGGGCAATATTAAATAGCCATGGGGAAATTTCAATATTCAGGTAAGTTGGAAAAATCAGTTTGGTGCTGGATCCTAAGAGAGGGAATTTGTAGAATACCTACAAGCTGGCTTTTTAGAGCAGCTTGTCATTGAGCCCAATAGAGGAAAATGAATTCTGGCTTGTGTGTTGTGTAAAGAACCAGATTTAATTAGTGAGCTTAAGGTAAAGGAATCTTTAAGAGACAGTGATCATAATATAGAACTTAAGCTGCAGTTTGTGATGGAGTAAATTATAGTGGAGTAAATTGAATTACAGAAGAATGAGAGAGGAGCTAGCCAAAATTGATTAGAAGAAATTAGCAGGGATGATGGAAGAACAGCAATGGCTGGTGTTTCTGGGTGCAATTCGGAAGACGCAGGATAGATACGTACATCCCAAAGATGAGGGGAATTCTGAATGGAGGATGAGACTGAGACAACCATGGCTGACAATGGAAGATAAAGGGCAGCATAAAGTGAAAGAGAGGGCATATAATATAGCAAAAAGTTAGTGGGAAGTTAGAGGAATGGGAATTTTTAAAAAATCAACAGAAGGCAACTAAATAATCCATAGGATGAGAAAAGATAAAATATGAAGGTAAGCTAGCCAAAAATATCAAAAAGAATAGAAAAGTTTTTTTCAGATACTTAAGGTGTAAAAGAGAGGCAAGGGTGGATATTGAATCATTGGTAAATAACAGTAGAGAGATAGTAATGGGGGGACAAAGAAATGGCGGACAAACTTATTAAGTATTTTACGTCTGTCTTCACTGTGGTAGCCACTGAAAGTATGCTAATGGATTTGAGAGTATCAGAGGGCAGAAGTGAGTATAGTTGCTATTACTTAGGAGAAGGTGCTTGAGAATCTGAAAGATCTGAAGGTAGATAAGTAACTTGGGCCAGATGGACCAAGGTTCTGAAAGAGGTAACTGAAGAGATGATGGAGGCATTAGTAATGGCCTTACAAGAATCATTAGATTCTGGAATGGTTGAAGAGGACTGGAAAGTTGCAAATACACTCCACTGTTTAAGAAGGGAGGGAGGTAGAGGAAAGGAAATTATAGGACAGCTATCCAGACTTCGGTTGATGAGAGGAAGGGGTCCATTACTAAGGATGAAGTTTTAGGGTACTTAGAGGCACGATGAAATAGGCCAAAATCAGCATGGTTTCCTTAAGGGGAAACCTTGCCTGACAAATCTTTTGGAATTCTTTGAGGAAATAACAGGCAGGTTAGACAAAGGAGAGTCAGTGGATGTTGCTTACTTGGATTATCAGAAGGCTTTTGACAAGGTGCCACACATGAGGCTGCTTAACAAGATAAGAGCCCATGATACTAACATGCACAGAAGATTGGCTAATTGGCAAGAGGCAAAGAGTTTGAATAAAAAGGCCTATTTTGGTTGGCTGTCAGTGACAAGTGGTGTTCCATGGGGACTGGTGTTCATACCATTCCTTTTCACATTAAATGTCAATGAATTGGATGATGGAATTGATGGCTTTTTGGCCAGGATTGAAGATGATACAATGATAGGTGGAAGGATAGGTAGTTGAGTCAGCAGAGAGGCAACAGAAGGACTCGGACAGCTTGGAAGAATGAGAAAAGAATTGGCAAATGGAATATAGTGTAGAGGAGTGTATAGTCATGTACTTTGTTAGAAGAAATAAAAGCATAGACTATTTTCTAAATGGAGAAAGAGTTCAAATATCAGAGGTGCAGAGGGACTTGGGAGTCCTTGTGCAGAACACCCTGAAGGTTAACTTGCAGGTTGAGTCAGTGGTGAGGAAGGCAAATGCCTTGTTAGCATTCATTTCAAGAGGTCTAGAATACAAGAGCAAGGATGTGATGCTGAGGCTTTATAAGGCACTGCTGAGGCCCTACCTTGAGTACTGTGAACAGTTTTGGGCCCCTCATCTTAGAAGAGTTGTGCTGGCATTTGAGAGGGTCCAGAGGAGTTTCACAAGGATGATTCCAGGAATAAAAGGGTTATCATACGATGAACATTTGATGGCTATGGGTCTGTACTCACTGGAATTCAGAAGGATGAGGGGGGAATCTCATTGAAACCTTTTGAATGTTGAAAGTCCTAGACAGAGTAGATGTGGAAAGGATGTTTCTCGTGGTGGGAGAGTCTAGGACAAAAGGGCACAGCCTCAGGATAGAGGAGCGCCCTTTCAAAACAGAGATCCGGAGAAATTTCTTTAGCCAAAGGTAAAGAAATTTGTGGTAATTGTTGCCACATGCAGCTGTAGAGGCCAGGTCATTGGGTGTATTTGAGGCAGAGATAGGTTCTTGATTGGACATGGCATCAATGGTTACAGGGAGAAGGCCGGGTACTGGGGTTGAGGAGGAGATGGAAAAAAAGGATCAATGGCGGGGCAGACTCGATGGGCCAGATGGTCTAATTCTGCTCCTATGTCTTATGGTTTATATGTTGCTAAAACTATATAAAGCATTAGTCAGATCATGCTTGGAGTATTGAGAGGAGTGTTGGACCTCTTATTGAAGAGAAGGTGTAACGACTTTGGAGAGAGTCCAGAGAAGGATCTCAGAATGATTCTGGGAATGAAAGTGTCAATGTATGAGGAGCGTTTGATGGCTCCGTGCCCATTGTCCCTGGAGTTAGGAAAAATGAAGGGGGAATCTCATTGAAACCTATCGAATATTGAAAGGCCTAGACAAAATGGATGTAGAGAGTATGATTCCTATAGTGGATGAGTCTTAGACCAGAGGGCACAGCATCAGAATAGAAGGGTGTCCATTTTGAGCAGATGAGAAATTTCTTTAACTAGAGGGTGTTGAATCCGTGGAATTCATTGCCACAGATGGCTGTGGAGGCCAAGTCGTTAGGTGTATTTAAAGCAGAGATTGATTGGTTCTTGATTTGTCAGTGTGTCAAAGGTTATAGGGAGAAGACAGGAGAATGGGGTTGAGAAGAATAATAGATCATCCATGATGGAATGGCAGAGCAGACTTAATGGGCCGAGTTACCTAATTTTGCTCCTGTGACAAATGCAAAACAGGAATCGGCTCTTTAGTTGAAGTTATTGTATCTTTTGCAACTGCCTACACAGCCAGTTGAAATTCAAGTTTAATATGTCATTTGAAGATTCAAGCTCCTCTACAATGTAGTGCATTCTAAAATCAGTTCCAAAGACTCATGTCATCACCAATGTTGATAGATTTCTTCATATCTTCTATCAATGCTCTGCATCATTGGATGTCTATCAGTAAGTACATAAAGGTAAGAATTGTTACCCTTTATACGGCATTTTATGGTCTCTATTTTTGATTTTTCAGATTTCTATTCATTGCAAATTTCAGTATCAGCCTTAATGCCAATTCTAATTCCAACTATTCACCAGCTTCCCGCTCATCACTTCTTCATGGTCCTAAATTCTCAACCTTTTGTAAACTGCTGAAAAGCTTGTGTCTTTAACATTGCTTTTAGCCACTTTCCTAATTACCCTACTTCTGTATGAGTCTGATTCTTAACTCTGAAACACCCTGAAGTACATTACAGTGTTAGCAGTTTATTAAAACCCTTTTAGTGCACCAGACAACTTTCTCCCATGTGCTCCCATTGCTCTCTGACCTTGACTTCCCCAATGCCAAATATTAATGTTCCTTGCTTTGCACTTGGATAGTACTTGGCTATCTGCTATTATATTTTAATCTATTCAAGTTCTCCCACATTTCCCAGATAGTAGCAGCTGGAACAGTTTGTGGTTGGGGTGACTTGGGTCCCCAATGATTCTTTGGGCCCTTTTTACACACCTCTCTTTGGACGTGTCTAGAAGTTCACATCTGCAGATGCGCTGGGCTGTCCGCACCACTCTGCAGAATCCTGAGACTGAGGGAAGTATAGTTCCCATACCAGGCAGTGCTGCAGCCAGTCAGGATGCTCTCAATTTTGCCCCCGTAGAAAATTCTTAGGATATGGGGGCTCACACCGAACTTCTTCAACCGTCTGAGGTGAAAGAGCCGCTGTTGTGCCTTTTTCACCACATAGCCAATATGTACAGACCACGTGAGATCCTTGGTGATGTTTATGCCAAGGAACTTAAAGCTTTTCACCCTCTCAACCCCAGATCTATTGATGTCAATAGGGGTTAGCCTGTCTCCATTCCCCCTGTAGCCCACAACCAGCTCCCTGCATTCCCCTACATTCCAGTGAGAATAAATGTTGTCTATTCAATCTCCTTTTCACTACAGTCCTCCATCCCAGGCAACATCCTGGTGAGCCTCTTCTTCTCTCTCTGTCTCTCTTCCCTACCTCCAATAGTTATGTGGCACAGCAACTAGAAATCTGACCTGACTAGTGTTTTGTACAGCTATCAAAGCTTTACCCAACTCATTCCCCTGTAACTTGAGGGTAGTTAAGATATGGTAAATATCAAGTGCATATCACAAGGAAAAGTTTCAGTTCTGTGACAATTTCATTCCTTCACTTCCACTACTGTAGCCTGTTTCTTTTATATGTGGTCTGAGCACATCAGTTATCAACTGTAAAGCCCAAGTATATCATCCCACATTGCATGAAGAACATTCTGACGGTGTGACTTGAGTTATTTTTCAACGCTATCAAGAGCTCCTGATCAAGGTGTCAGTCTTCATCACATTTGAAATGTCATCTTGACTGCACAGGCAGCTGGTAACTCGAACAATATTTTATCCATAACCACTTGTCATATTTGTGGGACTGACTTCACTCCTAAATGGCAAATATATATTGGACGTTTAGTTCCTAACGTGTGTTAACTGTCAGCAAGTACTAAATTGTTGGATGTAGATTCATTTGGGAATGCGTATGAGATAGGTCCATGTGAAAATGTTGCTGTCTGCCAGCTCCACATGTATACTCTGTGATAGGAACAATATGTGTTGCTCACTGTCGACAGCCTTGTTAACAGTGACCAGATACTGTAATCACTGCATAGTCGTACCATATTTTCTGATTCTGGGACCACAGTAAATAGACCTTAACCTTCAGTTCCTGTTGCTCCAGCTTTAGTAGCTCCTCCTCAATCTGTGTCTTGAAAGATTTTGGCACAAATCGAGGCTTACAATTGATAGTTATTACATAGCGGTACATGGAAATGTTGGCTTGTGCCCACCTGACAAAGCCATAATGAATCATGAAAAATATTTGAATGATATGTTCAACAAAAACAAACAGAGAATTCTCGAAATACTCAGCAGATCAGGTAGCATCAGTGGGAAGAGAAATAGTCAATATTCTGGTGGGAGACCCAACAACAGAAGCAATAAGGAGACAAACAGAGAAAAGGATGCTTCTTGCAAAGCAGAAAGGTAGGTGTGGGTATCTGGTCATTGAGTGAAAGGGAGCAGTTACAGAGTGAGAAGCTAGACAGAGAGCTTTTGTCTTTTTTGTCTGATGTAGGTAGGGCCTGTGGTCTGAAAGACATTATTAACTTTGTCTACCTCCAGATGCAACCTGGTCTGCTGAGTATTTCCAGTATTCTTTGTTTTGTTTTGTTAGATTTTGAGTAACTGCGTTTAAAAAAATTCACTAGATACTATAGTTTATTTGGCTCCATTTGTTCTGTATTCAATCTAGTTATTCTTAAGCCCAGTCCAATTGAAGTATTCCTAACCAATATTTACTTTTTATGGTTATGTACAATTCCTTGAAATCTTTGGTAACTTTATCTGTTAGTCTTTGTACAGAACTGTACACATTATTTCTCCCAGAGTCATCAATATTGCCTCTGATTTGCATAACGTAGGACTTCAATCTGAAATGTCGTCACTTCCCCCCCACCCCCCAACAGATAAGTCATAGAAACTAGAGTATTTATGAATGTTTTGTAAGGTTTTATCTTTTGGTCTGAGTGAGGCATAGGCAGTTTCATACATCTTTATAACTAATCAAAATGAACTCAGTATGATAATTATATTTTTAGAAAAAATTCAAATGGAAACATCATCATGGGTAAATAATATTATATTTTTCCTCAGTTTGAGATTTAATCCAGCCTACAATATTAGTCCATGCTGAGTCAGGAAAATTTAAACTTTTAGTATTGTATAAAGAACAAAGCACTCAGATTTGCTTTAAAATTTCAAAGTAAATGCAAAGCCAAACACAATGGAAAATGGTAAAAGAGAAAATTGTATAAACTGGAAAGGTGAAATTCTGCTGAGGTCAAAATGGGTTTGAAGCAAGTCTGAGGAGTCTTAGGGAGAGATTCTAAGTAAATAGTTAATTAGGAGGCCTTCCCAAGTTTGGTTCCAGTATTGGACTGGGACTGCTCTGAGAGATCACATTGAGTTCTTGCAAAAGTGGACTTCACAGGTATATTAGAAGCCTGCATCTGAAGGTTCAAACTGGAAATGATGTTGGCTATTCTAGCATGAATGAAAAGCATTCTTGTGGTGGATACCATTATATTTGTCTGGGATTCTTCATACAGCATGCTTTGGAAGCATTGAAGACCTGTGAACTTTGTGCAGTATGCTTATTGCTCTGTCTTTATTTTTCTTAGAAATTGGGTTCTATCATGTCCGAAACTCTTGCCTTTACTTGTGTGACCTGAAGAAATTACACCAGTATTAATGATTGAAAGCAACAATGGGATAAGATTGAATATTAGTGGTTGATAAGGTAGTTCAGATACCTTTTCAGATTTTCCAGATTTCTTTTTATTTCATTGACTGATGGAATGAAAATCAGATAAATGTCATGGAGCCCTGGCAGTTTGCTCTGTCAAATTCTGTATTTTCATTATCTTATTCAAAAGTCATGGAAGAAGAAAGATGTGTGAATGAATTAGAAGGAGAAAATTGTACATCTTTGAAGGATGTATGTTGACAACTGTAGAACTGAATGAAGAGTAGATGACTGAACTAATCGAACTGTGGGCTGGAAGAGCCTGTTGATACGAAGAAAATAGTACGAGTCAGAACTGAACTTCTCAGATTATTGAATTGAATTAACTTTATTACTTACATTCTTCATATACATGAGTTATGTCTCTGTCTAAATATGCAATGTGCAATTTATGGTAATTTATAATAAATAGTATGTACAACAGGACAGTCAATATAACATAGAAATACAGTTGTGTCAGCATGAATTAAGTAGTCTGATGGCCTGGTGGAAGAAACTGTCCCGGAGCCTGTTGGTCCTGGCTTTTATGCTGCAGTACATTATTGCAAATGAGCAAAAGTATGAGCTGATAGCTTAAAAAAAGTTTCATTTAAGAACTAATCTTTTGGTGAGAAATTTTATACTATTAATTTCGTGTCGCCAATCAAACAAATATAAATCACTTACTGACGAGTTCAAGACCAGGTTTCCTGAGGTAGCATCTCAAGGAGGGATACTTTACTGGAAGGATCATGACAGCCCACATTTTGAAAATGTTTATTTAGTATCCTTATCAATTGAGATTGTACTAATAACAGTGAAGAGTGATTGCCTTACCTGGAGAAAGAGTAAAAGTAAACATATTTCAGAAATCAAGGGAAAATTAACTTGGAGCACAAGTGAAAGAACAGAATCAGAATCAGGTTTAATATCACCGGCATATGTCGTGAAATTCGTTAACATTACAACAGCAGTACAATTAAATAGATGATAAATAAATATAGAGGAAAAAAACATATCACAGTAAATATATCTGTCTATTAACTAGTTAAGTTTAAATAAGTAATGCCCCAAAAAAAACAGAAATAAGAAAGTATTGGGGTAGTGTTCATGGCTTCAACGTGCATTTAGAAATTGAAAGGCAGAAGGGAAAAAGCTGTTTCTGAATTGCTGAGTGTGTGCTTCAGGTTTCTGTACCAATGGTAACAATGCGAAGAGGGCATGTTCTGGGTGGTGGGGGTCCTTAGTGGTGGACGCCATCTTCCTAAGGCACTGTTCCTTGGAGATGTCTTGGATACTATGGAAGCTAGCACCCATGATGAAGCGGACTAATTGTACAAGTTTCTGCAACTTACTTAATTCTTGTACTGTAGCACCCCCCCCCCCGCGATACCAGACAGTGATGCAATCAGTCAGAATGATCTCCACACACACTTGTAAAAGTATTTGAGTGTTTATAAGTTGAAAAAACAAATCTCCTCAGACTCCGCATGAAATATAGCCGCTGACTTGCCTTCTTTATAGCTGTGTCAATACATTGCATGGAGGTTAGGTTCTCAGAGATATTGACAGTGAGGAACTTAAAATTGCTCATTCTCTCCACTTCTGATCTCTCTATGAGGACTGATTTGTGTTCCCTCGTCTTATCCTTACTGAAGTCCACAATCAGCTCTTTTGTCTTACTGATTTTAAGTGTAAATTTGTTGCTGCGATTCTTAGTGGTATCGCAAACCAGAGAAAATCTACAGATGCTGGAAATCCAAGGCAACACACACAAAATACTGGAGGAGCTCAGCAGGCCAGGCAGTATCTATAGAAAATAGTAATCAGTCGACGTTTTGGGCCAAGACCCTTCATCAGAACATTTGATAGAGGTCTCGATGAAGGGTGTCGGCGCAAAATGTCGACTGTTTGCTCTTTTTCATAGATGCTGCCTAGCCTTCTGAGTTTCTCCAGCAAATTCACTGGAATGGTTTTATTCATTGAGGGTTGGCAGTTTTGTGGAGAGGCTGGAGAATCTGGGTTTGTTCTTCTGAACGGGGTAAGCTAAACAGAGATTTGATAGAGATGCTTAAGTTTACAGATGGTTCAAGTAACGAAAAAAACTCCTTCCAGTGCTGAACGCTTGATTATCAAAGCACACAAAAGGACTAAAGATGTGATGAGGAGAATCTGTTTTACATGTTAAGTATTAGATTTTGGAAAGCATTACTTGAAAGATGATGGATATAGGTTTATTGGTATCCTTTAAAATACAATCAGATAAATATTTGAAGGAGAAAAAAATTACACAGATGGAATGGTGAGATTTACTGAGCTGTTCTGACTTTAATAGATGCCGGTAAATTCCAATTCCTCTTCATTATTCCCAGTTCTACCTAAATTGGTAGAAATGAGTGATAACTATCCAAACACCCTCAGAATGTTCGTCTGTACACCATTTCTGGATTATTTTCTGGCTTGTTTGTTTCACAGTAGAAAATTTAAGATGGAAATGGCTATAACAAAAAGATGGATCCATTCTATGTTTTGAAGGAGTCTAGAAAGCAAAAAAGATCCATCAAAATTGCAAGAACAGAATGCAGTGGAGACTTTTTAGGGAGTCCATGGAAACTGGAGAGAAAGTCAAAAGTTTTTCTTCTAGAGAGCAGAAAGCAATTGCAAAACAGTCTGGAGGAAAATCCTTAGACATTGTTAGAAATGTTTAGGCAAGCTACCAAAACAGAACAACTGCAGAGAGGAGAGTGAACAGTTGACACATATTTTCATTAGAGCTTTTTTGTCAGCTCTACCAGTGGATTTAGTGAGGCCGAGAGCTGGGACAGAGTTGGCTTGGGATATATCAGACTGATCAAGATGCCAAGCACAATAGGCAGAATTTTTATGACAGATTGTAGAATGGCAAGCATAATTGAACCAAGATGTTGTACCAGATAGGAATAAAATGGAACAGGAAGATAGAAAATCTTACATGCAAGTAAGAATAATGCCAATTATTTCACTGACACAGGCAGAAGATCCAAAGAATAAAAGCAGAATTGGATCACTGAAGAGTCAAGTTATTGTAAAAAAACAATCCTAGTTGGCAGTCACACTGAACCATAAGATCAAACTTTTATTTTGAAAGAGACAGATAATGGGAAAATGATCCAAACAATCCAAAATGGAGATATTATTTTACCTGGAAAGAATTTATATTAAACATGATAAATGAACTGATTTAATTTTGCAGTGATGGTTTTTTGTGAGCTGAAAAAATTGATAACATGGGGAATTGAACATTTTTAGAGAAGTGAATGTGGCTTACTACTTTCTCAGCTGGCTCTGAGTATTTTAAATTCATACTTAAGGAAATAATAGCACCAGTTATGAAACTTGTAGTCCCTTCCCATTGTCTTGAGTCAGATTGAAAACTGGGAAGCTGCATCTTACTTGGAGTACTTGTTTGCAGTGAGTGCAGATCAATTGTTGAGCTGAAATATTCTGACAGCAGTATCCGGACCATTTACACTGGCAACAATTTTTCCACAACAGCTGTCCTTCCAGTTATGTTGGCTCTTCAGCTCCTTCACACTGTAACCCAACAAATGAACCATTTATTGGATAGAGAAAAATGGCTAAAATTCAACAGTAAAAAATAATTTTCGACAACACAGCCAAAGATTGAAGAACAAGTATAGGTAACTGCAGGTGCTATAGATGAGGTCAGTCAAAATACTTAAGAAACAGTTTGAGAAATATTGTGCATTTCATCAGAACGAAGAGTGAAGATGCAATTTAACAAGCTACGAATGCACGAACTGAGACATTAGGTGTGGTAGGAGACCTGACACTGGGTGCAGATTGGTATACTCTGGCTGAATTAAATAATTACATGTTAACCATCTAAATTTGCTATTCACTGCTGGGATCCCAAATGGCACATTATTTTACACAATTTCAATCTGGTTTATAATGAGTGTAATCCCACAGTGCATAAGTGTCAGTACTTTCCCTCTAAATATTGACAAATTACAATAAAAGTATTGGGGGAACATAGAATTTCTAGATCTGCAATTAATCCACTTAAAGTCTTGAAAGGCAAGTTAAATATTTGGTGTTTTAGCAGTTTATGCTGGATTGCTTTATCAATGTTTGTGTGATACCAGTAGATTCCATTGCTTTGTAATGAAACATTTTACAGTGTGTTGCATTTCTGGATTGATTTAAAGTAGAAATTTACTTTAACCCTGCTATCTTATAACAGCTAAACATAGGAATCTGCTTCATGAATTGATTTTAAAAGGATAATATTGCAAAATCACTGAATGGAGAAATGGCAAATTAGTAGTTCAAAGCCATTTTTTTTTACAATGCACTATTCATTTAAAAATTACCATGCATTTTGATAATTAGATCTTGAAACAAAGTAGAGATTTGCTCATTGAACAATCCTCCCAGCGGTAAATGAAACATACATATATTCATCAGTTTAACGAACTGTGGCATTTTTTTTTCATGATATGGAAAATTCTAGTGCAATATCTTTAGTTGGATGCTATTTATCTGGTGCTTTCCTGTTTGATTTTCCTGCCGTGAGTGCTTTCCCTCCTGTGTCAAATTACTGAACCAGGAGAAAAGTCCATATATGAATATGGACTTCTACATACTATTCATGACCTCTTGTGCCACCACACTGATCATTTCTGAAAGAGAAATTCATCGCTGGGCCTTTGGTCACTTTTTCATAACACATACTGGAGTACAGGACAGTTGGCAGAGTCTGTCTCTTTCTCTGTGTCTGTCTCTGTCTCTCACACACATGCACATTACTTGTCATCAGAAGAGACTTTCTCTCCATATTCTTCTATTTTGTTCTGGCTCTTAAATTCACATTTCCTGGAGTCAAATAACTAACATCTTAAGTCTTCACTAGGGACTCAATTTGTTTAAATTTATATAAAAAAGAATACTAAAGGTTAAAAAAAACACCACTGGAAAGACTACAGGTCATGTAGCATCTGTTAAACTAGAAATAAATATTAATATTTACTACATAATATTTTATATGAACTGGAGAAAAGTAAAGATATAACAAGTTTTAAGAGAGGAAGGTAGGACAGAAAAGGACAAAAGTAAGAGTTCATAAGATTGTGGAAACCACGAGAGAATAATGGACAAGAAATGATGGTTCTGGGCAAAAGTAGTTACATATTGTGAAAAAAACTGCAAATTGGTGAAACAGAATCGTATCAACAGCTGCTGTCTGAAACAAGAAGTAGGGGAATGGGGTGTGGATGTGATTTTAAATTCAGTATTAAATGCTTTTAAACATAAGAAAAATATAACAGGGATAGATTATTTGGTCATAGCCGTGCTTTCTCTGCAATTTAATGGCTAATTTTTCATTGATGCAGGTTTATTTGAGCTGTTCATTCACCGAATATTTGCAGGTTTCCTGTTTTCAGGAAGGTTTTCTTGTGTCTTCATTGGTGAAGGCAGACAAAAATATATTGCTTAAGCCCTCTGCCATCTCAGGTTTCCCAATTCTTTCTCCGTCAGCCAGTAAAGGAAACAATGCTAAATTTTGTTTGTATTTTCCATTTGACATACCAGTAATCTCTTTGTGATATGTTTTTATGTTTCTTGCTTAAATACTCATGTTTTCTGCTTTCCTATACAAAATCTTTTTTCTCCCTTGCTGAAATGTGAAATTATAGAAGAAAAATGAATGTCAACTCAAAAGTGAGAGAGGTTAGAAGGCGTATTTTAAACACGTTGTAGGATTTGGATGATATTATCTTTTCATGATAAAGGAAATTTACTTTTCAAATAAGTAGTCTTACAAAACAAATGCTTCAACACGGAAATGCTTGCTCAACTTTGGTGGTTGTGTTTGTCCCCTGTTATCCTACTTTCATTCCATACCCCAGAGATGTGCTAGTTGGTCGGTTAAGTAATTTTCAAATTTGTTATTTTCTATAAATTGCCCCTATTGTAGTTGATGAGTAGGAGAATCAGCATGGAGAGAGTATGAGTTAGAGCAGGGGTTTCCAACCTTTCTTACGCCATGGACCAGAGGTTGGGAATCCCTGAGTTAGAGGGAAACAGATGAGGAAATAGGACTGTTAAGATAGTACTGATAGCCAACATAGAATAGATGGACACATGAAAATAAAGAGAATGTGGTAAACTTTAGAATAGAGGTCAAAACTTTCTGGAAATCATATTTTATAATTATGATACTCAAAATGTAAAGCTTTTGAGTCAGTTTTATAGCATTATGAACATTTCCAGCAGCACCAAATCAAATTCCTGTCAATTGTATCATTAAATTCCGCTAAAATTTATGCACCAGTCTTTTCCCAATGGTAGTTAGCATGCAAGATCACATCAAGAACACAAATAACCAGTAGTACTTTGATTTAAAATGTATAAAATTAAGTTGCTTTGAAAATCTATATACGCAGGCCCTGGCAATGTCTGCCTTTTTGTTGGCAATGCGGTATGTTCTTTATTCTAGTTGAATGAGGTCTCATCCTTTCCTCACATATTTGTACAGTGTAATAGTGGTTACCTTTGCCCCAAACTGGAAAAATGCATTGATTCTGCCTTCAGTTCTCCTCTTGTTCTTGTTTATGCAAGCTCTCTCTCCATCCATTTCTGTTCTTTCCTCAACTGCACTATGAAATATGCTGCACAGTGTAAACAATAGCCACGAACAGGTAAATTAAAATTTAAAAAAATACAGATTTGGAAATCTGAAACAAAAACCGAAAATGCTGGAGACAGCAGATTGGAAAGAATCTGTTGACAGGGAGTGGATTAAATACATTGCCAGGAATAGGGGAATGGCCTACTAAACAAAAAGGTCAGGTTAAACTAGTAATTTTCTGATTGTCAGTCATGACACAGGGCCTCAGTTCGTTATTTATAATCTATACTGACAACGTGGATGAAAGAACCAAATGTTCTGTAGACAGATTTGCTGATAATGCAAAGATAGTTCAAAGTAAGTTTATTATCAAACCATGTACTGTATATATTTCAAAACTACCTTGAGATTAATTTTCTTGCAGGCATTTACAGGAAGAAATAAATACAATAGAATTTTAAAGCTGCTCACCCTTTCCTCTGCTGACACCTGAATGAAGATTGATGTGTGTTCTACTGACTTCTCCTTCCTAAAGACTACAATCGATATCTTGGTCTTGCTGACCAAGTTATCAGTTGAAGCATAATGTGGGAAGATTTAAGTTTGTCTACTTTGAAGTGAAGCATTCAATAAAATGTTAAATTATTGCAGTATGAAAGTATCTGTAATTCTAAAATGTGTCATTGGGTCATGAGGAAGGTAAGACCAAAGGACAATAAGATACAGGAGCAGAATTAGGCCATGTGGCCCACTGAGTCTACTCTTCCATTTCATCACGGCTGATCCAATTTTCTTCTCAGCCCTAATTTCCTACTTTCCCGCCACGGTGACGAAGTTTCTTTGCAGGTTGGTGACACTTCTTTAAAGGGAGAGCTTAGTGGCTATTCAAGCTTATTCCGGTGGTCCAATCAGTGGCAGGAGCAGGTCACAGCGAATTAAATAAAAGTACAGAAGGGGAGGCCATTGTCGGGTCAGCCATTGTTGGGAGTAGGCCAGTGATGAGAGTAAGAGTGTCGGGGTTTGGCTCAAGGAAGGCTTCAGCTCAAAAGAGCCATTGGCTCTGGGTAAGCTTTTGTGAAGGGTCCCTTTCATGTCTCTCTCTCTCTCCTACTGTACCTAGTGTAGTAAATGGCTGTTGTGTGTTCTTCATGCTGGATGCTGGAGTCCTGGGAGACCCAGAGAACTACATCTGCGTGAAGTGCATCGGGACTGTAGCTCCTTGAAGACTGTGTTAGGGATCTAGAACAGCAGCTGGATGACCTTCAGCTTGTACGGGAGAGTGAGGAGATAATTGATCAAAGTTACGGGGAAGTAGACACCGTGAAGTTGCAGACGGCTAGTAGTTGGGTGACTGTCAGGAGAAAATGAAATGTGAATAGGCAGTTAGAGCTTCCCTGTGGCTGTTCCCCTCAAAAATAGGTACACCGATTTAGATGACCCTCCAGGGGAATGCCACAGAGACTGGGTTACTGGTACAGTGCTTAGATCTGTGGTGGAGAAGGGAAAGAGGGAGAAGAGGGGAGTGGTAGTGACAAGGGACTCAATAGTCAGGGTAACAGACAGGAGATTAGGCGAACATGAATGGGACATCTGGATGATATGTTGCTGTCCAGGTGCCAGGGTCAAGGATGTCTCAGATCGCATCCACAGAATTTTGGAGAGGGAGGGAAAGCAGCCAGATGTCTTGGTACATATTGGTACCTAAGACATAGGAAGAAAAAGCAAAAAGGTCCTGAAAAGAGAATTTAGAGAGCTAGGTAGAAAGCTGAGAAGCAGGACCTCCGGGTAGTAATTTCTAGATTGGTGCCTGTGCCATTCGCCAGTGAGGGTAGAAACAAGATAACCTGGCAAATTAATGCGTGGCTGAGAAGCTGGTGCACGGGGCAGGGCTTCAGGTTCTTGGATCATTCGGATCTCTTCTGGGGGAGGTATGACCTGTTCAAAAGGGACGTGTTGCACCTGAGAGCCAATATTTTCATTGGGGAGAGTTTAAAAAATTTGGCAGGGAGGTGGGAACCAGAGTGAAGGGACTCAGGGTAGGATGAATGGTAAAAAAAATGAAAGGTAGCATGCAGTCAGACTGATGGGAAGGGCAGGCAGATGATGGGACATAACTGCAGCCAGCAGGATGAGTATCAGTGTATTAGGGATGCAAAATCAAAAAGGGTAGTAAACAATGTTCCCTCTAATTTTTAGTAGTCAGTGTGCGCAAAAATCTTACATTGTGCAAATAATTTTCCTGTGACAAAAGTTTGTGCACACTGAAAGCACACATGGCACAGTTTATGTAGGTTTACAAAATATTTGACATAAAACTGCACAGAATAACAACAAAATTACATATATATTTAAGACACTCAGTTATTTTTTTCTCTCTCCTGTCTTTGGCATTGGCATTTACTCATTGTCCTGTCTTTGTAAACTCTATCTAGACTAATAGAACTTCCATCCCATTGATAGCTTTTGATTCTTATTAACATATCGAAATAATATTCACCTAAACGTTTTCTCAGCTTGTTTTTGAGTTGATTCATTAGGCTAAAACCTCGCTCACAGTCCGCACTAGATGTAAGAAAGGTTCCCCCAATGTCCATCAACTGTACAAGGTCGCAAAACTGTTCATTTTGAAGTACAAATGCCACCATTTGAGCAAAGTTTGAAATCAGTTTGGATTTAATTTTTTCTTACACAGAAAATTTGAAATCATTAAACTGTCTAACTATTACCGTATTTTCAGCTAGAAAATCATGATATTTTAGACATAGGGCATTAACTTGTTCATCGCCAAATGTGAAGTCACAATCTGCAATTGTAGAGAAATCAAAAACTGATCATTCTTGTACCTCATCTTCAGGAAACCTTCTAACTGAACACGAAGACTATTTATAAAAGTCAACAGTGAGCTTGTTCGTACTGTGACGTTTTCCTCACGTTGTTGGCTTAGCAAAACTTTAACTTTGTCACTCCACGAAACATTGTCTCTCAGATACTGCTTTCTTATCTTATTAATTTTGCTGCCATGATGCAGCTGTACAAACCGGTACAGGAAAGGTGAGGTGACGTAAATTAATGATGTGCATTGTGGTATTTGAAAAACCGACTAACTGGTTAACAGAGACATTTAGCTAAAAGATTATTTTCAATAAGTATAATTAATTACTACATCATTTTAGGTAATTAACCTTTTGTGCGCACATTAATTTCCTTTGTGCGCTGGTTGAAAAACGTGTGTGCACATGCACTTGCGCACAGTTTAGAGGGAACATAGGTAGTAAATGCAGGACTCAAAGTGTTATACAGTATCTCAATGCATGAAGTATCAGAAATAAGGTGGATGATTGTGTTGCACTTTGACAGGTGGTTTGGATATGATGTTGTGGCCATCACTGAATCTTGGCTGAAGGATGGTTGAGGTTGGGAGCTGAATGTCCAAGGTTACACATTGTATCAGAGGGATAGGAAAGTAGGCAGAGAGGGTGGCATGCCTCTGCTGGTAAAGAATGGCATCAAATCAGTAGAAAAATGTGACATTAGGATCGGAAAATGTGGAATCCTTCTAGGTTGAGTTAAGAGACTGCAAGGGTAAAAGGACCCCGATAGTAGTTATATACAGGCTTCTAAACAGTAGCTGGGAGGTGGACCGCAGATTACAACGGGAAGTATAAAAGGTATATCAAAAGGACATTGTTATGATAGCTATGGGAGATTTCAACATGCAGGTCAATTGGGAAAATCAGGTTGGAATTGGATCCCAAGAGAGTGAGTTTGTTGAATACCTACAAGATGGCTTTATAGAGCAGTTTGCTGTTGAGCCTACTAGGGGGTCTGGTATACTGGATTGGGTGTTATGTAATGAACTGGAGGTGATTAGGGAGCTTAAGGTAAAAGAACCCTTAGGAGACGGTGATCACAATATGATTGAGCTTAACTTGAAATTTGATAGGGATAAAGTAAAGTCTGACAAAGCAGTATTTCAGTGGAGTAAAGGAAATTACAGTAGTATGAAAGAGGAATTGCCAAAGTAAATTGGAAGGAAATGCTTGCGATGATGACAACGTAACAGCCAATGGCGTGAGTTTCTAGGAAAAATGTGGAGAGTGCAAGGTAGATGTATTTCAAAAACCAAGAAATACTCAAATGGCAAAATAGTACAACCATGGCTGACAAGGGAAGTCAAAGCTAATGTAAAAGCAAAAGAAAGGGCATACAACAAAGCAAAAATTTGTGCGAAGACAGAAGATTGGGAAGCTTCTGAAACCCTACAGAGAGCAACTAAAATAATCATCCGCAGGGAGAAGATGAAATATGAAAGCAAACTAGCAAACAATATCAAAGTGGATAGTGAAAACTTTTTCAAGTATGTAAAAAGTAAGAAAGATGAGAATGGATATAGGACTGCTAGAAAATGAGGCCAGAGAAATAATAACAATTTGAAATACAATGTTGGAAAATGCATGGTCATGCACTTTGTAGTAGAAATAAATGTGTGGACTATTTTCCAAATGGGGAGAAAATCCAGGAATCTAAGATGCAGAGGGACTTGGGAGTCCTTGTGCCGAACACCGTGAAGTTTAACTTGCAGGTTGAGTTGGTGGTGAGGAAGGCAAATGCTATGTTAGCATTCATTTCAAGAGATCTAGAATACAAGAGCAAGGATGTGATGCTGAGGCTTTATAAAGCTCTGGTGAGGCCTTACCTTGAATATTATGAACAGTTTTGGGCCCCTTATCTTAGAAAAGATGTGCTGGCATTTGAGAGGGTCCAGAGGAGGTTCACAAGGATGATTCCAAGAATGAAAGGGTTATCATACAAGGAACGTTTGATGGTTCTGGGTCTGTATTCACTGAAATTTAGAAGGATGAGGGGGAATCTCATTGAAACTTTTTGAATATTGAAAGGTCTAGACAGAGTAGATGTGGAAAGGATGCTTCCTGTGGCGAGGGAGTCTAAGACAAGAGGGCACAGCCTCAGGATAGAAGGGCGTCCATTTAAAACAGAGATGCGGAGAAATTTCTTTAGTCAGAGGTTGGTGAATTTATGGAATTTATTACCACAGGTAGCTGTGGAAGCCAGGTCATTGGGTCTAGTTAAGACAGAGCTTGACAGGCTTTTGATTGGACATGACGTCAAAGGTTACGGGAGAAGGCTGGGGAGAGGGGCTGAAGACGGGGTAAAGGATCAGCCATGATGAAATGGCAAAGCAGACTCGATGGGCCTAATGGCCTAAATCTGCCCCTATGTCTTATGGTCTAATCCCTTCATGCCCTGACCAATCAAGAATCTAAAGGGATCTTGGCTGTATAAGTGGGGAACCTTTGATGCACTTTTACTGTTTGCTGGTGAAATTATGCCTGGAATAGTGTACAGCTTTGTTCTCCTTATAGTTAAGGAAGTACATTCTTGCATTAAGACAGGATAAGTAACTTCAATAAGTAGATTTTTAGAATGAGATTATTGACATGGAAAGATTTTGTTTGGTCGTGCCTAGGGGCTGGCTCAAGGAGGTGTTAGGTTTACTTCTCATTTTTCTTATGTTTGTAATCCCATGGTAAAGTATTAATTGCACTCTCTCAGTTGCTCCAATCCACCTTATACCTTTTCTGACAATGCCATTTTCCATGCTGTTCCTGGCTGAGGATCCCTCACTACTTAAGTCAGTAAGGCTCACAGACCATCTTGTGAACTTCTGCTCTTGGTTAACTCCTGTGTCCCAACAATCATAATCAGATTTCCCTTGTTTCCTGCTATCCTATCAACTTCACCTTCAGTGCATTATTCCCTCCAATCTCAGCTGTTCATCTAACCAATATCTTTTTGTATGGTGCTTTCACCTGCAAACCTGATGACCTAACAGTTATATTTTTATGCACTTACCTCTCATTCAGGGTCTTAAATGCTCTTTACAGGTGAAACTAATTAGTAGTTTTATTTCTTTCATATTGTGTGATATTTCATCACGTGATCATCTTCACAAATGCAAAGGTTGTATATAAATTGGGCCATCACTTTGCATTGTATTTTCATTCAGTTTGCAGGTACGACCCAGAACTTTAGTTTTACTTTTCGGCACCTTTCACATTTTGACTTCTCCCTCCCTGGCCTCATACCATTTTCCAAGGAAGATCAGTAGAAGCTTAAGTAAGTAACTGAGCTTTATTTTTTGAGTAGCAGATAGGTTCTCATTAGATATACTGTACCTAAACCTACAGCACTTTATTGAAGCACGCGCAGACCATTGTTTACAAATACAACTCCAAGGATTATTGTGGTCTAGTGCTTTCTCTTCATTTTTAATCACAGTGTACACATTGTAATAGCCCTCATGAGCAAAGCATCTTGGAGCAGTTCTCATGATAATGAACTACAAATGGAGTGGAAAGCAGATAATGAGGAAGAAGGTTAAGAAAGAAGTGCTGTGGATCATTCAGCTCATGAAGCTGTTGTTTAGTTAGATCAAGGCTGATCTGTGTTGAAGCTCCATTACCCAGCTTCTGCTCCTTGCCTGATGCTCAGGCCTCATAGAAAAACCATAAAGTGACAAGCTGGAAATGTCGGGTGAGCGAGTTAGAGAGGGTAGAAGAGAAAGCACATGTTGGAAATGTGCAATTTACTGCTTATAGAAGGAGCAAGTGGAAAGTCTTGGTTAGATTGATCCATCATGTCTTTCCGACCTGATACCATTTTAATATCACACTGGAAATTCCTGTCTCCCACATCTTAGCATTTCTGCTGTGCTTTGGAATGCACAGATTCCAACAAAAAATGAATGCTCCCATCCAATTCAGTTAGGAGTATTCAAATCCCCCGTTTGCCTTTTATATTTAAAATAAATATAACCAGAGTTCTGATCAGCAGCCTGGCAAACAATTCAACTGTGATTTCATAAATGCTCAGTGGAATGTTGGGACCATTAACAGCATGGCTTCACTTTTATACATTTGGCACCGCTGAGTGAATGTTATCCTTCTTGCTGAAGACTATACGCGTTTGATCGGTGGGGAAAGCTGCAGGACATCTACCTGTACTATTTTATTCAACACCCATGATGTAAATATTACCAGTGTTAGCATATCAAGGCTCATTTATTACAGTTAACTGCAGCTTGTATGCCGCATCACTAGATGGTACTCCCACAAATGTTCATTAAAAATACGGAGAGGCCATTACGACCTGTTGCCATATTATGTTTTTCATTATTTTCTACAAGTAGGTTGAGTCTCAATTATTAGGGTTTCTTTGTTGAAAGTTGTTTATGTAGAAAATAAAGGTTAAATTATCAAACATGTATATATTTAACATCTTGTGATTTTTCAGTGAATGCTTTTTAAAAATGTGTTTACTAGCAAAATCGCCCTTTTTTCCATCTCTTGTGACATAATTTCCTTCGTAGATAAGCTCCGTTCTCATCTGTAAATTAGTCCATAGAGTCATAGGGATGCATTATGATTTATAATGCTAAAGAAGATCACCCATAACTGTCATAAATCTCTATCACTTTGGAAATGTAAAGATCAGACTTTGTAATTTTGGAATCAATTCTCGAAGTTATCATCTTTAGGGTGGCATTTGGCATCCAGTTCCTCCCAATGCTGTTGTTCTTGTCTCCAATTGGTTTTCTTTTTCTCCTCCCTTAATGTAATCATTGCCTCTCTGCTTCCCTCTTTTGATCCCTAAACCCTCAAAATTTATATGGATATTGCTTTCATTGTACAGAAATGGTATGATAATCTGCCATCCAATTATTCGGAAATCCCAATGGCACAGCATCAAGCATACTAGAGTGCCAATTCCTGCACTTTTATCACTTACTGAGGTCTTGTATTTTCAAGCTTAAAACCTATTTCCAGATAGCATAGTACAAGGAATGCAGTAACCATAGTAGGAGTTCAGTAATTCTGCATTAACAACAGTTGGAGTACATTAAAAAGTGATCAAACCTTTCAAGCTATTTGAGGCTTGTTTACACAGCAGTATTGCTTTAAGGCTGTGCTGTACTATGTCTGTGAGCCCCTATGAATGGAAACTTATTAGTTTGACCATTGAAAGGAAATGTAACCACTAAAAAGAAAAAAAGTTACTTCTATAAAGTTATCCTCAAAAGTACACACCTCTCATTATTTCAATAAACAGGGAAGGATTTACAGCCTTACTCATTTGATGCATTTTATTTGATGGTGTGAAATAGCAATTCTGGGCCAAACTTGAATCACCGAAGGGTGCTTGACAGCTACGGCAGAATTTGAACGCTATCACCTCCTACGAAGTAAAACCAAGTGACATAGGTGACAACAAGGCTTCGCTTCCAGATGAGCTCAATGCTTTTTATACTCATGGAGGCACCTTCACAAACACTCACAACCCCAAAAGACCGTGTGATTTCAGTCTCCTGAAGCCAACATGAGAGCATTCTCCAGGGGGTGAACGCATGGCAAGTATTCAGCCTAGATGGGGTACCTTGCCAAGTCCTAAAGATCTGTGCTGATCAACTGGCTGAAATGTTCAACAATGTCTTTAACTTCCTGCTTTGGCAGTCTGAGGTCATCTGCTTCAAGCAGGTTTGAATTAAACTGGTGCCTAAGAAAAATGTGGTAGCCTGCTTCAAGGACTTCTATCCAGTAGCACTTACATACACTGTGATTATGTGCTTTGAGAGGTTGGTGATGAAACATATCAATTCCTGCCTGAAAAGTGACTTGGATTCACTCCAATTTGCTCATCACCACGACAAATGCCGTTTCATTGGTTCTGCACTCAACTTTGGAACATCTGGACAGCAAAGATTCATACATCAGGATGTTCTTCATTGACTACGGTTCGGCAGTCAATACTACCATCCCCTCAAAACTAATCAATAAGCTTCAAGACTTTGGCCTTAATATTTCCTTGTAATTTCCTCATTTGCAAACCCCAGACAGTACGGATTGGCAACCCACCTCCTCCGCAATCCCCCTCAGCACAGGTGCACCACAAGACTGTGTGGTTAGCCTCTTGCTCTACTCACTTCATACTTACTACTGTGAGGCTAAGCACAGCCCCAGTGTCATATTTAATTTGCCAATGACACCATTGTCATTGGCTGAATCAAGGGTGGTGATGTTAAACAGTAGATTGTAGGGAGATTGAAAACTTTTCACTCATTGTCAGCATGAGCAAGGGGACAATTATTGACTTTAAGGAGGAGGACACTGGAGGTCCATGAGCCAGTCCTCATCAGGCATCAGAGGTGGAGAGGGTCAGCAACTTTAAATTCCTCAGTGTTATAATTTCAGAGGATCTGTCTTGCAGCTAGCATGTAAGTGGCATTATGAAGAATTCACGGCAGCACCTCTACTCCCTTAGGAAGTTTGTGAAGATTCAGCATATTATCTAAAACTTTGACAAACTTCTCGAAATGTGCGGTGACTTAATGCATCACTGGTAAAGCCCTCCCACCACTGAGCACCTCGACACGGAGTTCTGTCGCAGGAAAACAGTATCCATTACTGAGACCTCTGACCATACAGGCCATGCTCTCTTTTCACTGCTGCCATCAGGAGGAAGGTTCAGGAGCCTCGGGATCCAACCACCTGGTTCAGGAACAGTTATTACCCCTCTACCTGGCTCTTGAAGCATAAGGGATTACTTCACTCGCCTGTCACTGAACTGTTCCCAATGAACTGGACTCACTTTCAAGAGCTCTTCACCTCATGTTCTTGATGTTTATGGCTCATTTATTTATCTATTATTATTATTATTATTATTTCTTCTTGTACTTGCATAGTTTGTTGTTTTTCTTTGCACATTGGTTGTTGTCTGTCCTAGAAACATAGAAAACCTACAGCACAATACACACCCTTTGGCTCACAAAGCTGTACTGAACATATCCTTACCTTAGAAATTACCTAGGGTTACCCATAGCCCTCTATTTTTCTAAGCTCCATGTATCCATCCAGGAGTGTCTTAAAAGACCCTATCGTAAACACCTCTACCGCCGTCACTGGTAGCTCATTCCATGAACTCACCACTCTCTGCATAAAAAACTTACCCTTAACATCTCCTCTGTACCTGCTTCCAAGCCCCTTAAAACTGTGTCCTCTCGTGTTAGCCATTTCAGCCCTGGGAAAAAGCCTCTGACTAGCCACACAGTCAAAGCCTCTCATTATCTTGTACACCTGTCAAGTCACCTCTCATCCTCTGTTGCTCCAAGGAGAAAAGGCCATGATTACTCAACCTATTCTCATAAGACATGCTCCCCAATCCAGGCAATATCCTTGTAAATCTCCTCTGCACTCTTTCTATGGTCCTGTTGGGTGTGGTCTTTCATTGATTGTATTGTGTTTCTTGTACTCACTGTGATTGACCACAAGAAAATGAATCTCGGGGTTGTATTTGGCAACATGCACATACTTCAATAATAAATTTACTTTGAAATTTGAACTTTGAACTTCTAAATTGCCTATATTATCATATATTGAATTGTACTGCTACCACAACATTAACAAATTTCAGTACGCATAGCAGTGATATTAAACCTTATTCTGTTTCTGATTCTGATGAGGTGCACATCTTCCTCATCCGACCTTACTAGAACAAAATAATATCCTACAGAAGTCAATTTGCATTTAACACATTCTTACCTGTCCTTTGTTTTTTATTATTACACCCTTGAACTTGAAATACATTGATCACCATGTTAGATGTTGGGGGAAAGCAAAGCATGTCCTTTACCTCATTATAAGTTCCATTGGGGGGGGGGTTGGTTATATTTAATCTTGTCAGTCAACTGTACTTATTTAAAGTTGCTGGTGAATGCAGCAGGCCAAGCAGCATCTATAGGAAGAGGCGCAGTCGACGTTTCAGGCCGAGACCCTTCGTCAGGACTGTTAGTTAGTCCTGACGAAGGGTCTCGGCCTGAAACGTCGACTGCACCTCTTCCTATAGATGCTGCTTGGCCTGCTGCGTTCACCAGCAACTTTGATGTATGTTGCTTGAATTTCCAGCATCTGCAGAATTCCTGTTGTTTGTACTTATTTAAATTTTATTTTCCATTATCACTCTTTGTCATTGTTTATAACTTTGCCTCAAAGTAGGATGGCAGTGAAGTAGAACTCCTGAGGTAGGATCACACAGATTGAAAAACCTTAAAAATATTAGTTAGAATTTAGTAAGAAATAATAGGTCAATAGGTTCAATAGGTATATTTAATGTCAGAGAAACGTATACAATATACATCCTGAAATTCTTTTTCTATGCAAACATCCAGAAAAACAGAAGAGTGCCCCAAAAAATGAATGTCAGTGAAATATTAGAACCCCTAAAGACCCCCCCAGCTCCCCCTCCCATGCTCAAACAGCAGCAAGGCAATGACCCCGACCCCACCCCTCCCCCACCAGCAAAAAAGCATCGGCACCCCCTACCGAGCACTCAAACATGCAGCAAAGCATCAAACTTGATGTACCCCAAAGACTACTTGTTCACCCAGTAATTTGACATACCACAGGCTCTCTCTCTCTTCCTAATAATGTTAAGAGTTCTGTTGCGTTGCTTTTTCCAAGCTCTGCGCCCAGACAGTCGGCCCCAAAAACGTTCGGGTCTCTGGACACACAGCCCACAGCAGCTAACCCACTGGTCCTGATGTTCCATGTTCTCCCGCAACGCTTCCGTCAGGGGCACCGGCCTTGAATCAGCCCGCCTCCAGAGCCATGAAAATCTGGCACCCTGAAGGCGCACTAGACTACCAGGCTGTGTACTTGGGATATCAAAAATTGGCCGGTTGTGACGTTGTGAGAGCCAGTTGTGGGTTCCATTCCCACAAAGAACCAAAGTTAGAGCGTAACTCCAGTTCAGGGTCTTCAAAGGAACCTTGAAAGGGGGGAAAAAGATATCAAAGATAGAAATAGAGTTGTTTCCGAAGATGCAAGCAAAGCAGTCACCATTTAGCGCCATCATCACTTCACCCCGCCCCTCTATAGACATCCAGATTGTTTGAATTCTTATGAGGGAAACCAAGAACTCTTAACATATAGAGCTGAGGAGAAAGTCAGCTAAATTACCACTTTGGGAAGTATTTATATTTGCTTTTGCTTTCGCATATCATTCTCATGAAGTACCCATAAATTATGGAATAGTAATTGACCCAAGTATTCTATTGACAAAGAAAGCCACTTTCTATCAATGCTGTTAGAAAGTTCCTCATCTAAACTCTTAGTATTCTAACTATCTAGTTTGTATTAATGATCTCTAATATTGGCTTCCCAATTGTCTTGATTTGATATTTATTGCTTATTTATTATTATTATTATTACTTTTTTTGTGTTTGCACTGTTTGTTGTCTTTTGCACTCTGGTTGAATGGCCAAGTTGGATGGTCTTTCATTGATTCTGTTATGGTTATTATTCTATGGATTTATTGCAAATGCCCACAAGACAATGAATCTCAGGGTTTATATGGTTGACATATATGTACTTTGATAATAAATTAACTTTGAACTTAGAAGAAAGATTCATCTCCTATTTAGCCTATTGAATATTTTTGTTTGAAAATGTCTCTTGTTTCATCCTTCTGTTTAACTGTATATATAGATACAGAGTTCCCATACTTTTTTTACCCATATATTTCATGTGTTGGGAACTAAAACTGGGGCAATTACAGCAAGGGGATTTTTATGTCAGTATTGGTTACAGCAGGAGGACTTCTATATCACTACTTGATAAAATCCAAATTGATATCAGCTTTATCACCCAAACAGGTAATTTGAAAGAACTCTTTCTGAGATTTCTACATATCTTTTAATATCTTCGCATTGAGTGAACACTCTAGTTAATTGTTTTTTCTCCAAAATGCATTATGTGATGCAGTATCCACAACTTCAAATTGTGCCTCTCTTGCCTCCATGTCATTTACAAATTTTAGTCTTAAAGTATGTAAGCTGATCAAATATATTTCAAATAATTTTGATTTCTCTCTTTATTACTGATGCTTTGAATTTCCAGGATTTTTAAAAAAAAAAGGAAATGCCAATCTTAAGAAGAACATGGTGAAATATTTTGAAAAGCAACTTGCAATTATGTTCTTTAGTGCTTTTATTCCTTTAGGGTTGTACCTTGTCTCAAAAACCTGAGTTTTTGTTTCACTCCAAGAAGCTAAAGGAAGCCATAACCTCTGGAATATCTACACTTCTAAATTAATCTGGAGATTTTCATCTCACACCTCATTCTGTTCATGGTACTTACTCCATTTAGTTCTACTCTGCGGAGCACTGATACATTAGCACTTCCGTACCTAAAATCTGAGCATTGACAGCAATGTTCCATACTGTACATCCGCTCAGGCTGCAAGTTGTTGTGCTAGGAGTCTGGCATGAATCACTCACTGCCTCTGCTGGTTGTCTTGCAGCAATGAGCTCATCACTGCAGAGCTTGACATAGAGTGAACCATAGAAGCAATGTGCAGGGGGACCCTGTAAGAGCTCTGGTGTCTGCTCAGCAGTGTGATGCAAATTTCGGGAAGACACACTCGGTAACACAGTGATGAATGTGGACTTTGCTGGGAGTAGCCTTGGCCACTCCGTGTGTTGGCAGATCTCCCAGATCCTACAGTCAATGAAAATGAAAACAACTGCAGATGTTGGGAACTGAAATCAAAACAAAAATTGCTGGAAATACTCAGCATAAATGGAGTCAGCATTTATTCTCCCTTTAGATTCAACCTAGTCTGAATGTTTCTAGTGTTTTCTTTGTTTTATTTTAGATCCTACAGTCACACTCATCACCTTCTGCTCTATAGGAGGAAGCTGCTGTTAGCTTCTTTCTTTGACTCAAAGGCTCATGAGTGTCAATGAGCTTGTCACTTATCTTCAAAGTAGGCAGGGGTATGTCAAATAAAGAGATGGGGAAATAACACCTTCCATTATGCCCACCAACAGATGATAGGAAAAGATAATCTACCAATAGGTACTGCCAGTCCCCAGCAGTGTCCAGCACTCTCTATGCTGGTCAGTTTGAATCCTGAACTCTACATTTCAGCACCGAGCTCTGTTGCTTTGCTTACCCAGCCTGCAGCCACCAGCCTTCATAGGCAACCTCTGTGCATTGCCAAGGTTGGCTCATTCCACATAAAGTCATGTTTTGAGTAGACCTCTTCATTGCTCAACTTCAACTAAGTTTAGGCATTGTACTGCAGGAAGACAGGCATTTATACTACCTTACCAATTTACATTGCTGTCAGAAACGTATTTCTCTATGTAGAACTATAATGACATCTTTATTGCACATTCCGCCAGCACTTTCACTATTGGATACACTTCCCGAGTGCTAAGCAAGCAACCATTGTAATTGTATTTGCCTGGATTTTGTGCTAATAGTAACTGACACCAACAGAAGTGCTGCTGTGATTAAATACATAAGGTAGTGATTTCCTGAGACCTCATATGTTTTGGAAATCTGGATGTTGCACTCCTATTGGTTACCCTTGCTCTCTGCAGGACATCCTATTCAGATATCTCACTGACTTGGCTTGCTTTGACATATACCAAGATCTTGAAATTGGGGTTTCCTGCTGAACACTCTGTCAAAGCTTCTTTATCCGAGTTGTGATGAAGAGTCTTAGATGAGAAATTTTAACTGTTTCTCTTTCCATCAATGAAGCTTGACCTGCTGAATATTTTCTGCATTTTCAGTTTTTGTTTCAATTTTATTCCATCATTTTTAAGATTTTCATTTACTGGTGAAAAATACCTCTGATTTTTAATGGTAAGTGAATTGTTATTGACAAAATAAATGATCATCACTACCACCCTGAAAATTTATCACTGCAAATATTCATCCTCAGTTCTTACAGAGTTAATTAGTGTTAAATATTTAAGTTTTTCTTTCTGATTTTATCTATCAACCTCTTACTTCTCATCCTACTTTCCTTATCTTTACTTTGTTTCTTAACACTGCCCACATGATTTACGTCCTAGTTTAAAATATGAGGAAGAACTTTCATTGAGTCAAGTAGTCTGACTGGCTGATGAGTTTTAGGTTATAATGTAATTGTGGAAATGTTTACCAAATTCGTAACGTATTTCTCTGAGATTCTGAAAATGTATTAAGTTTACATGAATGCTGAATTTACGGGCTTCCAAAATTATTTCTGAGAGATTCCAACTACTTTGTATTAATGCAGGGACCTGAAATTAAAAAAAAGGTTTTTAAGTTCACCATAACTTTTGGGAAGTTTAAAATTAATTACTTATTTAAAGAATTGAAACATTAATATAAATAATGGTGAATTTGGCATTAGTGGATATTAGAATAGCTTCCACAAGAAGAAATCTGCTTTTCATACTCAGAGTCTTTGTGTAACATACATTGTTGTCTCTAAACTGCACTGTGCAATGGCCAAACACTATTCCCCATTGTATCAAATAAGCTATGAAAAGTTATAACAATAACATCAACTTAGGCACAAGATTTAGATCACACAGTTCATTTTTATAGATCGCAGCTGGGTGAGCCATCCCACAGTCTAGATATAGAGCAGTTTTGACAAAATTATATAGCATGTATCTTTTAGCCAATAGCCCAGACTTGCATTTAATCATCCCTGCTATGTCCTGTCCCACCAGCCTCCACTGAAAAAGTAGTACAGTGCAAGAGAATGATCTTTGGACTTTAACCTGCGTTCCTTCTAGTCTCCAAGAAGTTTCGTAATATCGGCTAAATCATAGGCATTGAAACCTCGTAATAAGCCCTTATTTCTAATGAGTCAATTCTAATGAATATTAACTGTTATTTGAAAGAACCATTGAGGAAAGCAAGAGCACTAAAGATAGTGCTGTGGAACTTTGGTGCCCATCACCAAAAGTAACTGACAGAATCTTATAGAATGTGGCTGCCAGACGGCCAGTGGCTGTTGCTAAAAGAAGCAACGCGAAGGAAAATCCCACTGGATGGCACTCACCAGTCTATAATCTTCATGGGTGAGTGTGTTGTCCTTGTGGAGAGAAAGTTATGATCTCTGTTACATGGTGTCATTTTCTTAGGAGAAATTTAGTCACCCACTGTTGATTATGAGAGATTTCGGTGCCTCAAAGTTAGAGGTAGCCATGAATTTGGGAATCATCAGCAGTACAAATCTTCCTCCAAATTATACAACTTTGTGAGCTAATATATCCCTCTACTATCACTGTGTAGGCAGGACATCACCTTGATTCATTGACGTATATGGAGGAATTTTCCAGGAACAGAACGGCACCAGATGTTACTGATGAAGCAACAAGCAGGACTCTGCATGAAGCAGCCATGTTGTAGCTGTAGGCGGAACCAAGTGATCCCTAAGTTAATGCATCAGAACAAAGCTCTGTTGGGGGTAAGGTATTGGTGTGGGTGGAGAATTGGTTAGCAGACAGGAAGCAAAGAGTGGGAATAAACGGGACCTTTTCAGAATGGCAGGCGGTGACTAGTGGGGTACCGCAAGGCTCAGTGCTGGGACCCCAGTTGTTTACAATATATATTAATGACTTGGATGAGGGAATTAAATGCAGCATCTCCAAGTTTGCGGATGACACGAAGCTGGGTGGCAGTGTTAGCAGTGAGGAGGATGCTAAGAGGATGCAGAGTGACTTGGATAGGTTGGGTGAGTGGGCAAACTCATGGCAGATGCAATTTAATGTGGATAAATGTGAAGTTATCCACTTTGGTGGCGAAAACAGATTATTATCTGAATGGTGGCCGATTAGGAAAAGGGGAGGTGCAACGAGACCTGGGTGTCATTATACACCAGTCATTGAAAGTGGGCATGCAGGTACAGCAGGCGGTGAAAAAGGCGAATGGTATGCTGGCATTTATAGCGAGAGGATTCGAGTACAGGGGCAGGGAGGTACTACTGCAGTTGTACAAGGCCTTGGTGAGACCACACCTGGAGTATTGTGTGCAGTTTTGGTCCCCTAATCTGAGGAAAGACATCTTTGCCATAGAGGGAGTACAAAGAAGGTTCACCAGATTGATTCCTGGGATGGCAGAACTTTCATATGAAGAAAGACTGGATGAACTGGGCTTGTACTCGTTGGAATTTAGAAGATTGAGGGGGGATCTGATTGAAACGTATAAGATCCTAAAGGGATTGGACAGGCTAGATGCAGGAAGATTGTTCCCGATGTTGGGGAAGTCCAGAACGAGGGGTCACAGTTTGAGGATAGAGGGGAAGCCTTTTAGGACCGAGATTAGGAAAAACTTCTTCACACAGAGAGTGGTGAATCTGTGGAATTCTCTGCCACAGCAAACTGTTGAGGCCGGTTCATTGGCTATGTTTAAGAGGGAGTTAGATATGGCCCTTGTGGCTACAGGGGTCAGGGGGTATGGAGGGAAGGCTGGGGCGGGGTTCTGAGTTGGATGATCAGCCATGATCATAATAAATGGCGGCGCAGGCTCGAAGGGCCGAATGGCCTACTCCTGCACCTATTTTCTATGTTTCTATGTTTCTATCCTGAAATATTAGATCATAAATGTTGGTTGACAATTAAATAACTGGGAGGAGAATTGAGCCATCAAGTTGGTGAAGTGTGAAATTGATCAGGTATGGATATCCTCTTCTTAAGAAGTGAATAAATCCAATCTGGCCAATTACTCATAATGAGGGGAGGTTATTGTTGACATACTCTTCAAATTCTGTTTCATTGATTTGTGGTTCAGATTTATTACAGCTTGGGTCCAAAATTAGAAAAACAATGAGCAGAATTCCTAGGACTGGCATGGAAATTGGTTTGAGTTTTTCTGCCATTGGTGGCCTCAGCTGAATTGAGAAGTCACCAATGACAGCAATGTTAACTTCAACAAGAGAAAGCTAATCACCTCCTTTTGACAGTTATTGTTTTAACAAACCACAGCACGGAGTTTGTCCGTACCAAAATTGTCAGCAAACTTAGGCCACCAGGTTCTCAGTTCTAGTCTTCTAGATCTAAGCACTGCCTTCGACACAATTCACCACAACATTCTCCTAATTCACCATGAGAACTGGGTTGGCCTCTCTGCTAGTGCCCTTAATTGGTTGCGCTCATAGATCTTAGAGAAAAAATATACTGTCTGTATTGGAGACCATTTTTCTAATAGATACGATTGCCCTTTTGGTGTTGCTTAGAGATGTTGTCTTGGTCTCCTACTCCTCTCCTTACATATGCTTCCCTTAGGCAACATCATTAGAAAACATCAATTTGATTTCCACAGTAAGGCAGATGACACACAATTGTACATCTCGTTTGAGCCTAATGATAATAACACTCTATCTTCTCTGACTTCTGGCATGGCTACAATAAACGAATGGGCAAGCAATAATTTCCTAAAACTAAATGAATATAAAACTAAAATATTTTTAGTTGGTCCCAAAGCCAAAAGTGATGAACTGCTTGAAAAACTTGGGAAACTGACTCCTCTTGTAAAATCAGAAGGAATAAGGCAGGGTGTTATCCTTGATTCAGATTTGAATTTTAAATCTCACATTAAGAAAGTGACCAAAGCAACATTTCTGCATGTAAGAAACATTGCAAAGGAACAGTACATCCATTTCTGTCATGTAATGATGCTGAAAAGCTAATTCATACCTTTATATCGAATAGATTAGATTATGCAGTGCACTTTTTACTGACCTTCCAAAGCAATCTATTGATAACCTCAATCTATTTTTGCAACTTTTGCAAATGTTCGTAACTTTTAAAACTCTGGTCAGGCCACATCTGGAGTATTGCATAAAGTTCTGGTCACCCCATTATAGGAAGGCTTTGGAGAGGGGGCAGAAGAGGCTCACCAGGATGCTGTCAGGTTAAGAGGACATATACTACCAGGAGAAGCTGGATAAATTTGTGTTGTTTTCTCTGGAGCATAGGTGGCTGAGGGGAGATCTGATGGGGTTTACAAGATTATGAGAGGCATGGATATAGTGGAGAGAGAATAACGGTTTCCCAGGGTTGAAATGTCTAATATCTGAGGGCATGAATTGAAGGTGAGAGGGGGTAGGTTTAAGGGGGATGTGAAGGGTAAGTTTTTTATTCAGAGGGTAGTGGACTCCTGGAATGCGCTGCCTGGTATGGTGGTAGAAGCAAATACTTTAGAGGCTTTTAAGAGGTGTTTGGATAGGCACATAGATATAAGGAGGATGGAGGGATATGGTTATGGCATAGGTAGGATGGATTAGTGTTTGGGTCTTTTTGATTTGCTTTCTAGCTGGTTTGGCACAACATTGTGGGCCAAATGGCCTGTTCCTGTGCTAAACTCTTCTATGTTCAACTCATTCAGTTGCTACTAGACTTTTAACTGGAACAAGATGAGGAAGCATATCACTCTATTGCCTTACTGTATCTTTTAGAATTGATTTTAAAGTTCTCTTACTTGTTTTTAAAACTCTCAGTGGTCTGAATCAGACTCAGGTTTATTATCACCAGCATGTGATGTGAAATTTGTTAACTTAGCAGCAGCAGTTCAATGCAATACATAGTATGGAAGAGGAAAACATAATAAATTAAAAAATAATAATAATAAGTAAATCAATGATTTACTGATGATACAAAGATTGGAGGTGTAGTGGACAGTGAGGAAGGTTTTCAAAGCTTGCAGAGGGATTTGGACCAGCTGGAGAAATGGGCTGAAAAATGGCAGATGGAATTTAATACAGACAAGTGTGAGGTATTGTACTTTGGAAGGACAAACCAAGGTAGAACATACAAGGTAAATGGTAGGGCACTGAGGAGTGCAGTAGAACAGAGGGATCTGAGAATACAGATACAAGATTCCCTAAAAGTGGCGTCACAGGTAGATAGGGTCGTAAAGAGAGCTTTTAGTACATTGGACTTGTGATGAAAGAGGGTTACAAAAAGTACACGTAGACTAAGATGTTAACTGTCCTGTGCTGGCACCAGTGGGATCAGCAGTTGATCTGCCACCTATCTTCAGGAGAAAGAGAGATAAGGAAGACAATGGAGCAGCATTTGGAAATGTTAATGAAGAGACAAGAGAGTTTAACGGAAGGAGACACTGTCAAGATCGGCTCCTTTTTGAACCCTGAACTGTTTGAAGTGTGATGGACAGGCGATACCCCAGCAGGGGGATAAAAAGGGACAGGTTTGCTAAGGCAGGACACACACAACACCACGAGGTAACGAGACCCTGGAAGCGGTGCGGCTCCCACAAGTCGGTGGGAGTTTTGGAGGGCTGGTCGCGGGACCAAGCCATAGACGCACAGGGTGGAAAGGTACGATCGGCGGGAACCTGGTGTGTGTCCGCCCTTGCCTTGGTGCCAGGTTCACTGCAGGGGAACGATCATATCTGAAACGGAGGGGTCACAGCCGGTGACCTCAGAAGACATTACAAAGGGCTCGCCCGAAAGCTGACTGTGAGGAATATCGAAGGTCTGTTTGGAATCCGCTTTGAATATTCATTCGCTCTCTCTCTCTCTCTCCCACCGCGACGGCGATTACTGCGAACTGAACTCTGTCACTTTGAAACTGGTCATTTACCCCTAGACGACGATAGAGCTTGATTGATCCTATTATCCTAGTTCTGTGTACATGTTTGTCTATTCATTGCTAACCTGTTGCATTTATATCCTTACTATTAGAGTACTGTGTTGCTTATTTCTTTAATAAAACTTTCTTAGTTCCAGTAATCTAGACTCCAACTGAGTGGTCCATTTCTGCTGGTTTGGCAACCCAGTTACGGGGTACGTAACAGCCTTTATAAATCAAAGTATTGAGTATAAAAGTTGAAATGTTATGATGAGGTTGTATAAGGCATTGGTGAGGCCGAATTTGGAGTTTTGTGTAGTTTTGGTCACCAAATTACAGGAGGGATATTAATAAGGTTGAAAGAGTGCAGAGAAGGTTTACAAGGATGTTGCCGGGACTTGAGAAAGTGAGTTACAGAGAAAGGTTGAATAGGTTAGGACTTTATTCCCTGGACCGTAGAAGAATGAGGGGAGATTTGATAGAGGTATATAAAATTATGATGGGTATAGATAGAGTGAATGCAAGCGAGCTTTTTCCACTGAGGCTAGGGGAGAAAAAAAACCAGAGGACATGGGTTAAGGGTGAAGGGGGAAAAGTTTAAAGGGAACATTAGGGGGGCCTTCTTCACACAGAGAGTGGTGGGAGTGTGGAATGAGCTGTCAGATGAAGTGGTAAATGCGGGCTCATTTTTGATATTAAAGAAAAACTTGGACAGGTACATGGATGAGAGATGTATGGAAGGATATGGTCCATGTGCAGGTCAGTGGGACTAGGCAGAAAATGATTCGGCACAGACAAGAAGGGCCAAAAGGCCTGTTTCTGTGCTGTAATGTTCTATGGTTCTACAGTATACATATATTGAATAGATTAAAAAACGTGCAAAAAAACAGAAATACTATATATTTTTTAAAAAGTGAAGTAGTGTCCAAGGGATTCAATGTCCATTAAAAAAATCAGATGGCAGAGGGGAAGAAGCTGTTCTGGATCTGCTGAGTGTGTGTCTTCAGGCTTCTGTACCTCCTCCCTGATGGTAACGGTAAGAAAAGGGCACGCCCTGGGTGCTGGAGGTCCTTAATAATGGGTGCAGCTTTTCTGAGACACCGCACCCTGAAGATGTTCTGGGTACTTCGGAGGCTAGTACCCAAGATGGAGCTGACTAGACTTACAATCCTCTGCAGCTTCTTTTGGTTCTGTGCAGTAGCTCCCCCATACCAGACAGTGACATAGCCTGTCAGAATGCTCTCCATGGTACATCTATAGAAATTTTTGAGTGTATTTGTTGACATGCCAAATCTCAAACTCCTAATGAAGTATAGCCATTGTCTTGCCTTCTTTATAACTACATTGATACGTTGGGACCAGGTTAGATCCTCAGAGATCTTGACACCTGGGAACTTGAAACTTCTCACTCTCTTCACTTCTGATCCCTCTATAAGGATTGGTATTTGTTCCTTCTTCTTAGCCTTCCTGAAGTCCACAGTCAGCTCTTTCGACTTACTGACGTTGACTGCCAGGTTGTTGCTGTGGTACCACTCCACTAGTTGGCATATCTCACTCCCGTATGCCTTCTCGCACCACCTGAGATTCTAGCAACAATGGTTGTATCGTCAGCAAATTTACAGATGGTATTTGAGCTGTGGCTAGCCACACAGTAATATGTATATAGAGAGTAGAGCAGTGGGCCAAGCACACACCCCTGGGGTGCGCCAGTGTTGAGCGTCAGCGAGGAGGAGATGTTATCACCAATCCACACAGAGTCTGGTCCTCCAGTTAGGAAGTCGAGGATCCAATAGCAGAGGGAGGTACAGAGGCCCAGGTTCTGCAACTTTTCAATCAGGATTGTGGGAATGATGGTATTAAATGCTGAGCTGTAGTCGATGAACAGCTTCCTGACATAGGTGTTTGTGTTGTCCAGGTGGTCTAAAGCCATGTGGAGAGCCATTGAGATTGTGTCTGCCATTGACCTATTGGATGATAGGCAAATTACAATGGGTCCAGGTCCTTGCTGAGGCAGGAGTTCATTCTAGTCATGGACTAACCTCTCAAAGCATTTCATCATTGTCGATGTGAGTGCTACCGGCGATAGTCATTAAGGCAGCTCACAATATTCTTCTTAGGCACTGGTATAATTGTTGCCTTTCTGAAGTAAGTAGGAACTTCTGCCCATAGCAGTGAGAGGTTGAAGATGTCCTTGAATGCACCCGCTAGTTAGTTGGCACAGGTTTTTAGAGACTTACCAGGTACTCCATTGGGACCTTCCGCCTTGAGAGGGTTCACTCTCTTTAAAGACAGCCCAACATCAGCCTCTGAGACGGAGATCACAGGGTCATAATGTGCAGCAGAGATCTTCACAGCTGTAGTTGTGTTCTGTCTTTCAAAGCGGGTATAGAAGGTGTTGAGTTCATCTGGTAGTGAAGCATCACTGCCATTCAAGCTTTTGGGTTTCGCTTTGTAGGAAGTAATGTCTTGCAATCCCTGCCAGAGTTGCCGTGCATCGGATGTCGCCTCCAACCTCATTGGAAATTGTCTGGTACTGGATTATGTCACAGAATCATTTTCATTTTGTAATCATGCTGGAGCTCTCAGGACTTCTGTTGGTCTCAATCTCTTAAATTTAAACAATCTCCCTCAAAAGATAATTGGCAGGTCAGCTTTTTTCAACTACACTCCTAAACTGTGGAACTCAATACCTAAAACTCTATGGGATACAACCTCAATTGACACTTTAAAATAACCAGCTCAAATTCTATTTATTTAACCTTAATTTTAACTAACATCTTTTTTTCTTTCATTTTCATGTTTGTACTTTATCCCATTATAAAGCACTTTGAACTACATTATATGTATGAAAAGTGCTCTATAAATAAGATATTATTATTGGTTATTGGTAATACCATCAGCAGATGTTCCACTTAAGTATTCTACTAGTTGACAATTTTCCAGAAATAATTTAACTAGACTAGATGAAAGCTGAACAGGGTGGAAACATAATTTAAAAAAAATTAAAAGCAAGATTTCCAAGGTATGAAATGCTGTTGGCTCTCATTTGCATAGGGTTTTAGTCATAGCTAGGTACAGCAAGGAAACAACCTCTTTTGTCCACTGACCACACTGACCATCAACTACCCATTTTACACTAATCCCATTTTTTATTCTTTCTGCATTCTCGTCAATCCCTCTAGAGATTTTATTACTCATCTACAGACTAACAGTTTACAGTGGCCGGTTAACCTAGGCTTAGGGATGTGGGAGGGAAATAGAGCACTTGGTTTAAAAAAAACTATCTGGTCATGGACAGAACACAGATAGAATGCTTTGAGAATTAAACACAGGTCACTGACATTGTGAAACAGTATCTCTGCCAACTGCATCACGAGGTGCTTGTTTACATCATCTTTTTAAAACAATGTTGGCTAAATGGTATTCATTGTCCATCTCTGGCTGACCTGTGGTGATGATAATGGGCCTGCTCTTTGAATTGGCACATTGCTTTTGATGTTGGAGCTCTCGTAATTAGAGTGAGTTACAGTTTAGGGAAACTTGGTTAAGCAGTTCGAGAGGTCAAAGTTGGGTATGCTACAGCTATGAAAGAAGGGGGTGTGGTAGGAAGTTTCTTGGCAAACTATTGTAGTATGGCATATAGCATTATGTCGCTGCCAGGTCAAGATATGTTTTCATGTTGTTATATTCCTAAGAAATTGAGTCAAATATTAGTTTTGCATTATGTTCACTTTTCCAGCCTTCTTAGGTTAAGATCTCCTTGGAGAATGGCAGTTATTTGCATACGCTTTCTCTATATTTTTTAGAAATAAGATATTTGTGGGCCTCATGTTTTCCATAGTAATCATCGCTGAGCTAAATGAAATATCACAGAAGACCTTCTGGAACACTCTCCTGCATGGATTGCTCTCTCCCTGGAGATCAAAGTTACCGCAGCTTTTGAAGCATTGGAGCTGCTTTCTCCCAAATTGTCGATCAGTGTTGCATAAAGGAATCATTTAATTAAAGATGCTTTTACTCAGGATCAAGTGGTATCTGAAGCACTGGAATTTGCCACAAAAGATCCTGAAGGTACTGGAAATCTTGAACAATGCACAAACAAAGCTGATCCCTGCAGGTCAGGCATCATCTACAGAGGGAAATGGACAGTTGATATTTTGAGCTGAGACCCTTCATTAAGCACTGAAGGAAGCTTGAAACATTGACTGTTCATTTTCCTCCAGCATTTTGTGGGTATTTCACTGGAATTTGCCAATCTTGTATACTTTCCAGGAGTTTGGAAAGTACTGATGTGTCCATTAGGTCTGCCATTAATAATTAGGATCTTTTTGACTATTGGAAACTTTTCACTTCCTCAGTTCACAAAATCTTGTGGATCACCTGAAGAATTTCTACAAGGTGAAAACTCTTATTTTTTCACACCACTGAACTCTTCAATCACAATAGCCATAACAGATGCAACAAGAGCCATAGAAGTACCAAACATCAGAGAAAATGCCATTAGTTTTCTTAAAATGAGTAGTTGCTTCATGCATCTGTTCAGTACAGCCCTGTAGTATAAACTAACCAGGTATTACAGTAGGTTGTATGCTAACCAATCTTCTTTGTGTGAAATCGGTTTTTGTATTGATATTTACAAAGGCATGGAAAATTGTTCCTTTTATACCAATGCTTGCTTAGAACATAAGAAGTAGGAACAAGAGGAAACCACTTGGGCCTTCAAAACTCCACTAGTCAGAGAGGTGATCATTGAATTTGACCTGGACTTTACTTTCCTTCAGTGTCTCCATTTCTTTAACTACATTAGATTTTGGTTTTGGGTACATTCAAAGTTTGGGCATCTTTTACTCTTCATTGTTGGGAATTCCTTTGGGTGAAAGAAATATCTTATCATCTTAGTTTTCAACGAGTGATCACTTAACTGGTATTGCCGTTGCTAGCTCTGGACTCTGCACACAGGGATAGCACCTTATCACAATCCACACTGCCAACCCTTTAAGAATTTTATATTTCAGTAAAATCATGTAAAGACAGGGAAGTATGCCATATTATGCTCAAATGCTTGTCATAGTCAACCACTCCTTCCAGAAATACATTTTGTCAACCTCTGTCGCATTCCCACAAATTTGGAGTTGAAACTAGTAGCTCAGCATTTATGAAAGATTCCAACCTCAGGACCTAAGTTCTGTCAGCAGAACCGTGGATTTACACAAAACTAGGTCAAATATTTTGCCTTGGGGATAAAGGAACTAGATTTATTCATTTGAATTCTGCAAGCTGATCCAAATGTTGCATCATCTTCAAATCTGTATTAAAACTGAAAATACAAAGAATATTGTAGTAACTTAAGCCATCTGTTCTGCAAATCCACATCCATCTTTCCTTGAACTTGTTTCAATCCTCCCTCAACCCTAAACACCTTTGTACCTTTTTGACCATACTAACCTCCTCCAATGTCCCTCCTCCAAAGTTTGGTTTGACTACACTCACCTGGTTCCACTCAGACCAGCTAGTTGTAAACAAAGAATTACTGTAGTCATTACTTTTCCATGCCACACCATTGCTTATGTCCTCACAGATGTAATACTATCTACTTCATTTTTCTCATCCTCAAGCTGCCTTTCAGCCATATCATCCAATGACCTGACCTTCCTGTTTGGTAGTTGATGGCTGCACAATGTTCGGCTCCTTTCACAAGCCTTAATAAATGCAGTCGCCTCTGCCTCCATGCAGCAAGATCGAGAAAACACTCAGGCACAGGCAACTGACCAGTGCACCACAAGAATGTCGGGTATTGACAGTTTCCAACAGGAGAGTGTCTAATCAACCATCCCTGACATTCAAAGGCATTACCATCATTGTGGCCCCAACCATGAATACTCTCAAGGTTGACATTGGTCATAAATTCAGCTGGACCAGCTAAATAAATGTCTTGGTGGCAAGAACAAGTCAGAGGCTTCAATATTGGTGTTTTATTTCAAAAGCCTTTCACCCACCTTTGAAGTACACTTCTGGTGTATGTTTGAATTCTCTCCCCTTGAGGAAAGGAGTATAGCTCTAATAACTTTTGAGTAATATGGGACAAAACCATCCTCTAGATTAATACCCCAGCAATCACCCTAAACATAAATTCCTGCCATTCTGTAGCGTGTATCATCTAAAGAATTACTAAATACAGTTAATTTAAATCCAAGACCGCCAAGAAGGACAAGGGCAGTAGATTCAAGATAATATCATCACGTACTGAGTCCCTTCAAAGTCATGCACCACTGAACTTAAAAATATCCTGCTGATCCTTCATCATAACTGGGTTTAAGTTCTGTAACCCTTTACCCTGTAGTATAGCAGGACTATCTTCTTTGGAAGGACAATAGAGATTCTTGAAGGCAGCTCTTTACCTTTGGAAGTGCAAGTAGTGAAATGATGGAATGGCAATACATGTTGACTTTGTTAGTAAATCCCATATCCTGAAAAATGAATAAAATATATAGCATGAGCCAGTCTGTATTTTGCACTCTATAATATTTAATATATTAGATAAAAGTTTGTGTTTTTTTAACTTAATCTGTGTGCTGTGAATCTTTTTACATGTGGGAATCCTTGTGTGTGTGTGTGGGGGGGGGAGGGGTTGCTGGGTGGGAATGCAACATTTAAATATTTAGTTCAGTGAATTTAATTTTTTGTTTTTGAGCTTTTATGCAAATTAATGTAACGGCACTAGTCGCAGTTTAAGGAATTTGTGTAATCCTTCAAATGCAACAGGCATCGGTTGTTTATATACTTAAGAGAAAATGTGTAAATAACTAAAAAATCAGGCAACACAGCGATGAAGCCAGTGGAACTGTTGCCTCATAGCACCAGAGACCTGGGTTCAACTCTGACCTCGGGTGCTCTCTTTATGGAGTTTTCACATTCTTCCTATGACCTGGTAGGTTTCCTCTCTCATCCCAATGACACATGGGTTGGCAGGTTAATTGGTCGTTGAGCTCTGCTCAGCATGCAGGTGAAAATCTGGGGAAGAAGATGAAGTGACTGTGGCGAGAATAAAACATGGGATTCAGGTAGGATAGGTTTACAAGGCTGGTTGATGGTTAGCGCAGAGTTGCTGAGCTGAAGGGTCTGTGTCTATGTTGTATCTCTCTCTGAATAATCCAGGACTTTTTTTCTTTTCCAACTTTTGTTTTCATGGTGTCTATATTTTTCCATTATATCTCTTTATTCCCAGCCTCCATACATGTTCAATATCCACAAACAATTGTCCTTTGCGGCCCCGTTTATTTTTGAACTGGGAAGATGTAATAAAAGAAGTAAGAATTGTTTCGACTGGATTTTGTGATGTAAATTTCCATAATTGTTATTCTGTTTTACTGGACTGAAAGTTTTAAAATTATTATTTTACAAACCTTTTCCTGTTATTGCTGCCAATAATAAGTACTGTCGCTTCTAAAGTATATAATTGTTTCCATTTTCAACATGGTATGTCCAATTTAAGTTTGGACAAGACAGAATAAATTAATGGAATTTCTAAATTTGTTCTGTAGTTCTTTATGTTTCATCATAAATTGGTTGGTTTCAGTATATTAATATTGCACAGTAAACAAAAAACACTAACCATGTTGACTGAATAAACTCTTCTCAGGCTTCCAGCCGGGTACAGGTATCAACTACAACCAACATTTCGATGACAAACTCTGCCATCTTCATCAGGGATGATCCCCAATAAAGGTGGCAGAGTTTGTCATTGAAGCATTGGTTATAATTGATATCTGTGCCCGGCTGGAAGCCCGAAGACAGTTTATTTGTCAGATACGCGGGGAAGGCACTAGATCCTTTTTCATGTTGACTCAAGGTGTTGACTTTATTAGTATTAATAAAGTCCTTGACCCATACATTAATTGGAATCTGCTTCAGGTTATTTGCCATCAGTGTTAGAAGTATGAGAAAATGGCCAATTTAAACCCCACCACGAATCACCGTCTAGTTGTTATTCAATTAAAACCCATCACACAGGCAACATAATATTAATACAACCAGTAAATGTTACATTTCAACAACCAATGTTACATTTCCGTGTAAGGAATCTGGAGCAGCACCTGGATGACCTTCGACTCGTAAGGGAGAATGAGGCAGTCATAGTTGAGAGCCACAGGGAGGTAGTCACACATAAGCTGTCGAAAGCAGGTCGTTGGGTGACAGTCAGAGGGGGGAAAGCGAAGGTGAGCAGACATGTAGCCATTCCCCTGAATAATAAGTTTACCATCCTGAATACTGTTGGCGGGGATGACCGACCAGGTGTGAGCCACGGTGGCAGGGCCTCTGGCACTGAGTCTGATCTGGTGGTGCAGAAGCGTGGGACGGAGAAGAGGAGAGCTGTTGTCATTGAAGACTCTATAGTCAGAGGAGCAGACAGGAGATTTTGTGGATGTGAGAAGGACACACGCATGGTTTGTTGCCTCCCGGGTGCCAGGGTCCGGGCTGTCTCTGACCAGGTGCACAACATCCGGGTACGAGAGGGAAAGCAACCAGAAGTAATGATACATGTTGGGACCAACAACATAGGCAGGAAGAGGGATGAGGTCCTGAAGTGTGAGTTTCGGGAACTAGGCAGAAGGCTGAAGAACAGGACCTCAAGGGCGGGGTTCTCAGGATTGCTGACAGTGCTACGTGACATTGATGGTAAGAATTGGAGGAGATGGCAGTTGAATGCGTGGGCTGAGGAGCTGGTGCAGGGAACAGGGTTTTAGATTTTTGGATCATTGGGATCTCTTCTGGGGAAGGTGGGGCCTGTACAGATTGGATGGGTTGCACCTGAACTTGAGGGGGAGCAATATCCTTGCAGGTAGGTTTGCTGGCATGGTTCGGGAGGGTTTAAACTAATTTGCAAGGGGGATGGGACCCAGAGCGATAGAGCAGTGAAAGAAGTGCATGGAGTAAAGCCAGATCTAACATATAGAGAGGCTTTGAGGAAAGAGAAGCAGAATAAGTGGTGTAAAGACAGTAAGGTAGAAGGGCTGAAATGTGTGTTCCTCAATGCAAGAAGCATCAGGAACAAAGGTGATGAACTGAGAGCTTGGATACATGCATGGAATTATGATGTAGTGGCCATTACAGAGACTTGGCTGGCACCAGGGCAGGAATGGATTCTCAATATTCCTGGATTTCAGTGCTTTAAAAGGGATAGAGAGGGCGGAAAAAGGGGAGGAGAGGTGGCGTTACTGATCAGGGATACTATTACAGCTACAGAAAGGGTGGGTAATGTAGCAGGATCCTCTTTTGAGTCAGTATGAGTGGAAGTCAGGAACAGGAAGGGAGCAGTTACTCTGTTGGGGGTATTCTATAGGCCCCCGGTAGCAGCAGAGATACAGAGGAGCAGATTGGGAGGCAGATTTTGGAAAGGTGCAAAAATAACAGGGTTGTTATCATGGGTGACTTTAACTTCCTTAATATTGATTGGCACCTGATTAGTTCCAAGGGTTTAGATGGGGCAGAGTTTGTTGAGTGTGTCCAGGATAGATTCCTGTCACAGTATGTGGACAGGCTGACTGGGGGAATGCCATACTAGATCTACTACTAGATAATGAACTGGGTCAAGTCACAGATCTCTCAGTGGGTGAGCATCTGGGGGACAGTAACTACCGCTCCCTGGCCTTTATAATTATCATGAAAAAGGATAGGATCAGAGAGGACAGGAAAATTTTTAATTGGGGAAGGGCAAATTATGAGGCTATAAGGCTAGAACTTGCGGGTGTGAACTGGGATGATGTTTTTGCAGGGAAATATACTATGGACATGTGGTGAATGTTTAGAGATCTCTTGCAGGATGTTAGGTATAAATTTGTCCCGGTGAGGAAGATAAAGAATGGTAGGGTGAAGGAACCATGGGTGACAAGTGAGGTGGAAAATCTAGTTAGGTGGAAGAAGGCAGCATACATGAGGTTTAAGAAGCAGGGATCAGATGGGTCTATTGAGGAATATAGGGAAGCAAGAAAGCTTAAGAAGGGGCTGAGAAGAGCAAGAAGGGGGCATGAGAAGGCCTTGACGAGTAGGGTAAAGGAAAACTCCAAGGCATTCTTCAATTATGTGAAGAAAAAAAGGACGACAGGAATGAAGGTAGGACCGATTAGACATAAAGGTGGGAAGATGTGCCTGGAGGCTGTGGAAGTGAGCAAGGTCCTTAATGAATACTTCTCTTTGGTATTCACCAATGAGAGGGAACTTGATGATGGTGAGGACAATATGAGTGAGGTTGATGTTCTGGAGCATGTTGATATTAAGGGAGAGGAGGTGTTGGAGTTGTTAAAATACATTAGGACGGATAAGTCCCTGCGGCCTGACGGAATATTCTCCAGGCTGCTCCACGAGGCGAGGGAAGAGATTGCTGAGCCTCTGGCTATGATCTTTATGTCCTCGCTGTCCACGGGAATGGTACCGGAGGATTGGAGGGAGGCGAATGTTGTCCCCTTGTTCAAAAAAGGTAGTAGGGATAGTCCGGTTAATTATAGACCAGTGAGCCTTGCATCTGTGGTGGGAAAGCTGTTGGAAAAGATTCTTAGAGATGAGATCTCTGGGCATTTAGAGAATTGTGGTCTGATCAGGGACAGTCAGCATGGCTTTGTGAAGGGCAGATCGTTTCTAACAAGCCTGATAGAGTTCTTTGAGGAGGTGACCAGGCATATAGATGAGGGTAGTGCAGTGGATGTGATCTATATGGATTTTACTAAGGCATTTGACAAGGTTCCACACAGTAGGCTTATTCAGAAATTCAGAAGGCATGGGATCCAGGGAAGTTTGGCCAGGTGGATTCAGAATTGGCTTGCCTGCAGAAGGCAGAGGGTCGTGGTGGAGAGAGTACATTCAGATTGGAGGATTGTGACTAGTGGTGTCCCACAAGGATCTGTTCTGGGACCTCTACTTTTCGTGATTTTTATTAACGACCTGGATGTGGGGTTAGAAGGGTGGGTTGGCAAGTTTGCAGACAACACAAAGGTTGCTGGTGTTGTAGATAGTGTAGAGGATTGTCAAAGATTGCAGAGAGACATTGATAGGATTCGGAAGTGGGCTGAGAAGTGGCAAATGGAGTTCAACCCGGAGAAGTGTGAGGTGGTACACTTTGGAAGGACAAACTCCAAGGCAGAGTACAAAGTAAATGGCAGGATACTTGGTAGTGTGGAGGAGCAGAGGGATCTGGGGGTACACGTCCACAGATTCCTGAAAGTTGCCTTACAGGTGGATAGGGTAGTTAAGAAAGCTTATGGCGTGTTAGCTTTCATAAGTCGAGGGATAGAGTTTAAGAGTTGCAATGTAATGATGCAGCTCTATAAAACTTTGGTTAGGCCACACTTGGAGTACTGTGTCCAGTTCTGGTTGCCTCACTATAGGAAGGATGTGGAAGCATTGGAAAGGGTATAGAGGAGATTTACTAGGATGCTGCCTGGTTTAGAGAGTATGCATTATCATCAGAGATTAAGGGAGCTAGTGCTTTACTCTTTGGAGAGAAGGAGAATTAGAGGAGACATGATAGAGGTGTACAAGATATTAAGAGGAATAGATAGAGTGGATAGCCAGTGCCTCTTCCCCAGGGCACCACTGCTCAATACAAGAGGACATGGCTTTAAGGTAAGGGGTGGGAAGTTCAAGGGGGATATTAGAGGAAGGTTTTTTACTCAGAGAGTGGTTGGTGCGTGGAATGCACTGCCTGAGTCAGTGGTGGAGGCAGATACACTCGTGAAGTTTAAGAGACTACTAGACAGGTATATGGAGGAATTTAAGGTCGGGGGGGTTATATGGGAGGCAGGGTTTGAGGGTCGGCACAACATTGTGGGCCAAAGGGCCTGTACTGTGCTGTCCTAATCTATGTTCTGACCAAGACTATACTGAAAACAAATCTTTGAAAGACAGGGTTCTTATAGATGAAGTAATCCATATGAGACAGATTAGTTGGTATGTACAGCGAGTACAATTGCTGATTTATTTTACCATTTTGCTTTACAAGCCAATAGTTTTGTTGGCTAATAATATGATTTCACTTATTCTATCATGTATTTGCTCCTCAAGGCAGATATCCTGATAGACTTGATTTTAACATGGAAAAGCAGATTCCTATGCTACGTGAATTGAAATAAAAAGTAAAAACAGCAGCCTAGAATTGAAAGGAAGTACAGTAATTTTCTGAATTAAAGAGGCAACAGACAGCCATACTTTTTGCCTAGTTGTTCCCAGTCCTTTTAGAACCCTGAAAAAGAAAAAAAATCTTCATGTTCACACCCTTTCTTTCTCCCTCTCACTATTCTCTATCTTTCTCTCTGTCCCTGTTCTGTCCTCCTTGCTCTGTTTTCTGTCTGCCTGTCTCTGTCTCTCTCTGCCTGTCGCTCTTCCTCTCTCTTCACTTCTGCTTCTGTTCTCTCTGCATTTCTCTCTGGGAAGAGCGAGGAGAGGGAGTAGTAGTGGAGGGGGGTTTGCAACTAATAACTTCCACATGAGAGAAGAATTACTTTTTTCTCTTCTTTGAAATTGAGCTGTATTATACTATTGTCAATTTCCTGGACTGTTATCTCCTACATTGTTGGAATTTTCACCACATTTAACATCAAATTCACAGTGGAAGTATTAAGTAAACAAATTTGTCAAAATGAATTCTTTGCATATTAGTCTGTAGATATAATCACAGAATGTTTGGTGAAAATAAGTGACTTGAGAACAGTATTTTTTAAAAAAACAGTACAGCATTGCCAGATTTCTAACATTGTAGTGCATTGTATGGTTAAACTGCTTTTCTTAGCCTAATAGCAATTAAGTTAGAAGCATTTATCCAGAGACCTTCACAGAAGTGTTTCCATGACAACCTCCATGTTAGTTAAGGCCATAAGAGGTGATCAACAGTTTATTTTTTTCCTTTGTGAAGATTAGATTTGTGCTGACAGTTTTGGCTTTAATAGCACTCTTACACCATGAAAGTATTTGTTTACTGGATCATATGCTGTTAGCTGTCATCTGCAGACAGATTAGCTACTTTGATAAAAGAATGGATTGAGGCAGTGTGTTCATCATTAATGCTACTGACAAATAAAATTGCTAAAAATACACCTGACTTTTAAGCAGATTTACAAAAGCAGAAATTAGAATCACCTGATTTAAACAATTTTATAATTTCAAATATTTGCAATTACCAGTGTTTCTACAGAAATGATCTTGTTTCATTAATAATTAGAACCTCAGGTTTTGTTTAGTTTTGCTATCAAAAATTTTGGCAGTGCAGAATGCACCTTTGCCCTAAAAAAGGAAAATGACAGGCAAGCTGTTGATGTTGAATGAAATTATTTGTTGAAGATGGTGCAGCATTTATTTGATTTGCAGCAGAATTGAAATATTTTCAGTTAGTGTCTCAAGCAAAGTCTATCTGCTAAGACAATCTCTCTCTTCAAAAAGTAGTAGAAGTGCTTTAGTGCCTGTCAGGCTCCTCCTTTCCAGAGGTGTCCACCTGGGGCCTACAAGTAGCATGTATTCCCTCTCATAGTAATCAGATGCTGTTTCCATGACAATATATAGTGTGGGGACAGATTCAACAGGCTCATTACTGTGTTATCCCTGTGTCCTTGTATCACAAGAAAACAGACAAAATGAAGAAATATTGTTCCTTATTGTGTATAATAAATGAAGCAAATTTTAAAACAACATTTGATGGGAATATGGTGGTGCATGATGATGTGATTATTATAAGGTATAGTTAATTCCTTGCAACTGCAGCAAATATGTTGTCTTTTAGAAACTGGTATATGGATAGTTACTTAAAAGTCTTCTGTGGATGTTGTTTGCATGACACTGTACATATCAAATATGAACTGGCAACTTCTGTGCTTATTGTTGGATTTTAAGTGCCATTAGCAATTGCAGCCAGGGATGGAAATTTTACCAAGTTGAAAATCAGTCTCCAGTATGTTACATTAATTGTTAGATATTCAAATTTTAGAAAAGCATCAGATGTTTTAAAAATCATACCATGAATCTGGATGATTGGCATTATTTCCTTAGTTTTGTGGAGAACATTTTAGAATTGCAGTACTACCTCACTTTTACTAATTTGTTAAAGTTCTTATCTCCGTATGGGTTATTTCAACAGAAGGGGAAAGAAAAACATTTACATACCAGCAGTCCCAAGGTTACGAAAGGGTTCTATTCCTAAGAACTGATCGTAATTTGAACTGTTCGTAAGTTTGAAATGAATGAAAACAGTGTGTGGGAGAGGATGACAGAAGCCGCTGTGATGGAGAGCAAGCAGGCGTGGGAAGAATGGCTGGCAGCTGGCCTTACTGATTCACAGAGTGAGCAAGTCTGCTTAGAGCTCCTGGTTCTGCTTGGCCTGACCTAGTCTCTGATTGTTGCACCTCATGGGAGGGGGAAAGAAAAGAGGAGAGAGAAGGCACGCAGAAATGTTCCATTTGCATCCAAGAGAAAGATGCCTGCAGCCCCACAGCAGCCAACAAATTCATCTTAGCAGTCTGTGGAAGGGTCATTTTTATGTATGGGGGATACGTAAGTTGGGCATTCATAACCCCTGTATTTGGCTATAATTTTGAATTTGCATCTGCACTGGGACTTTGTTGTTTATGGAGGATTAGGAGACAGAACATCTCCCTTCTCAGGGCAAGTGCATATGTTTGAATCTTAAGGTTGTCCAAAACTTAAACCACTTACTGCTACTAATTATAAAAAAAAATCTTATTGAGATTTTTCTGGTAATGGTAAGGTTCCTCAGCAGACTGTTGATTTAAAGCAGCTAGAGGCATGACCTGATAGTTTTGGTCCAAAAGTGCATATATTTTGAGGCTATAGACCAAAAATAAATATGAACACTCCAGAAATTAAGAAGGTAGTCTAGCACCACTTTCATTTTGATGCACAGTAAAATCGAGCAGAAATACCCAGGTTTGAGTTGCAATTTGTCTGTGGAATAAGCTGAAGCAAATCTGCAGGCAAGTTTTCTGTAAGATGACTATATTCTGTTTTAGCATAACACCATTAATTGAGAAACAAAATTAACTGTATCCATGACCTTAAAATATTACTGTGAAAAAGACTGCTCTTGAGTGTGATTGCCTTTTATAATTACTTCAGGTTTTTGAAGAATGTACACAGATATTTTTGGAAGTTGTAAAATAATGACCACTCACAAACATTGTTCAGGGTATCTGATTTGTGGGCTGAGTTTTTGTGATTGGGTTTTGATTGGAGAAACAATGGCATCGTGAAGGCATATTTTATCTGTGCTTTAACTGCTTGGCGTCGGATCTAAAATACACACTAATCAGGGGAATGATCTTGGGTAGATCCCTGGAACCATGAAGTTTGTTGCTAAAATATCTTTATAAAAGTAACTTTCTTATATTTTCTTTGGATTCCACTCCTAGGTCTCCAGTAGTTAATACATCCAGTTTGGATGTATAGTTGGCCTGGTTGCTTCTAACATTAGGGGAATTCAGGTGGATGTTTGGAGTGCTGTGACCCATAACATCTGTTGTGGTCTATTTTAAATTATTCTCTTTCAATGACAAAAGGCAGCATTTATCATCCTCAGTTCATCTGAGGTGGTCCTTGTTGTAAATATAGTAGTCATCCAACAAGACCAGAATACCAGAGATCTGAGCCTACAGTCTGAAATATTTGGGTGTATTTCAGCAATGCAAATGGTCTACATTCAGATCTGACTCTGGCACCATAAGGATGAAAGTGAATGAACAAATGACACATATAAGTAAACTGTGAGGAGGAGTTGAGGCAGGATGTCTTGGAGATTCTTTAAGCATTTTGCTAACCGGCAGAAAATATCTGATGTTCGAGAAGTGATGTTCACTATCCAGTGTTCTTTCTCTGAAAAAAATTAATTCCTTGCACTTGGATAGTTTTCAGTTGCCAGTCTCAAATAGGCTCTTTTTGCAGTGTCACATTCCAGTTAGAAGATGCACAGTTTTGGTAGAATTTGACGTTTGATTCTTCAAAGCACCTGTCTTCCTTGATAAAGCATGAAGCATCAATAAAAGTTATTTAAAGGTGGTGGCAATTTTACCAGACTGCTATTGCACCTCTCCATCAGTGCACTTTTAGTGTGATTTAACTTCAAATTATGACATTTCTGTTAGGAATTTTTATAAAATACTTTATACTTTATTGTCGCCAGACGATTTATTCTAGAACGTACAGTCATCACAGCGATATTTGATCCTGCGCTTCTCACTCCCTGGATTACAAATATTAAATATTAAAAATAGCAAAAAATTAGTAAATATTAAAAATTTAAATTATAAATCATAAATAGAAAATAGTAAAATGGAAAGTAAGGTAGTGCAAAAAAACCGAGAAGCAGGTCCGGATATTTGGAGGGTACGGCCCAGATCCGGGTCAGGATCCGTTCAGCAGTCTTATCATAAATAACATAAACAAAACTTCCTTATTAACTTAAGGGGCAAATAACTGAAAAGAGCCTATGTATTCAACTTCCAAACTGAAAGATAGTAGTTTATTGATTGTGAAACACCGCTCACACATGATTGCACAGCTAAATACATGAGCAATCACATCAACAATTTTGCCGATGACACGAGAGTGGCCAGGCTTATCAACCACCAACGATGAGACCATAGAGAGAGGAGGTGTAAGAGCTTAAGGCCTGGTGCCAAGCAAATAATCTCTTCCTCAATGTCAAACAAGACAAAGGGGATGGTTAGCAACTTCAGAAAGACTCACACCACTCACACCCCTTTTTACATCAGCGACACAACCGTGAAAACTGCAAGGAGTTTCAAACTCCTGGGACACTATGGTCCCAGAACGCATCTTGCACAATCAAAAAATGCTCACCAAAACTCTACTTTCTGAGGAAGCTAAAAAAGAGCTGTACATCAATACTCACAACCTTCTAACGGTGTGCTATAGAAAGTATCTTAACAAGCTGCATCACTGCAGAGTACGGAAACTCCACTCTGATGGACAGGAGGGCTCTACAACGAGTAGTTAAACTGCCCAACACATCATCAGCATTGGCCTACATGCCATCAAGGAAGTATATACAGAAAGGTGCCAGGAAAAGGCCAGCAATATCATGAAGGATCCCGCCAACCCTGCTCATATCTTGTTTGGCCCCTCCCATCAGGAAGGAGGCCACGTAGCATTCATATCAGGCCCACCAGACTCAAAAACGATGACTTTCCCCAACCCACCCCACCACCACTACTGTCAGTCACCTTATGTACAGACACTCCTATACCTAGTGCGACTTTATGTACACACAATCAATCTATGTGCAGAAAATAAGCTATTTTATGTATTTATTGTGTTTTTTAAATTATTATTGCATTCTTTATCTTATTGTGCTTTTTTTGTGCAGCATCTGATCTGGAGTTACAATTATTTCATTCTCCTTTACACTTGAGTACAGGAAATGACATTAAACAATCTTGAATCTTGATTCTTCAGTTTAGAAAGTATTAGAAAGTAGTTGTTCTATTCTGATATTTGACTATTGTGTTTTGTTTCTCTATGAAATTATAAATCCATTTTACAAATTCATTTTAGTTTATGGCTTTACTTTTGGACATGAATTACTAATGCTATTTATTCCTTTGCTTGTACATGACAAAAATCTTAAATATTGCATACTGTAAATTACTGTTGATAATTGCTTTACTGTGTGATTGGCCTTCAGCCATTTGAATGCTGAATTTTAGATTGAGAGTAAATGCATAACCAACAATCAAAATCATTATATTCTAGCTAGACATTCAATGACTAAGGAATTGCAAGCAATTTTCTGGTGCATAGCCCTAAGCATTCACAAATGTAATCGATATAGTTGAATAGTTTTTGATACCCTGCAAGAATATATTTTAGATACAGGGATCAAATACCAGTTCTTGTTATATCCACAAGAGGATCAAAATTAACACTGAGTTTTTCTATGTTTTGTACCTAGATCAGCATTAATTGGTGTTTTTATCAAATGTCATGCAATATAATATTTTTATATGGTGGAAGTTAAAACAAAAACAACTACTTTTGTACAATATGTTTAACATTGCAGAACATCTTATGGCTAATTACTGAAGTGCCATCAAACGGATATTGACATCAAGACACATAATAGCATCAATCCTTTCCCTGTGGACTTAGCACAGTCAGTGCATGTTTTGAACAGAAGGAGATTGAAATTTCCCAAAAGCTCCAATGTACCTGAACCCACAGTCACTGTTGTGGATGTAAGTTTATTCTTCCAGAGAGTACCTATGGAATGCAAGTGGCTTAGAAGATGTTCCTGGGCATGTCCTTAGATCCTGTGTAGATCAGGTGGTGGGGTTATTTGCAGTTATTTTTAACTACTACCGGCTTCAATTTTGGGTTTTACCTGCTTTAAGATGACCATTACCATCCCATTACCTAAGAAACACAAAGAAGTGGGATCTGATGACTAGTGCTCGATGGCCCTGACATTGCCATCATGAATTGCTTTGAGAGGCTAGTCATGGCACACATTACCTCCAGCTTTCTAAACAACCTTGACCAATTGTAATTCACCTGCAGCTGAACCAGGTACGGTGGACACCATCTCGCTGACCCTACTGCACTCATCTCTGAAGCAGCTGGATGTGAAAGACACCAATGTTAGACTGTTGTGTATTGACTACAGCCCTGCCTTCAGTACTAGAATTCCAAGCAAACCCATGTCCAAGTTCTTAAACCTGGGAGTCAACATATCCCTTTGCAACTGGATCCTTGACTTTCTGACCAATAGACTGCAATCAGAAAGAATAGGTAGCAACATCTCTGCCACGATTATTCTAAACACTGGCACCCCATATGTTTGTGTTATCAACCTCCTACTCTTCTCCTGTACACTCATGACTGCATACCCAGATTCTGTTCTAGTTCCATCTCTAAGTTTGCAGCTGTTACCTCAGTAGTGGGCAGTATGAAATAATGAAGAGTTGGAGTACAAGGAGGAGATAGAGAGCCTACTAACATGATGTCATGACAGTAACCTTTCTAGCAGTGTCAACAAAACAGAAGAGGTGGCCATTGACTTAAGAGGTGGAAATGCTTTTGAGATTGAGAGGGGTGAGAGCTGTAAGTTCCTAAGAATTAATATCACCAGTAGCCTTTCTTGGTCCAATCATGTTGATGCCCTGGCAAAGCAAGTTCACCATTGCCTCTATTTCCTCAGGCGTCTGAAGAAATTTTTCATGTCCCCTTTAAGCTTCGCCACTTTTTATCAGTGCGCCTTAGAAAGCACCCTGCATGGTTGTATCATGACTTGGTATAGCAACTGCTTTGCCCGTGACTGCAAGAAACTGCATAGACTTTTGGACACAGCTGAGCACATCACAGAAACCAGTCTCCCCCTCCATGGACTCTATGTACTCTTCTCGTTTTCTTGGTAAAGCAGCCAGCACAATCAAAAATCCCGGCCGCCCTGGACATACTTTCTTCTCCTCTCTGCCATCAAGCAGAAGATAGTACAGCCTGAAGGCATGTACCCACAGGTTTAAGGACAGCCTCTATATCCCATTGTTTTGGGTCCATTGAATGGTTCCCCGTATAATATTATGAACTCTTGACCTCACAATTTACCTCGTTGTGACCTTGTGTCTTACTGTCTACCTGTACTGCACTTTTTCTGTAACTGAAACACTTACTTATGCATTCTGTTGTTGTTTTTTCCTTGTAGTTCCCCAGTGCACTGTTGTAATGAATTAGTCTGTCTCAGCGGTACGCAAAATAGATTTTTCACTTTCCCTCGGTATATGTGACAATAATAAACCAATTTACCAATTATTACAGAGGTAACCAAACACTAAGTTGAAAATGTACGTTCTCTGATGCATCTTGAAGGTGGAAATAGAGGCAAGATGTTGAGAAAGAGAATTCCAAATCTTAGGAAATGGATAACTTTGGAACAATTAAATTCAGGGATGATTAAGAAGCTAACTATCTGAGAGTATAGGTATTTCTGACATTCATGGAGGAAAAAAAAGTACAGTGTCAGATCAATATAGCACAGTACGAGTGAATATTGAAAGCTAAAATGTGTTAAGTTAGATTTTGAGCTGAATAAACTATCCCAACCTAGAGATTTGTGCAATTCCTTTGATTTGCCTCCCAGTGCAATTTCCTTAGTTTGCCTCCTAGGTTCAATCTACTCAACTTAATTGTATGCTTGTTAAGTGTATAATGATACGGAAATTTATGCATTGTAATTTTGCAGTCAGTATCACCATCCTCCGGGTGGTAAATACAAACCTATTAATTTTCATCTACATGTTATCATCTTCATACTACCACATATTTAAGCAATCATGAACAATTCTGTAAACAAAATTCAAAGAAAACTAGATGAATGTGTAATAATTACACATGCACAGATTTTTTTCAGATATTCTTCAATGCACTGTGGTTGATTATCTTTCCCATATATTAGAATTCAAAATGTTTTTAAAAACGATATCTAAATTGAGGATGGAGCATAATTGTCACACTATCAATTTTCACTTGACTTGCAGTTACATGGAATTTTAACATCTTTTCAAAGTTACAGCAATTCAGTGGGGATAAAATGTAGAAGAAAATTTTGATTGGAAATATACCTTTTCTAAATGTCTTTGAAATTCAAGAAGGTGAATAGGCAGATGGATTAAGGAGGGGGATGCAGTAAGTTCAGGCAGAGTGGTGTCTGCAACTAAGATGAAATAACATTAAGAGAGATGCATAAAGACATAAGGAAGAGCAAATGATGCAAGCAATTAAACAAGGCAGGAGGAGACTATAGAAGTTGAATGACATGAAACTATGATATGATTTGTAAAATGAGGGGAGAATTTTAATATGCAGCTACTTTCCCTGAATAGAAACAAAATAAATGATGAGAAAATAAGTTGAAGAATATTTGTAGGCAGTCAAACTTGGAGAACATTGCTCTTTTTCAAATAGTTTTGTGTCATCAATTTTGCAACTGAGATTGGCCTTCCCAACAGAGTAGCACTTGCTCAGTACCTCACTAAAGTGTCATCCTGGAGTATAATGCTCAAACATCAGATTTGGGGCTTGAAGCAATCCAACTTGGATGGGAGGCCAGAGTGCTAACATTGATTCAAGGCTGACACCTAGTGGGTAAATAGAATGTGTAGTGTACAGCAGTAAATCCCGGGGAAATCTGAAGTTCAACCCCCTGGTCTTTGATCATTTTGGTATTTTCAATTAACCCAAGCAGTTCTAGCAAAGTAGGAAAATATCTGCCAAACAACAGGGTACATAGTTTATGGTCATCTCCAGGTTAGGAGCATATATTTGCAAAGTGACAAAATGATTAGTTTTATTGCTTTGCCCATTCCTCTGCATTGTGAATGTTCTTATTTTGTTGCTCCAGTCAGCTTGGAATTAATACTCTGTGTACATGAGTGTAAGTTGCTGCCTGCCTCATTAGAACACGTGTATAAGATCATAAGTTTACTTTTGAGTATAGCTAAAATAATAAGATATTTTTGGATAACTTGATGTATATGCTATGGTGATCAGAAACATCAGAACAATCTTGAGGCAATCATTAACATGATTTCCAATATGAACATACCCTTCCATTTTATTTATGATTTTTGGGCATTGAAAATGTGTGTTTGTTAGTACAGCAATACTCACACTAGGCTGAAAGAAGTTACAAGAAGATATCAGTTAGAAATTAACTCTTTTTGGAAGATTATTGTTTACTAATGTCATATTTCATTGGGACTACTCTGATTTCACACAAATTGCTTAGTAAAGTTGACTACCTAGCTTCCTGAATGTGAAAATGCAGATGCTTCTAATAATTAACTATTAAGTTTAATGCTACTTAGAATTCTTGTCATAATTTGCATCTGACTTAATTGTGCTTTCCAGTCAAATCACCATGCTATCATTCACTTCTTAAACATTTATTATTGTAGTAACATGCTGATCTCAGTTCAAATTATAAGAAACTAGAAAGACAAATTAGAGTTAAAGATATTTTAATTAAAACTGAAAGTTCCTTGGAAAAATATAGTAGTACATTTTTCAACAAAACTCAGTACAATGCAAAGTTTTTACTGCATTTGGAATTTGAATAAATGTACAAATAAAAATTATATTTGATCAAATGTTTTATGTTCATGCAGCCATAATTTGAATTGTTAAATTCGTGTTCTACTTTTATAAGATTATTGGGCTTATTTTTCTGACAGGAACATTTATTGGACAAATTCTTAATCTCTGTACTTCAGCTTATCACTATTAACTGATCTGGAATTTACCTCTTCATCCCTAGATATAAATGAATGATGTCTAAAAATGATTTGCCGACCTATCTTGCATCATCTTGTTTGAATTACATTAGCACTTATGATGCCAGTTTCCATCAGGACCTGTAGAAGGGTATAAAACACTGAGCAAATTAATACAATGTCTTTTCCAAATGTGATTCAATGAAACCAGGGATAAAGTCAAGTGCTAATTGTTTGTTTACCTTGGACTCATAGTTGGCAGCGCTTAAATATTGAGGACACAAATAATTAGATAAGGTTGATTGACGACATGGTTAAGAGGTTGCCACTGTAATTGAATATTAGTGGGACTGTTAAATTTGCTGTCAAACCAGTTGGCATGATAATCACATCCAGATAGTTAAAGCCTGGTTGCTCTCAGTGCCATCAAAGATTTAGTTGCGATATTTGGTTTTTTTATTTTATCACTGGCTCCTGCTGATATTAGACAAACATCCAAAATAATGGGCAGGTGACAACCAACTGGTTCATTGAGGCTTCCTGCCCCATTATGACAAATCATTTCTTCCCTGTTCTCTTCTTGGAAAGGTACAGTATCTCTTGAGGATAGTGAAGGAGAATATACCCCCAAATTGATCAAAGCAAGACCACAGGGGCTGAGTGTTAATCTAGAAAGACATTTTTCTTCAAGATTAATTCCTGGCTGGACCTGGATTAGACCATAAAACTATTAGACATAGAAGCAGAAATAGGCCATTTGGCCTATCAAATCTGCTCTGCCATTCAATCGTGGCTGGTCCTTTTTTCCCTGTAACCTTTGATGCCATGTTCAATCAAGAACCTATCAAGCTTTGCTTTAAATGCATCCAACGACCTGGCCTCTACAGCTGCCAGTGGGAACAAATTCCACAAATTCACCATCCTCTAGCTAAAGCAATTTCTCTGCATCTCTGTTTTAAATGGAAGCCCCTCCATTCTGAGGCTGTGCATTCTTGTCCTAGACTCCCCCACCATGGGAAACATACTTTCCACATCTACTCTGTCTAGGCCTTTCAACATTCAAAAGGTTTCAATGAGATCCCCCCCTCGTTCTTCTAAATTCCAGTGAGTACAAACCCAGAGCCATTTAATGTTCCTCATCTAACCCTTTCATTTCCGGAATCATCCTTGTGAACTTCCTGTGAACCCTCTCCAATGCCAGCACATCTTTTCTTAGATGAGGAGCCCAAAACTGTCCAGAATACTCTAGGTGAAGCTTCACCAATGCCTTATAAAGCCTCAGCATCACATCCCTGCTCTAGACCTCATGAAATGAATGCTAACATTCCTCACCACCAACTTAACCTTTGGGGTGTTCTGCACAAGGGCTTACAAGTCACCTTACATCTCAGATGACAACAGGAATTCTGCAGATGCTGGAAATTCAAGCAACGTCGACTGCACCTCTTCCTAGAGATGCTGCCTGGCCTGCTGCGTTCACCAGCAACTTTGATGTGTGTTGCTTACATCTCAGATTTTTGTTTTGATTTTCTCCCAGTTTAGAAACTAGTCTGCACATTTATTTCTACTACCAAGGTGCATGACCATGAATTTTCCAACATTGTATTTCATTTGCCAGTTTCTTGTCTATTCTCCTAATCTGTCTAAGTTCTTCTGAAGCCTTTCCGTTTCCTTAACACTATCTGCCCCTCCACGAATTATCATAACATCTGCAAACTTGGCAATAAAGCCATCTATTCCATCATCTAAATCATCGGTATACAGCATAAACAGAAGCAGTCCCAACATCAACCCCTGCGGAACACTTATAATCACTGGCAGACAACCAGAAAATGATCCTTTTTTTTTCCCACTCGCTGCCTCCTACTAATCAGCTAATGCTCTAACCATGCCAGTAACTTTCCTGTAATACAATGGGCTCTTAACTTGGAAAGCAGCCTCATGTGTAGCACCTTGTCAAAGGCCTTCTGCAGGTCCAAAGATTCAACATCTGCTGCATCCACTTTATCTATCCTACATGGAGGAAGGAGAAGATGGGGGCGTGACGCAACTTGCAGCAGCAACTCCAGTGGTGTTGTCTGTTATTTGTCAAGTAGGGTGCCGTGCACAATCCTGATTTGATGGAGACAGACGTGAGAACACGGAGGGACATCTGGAGAAACTTCTGAATTGCCTGCTTCGCTGCTGCTGCTGCTGCTGCTACTGTGTGGTCCGGAACCTCCAGAGGAGAAGGCCCTGAGTCCTTGGCTCTGCTTGTGGCTCGGAGAGGCTGTATTGGAGGGGCTGGTCAGAGGCTCGAAGTTTTCGGATGAACTCAGAGTCGGCTGCAGTTGGGTGCTTCCAAAGAATCGGCAAGTTGTCGGCGCTTGGGGGTTCATGGCAGGGAGAGTTTCTCCCTTCTGCCGTCTGCATTAGATGATGAGTTGATCGGAACTTTGAGATTTTTTTTACTGTGCCCATGGTCTGCTCTTTATCAAATTATGGTATTGCTTTGAATTGTTGTAACTATATGTTATAATTATGTGGTTTTGTCAGTTTTAGTCTTGGTTTGTCTTGTTTTTTTTGTGATATCATTCTGGAGGAACATTGTATCATTTTTTTAATGCATGCATTTCTAAATGACAATAAACGAGGACTGAGTGTCCTCATAATCTAATCTAACCTAATCTACTTGTTATCTCCTCAGTGGATTAGTTCCTCACTGGAGCTGACACCTCAGAATATAGAAGAAATTACTTGAATGTGTGGGACCATTGCATTTTAACAGAATGGAGAAGACAAGCAAACATAATTTAAAACAAGACCAGCACAGAAATAGAATAGTTTTCTGTAACATAAATGAACACACCACTGGCTCGTGTGACAGCATGACTGCATGCTTTCATGATTACTTTCTGACTGGACAAGGATTAGTTTGTCTCAGTCAGAGAGACCTCTTGCCTTCAATAGTGTTCTTACTTTAAAGATTAGTGTAGTTATGCAGGAGTTTGCTGATACCTTGATGAAGCCATTTATATCATTACCAGCAACAGGCAAGGTCCCAGAGGATTGGAGTGTTGCCAAGGTTATTACTTTGTTCTAGAAAGTAAATAGGGAGTGTGACATTGGTGCAGGGTCCTCTGTTGTTTCTGATGTATATAAATGATTTGGCTGAATGTAGATCAGTTGTGATATGGGCGGAGAAGTGGCAGATGGAGTTTAATCTGAGCTAGTGTGAGCTGTTGCATTTAGAGGGGTCTAATATAAGGGGAAATATAATGGCAGGACCCTTAACTGCTTTGATTACATAGGGAACTTGGGGAACAAATCCATAGCTCACTGAAAGTGGCTGCACAAGTAGATAGCATGGTTAAAAAAAGCATATGGTATGTTTGACCTCATTTGTCATGTCATTGAATGCAAGTGTCAAGAAGTCATGTTGCAGATATTTTAAACTAGTCTTCAGTCACACTAGTAGTACTGTGTGGAATTCTGGTCATTCATTATAGGAAGGATGTAAAGGCTTTGGAGAAGATGTCAGGAGGTTAAGGGTTACAGAAAATGGGGTTGACAGAAGAAATCAGCTGCAATTGAAAGGTAGAGAAGACTTGATGGACTGAATGGCTTAATTCTTCTCCTGTATTTTATGATCTTATGGATGGAGAAGAGATTTGCTAGGATACTGCCTGGCTTAGAGAGTATTAGCTATAAGAAGAGATTAGGCAAACTTGGGTTGTTTTCTCTTGAGCATTGGAGGCTGAGGGGAGACCCGGTTATGACAGGCATAGATAGGGTAGACAGTCCGAAGCTTTTCACCATGGTAGAAATGCCAAGTACCAGAGGACATGCATTTAAGGTGAAAGAGAAAGTTTAAAGAAAATATGCTGGGGAAGTTTTTTAACATGGAGAATGGTAGTTTGTCTGGAACCAGAGGTAGTGGTGGAAACAGATATAATACTGGCATTTAAGAGGCTATTAGATAGTCATCTGAATATGCAGAGAATGGAGGGACTTAGATTATAAACACGCAGAAGAGTTTAATTCAGCATGGACATTGTGGGCCAAAGTACTGTTCTATTTTCTATGTTGAGCTCACAAAACACCTCCTTTATCTGTCTACTCAAAACGGCTGGAAAATCCAGCATCTAATTTTCTTTGCAACAACTTAGGCTTCCTGAATCCGGGATCCATTTTCCCTATTCAATTTTTTTTTAAGATCCAGGCATCAGTTCTTTGCTAAGCCCTCTGGGGACCTTGGTATGTTTTTAAAGAAAGATGTTAGGTTGTCATTGGGCTTCTTAACATTAATTGGGTACGTCCTCTATAGCTGCTTCCTGTATTGTCAATATTGATTTGTCTTGAAGGTTAAAATAGCCAAGGACTTTCAACCACATTCTCATCCCATACTCTGAATTAAAACCGTGATACAAAATTTTGTAGTATAAAAAGAGACCACTTTGCTCTTTGCTGTTAAAAGTTATCTACGTGGTTCATCTCTTATTTCTTTGCTCTTAGACCTAAGATCATAAAACATAGGAACAGAATTAAGCCATTCGGTCCATTGAATCTGCTTTGCCATTCCATCATGGTTGATTCCTGATCCTTCTTAGCCCCATTCTCTTACCTTTTCCCGATAGCCTTTGACGCCCTGACTAATCAAGAACATATCAAGCTCTGTTTTAAAGATTAGATTATGAGAACATGCAGTCCTCTTTTATTGTCATTTAGTAATGCATGCAAATGCAAAAGTAATACAAAATGATACAAGATACAAGAAAAGTGACATCACAGAAACACATGACAGATCAAGACTGAAAAACTGACAAAAACCACATAATTATAACATATAGTTACAACAGTACAACAATACCATAACTTGATGAGGAACAGGCCATGGCACAGCAAAAAGTTCGAAGTCTCTGGAAAGTCCCACATCCCATGCAGACGGGAGAAGGAAGAAAACTCTCCCTGCCATGCCCGACCACAGTTCGACTCTTAGTCGTCCGAAAACTTCAAGCTCTGATCAGCCCTCCGACACCGAGTACCGAGCACCATCTCTGCCGAACGCTTCGACCCCAGCCTCGGTAGCCAGCAGCAGGCAAAGCCGGGGATTTTGGGGCCTTCCCTCCGGAGATTCTCATTCACACAGTAGCAGTGGCAGCGAACCGGGCATTTCAGAAATTTCTCCAGATGTTCCTCTGCTTCTCACATCTGTCTCCAGCAAATCGGAATTGTCCACGGCCCCTATTTAACAGATAGGATATCATTTTACCGGAGAGCTGCGACGCGCCGCCATCTTCTCCTCCCACCCACTGATATAACCACCGATGTGGCCTTTGCAACCATCTGTTGCAGTGAATTTCACAGATTCATCACCCTCTGGCTAAAAAACTTTATTCTCGTTTCATTTCTAAATGGATGTCCCAATGTTCTGAGGATGTACCCTCTGGTCCTAGACTCCCCCACTATAGGAAGCATCTTCTCCAAGTCCACTGTATCCAAGCCATTCAATATTTAATAGGTTTCAATGAGATCCCTCTCTCATTCTTCTAAACTACAGTGAATACAGCCCCCAAACCACCAAACACTCCTCATATGTTAACCCTTTCGTTCCTGCTATAATTATACTGAGCTGCCCCTGGACCCTGTCCAAGGCCAGCACATCTTTTCTTAGATAAGGGTCCCAAAGCTGCTCACAATACTCCAGATACAGTCTGACCAATGCCATATTAAGCCTCAGCATTATATCCTTGCTTTTATATTCTAGTCTTCTCTTCCGTTCCTTAAATTTCTTTTTTTCTTAACGTAATCATCCGTACACTTTTTTAAAAGCTGCTGTAATTTTCTTTCTGTTGCTGTGTTGAAAAATAATTCTGTGTTTTACTAGCTTCAAAAAATAATGACTTCTTGTGTTTCTTAAATTATAATAACATTATATTTTCCAGATGCTGAATGAACACTGGAAATAGACATTTTCTTATTTTAACGCAGAAAACTTGTCATAATTTTAATCTCACTTTCAGTAAAAAAAATAATGTTGAGTGGATTGGAGAGAAAAGTGAACTCAGGGTGGAAACTGTGATCAATGACAAAACAGGAAGAAGCACAGTTAAGAACATTGAAGGTGAGAATGAATACTAGAATTTGTATTTTTTTTCTGTTTTGCTTCATAAATCTAGTCATCATTTGATTATTTCCACGAATCCCTATGTTAATCTTTTGTTTGAATGGAAAGAGCTGCTACTTTTTCTCACCATTGAAATCTTGCCTTGATTTGCTATGTGAATCTGCTCTTCATCTTGTCCATGATCTAGGCATCTTTCTAAAGGTTGTGTGCTGTTCTGGATATTCACTCCTGGCTAGTAGGCCTTTTGGTTGTCTGCTAATCTTGCTTTATAAACACAGTAGTTACACCTTGTAAGATCATAAACAATTGTAAGTAAACTTCCAACTAACAGTTGTTTGTCTCCTGTTTGTATATAGAAGTCACTCTTCAGTTCTTAAAATATAAATGGAAAGCAGTAATCAGCTTGAAGTTAAAACAAGTACTGTCGATAGAACAGCTTTGCAAACAAGCTCTGTAGATAGTAGACGCTCTCTCTGTGAGAAGTAAGATTTAGCTTACTACATCTGGTTTATTACTGCTTGTGATGTAGTATAAGACAAGGGGTTGTTACATTTGGCTTGTTTCCAACAGACAAGCTGACTCTAAGTTGCTTAGTTTAAAGAAGCTTGCAGAACTGGATGGATAATATCATTTAGCATATCAAATAATTGAGGTGTTTATAGTTGAAAGATTTATGTACTCAAAGAAGTTAGATTTACAGCATTAATTGTGAACTGTGAACATTGAAAGAAGATCTATGTCTCCAAAATGCTTTTAGACCATTTGTGTTAAAAGGGTATCTGAAGAAATATCATATACCTGTGGCGTCAACCCAAGTGGTGGAAAAAAAGGGTACATGTAGAGAGGTGTTGTTAAAGAACATCAAAAAGAATGATAGGAGTATGGGTGACCAGCTTCTATTCCTCTGGTTTCAGTTTTTGCTGCAGATGATTCATTCATCTGCAGTATTGGTACAGTATGTCTTATTTTGTAAGAATTGTACCTGTGTTTTGGAAATCATTTGTATTTTAGAAGTGGTTTAAAATGTGTTTTAAGAATGTTGTTTGAATTTAAATATGTACCACTGAAGATAAATGAAGTATGTTTAAACTACTTTTTCAGCTGGAAGTATCTTCTCCTTGGTAGGGAGGGGTAAACCACGAGTCAAATAGTGGGTAGTGGCAGCTAAAATTAACCATGGCGAATATACAGGGAAGTAAACCAGTCTTTGAAGATTGGATAGTTACGGTATCATCTCCCTTTAGTGAGAGTACTCGTGGCTATTTATATCTGATCGGGCTCAAGGTCTTTGTTTGAGTTTAGAACTTTGTGGATAGCAAAGCCAATACCATCACAGTGCATTTAACATGACAACTGTAAGAGTGAATTTGCTATGAAAGAATATGTTATGAAAGTTCTAATGAGATTGAATGACTAAAATTACGGGTATAAAATATTCCTGCCATTTGGGACATTGGAGACATGTATTGTGTTATTCTGATGCACCGTATCAGACTGTGTTTTGTTTATTAGTGAAATTTTTACACAATAGACTAGTTATATTTCTAGGCTATGGCTTATAGTGAAATTATAACTAGTACCATCTGTACTATTGGCTTGAATGAGCCAAAGCACGTCAGGTGAAGGGACTTAACCAGGTGGAACATTGTTTCGTTTGGTGTAACTGTTTCTAGCTTCACGTATTCCAGAATATTCTGTGCTGGAGCATGACTCCTGAACTAAAATACTGAAATTATTTGATTCACAATACTTGTAACAAAAGGAGTTTTCATTGGATGTGTTATGCCATCATCAGAAGAGTAAAATATTTGTACTCATCAGGGATCAAGGCCAGATCTTTGAATGCATGTCCTGAGTATCTTTATAGTCAATGAAATACTTTGGAAATGTGATATTTTAGGAAGTCCATCAGCCAGTTTGTCTTTGCCATTTATTAACAGCGTTGTGATGGTGTCCAGTTTTAAATCTATGTGATGTTGATTGAGATCTCTTATTGCCATCCAAGAGATTTCAGGACAATGGTTTAGTGTCTCAACTGAAGGATGATATATCTGACAATAGCACACCCCCTGAGCACCTCACTGAAGCATTAGCCTAAATTTTTGAACTCACATCTCGCTTCTGGAATTTTAAGCCATAACTTTCTGACTCAGCAAGTGGGATATCAGCTGAACCACATCTGATGCCACATTATGAAGTTATTCATTTTGCTCGGTTCTTTTAAAGGATTACAGTATAATTTTATTTGCAATTTATTTTTTTAAGATTGTAATCTGTAAAATATGATTTAGTAATTAATTTATTTATTGAGATACAACACGGAATAGGTCCTTCTGGCCCTTTGAGCTGCCCAGTACCCCCAATTTAATCCTGGCCTGATCATGGGTCAATTTACAATGACCAATTAACCTGTCAACAGGTATGTCTTTGGATTGCAGGAGGACATTGGAGCACCAGAGGAAACCCACGGCATTCACGAGGAGAGCGTACAAATTTTAGATTGAAGGATAATATTTGGAACTTTAGATTAGTCTACTTTTTCCGTTGGGTGGCAGTTTCCAGCTAGTAATATTTGTGAGGAATAATAATATTTTACTCTGGTTCCTTTGAATAAATTGAAGCTATAGGAATTTAGAACATTCGAAAAAAGTAATGTAATTTTTAAATGTATCAATGTGCCAGGATCTTATTTTGTTTATATACTACATGTTCTAGATAAAAACATTCTCTTTGTAGTAAAATTAGTGTACTTGTCATTGTTATATATGTATTATAGTTCAGTTTTCTTTATGAAACTACTTGCAAAACCTATTTGAGGAAACACAGAATTGTGACTTTAACAGCTTATGACAAGCACGTTATTCAGTGGAAAGAGCATCCAGCTTGGGGCTTGGGCATATGGTGCTACCTTCTGCTAGCATAGCTCCAAACAAGTCACAACACTCATCTGGGGTCATACACAGACTCAGGTTTGTTCCTGAAGTCTGCTTTTCTGTGTGTTTCTCAGACCTCTAATTTTGGCAAGTACTACATTAGATTAAACTCTGGCCACTTTCCAGCAGAAATTAATTAAAAAGATTCTATAAATAGCAAATTCCTGTGAAACCTCCTTTGCTGTAGTAGTTTGTAAAATGTGTAAAAAAATCTGGTAAAGTATATATATTTTTTCTGTTTTCAATCTAAACTGTCACTTTTCAGCAAATAGTGGCACAGATGGCATAGTTTTGAGAGCTCATCAGACCCCAGACACCTTGGGGACAGCTGTTGCTGATAGACTTCTCCTACATGAGTTAGGTCAAGAGGAGTCAAACCTGTTACAACACCTGTTTTTTACATATGCAAATCTGTTGTTTTGTCATTTCATTAAACAAGGGAAGGCCAGAGTCTCTTGTGGTTGTAAATGAGCTTGGAACATAGCCCATTTGGAAAGAATTCTAGCAAAAAAAAGACAACAGTGATTGTAATACTGTGATTCTGAGATGTTTCTGTAATGGCCATTGTTTCTGCAAGATTGAATTTTTTTCTGAGGGTGTATAGGTGGGGGAGAAACAGTTTGTATTTGGAGGCAAGTAAAAACGGGAAGGTGCTTTCTGTCATTGACTGTAGGGTTAATCAGAAATCTGACATGCCTAGAAGCTAATGGTTGCCATGTGGGGCTGCCACACGCTGTATACCTCAGTTTCATCATCTGCTGAGCCTGCAGGATGATTTCCAGGCACTCAAGCCTGCAACATGTCCACTTAAGTTTAGAGCTGATGACCCACATTACATGCTCAAGGAATGTTACACAGTAAGACATGAGTGAATAAAATGCGTTAAAAGAACTATATAGGTGAATGTAAAGCAGGTGATGGATTGAACAAAATCATTTAAGAAAAATGTCTGTCTTGTTCGTTTGTTCTGAGAAATGCAGCAACATTTTAGATTTTAAATATATCAAGGCAGCTGTTTGACAAACCTGGAGTAAATGAATAAAAACTATATAAACATATTATAGATATTTTTTCAAAATGCCAACAGTGTAGGTGCTTGTCTAGCAGCATTAAAAGCTAAATTGCTCAGTTCTCAGCTATACTCCAAGGAAGAAATCACTTCAAATAAAAGAGGGCATACAGTGCAAATGTTTTTAGCAGGCGGACAGGAGATGTTTTCATATGAAGTTATGGATTGCTCCTAGAAGAACCAAAACCTGAAATAAAGGAACAAATGTTGCAAGCTGTCATCATAAATTAAGTTGTATTGCATAAAATTGCCACTAATTTTTTTATTTACTAAAGATAATAAGACCAGAACTACTGTGATAAAGACAGTAATTTCAGCCAAGCTGTTGATTGTGATAATGATGCGATCTATAGGTACCTAACATGCTTGCCTTGTTTGATCAAGTGTTCACTTAGCTGTGACTAGCAACTAAACTTTGGAGGCCTTTTGAAGCAACTTGTTGAACCCTTTTCTGACCCTCTGACCTTGTCAGACAACTTGCTGTGCATCGACAACACGGATTGTCTAAATGGAAGCTTTTTTCTTTTGTCCGAATGAACCGCATTAACTCTAGATGCACTGATGATGTGCCCCACAACGCTCCCTCTTTTCCCCATCCCCCTGCAACATGTCGCCCCTCTCTCACCAACCCGCCCCCTTCCTGGTTGGCACATGGTACTTGCTGAGTTTCTCCAAAGTGTTAATCTCATCAGGACTCATAAGCATTTTCTTTCTGCCTTGTTCTAATTTGTACACCTTTCTTTGTTGTATTAAATATCAACTGTCTTCGATAGGGAAGTTCATTAAAGATACGTCTTTGATGGCACTGCTTTCAGTACTGTGGTTTCAAATACCTTGATGTGAAGCTTAAGAAGCTATTGTTCTGTAAGCCTTCCTTGATGTGCCTTATTTAGATCTGCATAGTAAATCCAGGAAGGTAAATAACAAGGCAGCAGATGGAGGCAAAGAGATAAGGATGAATTGTATATTTATTTTGTTATGATGTTGACAGCTGCTAAAATTCACTAATCTTATTCAATTGACATGCAAAGAAATCTAATTTAGCCTCAAATTGAAGGTATTGAGGCTGAAGTTCTTTTTATTTCTCCTTTTATTATGTTCTTTGCTAATTTATCGAGTCCAAATTTAACCTCACTTGCTTGAAGCTGTACGCTTGTTGCAAGGGTCTTAAAATGGTCTGAAACAGTTATGTCTAGACTATGAATTGAGGATAATTGCATATCCAGCAGTGAATAGGGTAAGTTTAAAGAATATCTTTGTTCAACAGAATTGCAAAATTGATACAGATAAGGTACTTTTCCCCCTTTCTAAAAAGTAGTTGCCTATTTCCCACCACATCATCTCTGTGGAAAAGGACTATTATTTAAGAGATAACAAAATTATTGGATAAAATAATCAGACCTAGTAGCATTGTATTTCCCATTATCCACAAGACCTCTTGGTTTGGTATTGTTAAATCTTTTTTTTTGTGAATAGAAAGCCAATGAGCAGTTCTTTCACTGTTCTTTTTCAAAGAGTCCGTGTACAGACAGCCTTATGGCTTGCCAGCTGCCATCACTTGACATCCTTTAAAAATGAGATGGTTCTGTATCAAGGCTGATAAAACATTGTTATAGTACTCTTCTTAGGTATTGAGTTTTAAATGAATCCCATTTTCCATTTTGTAATTTTAACAATTTTGTGAAGTACTGAACTTCCCAAAAAAAAGTCATGTTTTCCCAATGATTAAACCCTATTGCAAATTGTTTATAAAAATTATATAACTTTTTGAATTTGGGTGTAATAATTCTATATTACATACATTTACAGAGTCACTTGTTTAATTAAAAAAATGAAATTCAAATTATGTACTATCTAAAAAAAAATTGCCACCCAAAGTGAGCAGTGTAACTATGGTGAGGTGGAGTAGAATTGTATGTTAAAGATTTTTACATATGAGGACTTAGTTACACTACAGTTATAAGCAGTGCTACAATTGTTAATTTGCATTTATGTATTTATAAAAATGACATGCATATCTCTAGATTTTTAGATATGGTAATCTAACGATCGTTATCAGTACAACAAAGTAGGGCAGGGCAGATGTAAAAGATCTTATTGAAAAATGGAATTGGCGAGAGAGACCAAATGGCCTACTTCTGGTTTTGTTTCTTATATTCTATATCTTTTGGTTTATCCTTGATTTTTATTTTCTGTTTTATTTAATGCTTATTCTTTGCTTTCCTAAATCACACTTTATATTCAGTACTGGACTTTTATGTACTTCATTAGACTTCCTTTAGTGCCGCTATCCCAGTATCTTCTATAAATTCTCTGTCTCCCTTTATTATATGGTACTTGATTTCCAAGGAGTTTTAGCTTTGGGAGTACTTCAGGAGTGTAGTTAAATTTGGTAGATGTGATGAAATCTTTGGGTAAGTCTCAGTAAGAATGGCATATTCCTTCCCTGAAGAACAGCGGTGAACTAGCTAGGATTTCAAAAATCTATTTATAGCAATTTTAATGGTAACCATGAATTTATTTTTTAATATATTTTATTTAATTCAGTTTATATTCCTTGGATGCCATGGTGGGATTCAAACTCTTGTTTGGATAAACAGTCCAACGTCTCTTGGTAGCTTAACTGTCATATAACTGTACTTATCTCTTTTGCTAAGTTAGAGCTCAATAGAATAACTTTTCTCCTTTTAGAAATTTCCATTCCTTGTTTATCTTTTCCTTTTTCCAAATCTTCACATTCATAATTCTATTATGTTCAAGAACAACAGAAATGCTTCAACACTGATATCGTTTCCAACTGGCTGACCTCATTTCTTCTTGTCAGATAATCTACTCACTACTTAAAAATTACTTATCGTGAAGCTACTTTACAGATTCTGCATCTACCAAACATATCACACTTATTGAAATTCCCTGCTATTATTCAAATAGTCTTGACTGCATTTCTCTAGCCCACAGCTAAACCAAGATATTGTTGCTCCACTTTATGTATCTTCAGGCAGAGTGTCAGGTTTTGTATGAGCTATGATGATGTCATAATTTTTCACTTTATTGATTACAGTACTAGTTGTTAGACTTAAACAATAGGCTATTAATTGTAGTTGTTAATCCATAATAAAAATTGCAGAAGTAGAACAAATGAAGAAGTGTAGACAGTATAGTGTGGTGTATCTGAAATATGGGTTTATACCAGCACCAAGCAAGCAACAGAAGCCAATGTAACTGTCGTGTGAAAAAGTTTTTTCCCCCCAAATGAGGCAATTAAATCATCTAGACTCATTTGAAGAGAATACACTCTGATGGAGCAAAGAAGAACTTGGCTTATTTTCAATCAATTTGTGAAAATTTTCAGAAATAGAAAGCACTTCAAAACATGCTTGCAAGACTTCAGAACAAAAGAGTGATGGTCTGTGTGCTTCGTACAACATTTCATTGTTCATTTCTAACACTGGAAAGCCTCATACAATTGTTAGTAGAACTGACTCTTCCAGCAGTAAGCAAGATTCTGAGTACGGTTTTACACACATCACCAAACCAAATAAATAAAGCAGATTCGTTCAGTGACAACTATGTTCAAAGATGAATAGATGAAATGTCTGAGAATATGGAAGTCATATTGTGCAACATACTTACAGCAACAGAATTTGCTGTGCAACTGGATGAGTCAACTTTGCCAGGCAACGAATATTTGCTCTTGGTTACGTTTACTTCATCAAAGATGAAAGTATGGTTGAAGTGTTGTTATTTGCAGAGGCACTAGAAACAGTTAAACCTATTTAGGTGCAACATCGGCAGTCATGATTTTTTTTCCAACTTCTGAGCCTCTTTGAGTTGGAAGAGAAAGATGATACTGGATGATGATCTTCAAGTATACTGTGCCCATTTGGGTGAGCTGTATAAAGACATGTCAGAGAGATTTCAGGATCTTCTCTTGATGCAAATTCCAGAATAGGTAACAAATCCATTCCTGAACACTAATCATGAGAAATTAACAGGAAGGATGGAAGAAGAACTGATCACACTACAAAATGATAAGGCTGAAGTTGAGGTTCAAAAAATCATGTCAAGACTTTTGGTTGCAGAAGGAGATCTCTGAATGCTATCCTGCGCTGTGCAAAAAGGTCAAGATGCTCTTTATTGCCTTTCCAATATCATACTTAGTGGAGGGCAGTTTCAGTGCAGCCACCCAACTTCTTTCAAAGCAATGAAATAGACTGCAACTTACTGAATGTGAGGATCATCAGACTCTGACTGGCATTCAGCCCAATGTTGTGAAGCTTGCATCAAGCCCATCCATCTCATTGAAAAAGCAGTGAAGCAGCGAGGAGCTGGACTAATGTACACTCTAAAAATTATTGATGAAGATTGTTTTTATTGTAATTAAATAAAGATATAGTTTTATTTGTAGCTTAAAATAAATTTGAATAATTTTTGCAATTATTTATCACTGCTTTGAATTGCCAAAATCTGAAGACATTTTTAAGAAGCTTAGACGATTATGTACTCAGAGCATGTAACAAGTGTGAATTCTTTAAGCCACTTACTGTGGTCACACCATCAACACAAAAGTGTGCTGAGAAGATTCAACCAGTACTGGATATCCCAAGGCCAAAGGCTAAGGTCATTCCCTTACCGCTGCAGAGAAAAATTATGCATGGATTGACAGAGAGGCCTTGAGTCTGATTTGGAGTGTAATTCATTTCAACCAGTACCTGTATGGGAGAGAGTTTACCCTCATTATTGATCATCAACCACTGGTGTCCATTTTCAATCCACAGAAGGGTGCTCCACTAACAGCAGCAGCATGAATACAGAGATGGGCTCTGTTTCTTGGATGACACAATTACAAGATTGAATTCAAGAGGGCAACTAATCATGGAGATGTTGATGGGTTGTCCCACTTTCCCTGGGAAAAGTAAATATCTGAAACATTTACCAAATCGGACTCTCTTCTTGATGTATTCTGCCTAATGCAAATCAAAAGTCTCTCTGTCATGGTAGATATGATCCAAATGGAATCCAGAAGTCTACATGGCAACCCAAAATGGCTGAAACGTGCATTAGAAGTTCTGGTTCACCCACTTGTACAAGTGCTGAGATGAACTTGCCGTCGACAGGGGTTGCCTTATGTGGGGATTGAGAACTGTTGTTCCATCCAAGCTCAGAGCAAATGTGCTAGAGGAGCTACATGCTAGTCATGTAGGTGTGGTACAAATGAAAGCATTGTCTCAGAACTTTGTCTGGTGGCCAGGGACCAACAAATTGAGCAGCTTGCTATGCACTGTTATGGACGCCAACATGTTCAGAAGATGCCAAGAGCAATTCCTTTCAATTTGTGGGAAAGGCCTGCATTACCCTGGCAGAGGATTCTTGTGGATTTTGCCAGACCATTCATGGGGATAAATTTCCTGATAGTGTTGGATGCATCAATAATGTGCCCAGAAGTGTTGCTAATTGTCTCCCCTGCAGCCTCGCATACTATTGATGTGTTGAGATGCCTCTTCTCGAGGTCTGGTATTCCAGAACACTTAGTGAAAATGGACCACTTTGATGCAGAACACTTTCAGTTATTTGTTGAAATGAATGGAATAAGACATATTACATTTGTACCATACCACCCAGCTACAAATGGTTTGGCAGAAAGGTTTGTTCAGAGTCTAAAGACTGAATCAGAAGCTTGCCAATTTTCTCATAGCATATCACAATGCAGCACCCCCACAGCTGACAACTCACCAGCTGTGCTGTTCCTGGGCCGTTCCGTCCACTCGTGCCTGGTTTTCCTCAGACCCAATCTCAGAACAATTATGCAGGACAAACAGCTGAGGGTTCCTCAAACAAGGAGACTTGATTATTCACTCGGGGACAAGCAGTACTGGCAAGGGTCTACAGAGGTGATCAAAAGTGGGTATTTGTAATGATTTAGGACAGAACTGGACCACTCTTCTACACAGTGGAGATCGCATCTGATGTCATCTGGAGATGGCACATTGATCAGTTGAGGAGAGCCTTGTTAGAGAAGAAAGGTGTCCAAGGCTGTCAGAACAACTTCTTGCAGTCCCAGAGTCAACTCCTACAACCACACGAAAGAGGCCCAGGATCCGGAGATTGTTTCACGGCCACAAGTCTCTGCTATCCTGACCCAGATCTGGGCCGTACCCTCCAAATATCCAGACCTGCCTCTCGGTTTTTTTGCACTACCTTACTTCTCATTTTCCTATTTTCTATTTATGATTTATAATTTAAATTTTTAAGATTTACTAATTTTAACTATTTTTAATATCTTTAATAATTAATATTTCTAATCCAGGGAGTGTGAAGCGCAGAATCAAATATCGCTGTGATGATTGTACGTTCTAGTACCAAATGTTTGGCGACAATAAAGTATAAAGTAAAGTAGAAGTATAAGATGACGAGAGTGCAACATGTTGCGTATGTGAGTTGCCATACATTCTATCTCGAGGGGCAGTTTTTAGCTAAGCAGGGAGGAGTGTAGTGTAATGTTTTAGTAATATTTGAATAATGTAAATATATTGTCTGATGAAGCAGTCGTTCACAAAATTTGTTATCGGTCATATGTAAGAAGTAAGTGAATGGCGATACGTCATTACACCACCACGTCATGGGTGAGCGGCTCACTAAAGAAAAACTAAGTGGACATATTATCCTGGCTCCCGTGTTTTTCTTTCGATTAGTTTCTGAAGTTGCAAAGCATAATAGCAGATTTTTTTTTTCTCACAGTGACAAATGCATGGAATGCACTGCCGGGGTGCTGGTAGAGGTAGATGAAAGAAAAACTGAGGGTTATGTAGGAGGAAAGGGTGAAATTGATCTTGGATAAGGTTAAAACTTCAGTGCAGTGTCGTAGCTGCAAGGCCTGTACTGTGCTGTACTGTTCTATGTTCCATGCGAGGGTGTCAGTTTGTGGGCAATGGGACAATTTCCTTTCTTGTGTTTATTGTTCTCTTAATGGAGATCCAGCTTCTCCACACACTGTCACTTTGATATGGCCCATGCCTTCATTTTTGTTTATTTTTTATTTTTGTTGAGAAGACATGGGCCCCACATGCTTTATACATCTTGTTTCACACAGTGCTGGTTATCCCTGCCGCCTCGATTTCAACCCGCTTCTCTCCAATCTCCTTGGGTGTGGGAGGGAGTGGGAGGGGGAAGAAATGGCCACTTCCTACCCTCACCCCTCCTTCACTGTATATTGGGAGAGAGGGAGTATCACGCAGTGCTTGCCCCTACGGGAGATGCAGCCAAGTGGAAGGGAGGAAGCGGAAGGAGGCACTGCAGGAATTACAGGGTGGAAGCACAGTGTAAGGGACGGGGATGAGGGAGGGGCACTGTGGTAGGGGTGGGAAACCTACCCACTCAATCCTGAGACTCAAAGCAAGGCTGTTTCCTCCAGACAATCACTTTTGTTTTATGCAGATAATCTCCCTCCCCTCTCTATCCCACCTTCTTGCTGCCTCTCCCCTTCATTCCCCTCCTGCTCCATCTCTCCCCTTCATCCCCAATAGTACAACAAAAATTGAAAAAAGTAAACAGAACTCGGATCCAGGGCACCCACTACATCATCATGTGCCAGTTTCCAACTGCCTAAAATCGAGGAAAAGCTTTGCTACAGTAGAGGAACTACCACACGGAACATTCCCCCCAAACATACAGGATTGACCTCGGGCAACAAACAGAAGCCAGAACCCCACCAAACAATACAGTGCAAGACCCCACAGAAATGTTGCCAGACGGGGCACTGCTTGACAGACGGAAGTGGTGCACTCTCAACAGAGCGAGAGCGGGAGTTTGTAGGACGGGAGACAATATGGTGAAGTGGGGTTTAAAGACCAGCGAATCCTGTGAGTGTGGCGAAAGGGTGCAGAACATGGAACACATTCTGCGCAACTGCCCACTTCACCTGATTTAGCTGACACTGTCCTGCTCAACATCAACCAAACAACACTAGAGTGGCTGGCTGTCTGGTGTGACAAGCTATGATGATGATCCCCAATAGTGCTCCTTTTCCCTCCCACTTCTCACTAGATCTCCGTTCTGCATCAGCACGATTGTTCCTGCTCCCCTCTCCACCCCCATTTCAAAGCTCATCTCCACCCATCCAGTGAAAATCCACACAGGGTCAGTTAAGGTAGAAAGAGGCATTGGAGAAGCCTTGTACTACACCATACCTATAGACTCGGCTGACTCTGGTTCCCCATCCCACATCAGTTGTACACTGAGCTCCCTGTTTCTTGCCATGGAATTGCCCCCTCATTACCCTCTGCTCTTGGTGCCCTGCCAGGGGGGCTGCAGCTTTCAGCCTGGTGCTCCCTCAGCTGCCTCTGCAATGCCTCTGTTCCTCTGGCGAGTTAGGAGGAGGTCCAGTAATCTTGATTGGTACGGGACATCCATACCAGCTGTCTGTCTGGGAATGAGGCGGGAGGAGAAGCCTGCCCTGTCTGCAGCCGTCTCAGAAGCTGTTCCTGTGACTCGAATTCTTAGATGAGACTTGGCCTAGATCTTTCGCTCCGTTCAGTCATCTCCTCAATCACCCCTGGATTTAGACCCTCCCCCTTGCACCTCAGTGGGCCCTCTCCATTGGAGGGGAGGTGCCGATGGTGAGCGCTGTCGCATGCGGAGGGGCATTCGGGGAATATATAAATGCAGACGCAGACAATGGTGCGACAAAGCAGGCTGGTTTTAAATGAGTTACCATCCTCTGGTTATAAGATAGTAGGGCAGAATTTCCTGCCTCAGGCTATGTTGAATCATTGGATAATTCAATCCCAGTTTCTTTTTTGGGGGATATTGAACAGGAACAGGCCCTTCAGCCCATGAGCCATAGAGAAGTACAGCACAGAAAGAGACCCTTCGACCCATCTAGTCCATGCCAAAACCATTTAAACTGCATACTCCCACTCACCTACAGCGAGACCATTGCCCTCCATATCCCTACTATCCATGTACCTATTCAAACTTCACTTAAACATTGAAATTGAGCTCGTATGCACCTCTTGTGCTGGCAGTTCATTCCACACTCCCATGACCCTCTGAGTTAAGAAGAAATTTTCCTCTCATGTTCCCCTTAAATGTCTCATCTTTTACCTTTAACCCATGACCTCTGGTTGTAGTTCCATCCAATCTCAGTGGAAAAAGCCTGCTTACATTTACCCTATCTATACCCCTTATCATTTTGTTTACCTATATCAAATCTCTCAATCTTCTACATTCTGAAGTATAAAGTCCTAATCTATTCAATCTTTTCTTATAACTCAGGTTCTCCAGACCCGGCAACATTCTTGTAAATTTTCTCTACACTCTTTCAACCTTGCTTACATCTTTCCTGTAGGTAGGTGGCCAAAGCTGAACGCCATATGTCTTAATAAGCCTCACCAATGTCTTATACAACTTTAAACTTCAGTGTTGTACTGAACTAAATTAAGCGCTTCACTAAACTAATCCCTTCTTCCTAAACAGTATCCATATCCCTCCATTCTCTGCACATTCATATACATATCTAATAGTTTTTTTAACCACATCTATCATATTTGCCTCCGCCTCCACCACCACCCCTTGCAATGCATTCCAGGCACCCACTGTTCTATGTGTAGGAAACTTGCCCCACACATCTTCTGTGAACTTATCCCTCTGACCTTAAATACATGATATCTAGTATGAGATAGTTCCACCCTGATCACTGGTGTCTACTCTATGCCTCTCATCATCTTGTAAATTTCTTTTCGGTTTCTCCTCAGCCTTTATCGCTGCAAAGAAAACAAACCATGTTGCCCAACTTCTTCTTTTCTGCAATACCCTCTTTCTTGTCCAGACAGCATCCTGGTGAACCTGTTTTGCAGCCTCTCCAAAGCATTCCTAGTATGGGGAGACCAACACTGAATGTAATGCTCCGGATGTGCCCCATGCACCCGACCACAGTCTGACTTTGAGTCCATCCGAAAACTTCGAGCCTCCAGCACCGAGCACCGAGCACCATCTCTGCCGAGTGCTTCGACCTCTGCCCCGGCTGCCAAGCAACAGGCAAAGCCAAGGATTTGGGGCCTTCCCCTCTGGAGATTTCGGATCATACAGTAGCGGCGGCAGCGAAAAAGGCATTTCAGAAGTTTCACCAGATGTTCCTCTGTGCTCTCACGTCTGCCTCCATCAAATCAGAATTGTGCATGACATCCTACTTGACAGATTATAGATATCATTCACCGGAGAGGCCGCGCGCGCTGCATCGCGCCGCCATCTTTTCCTCCTGCCCTTGAGAGGGAACTCACACAGTCTGGGAGATGAACTTCTTCCTCTGACTTTTATTTCCCATGTTGTTTAGGCTTGGTGAAGAAATCATCGACATACAACATGAACTAAAACAGAGAAGTTCCCTCATGGCATCCAAGAACAAGCCAACAGGTGAAGGAATCCATCTGTCTTCTTGATTTATTTGATCAGCTGGGTGTCATATTCTCTGGAGTGTGACAGGAATAGAAGGAACTACACTCTGTGTTTGACCCTGGGAAGCTGCAATGAGTCATTGTAGAGGGAGCTTCACTTTGTATCAGACCCCAGTAGTGCGTGATGGGATGTTGTGAAGTAAACTTTACTCTGTATCTACCCCTGGGGGTGAGGGCTGGTGTGATTGGATAGTGTAGACTCTACACCATCCAATCACTCACCCCACCCCCATGGAAACTTCACTACTTGTGTGACCCAAGGACTGTGCGTGTCGGTTTTGATCACATCTACCCTCTGCACACACAGAAAAACACACACTGTTATGGGGGAGGACTGTGCAACCCAGAGATGGGGCAGTAGATGGCGTGTCTGATGACTGTTACCAGAAATGGCGGAGAGGACTGCGTGGTCAGTGCCTGTTTTCTGAGGGGGAGATGGCAGCGTGTTTAATGCTCACTCCCAGAATGGAAGAGGACAGTGTGCCTGATGCCCAGTAAAGGGAGGAAGAGGAGGACGAGGAAACACGGACATTGCAGTTGTTGACCATTTTCTCTGACCTTTTGCCCTGCCTTGCACTTAGCCGAAGAGTTAAGACCATAAGACAGTTAGATATAGGAGTGGAATTAAGCTGTTTGGCCCATTGAGGCTGCTCCGCCATTTCATCCTGCCTGATCCAATTTTCCTCTCAGCTCCAATCTCCTGCTTTCTCCCTCTATCCCTTCATGCCCTGACCAATCAAGAATCTATCAAACTCTGCCTTAAATATACATAAAAACTTGGCCTCCACAGCTGCCTGTGGCAAAGAATTCCACAGGTTCACCACTCTCTGGCTAAAGAAATTCCTCCTCATCTCTGTTTCAAAAGGATGTCTCTCTGTTCTGAGGCTGTGTCCTCTGGTCTTAGATTCTCCCACCATAGGAAACCTTCTCCACATCCACTCTATCAAGGCCTTTCACCATTCAATAGGTTTTATTGAGGTTACCCCTAATTCATCTGAACTCTAGTGAATTGAACCAAATCCTCTTGCACCTCAGTTTTTTTGTATTTTCTCTCTATTTAGAAAATAATCTACCCTTTCATTTCTTCTACCAAGGCGCATGATGATAGAATTCCTGACACTGTATTCCATCTGCTACTCTATGCCCAATTTTCTACTCTTTAGTCCTTCTGTAGCCTCTCTACTTCCTTAAAACTACCTGCCCCTGCACCTATCTTCATTACATCTGAAAACTTTGCAACAAAGCCATCAATTCTATCATCCAAATTATTGACATATAACGCAAAAACAATCGGTCCCAACACAGGCCCCTATGGAACACTACTAGTCGCCGGCAGCCAACCAGAAAAACCCCTTATTCCCTCTCTTTGCCTCCTGCCAATCAGCCACTGTTTTATCCAGGCTAGAATTTTCCCTGTAATACCATGGGCTCGTAGCTTGTTAAGCAGCCTCATGTGTGGCAACTTGTCAAAGGCCTTCTACAAATCCAAGTACACAACATCAACTGATTTTCCTTTGTCTATCCTGCTTGTTATTTCTTCAAAGAACTCCAACAGATTTGTCAGATAAGATTTTCCCTTGAGGAGACCATGCTGATTACAGCTTATTTTATAATGTGCCTCCAAGTACCTTCAGACCTGACCCTTAATAATTGACTCCAACATCTTTTAACCACTGAGGTCAGACTGACCTATAGTTTCCGTTCTTCTGACTGTTTCCCTTCTTGAAGACTGGAAATACATTTGCAATTTTCCAGTCTTCTGGAACCATTGAAGAATCTAGTGATGCTTGAAAGATCATTACTAATTCCTCCACAATTTGTTCAACTGCCTCTTTCAGAACCCTGGGGTGTACGTCATCTGGTCCATGTGACTTATCTACCTTCAGAACTTTCAGTTTCCCAAGAACTTTCTCTCTAGTAATGGTAACTTCACACACTTCGTGACCCCTGACTCCCGGAACATCCATCATACTGCTGGTGTCTTCCATGGTGAAGACGAATGCAAAATACTTATTCAGTTCGTCTGCCATTTCCTTGTGCCCCTTTACTACCTTTCCAGCATGGTTTTCCATTGGTCCAATGGGTACTCTCACCACTCTATCTATTTCTCTTTACCTTCTTAATGACTATTATTTACCTTCTGTTGGTATTTAAAAGCTTCCCAATCCTCTAACTTCCCACTAGTTTTTACTGTATTATATGCGCTCTCTTTAAATTTTATGTTGGCTTTGATTTCTCCTGTTTGCCAGGATTGTGTCATCTTGCCTTTGGAATACCGTTTGAGATGTATATATCTTGTGACTTCCAAATTGCCTCCAGAAATTCCAGTCATGCTACTCTGCCATCAAACCTGTCAGTGTTCTTTCCCAGTCAGTTGTGGCCAACTCTTCTCTCATGCCTTAGTAATTCTCTTCATTGTAATACTGATACATCTGACTTTAGCATCTCCTTCTCAAATTTTAGAGTGAATTCGATCATATTCAACAAACCTGTCAGTGTTCTTTCCCAGTTAGTTGTGGCCAACTCTTCTCTCATGCCTTAGTAATTCTCTTCATTGTAATACTGATACATCTGACTTTAGCATCTCCTTCTCAAATTTTAGAGTGAATTCGATCATATTATGATTGCTTACCCCAAGGGTTCTTTTACCTTAAGCTCTCTAATCAATTCCGACTATCTGCATATTGAAGTCCCCCATGACTGTTGTGGCATTGCCCTTTTGCAATCCATTTTCTATCTCCCATTGTAATTTGTAGACCGCATCCTTACTACTGTTTGGGGGATCTGTATACAACTCCCGTCAGTGCCTTTTTTCCCCTTGCAGTTCCTTAGTTCTATCTACAATGATATCCTATGCCACCTCCTTCTAATGATTTGATTTCATTTTCTACCAACAGAGCAATGCCGCCCTCTCTGCCTGTACTTTCGATACAAGGTGCATCCTTGGACATTAAACTGCCAGATATAATCTTCTTTCAGCCTTGATTCAGTGACTGCCAATCTGTAACAGTACTACAAGTTCATCTATCTTATTCCGTGTACTGCGCCCTTTCAAATATAACACCTTCAGTCCTGTATTCACCCTTTCTGACTTTATCCACCTTTTACATTTCAATTCATCCTGTTGACTGCAATTTTGGCCTATCAACAGCTTCTCCTCACTACCTATTGCCTGTGTTCGTAAACCAGCTACCTCATCTTCAGCATTATCATCCGCCTTTCCTACGATACTTCTTGTATTGAAATATATGCAGCTCTGGACACTAATTGCACCATGCTCAACCTTTTGATTCCTAACATTGAGGTCTTACCAATATATGCCTCCACAACCTCTCCAATAACTGTTCTGGCACTCTGGTTCCTATACCCCTGCAAGTCTAGTTTAAATCTCATCATGTAGTTTAAAAAGCCTTCTCACTAGGTTATTAGTCTTCCTCCAGTTCAGGTGCAACCATCCCTCCTGTACAGGTCCCACTTTCCCGGGCAGAGAGCCCAATGATCCAAAAATCTTATTCCCCTCCTACACCAACTTCTTAGCCATGTATTAAACTGTGTAATCTTCCTAGCTCTGGCCTCACCAGCATGTGGCACAGGTAGCAATCCTGAGATTACAACCTTGGACGTCCTGCCCTTTAACTTGGCACCCAACTCCCTGAACTCCCTTTGCAGAACCTCGTCACTCATCCTACTCATGTTATTGGCACCTACATGGACCATGACTTCTGGCTGTTCACCTTCCCACTTAAGAATGCTGACTCGATCTGAGATGTCCTGGGCCTTGGCACCTGGGAGCCAGCATACTATCTGGGAATCTCGTTCTTGCTCACAGAACCTTTTGTCCATTCCTCTAACTAACGGACCTCCTAACACCACAGCTGCCTCTTCTCCCTCCATCCTTTCTGAGTCACAGAGGCAGACTGAATGCCAGAGACTCAACCACTGACTTTCCTCTGTTAGGTCAACCTCCCCCCCGCCCCCCAAAAATATCCAAAATGATGAACCTGCTGTTGATGGGGATGGTCACAGGAGTACTCCATACTGGCTCCTTAACCCCTTTCCCCTTCTTGATTATCACCCAGTCTTCTTTGTCCACCATGGAAATAACTACCTTTCTATATGTCCTATCTATCACCTCTTCAGCCTCCTGAATGATCCGGAGTTCATCCAGTTCTAGCTCCAACTCCTTAACATGGATTGTTGGAAGCTGCATCTGGATGCATTTCTCGCAGTTTGTAATTGTCTGGGACACTGCAGGTCTCCCAGGCCTTTTCACATCCCACAGGAGGAGTATTCCACTATCCTGCCTGGCATCCCTACTGTCCTAATTGCACAGATATCAAGATGAAAATAGTAAAAAAAAACTTAACCTAGAGCTTTTCTTTTTGTTTGCTTTCTCTGTCCGAAACCTCTCTGCTGAAGCCTTGAAGAGCTAAAGCCTCAAGAACACCACTCTGACTCTGTCCACTCAGAAGATGCTGCGATGATGATCGCAGCACTTGCCCTGACTTCCTTTAATTTGCCCCTGCTGCCTTTTTCTACTCAGGCAGTGGACCTGATTGAAATCTCATCCTCGCAATTTTCCGATGTCCAGATTGGTTGCTGATCAATGCTCTATTACGCCTGTCCATTCATCCATGACAGCACACTTTCTGCCTCCAAGGGGAAATCACTGTGTCCTCCTTCTCCATATCACTGAGCCTTGTCCTCCCAGCCCTCTAGACACTCCCCCCACCCCCTCATCTCTCCAGCTGCCTCACCTTACCTCTATTGCCTGGAAGGCATGTTTGGACTAATCAGAGATGACTTTGTTTGCCGTAGAATGTGGCGATCCCTAAGCTGAACTTAGGCGGTGTGCTGGATGGAGAGAGGTTCTGAGATGCTCTTCACTCTCTGCGCACACCCCATAGATTTCTGTCCCAAACTTCACCTTACTGCCTACAGCCTGGGTAGGGCAGCTATGTGATATCACAGAGGGTTGGACGTCACAGGAGGTTGGGGTGAAGGGAGAGGGGGAAATTGAGGGAACTCTTCTCCCTCCTCTTAAAACATTGCTTTTTGGTCCCTGATCGTATCTCTCACCCCCTCCCTATGTTTCTCACCCCACTCAGCATGGGACACGGCATGTCATTCTCTCTTCTCCCTCCTCCCACCGGGCAGAAGATACAACCTCCCGAAAACCAGGGTCAAGGGTAGCTTCTATCCTGCCGTTTTTTACGATGACTGAATGGTTCCCAGAATGATAAGATGGACTTGACATCACTGTCTATCTCATCATGGCCAATGTACCTCGTTGTCTGCTGGCACTGTACTTTCTCTGTAACTGAAACACTTTATTTTGTGCTCCCCTATTGTTTTCCCTTGTACTGCCTCAATGCACTGTTGTAATGAAATGATCTGTCTGATCAGTGTATGTAACAATAATAAACCTTCTTAGATGGACATTGTGTAGGCAGAAGGAACGGGTTTAGTGAGACAATTAAGTAATTCAGCACAGCATCATGGGCTGAAGGGCTTGTCCCTGCACTGTACTTTTCTACATTCTATAACTTATGTTATATTTCTGTTTTACGTGTGATGCTGCTTATCTGATGCTGTGTGCCTGTGTTGCTGCTGCAGGTAAAGTTTTCATTGCACCTATGGATTCACAGACCTGGAAAAGTCAATAACCTTGAGTTTCACCACTAATGTCCTGTCCAACAAAAACAGAATATAGCCTAACTCGTCCCCAGCGCCCCTCTTACATCAGACCAACGCAGAGAGCGGTTTGCCAGATGAGATCTCTCTAATGTCCCAGAAGAAGAGATCTCCCTGCAGAAGACATCCCAGGACATTCCTGAGTGCATCTTGCCTTGAATTATACAGCTCCCTAATGGAATGTTCTGTCTGGATGGCTCATGATGGGGTCAGACCCAGTGATTCAGGAGCATTCTGATTCGTTGCGTCATAGTTTGGAATGAAGGTGCCAATACATAGGATTGGGAAAAGCTGCAGAGGGCTGAAAACACTGCCAGTTCCATTATTGGCATTAGCTTCCCCACCATCAAGGATATTGTCAATTGCAGTGCCTCAAGAAGGTGGCATCCATTATTGGGGATTCTTAACAACATTCAATCTAATCTTTCTTACAACTGTGCAAACCAACCATTGCTCTGAGCAGGAACTTCTTACATAGCCTGAAAACTGCTCAACATTTTAAATGTTTTTTTTTGTAATGTGCATATTCTGAATATTTAGAACAAAAGTTGAAAAATCACATACTCTTGTTTTTATTTATTAATTGAATGGTAAGATAAAATACAGTTTAACAAAGAAAATCTTCCACGTTTCGTAAGCAACACAGATAAATGATGTCAGGCAGGCAGTCAAAGCAACTGATAGGCACAACGTCAAAAGTAAAATGTTTTGACTTGATGGTGTCAGCAGTTTATTAACAGTGAACTACCAACTTTCAGTCTGTGTTTATTGTTACAGTTTGGAACTGTGTTATAACTTGGAGCACTGACAATGTAAATACATTGAAGCTCTAAATTGTTTCCAAGGAAAGGTTGTGATGTGTTTATTATTTAGTAAATTCATGAATTATATTCATTAACACATAATTAATTACAGGCTATTTCACAATTATACTAACATAGATTTCAAAATTATATTAGCATCATATAAAAGAAAGTTCCAGCAGCACAGCAACAATTGGGAGCATTTCAGTTATCATGAGGCTGCATACATAGATTATGAAGACACGCAGTCCTCTTTTATTGTCATTTAGTAATGCGTGCATTAAGAAATGATACAATATTTCCTCCGGTGTGATATCACAAAACACAGGACAGACCAAGACTGAAAAAACTAACAAAACAACATAATTATAACATATAGTTACAACAGTGCAACAATACCATAACTTGATGAAGAACAGTCCATGGCACAGTAAAAAGTTCAAAGTCTCTCAAATGTCCCACATCTCACTCAGATGGGAGAAGGAAGAAAACTCTCCCTGCCATGCCCGACCACAGTCCGACTCTGAGTCGTCCGAAAGCTTTGAGCCTCTGATCAGCCCTCTGACACCGAGTACCGAGCACCATCTCTATCCGAATGATTTGACCTCAATCTTGGTCACCAGCAGCAGGCAAAGCTGGGGATTTTGAGGCCTTCCCTCCGGAAGATTCTCGATCGCCCAGTAATAGCGGTAGTGAACCTGCGTTTCAGAAAAGTCTCCAGATGTTCCTCTGTGCTTTCACGTCTGTCTCCATCAAATCAGAATTGTCCACGGATTTATTTAACGGATTTAACGGATACGATATCATTTTCACCGGAGGGCTGCGCGCACGTGATGCTTTGAGGGAACAGTGATCCTTACCTTCCATCATATGCCCTCTTCTCATTACTTCAATCAGGGAGGAGGTACCTAATGACCCACACTCACCATTTTGGGAATAGCTGCTCCCCCTTCACCAACAGATTTCTGAATGATGCGTGAACAGTACCTCACCCATATCTCTTTTGCACTATTCATTTTACTTTTTGTAACTTGTCTTTCCAGATTGAAATTTCCCTCACTCTATCATGGCCGCACAGTGGTGCAGAGAGTACTGCAGTTGCTTTGTGTGTCTTCTTTGACCACACCTCCCAAACCCGAGGCCCTTATCCATCTTGAGATCAAGGGAAGATAGAACACAGTTCCACCAGATTCCCCACATAGCATCCTGTTGTAATTAAATGGTTGAGAGGTTAAAGAGTAGCTTTATTTGTCACATGTACATCGAAGCATGCAGTGAAATGCGTCATTTGTGTCAATGACCAACACTGTCCAAGGATGTGCTGGGACAGCCTGTAAGTATTGCCCTGCTTCAGGCACCAAAATAGCATGTCCAGTAATTACTAACCCTAACCCATATGTCTTTGGACCTTGTGAGGAAACCTGAGCACCTGTGACGAAACCGACATAATTACAGGAAGAACATGCAAACTCCTTACAGAGAGTGGTAAAATTGAATCTCAATCTTCCAATCAGTAGCTGGCTTTGTTAAGCTAACTGCTACACTATCTATTTAAGTAATGATATTAACTGAACTGTGATCTAATGCAACTTCAATTCTCAGGTTTTTCACTAGAGAGTAAATTTTATGTCAACAAAATCAATGGACCTCAATTTATCTTTTCGGAGCACTCATTATGATTAGATTTTTTGCAACTTTAATGGCAAAGTCTAGGTCCTTCTACTCACTGATGGAGTTCACTGCCATTGATATTATTGCTGTTTACATCCCCTCCCCCATGCCTGTGCTGGGGACGTGCTGTAGGAGCTCTACGGCACTGTCTGCAACCTCAAAACCACTTACCGAAGTGGGGTCTTCATTGTTGCTGGTGACTTCAATCGTGCCAACTTAAAAACAGCCCTGCCAAAGTTCTACCAGCATGCCAACTTTGCAGCCAAAGGAGAGAATATATTAGACCAGGATTATACTGATGTTCATGGAGACTATAAGGCTGCCTCCACCCTCACCTCAGATACTCAGACCGCATATCGATTTTGCTAATCCCAGCATAAAGACCACTGGTTAAATGAGTCAAAACAGTTCACAAGAAGGTCAGGGCCTGGTCAGAAGGCACCACCTCAGCTCTGCATGAACTGGAGCATACTTAGGAATATGGCTACATTCGATCATCATGTCAACATTGATAAATATGTGGGATTGATGACTGGCTACATGGGAGAATGCATTGAGGATGTTACTGTTATTAAACACTGCACTGACAGGGCAAATCAGAAACCATGGAAGACCGCAGAGGTTCGTGCACTGCTTAGGGATTGGAACCTTGCTTTCAGATCGGAGGACAGGACGACTCTAAGGTCAGCAAGAGCCATGCCCTCCTGTGCCTTTCGGAAGACAAAGCGAGAGTATGACAGAAAATCCATGGACACCTTTGTGACACCAGGGATAGGTGGCGATTGGGTAAGAGAGACAAACCATAAGCCTGTCCACCCTGCGTTTCAATGACAGCAGCACTACCCTTCCTGATAGGCTAAATGCTTTCTATGCACATAATTTGACGCATTGAATGATGTGACATCGAGGAGAGCCCCTTTGCCCCTGGGCACCTGGCACCCTATCTGTCCACAGCTGAGGTGAGGAGGATCCTAGCCAGGATATATCCACATAAATCTGCAGGGCTGGAAAATGTACCTGGTCAGGTGCTGAGGGACTGTGCGACCTAACTAACAGAGGCCTAAATGAACGTCTTTACTATTTCTTTGAAACAGTCCACTGCCCTGAACGATTAATGGCCAGTGGCACTGACCTCAACAATCAAGAAGTGCTTAGAGAGACTGGTAAATCCCTCCCTCCAGCTACATTGGACCTTTTCCAGTTCACCTACTACACAATACAGTCCACAGATGATGCCATAGCCTTGGCCCTCCACTCCTTCTCGTCCAACCTGGAAAACGATGCCTCCTACACTAGGATGCTGTTCATCAATTTCAGCTCGGTGTTTAACATGATCATCCCATGGAGGGTGGAGGGTAAACTGTCCTTGTTGGGACTCAACACTCCTCTCTGTAACTGGATCTTGGACCTTTTGATGAAACAACCCCAGTATTTCCAAGTTGGCAGCAATATCTCAAGCTCCATCATGCTGAGCACTGGTGCACCCCATGGTTGTGTGCTCAGCTCACTTCTGTTCACACCTGATGACTCATGACTACACTGCCAGATTCAGCTCAGATCGCATTAAGTTCACTGATAATACTACAGTGGTTGGCCTCATCAGCAACAGTGATGAGTCGGCATACAGAGAGGAGTTAGAGAGGCTCGCCGATGGTGTGAGAACAACAACCTGAGTCTCAACGTGGACAAGACAAAAGAGATGATTGTGTTCTTCACAAAGGCACGTCAGCCACTCCATTGTACATCAATGGCTCTACTGTGGAGAGACTGAAGAGCACAGAGTTCCTTGGTATGCACATAACAGACAGTCTAACCTAGATCCACAACACTTCCCCACCAGTCAAGAAGGCACAGCAGCATCTACACCTTCTGGGGAGATTGAGGTATGCAAGGCTCCCTGCCCCCATTCTAACAACTTTCTATAGTGGCACCAACAAGAGTGTGTTGTCTGCTGCCTCATTGTGTGGTATGGAAGCTGAAAGGCATCATACTGCAAGACCCAACAGAAGACAGTGAAAACTGCTGAGATGGTCTCCCTCTACTTGTGACATTTACCGAAAGCATTGCAGACGAAGGGCCAGAAGCATGGTTGAGGATCCCTACCACACATCCCACAATCTCTTTGACCCACTACCATCAGGAAGGTGGTACAGAAGCATCAGGACTAGGACTGCCAGACTCAGGCTGTGAGACTAATGAATACCTGCCACCACTGAGGTCTCATCACCAGGACAGTGAGCTGTTTACTGTACTGTTTACTGTTTGCCTGTGCTGTAAATTATATTAATATAAATAATGTATAAGTTCAGGACATTATCAATGAATTGCAAGGTAAGCTTTAGAGCCAGTGAAATACAAGAGGTGTATTTCATTGCTCCCTGGCTGGTTTATCTCGGGGTGGGTGCTCAGGTTTTCACATGGTGTCACTGAACAGTCTGGCAGCTCAAAGTCAAAGTCAAGGTAAAATTCATTAATGAAGTATGTACACTCCATGGCCACTTTATTAGGTATAGTTGTGGAACCTGGTGTGGTCTTTTGCTGCTATAGCCCATCCACTTCAAGGTTTGAGGCATTGTGTGTTCAGAGATGCTCTTCTGCATATTACTGTTATAACGCATAGTTATTTCGGTTGCTGTCGCCTTTCTGTCAGCTGGAACCAGTCTGGCCATTCTTTCTAACCTCTCTCATTAACAAGGTGTCTTCACCCCAGAACTGACACTCACTGGTGTTCTTGTTTTTTTCACCATTTTCTGTAAACTTGAGAAACTGTTGTGCTTAAAAATCCCAGGAGATCAGCAGTTTCTGAGATACCCAAACTGTCCCATCTGGCACTAACAATCAATCCATGGTCAAAGTCACTTAGATCACATTTTTTCTTCATTCTGTGTTTGGTCTGAGCAACAGCTGAACCTCTTGACTATGTCTTCATGCTTTTATGCATTGAGTTGCAGCCGTATGATTCGCTGATTAGATTTTTGCATTAATGAGTCGGTTAAAGTATGTTGAAATTGCATAAGACATTGTTCAGGCCTAATTTGGGTCACCTACTTACAGGAAAGATGTAAATAAGGTTGAATGAGTGCAGAGAAAATTTACAAGGATGTTGCTGAGAATTGAGCACCTGAGTTATAGAGAAAAGTTGAATAGATGAGAACTTTATTCCCGAGAATGTAAAAGATCGAGGGGAGATTTGATAGAGATATAAAAATTTATGAGGAGTACAGATGGGTAAATACCAGCAGCCTTTATTCCACTGAAGTTTGGTGAGACTAGAACTAGAGGTCATAGGTTAAGGGAGAAAGATGAAATGTTTAAGGGGAACATGAGGGGCAACTTCTTCACTCAGAGGGTTGTGAGTGCAGAACGAGCTGCTAGTGCAAGTGGTGGATGAGGGTTTGATTTCAACATTTAAGAGCAATTTGGATAGGTTCATGGATGGGAGGCTATGGAGGGCTATGGTCCAGATGCAGATCAATGGAACAGAATGGATTAATTGTTTGGCACAGACTAGATAGGCTGAAAGGCCTGTTTTTGTGCTGTAGTGTTGTATGACTCTATGAAGTGATGTGAATTTTATCAAAGTCTAATCAGCTATTTCCATATTTCTGTCCAATTTAATCCTATTTAAGTGCAATTTTGGCCTTCATGACTTTTTCCAATTTCGAAGCCTCTCTGAGTGAGAAAGAAAGAATATCAGACGGTGATCTTCAAATATACTGTGCCCACCTAGGTGACCTGCATAAAGACATGCAAGAGATATTTCAGGATCTTCTGTCAATCTAAATTCCAGATCGGTTAATACATGTGGTTTATTAAAATGTCCAGTTTAAGATGGTGCTACTGAGATTGTCATCTCCACTGGTAGTGGAGATGGCAAGAAATACAACTAAAACCATTACTAATGACACCTTTTCTGAATTAAATTGTGGTCAACTCTCACCGCAAGCAATGCAGAAGCAAGCGGAGGCGAAGCTGATTTGAAGGATGACTCGTGCTGGTGAATCACAAAGCTGAGGGCAATGTGTTCGAGACGAGGTCAGAGACATTGTATCGCTGTTAGAGTGAACGATTTGGAAAGGAGTCGATGCAGAAGAAGTTTGATGCGCACCAACCCAACCCGGTTGAGAGGTTGGATTGCTCCAAGCACTGAATCAATTTAGTGAGATTGAGTATGGCTTCAGGCTGTGTGGCCCAAGAGTGTCACTGTGCCGGGGCCCAGGTCCTAGAGCGAGCCACTGCTTGGTGCTTGGATAATTTAAATGCCGGTCTAAACAGACTGGAAAACCTGAGTCTCACGACCGGAGGTGAGGGTCAGGCTGATTTCACGTGCTCTCCTGTGATGTTCATTCCTCTCTCCTCAGCCGTCATCTCTGTGGGTTTTGCAGTGCTTTTGCTCCACTAATATGATGACCTGAGATGGCTAACATGAATAGGCTTTGGACTACGCCGGCTGTTCCAGGGAGCAGATCTAAGGACTAAGTCTGGTTTGGAATGCTGTTGTTTACTCCTATTGTTTGCATGATGTGTGTGCTTTTTTTCTCCCTCTTATTATCTTTTTTTAAATTGGGGTTTTCGGGTTTCTTGCTTTGTGGCTGCCTGAAAGCAAAAAACGTCTCAAGGTGTATAATTTATATATTCTTTGATAATAAATGTACTTGAATCTTCAATCTTGAAATCCATTCCAGAGCACTTGTAATGAGGATTCAACAGGGAGGATGGAGGGAGAATTGACTTTGAGCTGAAGCTGAGGTTCAAAAAAATCACTTTAAGACTTTTGGCTGCAGAAAGAAATCTCTGAACGCTATCCTGCACTATGGGGGGGAAATGGTCAAGATGTTCATTATTGCCTTTCCAACATCAAATTTAGTGGAGCACAATTTTACTGCAGTTGTCTGACTTCTTTCAGAGTAATGAAACAGACTGCAAGCTACTCAGTGTGGGGATTGGAGTCATCTTCTGAGTGACATTCTGCCTGATGTTGAGAAGCTGATATCACTGCACCAAGCCCATCCAGCTCATTGAAACATGAAAAAGCAATGAAGTAGTAGAAGGGTCTCGGCCTGAAATGTTGTCTGTTTACTCTTTTCCATGGATGTTGCTTGGCCTGCTGAGCCCCTCCAGCATTTTGCGTGCGTTGCTTGGACTTCCAGCATGTACTGAGCTGCAGAACAGAGCAGTTGTTGGAACTCTGAAATAAAAGGGAATGCTTTGAAATTGCAGATTTTCTGCAATTGCTCACTACTGCTATCTTTCATCTTGTACAGTTCTCTGGACAAATCAGCTATGATTAGCAACCAACCTGCATTTGAAGGCACCAGCACACCTTATGCCACCAATACAATCTTCGTCTTTATGCCATCACATATATTCTCTTTATTGTCTGCAAATCTAAACACACGTGTATTCTCAGGTGTGATGATAGGCCATCAACCTAGAGCCTGAACCCTGCAACTGTGCGATGGAGAATCTCTGGAGGGAATGCCCCAAATCCTTGGCTTTGCCTGTTGCTGGCGGCCGGGGCTGGGGTCGAAGCGCTTGGCAGAGATGGTGCTCGGTGTCGGAGGGCTGGTCGGAGGCTCGAAGTTTTTGGACAGACTGGGAGTCGGACTGTGATCGGGTGCTTCCAGGATGCTGCTTTGGCAAGCTTGCGGCGCTGGAAGCTCACACTAGGGAGAGTTTTCTTTCTTCTACCGTCTGTGTGAGATGTTGGGACTTTCGAGAGACTTTGAGACTTTTTTTTACCATGCCCATGGTCTGTTCTTCTATCAAATTACGGTATTGCTTGCACTGTTGTAACTATATGTTATAATTATGTGGTTTTTGTCAGTTTTTCAGTCTTGGTCTGTCTTGTGTTTCTGTGATATCACACTGGAGGAACATTGTATCATTTCCTAATGCATACATTACTAAATGACAATAAAAGAGGACTGCGTGTCCTCATAATCTAAACCCCATTTCTCTCTCCACCAGTGCTGCTTGGCTTGATGAATATTTCAAGCTTTTAAGATTTTTACTTCAGATTTCCACTATAGGCAGTCTTTGCAATGAATTTCATTTCCGTGTTGGTGATATCATGACGTTATTTTGGGGGAAATGTAAGAAAACTGCTTTGGACGTAACGTTCACATATCAGCCTTGCATGATTTCAGTATATAAAGTATTAAGCATAAACTCAGACCCCGCTTAATGCTGAGGATATGTTCTTCGGAGGTGGAGCGCTATGTAAATCAGCGCTAAGTGGTGTAATTATAACATTACGTAAATGGACACATGTGCCTACTTTTTTAAAAAAAAGCAAGCCAAAATATATGACGTTATTTTACGTATACGCAGTAATTTTTGGAGTAACAAACACTCCAATAGGCGCAATATGTACATCAGTGGAGCAGCGACAATTAACAGAGCAGCAGAAGAAAGCAGGTGATGGTTACATCTTAGAAGAGCTGTGGGTATTCCTCTCACTTTGGCTTCTTCTTCAAGTAGGCATCGAGATTCTACTCCCTTTTCTTAAGTTTCCTCTCATGAAGCAGTTCTTAGCAGCAGGAAATCATGTCGAGAACACCTCTCTTTGCCTTATTGCTTCGCTGTGATTCAGGGTCATTATCGATGAACTGGTCTGTGATTTGTGTGATCGTGGTGATGCCCGTGCTGAGGTCTCTTGCTGGTGTTTTCCTCTTCTCCTTCCATGTCTTCAGATTCACCCAAGATGCATTGTTCTGCCAATTCTCAAAGCTGTTCATTGTTAAGGTTCTTGCTGTCTGCACTAACTACTTCACTAGCAATACATATGCTATGGAGGTTACTGCACTGTTTAAATCTATCAAACCAGCCTCTGCTGGATGTGAAGATTACTGATGCATTCTTTTTCTTCGTCTTGAATATGATTGAAGATGCTTCATGCCTTTTCCATTATTATCAGGGGCATGTTGTGTTTGGTCATCCACCCATATATTTAGTCTATTTCCCATTTTTTCAAGCTAATGGCTCCTTGAACGGTCACCTTCATTCATAACTTTGATCTTGTAGTTGCAGAGCTTTTATCTTGTCTACATTCTTTTTATAATTGTTTTGATCGTCGATGTAGTCATTTTCAATGTTTACAGTAATGGCGACCATTCTTGAGAAGTTTTAAATGTTCTTTAGATTAATTTTTGTCATTTAAAAAAATTTCAATTAAGATTGAATAACCATGTTATAACGAATCAGCGCTATGTGGAACCTGCGTGCATTCTGTTTCGTATATTACCTTAAATCTGTGTTTCCATGTTCACAAATGTTTATTCTGAAGGATATTTTGTTCAACATACCTTGTTTACAAGTGTTCAATAAGCACTGTAGGGATATTATTATATAGAAACCAACTACCAAAGCGGAAAATTTCATGGAAATCTGTACATGGCTGAAAAAAATTACAAATTAACTCCTGTAGCACTTACTTAATTAGATAGGATGAATTCTTGTAAGTGTGGGAGCTTTATCACATCTTATCTACTTCTTATGAGGTTAAGAAAGAGTGAGGTTGAATTAAACTATTGGGATTGAATTTTGAACATGTATTTCTTCAGGATGTACCAACCTGCACCTTCTTGAAGAACTTCAATTTCAAATTCATTAGGGTTCTGCTAATACAGGCCATCCACAGGTAATGAATTGGTTCCTCTTTTTCACATGTTCATGAGTTGATTTTGTCCATTAGTCAGAAAATACAGAAAAATCATTCTGTATATGTATCTCCACAGTATTGTAATGAATGGCTTTAAAATCACATAAAGCTGATTTTAAAAAAATACTAAGTATGGGAAGAGAGAAGAAATTTGTTCTGCCTATTGTAGGAATAAGCAAATGTATATACATCAGACTTTTCAATTTTTATAATATTATGCCAACTCATTTGTATGTAGTGGTGGCCTTTAGTGTCATTTAACCCAGGGAGGACTTGTTGGCATCGTTATTTCTGCAGTTAACTGGTAGGTTATTGGAGAGAAGCAATTTATACTCAACACTGCAGAAGATATGAATAAAACCCAGCTTATTCTCACCAAGTATTGTGGTTCTTGATCAAATAATATTAGCTCTCATTTTAACTAAGAATGTTATCTTGGTGGAGGGGGTGAAGGATTAATGCTAATTCCACAATTTTGTCTGTCTGTGACCGGGGTGATTTTTGAAAAAAAAATTCTTGGATGCATAATTGTTTTGCATTGGCCAGCTGCCCAGCAGGAAAGATAACAACTGGACCGCAATCAGGAGCAGAGTTGAAGAATCCCCCTTATCGACATGAAAGAAAGTGACATCAGCATAATGGTAGGCTACAGAGAACCTTTCAGGAAAGAAGGTGGGAGTTCAAGGTAGTTTAAGCTTGTAATGTCTGGAGGACCATTAACTTTGTGAGCTTAGATATCTTTCCTCATTGAGCGGGAAAGACGTCTTTCCCTATTGCTGTATTTTAACACAATGTTAAAAATACAAAGCTATTCATTTTCATCAAATGGAATACCAAGAAATTATTTTAGAAAAATCAGTTTTTTCCTTTATGTTGAGACACTAGCCAAGGTCTCATTCAGTAAATTTGTAACAATCATTGATCTTAGGAGTAATGGTGCATTAGTACAGTATTTTTAGTATTTGTTTCTTTAACTTATGGACATTTGTTTTTGATATCAATCCTCTGATTGAAAACTAGCACATTGTGTATTCAGTCACTGCTCACCATTGACCTTGGAATCAACCCGCTATGATACATCAGTTCTTCAGTATTGTAGATTGCAAAGGAGGTAGTGTTATGTTGTAGCAAAGCATAAACAGCTGGTAGAATAGGCAAAATCATGGTTGATGAAATTTAATGTGGACAAATGTGAGATGAATCATTTTGGTTGGAATAATTAAGAGTGTGTGGGAACAGAGGGACCTAGGAGAATAGGTAAACATCATTGAAAGTTGCAAAGTAGATTGAGAAAGTGGATAATAACATGTATGCTGAAATAGGCTTCATTAATAAAGGAAAAGTTTATGAAAACAAGGAGGTCTTGCTGAATCTTTGAATTAAAATGTGTTTACAGAATGACTTGAATAGATTAGGAGAATGGTCAAAGATGTGCCAGATGGAATACAGTGTAGGGAAGTGTATGGTCATGCACTTTGGTAGAAAGAATAAAGGCATCGAGTGTTTTCTAAGCAAGGAGCAAATTCAAAAATCAGAGTTACAAAGGAACTTGAGAGTCCTTGTGTAGGATCCGCTAAAGGTTAACTTGCAAGTTGAGTTGGTAATAAGGTAGATAAATGCAATTTATTTCCAAAGGTCAAGAATATAAAAGCAAGAATGTAATGATGAGGCTTTGTAAGGCATTGATTAGACCACGTGTGGATTATTGTGAGCAGTTTTACGCCCCATGTGTACGGTAGGATGTGTTGACATTGGAGTAGGTCCAGAGGAAGTTTACGAGAATGATTCCAAGAATGGAAAGATATGAGGAGCATTGATGGCTCTAGGCCTGTATTGACTGGATTTTAGAAGAATGTGGGAGGACCTCATTGAATCTTACCGAATATTTAAAGGCTTAGAGAGAGTGGACACAGAGAGGATGTTTCCAATAATGGATGAGCTGGAGGGCACAGGCTCAAAATAGAAGGACATGCCTGTAGAACAGAGATGAAGAGAAATTCCTTTAGCCAGAGGATAGTGAATTTGTGGAATTCATTGCCACAGACAGCTGTGTTTGACAAGTCTTTGGAGGTTGATAGGTACTTGATTAGTAAGGACATCAAAGGTTACAAGGTGAAAGCAGGAGAATGAGGTTGAAAGGGAAAATAAATCATGTAGGATTGACTGGCAGTGTAGAGTCGATCAGCCAAAAGGGCTGAATTGTGCTCCCATGTCTTATGGTCTTAAGAACTTCAATGCAACATGTGGTTTGTTCTAAATGCATTGCCTGCAATGTGGCTGAGGAAACTGTTGCAAGAGTCTTCCAAGGAAATTTGATAAATATAAGATACGGAAAAATTTGCAAGGCTGCAGAAGAGGAGCCAAGGGTTAGGGCTGGTGAGATGCTTTGCCAGGCAGTCAGTGTGAACATGATGGGCCAAATGGCCATACATGCTGTTGAGTGACTATGAAATCTTCAGAGCAATCAAGTAGTTTATCACATTGAAGAACTACCACAGCTCTCAAGCAAGAAAGTCAGCAGTATAAATTTTAACAAACATTTTTACAGATCTATAAATAGCAGAGGAGACACACAAGGTTAAGCTAGAAGCTAAAATTACAAAGGTTTTTACTAAACAAGAACGACACACACACACACACACACACACACACACAAACCCCTACCTACCTATAGGACTGGAGATTATTTGGTGACTATTGCTTGGCACACTATTAAAATTGCACACAATTTTGAAAGTCAGGAGGGATGTTTTTACAGCAAGATTAATTTGCATAAAGTTCACTTCAGGGTGGTTATCTCTAAAGAGTATACTGATGAAGACTGGAAAACAATCCACTCTGTGGAAGAGCAGGGAATCAAAGACAACGGTGTATCCATTTCTGCATTTAACTACACATATGCAGTTCCAGAAGTTGCTGTCAGTTTTATATTGTAATGATAATGAACATTGACAGTTTTTCCATCATTACAACCAAATATCCAGGCCAATATTGTTTAGAGTGAGTGAAAGTTAAGTCAGCTGCAGAAATAAAAGATATCACTCAGGGATTTGGGATGAATTAGGATGTCGATGGGAAGTACATCTGACAACAGCATTTCAGGCAAATACTTCACATCATATCACCTATCAGTCCTGTCCTTACTTTGACTCTCAGTCACCAAATGCTTGAAATTTAAGATTGTGATCGTTTTATTGAAAGTCCCTTTGAGGCTTTGCCTCTCCCCTACTTTATAATCTCTGACAGCATAGCTACTGTATCCCAAGTCTATTTAGGGATTCCATGTCAGTAAAAATGCTGTACTTTCAGTATTGTTTGCAGAGGTTGAGGGGCATGTCGATAACACAAAACAAGCTCATAAGGATAACTTGAATATTCCTTGCAACTTGTGTGAATGAATTATTGGAGCAAATAGAAGGAGCAGAAATTTATTGCAGGTGATGCTTTTTAAATTCCATTTTACCACAGCTATTGTTTTGCTTGAAAGGTCATGGAAGATCACAGGTAGAATTGCACTCTTCAATTCTTGTGTTCCAATTGAACTAGTGTAGAAAAAAAGAGTTTGACTTATTTTGGACTGAGATCTTCCTCCTGACGAGTATAACAGCCTGGTGTATGATTAAATAGCTGTCTCCCATATCAACACGTTATGAATGCTAACGTGGCAGATACTTTAGGGTCTGAGGAAGATTTCCTTGATAAGATTGTTAGTGTTTTAACATTAATCTTAAGTTTATTTTGAATGAATTCAACCTATTATTCACTGGACCCAAATATCTTACATTGTTAACCATGTTGGTGGTATTGTAAAAAACCTCTGCATGCTTCACATCTATACTTCAAAATTTAAGGTTGAACTCTGGAGGAACATAACAATTAATTGATGGATTACAGGTCATTTTTTTTGTCATCGGTTAAAATGTGATCTGAAACTTTAAATAGGAATTTGGATAGGATGTTTGTTTTTCAAATATTAAAAACATGCGTACAGCAACAGAAACGCATATGGGCTTGTATCAGTTTTTTTAGCTCTCAGGTTGTTAATCAGTGTTATTTCACTTGCTGAATTGCAGTCATCGAGATAGTGTAGACTAGGAAAACATTGGCTCTTGATGAATATCCCATTAGAGAAATGTCCTATCTAGCTTCTTTGTGTTTCTTTCAAACTCATCCCTATAACAGTACACAGCTGAATAATTTGAATATCAGCATGGCAATTCAATGCATTGCCATTTTGACTGAATATTCAACCATTTAATCTGGGCACCTTGGTAATACATATTCCTTTTGTGTTTTTTTTGTGTAGGGACCTCCCAAGATGATGTTCCTGCCACCAGACATTAGCAGGAAGTTCCGTCATCTCTTGACTGTGGGTCATGTTTTCCTGAGTGTGCAGGTACCACCTCAGAACCTTACATCACTGGGGCAATCAGAAACTCACTGGGGAAGAAGCCTGCGGGGAAGAAAGAATAGAAATAAGATGGAGCAGAGGGAGGAGGTAGACTAGGAACAATTCAACTGAGGGGATGAGACATTCATAGCGGTTCTGTGGATTCTTTATTTGGAGTTGCTTGTAGAGTGTAGCTAATTTACTAGTTAGGTGCCCTTTATGAAGTGCTGAGAGACTGCTCAAACCTTTCAGTGAAGTACCTCAGAGATGACAGAACTGCTGTTATTCTGCTTTGTGAAAGAGGAATCCTAGACCTATCTCTGCAGACATACTTAGCTGAACCTCTGGAGGTAGAGGTACATAGCTTGCCTTTGTTGTCTTTCTTTATGGTGACTGAGACCGTTGATATTTGAGCATTCAAATTAAAGGATACTTCTGACTTTGAGTGAATGCTTAGCTTGAGTGAACTCTTTGTTTCAAACTTTGAAAATGTGGTTCGCATAAAAATAAAACGAGATCTGACAATGGATGACAAGGAAGGCTTGGATAAAACTAACTTTCAATGCAATGCTCGGAGCACCCTAACAAAAATATATAGTGCATCGGAGAATCAAATTGTCACAAAACTCTGCAAGACTGTTTAATGACACGTTGCAAGATGGTGCCAATGACCAACAGCAATGCTTTGCAGACAGCTCACAAAATTACTGGACACTGTAATAGATTCAAGATTCAAAGCAGATTTATTATCAAAGTGTGTATGCAGTATACAATTCTGAGATTCGTCTTCCCACAAAACAAAGAAAACCATGGAACCCATTCAAAGAAAAACATCAAGCCCTCAACAGACAAAAAAAATGAACAAATCACATAAATGGCCAAAAACAAGTGAAAAACACAGAATATAAAACATCAGAACACAAAGTCCTTGAAGCAGTTCAGTTTAGTTCAATTCATTTAGCGCTTTGCTATTTGTTGACTGCAGGCTGCAGAGCTAGTCCGCCTTGATCAAAATCACATAAAGTAGCAATAAGAAAGGAGTAGCCAGAAACCAGAAACACATGATAACATTAACTACAGAGTCCAATCTACAAGCCTTTCCCAAAACCCAGAGCTCTGGCACCATTCTCCAGCAGCATCAAGAGGGAGAGGTACTGGTAAAATGCAGGCAGGTGGCGCTGAACACCCGCTCACCTTCCGCTCTCATCTTCGTTAATTTCAATCTTCCTCGACACTTCAATGGCGAGACCAGTGAGAAATGGTCTCCAGACTGCACACTTTGCTCGAAACCTCACCAAACACCCTCAGAGACAGCAAAGCACCAGATCGCTTGATTTACCCGAAAACACACTGTTTTGCAGTCTCCTGGGGGATTCAGTGAATCAGACTCTCAAGAGCACAGGTACGGCTAGGGTCCCATCACTGGGGCTGGACACTGTGTTGAAGCCTGATGGCAGAAGGTCGATTCCATTACTCTGCAACGATTAAAATGTCGAGCAAGATTGAAATTTGTTGATGAGAAGAGTGGAAAGTGAACAGGTGTTCAGCACTGTCTGCTTGCATTTAACTGGTTTCCCTCTCTTTTCTCTACTACTGTTGGATGGAAGGTTCTGGATTCATGGACTCCGTGTCACCAGGTTTGGAAGCAGTTGTTGCCCTGAAGCCATCAGGCCTACTGGATGTGTTTCATGCTCACCTCAGTGCTGAACTGGCTCTGCAACTGCGGACTCATTTTCGGGAACTCTGCTGTTCATGTTCCTTGTGTATTTATTTTTTTTAATATTTGCACCATTTGATCAAGGTGTCAAGACCAAGGAAGAAGAATGATCTGGTGTTCAGCTCACTAATCTGGGAAGTTTACTTACTTCAGCGCGGCAACCATTGTTACTCACCTCAGCACTGAATTCACTCTGTGGCCGTCGACTCACTTTCAGGGACTTTGTGGTTAATGTATTGTGTATCACTTGTTTACTTTTTTATCATTTGCACGATTTGTTCTTTTTTTCACATATTAGGTTTGCACACGGTCTTTGTTGCGTGGGTTTTGTTAATAGGTTCTATTGTGTTTCTTTATGTTTGTGGCTACCTGCAGAAGACGAATCTTAAGGTTGTATGCAGTTTACACACTTTGATAATAAATGTATTTTGAACTTTGAACTTTGATCCTTGTATCCTTTTGCTGTAATAGATTGGCCAAGAATTCCAATGCCCCAGGTTTGAAGCAGACATTAAAATTACTCTTCCTTCAAAGGTAACATTTATAAGGGACATGAGGATGCATCTGTTGCATGCACCTTAGTAGGTAAAAACTGAGTGCACATTTTTTTGAATTTGGAGAATGAGTATTTATTTAAAGAGGAAGCTTATTATTACAATGAGCAAAGTGTTAAAAGACATGCTTAACGGCAAGAATTTCGCTGAACAGAGTGAGTCTGCTGTTCGTGGAGCTAGTTGATTGTACTTAATACCAGCAGGATTTTTTTTTAAGAAGGTTGTGTTTACAAGAGTGAAACAAAAGTCATGTCAAACAATGATTGATGTGTACATCACTTTCAGACATTTCTTCTTCCTCCTGTTGCTGCACATTTACCTATTGCAGGAGCTCCGTCTCTCTTTGTTTAACCTGGACTGTGATTTGATGTAATAAACTGGATACCGATAACTTTGAATTCCTTGTTTAGAGCAAAAACCGTTAAACAGCAAATCCTAAGACAGTGTAATTTATTTTATTTATTTATTGAGATACGGCATGGAATAGGCCCACCCAGCTCTTTGAGCCATGCTGCTGAGCAATCTCCCAATTTAGTCCCAGCCATATCACAGGACAATTTACCATGACCAATTAACCTATCAATCGTTTAGTCTTTGGTCTGTAGGAGGAAACTGGAGCACCTGGAGGAAACCCATGTGGTCATGGGGAGAACATACAAACTTCTTACAGACAGCCACAGGAAATGAACCCGGGTTGTCTGAAGTATAAAGCATTGTACTGACCATTATGCTGCCCTGCCGCCTATTTTAGTATATTTAGTAATGTACTACAAACAATCTCAAAATCAGAATCAAGTGCATTATCACTGACAGATGTTGTAAAATTTGTTGTTTTGCCGCAGTAGTACAATGCAAGACATAAAAGTAACTATAAATGACAGTAAGGAATATAACAATAAATAAACAGTGGAAGAGGGGAGTAAAATAGTGAAGTGTTCATGGGTTCATGGACCACTCAGAAATCTGATGGCAGAGGGGGAGAAACTGTTCCTATATCGTTGAGTGTGCATCTTTGGGCTCCTGTATCTCCTCCTTGATGGTAGCAATGAGTAGAGGGCATGTCCTGAATGGTGAAAGTCCTTAATGATGAATGCCGCCTTCGCTTTTTGAAGATGTCCTCTGTGGCGGGGAGGTAGTGTCCATAATGGAACTGGCTGAGTCTACAACACTCTGCAGCTTCTGTTTTGATTCTGTTTATTGGAGCTTCCATAGCAGGAGGTGATGCAGCTAGTCAGAATGCTCTCCATCTGTACAAATTTGCAAGGGACTTTGGTGAAGGGCCTGTTTCTGTGTTGTCGTGTTCTATGACTCTATGAAATACCAATTCTCCTCAAACTCATAATGAAGTACAGCTGCTGAAATGCTTTCTTCATGACTGCACCCAGGATAGATGTTCTTACATTCCAGCGTCCAGGAACTTGAAGCTGCTCCACCTTTTTCCACTGCTGACCCCTCAATGAAGATTGGTGTGTGTTTTCCTGACTTCCCCTTTTTGAAGTCCACAACCTTGGTCTTACTGAAATTGAGTCGTTGTTGTGACACCACTCAATTAGCTGATCCATATGCTTCCTGACTTGCTGAGCTCCTCCCAAATTTACGTGTGAAATCTGTGCCTGTTTGGATATTATTACGAGTATTGTTTCATGGTTTGGAAAATCTTAACAATGTGAACAAAATTCCACGGGTACTGGATCATCAATCTTTCAGCTCTAATTGTGGAATGGGTCGCATGTTTCTTAGGTTCCAACCTGTAATGCGGGTCACATTTATAACTGGGTATAAGGTTTTCTGTTATCTGCCAGCTGCTTTACACAGATTTAAATGACGGCCTGTGCTTCTTTGAAGTTTCCACACAATACAAGAGTCATTAGTATTGGACCTTGATATCTGAAGAAGCATCTGAGAGACTGCTGCACTTTTAAAACTGCATTTAAAACCCCTTTTCCTTGCACCTGGATAGAATTGGATTGTCTTCTGACAGACTGAAAAACCACTGGGATTATTTGGTTTCATTAGCTGTAAGAGTTTTGGATACCCAGAATATAGGAATCTGCATTGGGCACATTGGCATCTGGATTTTCAATAGAGAGAGAGATTTCTGGATGACATAAATTGTGTATGATAGCCTACGAACAATTTGCAGTCCAAACAAATGTGTGGGATGTGCACTTAAAACAAATAAACAATAAGAAATCTGTACCAGCTGTTGCAAAGAAAAACATGGCCTAAAGAAGTTTCTGTGTGGCTGTCAAAAGTGATAATTGCACTCTAATTTTATACCGGTAATTTTATTTAAACAACTATGTGGGTGTTGTGTGAAATATACGGTGTGGCAGTGCAAGTAGTCATTAGGAACATTGATACTATTTTCAAGTTACCTATGGCAGAAGGAAATAGTTGCAAAGAATGACTGGCCTTATCAATTTTCTGTGTTCCACTCAATGTTTGATGCACAAGGTGGAACCGCATAGTTAGGTGAGACTAATTTCCTCAATGGAAATGTTAGATCGTTTTGTTGTTAGGTCGCATCTGGAATTTCCACTTGGCGGATGATTTCCCTCCATGCCACTCTGTCCCGACACTTGTCCACAACATCCCTAGCCTTGTCCAGCTTGGTCCAATCCTTGATGTTATCCAGCCACGTCATTCTTTGCCTTCCTCTTCCTTTCTTTCCCTCCACCTTTCCATATAGCAAATCCGACAAGATGTTATCCCTCCGTGTAACATGTCCACAATAAGCAACTTTTAACTTCATAATCTTCTCCAGCAGTATCCGTGGTCTATCAACTTCGGACAAAACCCTCTCATGTGAAACTTTCTCTACCCAGCTGATCTTCAACATTCGTCGATAGCACCACATTTCAAAAGCATGAATTCGTTTCATGTCATCCTTCTTCAGGGTCCATGTTTCTGATCCATACCTCAGCAGTGACCATACGTAACACTCGAGGAAGCGGATTCTACTTTGGATGTCTACCTTCCGATTGCATAGTAAATCTTTTAGCTTCATGAACTGGGTCTTAGCCATACCTATTCTCCTTCTGATCTCAACTTCACATCTCCCATCATCTGTCAGACAGCTGCCAAGATATTCGAACTTTCATACCTGTTCAGTGTCTTGTCCACTCACTTGCAACGATACCATCATGAATGAGTCTTTAGTGTTTGTTTTGCTTACCCCCATCGATTTTGATTTCTTAGGGTTGATTTTCAGTCCGTGTCAAGATTTTTCTCATTCACTTTATTCAGCATAATTTGCAGTTCGCATTTGCTGTCAGCTAACAACACGGTGTCATCCGCATACCTGATGTTATCCACCTTCCGGCCTCCAATTGGAATACCTGTCTCTTGATGGTCATATTCCCAAAAAATCCATTCTCCGTAGAGGTTGAACAAATCTGCCGAGCCAACACAGCCTTGCCTTACGCCTTGTTTAATACATGCCCATGGTGATAGCTCATTTTCTACCCTGACCGCCGCTTTGTTTCCAATACAAGTTCCTTATTATCTGCACATTCTCCCATCCCCGAGTTGGTACTTGATTAGCACCTCTATTACTTTCTCATGTCTTACTTTATCAAAGGCCTTTTCATAGTCAATAAAACATAAGTAGATGGTCTTTTGTGCCTCAATGCATCGCTCCGTGATGTTTCTCATCGCAAATATTCCTTCCCTTGTTCCTGACACTTTATGAAAACCAAACTGTGTTTCTCCAATTTCATCACTGATTGTACTTTTCATTCTGCTGAACACTATTTTCAACAGTAGCTTGATGCAGTGAGACATTAAGCTTATCGTCCTGTGTTCGTTACATTTTATCATTCTTGGCTTTTTTGGTAAGGCGATAAATACCGATTTGAGAAAGTCCTCCGGAAGATTTCATGTCATATAACTGTTGTTTAATATCACTAAAAGGTTCATTTTTCCCTTCGGACCAAGTGATTTCAGAATTTCAGTGGAAACCTTATCTTCACCAGCCACCTTTCTGACTTTTAGACTCCAAATCGCACTTTCCATCTCTGACATCAATATTTTAGGTTGATTAGTAATTTGATTTAATTGTGGTAAATCCTCAATCCTGCTATCTTCAAATAAATGAACACGGTGCAGCACGTCACACAAACCAATCTCCCGTCCTTGGACTCACTTTACACCGCACTCTGTCAGAGCAGTGCTGCCAGGATAATCAAGGACATGACCCACCCAGCCAACACACCTTTTGTCCCTCTTCCCTCCGGGAGAAGGTTCAGGAGTTTGAGGGCTCATACGGCCAGATTTGGGAACAGCACCTTTCCAACTGTGATAAGACTGCTGAATGGACCCTGACCCGGATTTGGGCCGTACCCTCCAAATATCCCGACCTGCCTCTCGGTTTTTTTTTGTACTACCTTACTTTCCATTTTTCTATTTTCTATTTATGATTTATAATTTAAATTTTTAACATTTACTATCGATTTGTAATCCAGGGAGCAGGAAGCGCAGAATCAAATATCGCTGTGTACGTTCTAGTATCAATTGTTTGGCGACAATAAAGTATAATTCCGAGATGTACTCAACCCATCTGTCCATGATCTCTTCTTTTTCATAGCATGGATTACCACTACCGTCTTCGATACACCCAGTTGATGGCACAGTCCTCTTTAATTTTGTCATATCCTTTGTCTTTTGGTGAAGGCCTTTATAATCATGTCTTCGTTCATACTGCTCAATTTCTTCGCACTTTTCCTTCATCCAATTCTCTTTCGCTTCCTTACATTTTCTTTGAATCAAGTGGTGTAGGGCTTTGAAGCGTTCATTATCCTGATGTTTTACATTTCTTCTTTCTTCAGTTAACTTTCTCAACTCCTCAGTGAACCAAGGGTTATGTCTTTTGCTCCTTTTCTGATAACCCAAAATCTTTTCCGCAACTTCTGTCACTGTTGTTTTAAGCTCTTCCCAGATGTTCTGCACTGCCATGTTGCTACCCTTGTCAAAATTGAAAATCTATTCTCCGTTTCGACCAGATATTCGATCTTTTTTGCTTCAGCCGTAATGAGTAAATCAAAGTCTATCTTATTTGATGGTTTGGTCTTTCTCATCTTCTTCAAATGCACACTCATGTCCAATACCACAGGGTTGTGATCTGTATAACAGTCAGCACCAGGGTACAATTTCACTTGCTTTTCTCCATTCCTGAACTGATTGGGTTCTAAAAAATAGTCAATTTGGTTTTTCACTGAACCATCAGGACTGGTCCATATGTACAGTCTCCTTTTTGGCAGACTGTACCAGGCATTCGCAATCATTAGCTTGTTAGCTTTTGCTGATTCAACCAGTCTTTCTCCTCAGTCGTTTCTTTCTCCAAGCCCGAAGGGTCCTACAGTCAAAACTTCTCTTGCGCTGCTAACTTTGGCATTAAAATCACCAAGAATCACAATTACCTCGTTGTTTTTATTCTTTTTCATGAGCTTTTCAACTTCTCCGTAGACCATATCGACTTCGTCATCGTCATAGTCTGTGGTTGGCATATAGACCTGTATGACGTTAATGTCAAACGGTTTAGCTGAGATTTTAATCATCATCACTCTTTTGTTAATGGATACACTGCCTTTGATAGTTCTCGCTGTTTCCTTGTCTACCAAGATTCCAACTCCGCGCTTATATTCAGTTCCTCCTGAATAATCAGTTGGTATCTGTCATCCCTTTCGAACCATCCCCCCTCTGTCCATCTCGTTTCACATAGTCTGAGTATGTTTATCTTCAGTCTTTTCATTTCCATAACCACATTTTCTAGTTTACCTCGTATAAGAAGATATCTAATATTCCACTTAGCTATCCTGACATGAGTTTTTCGCTTGATGACGACCCTGGTAGTCTCATTCCTACCGTTGCCGGACGCAACTCCACTACTGTTATTCATGGCTCCGTTAACGTCATTGTTTTGATCCTTTATTGAGACTGACATATTGGGAAATTATGTGCTTGGCAGGTTACAGCAGTGGTTTGCTTTTGCCTTCTGCCGGGTCAATTTAAAGAGATCACCACCTCTCTTCTTGGTAGATCAGCTGCTTGCAAAGCAACCATTGTCTTCCAAGGTGGTAGCTCTTTCGTCTTCCCCATCAGTCTGTTGCTGGGTCCACCATTGGCCATCGCTCATAACCCTGAGCAAGGGATCCTTACCAGGTGCAACCAGCTGTGTCAGCTGGACCTGGGGCGAATCGCAAGGGAAGGGTCGACCACACATTTAGGCCAACTTAAGGCCCTGCTACACATGTTACGTCACAATTGTATATAACTAGATTCTGCTATGTCATGTGATGTCGAGAGCTTTGCTAACAATATCCATAATGCTGCTGATCTTTGGAGTTCTGTCTATTGACTTTCTGAAGGAAAATCGTTTTTCAGGTGATGATTGCTTATAAATGGCACAATGGACGTAGTTCCTTGAAGACCTGAGATAAGCTCTTTAGGTGCTGTTCTCAGAGGCCTGTGACGACAAGTGTTGTTAGTGAGTGAACTATGAGAGTCGCTGCCTTTACAGATGAGCAACTCCTCTGTAAAATGGCCAGAGAGTGCGTCTATTATAAATGAGCCACTTTTTATGATTGACAATCTTTCATCAGAACCTTTGCCAGCATTTTATATTTTTATTGCACATTTCCAACATCTGCAGTTTAATCCTTGATGACTTTTATTGTAATTGTTGGAACATTCAATACCTATTCAGTGAGAAAGGCCTGATTCTGGAAGTACCTCTTAGCTAATAGGATTCCACTTTGTATTAAAAAGAGTGCTCTGTTAATTGCTGTTGTGATAGATGAAGGAGAAGGGATCCCTGGTCTCATTCTTTATGCACAAAATGCTTTGACTGCTGAAATATTGAAGTAATATCAGAAATGCTGATATAGTTGGCTATATGGTACTTCCCAGTGTGATGTTTCACTGTTCTGAGACCTGGAACAGTAGTAATGGAATGCCATACCAATGACATGGGCACCAGATCTACTTAAAATGATTCCTTGGAGTTTAGAAGAATGAGGGGAGACCTCATAGAAACATTTCGAGTGTTTGAAGGGCATGGACAGAGTGGATGTGGCAAAGTTATTTCCCATGATGGGGGAGTCTAGTACGAGAGGGCATGACTTAAGGATTGAAGGGCGCCCATTCAGAACAGAAATGCGAAGAAATTTTTTTAGTCAGAGGGTGGTGAATCTATGGAATTTGTTGCCACGGGCAGCAGTGGAGGCCAAGTCATTGGGTGTATTTAAGGCAGAGATTGATAGGTATCTGAGTAGCCAGGGCATCAAAGGTTATGGTGAGAAGGCAGGGGAGTGGGACTAAATGGGAGAATGGATCAGCTCATGATAAAATGGCAGAGCAGACTTGATGGGCCGAATGGCTAACTTTTGCTCCTTTGTCTTATGGTCTTACGATTAATTGAATTAAAGGTAGCCAGCATGTTTCTCCAATGGCATCAAACAGCTAGCGTAAGAAACCTGTTAAACTAAAGAAAGGGGCTTTAAAATTGAAGCTTGCAACTAATTGTTCAGGAAACAATAGCCCGTATTTTCTTAAGATCCATATTAAATCCCTAAAGGAAACCTGATCATTATAACTGTCTTGATTGTGGTAGACTACTGCTAAACTTTTCCACAGGTACTTGTCTGACTTTTCCTCCAAATGACACTAAACATTTTGCTTTTGTAGGTTCGACTCAGGATAGTTTTGTCCATTTTCCCCTTCCCCCCCTTTACACTCTTCTTTTTGTTAGTTGATTCTAGTTTGATGACTTCCTTCAAAAGTGTTTTTGAAAGATATTAATTGCTTAGTAAAATAGGACCTGAGGGAAGATTTGATTTCTTTTTAAAAAGTAGTAAGAATCAATGAAAGGAGATTTGTGTATGTTTGCAAAATGAAGAAAGTATTTAACTTAACTCTGAACAATACAAGAGGGAAATAGATATGAATTTATTGCAATGTCCTCTCTTGATTTGGCTGCATAAATAACATTACTTAGGGAAATCATCACTTCATCAAAACTGGTCTTTGCAAAATGCTGTGGAACATTTATTGAAACCCTGAAGTCAAAGAAGTCTTATTGGTTTTTGATCAGTTTTGTCAAAAGATGAAGACAGCATTTCAGTTTAACCCGATCTACTATTTGCACATTTAATTTTGCAGCTGATATAATATATAAACTGTAGCATGGTAGCAATCACTTTATTAATTAGTTGAATTGACATTTATTGATTGGAAATTTGCAGAAACCCTACCCCTGTCCACACACCTCCCTCTCTGGCCTTTAATCCCTTATAGCTGATGCTGTCCACTTCACTTTTGAAGGTAGATTTATACTTGATGTATATTTTCACAGCCACTCCTGGATGTGTCCTCATCTTAAATGTTATATTTATTCTTGAAACACTGATTATGGAAAATATTTAGATTTCTTCAATTATCCATGAGATGTTATCTTTCTTAGCAAGTTTTTTAAATCAACTTGAAGAAATATTACTTAATGTAAACAAAAATAATTTTGAGCAACATACATCAAAGTTGCTGGTGAACGCAGCAGGCCAAGCAGCATCTGTAGGAAGAGGTGCAGTCGACGTTTCAGGCCGAGACCCTTCGTCAGGACTAACTGAAGGCAGAGTGAGTAAGGGATTTGAAAGTTGGAGGGGGAGGGGGCGATCCAAAATGATAGGAGAAGACAGGAGGGGGAGGGATAGAGCCGAGAGCTGGACAGGTGATAGGCAAAAGGGGATACGAGAGGATCATGGGACAGGAGTTCCGGGAAGAAAGACAAGTGGGGGGGGGGTGACCCAGAGGATGGGCAAGAGGTATATTCAGAGGGACAGAGGGAGAAAAAGGAGAGTGAGAGAAAGAATGTGTGCATAAAAATCAGTAATAGATGGGGTACGAGGGGGAGGTGGGGCCTTAGCGGAAGTTAGAGAAGTCGATGTTCATGCCATCAGGTTGGAGGCTACCCAGATGGAATATAAGGTGTTGTTCCTCCAACCTGAGTTTTTATTTTGGCCCTATTGCATGTAATTTTTGGAAGCAGTAAAACAGAATCCAGATATAAATTTAAATAACCAATTGTATGTGGATTTCCATCTTATCCATATCCCTTAGAGTCTATAAACTCATTAGGGGGATGGCTGAGGTTGACAGTCATAGTCTTTTCTCCAGGATTAAGTTGTCCAAAACTAGAGGGCATTGATACAAGAAGATAGGGCAGAGATTTAAAAGAGATTTAAAAAATAATTTTGATGCCATTTGTAGCTTTATTGCAGAAATCTTTATATAATGGTGAATTTAAAACTTTTCTTCATACAACAAAATACAATAGTGTCATCATTGTTAAGTTGATTTCAATATCACAGTGTCTTTAGTGATGAATAACTTGTTATAGCTAAATTAGCCAAAATCACAGGACAATTTATTTGCCTCTTTCCCTGAGAATGTAGAAAATGGTACTTGCATCTATTTTGTTAATTTTGAGGTCGTTCTTTGTAAAATTTGAATTTAAGTTCCCTGCATACAACTTTGACTATGCTTCAAAGATACATTCTTCATTGGGTATAAAGTGCTTGGGATGTGCTTGAAAGAACATGAAAGGCATTATATAAAAGCAAGTCTTTTTTTATTTTGTCCATGTTCATTATTTGCTGCCAATGAAAATAATTTCATTTGTTGATAAATTGATTAATTTCACGTTGTTGCAATTGTAGCAAATCAAGAGATGAAAATGAAAAATTTTAAATCATAGGTAAGGGTAAATTACCATATATAAATGCAAATGATGACAAGCATTCATGAGAAATGTGCATAAATAGTTCTCACTTAATTTCATGATTTGATTATTTATTGACAGCACTTTGCTGTTAGTAAATAATCAAATCATGAAATTAAGTGTTATTTTGACCCTAATGCATATAATTTTTGGAAGGAGAAGAAGAGAACCTATATATAAACTTACACAACTAAGTGTGCAAATTTATTTTGGCCCTATTGCATGTAATTTTTGGAAGCAGTAAAACAGAACCCAGATATAAATTTAAATAACCAATTGTATGTGGATTTCCATCTTATCCATATCCCTTAGAGTCTATAAACTCATTCGGGGGATGGCTGAGGTTGACAGTCATAGTCTTTTCTCCAAGATTAAGTTGTCCAAAACTAGAGGGCATTGATACAAGAAGATAGGGTAGAGATTTAAAAGAGAGACCTGAGAGGTGATTTCTTTCCACAGAAATTAGTGAGTTCCAGGGATGAGCTGCCAAAGGAAGTGGCAGAGACAGGTATATTTAAAGGTATTTGGATTGGCACATAGAGGGGAGAGGTTTATAGGGTTATGGCTGATCATAGGCAAACAGGGAGGATTCTATGGTGAGTATAGACTGGTTAGGCCAGAGAACCTGTTTCTGTGGTGTGCAATTCTATGATTCTAAGACTCTAACTCTGTGGATGGACGAAGTTAATTTAGTAAATAACTAGTAATTTATCTTAAAGCACGTATTCCTTAACATTTCAGTTTTCTTCCTACTCTTGAATATATGGTAGGTTGCCTTTCTTTTTTGGCAGCAATTTATATTAATGTTGCTAACTCTAGAAAATCTGTCTCTACCACTTCCCTCATTTATCCTCTTGCTTTCAGTCACCTGATTGACTTATCCTCTCTTTGCATAACCAATGATTGTAATTTTGTGCTGTGTGGTGTAAACTGGGATAAGAGCTGTGAACTCCTTGCTATACATTGCCGTAATCAGGACAAAAACAAATTTAATTGGTACTCTCGTGCATCTGTGGGCGACAGCATTCGATTTCATTTCATTTTGATGCCAGAATCTGACATAAAATTCAACCGTAAACTGATAATTCAAACATAGGAACATAACATTTCTTCCCTAACCTGCAATAACAGTTGGGCAACAGTGCTGGTGAGGAGCAGAAAGTAAAGTTACATTGTAATTTTCGTTGCCTTGGTTTCAAAGCAAGATTGACACAACCAAACTTCCAAAGCAAATTGCAGCTTGAAATTCAGAATCCTGTGAATCATTTCTATTACCCACAAGACTAGAGTTAAAGTACATATTTCTACAGAGGGCCTGCAGCAGACTAACTTTATATTTGTAAGACTATTCAACTGTGGAAGTTAAGAAATTTCTTTTACAGTTAAAGTTTGAAGAAAAATGGACATTGAATCTTTGGACACTACCTCACTTTTTTAATATACAGTATTTCTGTTTTTGCACGGTTTTTAAAATCTATTCAATATATGTATACTGTAATTGATTTACATGTTTATTAATTATTTTTTCTCTCTGCTAGATTATGTATTGCATTGCACTGCTGCTGTTAAGTTAACAAATGTCAGGTCACATGTCAGTGATAATAAACCTGATTCTGATTCTGAAAATATAGCAAATTCATCAGTCTTGTCAAGATTCATATAACTCCTTACTAGCCTGTTGTTAATTTTGCTATCATTTGCTATATGAACTTGTAGTTTTCAAAAGAGTATATTTACTTTGCATGCAAATCCAGAACAATTTGGAATGGAGATGTTGCTTACACTGGTAGAAATTGATTTTGTCTTGTATCTCTTTGTAAGCTTGTTGATTAAAAAGAAGTGCTGCCGAAACAGTGTTCGTTTCCATCAACAAATGTGGTCCTTTAGATTTGCTATATGGTGGGTAACCACATGATTGCAAAAATACATAAAACACACTGGAGATACTTGTCGGGATCATTTTAATCTATTTCGCTGCTGTTCTTGACTGAGACTGAATTACAGTGCCATTAACAAACTCACATCGTGGAAAGCTCAAAGCGAGATGAATTCAGTCAGTATCCTTGTATTTTAGTTACTTGTCATCTACAGTGTAAATGGCCCATCAGCCAATACAGTGTTTAGCATAAACATTATGGGTCACCAGGTCCAAAATGTGGATGGGGGAAGGCCAGATGACTGCCTTCTTAACTGTCATGAAATATCAACCCATTTTTGAATGTAAATATTTTTTAAATTATTCTTTCTTCTGTAGGAAGAACAATGAAAGTGACATTGATTTATTGAGTGAAAATCTTTGAAATGCATCCCAGGAAAAGTAAATTTATTTTGTAGCCCTGTTGGCATGTTTCTTGCAATTTACAACATAATGAGTGCCTTCAAATGAACACATTTAAGAATGTGTTACAGACTCTCCATTGCTGTTGAAATGATGATCTCCACTTTTCTGGTGCTTGTGGGTACATAATCAGTAACTGTGGTCAGTTCTTTGCCCAATTTTTTTTTTCACCACCAAAGAACACATACAGATGATTGTACATCAAATATATGTATATAAATAAAGTACATTTAAGTTTATGGTTATTTTTTTAATCACTTGAGCAGATTTTAGATTGCTCTTTGGGATAGAAATTCACACTTGGTGGCTAGTGCTCAGTGTATAATAGAGTAGTAGATGCTGATTGTATATCACTTCCAAAATCTGGCTATCCCTTGGCTTTTCTCAAAGATGAATTTGCTTTCAGCAATTTTTCTTTAGTGCTGGGGTATCTAATTTTCCTCTGGTACCTGCACAGTGTGCATTATTTGGCAGTCTCTTACAGGATGAGCAGGATAAGGAAGAAATATCCTTCTGCTTTTCCATTTGGGTGACACAAAGACACCTTTATTTTCAAGGCTCTAGCTTCTGTAGCTATGTGTGCAATCACAGCATCAAGTGGACATGCATGGCTTTTAATAGGAGGGGGAGTGTTAATCCTAACACAGAAAAATGCCCATGCTCCCAAGACAAGCCCACAAGAGTACAAGGACTTATCAACATCATGCCTTTAATCGGCCTTTATCAACAACTCATCTGGTTCATGGTCATATACTAGAGACCGGTCTGTGATCCATTCAGTAAGAGAGAGGCAGAGAGCAATCTTTTCCAGACCGATTAGTAGTCACTGTCCATATGTAAAATGGAAGTCTTGCATGTAAAACATTTTTAATACTTTTAAAATGTAAAATCTCAGTGATTAAAACAGGATTTCTTTTCTCTCAGAAGAAAAACTCTTCTTAAATCCTTACAAGTATTCATGGAACAGCATCAGGACAATAGCATTGCAACCTCTTCATTCATTTGCTCATAGTACCTGGCATCAATTTCCATTCAGTAGATATTCATAAGTTAATTAAAACAATATTGTGAAAAATATTATTTTAATTCTGTCTTGCAAAATTGATCAATCAGTGGTCTTCCATGTGGTGCACCATTTAGATGAAGTTTGAAGGTAGCAAGAGCGCAGAATGTATTCCGGGTGAGGTGCTTTAATGTCCTTCTCCAAGAGCGGCATGGTAGCACCAGTAATGTCTGAACTAGTAAAGTCCTAAACTAGCTACCAAACTAGATCAGCAACAGGTAGTGAGTGAACCAACAGGAAAGGCATAACCATACTTGACTTGTCTGCACCTAGTCTATTTGCAGAAGAAGTGACCTTGTAGAATCAAAGTTCCGTCTTCACATCAAGGATATCGTCCATCATGTTGTGTAGCATAATGATTATGTTAACTGTAATGGCCTCAGAATATATTGGCTGGTTCAAAACTGGAACATTATTCCTTCAGCGGTTTGATTGGGGCATGGCCGCGCAAGTGCGTGGATGTCAGCCAGTGAGAACAGCAAGAGGAGTTTAAAAGAGAGAAGAATTTAAAGGGAGATGATTATTTCTTCAGTGGTCTGATTAGGGCATGACTGCGCAAGCATGTGGATGTCAGCCAGTGAGAACAGCAAGAAGATAATTAAAGGGAGACATTTATTTCTTCAGCGGTTTGATTGGGGCACGACTGTGCAAGTGGCTGGATGTCAGCCTTTATAGAGTGGGTGTCAGAGGAGCAGGCAGTAGAGTAGAGGGAGACAGTAGGAAGGCTTTGGCTCAACAGGGTTTAGGTGTTAATGAGTCGAGGTGAAGTAGGTTGCCTGAGTAGAATACAGACAGGAAACGTGTGTGAGGCTGGTTTTCTGTGCTTGGTGTCAGATGTGGGAGGTCCGGGAGACTCCCAGCCTCCCAGACGGCCACATCTGCGCCAGGTGCATCAAGCTGCAGCTCCTTAGGGACCATGTTAGGGAACTGGAGATGCAGCTCAATGATCTTCATCTGGTTAGGGAGAGTGAGGAGGTGATAGAGAGGAGCTAAAGGCAGGTAGTCACTCCGGGGTCTGGGGAGACAGATAAATGGGTAACAGTCAGGAGAGGGAAGGGCAGGAGTCAGAGGCTGGAGAGCACCCCTGTGGCTGTACCCCTTGACAATAAGTACTCCTGCTTGAGTACTGTTGGGGAGAACAGCCCACCTGGGGGAAGCAACAGTGGCTGCGCCTCTGGCACAGAGTCTTTACTTTACTTTATACTTTATTGTCACCAAACAATTGATACTAGAGCATACAATCGTCACAGCGATATTTGATTCTGCTCTTCATGCTCCGTGGAGTACAAATCGATAGTAAATATTAAAAATTTAAAATATAAATCATAAATAGAAAATAGAAAAGGGAAAGTAAGGTAGTGCAAAAAAAACCGGAGGCAGGTTGGGATATTTGGAGGGTATGGCCCAGATCCAGATCTGGCCCCGTGGCTCAGAAGGTTAGGGAAAGGAAGAGGATGGCAACAGTAGTAGGTGACTCTATAGTTAGAGGGTCAGACAGGCGTTTCTGTGCATGCAGGAAAGAAGCACGGAATGGTAGTTTGCTTCCCAGGTGCCAAGGTCCAGGATGTTTCTGATCGTGTCCAAGATATCCCAAAGTGGGAAGGAGAACAGCCAGAGTTCGTTGCACTTATTGGTACCAACGACATAGGCAGGAAAAGGGAGGAGGTCCTGAAAGCAGACTACAGGGAGTTAGGAAGGAAGTTGAGAAGCAGGACCATAAAGGTAGTCATCTCGGGATTACTGCCTGTGCCATGTGACATTGAGTATAGGAATAGAGTGAGGTGGAGGATAAATACGTAGCTGAGGGATTGGAGCAGGGGGCAGGGATTCAGATTTCTGGATAATTGGGACCTCTTTTGGGGCAGGAGTGACCTGTAGGAAAAGAACGGTTGCACTTGATTCCTAGGGGGACCAGTATCCTGGTGGGGAGGTTTACTAAGGCTATTAATGAATACTTTGCTTCAGTATTCACTACAGAAAAGGATCTTGGCGATTGTAGGGATGACTTACAGTGGACTGAAAAGCTTGAGCATGTAGATATTAAGAAAGAGGATGTGCAGGAGCTTTTGGAAAGCATCAAGTTGGATAAGTCACCGGGACCAGATGAGATGTACCCCAGGCTACTGTGGGAAGCGAGGGAAGAGATTTCTGAGCCTCTGGCATTGACCTTTGCATCATCAATGGGGTCGAGAGTTTAAACTAGGATTGCTGGGGGGTGGGAACCAAACTGAAGAGACGGAGGAAGAGGCAGTTCGCTCACAAATAGAGGAAGCTTGGAGACAGTGTGAGAGGGAGGATAGGCAGGTGATAGAGAAGGGACGCACTCAGACTGATAGTTTGAGTTGTGTCTATTTTAAAGCAAGGCGTAATATGAACAAAGTGAGTAAGCTTAGAGCGTGGATCAGTACTTGGAGCTATAATGTTGTGGTCAATACAGAGACTTGGATAGCTCAGGGGCAGGAATGGATACTTCGAGTGCCAGGCTTTAGATGTTTCAGAAAGGACAGGGAGGGAGACAAAAGAGGAGGGGGTGTGGCACTGTTGATCAGAGATAGTGGCATTCTGTAAGTATGTGAAGAGCAAGAGGATAACACGTAAGAGAATAGGACCAATCAAGTGTGACAGTGGAAAAGTGTGTATGAAACCGGAAGAGATAGCAGAGGTACTTAATGAATACTTTGCTTCAGTATTCACTACAGAAAAAGATCTTGGCGATTGTAGGGATGAGTCACAGTGGACTGAAAAGCTTGAGCATGTAGATATTAAGAAAGAGGATGTGCAGGAGCTTTTGGAAAGCATCAAGTTGGTAAGTCACTTGGACTGGATGAGATGTACCCCAGGCTACTGTGGGAAGCAAGAAAAGAGATTTCTGAGCCTCTGGCGTTGACCTTTGCATCATCAATGGGGTCGTGAGAGGTTCCATTATTCAAGAAAGGGAGTAGAGATAGCCCAGGAAATTATAGACCAGTGAGTCTTACTTCAGTGGTTGGTAAGTTGATGGAGAAGATCCTGAGAGGCAGGATTTATGAACATCTGGAGAGGCATAAAATGATTAGGAATAGTCAGAATGGCTTTGTGAAAGACAGGTCATGCCTTATGAGCCTGATTGAATTTTCTTGAGGATGTGACTAAACATATTGATGATGGTAGAGTAGTAGATGTAGTGTATATGGATTTCATCACGGCATTTGATAAGGTACCCCATGCAAGGCTTATTGAGAAAGTATGGAGGCATGGGATCCAAGGGGAAATTGCTTTGTGGATCCAGAATTGGCTTGCCCAAAGTAGGCAAAGAGTGGTTGTAGATGAGTCATATTCTGCTTGGAGGTTGGTCACCAGTGGAGTGCCTCAGGGATCTGCTCTGAGACCCCTACTCTTTGTGATTTTTATAAATAACCTGGATGAAGAAGTGGAGGGATGGGTTAGTAAATTTGCTGATGACACAAAGGTTGGAGGTGTTGTGGATAGTGTGGAGGGCTGTCAGACTTTACAGCAGGACATTGATAGGATGCAAAACTGGGCTGAGAAGTGGCAGATGGAGTTCAACCCAGGTAAGTGTGAGGTGGTTCATTTTGCTAGGTCAAATATGATGGGTAGAATATAGTATTAATGGTAAGACTGTTGGCAGTGTGGAGGATCAGAGGAATCTTAGGGTCTGAGTCCATAGGGCACTCAAGGCTGCTGCGCAGGTTGTCTGTGTGGTTAAGAAGGCATACGCTGCATTGGCCTTCATCAATCGTGGGATTGAGTTTAGGAGCTGAGAGGTAATGTTGCAGCTATATAGGACCCTGGTCAGACCCCATTTGGAGTACTGTGCTCAGTTCTGGTTGCCTCACTATAGGAAGGATGTGGAAACCATAGAAAGGGTGCAGAGGAGATTTACAAGGATGTTGCCTGGATTGGGGAGCATGCCTTATGAGAATAGGTTGAGTGAACTCGGCCTTTTTTCCTTGGAGTGATGGAGGATGAGAGTTGACGTGATAGAGGTGTATAAGATGATGAGAGGCATTGATTGTGTGGATAGTCAGAGGCTTTTTCACAGGGCTGAAATGGCTATCATGAGAGGGCACAGGTTTAAGGTGCTTGGAAGTAGGTACAGAGGAGATGTCAGGGATAAGTTTTTTACGCAGAGAGTGGTGAGTGCGTGGAATAGGCTGCCGGTGATGGTGGTGGAGGAGGATACGATAGGGTCTTTTAACAAACTCCTGGTTAGGTACTGTATATGGAGCTCAGAAAAATAGAGGGCTATGGGTAACCCTAGGTAATTTCTCAGGTAAGGACATGTTCGGCGCAGCCTTGTGGGTTGAAGGGCCTGTATTTTGCTGTAGATTTTCTATGTTTCTATATTTCTATGTTCTATCTACAAAACTCCATGGGATATCTATGACATGTTTTTCTACTTGACAATGTGGAAAATTGTCCAGCTACATCCTAATCAACATATCTAATCTGGCCAAATGCCACTCAATTAATAAAATAATGGAAGCCATCATTGACAAATTGAGACCAATAGAGCTGAATTCTAGAGATGAGGTAAAAGTGGTTGAGTTTATATATATATATATAATGTGTGTGTGTGTGTGTGTATATATATATTGTGTGTGTGTGTGTGTATCTATGTATATATATGTGTGTGTGTATATATGTATGTAGCAGTGTCAGGTAGTCCTAGGCTTTGATGAAAGAAGATCTCCTTGGTTGAAGTCATAACTTTTTGTAATTTATTTAGAGATACAGTGTGGAACAGGCCCTTCTGGGCTAATGTGCCACATTCCCCAGCAACCCACCTATTTAACCCTAGCCTAATCATACAGGACAATTTGCAATGACCAATTAACCTACTAACTGGTACACTTTTGGACTGTGGAACGCAACTGGAGCCCTCGGAGGAAACCCACATGGTCACAGGGAGAATGTACAAACTCCTTGTAGATGGCTACCGAATTGAACTCCGAACTGTGGTGTCCCAAGCTCCAGTAGTGCTGTTCTAATTGCTATGCTACCGTGGTACTCTTACATAAAGGAAGATGATTGTGATTTAACTACATGTTCAATTGATAATGTCTTTGATTCAACTATCCCAAGTTCTTTATCAGTGACTTTTCTTTGATGGTGGGGATCTCATAAAGTCGAAAGCGGGGACGTTTGCTGATGAGTGCACAATGTTAACTTCCATTCACAACTGCTCAGCAAGTGAAGCTATACTAAAGTAACAGTCAGCATCCCCTGATACGTAGCAAGCAATATTCATGAAACTGAAGTTGCAGGCAATGACCAGCTCAAGTAAGAGACAGTCTAATCACCTTCGCTCAACATTGCTTCCTGAGCCAGTGAGGGGGTTGTGGCAACATTATTGACCAGAAGTTCAACTTGACCAAATGAGTACCATGGCGCAAGAGTTACTTAGTGGCTAGGTGCCCCAGGGCAAATGACTCATCTGCCTTTCCATTCTCTATAAGGCATTAGTCAAGAATGTGAAAGAATAATTTCCAAGTACCTGCAGTTCCAACATTCTCATAACAGCAGATCAATTGTGATCATGTTAAATAACAGAGTAGATGCTGAACAGTCTACTGCTTCTATTTCTCATGTTCTTTTGCACAACTTGGGACCACTTGGTACTCTGTTCAAAATGATCAAGATTCAGTCTAGCATGTGGAACCATGTGTGTAACTTAAGAACTTTATTCGTTCCAGGAATGTCAATACCTGGCAAAAAAGATTTGTTAAATTTGTCACAGCATTGTAGATACTTGTTCTAAAGCTGCCCTGTTAGAGGCTATATGCCTACTGTTGTGTGTACTGTCCAAGGTGATCTGCAAGGAGTACTGATATGTCCATTTCAGATTCTGTTAATGATGTGTGATCAATCGTAAGTTCCTTGGGGACTGAAGAGATCAAAGTATAAAGTCTAAGTAAATGGCTAAAAATAAGCATTAAAATCTCTGACATTATTTTATGAAACCATCTAACATTTTATTCATGGTGTCAAGCAAAGATATCACTGTGAACTAGTTTCACTCAAATCAAATGCATTTCATTGAATCTTTTCAAAGTACTGTCAAGCCAGTATCAGAGTACAAACATGTCGCCTGGACATTACTGTGATCTTTTTTTCTGAATTCAAATGACCCTGCAGGCAACTAACAACTGCAGGATCTTGTGGAATGTGCTCTCTGAACTGTACAAAAGTCTTCAGCCTGGAGTGCATTGCTACAAAGAAAATCTGCCAAGTGCAATTATTTCTCGAGTTTAATGTTATTAAAGTGTTTCTTTCCTCATGGTTTCAGAAAGTGTGATTTTGGCAGTAGGAGAGATAAAAATATTTTGTTTTCTTGTAGGGGATATAACAACCAAGGAAAGGTTAATTTTTAATTTCACAAAGGTGGATAGAAGTAGTAGCACAGTTAATGAGGACAATATGAACAAATAATACCCAGTTGATTAATGAACTGGACAGATGTAATAATCACACCATTATTAATTTATGATAAATATTACAGGACAAAAATATTTCATTATCTTTTAACTTGGGGTAATGTAGGAATCTACATCATCACCCTGCTCCTACATCCACATATTTTGAACCAAATGACACCCTAAATATTATGGTGCTGAGATATTTGGATAACCATTCTGAGCTTTTAATGACTTTGTTGAAAACAATGTCACATTCAAAATAATTTCTAACTTTTAATACCTTATTCATTGAAGAGTAACTTGACTGAACGTTTGCTCATAGATCACAATCTAGACCTCTTATTCTCCTGAGTAACCCAATTTAAAATGATAACGAGCTGAAGGGGCAATTTTTTTTGGTATCTTTTTGTGCGCAGCGATGATGGCTTCTCAATTGGAGCTGAAACATCTGCAAACATTTGCCAGGCTTGGCGATCACCCAAAATTCCAAATAGCCAACCTGAGCTACCAATACTCTACAATATTTTATATAAATATAAAGCCTCAGAAGGAAATCGTAGGTCAGGTGATCAAAAACTCAGTCATGGAAACAGGTATGTTTCTGAGGATGGAGAGGTGGAAAGTCAAAAGAATTATAGAGCTTAAGGTTGAGGCAGGTAAGGTTCTTTGTGTATTTAATATTTTGGTAGGATTTGAGTAATGTATGTATTGTTATTAATATTGTACTTTTTATTCTTGTTTTCTTTAATTCTTTCAGGTTTCTTGCTTTGTGGCTACCTGTGAGCAAGCAAATCTTAAACTTGTATAATTTATATGTTCTTTGATAATAAATGTACATAAATTGAATTGAATTAAATATCGTGTTTGATTAACCATTTTTGTTTACAGTATTCCTTTTAGGTTAGATGTAAAAGTACGTGAATAGCATATGTCATTACACCACCACAAATGTGCACTATTTGGTAGGACAGTTGAGGAACAGTGGAATACTTTCAAAGAGATTTTTCACAGTGCTCAACAAGAGTATATTCCAGTTAAAAGTAAGGACAGCAAGTATGCGGCGAGCCAGCCTTGGATAACTAAGGGAATAAAAGATAGTATCAAATTAAAAGCTTTGTGTACAAAGTCGCAAAGAGTAGTGGGAGACTGAAGGATTGGGAAAACTTTAAAAAGCAACAGAGAACAACTAAACAAGAAATAAGGAAAGGGAAGATAGAGTATGAAAGTAAATTAGCACAAAATATAAGAACAGATAGCAAAAGTTTTTATAAATATATAAAACGGAAGAGGGTGGCTAAAGTCAACATAGGTCCCATGGAAGACGAGAAGGGGAAATTGATATTGGGTGATAGGGAAATGGCTGAGGCATTGAACGACTATTTTGTGTTGGTCTTCACGGTGGAGGACACGTCTAATATGCCAAAGAAGGATGTTATGGACAAAATGGGAGGTGAGGACCTCACTAAAATCACTGTCAGTAAAGAGATAGTGGTGTGCAAACTAGAGGACCTGAAGGTAGATAAGTCCCCTGGTCCTGATGGGATGCATCCCAGAGTGCTGAAGGAATTGGCAGAGATTATAGTAGATGCGTTGGTTATCATTTATCAAAACTCTCTAGACTCTGGGCAGGTCCCAGCGGATTGGAAGACAGTAAATCCCATTCCACTTTTTAAAAAAGGATGTAGGCAAAAGACAGGCAACTGTATGCCAGTTAGCTTAACATCTGTAGTCAGGAAAATGCTTGAAGTTGTCATTAAGGAAGAAATAGCGAAACATTTAGAAAGGAGTGGTTCCATTAGACCAGTGGTTCCCAACCTCCGGGCCGCGGACCGATACCGATCTGCGAGGAATGCATCGGTGCAGCGGTAGCCAGGACGCACCCAGCACATCTTTAAGAAAAAAGCCGAAATAAACAAGCTAATTAATTAGGTGCCAATTAGCTTGTTTATTTCAGCTTTTTTCTTAAAGATGTGCTGGGTGCGTCCCGGCTACTGCTGCCCCGCTGCATTCTTCGCGGATCGGTAACGGTCCGCGGCCCGGAGGTTGGGGACCACTGCATTACACAGACGCAGCATGGATTCAGAAAGTGCAGGTCCTGTTTGACAAACTTACTGGAGTTCTTTGAGGACATAATGATTGCAGTGGATAGAAGGGAACAGGTGGGTGTCGTACACTTTGATTTCCAGAAGGCGTTCGATAAGGTGCTGCACAAGAGACATATAAATAAGATACGGATGCATGGAGTCAGAGGAAGTGTATTGGCATAGATAGTGGTTGGTTATCCAACAGAAGGCAGAGAGTTGGTATAAATGGGTGTTTCTCCAGTTGTCAGTCAGTGGTGAGTGGGGTGCCGCAGGGGTCGGTGCTGGGCCTGCAGCTGTTTATCATTTACAATGATGATTTGGAAGAGGGGACTGAGTGTAGCGTAGCAAAATTTGCTGATGACACTAAACTGAGTGGAAAAGCAAATTGTACAGAGGATGTGGGGAGTCAGCGGAGGGATATAGATAGGTTAAGTGAGTGGACCAAGGTCTGGCAGATGGAATACAATGTTGGTAAATGCGAGATCATCCACTTTGGAAGGAATAATAGAAGAGCAGATTATTATTTAAATGGAGAAAGATTGCAGCATGCTGTTGAGCAGAGGGACTTGGGGGTGCTTGTTCATGAATTGCAAAACATTGGCTTGCAGGTACAACAGGTTATTAAGAAGGCAAACGGAATGTTGGCCTTTTCTAGAGGAATTGAATTCAAGAGCAGGGAGGTCATGCTGCAACTATACAGGGTATTGGTGAGGCAGCACCTGGAGTACTGTGTGCAGTTCTGGTCTCCATACTTCAGGAAAGATATACTGGCTTTGGAGGCAGTGCAGAGGAGGGTCACCAGGTTTATTCCAGGGATGAAGGGGTTAACCAATGACGAGAGATTGAGTCGCCTGGGACTGTACTCACTGGAATTCAGAAGAATGAGAGGGGATCTTATAGAAACATACAATATTTTGAAAGGGATAGATAAGCTAGAAGCAGGAAAGTTGTTTCCATTGGTGAGACTAGAACTAGGGGACATTGCCTCAAGATTCAGGGGAGAAGATTTAGGACGGAGATGAGGAGAAACTGTTTTTCCCAGAGAGTGGTGAATCTGCGGAATTCTCTGCCCAGAGAAGAAGCTGAGGCTTCCTCACTAAATATATTTAAGAAACAGTTAGGTAGGTTTTTACGTAGTAAGGGAATTAAGGGTTATGGGGAAAAGGCAGAGAGATGGAGCTGAGTTTACAAACAGATTAGCTGTGAGCTTATTGAATGGCGGGGCAGGCTTGATGGGCTGGATGGCCTACTCCTATTTCTTATGTTCTTATGTGAAGTAAAAATGAAGTGTACATGTTCTCCTGGCCTCCTGTGTTTTTCTTATGATTAATTTCTGGAATGAAAGAGCATAACAGTGACGATGAGTAACTTTTAAAATAAGCTGAAGATGACTACCTCCCTTTTGAAGCCCAACTTGTGTTTTCTTCGCAAGGGGAGAGAGGGAAATAGTTGAGTTCTAAAAAAAGTGCAGCATGTGTTTCTTCACAAGGTGAAAATGACACGAGTTAAAAATAAAAGGCAGAAAATAAACAAAATTCATGGGTTCATAAACAGTGAGTACTAGGTGATAAAATTTTTTAAAGTAAGCAGAAATAGCTGGCTACATTGGAAAGATAGATGAGTTCGATTGCACACCAGATAACTGGATCATGGACACTGAACAAATAGAATGATACTTTGAAGTAAATGAAATAGTGAATGTAAAGGAAGTACCAGTATTATTGAGTGCATAGGTGAAAAAAGCATTGAGTTTGCTTAGGAGTTTAACTGCTCCAACTCAACCGGTCAAAAGAAGCTTTGCTGATAGTGTGAGATTATTGCAAAAACATTTAGAACTGAAACTGTTGTTGACTGCAGTTCACTTTAGCTTTCATAAGCCTAATCAAAAGAAAGTGGAGTCCATTTCAGAACATGTGGCTGAATTGAAGAAATTATCTGAGCATTGTCAGTTCAGTGATGGGCTTAATGATGCACTGAGACATTATTTAGTTTGTGGACTCTTACAGGAAAGCATTTAAAATGGCTCCTAACTGCAGCATAACTCATATTTGAAAGAGCAGTTGAAATTACTGTATTAATGGAAATGGCAGCCAGAGATGCATCTGAGTTGCAGTCAGAATTGAAAATGAGCATGAACAAAATTGCAACGTCTAAACAGAAATCTGCCTGGCCAAACAAATTATGATACTATTGTGGTAGGAGCTCACACACCAGACCAATACTAGTTTAAAGGTGAAACTTGCAGAAAATAGAACAAACTACGTACAAAGAGCATGTCAGGCAAACAAAAATCAATGGGCTGCACAGGGGAAAAAGATAAAAAGTAAATTTACAGTTTCAAAAAGAACACCAATCTACATGCTGTTGATGAAAAATATGATAATGATGAGAGTGATGCAGGACCGGATAGCCTTGAGATTTACAATGTGAAAGCTAAATAGAGAAAAGCTATATGGCTTAAACTAGAAGTGACTGGCAAATTAATTAAAATGGAATTGGGTACGGTAGTGTGAGGTGGCTTTCCAAAAGACAAAGGAAATGGTGATGTAAGGCACTATACTTACACATTATGATCTGCATCATCTAGTGAATCTTACCTTTGAAGTGATGGAAGTGAATGCACCATTGCCTCATATTCCTGTACCACTGCAAAGAAAAAAATATGCACAAATAGATAGAGAGGCCTTGAGTCTGGTTTGGGGTGTAAAATGTTTCAACAATTACTTGTATGGGAGAGTTTACCCTCATTACTGATCATCAACCACTAGTGTCCATTTTCAACCCACAGAAGTGTATTCTACTGAAAGCAGCAGCACAATGCAGCAATGGCCTCTATTTCTTGGAGGACACAATTACAAAGTCAAATTCAAGAGGACAACTAACATGGAAATGCTGATGGATTGTCCCATTTACCCCTGACAAAGGAAACAGCTGAAAAATTGACAAAGGAGGACACTCCTCTTGATGTATTCTCCCTATGCAAATTGAAAGACTCCCTATTGCAGCAGAAAGGATCCAAAGAGAACCCAGAAAAAACATGCCTGCCCAAAATGGCTGGAATGTGCAGCAGGAATTCCAGTTCCCCCATTTTTACCAGCGCCGGAATGAACTTGCCCTTGACACAGGTTACCTTATGTGGGGATTTAGAGTTGTTGTATCAACTGAGCTGAGAGCTAAATTGTTGGAGGAGCTACATGCCAGTCATCTAGGGTGTTCAGAATGAAAGCGTTGGCTTGAAGCTTTGTCTGGTGGCCTGGGATAGATCAGCAGATCAGGCAGCTTACCTTGCACTCTTCAGGATGTTAACACTTTCTGTCCAAAGTTATGATGTGTCTGGTGTTATCGGGAGATGATGCATTGATCAGTTGAGGAGAGCAGAGGAGAAAGGTATCCAAAGGTGTCAGAACAACTTCCTGGAGTCCTAGAGTCAACTGCTACAGCCACCACGAAGGAAGCCCCAGAACCTCAGATTCTTTCACAGCCACAAGCCTCACCTGCCAAGATTCCCTTTGTCAGGAAAGACATGATCGTTAAGAGCAAGCAATCCTCCATAGCAATCGAATTTTTAGGCCTGAATGGGACAATTTTAAATTTACTGTGTTGTGGATGTCTACACACACTGTAAATACTAGAGAGCAATATGTTACATATTTGAGTTGGGATGCATTGTATATTGGGTTGAAGCTTATATTTAAGCAGGGAGGAATTTTATGTATTTAATACTTTAATAATATATAAATAGTATTGTAAATATATTGTTTGATTAAGCATTCTTTTTTATTTACATAATTCATTATGGGTTATGTGTAAAAGTACATGAATGGCATACACAATTATACCACCATGACATAAGTGCACACCCCACTAAAATAAAAAAAATGAAGTGTGTATGTTCTACCAGTCTCTCATGTTTTTCTTTCAATTAACTTCTGGAGTTACAAAACATAACACCTTGGGAATTCACTTCATGGATGATTGCAAACTTTTTAGAGCATTATACGGCTGGAAGGATTTACAAAAGTGGGAAGGGGCAAAGCTATAAAAGGATTAAGATGTGTCAATTGTGGTTTTAGAGATCAGACGTCACTAGTTCATTAAGTAAAGAGAAGAATAATCAGCTGCAAATTAGGGTGTGGCACTAGAGGCTTAGGCTACGTCCCACTACGCCGGATAATTTTGAAAACAAAGCTTTTTCTCTTCGTTTTGACCCTCTGTCCACACTAAGATGGCGTTTTCATCCCCCGATAATGGAGATTTTCAGAAATGGTCTCCAGAATGAATAAATCTGAAAACGCCTAATATCGGTTGTAGTGTGCATGGGGTAAATGGGATTTAAAAACGCCACAACAACAATGCCTTTTCTGCTTCTGCATGGTACAGTGCAAGCACTGCCGTATGGCTGTTATAACGCGCAGTCGGTGTGAACGGTGTGAGAGTTAAATTGTATAGTGAGCTTTTTTGACTATTTAAAAACGCTGTCATGACGAGCCGGACAGATGGCCGCAGTGCGGCATTTCGTTGTTTTCTTGAACGCAACCCCCACATAACCTAACAATTTCAGAACAGATGGCAACGAGACTGAAGCCAGAAGAGTTAGAAATGTACTCACCAAATACTTTGACCCATAGCTTACTGAATAAATAAGTATACTCACTTTGTCCTGTTTTCTGTCCTTGCTTGTATGAAGGTGGTTTACCTACTTATGCAAGTACTTCTCTGACAATAGATATGTAACAGCCTAATGTAACATTGTATGGAAATACAAGATAACACTGATGCAGACATGTTTTATACATTTAACAAGGTGCTTTATTAATGCAAAAGAGTTAGTCAGTTTTTCAATGTTCATTGTCAGCCGGGTCATACTGTCTGTGAGCTCCCTGTTGGTTGCCTCCATACGCTCCAGTATTTGTTTTTTTTTAGTTTTAAGTCCTCTTGCGCGAGAGCCGAGAGCAATTCCTTTAAAGTTTTTCTACTCTGTAACTGGACAAACGCGCACCAAGTATACCGTTTCTTCTTCGCTTGTTTTCTGTGTGTCCTGCGCATGCCCAGTAGAAGGAGATTCGCCCAAATATCCCCTAATGTGGACGGAGATATTTTGAAAATCGCTTAATGTGGAGGCCTGTCGTTTTTACTTGAAACCGGCGTTTTCAAAATTATCCGGCCTAGTGTAGACGTAGCCTTAAATGAGCTAAAGTTTATGGATGGTGGGAGAAGAGATTTGATCTGGTAAAGTTTGGAAGTAAGTGTGAATGACAATTTGGCTAACAGATGTGCAGAGATCGATTTGAATAATGATTGAAAATAAAAATTTTACAGAAGTTATGTAGTAGATGAGACCTAACCAAGCTAACAATGAATAGATAGAGAAATTCCACAAACAAGAGAAAATCTCTGAATACTGGAAATCCAAGCAACACGCACAAATTGTTGGAGGAACTAATCAGGCCAGGCAACATCTATGAAAAAGAATCAACATTTCAGGTTGAGACCTTTCATCAGGACATGTTCATTAGGAAAATTAATATGACAATATCCTAGAAACTGTCGACAGACACATGTGCATCAAAGTTCTAATGAAGGGTCTTGGCCTGAAATGTCACCTGTCCTCTTTTCCATTGATGCTGCCTGGCCTGCTGAGTTCCTCCAGCATTTTGTGTGTGTTGCTTAGAGAACTTAGTAACAGAATGAAGAATTACAGTAAAGATGGCAAAAGTATATAACATCTGTAAGGACTGAAGTGTGAGATGTGAAATTCTTTTGTTCAAAATGTTTTTTTGATTTTTGGCTCTTGTCTTGCTGAAGAGCCCAGGTCTGTAGTTTGTAGAAGTTTCAAAAGCTGTCATTTTCAGTACAGGGAATCACAACAAGTTATAATTTTCAGCACATGTCTGTCTACAGTTTCTAGGATATCGTCACTTTAATTGTAAGACTAACAATACACAGACCATGCCAGGGATCGTTATAATTAATCCTTGCCATTCTTCTGCATTAATGAAAATACATTGAGAATAAATATAATCTCAAAACAATTTTAGAGAACTTTTAAAGTAACCAGAAATTGTGGGGTTTTTTTGGGATATCAAAACATGATGTTGCATTAATATTTTAGCCTTTTCTCTCCAAATTGAATTGAAAATATACAGTACATTTGTCAGTGTTTCTAAGGACAACCTTTATTTATACTCTTTAAGAGTCATAGGCATTGAAGTAGTCATGCAGCAGTAGAATCAGTCATCTCAGAGAGGAGTCAAAGCAAGGGAAAGCAGATAGTTACTGAGGAAGGATAGGTATAGACTGAATTGAAGGCATAAAATTATAGTGGCAATTTGGAGTATAAATAGTATTGAAACATTTTGTTGATAGGAAAAGCAATTGAGAAACTTTATTCCTACAATCAGCATTGTGGAAATAAGATCAGTTTATCGGAGAGTGAACCTGCAGAAAGCATTGGGGCCAGATGGAGCCCCCTGGCATATATTTAGATCCTGTGAAGATCAGCTCGTGGGGGTATTTTCAGACATTGTTTCACCTCTTCCTGCTTCAACCCTGCTTTAAGAAGATCAATATTTTTTCTTTACCCAAAAGAAACATGTTAGTGTACCTGAATGACTACTACCTGGTGGTTCTGACATCTACCATCATGAAATGCTTTGAGTTGTTGGTTATAGCATGCTTAACTCCAGCTTCCCTGATAACCGTGACTCGCTTCAATTTGTCTGCCACTGAACAGGTCTATGGCAGATGACATCTCCCTGGTCCAACACTCATCTCTGGACAGGAAATTGACTGCAATTCTGCCTTTAAAATTATAATCCCAAGCAAATTCATCAGAAAGCTCCAGGCCTTGGTAGTCAATCTCTCCGACTGCAACTATCCTTGACTTCCTGATCAACAGACTAAAATCATTAAGTGTAGGCAACAACACCTCTGCCACAATTATCTAAACACTAATGCTCCACAAAGTTGTGACCTTAGCTCTCTCCTCTGGTCCTTGTACGTGTTGAATGTGTGGCCAAGTTTTGTTCTAACTCCATCTACAAATTTGCAGATGATATCACTGTAGTTGGCCATATTTCAAATAACGATGAGATGGAATACAGGATGGAGATATAGAGAGCTTAGTAACATGGTGTTATGACAACAACCTTTCTTTCAATGTCAGCAAAACCAGAGAGCTGGTGATTGACTTCAGGAAGGTGGATGGGTGGGGTGTGGTACACATGCTCATATTTACATCAATAGTGTTGAAGTTGTGAGGGTTGAGAGCTTCATGTTCCTTGGAGTAAATATCATCAGTAGTCTGTCCTGGACTAACCATGTTGATGTCATGGCGAAGAAAGCTCACCAGCACGTCCACTTCTTCAGGAAGCTAAAGAAATTCAGTATGTCCCTACAACCTTCTCCAGTTTTTATCAATTCACTATAAAAAGCATTTTATCTGGATGCGTCACTGCTCTTACCATGACAGCAAGGAACTGCAGAGAGTTGTGGACACAGCTCAGCGTATCATAGAAACCAGCTCCTCTCCTTACATGTCTCAGTCATGCAGCCAGCATAATCAAAGATACCACCTACCTAGCCATTTGCGTTTCTCCCGTCTCCCATTGGAGACGATACAAAAGCCTGAAATAAGGTACCTCCACGCTCAAGGAAAGCTTCTCATCTGCTGTTACAAGGCTATTGGACTGTTCCCTAGTACAATAAGATGGTCTCTTGACCTCGCAGTCCACTTAGTTTTGACCTTGCACCTTATTGTAAGGTGCACTTATATCTTACACTGCACTTTCTATGCATCTATAACACTTTATTCTGTTGGGTTATGGTTTTACTTTGTACTACCACAATATCTTCTTGTAATGAATTGATCTGTATAAAGGATATGCACGACAAGTTGACTTGAAAAGATTAGCTTTATTTGTCTGATATACATACAGTGAAATGTGTCGTTTTGCAGATGAATCAAATTAGTGAAGATTGAGCTGGGCAACCACAGGTGTCAACATGCTTCTTTGCATGTCCACAACAGGTTGGGTTGAGTTGTTCTACAATCTTGGCAATTTACTTGCAAACATTTCATCACCATTCGAGGAGACATCATGACATCTCCTTGTGTGTTGATGAAACATTTGCAATTAAATTGCCAAGATCAGAAAAGTACTCAACCCAACCAATGACCACCTGAGTTACACACTTTCAGGATTATTTTCAAAGACCACAATTTACTAATCCTAACCTTACATCTTTGGAATTTTGGAAGAAACCAGAGCATTCAGAGGAAACCTATGTGGTCAAATTCCTTACAGATAATGGCAGGAATTGAACCTCGATCTTACAGCTAGTTGCTGTAAAGCATTCTGCTAACTGCTACACCACCATGATGTCCAGCAATCTGAAATGACTGGTATATATAGGGTGGCTGTCAGATTCTTTACCCAGGGTAGAAATGTCAAATACCAGAGAAAATCAGATATAATGACGTATCTGAAAAAACGTATAAATAAATTAAATAGTAATGCAAAAAGAGAGCAAAAATAGTGAGGTAGGATTCATGGTCCTTCAGAATTCAGATGGCAGAAGGGAAAAAGTTGCTGCTAAGTTGTTGAGTCTGTGTCTTCAGGCTCCTGTGCCTCTTCTCTGCTTTAGAAAGATTAGAGGGGTAAATTTAAAGGGAACATGAGGGGCAAGTTTTTTATGCAGAGTATGATAGGTGTCTAGAATGGATTTACCAGGAGTAGTAGTGGAATCGGGCAGATTGGTGGAATCTAAGAGTATTTTGAATGGACATGTAAATATGCAGGAAATGGAGGGATATGCATGATATCAAGATTGGTATGACACTGTGGGCTGAACAGCCTGTCCAATGCTATCATGTTCTATATTCTGTGTAAATTTATTCACTGTACCTCAGTGCAGTGACAACAATAAACCAATTTACCAATGAACCTGACGTGAATTATCTTGAAGGAGAGAAGATAATTGATTGTGGAACGTGCCAGAAGTTTAATAGAATGATGGGTTAATAGAGGTCATTGGAGGGCTACTTACATTATGGAATAAATGGCAGTTGATCCACAGCATAAGACATAGGGGCAGAATTGGGCCATTCCACCCATCGAGTATGTTCCAACATTCCATCATGGCTGATTTATTATCTCTTGCAACCACATTATCCTACCTTCCTTCTGTAACCTTTGACACCCTGACGAATTAAGAACTTCTCAACTTCTGCTTTAAATATACTCAATGACTTGGCCTCCACAGCCGCCTGTGTCAATAAATTCTGCAGATTCACTACCCTCTGGTTGAAAAAAATTCCTCCTCATCTCTCTTCCAAATGGACATCCATCTCCTCTGAGGCTGTGCCCTCTGGTCCTGGATTCACCCATTATAGGAAACATCCTACCCACATCCACTCTATCCAGACCTTTCAATATTTGATAGATTTCAATGAGCTCTACCCTCATTCTTCTAAACTCCAGTGAGCACAGGCCCAGATCCAGCAAATGCTTATCATACGTTAATCCTTTCATTCCTGGAATCATTCTTGTGAATCTCCTCTGGACCCTCTCCAATGCTAGCATATCTTTTAAATAAGGGGTTTAAAACTGCTCATAATACTCCAAGTGTGGTCTGACCAATACCTTATAAAGCTTCAGCATTATATCCTTGCTCTTATATTCTAGGCCTCTTGAAATAAATGCAAACATTGCATTTGCCTTCTTCACAGCCAACTCAACTTGCATGCTAACCTTTAGGGAATTCTGCACAGACACTTCCAAGTTCCTTTGCACCTCTGATTTCTGAAGTAGTCTTTGCCTTTTTTTATTCCACCGAAGTGCATGACCATACATTTCCCCTTACTAGGTTCCATCTGCCACTTACCTGCCCATCTCCCAATCTGTTGAAGTCCTTTTGAAGTCTCCCTGCTTCTTCAACACTATCTGCTCCTCCATCTATCTTCATATCTGCTGCAAACCAGGCCACAAAGCCAGCAATTGTGTCAGCCAAATCATTGACATGTTACCTGAAAAGAAGCAGTCCCAACATAGACCCTGTGGAACCGGCGGCTAAACAGAAAAGGCTCCCGTTATTCTACTCTTTGCCTATGGCCAGTCAACCAATCTTCTGTCCATGCTAGTATCTTTCCTGTAATACTATGGGCTTTTATCATGTTAAGCAGCCTCATTTGCAGCACTTTGTCAAAGGCCTTATGAAAAGCAACATCCACTGACTTTCATTTGTCTATCTTGCTTGTAATTTTCTCAGAATTCTGACAGATTTGTTAAGTAAGATTTCCTCTTAAGGAAACCATGCTGACTTTGGCCTATTTTATCATTTGCTTCCAAGTACCCCGAAACCTCATTCTTTGTAATCGACTCCAACATCTTCCCAACCACTAAAGTCAGGCTAACTTGTCTATAATTTCCTTTCCTCTGCCTCCCTCCTCTTTTAAAGAGTGGAGTGACAGGTGCAATTTTCCAGTCCTTCAGAACCATGCTAGAATCTGATGATTCTTGAAAGATCATTACTAATGCCTCCATAATCTCTTCAGCTACCTCTTTCAAAACCCTGGGGTGTAGTCCATCTGGCCCAGGTCATTTATCTACCTTCAGACTTTCAGCTTCCCAAGCACCTTCTCTTTAGTAATAGCACAGCAGTGAAGAATGACTTATTAAGTTCCTTGTCCCCAATTACTACTTCTCTCATGCCATTTTTTAGTGGTCTGACATTCACTCTTGTCTTTCTTTTACTCTTTTATACATTTGAAAAAAAAATTGCTTTCCTATTATTGGATAGCTTCCCTTCATATTTCAACTTTGCTCTCATGATGGCTTTTAGCTGCCTTCTGTTGGAATTTAAACATTTCCTAATTTTCTAACTTCTTACTAACTTTTTCTACATTGTATACCTTCCCGTGTGCTTTTGTGCTATCTTTGACTGTCCTTGCCAGTCACATTTGCCTCAGCATCCCTTTAGAATACTGCTTCTTAATTGGGATGTAACTGTCTTGAACATAACAAAGTGCCCTCAGAAACTCTAGCCTTTGTTTTTCTGCCATCATCCCTGCTAGTGTCTCCTTTCAATCAACTTTGGCCAGCTCCTCTGTCATGCTCTATAATTCCCTTTACTGCAATGTAATGCTGATACATCTGATTTTATCTTCTTCCTCTCAAACTGCAGGGTGAATTCTATCATATAGAAACATAGAAACATAGCAGGAGTAGGCCATTCAGCCCTTCGAGCCTGCACCGCCATTTATTATGATCATGGCTGATCATCCAACTCAGAACCCCGCTCCAGCCTTCCCTCCATACCCCCTGACCCCCGTAGCCACAAGGGCCATATCTAACTCCCTCTTAAATATAGCCAATGAACTGGCCTCAACTGTTTCCTGTGGCAAAGAATTCCACAGATTCACCACTCTCTGTGTGAAGAAGTTTTTCCTAACCTCGGTCCTAAAACGCTTCCCCTCTATCCTCAAACTGTGGCCCCTCGTTCTGGACTTCCAGTTATTATGAACAACTTTTCCTAAGGGTTCCTTTACCTTAAGCTCCCTATTCAAATTTGTTTCATTACACAACACCTAATCCAGAATTGCCTTTCTCTTCCACAGCCTGTTCTGAAAAGCCATTTCATTGAAACATAGAAAACCTACAGCACAATACAGGCCCTTTGGCCCACAAAGCTGTGCCAAACATGTCCTTACATTAGAACTATCTAGGCTTACCCATAGCCCTCTATTTTTCTAAGCTCCATGTATCCATCGAGGAGTCTCTTAAAAGACCCTATTGTTTCCGTCTCCACCACCACTGCCAGCAGCCCATTCCACGCACTCACCACACTCTGAGTAAAAAACTTATCTCCGACATCTCCTCTGTACCTACTTCCAAGCACCTTAAAACTATGCTCTCTTGTGCTAGCCTTTTTAGCCCTGGGAAAAAACCTCCCATTATCCACACGATCAATGCCTCTGATTATCTTATACACCTCTATTAGGTCACCTCTCATTCTCCATCGCTCCAAGGAGAAAAGGCTGAGTTCACTCAACCTGTTCTCATAAGGCACGCTCCCCAATCCAAGCAACATCCTTGTAAATCTCCTCTGCACCCTTTCTATAGTTTCCACATCCTTCCTGTAGTGAGGCGACCAGAAATGAGCACAATACTCCAAGTGGGGTCTGATCTGGGTCCTATGTAGCTGCAACACAACCTCTTGGCTCTTAAACTCAGTCCCACGATTGATGAAGGCCAATGCTTGATATGCTTTCTTAATTTCATAGGCATTCTACAAATTCCCTCTCTTGGGATATAGCTCTGACCTGGTTTTTCCAATCTACCTGCATGTTGAAATCCCCCATTATGATTGTAAAATTGCCCGTTTAAAATGGCGTTTCTATCTCCTGTCGTAATTTGTATCCCTCATCCTGGCTACTGTTTGGAGGCCTGTATATAACTCCCATCAGGGTCTTTTCACTCAGGCAGTTTCTTAGTTCTATGCACAAGGATTCACCATTTTCTGATCCTATGTCAAGCCCTTTCTGAAGATTTGATTTCAGTTTTTACCATCAAACCTATCCCATCCTCTCTGCCTACTTGCCTGTCCTTTTGATACAATATGTATCCTTGGATGTTTAGCTCCCAATTATGATCTTCTTTTAGTCATGACTCAGTGATGCTCACAATGCCATACCTGCCATTCTCTAATTGCGCTACAACATAATCTACCTTATTCCATATACTGTGTGCATTCAAATATAACACCTTCAGTCCTGTATTCATCACCCGTTTGATTTTTCCCCTATGTTATACTTCAGCTTATTCCACTGACTACAATTTTGCCCTATCATCTGCCTGTCCTTCCTCACAGTCTCACTACACACTGCATCTACTGTATACCAACCACCCCCTCCTCAGCCCTATCATTCTGGTTCCCATCTCACTGCCAAATTAGTTAAAACCCTCCCCACCAAACCACAAGGACATTCAACCCACTCGGGATCAGGTGTAACCCATCCTTTTTGTACATGCCACAGCTTCCCCAAAAGAAATCCCTATGATCCAGGAATCAGAACACCCTGCCCTCTGCACCAATTCCTCAGCCATGCATTCATCTGCAAAATCATCCTTTTTTATCCCTCTCTGGCATGGCACAGGCATCAATCCAGAGATTTGTACCTGGAGGTCCTGCTTTTCAGATTTCTACCTATCCCTATATTTTCTCTTCCTGACCTTCTTCCATTTCCTACCTATGTCATTGGTACCAATATGTGCCATGACGTCTGGATGCTCAGCCCCCCACCCCGCCTTTAGAAGGCTGTGGTCCTGATCTGAGACCCTGGCACCTGGGAGGCAAAATACAATTCGAGAGTCTTTTTTTATGTCAACAGAGTCATTTGTCTGCTCCCCTAATAATGGAATCCTCTGTCACTTCTGCACTCCACTTCTCCCCCCTTCCCATCAGAGCCACAGAGCCAGACTCAGTACCTGAGACCCACTCACTGTGGCTTCTCCCAGGTAGTTTGTTCCTCCGCATCCAAAGTAATATACTTATTACTGAGTTCCATGTACCATCTGAATGAAAATATTCAAGAGGAAGAAATGCGACTTCATTAGCTGGTTTGTTATGGCTGAGGGGAATCCATTCTTTTAAGGATGACCTGGAAGACTGTAACAGGGAGAGGCACAGCATGTTCCAAAATTGCCTTGATGAGCTGCACCAGAAAGCAACGGATGATTGAATGGTGGAACGCATGAAGTGTGAACTTAACCCTTTAAATTGCTCCACTGTGCTTGAAATTTATATTTGAGAATAATATACATTTTAAACCACAGGATAGATTTTCTTTTCTTAATTTATTCCCAGATTGGAAAGATTCATGCAATTTAGAGAATTAAGTGCAAATTACTCTATTGGAAGGATTGCAGGGTGTCAAACCTTTCCATGGAAATCTATGAAATGTACTTACAATGATCACAAAATTGTCAATCTATCCTTTCATATAATTGATTTAATCTAAAACAAACATAACAGATTTAAGACATTATCAATATGACCATTATTGATTGTGTTTTCTACAACCTAGCACACACATAATAATGATTGATCAACATTACTGGAGTTCTAATAGTATAAAGTACAGATTGCTGTAAAAGAGAAATACCGGCTTTTTTCAGATTTTACAATCCAGAGATTATAGTCAAGTAGATAAAATTATTTGCAACAATGTATCTTGAAGGTGAGTTTTATTTGCTTTTTATCATCTCCATCAGAAATTTAATCTGATGTTAGGAATATTAGATATTTCTTTGTTATTTTTCATTTTAAATTAAAAAAAACACATCCAAATAAATGTTTTTTTCATGGCAGCATTTTACAGCTGAGTTGTACCTTGGATATATCACCTATGTGTGGATAAGTCACTTCTGTCGTCTTGAGCAATGTGCAGTTTGTAACTTGCAGTACAAATTTGAATGAGATTGCATGATATTCACAGTATTATTTGAAGCTGTTGAGGACCATTGTCAGGGAACCCCAGATCTCATTACTGTTTCTTTTCAACTGACAAGTAGCTGTTTTCAAGTGGCTTTGCACAATGCAAGAAGTGAGTGTGCCAAAGGGAACCCAGTAGGTTTTGTCACATGCAGTGTGATTGCTTTAGATGTGTCAGTTATTTCACTGTATGCATATATAAGAACACAATAAAAATATGTTTAAAACTTTGCTTTTGTAATTGGCTACATTACTAACATTTTCTTTACAGGCCCATTAAAGGATATTGCTCTGGGACACTAGTGGTGAGGTAAGTTGCCTTTACATACTGTCTAAAATAAAATGCAGTACCCAATATTTTCACAACTGCAATGAAATAGATCTGTATTTTTTAAATATCCCTTGTTCATTCTTTTATATTTATGTAATCAATATTGTTATGTGAGCATTTATTATTCTATGTTTGCTTTTGCAACCTCAGTTGAATGTAATATTCACGAGTTTATGCCAGGTGAAAACATTATTTATAAATTCAGACAGAATATACAAAACATGCTGTTCAGTTACATTTCAACAACCAATATAAATCATTTACATCATTGTCTCTAGAGAATTTGCTTTTTAACATTATTTCAAATTAATAATGTAGAGATGGTCATCCCATCCTAATATTTGAAACTCTTACTTAGGAATATCGAAATAGCAGATCCAAATTAAAGGAGCATGGAACTGATACAGTCTTACAGATCAAAATATTCAACAGCAGTTTGGAAATTGTCACCTAACCCTAACAGTAGTGCACTCTGCTGTGATCTTGAGGCCCACCTGGAACGGCTCTTTTTTTTTGAAGTAAGATGAACATTTAAATACAAGCCATGTTGAAGTCATAACACCTGAAATAATGGGCAACAATATTAAAGAAGTGAAATTATTTATTTATCTCAGCTGCAATCTATTGAGGTAAAAATTAAAGGACCTAGCACATTTCGATATTGCAAATACATTAGCTTTACGTATTGATGTTTTCACAATTCAAAGTACATTTATTATCAAAGTATTTATGCCATATACAACTCAGAGATTCATCTTCCTGCAGACAGCCATGAAATAAATATGTACTGTAGAACCCATTCAAAGAAAGCATTAAGCACCCAACACAAAAAAAAGAACACATTGTGCAATTGGGAAATGTGAGCCAGTAACACATAGAATATTAAACATCAAACCACAGGTTCTTTGAAACAGTCTAGGAACGTTCAGTTGAGTTCAATTTAGCAATGTGTCACTTATTGACTGTAGGCTGCAGAGTCAGTCCGCCCCGATCAAAATCGCGCGAAGTAGCAATATAAAAAGGAGAAAACAGAAAAGTATAGTATGAACTACAGAGTCCTCTAAAAAAAAGAGTACAATCCACAAACTGCACCAATCAAACCTTGCCCAAGACCCAAAACTCCTGCAGCAGGGAGAGGGAGGCAATCCTGTTTCAATCTTGTTTGACACCTTAATTGGCAAGTTAGTCAAGAATTGGAGCCAATCATGAGTTCATGCTCCATCACTAGGCTGCATTCTCCATTCTCAAACATGCTGAATTCCCTTGGTGACAGCAAAAGCACCAGATTGCTCAGTTGGTCCAAAAACACTTGCTGAAAATGTAAATTGCAGGATCTATTGGCACACAGATTATTAGCAGAAGTATATTTAAAAGAAGGGAAAGAAGAAGGCAAAGAAGAAGTAGTTTTGTGAACTGTCTGCACAATGTTGCCGTTAGTCAAGTTGGTCGCTGGCGCCATCTTGTATTAAATGCAGCACATTGAACAGCATGAGTCACATTACGTATGAGAAATCAATGCGTTGCATTTTATTTTAGCAAGTCAGATGCGATGATGCTTCTGGTCAACAAATGAACAAATTTTATAACAGTTGAAAAAATGCCATTTAAAATATAATGGTGTTTATTTTCAACTTAACATCAGAGTCAAATGGCATGATGAATTGGTCAGCCATCATACAAATTTGTATTTTACTTTTGCACTTCTTCATTTTAAATGACTTGAAAGTCAATATGTCTGTGGCAAATGTTTGATTCATAATGCTTATCGTATGGCATACTGAAAGTATGCTACATCTAATGTTTTGGTAACAATGTTGGTGTTTGTTTTTTTAAAGTCAAAAATGTAATTTTTGTTAAATAAAGTCTGGATAAGTTAATCCAGGAACCATTGAAGCTGCTGTCATCATTCTGGCTTTACAATTTTATTGCTCCTGAAATGTTTATTTACTTATTATTTAAAACTGTCACAGAAATTTATGTATTAAACTTGAAATGAGATTAGAAAATGCTTGTCGTAGGCATTGTTTTGATAAAACAAGCAAACAGTATAGATTAACTAGCTCAAAACCATGTTATTTTAAGTGAATGAAACAAAAAAAAATGTCAATTGAGCAAGTTCCATTATCCAGTGACAGTAATTCCATAACCCAGAAGTTGTTCCTGTCTTGTATACAGATTTCAGTCTTGAGCTACCAGCTGAGAACCTGCAGGTAATTTGTTCACTTACATATCACAGCTGGAGTTACAACAAGCAAAGCTGTAAGCTCAGAGAAGCTTACTGTCAGACACAAGTCATGATGTTTTTCTCTATAATGGCTATGCAAGAATGATATAAGTTTGAACGTTATGTGTTCAGTTTTCGTGGATCATACATCAGGCTGAATGAAAACATATTTCTTCAATAATATCTTGAAAGTCCTTAGACATTGGTAAAAAGCTATAACATAAATGCCTGTGGAATTACGAGGACCAGTTGTGCAACTCTTTTCAGGTTTATTTTTGATACTAACTTGGGTGTTTTTCTGATAAGTAGTATTCCAAAATTCCAATGTACAATATGACATGGAAAATTTTGTAAAATCGGGACAAAATCATTGTAAAAAATTAATAATTTTGTCAATGCAGTGGGTCCTCTGTACAGTTAGCATGTATGGGGAATTGGCTGTTTGTTGTTGGGTAATAGTACTGGCACTACAATTGGGCCTCATACACCAGGTAACAGGAAAGAGAAATAGACAATTTCTATTTCTCATTCATTCGTCTTGGAAGTTGACTAGTAGTGTTCACATGCAGGTGTTGGGAAATAGCTAGGACAGGTTCTGTTATGATGTCTATGATCAATTGGCACTCTATCGAGCCCAATAACATATAGGAGCACAGCTGGAGCCTCCAGTACAGTAACATCATATGAGTCGGAGAAAATTAATGATTTAAATAACTCTCAGGGTGGTTCTCTCATATACTTGGGTATCTTGATTATCGGTAGTCAGGTAAAGTTGGCTAGTATAAATTAGTTCACACATGGATGTTCTATGGAGCATGTCATGTGGTTTGGTTAGTGATAAGATGACAATAATCACCACTGAAATATTTGAAAAAGAGGATCTTTCAGTCATTTGGATATTCCCACTTCTTCCTTAAAGCTAAGTACTGTGGAATGCATTATTTAAGGTTACTGATAATATTTCTGAGCAAGTACTTTTTGGGTGGCACTATTTTGTCCATGCACTAATACATAAAAGTAAAATTGAGCTGGAACTTACTGTGTTTACAGAACACTGTTGTTCATGCATCTAGAAAAAGTCATTACCCAACGGCCTTTGACCTTGTTTATGACCCAGCCATTCTGCTTTAGGTTTGCATTTGCTGACTAAATAGTGACTTGACTTAAGTTTTAATGTTTGTTTCATAGGCTGAATTCAGTTTGTTAATCATTTTCCTGAAGTCATTTGTCAGCTGAAGAAATAATAATTTGAGTAGTATTGCAAAATGTTAAGAGTTCCTGACAGAAATGTAGGAATTGGGATAATAAATAGGATATAGAGGGGAAAGGGTCAGGCAAAGAGATACACCAAGGGAAAAATAAACAAACTGACTTAGAGGTTTAAAGGTTTGGCAAGTTGAGGAATGCTTATTTGAGAAATGGAGGGAGGAGGGTGCAGAAGAGAAGAGAATGGACAGCAATGCTGGAGAATGAGACATATTTAGAGAATTTATTTGATACTTCAGCTTGTAATTCGTTAATGTATGCATGTGGTAATATTATTTGCCACTGTTAGATTTTTGTGTGCGAGAGAGTTTGGGGTTTGATGTTATTGTTGCATTTTTTTGCACGGGAGGGGCTTGGGGGTTTGGGGTTTGGTGTTTTAACTGCCATGTCCTGGTAGATGATCTGTTAGTTTTTGTGCAAGGAGGGGTTGGGGGGTTTGCGAGTTTTGTTTCTTTTCTTTTTCATGTAGGAAGGTGAGGGATTGATGTCTTTTCTTCCAATGACTCCCATGTTTTTTTCTGTATTTCACGGCTATTTGGAGAAGACAAATTTCAGAGTTGTATCCTGCGCTCATACCTTGATAATAAATATAACCTTTAAACCTGTGAACCTTTGCATTTTGCTTCTGAGTCTGCAATCTATGAAAATTGTACAGTATGACTGGCTAAATTTTTCTGTTTTTCATGTATCATTTTAACTGAGAATGAACAAAATAACAGCATAATAATAGAAGTAATGTTCAGTACCTGCCAGCCCTGAAGATAGAAAGCCTCATCTCATTTAAATATTTTCTGTATGAGCAATTAAAAGAGCTATAACTTGCAGGCATGTGGACCAGTTAGGAAATGTGGTCATTCCAAGCAATCTGCACTTAGTTGGGATGGCCACAATGGGCCAAATTGTCTAATCTTTCTACGCCATGGTAGCCAATGAATAATGATTCCTTCCAAACTTATTTTTCAGCTTTATGTCTATAGCCCTGTAGATTAGTGCTACAAGTGTTCATCCAAGTATGTCTAGATCTAATGGGTTCCAGTCAATGCTTGCCTATTAGATGGTGTGATCCAGACCATGTGGGTAAGTAAAATCTTCCCAAAATTTCCCCTCAAATACTTATATTAGTTAGTGTAATCTACAACTATTGATTGTTTGCACTCTGTTGAAGTTCCTCATAATTTTATCACTCATGTGCTTCAGCTATCCTGCAGAGGGTGCCACACTGAAAAAAATAGTATTTTTGAGGCAATATCTGCTGACAATCAAGTAAAAACATGTGGATACCTTTCTTAAGCATTGATGTTTTGCAAAATCCAGCAAATCCCTTCCAAACTCAGTGAAAGAAAAATCAATTGAAGTACAAGGCAGGCCAAAAATTAATACAATAGGATACTAGAAAGGGTGGCTGCACCTCAAAGTATAAAAATCATCAGATTCAGTTGGGATACATCCTTGTTTTCTGTAAGTAGTAAAGGTAGGAATTAGGAAGATAAAGGAAATTGCCTTCCATTATAACGAGTGAAGGTCGACCGATGGAGAACTGCAACTGTTATAATTTTGATTAAAAATAATGCAAGGATATCTTGTATGTATATTATTTCGACATGTAAATCTTCAAAAAAAGTTATTCATGACAAACTATGAAGTCTGTTGGTTAAGTTAGAAGCAACACATAGATTTGTTAAAGATAAATCACATTTAATTAGTTAATTGAATTTTCTGATGTGATATCTGAGACGGTTGAAAGGGGCATTGTGGTTTATATTGTCCTTATGGCCCTAAAAATATATGGTGAAGTGCCAATTGGCTTCTCAACAAAATTCAAGTCCGTGGAGTAAAGCAGGCATTTGTAATGAAGAACATGGGTTAAGAATAAGAAAGGAAGAGTTGTTCTTTACAGTAGAAGCTTCTAGCAGTGCTCCCCGATTAGCATGTTGAATACTAGTTGATAGGGGGTGGCATGATGATGTAACCCACACTCTGTAACGAGTTTGTATGTTCTCCCTGTGACTGCATGGGTTTCGTACAGGTGTTCCGGTTTCCTCCCACATTCCAAGGGCATGCAGGTTAGGATAACTAAGTTGTAGATGTGCAGTCTTGGCAATGCAAGTATGTAACACCTGTGGACTGACCCCAGGACATGTTCAGACTGTGTTGGTTGTTGATGCAAATATTGCATTTCACTGCATGTTTTGATGTTTCGATGCAACAGTGACAAGTAAAGTTAATCTATCTATCTTAATAATGAATTGGGTTTAAGTGTGCAAGGCATGCTTTTAACACTTGTAATTGATACAGAAGTTGAAGTATAGATAACTGTGAGGATGAAAATGATCGGTCTTCAGTGGAGCACAGGAAACTGGTGCAGTGTTTAGTCACACCGCATGAAAGTAATTCAGAGATGTACATAGAGATGCACTTTAACAAGAATAGCAAAGTAAAGTAACCAAATTTTACCAACTCTACTATATATTAAAGGGATTGGACTTAAAATTTATACTAAGACGAATGAGCAGAAACGAGATAGTTTTACTGAAATTACCTGTTGTTCCTTCTACATATACTAATTATTAGGTTTTGTAACTCCTAAATATAAAATTTTCCTTTAGTTTTCTAATCTTTTTAACACTGTCTTGAGATTTTGGAGATGTTCCTTGTCATCGTCATTGATAACAATGATGTCATCCATATAACACTGAGTGCCTGGACAGTTTTACAGCACCTGGTCCATAGCTTTCTGCCAGAGTGCAGGTATAGATGCTACTCCAAAAATAAGCCTATTATTGCGATAAAACCCTTTATGAGCAACACTTTGAGTCTTTTTCCACCTCCATCTATAGGTAGGTCTCAGTTAAGTATTTCTTTCCAGAACAATTTGCAAAGATACCCTCTATCCTGGGCAGAGGGTATTAATCTACTTCCAGTACTGGGTGGATGATGACGTTAAATTCACTGCAGGTCCTGACAGACCCATTCTTCTTCACTACTGGGACCACTGGTGTTGCCCATGGGCTGCACTCATCCTCGGAAAGAATTTCTTCAGCTTCCATGTGATTTAGCTCACTGGCTACATTATCAGGGATTGTATAAGGAACCAGATGGGCTTTGTAAAACTTTGGTGTGGCATTTTCATTTAACACTGTTTACCCTTGATATGTTTGAGTTTTCCAATGCCATCCTTAAACACTGTTGTGGCCTCATCAAGCAACTTCCTTAATTTACTTTCAGTTGTCTGTATTGCAGGACATGTGGCATGCAAATGGTGGATAGAGTACCAATCGAGTTCTAGTTGTTTCAATCATGACCCCACAATTCTGGCCCTCAGTTTAGTATCTTTAAAATGCCATTCAAATTTATTTTGTATAATAACTGAAATAGTCAAGCCAGTGTCTTCTTCCATTTCAATTAGTTTGCCTTTCACTTTAGGTGTATTGCTTAGCTGTTGTTAGTTTTCATTTTGTACATCTCAAGGCTACCCAGTCATATGTAACTCTCAATCATGATCAGAATTTTCATCAACAGCATGCAGATTAGTGCTGTTTTTGAAACTGCAACTTGACTTTTTATCTTTTTCTTTTCTTTGCTGTCCAGTTGCTTTTCTCTGCCCGATACACTCTTTGTATGTGTCCTACTTTGTTGCATTTTCTGCAAATTTAAGCAGTAAACCTGCATTGGTCTGGTGTATGCCACAAAGTTAACACAATTTGCTCAGCCAGGCAGGTTTCTGTTTAGACATTGCAATTTTGTTCATGCTCACTTTTATTCCTGATTGCAACTCAATTGCTTCTCTGCTTCAAACACAAGAAAATCTGCAAATGCTGGAAATTCAAGCAACACACACAAAATGCTGATGAACGCAGCAGGCCAGGCAGCATCTATAGGAAGAAGTACAGTCGACATTTCAGGTCGAAACCCTTCATCAGGACTAACAGGAAAAAGAGATAGTAAGAGATTTGAAAGTGGGAGGGGGAGGGGGAGACTCGGAATGATAGGAGAAGACAGGAGGGGGAGGGATGAAGCCAAGAGCTGGAAAGTTGATCGGAAAAAAGGATACAAGGCTGGAGAAGGGGGAGTATCATAGGACAGAATGTCTTGGAAGAAAGAAAGGGGGAGGGGAGTACCAGAGGAAGATGGAGAACAGGCAAGGAGTTATTGTGAGAGGGAAAGAGAGGAAAAAAAATTAGGGATGGGGTAAGAAGGGGAGGAGGGGCATTAATGGAAGTTAGAGAAATCAGTGTTCATGCCATCAGGTTGGAGGCTACCCAGATGGAACATAAGGTATTATTCCTCCAACCTGAGTGTGGCTTCATCTCGACAGTAGAGGAGGCCGTGGATTGACATATCGGAATGGAAATGAAAGGTGAAATTAAAATGTGTGGCCACAGGGAGATGCTGCTTCCTCTGGCGGACAGAGCATAGGTTTTCAGCGAAGCGGTCTCCCAGTCTGTGTCGGGTCTCACCAGTATTTAGAAGGCCACACCGGGAGCACTGGACACAGTATATCACACCAGCAGACTCACAGGTGAAGTGTCGCCTCAGTTGGAAGGACTGTCTAGGGCCCTGAATGGTGGTGAGGGAGGAAGTGTAAGGGTAGGTGTAGCACTTGTTCTGCTTACAAGGATAAGTGCCAGGAGGGAGATCGGTGGGAAGGGATGGGGGAGACGAATGAACAAGGGAGTCGTGTAGGGTGCGATCCCTGCGGAAAGCGGGGGGCGGGAGGGAAAGATGTGCTTAGTGGTGGGATCCTATTGGAGATGGCGGAGGTTATGGAGAATTATATGTTGAACACGGAGGCTGGTGGGGTGGTAGGTGAGGACAAGAGGAACCCTATTCTTAGTGAGGTGGCTTCTCTGTCTGTTGTTTCTACTGATGCAGTGATTTTAACTACCCTTTTAAATTTAAGTTGTGCTTCAGTTAGGAGATATTTTTGAATCCATTCTTGTCAGATTCCACAAACTCAACGATCTGTCAGTGCACTATTGAGCTAATCACTGAACTGACAGTGCTCGGACGAGTTCGTCAATTCTGCCACACAAGCTGAAATGGACTCCCCTTTCTTATGATTACGCTTATGAAATCTAAAGCATCCTGCAATCAACAATCGTTTCAGTTCTAAATGTTTCCATATTATGTTTCACGCTATCAGCTGAACTCACACTATTAACATGACACTATTGATACACTGTAGATTTATCAGAATTACAAATCTCTAATCTACTTTTAAATAACTAAAACTATTCTCCTCTCAGATGCATTGTTTGGCTTATAGTTGCGGTATACTGTAAGAAAGTTCCTTCTTGAGTTGACTCATTAGACCCATTCCTCTTTCAATTATGGTTCAAATTGTCATCAATCACAACAGTACTAATGTTCCCACTTCCCGCTCTTTATTCTCATCATTCTTGGAAGTATGTATATAATCATTTGCATGGTTACTTCCTGATTGGCCAGTCAAGTAGTGCTCTCTGGTTCTGGGTGCACCTTCTCTAACATGTTTATTGTTGTTATGCATGCCTAGAATGTTACCTCCAGTGTGAAAAGTTGTGTCTTTGATTCAGGAGCTCACTGTTACCTGTAGACTCTTCCTTGGTGTATTGTAACCTGTCCTCCAAGCAGATTCGACAGTCTTTTTCAGTTGTACTTTTAACCTCAAGTGTTTTATTTTATTCATTTGGCCGTTTGTATCAAAAAAGATCATTTCATAAAAGAAGAGGTACAATTCATAAGGGGCTCAAGAAAAAAAGATGCCATGGATTTTATGTGTTTAAGTTTTTGAAAGCAGCTGGAATTGTTTGGTAAGCAGTTTAAAAGCGAAGGATTGTAGACCTTAGAAATAAAAGACTAGCGTACAAAAGCAACAGGCCAGGCAGCATCTCTAGGAAGAGGTGCAGTCGACGTTTCAGGCTGAGACCCTTCGTCAGGACTAACTGAAGGAAGAGTGAGTAAGGGATTTGAAAGTTGGAGGGGGAGGGGGAGATCCAAAATGATAGGAGAAGACAGGAGGGGGAGGGATGGAGCCAAGAGCTGGACAGGTGATAGGCAAAAGAGGATACGAGAGGATCATGGGACAGGAGGTCCGGGAAGAAAGACAAAGTGGGGGGGACCCAGAGGATGGGCAAGGGGTATATTCAGAGGGACAGAAGGAGAAAAAGGAGAGAAAGAATGTGTGTATAAAAATAAGTACCAGATGGGGTACGAGGGGGAGGTGGGGCATTAGCGGAAGTTAGAGAAGTCGATGTTCATGCCATCAGGTTGGAGGTTACCCAGACGGAATACAAGGTGTTGTTCCTCCAACCTGAGTGTGGCTTCATCTACCCCATCTGTTACTTATTTTCATACACACATTCTTTTTCTCACTCTCCTTTTTCTCCCTCTGTCCCTCTGAATATACCCCTTGCCCATCCTCTGGGGTCCCCCCCCCCCCTTGTCTTTCTTCCCAGACCTCCTGTCCCATGATTCTCTCGTATCCCTTTTGCCTATCACCTGTCCAGCTCTTGGCTCCATCCCTCCCCCTCCAACTTTCAAATCCCTTACTCACTCTTCCTTCAGTTAGTCCTGACGAAGGGCCTCGGCCTGAAACGCCGACTGCACCTCTTCCTAGAGATGCTGCCTGGCCTGCTGCGTTCACCAGCAACTTTTATGTGTGTTGCTTGAATTTCCAGCATCTGCAGAATTCCTGTTGTGTACAAAAGCAAGTTCAAGTTCTGCAAAGTACAGATTGAACCAGAATTGGAGTATAGGGCCCAAATCTGGGCAGCACACTGAGAATAGTGAGCACACTGACTAACAAGATAAAATCCGATGGTGTTACAGGAAAGATACTGGCATGGATAGAGGAACGGCTGACAGGCAGGAGACAGTGAGTGGGAATAAAAAGGGCCTTTTCTGGTTGCCTGCTGGTGACTAGTGGTGTTCCTCAGGGGTCAGTATTGGGAACACTACTTTTCACACTGTTTGTCAATGATTTGAATAATGAAATTGGTGGCTTTGTGGCAAAGTTTGCAGATAATATGAAGATAGGTGGAAGGGTAGGTAGTGCTAAGGAAGCAATGCGATTGCAGCAGGACTGACAAATTGGAAGAATGGGCAGAAAAAAGTGGCAGATGGAATACAGTGTTGGGAAATGTATGATAATGCATTTTGATAAAAGGAACAATAGGGCAGTCTGTTATCTAAATGGGGAGAAAGTTCAAACATCAGAGCTGCAGAAGAACTTTGGAGTCCTTATGCAAGACTCCGAGAAGGTTAATTTACAGGCTGAGTCTGTGGTAAAGAAGGCAAATGCAATGATGACATTTATTTCAAGGGGAATTAGAATACGGAAGCAAGGAGATAATTGTGAGGCTTTATAAGTCACTACTCAGGCCACTCTTAGAGTATTGTCAACAGTTTTGGACCCAATATCTCAGAAAGGATGTGTTGTCATTGGAGAGAGTCCAGAGGTGGTTCATGAGGATTATACTGGGAATGAAGGGGTTAACATATGAGGAGTGTTTGGCAGCTTTGGGCCTGTACTCACTGGAATTTAGAGGAACGTGGGGGATCTCATTGTAACCTACCAAATGTTGAAAAGACTAGATAGGGTGGATGTGGAGAGGGTGTTTCCTGTGGTGGAGATATACAGAACTAGAGGGCACAGCCTCAAAATTAGAACAGAGCTAAGGAGGACTTTTTTTCAGCCAGAGAGTAGTAAATCTGGGGATTGCTCTGCCACAGACTGTGGTGGAGGCCATGTCCGTGGGTAATATTTAAGGTGGACGTTGATCGTTTCCTGATCGGTCAGGGCATCAAAGGATACGGCGAGAAGGCAGGTGTATGGGGTTGAGTGGGAACCGGGATCAGCCATGATGGAATGGAGGAGCAGACGTGATGGACTGAATAGCCTAATTCAGCTCCTATGTCTTATGGTCTTAATAATCTGCAAACTTTGGAAAGGATGCAGAAAATATTTATGAGACAAGCTGTAGGTGTGCAGGACATTCACCCCACTGGATAAACTGGAGAACGTAGAGAAAGTTCAGACGAGATTTTAATTCCCCAGTAGGCTAGAGAAAGAAAACAAAAATAAACTGCTCCTCTGGGTGGAAGAGTCATGGACCAGAGGATGCAAATTTGAGGGGATTGGCAAGAGAACCAAAGGACACAAGGGAATACTTTCTCATGCAATGAACAGTTAAAATCTGGAATGCTCTTTTTCATAGGGCGATGGATGTAAGTCATTCCTGGATTTCAGAAAAGATTTGGATACTTGAAGGGAAAATATTTGTAAGGCTGTGAGGAAAGTGTCAAGAAATAAAACTAACTTAAACAGCTCCAAAGGAATGGCATACAGATTCAAATAATTGAATGGGCCCTCTGTGCTATAATGATTCTGTGATTTAAAGGGATATTTCTTTAAATGAGAGCACTTTAGAAGATTATGCTGATAGGTGCTTTAATTTTCTTTCATACTTTGTTTAATTCCTGTGATTGAAGCAGTCTGGTCCTGCTTACTGTCAGTTGTTAATGCTGTTATCTTTTGTTATAATAATTTCTTTGCTCATGTCAACTTTAATGACTTTTAGTCTTTAATTCATTCTTAGTTCTTTGGAATGTCAGATGTATTACTCTCTTATTCTATAAAGAAAGTAATTATTTCATAAGACAGGAGAATATAACAAGTTGAACCCTGAAGGGAATGATGTTGGGAAAAAGTCTGACAGGCGAATATGAAGTATGGTATAGGATCTTTAGGTGATCCTGTGAAAGAGATTCCCAAGTCTACTGGTCTTATTGATAATTTTGGATATTTATTTGCTTTTATATGTCAAAGGTGTATACTGACAAGCAATGAATGAGAATGGCAGCTGTATTCACCGAAGAAATGGCTGGTCAGTTTTGTAATATTTCACACGTCATGAAAAGTAGGTTTGAAAAGCAAATAAGGTTTGATTGGTCAGTTTTCTGCAATGTGTAAACTATTTCTGCTATTTTGTCATTTATTCCAGATGTAATTAACTTGATTTTTGGTTCTATTGACAATTCATTTTTTGTGTCGTATTCTTTGAATATATGCAACCGAATTTGCGTGAAATGAATCTGACTGCTGTATTGTAAAACTTTTAGGTGATTTTTTTCAGTGATGTCAATACAAATAGGTCTTTGGATTTGATAATGCTTCCTATTTCATTTTATGATTTGCAAAATAAAGTATTTTCCACCTTAATGAGACCAAAATGTAACAGCAAGCATATTATTGATTATTATTAATATTTGCTTTTGTAATGAAGGTTGTCAGCATTTTTGTCCATTTTTACAAGCTTGTCACTGTGGTAACTCTACAATGAATATTGAAGTAAGATTAAGAAAATGAGCATAAGTAAAATTGTTTCAGAATTTTATTTATTTAGTTTAAATAATATTTATTTTTAACAGGTTTAATAAAAAAAATCATTGCTTATGTCATCCAAGTCTTATGCTGGACTTGGCTCCTAACAGACATGCGAAGGAATCTGATGACTTCCATTCAGGGTAGTAAAAACTACGTATGTGGGACATGCAGATGTCTTTACCAACATTTTTCAAAACATTTGTATTTGGGACTTGACAGTTGGATTATAAAGTTGTAAATATATTTCATTATTTAAAGGAGGAGAGGGAGAAATCGAGAAAATAGAGAGCTTAGAGTGTGGTAAAATTACCAGAACCTGAGCTGATCAAAGATTAAGTAATACTGTTGTATATTTATTACAATGCAATGAAATGCAAAATCATTCTTATTGGATCAGAGAAAGTCAAATCAGAATATTTTCTTATTAGTGAGTGGTTGAAACTCTGCAGGTATTGGTAATCTTCTGTGCCCGGACCCATAAACCACTCAAAGTAAGGGCACATTATTTATGTTGCTGATTTACATTGAGGATTCTCTATCAGCACATGGAAATCAAGTATGATAATTTTTTTTTTAGAAATCTTTGCTGTTAACTATTATTTCCTTTTAAATTTTGCATTGAATGTGATCATATTATGAATACGTGTTAACATATTGTTAGGCTTTTTAATTAAGCTCCTCATTATTCAATATGGACAGCTTCCTTGCTGATTCTAAGAAATTGCTACAAAAAAAACATATTCTACAGATTCTGGAAATGCCTGATCTGATGAACTTAATGTAAAATCTGCCTTTAAAAACACTTTACTTTCATTACCTGCTTTTCTATTTTCTGATTTACATCTACTAGAGAACAATAAATGTTTCCCAGTAGAATGTTAAATCCTTTACTACTTCTGAATTCTATTATTGAAAGCTTCACTATTTGCTTTTCTATGTTTTTATTATATCTGTTCAATGGCATAATTTAACCTTTAAAGTAGGCCATGCCCTACCTCCCTATCTTTTCCTTTCTTTCCTGTTGACATTATAACTTCAGCATTTGGTTTTCAGTTCTGAACGTTTTGAAGCCAAATCTAAGTAATAGATATCTTTCCTACCTTCCAAATGAATTTGAATGCATTCAGTTTATTCCTTTTCTAAGTCAAAGTTGAGTTTACTGCAAATGCAAAAGCACATGTATGCACGGGTGCAATGAAAACCTTAGAGTAGGATCATCACAGGCACCTGGCATCATATAAGCAGCATTCACAAGGAAAACGTAAATTAGACACAATCTTTTTCAAGAAAAAAACTGGGCAAAGTATTGCTAAACTGTAGTGATTAGGATTTTATCAGTTAGTTCAAGAACTGAATGGTTGAAGCGAACTAGCTCTTCTTGAGCCTGTTGGTGTAGAATTTCAAGCTTCTGTCCATCTTGCCTGATGGTGGGGATCTTTGATGATAGATTTTGCCTTCCTGAGCTAGTACCCCCTGCAGATGCTACTGGTGTGGAGAGAGATCTACATGCGATGTATTGGGCAGAGTTCACTACTCTCTGCAGCTTCTTACATTACTGTACATTTCAATTGCTGTTCCAGAGCATGATGCCCTATTGTTTGCATGTTTCAAAAAGAATCCTTCCTTGCTCCACATACATACGCAAAGTATTCATCAACATTCCTTACTTCCTTTATCGATAATGCATAAATGCCATTTCTATCATTTAATATTAATCATTAACAGTGTAGTTTCCTCTTAAGAACAAAAACTTTATGGTTGAGCTATTCATTCATCATGGTCCAAGACCAGCACTGGTGTGTGGCACAAGCAGTGTGAGCAAAAAACATAAGAACAAAGAAACATTAGAAAATGAAATATGCCATTCTTCCCTTCATGCCTTGCTCTGACATTCTGTAAGTTAAAGGAAACTTCCTTGCACTAACCTCATGCACCGTGTTTCTCTTAATAAGCTAGCTGTCTACAAAAATGTCATGAATATACTGAGCAATAAAATCTCCACCGATCCTCCAAGGTGGAGAATTCTAGGAAGTTTGCATTCTCGGAATGAGGATATTTCTTTTTAATTCAGTCCTGAATGGTCCACCATTACTTGGAGATTATGGCCCCAGTACTACACATTCCATGCAAAGGAAACAACATCCTTGCACATATTTTGTAAGAATGTTTTATGTTTTGTTGAGAACATTTCCTTTTCTTTTAATTCCAGACTGTATAGGACCTTTCTGCCTTATTTTAAAGGACAAAAATCTTCTTTTGAGAAAATAATGCAGTAAACCTTGCTTCCACTCCCTCTACCACAAGTATACATTTCCTTAGATTGGGGGATCAGATAACTTTGCCAGTCCCATATAATTCCTATTGTGCTTCATTTCTTCAGTTGTGATCAAATCTCTTGCAAGGCTTTCTGGATTTTTGTATTAGGATACCCAGGTTCCTGTGTATGCTAACAATTCTCAATATTTCACTGTTTAACTATATTCCCAGTTGAAACTGTCATTAAATCAGTGGAATGTTGGCAGAAAATAGTATATATTTTCTTTTTAATGTCCTTGGAATGGAGTTCATCTGCATTTGGGTGTTTGCCTATATATAGTCTCATTAATTTTTCCAGTACTTGCTTTAAATAATGATAATTGCCTTTAGGTTTTCATTCACTCTTTATATGTTGTTCTCTGCTATTTCAGTGAAACTTTCTATATCCTCCTACGTAAAGACAGTCAGAAAATATGTGCTTAATTTTTCAGTTTTATATCCTCATAGAACTTCTCCTTTCTCAGTCTATATGAGACCCAAAATAATATATATTAATCTTTATCTTATCCCCATTCTAAATAACCTTAGATGCCTCAATAGATTATTCTCATTTTCTAGTTTCCTTTTCCTTTTCAATTTCTTGGCGCTCTTTTGCTGAGTGTTTTTCATGGTGCTTAAGGGACGAAGTGACGGCTGCAAGATGATAAATGTTGCCTATTGTCAAGAGTGTCTTGACTTACCTTGGCCATTCTTATTACGCCATTGAGTGGAAGCATTAGAACTGACTGCCTTTTATCTTTACTCTCCGACAAACTTTATTGAGTTTCCTGCTTCATCATGAACCCCTCTTCAGCCAGCAACCTCTCTTGTGATACAACAATGATTCTAATAATTTTGTTGATACTGACATTTGTGAAAAGTAAACCCTGACATAAATAGTAGAAACATTGAATGTGCATTTAGTTTGCCATATGAAAGAACAATTTAGTTGGATAATCAAAATTTAGAACAAAATTAACCTATATGATATAAATTGAATAATATTTTAATAATTCTTACAATAATTTTTTACTCTTCACTCTCACTCTTCATTACCATTCTTTGGACAGCTCAGCAATGGACATATTCAATGACACTGCCAACTCCTTAGTTAGTGTGTTCAATAAAATGATTTGCCATGTGGCAGTTTCTTATGGTAAGCAGATTTACAGATTGGCAATATTTTACTATGTGTGTCTGCATTTACGTAATTTTGTGACTACTAAAGAAACTTAAAATGCATGCATTTTAATAGCACAGCGAGAATATGTGTAAGGAGTCAATGATACTTGAAAATCAATTTGAAATCCTTGTTGGTATTAAGGTCTTGGAAAAAGTGTAGGAGCAGCAGAGAGTAACCCTTGATCATCGAGATTTGTTCTTTTCTAAGAAAAAGACCTTGTTTTTCACTTCCCAAAGTTACAATTTCTTTTTCTGCCATCCTTGAAGTTTAATTTTCTCATTGACTAAGTTCTGGGAGCTTCGGAATCAAAAGTGAGCATATTTGCCTGATTCATGACTGTCATAACTATATGTATATGATGCCTCATATATTTATGTCCTTCTTTGTAAAATGTCTCTTGGCATAAAGGACAAGGAATTACCTTGCTATAGCTTTAAAGCTTTTATATATTTATTATTATTATTTGGGTTTGTTTCATTTACTCTAGTTCTGATGCATCAGCAGTAAACAATTTGAGATATGTCTTTATAAAGTTTCATAACATTTATTTTGGCTCATCTTTTAGTTCATTGGAGAGAAAGTTGTGACGGATGTCAGTTTTTGTCATAAGTTTAAGGATGGAGGTTGATAGGGTCAGTAGCTTTAAATTTCTTGCCATTAACATGTTAGAGGATCTATACTTTCTTAGAAGCTTGCGTAAGTTTGGCATGACTGCTGAAACTTTGACAAACCCCAATAGATGCTTAGTGAAGAGTATCCTAACTGATTGCATCATGGTCTGGTATGGAAACATTAATGCCAGCGAATGGGAAAGGCTACAGAAAGTGGTGGAGTCCAGTCCATCACAGGCAAAGTCCTCCCTACTATTGAGTACATGTATTTGGTTGGAACACTGCCACCTATCATCAAAGACCCTCATCTTCAAGATCATGCCCTTTTCACACTACAGTCATCAGGCAGGATGTACCGAAGGCTTAGGTCCCACACCAACAGCTTAAGGAACAGTTATTGCTCTACAACAATCAGGTTCCTGAACCAGAATGAATACCTTCATTCACCAATACTCTGAAAGGATTCTATGAGCTATGGACTCATACACAAGGAAGTTTTACAACTTATGTTCTCTGTATTATTTTTATTTGTACTTTGCTCATTTGTCAGTCATTCTCTGTTTATGTATAATTTTTCATTAAATTCTTTTGTATTTTTTTTCCGTAAATCCCTGGAAGAAAGTGAATCTCAAGACAATATATGGTATTGTGTTCTTTGATAATAAGTTGACTTAGAACATTGGATTTTTCACTAATTATATTATTTGAAAAACTTAGAAGCAAGACCCTCAATGTATGACACCTGGTACAGTAAAATTTCAGTTAATAACAGGTGCAGAAGGGCAATCTATCTGAATAATTCTTTTTAATGCTGCTTTTTTGTTTTGTTTTGGAAAATCGTTTGCTCATTTGATATTTCAGATCCATATCTTGTAATAAAAGTTCATACATTTTCCAGTGATGTAACCTTCAGCTCTCTGTCAGACAAATTAATTTCCTGAATGAAGAACATTTGAATGTGTTTCACTGCATCACCTTTATTATTTTGCCTGGCTTGTAAATGCTTTGGACTGCAAGCTGAAATTAAACAGTGGACTCTGTGGCCTGATTCTGGTCAGTTTGACTGTTCAGTCCCTTCACTGGCATTATGCTTTTCTAGGCATTAATTTGTACTTCTGTGACAACTTAAGGAGAGAAGTGTACCTATTTTCCATCTATTATCACATTAGCACAACCCTCCAGAATTTCGCGAGTAAATACAGAAAAGCTACTTCAGCTTCTCATAATGTCTAGCAAAGACTTTTGTCATCGATTTGAAATTGTTAATAATTGAGGGAATATTTTTGGAAATCCTCTAAATGGCATTAGTATACTTTGATGTTGCCAACGATCTGTTAAAATTTTAAGAGAAATTAAATAACAAATGGAAGCTAAGGAGGTATGGGGAAATAAAGAAATAGACTAATCGTGGGATTACAATTCTTCCTTGAAGAGGTGCCGCCAAAAATTGAACTTCTTCCATCTGTGTGTTATAATCTGTATTGGTGCCTCTGTGCTTGAAGCTATTTGGAAAAATCAATTATTGAACTGCCTACCAGTACTTCACAGGTTATGATAATCATGATATCCATCTATGTTTATACTGATAGGTGAGTAAGAATCATTGCTTGGTCATGCTTTATATAGAAAGATTATCTGTCTTTTACTTTCATCTCGGTATTGAGTTTCTTTCCATCAAACATCTGATGTAGTCGTTGGAAATGAGAATAACTGTCCAGAAAGTGCACAATAGGTTAGAGCAGAAAATAATTAGTGTCTGCATATGCCTTGTTTCAGGCTAGAGAACAATCTGTTTTCAAAAAATTTCTTGTGTATTAATTTATTTTCTGTGATGGTGTTTACTACTTCTAAGTAGTTCTGTAACTACATCTGAAAATTCAGAAAATTCCTTTTGGAAACTTCCAGGTTAGTTAATTTGTTAAAATTGATTTGTAGATTTTTAATGCATACTTACTACTTAGCTAAGCTCTTTTTTTTGTAGCTCATATTGTAATATACCCTAATTGTAACTGCTTTTTGAAAGGATAATTTCGTTACTAAGGAAATGAATCCTTCATGATTTCGCAAACCATTATGATTTTGCATAATGTCACCATCAATGCACTGTTCAAACAAAAGATATAAGCACCTGAGAGACTGTAGGCTAAGCACGCTGGATCTGGCTTGCTGTCTAGACTGATTAACCTGTCTTCCCACGTGCCTGCACTTACCTGGGTTAGATGCTGGGGTTTAATTGAAATTGACCCTCTGTATCCTTGAAGTATCTGCCAAGGCTAACAAAGCTTTAGCAATGAGTAGGCTCGGACAGCATAGTCATGAAGCTCCGTTCCATAAAGCCTGAATAAACTTTGACAAAAGGCTAAGCTGGATGGTAGAGAACTGTCTGCTGTAAGGACTACAAAGTTTTTTTTTACAGCTTTTATGTGATATATTCAGGGATATTTGAAAATCTGTTGTGATTGCTGTAAGTAATTAAAATATATTTCATAATGTTATTAAACAGCACAACAAAGTCCATAAAACGTCACTTAAATTGAAAAGAAAACACTTCCTGATTCTCCAAGCTGAGGACTTCATTGAATTGAGTGTGATCACTGACTTTACAGCAGATCTGACTATCTGAGGATAGGTCATTGACCAGAAATGTTAAATCGTTTCTCTTTTCACTGATGCTGTTTAACTGGCTGAGTTATTCCAGATTTCTGTTTGTTTCAGATTTCAGCTTCTGCAATTTTACTTGTTTTTCCATTTCTGAATTCTCAGTATATCGCTCTTTATTGTCTCCCACTTGTAAAATGTAGACCTATCTGCGATAGCTGTTTACAATCTACTTTTACCAGATCCTGTTTTAAGATATTACAATAATTGCCTCTTTGTAATCAGTGTTGCAAATTACCTTCCCTTTTACACCCTCTTCTTTCATGCCATAAGATTCTGTACCCTGGAATACTGAGTTACCCGTCCTGCCCTTTCAACCAGCTCTCTGTGACAGTAACAACATAACTTTCCCATTTGCTGATCAATGTTCTAAGTGAATCTATCTTGCTTGTCATTTTGCTTGAATTAAAATGTTTGCAATTTGCCTTGCACACCTTTCATGTACAGTACATTGTCACATGCAAGTTTGCACTGTCTACAATATGTGATGGCACCTCCCCTGAAAATATACGTCCACTCTGTGTATCATTCCTGCATCAGCTTTGTTTGACGCTCTTCTAAACAGCAGCAGCAAAACTCCCTGCAATGATGTTTGACCTGCACACGTTTAGGTGCAACACATCTAGCTTGCAGAAGTCTCACACTGCCCTGAAATGGCCCCAGTGATCTAAAGCCCTTCCCATAAACTACATATTTATCTGACCATACTGGTATACCTATTCGCAGTAGCACATGGCACTGGAAAGTGATAGGGACAAATTTAGAGATCCTGCTCTTTAATCTGTAATCTAGCTCTTGAAATTCATGCTGCAGGACCTCATTCTACGATGATAAGTGCCTTTTATCTAGCACTTTAAGTGGTAATTATTAAAATCTTTTTATTAATTATTAAAGATCAACAAAAATACATTAGGATAATCAAGTCAATATGTACAATAAAGAATTAAATTAGCAAATAACTGATTAACAAAGCTAAGCAATATATCAATAATAAGAAGAAAAAATAAGCTTTTAAGAATATTTTTGTGAAAGAAAAGAAGAGAGAAAAAAAGAACCCCTACTAACTAAACAAAACGAAAAAAAAAACATTTGGAGCACAACCCCGGAGCTATACATCATACAAGCTTCTATAAAAGAAAAACTTCAATCCCTCAACTCAAATCCATTTAAACAAAAATCGGAAGGAAACCATATTAATTAACTCAAATCAGATGATAATAGCGGGCAAAAGAACCCCACCTTTTCTCGAAATCAAATCGAGGATCAAAAGTTCGACTTCTGATTTTCTCCAAACTAAGACATAGCATCACCTGAGAAACTGTTGTATCAAAGTAGGAGCAGAAGCATCTTTCCATTTCAACAAAATAGCCCTTCTGGCCAATAATGTAACAAATGCAATTACATGTTGGTCTGATAGAGAAATACCATGAATATATTGAGGGATTATACCAAACAAAACTGTCAATTTATAAGGTTGTAAATTAATTTTTAAAACTTTAGAAATTGTAGAAAAAAAAAATTCCAAAGATGTTTCAATACAGAACATGACCAGAACATGTGTGTCAATATAACTGTCTCGGTTTTACATCTATCACACTGACTATCAACATTAGGAAACATTTTAGACAGTCTCTCCTTTGTCAAATAATAATGATGTACAATTTTAAATTGAATTAAAGAGTGACTGGCACAGATCGAAGAAGAGTTAACCAACTTCAAAATCCGTAACCATTCTTCTGTTATCAAGGTCATGTTAAGCTCTCTCTCCCAATCTTGCTTAATCTTAAGTGAAGGGTAATAGTGCTGTTGTAACAACAAATTATAAATTTTCCCAATAAAACCTTTCACTAAAGGGTTCATTTCTAAAATAGTATCTAACAGGTCAGAATCCTTTAAAGTGGTAATCAGTTGAAACTTGTTCCTGAAGCCACTTTGAACTTATTTTCTATTATTCAAATGAACAGGTTTACTATGTCAGTAGGGGAGAATAAATAAAGCAGGACTTGAAAATGTCATTCTTTCTAGCAAGGATGATTTATAAATAAACATATAAATAAATATTGGAACATGTCAATTAATCTGAGTAGTCCATCTATGAAGAGTTATATGAAGTCCTGTTAGATGTTAAAAAGATTCGTAGTGCAAACTGATTTGTCATGAGAAATTTCAAGAAACAGTTTATTCAGTCACTATGATAGTTAAACAATTCAAAAATATGATTTAAAGAAGTACAACATTAACAAGTCAGTTTGGACCAAACACCTTGCATCAGTGTGTCTACCATGACACCTTCCTCAAACTGCCTTGAATCCTCTAATCCAGCTCTATATTTGGTAAGATTCTGCAAAGTTCAACAAAGATTGTCATACGCTAACACGAGGAAATCTGCAGATGCTGGAATTTCAACTATCCCTCCCCGCCGATCTTCCTCCTGGCACTTATCCTTGTAAGCAGAACAAGTGCTACACCTGCCCTTACACTTCCTCCCTCACTACCATTCAAGGCCCCAGACAGTACTTCCTGGTGAGGCGACACTTCACCTGTGAGTCGGCTGGGGTGATATACTGCGTCCTGTGCTCCCAGTGTGGCCTTCTATATATTGGTGAGACCCAACGCAGACTGGGAAATTGTTTTGCTGAACACCTATGCTCTGTCTGCCAGAGAAAACAGGATCTCCCAGTGGCCACACATTTTAATTCCACGTCTCATTCCCATTCCGATATGTCTATCCATGGCATCCTCTACTGTAAAGATGAAGCCACACTCAGGTTGGAGGAACAACACCTCATATTCCCCCTGGGTAGCCTCCAACCTGATGGCATGAACATTGACTTCTCAAACTTCAGCTAAGGCCCCACCTCCCCCTGTACCCCATCTGTTATTTATATACACACATTCTTTTTCTCTCTCTCCTTTTTCTCCCTCTGTCCCTCTCACTATACCCCTTGCCCATCCTCTGGGCTTCCCCCCTCCCCCTTTTCTTTCTCCCTAGGCCTCCCGTCCCATGATCCTCTCATATCCCTTTTGCCAATCAACTGTCCAGCTCTTGGCTCCATCCCTCCCCCTCCTGAGACCACACCTAAAGTATTGTGTGCAGTTTTGGTCCGCTAATCTGTGGAAAGACATCCTTGCCATAGAGGGAGTACAAAGAAGGTTCACCAGATTGATTCCTGGGATGGCAGGACTTTCATATGATGAAAGAGTGGATCAGGTATGCTTATACTCGTTGGAATTTAGAAGTTTGGGGGGGATCTTATTGAAAGATATAAAATTCTAAAGGGATTGGACAGGCTAGATGTAGGAAGATTGTTCCCGATTTTGGGGAAGTCCAGAACGAGGGGTCACAGTTTGAGGATAAAGGAGAAGCCTTTTAGGACCGAGATTAGGAAAAACTTCTTCACACAGAGAGTGGTGAATCTGTGGAATTCTCTGCCACAGGAAACAGTTGAGGCCAGTTCATTGGCTATATTTAAGAGGGAGTTAGATATGGACCTTGTGGCTAAAGGGATCAGGGGGTATGGAGAGAAGGCAGGTACAGGGTTCTGAGTTGGATGATCAGCCATGATCGTACTGAATGGCGGTGCAGGCTCAAAGGGCCGAATGGCCTACTCCTGCACCTATTTTCTATGTTTCTGTGTTTCTGTCTTCTCCTATCATTTTGGACCTCCCCCTCCCCCTCCCAGTTTCGAATCTCTTACTAGCTCTTCTTTCAGTTAGTCCTGACGAATGGTCTCGGCCCGAAACGTCGACTGTACCTCTTCCTAGAGATGCTGCCTGGCCTGCTGCTTGCACCAGCAAGTTTTATGTGTTTCCCTCCCCCACTCTCTCTGCATTCCGCAGGGATCGCTCCCTACACAACTCCCTTGTCCATTCGTCCCCCCCATCCCTCCCCACTGATCTCCCTCCTGGCACTTATCTGTGTAAGCGGAACAAGTGCAACACATGCCCTTACACTTCCTCCCTTACCACCATTCAGGGCCCCAAACAATCCTTCCAGGTGAGGCATCACTTCACCTGTGAGTCGACTGGGGTGATATACTGCGTCCCGTGCTCCCGATGTGGCCTTTTATATATTGGTGAGACCCGATGCAGACTGGGAGACCGCTTTGCTGAACATCTACACTCTGTCCGCCAGAGAAAGCAGGATCTCCCAGTGGCCACACATTTTAATTCCACATCCCATTCCCATTCTGACATGTCTATCCACGGCCTCCTCTACTGTAAAGATGAAGCCACACTCAGGTTGGAGGAACAACACCTTATATTCCGTCTGGGTAGCCTCCAACCTGATGGCATGAACATTGACTTCTCTAACTTCCGCTAAGGCCCCACCTCCCCCTCGTACCCCATCTGTTACTCATTTTTATGCACACACTCTTTCTCTCACTCTCCTTTTTCTCCCTCTGTCCCTCTGAATATACCTCTTGCCCATCCTCTGGGTCACCCCCCCCTTGTCTTTCTTCCCGGACCTCCTGTCCCATGATCCTCTGGTATCCCCTTTTGCCTATCACCTGTCCAGCTCTCGGCTCTATCCCTCCCCCTCCTGTCTTCTCCTATCATTTTGCATCTCCCCCTCCCCCTCCAGCTTTCAAATCCCTTACTCACTCTTCCTTCAGTTAGTCCTGACGAAGGGTCTCGGCCTGAAACGTCGACTGCGCCTCTTCCTATAGATGCTGCTTGGCCTGCTGCGTTCACCAGCAACTTTGATGTGTGTTGCTTGAATTTCCAGCATCTGCAGAATTCCTGTTGTTAACTTTTATGTGTGTTGCTTGTCATAGGCTAAAACATTTATTACATATATAGCAATTTGTCTTGTTTTACTGCCTGCATTTTAATTATGGGGTCACTAACTTCTTTGAAAATGGCTGAATGTCAAATTTTCATTCATTTTTCCTACATTTGGTATGTATTACTTTTACTTTGCAGCTCTCATTTTAAGTTTACTTGATTTTTTTTCTTGTTAGCAGTATATACAGAGAATACTTAAATAAATCTTTCTGATGACTCTCCATTTTATGTTCTATTAACTTTTCAAGTTGGCTAACTTATCCCATTTATGACCTAAGTTCTAGCCTCCTACCAGTTTACTTCCATTTAATCTTTGGAAGGTTCATTTACTCTTTTCACCCTGTGCACATGACTGAGGAAGAAATTTACACCCTTTAGATACTGTATCTGTTGGGAATAATGGAACTGCTACTTTCCCAGCCCTAACCCTAACCCTAACCCTAATAATAAACATTATTAATAACAGCTTTTTGAAGTATATGGTGGTAAACTATCACTGCAAACAATGAAGAGACGAGCAAAGGCAAAGGGAACTCGAGAGATGTGTTCTGCTGGTGTGCTGCAAAATTAATGTGTTTGGAGTTGGAACCGTGCTGGTTGGAACGAATGATTGGAGAGGAGAAGATGAGGCAGAGGAGTTCTGATGCTCTTTGAACTAACACAGATGCAGGATGGATTGCCCTAAGTGCCGAGCCCATTCAGAAAGGTTGAGAACGGCTTCTTTGGCAGGCCTGAAGCGAATCACTGGGTGGCTTATTCTAAACCCGGAGCAATTTGCTGAAGTAGGGCCCGGTCCTAATACGAGGCATGAACTACTGTTTGGACAATTTAAATGCTGGCCCAGATAGACTGGAAAGGCAGGGTTGAGAGTCAGGTGAGATTGGAACACTCTGGGTGCTGTACCGATTTGGAAAGGTCAAGAACGGCTTCTTCAGCAGCGAAATCTCAGCCCAGACTGATTCATTACAGTGGAGCCCAGGTCCTAAAGAGAGACACAGTTCATTGTTTGGACAATTTCAATGTCAGCCCAAATAGACTGGGGCTCTTTTCTCCACAACGCTAAGGCTGTGAGATTACTCCCAGCTGCTGTGCTTCATGCCCGCTAATATGATAATACCGAGACTTTGGGCCGACTCGGGTCTGCTCTGGGGATTTAGACCTAAAGACTCAATTTGGTTTGGAATGCTGTTGTTGCTTGGTTCTATCGGTGGCATGATTTGTGTTTTATAACTTCTACATTCTTTGATAATAAATGTACTTTGAACCTTCGAACAGCAGGTTCATCAGCAAATTTGAAGACTCCACTGGAGCTGTGCTTAGCCATACAGTCTTCTGTGATTTAGAGAGTAGAGGGCTAAGCACACAGTCTAGAGTGCACCTGTGATAATGATCAGCAGGGAGGAGATGTTGTTACCGATCCTCACCGATTGAGGTGCTGCTGTGAGGGAATCGAGTAACCAGTTGGAGGAAAAGTTACAGAGGCCAGAGTCTTAAAGGTTGATGATGGGTTTGGATGGGATGATTGTGTTGAATCCCAATCAGAATGTTAAACCAAATGCTTTTCTTCAATGTGCTAAGGGTTTTATGAGTTTTTGATTCATTGTGGTCAATGCTGTACCAAATAATTATGCACCATAGCAGAAACTGTCTGGGCTAATTGGAACGAAACTATGTGGATTCTATTTTTCATTAATTTGAAATTCTAGTATGCAAGGGAATACTGTGACTAAAATAAGTATATTTACAGTGATAATGCTGTTTTTGCATGGAAGTTCATTTCAATTGATGATGGAAAATGCAGCCGACAAGATGAGTTGGGAAAATTGATGCCTTTAGATGCTAATCTGCTTGGTGTTAAATTCATCTAGATTTTTCACTGCTGATGTATTCACTACAAATAGGACTTCCATGTACACATTTTTCTGAATCAAGACTGGCCCTGCTTATTTATTTGGGCTGCATGTCAGTCATAAAACTTACCTGTTTACTGTTGTGAATGTATAGACGATATATCAGTGCTTTCGTGTTTAAGGTTTTACAGTGCAAGAGAACACCTGATCGAGTAGGCATTGGCAGTAAACCAATTCAAGTAAGAAACAAGCAGCGTTGCGGGAAAGGTGGAGTTTTTAGCCTGTACTGAACAGTCCCAGTTTAACTACTGTTTTGGTGTATGTTTCTCCAGGAAAAATAAGGTTCAGAAGACAGACGAAGCGTGTAGTCCGGGTATATGGACGGAGGTGACAAATTACAATCTTCAATGCTCTGCAATGCAAAGTGAGGTTTAATGATCTCACAAGACTGAAGTAAGTAAGGCACACTTCACTATGCAACACAGACACAATAACAGGGGTTTCGTTTCCTTGCTTATCACGTCTTGTTGGTTCATTAACTAGATGATTTGAAAATCAGTTCCCAGAGAAATTCTGGAGAAAAAACTGAACCATTGTAAGAAGTTGTGTGCTAGGGTAATTCTTGTTAGTGATAGCTTAAATAGAATCTACAATTACATGTTCAACAGCAATGGCATGGGTACTTAAGGGTATTTAATAATAACACTTCTTTACTTCTCAATTCTCTCCTTACAAATATTGCATCTATCATTAGAAACTCTAACTAGAAGATCCATAAACCTGCATGAACTCGAAGTTCTGATGAGTATTAGGATTTCATCATCTGCAGCTCTTGTCCTGGTCCATTCGTAAGAGCTCTTCTATGGGATTAGAGTTGCAAAATTGAATCCCAGGTGCATCCTTATGGAATGAAGCTACCTATCAATCAGAAGAGTTTTTACTCCTCATTGTAGGAGTGAAAGAGAAGGCAAATTTATGTTCTTTCAGGGAAGTTACAGTGAATTCCCTGACCTGAAGAGCCAAGGATCAAGAACTCCAGCCTACCTTCTCCTCCAGAATATATTGCATACAGGATGTTGCAAAGATCCTGCTGCAATCCCTGCCAAAATATCTGGGAAGGGATTAATTGGGGAGAAAAATCTAAATAACATTTTGCAATACTATAAAAACTGCTGATTGGCTCTTGGGAAAAAATCAAAAATATCTCTTCTTGAGCATTTTATCCAGCTGGTCCAATTGCTTTCCTCCTCATTGTTTCTCCCCTCTCCTCTTCCTCCCTTTCCTTCTCCCTGGGCCTCCTGTCCCATGATTCTCTCATATCCCTTTTGCCAATCACCTGTCCAGCTCTTGGCTCTATCCCTCCACCTCCTGTCTTCTCCTATCATTTTGGATCTCCCCCTCCCCCTCCCACTTTCAAATCTCTTACTAGCTCTTCTTTCAGTTAGTCCTGACGAAGGGTCTCGGCCTGAAACGTCGACTGTGGCTCTTCCTAGAGATGCTGCCTGGCCTGCTGTGTTCACCAGCAACTTTGATGTGTGTTGCTTGAATTTCCAGCATCTGCAGAATTCCTTGTGTTTACCTTCTCATTGTTTGTTTGATTGTCTTTTGGGCATTTCCAGATCACATCAACTAAAATACTGCATGGAGGCAAAATTTCTGAAACCTTTGCAAATATAATGGCCTTTTCCCTGTGATTTTATTTCAAGGTTACTTATATCAGCATTTATATTCTAACAGCAGTGGGGTTTGGGATTGTAATTTGAGAAAACCAACAGCAATATATGCACGAGGGTAAATAATGCTGCATGCTTGCAGTTTATGAAGAATATTTCTGTTGTAGTTTTCTTCAGGGAGGCACTATGATATTGGACCTTGTTATCCCATTGTACTAATATAGAAATGACCGTTGTGGTTCGTGATTCATATCTATTACTATTTTGTCACAAAAGGACATTGTAGCAGGAAGGACAATACACCACAGCTAATTAAATTATTACACACAACACGCTGGAGGAACTCAGCAAGTCGGGCAGAATCCGTGGAAACGAGCAGTCAATGTTTTGGGCTGAAATGCAGGGGTGCATCACTAATTGTATAAACCTACGTTATAAAATCATATACTTCACCATATCATACTTCCTGTTTGTGGAAGGAGCAAGCTAAATTAATACCACAGTTCTTCTATAACATCATCACCTGTAATCCTGTCTCTTTTAAAATTATTTCAGTTTAATTTTGGATAACTGCAAGGTTTGAAACTGAGGATGATTATTAGGGTCACAAAAGGGAGAAGCAAAATATTAGCTTGGGCACCAAAGAAGCTCAGCAGTTAACGTGATACTGTTGCAGCCTTGGGCATCAGTGTTCGGAGCTCAGTTCTCACCACTGAGTTCAGTGGCTGTTAGTGAGAGGCTAATGAGCTGTGTCTCTAGAGAAGCCCGGTAAAAAGGAGGTACAGACGTCATCTGTAAGGCGTGTTTATATTCCTCCCTGTGAACGCGTGGATTTCCTCCAGGTGTTCCGGTTTCCTCCCACAGTCCAAAGATATACTCGTGAGTAGGTTGGTTGGTCATTGTAAATTGTCCTGAGATTAGGCCGGGTTGCTGGACGGCGCAGCTCACTGGCCCGGAAGGTCCTGTTTCGCGCTGTATCTCTAAATGAATAATTTGTCCAGCAACTATTTCACACAAAAAGAACATGGGACACTACAGCACTGGATAAGCCATTTAGCCCTTGATGGTGGGCTGATCTTGATGCCACTTTATACTAAATGTTCTCCTCCTGAGTATCATCCATGTGTCTATTTGAAAGTCTCTTAAATTCCACCAAACTGCCTATTTTCACCACTACACTAAGTAACCTATTCCAGTTACTACCACTGTGTATTAAAGAAACTTGCCCTTCATGTCACCTTTAAACGTCCTTCCCTTAACTTTAAAAGCATGTCCTCTAGTGTTTGACTTTTCTACCCTGGGGGAAAGGGTCTGAATGGCCACCCTATCTTTGCATTTCATAATTAAAAAATAATCTGTCAGGTTTCACTTCAGCCTCCAATATTCTGGGCAGAACAACCCAACCCTGCCCAACCTTTCCTTAAACCTCACATCCTCTAATCCAGGCAGCATCCCGGTCAACGTCTTCTGCACTTTCTCCACATCCTTTCCATAATGGGCAACCAGAATTGCACACAGTACTCCAAGTCCAGTCTGATTAAAGTCTTATATGGCTGTAGCATGACTTTTTTACTTAGCATCCCTATCATTGAAGGTAAACATGCCACACACATCACTTTATCCATTTACTTTGCCACTTCCAGTGAACTATGGACCTGGACCCTAAGATCCCTCTGTGCTTTACAACAGGACATTTGAGAGGGAGGCTGAGCAGACAAAATTTGTGATCCATATAGGTACCAAAGAATAGGCAGGAACATGGATGAGGTCCTGAAAGGGGATTTTAAGGAGCTAAGTAGAAAGATAAAAAGCAGGACTTCCAGAGGTGTGATCTCAAGAGTACTACCCTTGATACATGCTAATGTGTTGAGAAAATGATACTGAGTGTATTTCAACATCTGGCTAAGGAGCGGATACAGAGAGAGAGCCCAATGATCCATAAATAGTTATTTTTGAATAAATTATTCTGAAATAAGAAAGATGCACTTACATTGATGGCTGCTGAGAGGTGGAAGAACAGATTTGTAGACAGATTATGTAGAAACAACAGGATAGACATAGTATGGTTTTCAACTTCCCCATTATTGATTACAACTTCCTTAATACAAGAGGTTGAGATAAGATGGGATTTTTTCAATACATCTTGAAACAATATGTGGAAGTAAACATACTGGAGCTGGCTTTGGGAAATCAGCCAGGCCAGTTGACAGACCTGATGGTTAGTTAACATTTTGGGAATAGTGGCCACACCTCATTTTGTATAAAGATAGTTATAGGTATAAGATCTGATCACATGGAAGGTACTAAACTGGAGGAGGGAACATTATGATAGGATTAGAAAGGAGCTGAGAGGCATTGATTAGGGGCAGCTTCTAGAGTCATGAAGTCATTAAAAAGTACAGCACAGAAACAGACCATTTGGCCCATCTAGTCCATGCTGAAACCATTTAAGCTGCCTACTCCCATCGAATTGTCATCCATGTACCTATCCACACTTTGCTTAAGCATTGAAATTGCGTTCACATGCACCACTTTTGCTGGCAGCTCACGACACTTGAGTGAAGAAGTTTCCCTTCATTTTCCCCTTAAACTTTTCACTTTTCACCCTTAAGCAATGACCTCTAGTTGTAACCCCACCAAACCTCAGTGGAAAAAACTTGCTTGCATTTACCTTACCTATAAACCTCATAATTTTCTATACCTCTAACAAATCTCCTCTCAATCTTTTACATTTTAAGGAATAAAGTACTAAATTATTCAATCTTTCCTTATGACTCAGGTCCTTCAGAACCGGTAATGTCCTTGGAATTTTTCTCTGTACTCTTTCATTCTTATTTACAACTTTCCTGTAGGTAGGTAACCAAAACTGCACACAATACTCTAAATTAGGCTGCACAAATGTCATATACATTTTCAACATCACATCCCATTTCCTGTATTCAATACTTTGATTTATGAGGGCTAATGTGCCAAAAGCTTCTGTAGGACAAGTACATGTCTGATGTATGGGAGTTATTTAAAGACCAGCTGATCCAAGTTCAGGACTGGCATCTTCCAGAAAGGAGTAAAGACAAGGATAGTAAGATAAGGGATGACTTGAGAAGCCCTGAATTTATTCAGGAAGGAAAAGGAGCCCCTGTGGCTGTTCCCCTTAACAATAAGTACTTCTGTATGAGAACTGTTGGCCTACCTGGGGGAAGCAACGGGGGCCGCGCCTCTGGCATAGTGTCTGGCCCTGTGGCTCAGAAGGGTAGGGAAAGGAAGCAGGCAGCAGGGATAGGGGACTCTGTAGTTAGGGAGTCAGACAGGCGTTTCTGTGGACGTAGGAAAGAAGCACGGATGGTAGTTTGCTTCCCAGGTGCCAGGGTCGGGGATGTTTCTGATCGCATCCATGATATCCTGAAGTTGGAAGGTGAACAGCCAGAGGTCATGGTACATATTGTTACCAACAACGTAGGTAGGAACAGGGAGGAGGTCCTGAAAACAGACTACAGGGAGTTAGGAGGGAAGTTGAGAAGCAGGATCTCAAGGGTAGTAATCTCAGGATTACTGCCTGTGCCAGGCGACAGTGAGTATAGGAATAGAATGAGGTGGAGGATAAATGCGTGGCTGAGGGATTGAAGCATGGCAGGGATTCAGATTTCTGGATCATTGGGACCTTTTTGGGGGCAGGCATGACCTGTACAAAATGGATGGATTGCACTTGAATCCGAAGGGTTCCAATATACTGGCAGGGAGGTTTGCTAAGGCGATTGGGTAGGGTTTAAACTAGAATTGCTGAGGGGTTGGAAACGAACTGAAGAGACAGAGGAAGGGGCAGTTGGCTAACATATAGAGAAAGCCTGGAGACAGTGTGAGAGGTAGAATAGTTAGGTGATAGAGAGAGGATACGTTCAGACCGATGGTTTGAGATGTGTCTATTTTAATGCAAGAAGCATCATGAACAAAGCGGGTCAGCTTAGAGTGTGGATCTGTACTTGGAGCTATGATGTTGTGGCCATTACAGAGACTTGGATGGCTCAGGGGCATTAATGGTTACTTAGAGTGCCAGGCACTAGCTGTTTCAGAAAGGACAGGGAGGAAGGCAAGAGAGGTGGAAGCAGGGCACTGCTGATCACAGATAGTGTTATGGCTGCAGAAAAGGAGGAAGTCATGGAGGGATTGTCTACTGAGTCTCTACGGGTGGAAGTCAGAAACAGAAAGGGGTTGATAACTACTGGGTGTTTTTTTATAGACCACACAATAGTAACAAGGACATCGAGGAGCAGATGAGACAGATTCTGGAAATGTGTAATAGCAGGGTTGTCATGGTGCGAGTTTCAAATTTTCCAAATATTGATTGGCATCTACCTAGAGCAAGGGATTTAGATGGGGTGGAGTTTGTTAGGTGTGTTCAAGAAAGTTTCCTGACACAATATGTAGATAAGTCTACAAGAGGAGAGGCTGTACTTGATCTGGTATTGGGAAATGAACCTGGTCAGGTGTCAGGTCTCTCAGTGGGAGAGCAGTTTGGAGATAGTGATCACAGTTCTATCTCCCTTATCATTGCATTGGAGAGGGATAGGAACAGACAAGTTAGGAAGGCATTTAATTGAATAGGGGGAAATATGAAGCTATCAGGCAGGAACTTGGAAGCATAAATTGGGAACAGATGTTCTTAGGGAAATGTACGGCAGGAATGTTGCAAATGTTCAGGGGATATTTGCATGGCGTTCTGCATGGGTACATTCCAATGAGATAGGGAAAGGATGGTAGGGTACAGGAACCGTGGTGTACAAAAGCTGTTGAAAATCTAGTCAAGAAGAAAAGAAAAGCTTACGAAAGGTTAAAAAAAGCTAGGTCTAGAAAATTATAAAGCTAGCAGGAAGAAGCTTAAGAATGAAATTAGGAGAGCCAGAAGGGGCCATGAGAAGGCCTTGGATTAAAGAAAACCCCAAGGCATTCTACAAGTATATGAAGAGCAAGAGGATAAAACGTGAGAGAATAGGACCAATCAAATGTGACAGTGGAAAAGTGTGTATGGAACTGGAAGAGATAGCTGAAGTACTTAATGAATACTTTGCTTCAGTATTCCCTACAGAAATGGATCTTGTCGATTGGACGGATGACTTACCACGGATTGGAAAGCCTGAGCATATAGACAGAGGATGTGCAGGAGCTTTAGGAAAGCATCAAGTTGGATAAGTCTTCGGGACCGGACGAGATGTACCCCAGGCTACTGTGGGAGGCGAGGGAGGAGATTGCTGAGCCTCTGGCAATGATCTTTGCATCATCAGTGGGGATGGGGGAGGTTCTGGACGATTGGAGGTTTGCAGATGTTGATTCCTTATTCAAGAAAGGGAGTAGAGATAGCCCAGAAAATTATAGAGCAGTGAGTCTTACTTAAGTGGTTGTTAAGTTGATGGAAAAGATCCTGAGAGGCAGGATTTATGAACATTTGGAGAGGCATAATATGATTAGGAATAGTCAGTATGGCTTTGTCAAAGGCAGTTCGTGTCTTATGAGCTTGATTAAATTTTTTGAGGATGTGACTAAACACGTTGATGAAGGTAGAGCAGTAGATGTAGTGTGTATGGATTTCAGCAAGGCATTTGATGCAAGGCTGATGAGAAAGTAAGGAGGCATGGGATCCAAGGGAAACTTGCTTTGTGGATCCAGATTTGGCTTGCTCACAGAAGGCAACAAGTGGTTGTAGACGGGTCGTATTCTGCATGGAGGTCGGTGACCAGTGGTGTGACTCAGGGATCTGTTCTGGGACCCCTTCTCTTCATGATTTGTAGAAATAACCTGGATGAGGAAGTGGAGGGATGGGTTAGTAAATTTGCTGATGACACAAAGGCTGGTGCTGTTGTGGATAGTGTGGAGAGTTGTCAGAGGTTACACTGGGATATCAACAGGATGCAAAACTGGACAGAGAAGTGGCAGATGGAGTTCAACCCAGATAGGTGGTTCATTTTGGTAGGTCAAATATGATGACAGAATATAGTATTAATGGTAAGACTCTTGGCAGTGTGGAGGATCAAAGGGATTTTGGGATCCGAGTCCATAGGACACTCAAAGCTGCGGCGCAGGTTGACTGTGTGGTTAAGAAGAGATATGGTGCATTGCCTTTCATCCACCGTGAGATTGACTTTAAGAGCCAAGAGGTAATATTACAGCTATATAGGCCCCCATTTGGAGTACTGTGCTCCGTTCTGGTTACCTCACTACAGGAAGGATGTGGAAACTATAGAAAGGGTGCAGAGGAGATTTACAAGGATATTGCCTGGATTGGGGAGCATGCCTTATGAAAATAGGTTGAGTGAACTCGGCCTTTTCTTCTTGGAGCGACAGAGGATGAGAGGTGACCTGATGGAGGTGTATAAGATGATGTGAGTCATTGATCATGTGGATAATCAGAGGGTTTTTCCCAGGGCTGAAATGGCTATCGCAAGAGGGCACAGTTTTAAGGTGCTTGGAAGTAGGTACAGAGGAGTTGTCAGGGGTAGGTTTTTTACGCAGAGAGCAGTGAGTGCATGGAATGGGCTGCCAGTGATGGTGGTGGAGGCAAATACGATAGGGTCTTTTGAAGGACTTTTGGATAGGTACGTAGAACTGAGAAAAATAGAGGGCTATGGGTAACTCTAGGTAATTTCTCAGATAAGTACATGTTTGGCTCAGCATTGTCGGCCAAAGGGCCTGTATTGTGCTGTCATTTTTCTATGTTTCTATGATTCTAAAGTTTAGAAAGCTAAAACTACACTGGGCCCTTGTGAATTAAAACAATAGTGTTACATGCTGAAACAGGCAATTATGAAGGCCGGAAATGACCATGAAATGTTCTTGATGAGCAGTATCAAGGAAAGTTCCAAAGTATTTTATACATATTATGAACAAGTGGATAACTAAGGGGAAGATAGGTCCACTCAAGAATAAAGTAGTGATTTGTGCTTAGAGACAGAGCAAGTTGCTGAGGTACTAAATGAGTACTCTATGTCGATATTTATTGAAGAGAAGGAGTTAGAGGACAGAGTGGGGCATGCTTTTCTGGTGGGACTTTTTGAGATTAAGGAGGAGGCAAAGTATTAAGTCCACAGAGTTGATGGCGTACAGCATGTCTCAGAAGATTGAAAGAAGCAAGTCAGGAGATTTTTGGGACTTTGACAAAAGTATCTGTGTCCTCACTAGCAACAGGTGAGGTCCCAGAGGACTAGAGAGTAGCAATTGCCATGCTTTTTTTCAGAAAAATAAATAGGAGTAATCCAGGTAATTATAGGCCCGTGAGCCTCGTGTCAGTGGAAAAGATGGGATTGTAGAAGGTAATGGGGGGTTGGATTTATGTGTATTTGGGAAGGTATAGCCTGTATGGCCTATACTTTGATAATAAATGAATCTTTGAATTTTTGATTAGGAACATTCAGCAAGGCTATGTGCAGGGCAGATCATGCCTTACAAACTTAAGACTTTTCTTATGAGGAGTTGACAACGGAGATTGATAAGGTTAAAGTAACAGATGTTTCATTTTTATTTAGAGATGCAGGGCCCCTTTGGCCCACCAAGTTACACTGCCAAGCAACCCACCTATTTAACTTCAGTCTAATCATAGGGACAATTTACAATGACCAGTTAACCCCCTAACTGGTATGTCTTTGGAATGTGAGAGGAAACCAGAGCACCTGGAATAAACCCATGCATGTCTTGGGGAGGATGTACAAACTCTTCACAGGTGACATTGGAATTGAAATCCGAGCTCCTACACACCGAATGGTAATAGTGTCGTGCTAATCGCTGTGCTACAGTGGCGCCCTAAATTATTTCTATTTTATTTTTATTTAGCGATACAGCACAGTAACAGACTCTTACAGCCCAATGAGCCCACATGCCCAATTACATCCATGTGACCAATCAATCTGCTCAACCATATGTCTTTGGAATGTGGGAGGAAACCAGAGCATCTGGAGGAAATCCGTGCGATCACGGGGAGAATGTAGAAACTTCTTGCATACAGGAGCAGGAATTGATCCTGGGTCACTGGCACTGTAAAGTGATGCGCTGAATGCTATGTTAATGTGCTGCCCATGGACTTTAGTAAGACATTTGATAAGGTTCCTCATAGTAGATTGATTCAGAAGACAAAGATACAGGGGCTCTAGGGTGAATTGCAAGTTTGGATGCAGGACTGGCTTGCTTACAAAAGACAGCGAATAGGTCTGGAAGGCTGTAATTGTGGCTGGAGGTCTGTGATCATAAGGATTGCTACTGGGACATCTATTGTTTGTGATCTTAGTCGATAGTTAGATTAAAAATATATTTGATTACTTAATATGGATATGTAATATCTTTGAAAATATATGTGTTTGGAAATTTATAGTTTTGTGATGTTTTTTTTCCAAGACAGAATAGGCACACCAATCAAAACTGAATCAGTTTAACCATTCCCTTTTGGATCCTTTCTCTCATGATGTTGTTTTAATTTGGCTCTTTACGGTATACTACAATTTCTGTTGTTGACTTCTATTGGTGTTCTGAATACCCCTAAAGCTTAAAAACAATTCATTGCCTGGCCTGAATAGTAATATGGAAAGACCTTTACACTTGGTTTCAGGCCTGCTTTACAAAGTCCATTTGTTTTTAATATGTACATTTATTTGATTTATATTTCTATTTAACAAAAGCACAAAGTTGTCAAATTCCCCTAAAATGCCACTAACCAAATTCATATAGCAAAGTCAACAATATATTCCCCTCAGCAACAGCTGCCATATTTAATTATATTAGCACGAGATGCAGAGCATTTCTTTTGTACTGATATCCAGTTGCCTGGAAGGTAGTGTAAAATGGCATGCAAATTCAGTACAAAAGCAAATGCCTGATGTACTAAACTTAAGAAATTAAGACACAGACTGAATAGGTCTGATAGGATTGGAGAGAGAAATCTGATGACTTTTAAAGTTCTTATTATCTTTGTGTGGTCAGTTTTGATTGCATTGCAAGTCTCAGAGGTTAGTGGATTGACACATGTTAGGATTTATTTTAAACTTGTGCATTTGGAGGAGAAATGGGTCATTAGTTTTGGAATAAAAGTTGTCAATTCTGGCGTTCCTTCTGCTGTATCATAATTATTTTTTGTTATGTACAATCAGGTGATCTCCCTATATGAAGCACCACATACATATATTTCCAAACAACATACATTTTTATAATAGTAACTAAATCACACCATAGTAAGCCACCACGTGTAGGTCTATATATATAAAACATGATAATTCTTTTAAAAATGAGACGAGCTGTCCCCAGTATAAAATGATGGGAGTCAATTGCTTTTAATCAATCACCAACTCTTACCTAGTAATTTCAGAAGAGAAGATGATGGTCAGTCCTGGCAAATATTGGCTTCATGCCTTGACCGTTGCTTTATTCCCATTGTAAATTCTTCTGTCATTGTGCTTCTGGGACCTCCATTTAACTTTACTGCTCTCAAAGGACATTAGATAGAATGTATTTATGATGTTCATTAATATGCAATTGATATTGAGGCGCAGGAGAAGATGCAAAAAAAAAAGACGTACAGTGATGATACCTGCACTGAGGATTTAACTGTCAGGAGGGGCTAAACAGATTAAACAGATTGCGGCTATTTCCTTATGGAGGACTTTAAAATGAGCTGATAGCATGAAAATACTGATAAAAAGTATTTCTACTTGTAAGGAATGAGAAGCTACGAATCATAAATATGAATCTACAGCTTACAAATCTAACAGAAAATTCAGTTAAAATCTATGAGAATAACAATTAAGTGGAATGTGCTATTACAAGTAGTGGAGGCAAATGGCATTGATGGCTTAAGGGAGAAAGCACATGCTGGTAGATATGGATGAACAGTGGGTGAGAGTCATTTGAAGTACATATAATGGAATGGTTGCTGAACGAAGTTATTCTTGTAATTAATTTAATGTAAGTAGAATTGTTTGAGTTCTATTAATAGGTATGTAAATAATTAAGTTTGTACCTTTGAGTTATTAGAATTGCAGAGTCATTCAGCACAGAAACAAGTTATTCAGTTCTCCACGTCCCTGCTGACTACTCGTACTAGTCCTTTTATCTGATCTCATTCATAGTTTAATATGAGTTGGCAATTCAAGTGTTCAGCTAATTACTTGTACAGTGTAGTGAGAGTATCTGCCTCCACTTTCACGTAAGCAGTGCAATCCAGATTTTAACTACCCTCTGGGTGAGAAAATTGATCCTTAACTTCCCTTACCTAAACATTTGGCTCTTACCAATAAGCTATGCATTCTAGTTTTAGATACAGAGCCATGGGGAAAATTATCTATTATTTACCATTCCCATGCAACCTGTAACTTTAAGCAAAACAAATCCACTCTGTCCAGTCTTTCTTCATAATTGGAGTATCATCCTAGTGAATCTCCCTACAACCTCTCTAGCATCATCATGTCATTTTTTTTTAGTATGGCGTTAACTCCAAATGAGTTCTAACCAGTGTCTTATAAAGTTTTGCTGTTGCCTCTCTGCTCTTGTATTCTATGCTCTGCCTAATGAAGTTAAGTATCCTGTTTGTCTTTATGACATTATCAAACCGTTCTACCACTATCAGGGATTCTTGGACTTAGAAACCACAGTCCCACCGTTCTTCATTTGACCATCGAATCCTAACATTCATGTGCACGCTGAATTAGTCTTCCCAAAGTATATCACTTTTCACATCAGAATTATATTCCAAATATCATTGCTCAGCATCTCAACCAATCAAATCTTACTTCCATCTTTGATTCATTCCTGCTTTTCCAAGTGTAGATTACTTCTAAGAATTTTTTTCCAATTATTTGCCTACCATTAACTGTGACTTGCCAGGCTGGCTTATCCCTGCTGCTTCCTTGAATAAAGATGCCATATTTCTTGTCATTCAGTCATTTGGCATCTCACATGTGGGCAGCGAAAATTGAAAAAACTCTGCCGGGGCTCCCCAACTCCTTCCATATCTCCCTAACAAGTCTGACGTACATCTCCGACCCTGGAAATTTATCCATATCGAATTCGGTTATGACTTTGAATGCCTCTATTTAAAAAATAACATGTCTATTCTTACCCTCCTTTAATTATCCAAAGTTAAAGTCCATCTTACTTAAAATAGGTCAGAAATATTCATTTAAGATACTTATCTCATCAGTGGCTTCATGGACAAAATGCATCTTTTTTTCTTAATGGGCCCCACTCTTTCCCTAGTTGCCCTCTTGCTCTTAATTGTCTGTGCCAAGTGACCTTATATTAATCTATTTATTTATATTATTCCAAATATTACATTGGCATCCCTTAGCAGGAATTATACCAATAAATGAGATACTTTCTGGAAATATAATGTTGTTTAGTGCTTATGAAATTAAATAAACTCTCCACTTGTGTGCTATGATTTACAGTGGACAATTACTTTTTTATTACGGTCAACAAGTTGCATTTTGGAATATACCTCTATTAGAACCTCAGCAAACTTTAGTCTATATCTATCAAACATGGTTTTTACTTGGTACTTGTAAATTTTGAAGTAAATCTGATCTCAACATTGTTTTACAGAGAGCTAGAACATGTGTCTGTTGATTCATTAGTGGTAAAGAGCTGAATGGAAGAAAACTTGATCAAGAGGCTCTTAGATTTTTAGGTAAGTAACTATTCTGTTGGACTTTTATTTAGAGAATGTAACAAAATGGATAATTGTTTCTTCCTATTTGTAATGCAGAACTATTATTTAAAATATTTTAGCATGAATTGACATGAAGTAATTGTTTCCAGGTTTGAATTGTTAGCCTACCCTTGTGTTTTCAAAATGAACAGTACGGTAGTTGCTTCCTTTCTCCATAGTTTCTGTTGGATGACAGCCAGTGCTTTTATGTTGTCTAAAATGACAACTGGAATTAATGTGACAGTTTTGCAGCAACAATATGGTATTTGTGTAGCATAACACTTATCAAAAACTGACATTTGAAATGAGTTGTGTCATAACAATTTTCAGCTTTCATATGTCTTTCTGAATTTTCTCTCATTTATGCTAACCACTCAGGAAAAGTAAAAATGTTGATGTTTCAAAAATCAGTTCTAAATAAGTTTACAAAACAATGCTTGTTAAATAATACCATATTGCAATTGTGATGACGGTTGGGAAATTTTACTTCGCTCTGTCCCAACTTAACTGACAATGAGTATTTGTCCTAAGGTAGGGGAGCATAAAGAAAATGCTTCTTTTAAATTATGAGTTTTTACGTTAAGTACACTTCTTGCATTTGTAATTGATTTCTTCCTTGTTGAGTAGTTAATATTTTCCGTGTTCCATCCATAATGGCTCTGAATTGATATTAATTCTTTAGTTTGTTTTTAAATTTTATTATTGCTCTTACTAATGTCCAAACAAATATATTGAAATATGTGCTATTAAAATGTATACACAACACATTCAAAATATATTCATTTTTAATTAAAAGTATCCACTGTTCTTTATAGATGATTTACTAATTAACATAAAGTACCACGTATTTTTACATTTGATCTCATCTCAGTTTTAAACTCTCAAAAAAGAAATCCCTTTATGCTACATCATTTCTGCAAAGGTATTTTACTGTAGCAATATCATTATAATTTGTATATTCATAATTTTCATGATCAATGATGCTTTGTGCTGCCTTTTAAATTAATGGGAACATTAAACGTTACAGCTTTGGTATCATTTTGGTGCAGTCATTTATTGGTATAATTCCTGCTAAGGGATGCCAGTGTAATATTTGGAATAATACAAATATATTAATATAAAATATGATATCTTATTTCTCTTATTTCTAGAAAAGTATTTTGTCTCACTCAGGTTTTTTTTAATGTCATACATCATAACTATGTAGGTAACAGTCAGGTGTTTTGTTTTTGTCTCTGTTAGGGGACTTAGTCAGACATCAAGAAATTATTGGATGTGCCTTGGGTCTCTTGCTCAATGAAATAATTTTTGTTCTATCAACGAAAATACTGTAGTTTTTCATGTTTTTGTCACAAAATGCTTATCTTATGTTTCACTCTTTGACTCCTCCTGTCAAAAAGTTCAAACCAATCATGCATTTAATCATGTAATTGGTATATTGTCATTTCTATATGCCACTGTTCAATGTCTGAACTACTTTGGTTTTATTGTCTACTTTTGAGAAGACTTGAAGACATTCTTCACAAAACCTTCAATGCAGGAACAGGCTATTCAGATTAATGATGGTGGCAAATATTAGGGCAGTGGCAAGATTTGAAAATCATCAGCATTTAAAATTAAGCTGCAGCTGGGCTGCAAAGCAATGCGGATCACTGAATACAGGAATGATGGATAAGTGGTTCTTATAGAGAGATGTGAGATGACACCATTTTAAATGTGTCCATATGCAGAATCCAGAATTCCTCACACTTCACCCCAAATATTCTTCTGGTAAAATTGCTTGGGCAAAAGCAGTGAAAAAATACATTGGTGACAAATCCTGACATTTTCCGTGCCCATTTTTACATCTTCTATAGGCAACTAGTAGCATGCTGGAAAGCAGATGTAAATAATGGAAATTATGTTTTTAATGTATTCTTTAAGTTTGCATCATAGTGTAACTGAACTTGTAAAAAAATATATTGCTCAGTAGAAGGAGATCCAATGGGTCCTTGTTGGGTCCAGCGGAGCAATCTCGTTAGTCCAATTTTCCTTCTCCTTATTTCCCAGTGCGCTCATGATATATTCTCTCCCATCAATTCCCTTTGATTCATTTTGCCATTAACCTACATTAAGGGGTAATTTCCAGCAGACAACTAACCTGTCAGCATGCCTTTGCAATGTGAGAGGGAACTGGAGCATTTGTAGGAAACCAGAGCACCATGGTGTATAAGTGCAGATGTGGCACAGATATCATCTGGGGCCCTTGCAGCTGTTCCTAATATGCATGTTCTTAATATGTACCAATACTGTAGCTTTTAGCAAAGCATAGCTGATTACAGGTGCATAGTTCAGCAAATAAAAATGGGTTCCTTCTACATTATACTAATATTTTTGAGGCCAGCTGGCAGTGCTGAACAAAAGATATCTTTCTAAACTTTTTTTGGAAAATCTCCTGCCTTCGAGATGCATGCCTGTACAGCAGTATCTAGGTCACCAGGTATATGGAGTTGAGGAATTTGTTTCAAATCACAGATATAAAATTGTTGGCTTATTTTCTACTATCAAAGTCAAAATTCTACCTCTGTTTGATTAAAGAATGTCTTAACATATACATTGCTACATTTTAAAATTATGTAAGAAACTCTTTTAATAATTTTAATTTTAAAATTCTGAACTATGATATGCATGGAGAAGTGCAATCTTATTCCACGCTGGAAATCTACAATTCTGAGCTTGAGTCAAGGAAAGGTTTTATTGTTTTCACCTTTCCTTCTTTTGGTTCTGATATCTGACTGATTCTTGTCAACAAAATTATGACCTAATCTTGTTTAATTTTCTAAGCTTTGCAGTGAGTAGTGATCCAAATGAAATTCTACTGTACTTGTTTCAATTATTGTCTACTTTTAAAAGAATGCATCATTATCTTTTTAAATAGTTTGCTATGCATATGAACGTTTCAAGTAAAAACATTGAGAGATTAATGAAACCAGATGTAATCATTTTCAGAAATTAAAATTCTTCTAATGATAGGAGGATATTAATGCATGTTTTAACAGTAAAGAATTTTACGACAAGTGAATCCTTCAAATATTTGTAAAAAGAATATAAGGCAGAACCTGTGACATTTGTAATCTCTATTTTTCAACTAATATCTGGATAATTTAAAAAAGACCATTCATTTGATTTTGAGATATATTAAAATGTATACTTGTATGTTATATATTATGGGCTTGTGTGTCATCAAATGTCATTCATTGCTTAAGTCAGAGTTAGCAAGTTATTAAGTGACTGTAATCATGTTAAATAATAAAGGAAATTACATAAGTTTAATATGACACTATATAACAATATGACTTAATATTTTTAACCTTATTTATTTGAAAATTTACATGCTCCATCCATACAAACATTCCTAGGGTTATGTAATACTCGAGTTATACAAAGTTTACATTTAAAAAGATCAGATCTATGCAGATACAATTTCTTAGATAAGACCTACTTGAGGACACATATACGAGGGGTCATTAATAAGTTCTTGGCCTAAGGTAGAAGGAGTCAAGTTTAGAAAACCTAGCACATTTATTTTTCCTACATTTACACACTTAGTCCAGCGGTCGTAGAGCATACAGATCCCTTCTTTGTAGAAGTGGTCCACAACAAGGGTGATTGATAACTTTGTGGCCTAAGGTAGAAGGAGATGAGTTATTAACTTCAAACTTTCTGCATTACCACTCAAAGAGTTGAACTGCATCTGCATATAACGAGAGCTGTATCACTCATCTTCTTGTACCTTAGGCCATGAACTTATCAATCACCCCTCGTATAGGGGCTGGAGTTATCTTTTTGAATGGCAGTCTCTTGTGTCTGCCACATATGTAGATACACGCAAAGTTAAAGCAGCATTTACCTGTACTCTACAATCATGACCAGAAGTGGAAGGTAATTCTGTGTCATCATGCTTTATGCAACAGCACAATTTGGTAACAAGCATTTATATGTTCTGGATTTACCACATGCACAGTGAACACCATAATGAAGAGTAAAGAATAGATTAAAGACCATGTGAAAGACTCAGTTCCAATAAGATCTACTGTGATTATGAAGCAGCAATCTGCAGTATCTAGAGAAAAGGAAAAAAAGATATTGACACCATAGATAGAGAATTTAAATCAACACTTTATGCTGATTGGCCTCCTGACAATCCAGGAGAAGGTTGAGAGCCTTTTTGAATGCTTGAAGCTAAGATATTTGAAACAAATGGGAGTTTTCTGGTGAATCATGAGTGGTTTAATTGTCTTGAGGCTCATGTGAATTTTGCATGATACATAATTGAGTGGTAAGGCTCCTAATATTGATGAGGACACAACCAAGAATTTCCGATTTTGAGAGGGGAGTTGTTTGTCTAGAGCAAGAGTTTACTTGTGACTTTAGAAGAAAGTGCTACATTGCGCAGACATTGTACCTAAAGGTGATACTTCCATATAAAATAGGTATGTTTTGAATTGTTGTGTTCACATGTTTCAGCCATCAAATTGTATTGAAAATCCTTAACTTGAGCCAAAAGTGGACCCCTTTGAGGTTGATATTAATGTTAGAATCATTTTGAGCACACTTGTCCATGGAGTTGAGGACATACAAATTACTTCTCCCTGCAAGAATGCTTGCTCCTTCTTTTTCACTAGAACCACCCATTTCACTGAGCAATTTTCCATTCACTGAGTCCTCTCTCTCAAAATCGTACAGTCTCATTATCCCATCCTTGGTTTCATAAGTAACTAACATCTTACTCCTAGATAAGCTTGCCTCTTTCAAATTATGTTTTTCTTCTTACTTTACATTCAGTAGCCACTTTATTAGGTAAACTTGTACACCTGCTTGTTAATGCAAATATCTAATCAACCAATTATGTGGCACTACTCAGTGCATAAAAGCAGGCAGACATGGTCAAGAGGTTCAGTTGCTCAGACCAAACACCAGAATGGAGAAGAATTGTAATCTAAGTGACTTTGTCCATGAAATGATTGTTGGTGCCAGATGGGGTCGTTGGAAGATCTCAGAAACTGCTGATCTCCTGGGATTTTCACACACGGAAGTCTTTGGAGTTTACAGAGACTGGTGCGAGAAACAAAACAAAAAAAAAATCCAGTGAGCGGCAGTCTGTGGACAAAACTGTCTTGTTAATGAGAGAGGTCAGAGGACAATGGTTCAGGCTGTCATAAAGGCAACAGTAAATGAAGTAACTACTCATTACAACAGTGGTGTGCAGAAAAGAATATCTGAATGCACAATACATCGAACCTTAAAGTGGATGGGTTACAGCAGCAGAAGAGCACAAATATACAGAAATACACCAAGTATTTATCTTTTTATAAAAGGTTCATCTGTGTTGTTGTGAGTTACAGTGTTGGAATATGCAGTGTTATGAAACCAGTTAAATAAGTAGCCTTATCATTAGAGCAAGTATATTGTCAGTAAAAAAATAAGGAGTGAGATTTCCAGAACTGGTCCATCAGCATGTTGAAAGACATACTGTACATATTTGCATAATACAGAAGTGGATGCTTATTTCAGAAAGTTGATTCAATGGAACAAAATTAAAAGGAAAATAAGAAAAATTGGGGTGTATTTAATATTTGAGTAATATTATAAATATATATTGTTTGATTTTTTTTGCATAATTCATTATGGATTATATGTAAGAAGCACATGAATGGCATACATTATTACACCATGTCATAAGTGAGCATCTCACTTAAACAAGAAAAACTATGTAGACACAAATCCTGGCTCCCATGTTTTTCCTTCAATTAGTTTCTGGAGCTACAAAACATAATGAAAATATTGGCAAATAAAATGAAGGAAAATCCGAAGATATTTACATATAGGAACATAATAAAAAGGATGGTGTCTATTAGAAAGCAAATCAAACATGCGTGATGTGGTTCTAGATGAATACCTTGATCTATCTTCATAAAAAGAGAAAAGGATGGTGTATGAACATTGTAGTTACAGAAGAAGAATGTTATGTATTAATTATAATAAGAATATAGAGAGAAGCATTATCAAAGTTTAACAGCTTTAAAGTGAATATGTCACAGAGTCTGGATGAAATGTATCCTAGGGTTTAAGAAATAACAGAGGCTCTGACTATCATTTTTACTAAAGGTCTCTGCCTGCACATGTGTGTTGATGGTTTGAAGTCTGCTAAAAATGAATTATTGTTTAAGAGGAGCAAAAGGGACATGCTATACAACTGAAGGACATTCAGCCCAAGCAGTTACTGGAAAATCACTGGAAAGCATTATGAGGGTTTATACATGATTTATAAAAAGACACACAATATTCAAGTAAGATCAACATGGATTAATTAAGGGCAGAAAATGTATAATGAATGATTGAATTTTTGAGGGTAAACTATTAGCATTGCATGCATTTTAGCAAGGCATTGATAAGGTTCAACATGGGTGAGTAGTCAGAAAAATAAAAGTCAAGGCAAACTGACAGGTAGGGTTCAAATCTGACGGTGGCAAGAAGCAAAAATGGAATGACTTAGAAGTGCTTTAGTAATTCTTTTCATCGAAAGGTTGGTGGAGATCCAGAACTTACAGTGAGCTGAAGTTATTGAGGTAGGAACTTCAAAGCATTTAAAACTTACCTGGAATTTCACTTGGTTTGTTGTAGTCTGCAAGATTTGAGACTCTGAATTGTTCTTATTTTGGTTTGTATGGGCTTGATGGCTTCTGTTTAATAGATTTTTAATAATTCCATGCCACTATTTCCTTGATTATTGTTTCACTTTTTTATTCAGGGCTCTTTCGGGACAACAGATTATTTTCTTGAATGATTAAAATTGTAAAGTTATTGCAGTCTTGTATGTCACATTTCAAGTCACAGATGACTTTTAACAATCTGAATTTTCCAACTCTTAAAACTTGGAAAAACTGCTTACATTTTGTCCACAGGAATGCTATTGCTTTGTGCCTAGTAGTTTCTTTTTCCAAATTTTGCTGAAAATTTACAATAGTAGTACGAAAAGAGTAAATGCAACTTGTTTTCTACTAGTTTTGACACCAATACCACATTTCAGATTCACTGGCAAAATAAAGCATATGACTTGTTATACAAAGAATATAACTGCATTATGAATATAATTAATTGAAACTGTCTGCATAATACATGTGACATAGTTTTGCTCTTTGTTATAGATACGGTTTTTAAAACATTATTTCATGAATTCAATTTTCTAAATTATTTTAATATGGGAAGTATTGAAGTGTATATTCAGGCAAGTTACCCAGTGGTCCAGAAATCTTTTGGAAATGTGATGCTATATCAAATAAAATGAGAAATCTGTATGCAGGACAAACATAACCTAGTTACACATTGATGTAGAATTTACAGTTATTCATAATCACTCAACGGAAGTCTAGCATCACTTAATATTGCCATACCTAAGCTGGCAGGTGTGTGAATCAGTGTTCGCGAAGGTACTTTGCCTGTTATTTGAAGATAATACAAAACAAGTATGCAGTCTATGTTTAAGGCCATTATTCCACAGCACTGCAACATGATGATAATGGCTGTACATAAACATTGTAAAATTGCATGTAAATTGATATTTACATTCGCAAAACGATTGATGTTTTCATTGTGCTTACAGTGAGGAGCAATTTTGTACTCTGACATCATATAATGTTTTGTGCATGTTAATGATTTGCTTGTCTAGTTTCAATTCAGTCTTCTAAAAATATGCATTTTATTACAGTCATTTCAAATATTACATGTTATTGTAAGAGTTAGCTATCAAATTATTATATATTTTAATCTTCCTTTTATTCATGACATATTTATGATAGTATTTTGTGAATGAATCTTTTTGCTTCAGTGTCCATGCACAGCTTGTTACTGATAATAAAATGTTTAGCATTTCAAGTTTTGTTGAGAGACAGGTGATTTCTGTCATACTTGTCATGTAAAATCAACTTTGAGTCTAATATCTTTTCCTTCCATGATCAGCATCCCTGAATAGCTGATGGGGCTTTACATTAAACATCTGTATTTATTGTACAAGCATTGTCTATTATGGGGAAATTCTGCTTCTAGGAGACCTGTTTAGTCATTCATAGTTACTCTATCTAACTCTAACTCTGAGCACAGAGGGGCTAATATTGATTGACATACTTGCCAGAGGACTGATTGAAACTTGTGTCTCAATGTTACTAATGCTCACTGAACCATTTTATTGAAGATAAAGTGAATAAAATAAGTTTTCATAAGAGAATTCTTTGAAATAGAAAGGATTGGGGAAGCAAAGCACTGAAACAATTCAGGGCACCATCTAAAATACACTATGTACAGTGGCAAGGCAACACATACAAAATGCTGGAGGGCCTCAGCAGATCAGGCAGCATCTGTGAAAGAAATAAACAGTTGATGTTTTGGGCCATGACCCTTCATCAGGATATTCTTGTGTTTGTGATGTACTCTGGCAGAGTTACCAAGTAGATTCAACATCTTTTCATTGAAAAAAATCTTTTAAAGCAAACGCTATATTCATCTGTGCAAAAAAAATATGCCTATTGGGAATAATTTTGCTTTGTTGTATCACTGACAGATTATTTTTGGAATTTATTATACAATATGCTTTATTTTCTTTTTTGTTAAAGGAAATTATTTTAAAAAATCCTAATAGTGTGTAACAGGTAGCAATGAAAGATGTTTTGAATTTAGCCAGTGCCTAAATTTCTGCCTTAGCTATTCACCTAGCAGAATAAATCCAATTACAGTGGTGGGACAATAGTGCACATTTTTGAGCAAATGCAGTGGGAATCTTCAACATTGGTCGTAGATGCCAGGAGGATACATATCAAAACTGGGCAGGGAAATCAAATGCCAATTACACCCTACCTTCTGCCTACCTTCAACAAATGTATCAATGCTTGGTGTTGAACAAGTACTGAGGGTAACAGGCTCACAGAAAATATGTTGGATTTGCCACTTCATTTATTATCAAGAGAGACCCATTAGAACATAACTGATTGAAGTGACTCAGTCCTGAAGGACACAGTTACCAGAACAGCTTTGTGGTGTTTGGTCTGAGAATCAGTGTAAAAGAAAATAGATAACTAACTTTGTTTTCACCAGTCTGCTCATCACAGCTACATTTACTCAGAAATGATTACCTGCTCTTTTTGGAGATTTTGCTCCTTCCTCACGTCAAAGGTGTTAACTGTTGCGTTGTGTGAAGCTATCTCCATGCCAATACTGAGCAAATTAAGTACAGGATAGATCTATAAAATCAAAATGTTTCATTACATGTCATGAGCCTATATAACATTTGTAAGCTATTGCAATTTCTAACATGGTGTACTAAATCCTTTACTCTAAGATTACTATTAATTCGGGTCATAAACCCTGTTTCACATGGAAGAGTAGGAGCAGTAACATGTATACCTGAAATGAGAGTCCACACATTCTAGCATGCATACCAAATATTGACTGCATGATTCTCCAAAGTTTGCAAGTAGATCAAATCTGCATTTCTGCTACTTCAATTTGTGAATGGTTGTGCACAGTTTAAAAGCTATGAGAAAGTCAAAGCTCCACAAACATCCTCTTTCTTAATCTAAGCAGAGCCAAGTTAATAGAAAAGTAGAAAATGTGAACAGGAGTGGGTTACTTGGCCCTTCAAGCTTGTTCTGCTATTCAGTATGATCCTGCTGATCATTCAAGTTTAGTACCTTCTTGTATTTTTCTTTTACCCCTTTATTCCTTTAGCCCAAGGAAGTATTCCTCCTTATTAAATGTATTTAATGATTCGTTTGAACAGCTTACTCTGGTAGAGAGCTCCACAGAAGGAAAGACAAAAGACAAAGCTAAACTTTTCATTGTTGTTACTTATGTTTAAAACTACAGGTAATTTTCCTCACATTTTGAGTCATTTCCTAAGAGGTATAAGGAAATGCACAGGTTTCAGTAGGGAAGAATATAGAACATCTAATGTAGGAAGTCAACTGATGAGAAAGTATCCAACAGCTCTTTGAAACAAAAGCACAGGTCTGAAAAGCAAATAGAATAGCTTGTGAATTCTGGAGTTCAGAAGAAATACTGGTTCGTGTACTGAACGAGATTCTCAGAAAGCTTGTCGGATGTTTCCCTGGTGCTAGGGGGCATAGTCTTAAAATAAAGGATTACCAATTTAACATTGAGATGGAAGGGGATTTTCTTCTTTGAGGATCATAAAAGTTTGGAATTATTTACAACACTGCCCTCTAGTTGTTGAGTCATCCATCATATTCAAGACTATAATAAACTGATTTATGACTGCAGGGGATTTGTGGGTTATGTGCTTTACCAGAAAATGAAGTTGGTGGCAAATGTCATCTTATTGGGAAAATATTGTTCATATTCTAAATAAAGAGCATTCTAAAAACTGAGTAAAGTGTTAAACAAAATTAAAATGAGCAGAATCTTACACTTCAACACTTCAACAGAACAGGAAATTCAGTATTGCTTTTCAATCATACATAGTTTAACCAACTATAAAGTCTGTTATTTTAAGTTACTTTCATTTATATTGCTGGACTTTTCAAGAAACAATAGGGATATTTGGAAGAACCTTCAGAAAAAAGGAGGGGAAATTTGACTTCCATCCAAAGTGAATATATAGTGTGAGGTGCAGCCAGCATGAGCTGAGACTGTCAAGTGAATCATGCTGCTGCTTCACAATTAATGGGAGAGCAAGAAACTGGCAGGTTCCCATTCTAAATCAGCTGCCGGGTCAAATTGGGTTTTAGAAGGCCTCTAGTGGCTGGCAGAGGGTGGGGGTTATTTTGTAGGCCTAGAAGGCAGCTGTTAAATTCAATCCAGGCTCTAGGATTTTAGTTGAAATGGGAGTGGTTGACTTAAAGATTAGGAAGTATGTTGTCTCTCCGAGACATACCACATGTAACCCACCATTATGACAGCAGATACGTTCCTGATGGGTTGGGTGTAAATTACAGATTTCCATGTCCATTTCCTGGCCCTCCTGGGAAAGTAATATCTACTCCATCATTTTAAAGATGGATTTAAAAGAAATCGAGAAACATATTGATGTTGTCATGAAGAAGGCACATCACCAGCTCTGTTTTGTTAGGAGTTTGAAGGGTTTTGATATGTCATCAAAGATTTTTTACGAGTTTCTAGAGATGCACAGCAGAGAGCAATCTGACTAGTTGCATTAGAGCCTGGTATGAAAGTTCCAATGCTCATGATTACGAGAAATGGCAGAAGGTTGGAGACTCTATTATGGACATAATGCTTGCCACCATCAAGGACATCTTAAAGAGGCAGTCCTCAAGAAGACGGTATCCATCACTAAGAACCCTCACTGTCCGGGACATGACCTCTTCTCATTACTATCATTGTGGAGGAGGCATGGGAACCTGAAGAAACACACTCAATGATTCAGAAACAGCTTCCTCCCCCTCACAGTCTGATTTCTGTACGGTCCGTGAACCCATGAATACTACCTTGCTTTCTTATTGCACATTTTATTTACTTTTGTAATTTATAGTAGCTTTATGTCTGTACCGCTGTGAAACAGTAGTTTTCACATCTTTGAAGTCAGTGCTGATAAAGCTGATTCTGATTCTGAAGAGAATGATCCTGAAAATGTTCAAGTTGGTGAAATAATCAACGGAGCAAATTTCAGTCTGTTTCTCCTTTTCTGTTTCATCAGCAACAAGTAGACACCTTTGGATACTGATTGGGGGAATGATCTATCAGGACACAGCAGCAGCAGCAGCAGCAGCCAGGTCAATGTTGCCAGTGTTGAGGCTCAGCAGGGAACTGTAAAGCCAGGCAGAACGACAGTGATAGGAAACTCGATAGTCGGGGGGATGGACAGCAAATTCCATGGCCAAGAAAGAAAGGGCAGGATGGTGTGTTGCCTCCCAGGTGTTAGGGTCCAGAATATCTCAGAGTGACTGCAGAAGATTCTTAAAAGAGAGGGTAGGCAGCTAGATGTTGTGGTGCACATTGGTGCCAATAACAATAGGTAGAAAGGGGAAAGAGGTTCTCCATTGTAAATATATGGAGTTCGGGAAGAGGATGAAGAACAGGTCGTTCAAGGTAGTAATTTATGGATTACTCCCAGTACAACATGCTAGTCAGGGCACAAATAAGATGATAGTACAGATGAATGAGTAGCTGAAGAAAGGGGCACTACTTCAGATTTCTGGATCATTGGGATCTCTTCTGGGGAAAGTATGGCTTGTACAAAAAGGATGGGTAAAACCTGAAACTGAGAGCGATGAATATCCTTGCAGGCAGGTTTGCTAGTGCTGTTGGGGAGGATTTAAGCTAAGTTGGAAGTGGTGGTTAGGAACCAGACTGGTAGGACATAGAATGGGGCAGCTGGTATACAAGTTGATGCAGTGTGTAATGAGACTGTGAGGAAAGACAGGCAGATGATAGGGCAAATTTGCAGTCAGTGGGATGAGTTGAAGTGTAACATGGGGGAAAAATCAAAAAGTGTGATAAATACAGGACTGAAGGTGTTATATTTGAATGCATGAGGTATATGGAATAAGGTAAATGATATTGTAGTGCAGTTAGAGATTGGCAGGTACGATGTGGACGTCACTGAGTTGTGGTTGAAAGAAAATCAGAGTTGGGAGCTTAACATCCAAAGATACTCCTTGCATTGAAAGAACAGAATGGAGGCGGTAGTTCTTGTGGTAAAAAATTAAATCAAATACTCAGAAAGAGGTTTTGTAGGATCGGTAAATGTAGAATCCTTGTGGGTAAACTTAGAAACTGCAAGGGTAAAAAGACCCTGATGGGAGTTATATATAGGCTTCCAAACAGTAGCCAAGGTGTAGGATATATAGTTCAACAGGAAATAGAAAAGGCATGTAATAAAGACAATGTTACAATAGTCATGGGCGATGTGGATAGGCAGGTAGATTTGGAAAATCCAGTTGGTGCTGGATCCCAAGCGAGGGGATATATAATACCCTTAGATGGCTTTTTGGTGCACCTTGTGGTTGAACCCACTATGAGAAAGGCTATTCTGGATTAGGTGTTGTGTAATGAGCTAGATTTAATTTGGGAGCTTATGGTAAAGGAACCAGTGATCATAACATGATAGAATTCACCCTGCAGTTTGAGAGGGAGAAGATAAAGTCAGTTATATCAGTATTACAGTAGTGCAAAAGGAATTACAAAGGCATGAGAGAGGAGCTGGCCGAAATTGATTAGCAGGGATGATGACAGAATAGCAACGGCTGGAGTTTCTAGGGGAAATTCGGAAGGTGCAGGATAGATACAGGGAAGTCAAGGAGAGGATTAGGCAACCATGGTTGACAAGGGAAGTCAAAGACAGCATGAAAGCAAGAAAGGGCATATAATATAGCAAAAATTAGTGGGAAGTTTACAGGTTTGGGAAGCTTTTAAAACCAACAGAAGGCAACTAAAATATCTATAAGGAGAGAAGAGATGAAATATGAAGCTAAGCTAGTCAATAATATCAAAGAGGATACAAAAGGTTTCTACAGATACATAAATTAATAAAAGAGAGGTGAGAGTAGATATTGGACTGCTTGAAAAAGACACTGGGGTAGTAGTAATGGGGGACAAAGAAATGGCAGAGGACCTTAAGTATTTCGCATCACTTTTCACTGTGGATGACACCAGCAGTATGCCAGAAATCTGAGAGTGTTGGGGAGCAGAAATGGGTGTAGTTGCTGTTACTAAGGTATGTCCATTTAAAACTTAGATGAGACAGAATTTCTTTAGCCAGAAGGTGGTGAATCTATGGAATTCATTGCCATGGACAGTTGTGGAGGCCAAATTATTGAGTATATTTAAAGTAGGGATTGATAGTTTCTTCGTTAGTCTGGGTGTCAAAGGTTACAGGGAGAAGTCAGAAGAAAGGGGTTGAGAGAGATAATAAATCGGCCATTATGGAATGACAGAGCAGACTTGATGGACCGAATGGCCTAATTGTGCTCCTATATCTTATGGTTCTCTATATATAGTGCCTTATCTAGAATAAGCAATGATTCATTTTTACTTTGTTTTGGATTCAAAATTACCCATTTTGGCTAGTTTAAGAAGCTCTGACCCTTCCACATATAGGACAGGAAGTGCCGTACAGTGTAGGCAGTTGGGTAATATTGGAGGTGCTCCTTCTACTAAATTCAGAAATCTTTTGTGTGTTTCTAATGCATGGATTTGAGGTTCTCAGTACTATAGGAATAGTCCTTCTCAATGTGAAGTGATCAAGGGCCAGATACTACTCAGGAGTAAGTTGGGATTTACAAGGAGGCTTTCAGCACATCCGTGAATCTTTTCCTCTCTCTGCAAGAGAATCTCTCCCTATGACAGAGATTAGATTAGTTTGAGTGGCTTGTGGTGAGTGTGTTAACAAGCTTAACTGCTGGGATAAGTATTTGCAAAGGTTCAGTGCACAGAAATATTGGCTTGAAAGTAGACAGTAATGTTGGAACGCCTTTCTCCTAGTGAATCAAGAGAGTTTTATGGAACCTATGGTTGAAACTTTAAAGGGCCTTGAAGTCTTTTATGTAGGCCTCAGAATCACTTTGGAGGGGAGGAATCACTGTTGTACCAAAGACCAAGAGCTTTGTGTCAGATCTGAGGTTTTGACATTCAGGTACCTTTTCTTCTTTCAACGTGTTGCACTGTTGTACATTGGAGCACATGTTGGGACAGTGGTGCAACTTTGACATCAGTCTTCAGTAAGGTTGTCTCTATTGTGGACTTGTTTGTTAGTATCAAGACTTGCATGCTATCATCACGCCAAACATAAAAGGGAGAAGAATTTCCATGGGTAGCCAAATTTGAGGAGTATTCCACTGTTCTTCCCAAATGCTGTGAAATGCTTTAGTGAGGTTAATAAATTCACGTATGCTATCAGAGGTGTTCTTTCACTTGTCATGGAATTGTGCAAAGTGAAGATCAAGTCAATTATGCCTCTAAGATTGTGTGAAATGGAGGCAGAGAGAAATTTCTACAGAAATGCCGTCCTGACGAAGTGTCTCGGCCCGAAACATCAACTGTACCTCTTCCTAGAGATGCTGCCTGGCCTGCTGCGTTCACCAGCAACTTTGATGTGTGTTCCTTGAATTTCCAGCATCTGCAGAATTCCTCGTGTCTGCATTTCTACAGAAATGGTTGCTTCTGTCTCTCCAGTATCCATGAGAATGAAGCTTTGGTTCATTTACAAAATGATAAACAGTAAGAGTGCATGCAGTGATTTTATATGAGGGGGAGCAGCTCTGGAATCGTGAGAACTGATTTTAGACATGGAAGTTGAATGAGGGAAAGTTAGAGTTGGGGAGGTTGTGAAGAAAAATGAAATGCTGCAGAGAGACAGGTAATGGGTATATTTGAATAGTGAAGTACATTTTCCCTGGCTAAAGTTGACCCTTTCAGTATCACTTGTGTAGTGAGGCTTGTATTTCATACCTTTCTATCCTCGTCCTCATTCTGAGATCAGCTGCAATACTTGTCTCACTAGACTCATACTACCCAATTGCTCTGGATCATCAGGTGACAAAAGATACTTGATATTTGACTTGCTACTACTTCAAGGCACTTAATTTTCCTTGTAGATGCACCTGTAAGTGCAGTGGTCCCTGACTGTTCTAGCTGATTAAGTTGTGCTTTTGTTGACAGAAGATAGCTGACAGAGCTAAATTAACAAAGCCTGTGTTTCCTTTTCCTCCTCCTGGCCTCTGCCCTGATAATAGGTATAATCAGAACACCTTCAGCATCATATTTCATGTTAAATTTCAATATTATTGTTGTTACTCTAATGAATTACATTATCAAGTGGGATTTTAAATCAAACCGTGGTTCAGATAAATTTATAGTTCCTGCTGACCTCTGAGCAGTTCGCTCCATTGTATGCTGAAGATTTTAAAGCAGGTATGGTTGCAAGTCAAACAAGGTTTCACCATGTGTCATCCAATCAGCGTAGAACCACTCATCTCCTTTTTAACATTATCAGTCAATTTTCTAATCTGTTCAGTTTTTATTGCATTCTGATTTATTTAAAACATCTAATTACAGGTTTGACACAAGCTGAAACCATAGAATCTAATTGTTTGGTTCAATATTTATCAGATGGATAATGTGGACATCTTGTTTTTAACTGCATAACAATTTTTCACCTCATGCAAAGCTCTCAAAATGATTGCATCATTTACATAAATATTTTGGGATCGTGGACTTTTTGTCAAGCAGTGATGTATTTGACCCATCTGGAAATGATTTCATAAAAATCAGTTGTTGTAGTCTATTATAATCTGTTACATTCTCCCCAACTAACTACAATTTCTAAATATCCTCCAGCTCCATGACTAATTCTCTTTAACTACCAAAGGGAGTTTTCTGCAACTTCTTAAATTTGTGCCTGTATGCTTTAGGCATTATGTCATAAGCAATAAGAATAACATATTTTACAATTTTATATTTTTCACCATCCTCTGGAGCCACATAGAAAATACAGGGAGCATTTACATTGTGCTGACTGTAGTAGACTCTTGAACAACAGGAATTCTGCAGATGCTGGAAATTCAAGCAACACACATCAAAGTTGCTGGTGAACACAGCAGGCCAGGCAGCATCTCTAGGAAGAGGTACGGTTGATGTTTCAGGCCGAGACCCTTCGTCAGGACTAACTGAAGGAAGAGTTAGTAAGGGATTTGAAAGTGGGAGGGGGAGATCCAAAATGATAGGAGAAGACAGGAGGGGGAGGGATGGAGCCAAGAGCTGGACAGGTGATTGGCAAAGGGGATACGAGAGGATCATGGGACAGGAGGTCCGGGGAGAAAGACAAGGGGAGGGGGGAACCCAGAGGATGGGCAAGGGGTATAGTCAGAGGGACAGAGTTCTTTTCTCTCACTTATAGCAGTTTGCTAACACTTCTCTTTCAGTATCTATTTATATTTTTTCTTGTTTAAAAATATTATTTAAAAGCACACTGATAATGCTTTTAGTTTTCTTCCATTGGAACTAATGGTGCTCTTTCAACACGTATTACTAGGATTTAAAGTTAGTTTTGTCATTTGCCATTCATAGCTTTTACACCAATTCTAGATCCTAGTGTCTGCCTTTCTAAATTTTTGTGGACTTTTTTAAACATTGCTAATTCCACATTCTCAATTCATTTAAGAGTTAGTGGAAATTATTGTAACCTTTATCAATTGAGGTAAAATGAACAACAGCAAATTGGCCACCACGGCTCATTTGATGCACTTTGGTTCCAGATTACAGTGATTGGAGATTCTTAGTATTTGCAAATCATCCATCATGTTGTCATCCAACAACAGCCATGGTTTCACTTCCCATAACCTTTAGAATCCCTTCCTTCCTCAAACTTGGCTCAGATTGTTTCTTTTCTTTTCCTATTTTTTTCCTCGGAAAGTGGAGGGCATTCCCAGCCCGACCTGCTGGGCTTGTTTTCTTGTTCTGCATTTTACAACTCCTGTTTTATTTTATGTTGCTTTAGTTCCCTGCCCCCCCATCTTAACAAGCTTGTTTATTCTTCTCAGTTCTGTTGAAAACCTTTCCACCTGAAACATTAACATTAGTTCTCTTCCCACTCATGTGGCATGACCTGCTGAGGATTTCCAACATCTTTTTATTTTTCAGATTTTCACTGAAAATGTTTTGCCTCTCTACTTCATTTATTTCTTTTCAAGATGGTCCTTCCGAGCAACCATCCTAATAACTTCTTATAGCTCAGTGTTAATCAGTTTGATAATCATTCCTTGAATATTTATCAACATAAAAGGCATTTTCCAAAATCAATGATGCACTCTGATTTTCCTCCATATTGATCTGATATTTCTGGAAAACCATGTAGGACATGTGAGAGGAAGCCCAAATAGGGGAAGAGGAGGTGGTTAGCAGATCAGTTTTCTCTAAGTGACATTATAATAGGGGATTGAAAGAATAATTTATTTGGATAGATTTAAGGAACAGAAACGAACAGTGCATTTCTTAGTTTTTGCTGAAGACTGTCAAATACCAGAAGGGCAAATTAATCTGTTATACACCTGTTAGAAACAATGGAGTAAGAACCATAAAGGACTTAAATTACAATTGTTTTTCTTCAGTTAGCTTTAGAACACAAAGGGGATAAAAATTACTAGAGTGTGTTTGAGAACACAGTCTTAATCAGTATATTTCTGACCCATTGGAGAAGAACCAACTTCTGGTAGGCACACTCGCTTAGTGAGGCAATATCTGGGTAATATTGATTATAGAATTAGTTGTATTGTGGTTCCAAAAAGAGACAAAAATGTTGTTCACTGAAAGAGAGCCAACCTGAGTGATCTCATATGAAATTTAGCATATCTGGACTGTAGTCAAAGAATGGCCAAAAAATTAATAAGTATCAAAAGTAGAATTTCAAGACAGATGATTAGGAGCAAGCTATGCTTATTCATCTAAAGGGGAAAGATTAGGAATCTAAAGCTAGATTTCCCCAAATGTATATCACACATTTCATAGTTTTTTTCTCTCCTGGTTCATTCAACCCCTATTAATTTCTCCCTATTATAGCTCGCCATACATATATTTTGTTATTTAGGTGCAGTTAACAACCTTTTTCAGCCAGCACATGCACTATTTTTGTTATTCAATCTCTCCTATTCTTCAGATTTCCTTTTTCTTCATTTGCTCTTCCTCTGCTTTTTTTTTTACATTTTAAAATGTATATTATTATATAAGGTGAAATGTTAACTTTGTTTTTGCATACTAGGGGAATTAAGGGTTATAGGGAAAAGGCAGGTAGGTGGAGATGAATCCATGGCCAGATCAGCCATGATCTGATTGAATGATAGAACAGGCTCAACAAGCCAGATGGCCGACTCCTGCTCCTATTTCTTATGTTCTTATGTTTCATTCTCCACAGACGTTACCTGACCTGTGTTTTTGGAGTTTTTTAGAGCTTTTTCTCTATGTCAGATTTCCAGCATCTAAAGGATTTTACTATTAGATAGGGGCATGGCATGTTTGGGTACAACACAGATCTCATGCAAGTTGTTCATGGATTTGAGATGCATATTCACAAATCCTTTAAAGTGTTAGGACAGATTGATAAGATGGGAATGAAGCAATGTTTTAGCTTTAGTTGAAGATTTATTTATAATTCCATGGGCCATAAAATATGAGAATGTTCATGAGGAGCCTTAATCAAGGTGATAGTAAGTTATAAGGATTTAATTATGTGTGGAAATTGAAGATCCAGGGCTTTTGTCTTTGGTGGAAAGAAAGTTGAGGGAAGGCATAATAAAAATATTCAGATTTTAGTGATAGAAAAATTAGGCCAATTTTTTTTCCTTTATTAAGTGAACCAGAAGTCATCGATTTAAACTAATTGATGAATGAATTAATAGGAAGTGAGGAGAACTTTTTTCATATAAACAGTTGTCGAGATCTAGAATACAGTACATGAAGTAGTTTTGACGTTGATTCCATGGGAACTTTGAAAGGCATAAACATACAAAGAGAGCAAATTTATAGTGTTCTGGAGAAGCAAGTCTAGATGTAGGAGTAAATCGTTTTCAAAGAGCTGGCACACGAAATGCCCAGTACCCCCTTGTGTGCTATAATACAATGGTCCCCAACCACCGGGCTGCAAAGCATGTGCTACCGGGCCGTGAGGAAACGATATGATTTGGCGATACGAAATGATATGAATCAGCTGCACCTTTCCTCATTCCCTGTCATGCACTATTGAACTTGAACACCCTCCACCCCCCCCGCAAGAATATTGTCAATATTAAACCGGTCTGCGGTGCAAAAAATGGTTGGGGACCCCTGCTATAATATACACACACCTTTTCATGAACAGTGAATAGATTATTTATTAGAGATACAGCAGAGTAATAGGTCCTTCTGGACCCATGAGCCCACACCACTCAATTGGTCACCCATGTGACCTATTAACCTACTAACCCATACATATTTGGAACATGAGAGGAAACTGGAGCACCCAGAGAAAACCCAGGCGGTCATGGGGAGAACCTATAAGCTCCTTACATGCTAGGTGGTAATCATACATGTGCTGAAATTTATCCAGCCATCATATTATATGGTGAGGGGATTGCTTCCTAAATTGTTTTTTTCAATTTACAATCTTGTCAAGTCAAATCATATACTTAGAATGTATGGCAGTTAACAAAGATAAAGTATACTGTTTCATACTGAGTGCTGAAAAACTTTGGATGTCAATCTCCCTCATCTTCAAACAGTCTAATCACTTCAGTAAGTGTAATGAAAATGTTTTCATTATTTTAAAGATACTTCTGATGAATTCAATCAAAATTCATTCTTTCTCATTGTTACTATCGCTAAAGCAGTAGAATTTCTGTTTACAGTAAAGCTAGAAAAAAACACCACATTGCTTCACAAGAAATACAGGTCTTCAAATGATAGTTTTGTCCTTTAAAATGTACTGCTGCGTTCATTAATTTCTTGACTCCTCTTCCCCATCCCAGGCACCACCACCCCTATCCAACAATGTCATCAGCGTACCCAGTTGTAATTATTACCACATTATGGAAATTGCAAGAGATGTGTGATTTTAATAAGTGTAGAGCTCACCAACCTCTAATCTCACACCTCAGCTCCAGGAGAGGGAAATATGAATTGAAGGGCTAATTCTAATTAAAAGTTGTCAAAATAAAAGCAGAATTTGTGACCTTGTTCAGGATAGAATTGAAAACTGCACTCACTTATTTAGTTTCTTATTGATTGATACTAACATATCAACTAACATTAGTTTTTATTACATTCAATAAAATAATAAATCTGAGGATATTCACGGTTGTAATGGTACTTACTCAGTATTCTACGTTAGTATTGAATTCAAGATTTGCGTTTATTTATCACATGTATATATGGTGAAATGTGCATTATCAGCCAACACACGCCAGGCTGTGCTGTTGGCAGCCTACAAGTGTTGCCACACATTCCAGCACCAACATAGCATTCACACAATGCTCAGCAGAGAAAGCATAGAGTACAACAAAACTACAACGCAGAGCAAACCGCTTCCTCCCTCCCAGCCACACACATACACAGTCCTCTAACTCCAAGATCTTCTTCAGCCTCCAGGAAACTTGGATTTGGATGTGGACATGCAGGCATTGGGCCTTCAGCCATCCCCGTGAATGTGCAGAGATTCGCAGACCTGAAAAGCTAGCCAATGGGCCTTAACTTCCGGACTTTAATTCAAACCTTGGGCCTCGACCACAAGACCCACTGATTGCTGAACACCAAGCCTTGAACTGTAATCTATCCAGGAGGGTCATTAGACCTCATTACTTCTACCAGCATGGAACTCCGATTCTGGAACCTGCCAACAACTTGCTAACTGTGGGGGACCCATCAATCTTCATCCACACCGGTCTGGCGGTCCTACATCTGGCCAGACATCCTGGCCCAGCTCACAGACGTCACACATCAGTGTTGCTGTTCTTCAATCTCGGAGCAGAGACTTAAAGACACTTCTATTTCCCCAGAACCTGTGCTTAAAAATCTAACCCGACCTGTACTCTATCCCTGTCCTTAAAACTATCCCCACTAGTCCAAAAAATACCAAAAAAAAACTAAAATTCAATGGAGGTCACAGCTTGGTGCCATCTTGAGACTGTTAATGTCATACTGTTAATAAGCTAACTAAGGATCTTTAAACTTTTAGGTTCCATAGGACACAGTTGTCCTGAGGATATCATTGGTACATCGAGCAAAAACAGTGCTTTATAAGTTGAAGTCAGAGCACCTGACCAACAATGACACAAGAGACTCTGCAGATGCTAGAAATCTTGAGCAACATACACTAATTGCTGGAAGAACTTAGCAGGTGAGGGAGCTTCTATGGAGAATGCTCACGATCACTTCAATAATTTTCAATTCCATAGCCCTGATCGCCTTATTTTCACAATGGACACCCAGTTTTGTACACTTCCATCCTCCATCAGCAAGGCCCTAAGTCACCCCGCTTCTTTCTGGACAACAGACCTAACTACTTCCCCTCCACCACCACCATACACAACAGTTTCTCTTTTGGCTCCTCCCACTGTCTCCAAAACCAAGGTGTAGCCATGGGCACTTACATGGGTGTAAGCAATGGCTGCCTTTTTGTCAGTTAGTTAGAACAGCCCATGTTCCAAATCTACACTGGGAATGCTTCTCAACTGTTTCCCTTCTACATTGATAATTGCATTAGTGCTGTTTTCTGCATCCAGGTTGAGCTCGTCAGTGACTTCAACTTTGTCTCCAACTTCCACAGTGTCCTCAATTTTACTTGGTGATTTCTGATACCTCTCTCCACTCTCTCTGCTTCTATCTACAGCAGGGGTTCCCAATTTTTTTTATGCCATGGACCCTTACCACTTACCATGGCCCCTGGGTTGGGAACTCTGGATCGACTGACATGTTTAACAAACCCACTGACTCATATCTTGACAGTATCTCTTCCCACCCTGTCACTTTAAAAATGCTGTTACCTTCTGTCAGTTCCTGTCTCTGCTGCATCTGTCCTCTGGATGAGGCTTTCTATTCTAGAGCATCTCAAGTCAGTATGCTTTGAGTCATTTGTTATTCCTCTGTTATATTCTTCGAATAAATACTCATCTTTACTTTCTACTTTCGAGTCTTGAGTTTACACTGCTCCTGGGTTTGTTTGCCTGAAGATCTCATTACAGACAAAGATATTTTGAAACACAGCCTGAAGGTGCTGTACAACTGTCCTGGTTACAGATTTAGCCAATGAGAGATGTGAATGAAAACTGTGCTGATTGCAATAGACAAAAAGAGCCATAAATTTAAAGTGATTATAACTTTTATGATTTAATCATTGAGGCATTATAGATTGAATTGTTGAAGAAAGTCACACCAACCAGAGTATACTGAAGGCTCGCAAAACATTTTGTCCGTCCTGCTTCTTAGAAATACCTAGCTCAGTTTCAAATGGTTGAGTGTGATGTTCCAGCAATCCTGTGTTACATCAGCAAAAAAAATGGAAGTGGAATTAATATAATTCATTGCATTAACAATCTGAGTTGTGTATACATATAAAGCGATGTACTTTGGACAGCACAAGTTCAAAGAGATATGCTTGAAATGAAACAGAGATGTATTTTGTGAAGTTAAACCATAGCAGGTGTATACCAGGACCCTGATGAGTGTTGTTGAACAGAGAGACCTTGAGGTACAAGTACATCATTTCTTGAAAGTGTTAAAGAAAGTACCCGTGTCTTCATCAGCTGAGGTACTGAGTACAACATTTGGACCATTGTGTTACAGTTGTACAAAATACTAGTTAAGCAAGACTTGGCATATTGTGTGTAGTTCTAGTTGCCACCCTACACAAAAAGTGTGATTATTCTAGGGAGGGTGCAGAAAAGGTTCATAATGATGTTACCTGGATTGGAAGCCTTAAATTATAGGGAGAGATTGGGTAGTCTGCGTCTGTATTCCTGCAACAACAGAAGCTGAGAGATGACATAGTGGAGGTCTCTAAAATTCTGAGTGAAATAGATCTGATAAATAGCATATCTGTAGCCTTTGGTGGGAGTTTCTTGAGCAAGAGGGAGTAGGTTTAATGTGAGAGGGAGGATATTTAAGGTGGATCTGAGCATTACATTTTTTTAAACAAAATGCAGTTGGTATTTCGAGTGAATTGCCAGAGAAGATGGTGGAGACAGGAACTCTAACAATATTTAAGAGGCATCTGGAAAGGTCCTTGAATAAGCATGGCATAAAGGGATATGGGAATTATGCAGGCAGGTGTGATTAATAAAAGATATATGGTCGGCATTGTGATTTATTATTTAAGTACTGTTTGAACCATCTTGTATGTATATATAGGTTGATTAAGTATTACTATTCATTTAAATAGTTAATTATGGATTATATGTAAAAATATGTTAATTGCATATGGCATCATGCGTGCCTCACTAAAAAATAAACTCATAGTCCCACATTTTGGATTCCATGTCTTCCTTTGAATTAGTTTAATATTTTGAAGTCTCTAAACATAACAGGCATGGATGCTAAAGGGCCTACGTGTTGTTTGATTCTGTGACTCAATATCTACATGCCCATTGTAAATATATACCTAAAAAGGAGCGGAGAAACAGAAGGGGTTGGAGATATAGATAAACTTGCCACCGAAGTTAATGGGCCCATAAGAGAAAACAATGCACTGGGGTTAATTTCTACTATGATAAAATTATAAAAGCGAAAAAGCTCAGTAGATTAATTTATGATATGAAAGATAGCCATTCAGCCCATTGTGTCATGATGACTGAGAAATGGTCCAGTCGAATCCCACCTTCCAATGTCAGGTTTGTAGCCCAGAAAGTTTAATCTTCCAGTAAGATGGTGCCATGCTCGGTCACAGCGTCTTCTCTAGGTCCAAAGAAGTAAGTTTTCATCCTTTATCTTTTTTTTACGATCACAAGACACTGGTGAATTTTTAAATCACCAGGTAGTGCAGGTCTATCGCACTAGTGAGCAGCTCAGTAGTGGTGCAGCTACACTAGTTGTGTACTGTGCTGCAACCTCTACACCACCTTGGAAGCATCGCACAGTCCAACAAACATGCAAATGATTGTCTTGGAAATTTTTCATGGGATCAGAGGACCCTGTTGGACGTTGGTAATTGAAGTCTGGTTCACTGGTTCATTGACAAGACCGACGGCGGGTGATCTATGTCGCCTTGGTTGTGGTGCAGACCAGGCACTCGTGCCGCAGAGTCGCCCGTTGAGGCTGCCCAGGGGAGGGGGCATCAGAGGCATTGTGGGAGAGAGCAGAGGCAAAGCAGATACTCTGGAGTCCTTGCTGAGGTGGGGCTAGCTCTTCCTGTTCGTGGTGCCCTTCAGTGTTTGCATGGTGCAAGACAATCTGGAGTACCTTTGTCTGCGGCTACACTAGTACATGATGAGAACTGCTGCATGCTTGCTCTTGTGGAAACATGGCTCCAGATCAACATCCCATGCTCCATGACATCCAGGGAATTGGGTTATATTATTTTGTTTCTGCAACCCTATGTTTTTCTGCTATCATTATTATATGTGCTGTGTATGACTGTTGGCAGTGTGTTTTGCACCTTGGCCTCGGAGCAATGCTGTTTGGTCTGGCTATATTCATGTGCACGGTGGAATGGTAATAAAACTTGAACTTGAACTAAAACTTAAACTTAAACTTGAACTTAAACTTCTTTAAATAAATTTCTAACCATTTTTAAGTGTGTTGAGTATTTTAGCTCCTTACACCTTTAGAAACAATAAATTCCTGATCCTTTCCATCCTCTAGAAAAGCATTTTTTTCTCATCTCTCATTTAATCCTTCACTGATTGTATCATGACCTCTGCTCAGAGAAGTAGATCTTCCTAATTATCTATGCATCCTTCGTAATTTTACACACCTGTTAATTTTCCCTTCAGCCTCCCAGTTCCAAAGAAAATAACCACAGCATAATCGATCTTTTCCACATTGTTACAATTTTCCAGTCATGGCAGCATCCTTAAAAATCTCCATTTTTTTTCTCTTCAGTGCGACCAGATCTTCCTGTAATGTGGTCACCAGAACTCTACACTGTACTCAAGCTGGGATCTGACTTGAATTGTATATATCCATGGCATTTTTTCAATATTATTATATTCTATTCCTCGGCTAATTAAGGAAAGTATCCTATGTACCTTTTCAGTCACTTTGCGACCAACTGGCCTGCCTTTAAGGCCTTTTTGTTCCTCCATACTTCTGAGTCCTCCCATTTAGTGTGTTTGTATCCCTGCCTTGTTTTATGCCCCCTCATGTAATTTACAGCATTTTTCCATAATCCCATTTTCACTTGCTATTTTTTGTCCACCTGCTTTGCCCATTAACATTCTCCTGTAGCCTTAAACCTTCTTCCATTCTGTTAAGCGCACTCATTAATACTTGTATCAAAAATTCTTTGCCGTGTCCCCTGCATTATAGTCAAGATCATTGGCATTGACAGCAATTAGCTAAACTAGTGTCAAACTCAACTTGGAAAATTGTAAACATTTCTGGTCAATGTGAATTCTTAAAGCATATGTAGCCAGCAGGGCTGAATCCTTGGAGGCTTTTATTTTATAGTAATGTGACCTTTAGAAATGATATAGAGTCACCGGAGAATGGAGCGGAATAGATCTGTAAGAATTATGCCAGTCTCGAAGTTTACCTGGCAGGAAGGATTGACTAGGTAGGGGCATTTTTGTCTCAAATACGAAGGGTGGAAATAAAAACAGAAAATGTTGGGAAAAGTTTAGCAGGCTGGGCAGCATCAGTGGCAAGTTTCAGATCAAAGACTCATCAGCATTAACTTTGCTCTCCTTTCTGCACATGCTGCCTGCCTCTTTGAATGTTTTTGGTCATTTCTGTTTTTAATTCCGATTTCCAGCATTTGCAGTATTTTGATTTTCAGCATAATAGAGATCTTCAAGACTGGAATATTTTTCATCTCATTCCCAGTGAGACTGGAAGTAGAGAATTTAAATTAAACCTGTTTTCTGAAGAAACCAATATGGAATTCAGGAATGACTTCTACAATAAGAAAATAGGTGGAATGTGGAATGGGGAATAATTGGGTCGATTGGTATTGTATTCAAAGGCATGTTAATAAACTCAAAGGACTCTTATATATGAATATGATGGTTTAGGTTTGGATTTCCCAGTCTTGCTTAATGGTATTGTTTCATTGCATAAAAATGGTTGGGAAACCCTGGTTTAGATGAAAAGTGGGATGAGGCACCTGTGGAGCAAAAACATAGTATAGATCTGTTGTGCCAATGGCCTGTTTCTACAATATAGTACTTTATTTTGTGCACCAAACAAAAATCTGTGTTTCCAGATTGTTTTTGAGGAAAAAGTTGTACGAGGGGGTGATTGATAAGTTCGTGGCCTAAGGTAGAAGGAGTCAATTTTAGAAAACCTAGCACATTTGTTTTTCAACATAATCCCCTCCTACATTTACACACTTAGTCCAGCGGTCGTGGAGCATACGGATCCCTTCTTTGTAGATGTCAGCATCTTGTACCTCCAGAAGTGGTCCACAGCAGGGGTGATTGATAAGTTTGTGGCCTAACGTAGAAGGAGATGAGGAGAAACTTCAAACTTTCTGCATTTTCACTCAGAGTTGAACTGCACATGCATGTAACGAGAGCTGTATAACTCATTTCCTTCCACCTTAGGCCACAAACTTATCAATCACCCCTGTTGTGAACCACTTGGAGGTCCAAGACGCTCTGATTACATGCACGTGCGGTTCAACTCTTTGAGTGACAATGCAGAAAGTTTGAGGTTAATAACTCATCTCCTTCTACGTTAGGCCACAAACCTATCAATCACCCCTCGCATTATTATAGAGATCATCAAGAATTCAGCCCTGATTTAGTTATAGGAATTTAAATAGCTTGGGAGATTGCCAATGAATTAGACCTTGGCTTTATTGCTTCCCTTCACTGCAATCTATCAATCATTTCACCTAAGAGAGAAGACTCCCCAATCATCCAACAAAGCTGCTTTAATATTTGGAAATATACAGACAACTGTTAATATTCAACGTGTCAGGCAATGCTTGTGGTGAGGGAATACCCATTCATTGGAAAACAACATATAGAAGGGTTGGTTGGCTCAGTAAGAATTAAGAGTGGAAGTGAACACTCCAAAGGTAGGATCAATTTTTGAATATTGTAATCAGAATCAGAATCAGGTTTAATATCACCGGCAGATGTCTTGAAATTTGCTAACTTAGCAGTAGCAGTACAATGCAATACATGATAAATATAGAAAAAAGATAAATAATTTTACTGTAAATTATGTATATATATATATATATATATATATATATATAAATAAATAAAATAGTTAAATTAAAAATAGTGCAAAAACAGCAAAAGTGAGCAGTGGTCATGGGTTCAATGTTTATTTAAAATCAGGTGGCAGCGAGGAAGAAGCTGTTTCTGAATTGCTGAGTGTTCTGTACTTCCTTCCTGATGGTAACAATGAGAAGGGTGATGGGGGTCCTTAATAATGAACGTTAGCTTTCTGAGGCACCTCTCCTTGAAGATATCTTGGATGCTACAGAGGCTAGTACCTGTAATGGAGCTGACTAATTTTACTTGTTACCATCCTGTTCGGTAGCCCTCCCCCCAAAACCTCATGCCAAAGAGTGATGGATATATTTTTGTCGCATAGGTATATGTTGAGAGTAAATGTCAAGGTCATGATCTTAATATAAAATAGCATATGTTTAAGAACGCAATTTTGTTGGCTTTTTAGCACCTTTATGATATCAATTTTCATTTCTACTACACTGGTATTTATTACTGAACATTCTCTAACTGCCACATGTGCACTAACACAGCATATTATTGTTACTTGACACCATATTTCTAACATAAGCCAAAAGCAAGAACTCCATCGAGCACATTTTAACCCAGCTAAGGAAATATTTGTTTCTGATTTTCTGCCAAAGCTGTATAAAATCCAAATATTTTAACTCGACTTTAAAGGATATGCTGTTGATAATGCACCTGCTTCTATTGACTAATACACGCAACTGTAAAAATAATAACTGTAATTAAAATGTCCCGGTGTTGCCGAGTGTTGGCAATACAAATAAAGAATGCAGAGTAGAAAAAAATACACAAAAAAAGCAAACACCCTTAATGTATGCATTCATTAGGAGCTTGAAGAGATTTGGTTTGTCACCTAAAACACTCGAAAACTTCTATAGATGTACAGTGGAGAGCATTCTGGCAGGCTCTATCACTGCTTGGTATGGGGGTGGGGGCTACTGCACAAGACTGAAAGAAGCTACAAGAAGTTGTAAAATCAGTCAGTTCCATCTTGAGACCTACCCTTCATAGTATCTAAGTCATCTTCAAGGACCGTTACCTCAGAAAGACAACGTCCATTATTAAGAACCCCCATCACCCAGGGCATGCCCTCCTCTTCCTGTTACTGTCAGGAAGGAGGTACAGAAGGCTGAAGGCACACACTTAGCGATTCTGGAACAGCTTCTTCCCCTCTGTTATCCGATTCCTAAATGGATATTGAACCCATGAACACTACCTCAATTTTTAAAAATATATATTACTTCTGTTTTTGCACTATTTTTAATCTATTCAATGCACATACTGTATATATACTTACTGTAATTGATTTACATTTTTTTCTTTCCATATTATCATGTATTGACTTGTAATGCTGCTACTAAGTTAACAAATTTCACGACACATGCCTATGATAATAAACCTGATTCTGTTATGCATGCATATACTATATTAAAATATTAATAACAAGTAGATAATAATGCATATATTCAGAAATCAAGCCACAATTCACAAACCAACACAAGTTACGTTTACATTTACTTTATGTATACTTTACACAAAGCTACAAACCTGTTATCATTGATTACACATCCAAGAAAATTGCATAGTAACTTGAAAATGGCAAAGAAAGTTAATGGCCCTGAATCAATGATCATTTTATGCAAACACAAGACAGTTACTATTCATTAATTCTGCATCCTCCCAAACTTTTTTAGACATTCGTTTGACAATTTAACACCATCAGAATCCTACAACAGCCTGTTTGAACAGGTATGTCTCTTCAATTCACAACACAGAGTCTGGTTCAGGAACTGAAAACGTTTCATTGGGTCTGAGACTGGGCTCAAGGGGTCAGCCTCAGCATGTAGTACAGTGTGGCACATTTTCAGCTGCAGATTTGTTGCACATAATGTTTTGAGTTTCAAATCTGACCAGCGTTTGGCAGAGGACCAACATCTGAGATCGTCCTTGGCATTCTTCTCCGTGACTTTTGGAATTTCTGGGCAATTATACTGTTAAGAAATCATGCACACTTAAATGTGGAAGCTGTAGGTTTTCCAGCTTTTTGTAAGGATCGTCAATGATCATTACCACAATTCTTGCCTTTCAAGTGTTTTAATTGCATGTAGTTCGCATGATACCAAAAGATCGAAACTTGTAAAAGAGAAGGACAGCTCAGATAGCAAGATCCAGATGTCTACTTTTAACTTTGCATGTGAGGATGCTGAATATTGTTGCCTGATTTATTCCTCAATAACAGTGATAGCTTTGCTGTTCATATGGGTGCAAAATCTCATTCAGTATAATTTATTTGATAACAATCTCTATATTGTTCCAGCAAGTTGTGTTTTTCATATCAATGATTATAATCTCTTTATCCTTCATTCATTATATAAAATATGCAGATATTACAATTCATTTGAAAGGAATTTTTCTATTTGCATTTCCTTGGTAATTTCCATTAAACAGCAGTGATTGTTACTGGACATGAAAGACATGAAATAATTTTTAAGAATTCAAAAGTACAAACATTAATAATAGTTAATGATTAAATGTTGAAGTATCAATTCTTTTCTTAACTATCTTAAAGAAAATAAAGTGAATTTGCTCATATTTTAGTCTTTTCTTTGCATTGTTCAAAATGTCTTTATTTTATTTTCCTGATCTTCTAATTTTAATTGGTTCTTTAGACCATTTTTAAAAAGTTAACAGTAAGAAATGCTTATCAACAGACAAATTTTTCCTAGTCTATGGAATGTATTGAGATTAAAAACATATTTACTGTATGCGGGTTCTTGGACACATGATGCCGATACTTGTTTGGTTAGTAGTTGGTGAATGAAATTTTATGCTTTCAATTAAGCAAACAGAAGAGGGAAAAAAAAGTAAGGAAGGGACCAAAAAGATATGGTGCCTTTATTGTGGTTGAATTATATTACTTTAAGAGTACAATCAGCAAAGAAGGGAGATGTTTGGAGGGAAAATCATGGCTGAAAGGAAAATTGGATCAGCCGTGATGAAATAGCAGACCAGACTCGATGCGCAAAATGGTCTAATTCTGCTCCTACTTCCTATGGTCTTATAATTGAAATTTCCATCTCAGAGGTCAATTTTAAGATCTTTAAAATAGAGAGAAGAAGAATTCTGAAGTATAATGCTAGCATCTGATTGCTTAGCTCTTCATGGATAGATAAGGAGTAGGGGAATTGTGCAAGTAGCTGAAGGAGAGGATCTGACTTATGAGTTGGGAAGAAAGATGATGAGGGGTGAAATTTATTATGAAATTTGAAATTGTCATTGGATGTTGAGAAAAGAAAAAAACAACACTAATAATCTTCTAAGACAGTATTTATGATCCTCCGTTACGAAAGTGGATATGGTTTGGGAAGTACAAAACCTCCAATACAGTTGGACTTACTTTGTATTCCATGTCCTGGTTTCCAAGTCTCTCACTTGGATTATTCCCATTGAACAAACCATTGTGTGTAATGTTAGTGCTGGGCAAAGACACCAATAATCCTGAACAGTTGGGGGAAATGTTTATCAAGCTTATGGGCATTGATGAAATAAATGGTAAAGCAATTGAGAAAAACTGAAAAACATACCTTTTACATCTAACCTTTCCATAATACTTAAACCTAAATAAGTCTGCTGCCTAATTACGCTACAGCTAATTTAAAATGCATCAAGGGATAAAGAAAGAGAGTTGTATTTATGGAATGCTTTTCATGACACTAGGAAGACCCGGAGTCCTTGGTAACAAAGCAAATAATTTTGAAGTGTAATCACTGTTAGATGGTAGCCATTTTGTGTACAATTTATGAATCGCAATACAATGCAAAAATGACCGAATGGTTTTCTTTCAGTGATGGTGATTGAGAGATAAATCTTGGAAGGCACACTGGGGAGACGAACTTTGGATTTTGTTCTTCAAGCAGGAATATGGCAACATTGTTTTATTAATGTTTTATCCAAACATTTAAACAGGTGGTTTCAATGAAATGATTTCCATTGCTAAATTGACTAAATATTCTTAAATCTTATAGATAACAATGAGATATTTAAGTTCCTTCTTTTAAAAATTTATTGCTTGTCTCTTCCATTGTTGGTAGAACTGTGTACCTGATAAATGCAAAAATTAGCTGTTTCATAATGGTTAGTATTTTCAATGTCTAGAGAAAAGAATCAGAAAATGTGTACATATTTGAAAGCAGAGAGGCATAAAAAGAAATGCTTGCAGATTAAGTTTTCTGCAGTGCTGGATTATTAATCCATACACTATCTAACCTAAGTGCTGGGAGACTTTGCTCTGAAGTCATGAGCCAGAATCATGTTAGAAGTATGCTGGAACACTTTTTTTTCAACATTATATACCTGATAAATTCAGTAACTTTTCTCTGGAAGATTAACTACAGGTTTAATGTGAGAGCAAACCAAAAGTGACAATACAAATTCATTTATTATTTTTCCAGTGAGAATGGATATATAGAAATTGGATAACTATGTCACAGAACCAAACGAAGCATTTTCTGCATGTCATATATTGTACTGTACATCTCTAAAACACTATAACTTGCATTACTATTATTACTTTATTATCTCTGTTGTTAAGGCTGCTAAAGTTTGTTGTCATTGGTGCTTGTAAAGATAATAGTACTTCTTTAATAAGCTGAAATATCTCTCTGATATTACATGATGCATCTTCATTTTTGCATTGCTGATAGCATTGCCACTTTTCATAATCGTTTTCAAGGATCTGAGAGGAATATTCCAGAATATTCCAGACTTTTCCCCACATCAGATTTTGTTACTTCGTTTATCACACAGGAAATTAATAGATGATGTGAGCTGGTGGCAAATAGAGTTAGAGGGATCAGGTTGATGGAATGATGAATCTTCTGGACTGTATATGATACAGGCTGGGAATGTTTAAGAAAGGCTGTGGCTCTGATGGGTTCAGTTTCTGGAAGGTTTACAGCTTTGTCCCAGCAATTATCAGTTTTTGTTAACTGTGAAGTGCTTCCTAAACTTAAATTACTTGGCAATTTAGAATATTTTTGTCAATTTTGCCATTGGTTTGTTGTGTGTTGGTGCATTTTATTGTTTGGGTGTTCAGCAAAGAATTTTTGGCACTCTCAGATGCATTGCAGTGACCACAGTGGAATTGAATTCTTTATTTATTTCTGCTGGAGGGCATTTTTGATTAGTGCTTTATGTATCACAGATTCTGAAAATGATTCAAATATTTATTGTTTAACCAACCAATGGAATATCACCTTGGCATTGATTGGTAACAAATTGCAGTTGTGTTCTTAATGTAAATTAAATTTGTTATTCATTAAATTAAAAAATAGTTTTTGAAAACACAAAGATAGTGTAATTCATAAAGAGGAACATGACCAGAAATTATAAGTGAGAAAATTAGATTTTCATGCAGGTTTATAAAGAGTGATTAAAGAATCATTCTGTGGTCAACACGTGTGAAAATTGTTTGTTTGAATGATGGATATGCTTTTTTATAAAAATGTGCAGGTAGAAGGTTGGTGCTCATAATTAAAATGCTGAGATAAAAGTCACTTGATGGCACTGTTCCCATTGCCATTTCTTTTATTGCTGAATTAGTGGTTGCATTTAAATGTGTTCTTCCAAAATGATTTTCTTGATAGAGACTGGCCGACTTGGAATTTCTTCTCCCAGTTGTCTACTCGTATCTTGGCAGAAATCCCAGAAATATGACTTAAATTAAGTTACAAAAGGAGATAGGAAATCTTAAAAGAAACTACATGATTGAACTACAGTATGCACCCATCCTATGCAATGAGTGATGGAGTGTTGGAGTGAATCTGTGAGTTCATATTTTGATGTACAATTTGGAAATGCACTAATCAACATGTAACATTTTTACTCATGGTTTGTGATCTTCAAATTCCACATCATTATTCCAATCTCTGAACATAGCTTTATCAGAACCCCAGGAGAAATATTCCAAATGCTCACTTTAGCTTATTAAATGAGTTTTATGGTGCTTCCTCTGTTCCCCTGTTGGAGAACGCTCAAGGAAATTCACTGCTGATATGATCACCATTACTATTATATTCATGCAAAGGTTCAGCAGCAACCTGATTATACTACTTCAACACTTATTTTCCTTGTTCATAAATTCCTCTACCTTTCCCCTTCTACCTGGAATTCCCAATGATTACAAGGAGCTGATAGAATGCTTCATTACCAAGATTGGAGCCATTAGCTCAACTGCCCTTGTCTCCTCACTTCCTCCTTGCCATATGTAATCTGTGGCTCTGGGCTGAGCCTGTATAGCTATCACATCGGCAAGTACAGCATATTGTAATCAGTTTGAATTCCAGCTGTGTTCTGCAAAATACTTTGGGATCAGTCCAGGCAAAGTGGGAATTGCTTGAGTATATCGATAATTTGCTTAGCCAAGTTGTGGCAGCAACAAAGCTATTATCATTGTTGTTTTCTCAAACATATTCTATACTAGGCAGCATCACAGCTTGCTTTAGAAACACCAATGCCCTTGAATGGAAAATCCCTTAAAAAGTAGTAGATTTGGCCCAGTCCATCACAGGTAAAGACCTCCCATCATTCAGCACACCTACATGAAACATTGTCTCAGGAAAGCAGCATCTATCTTTAAGGAACGCACCACACAGGACATGCTGCTTCTCATTGCTGTCATCAGGAAGAACGTACAAGAGCCTCAGGACTCACACCACCAGGTTCAGGAACAGTTACTACCTGTCAACTATCAGCCACTTGAAACAAAGGGGATAACTTCAGTCAACTTCACTGATCTCGTCATTGAAATGTTTGCATAACCAAAAGACTCACTTTCAAGGACTCCTCATCTCATGTTTTCAATATGTATTATTTCAATATTTGCTTATTTATTTATTATTATTGATTCTTCTTTTTGTCTTTGTAGTTTATTGTCTTCTGCTCTCTGGTTGAATGTCCTAGTTGGATGGGCTTTCATTGAATCTGTTATAGTTATTAATCAATTGATGTTTTTAGTATGCTCACAAGAAAATGAATCTCAGGGTTGTATAGGGTTACATAGATATACTTCAATAATAAAAATTACTTTAAACTTTGAAATTCCTATATAAATAAAATATGATAATTTTCTATTCAGAAACAGAAAAGTCCATGCAGTAGAGTTTAGTAATGTTCCTGCAATTACATGATTTAAATAAAGTGGTTCTTTAAAGTTATAGCAGGTTAAAATAATAGAGAAAAGAAAGCATTTGGGTAGTTTTTATTTTTGAAGTATTTCTAGAGCTCGTACAGAGACATTGCTATAAGAAAGATTGCCAGAAAAGGATATAATGGGCAAGTATTATTTGCCTAAAGCTTGTACTAACTTCATTATTGACCTAGAAGCATAATCTGGCAGTTTGTATGAAGTGGGCTTGTTTCTCAAGAAGTTACACAATTAATTTGCATTTAAATTAAAGCTTAAGGCACGCTGTCTTTGCTATCAAGGAAGAAAAAGCCCCTCCGTCTCTGTAGTAAATGAAATAATGAAGCAGTTGTGCATACTCCTCTCATTAACACAATCTCTTCCAAATTCACTAATAAAATTACCCAAGAATCGTGCTACCCAACAAATTTCAGGAAATTCGGATCCAAAAGATGCTCAATATTTAAAAATATTTAAGAAATATCAAAATTTTTTTTTCATTCCTGATGTAATTTGTAAAATGGTTTGTGTGAAATACTTAAGATTGACAAGATTGCTATGCATTTAATAAGCTATTATAGTGACGTCAGTGAAGACAGATAAAGCCTTCGGCTTTCCTTGTACGGCTTCCCTCATTGTCCCATTGCATACTTCCACAGTGATGTACTGTATAATTGTTGGTGTCTTTTCTAATATTTATTATCAGACAAACACCCACATTTTGACAGCAATACAATTGAAATTATGTATGTGTTTAAAAATAAATGTGAAAAGGTCACAAATGTATAATACAATTACAAGAATGCATGGGAGAAAAGAATATGGAAGATGCAGGAAGGCTGAATCGCAGACAAGTGTGAACTTTCTAGAAAGTGTAATGAGCCGAATGAGGCAGTCAGTGCACTGAGACTAATGTTTGTGTGAGGCAAACGTTAACACTCACGCTCAGACTGACAGAGAAATGCCGCTATACTGATGAGGGATATGATTTGGGCTTTGTGCAGCTTGTTTGTCAGACTTCACAATATCACCTGATTGAAAATGATGTCCAAGGTAGGCAAACACACTTCCGATGAGGAGTGTGTACATTATGCCATCTCAGTAAATTTTAAAGGTTAAAGATTAGCTTTATTTATCACATGTACATTGAAACGTTGCAACATACAATGAAAAGCATTGCTTTGTTATGCACCCAACAACACAACCATTGTTCTGTGTAGAAAATGACGACAGTCCATGTACAATGTGTACAGTGCACGCTTACTTGCCAATAGCACTGCAATTTCTGCACAACAAAATGATTTAAAAATCATGTACAATTCCAATATATCAAGGGTAAAGCCCTCCCAACCGTTCAGCACATCTATATGATGCGTTGACATGGAAAAACAGCATCCATTATCAAAGTACCTCACCACCCAGCCCATCCTCTTTATTTGCTGTTGCCATCAGGTAGAAGGTACAAGTGCCTCAGGACTTGCACCACCAGGTTCAAGAACTACTCCTCAACCATGAGGCTCTTGACCAAAAGGGGTTAACTACATTCACAAACAAGAGAAAATCTGCAGAAGCTGGAAGTCCAAGCAACACACACAAAATGCTGGAAGAACTCAGTGGGCCAGGTAGCATCAATGAAAAAGAGTAAACAGTTGATGCTTCGGCCTGAGACCCTTCATCAGAACTGGAGAAAGAAGATAACAAGTCAGAATAAGAAGGTGAAGGGAGGGCAGGATGAAATTCAAGGCAGTAGTTGATAGGTGAAACCTGGAGGGGAAGGAGTGAAGTGAAGAGCTGGAAAGTCAGTTAGTGAAAGAAATAAAGGGGTGGAGAAGAGGGAGTCTTATAGGAGAGGACAGAAGGCCATAGAAGAAAGGGAAGGTGGAGGAGCACCAAAGAGGCGTATGGGCAGGTGAGAGAAGAAAATGGAAATGGGGGATGGTGGGGGAGTGGGGAAGCAATGCACCAGAAGTTCGAGAAATCGATGTTCATTCCATCAGGTTGGAGCCTACCCAGACAGATGTGAGGTGCTGTTCCTTCAACTTGAGTGTGGCCTCATCGTTGCATTAAAGGAGGCCATGGACTGATATGTTGTAAAGGGAATGGGAGGTGAGTTAAGATGGGTGGCCTCTGGGAGATCCTACTTTTTCTGGCAGACGGAGTGTAGGTCTCAGCGAAGTAGTCTCCCAATCTACTTTGGGTCTCACCAATATACAGGAGGCCACACTGGGAGTACCGGGTATAGTAGATGACCCCAACAGACTCACAGGTGAAGTGTCGCCTCACCTGGAAGAACTGCTTGGCGCCCTGAGTGGTAGTGAGGGAGCAGGTGTAAGGACAGGTGTAGCACTTGTTCCACTTGCAAGGATAAGAGCCAGGAGGGAGATCAGTGGGGAGGGATGAATGGACAAGGGAGTCACATAGGGAGCGATCCCTGTGGAAAGCAGGATGTGTGGGGGGGAGAGGGAAAGATGGGCTTGGTGGTGGGAACCCGTTCTAGATTGTAGAAGTTACTTCTGGAGTTCCCACGCCAATTGTCTCACTTTATGGACTCTTTATCTTGTTATTTTTTACTCTTTATTTATTGCAGTTTATTTATATTTGCATTTGCAGAGTTTGTTGTTCATTGATCCTGTTTATAGTTACTGTTCTATAGATTCGTGAAGTATGCCCACAGAAAAAAATCCAGGGTTGTATGTGGTGACATGTATGCACTGATAATAAATATTACTTTGAACTTCTGAACTTTGAACAACATGCTCCTTGTAATCCCCTTTGACCTCACACAGAGGACATGAAGTTTAGCAGTATTGAAGACTTCAGCCACCATCCTTGTACCTCAAGGCAATGTATGCCAATCATTAGAAACTACTCGGCTAATTGTTGGATTATTTCTTCCAAGTAATGGTGCAATTGAGCACTTCTGAGCCTTTTCCAAACTTCAAAAGTGTGCACAGGTTCTGTCTGGGACTGTGCATACAGATATTTGTGTTGAAGCAATTTGGTTTCAAGGCTGTAGATCATTTCCTGGAACTGAAGCCACTAGAAGGGCACTCAGGAGGAACTCCTATCTATCAACTCTCCTGCACTAACTTAGTGGAAAACAATGCCTGAAATTTTGCCTCAGTAAACCTGTTATACAACATTGAGACCGCAAAGTGAGTAAGAACCAGATTTTCTGTAGCTGTGAAGACCAGACTGGTAGTTAGCTTTTAAGCATTTTTCGTTACTGGAGTTTACTCATCACTTCTACACAAGAGCGGTCTCTCAAACTCTTGGCAGAAGAGTTATGTAAGAGAAGAGAAAACAAGATGTAAACTTCATTCCCTCTTGCCAGAAACAAGCAACAGGAAAGGTCAGAAGTATGTACATGGATGCAGGGTGTAAGGCATCTCTGGCAGAATGGGCATCACTTTTAGTTTATCAAGGATATGAGCACCATTTAAATGAATGCTTATTTAGCATAGTGGGAGACATGCGTATGCCACATGTCACCTGTCATTGTAGCCCTGTGTTTGACCTTTCATGGCAAATCCTTAAATATTGTTAAGCCTGCTTTGTCATTTAGTATTGTGGCAGATCTTATCTTTGACTCAGTTCCATTTTTCTGTCTAATTCCAGTAACCTATGATTTTTCTGTCGTCCAGTTGAGACTGCATACCTCTCTGTGTTAAAGAATTCCAAAAGCTAAGAATTCCAAAGCTGCCCTTAAATTCCGTCACATCTACAGGTGAAACAGGAACAAGTTATTCTAAAACACTGCTCCCTGGCTCTAGACTTTCTCAAAGGAAGCAAACCTTTTCTCTGCAATCCTAATAAGCACCCATAGAATTTTATACATGTTCATAAGATCATTTCTCAGTTTTCTAAAATCTAGTGCATATTGGTCCAAAGTTCAAAGTAAAATTTATTATCAGAGTGCATACATGTCAACACATAAAACCCTGAAATTATTTTTCCTGCAGGCATACTTAGCAATTCTATAGAACAATAAATGTAAACAGGATTAATGAACAACAAACTGGCACAAGTGCAAATACTAATAAATTGTAATAAATAATAAGAGCATGAAACAACAAGATAAAGAGCCCTTAATATGCAATGTGCAATCATTGGTTGTGGGAATATCTCAACAGATGACTGTAGTTATCCCATTTTGTTTAAGAGTCTGATGGTTGAGGGGTAGTAACCGTTCTTGAACCTGGTGGTGCGAGTCCTGAGGCACTTGCACTTTGACCTGATGGCAGCAGTGAGAAAAGAGCATGGCCTGGGTGGTGAGGATCTTTGATGATGGATTCAGCTTTTGTACATCAACGTTACATGTAGATATGTTCAGTGGTTGGGAGGGCTTTATCCACGATGTACTGGACTGAACCTATTAGCTTTTTGTAGGATTTTATGCACAAAGGCATTGGTGTTTCCATACCAGGCCATAATGCAGCCAGTCAATACACTTTCCACCACACCTCTATAGAAGTTTGCCAAGGCTTTTGATGACAAGCTGAGTCTCTGCAGACTCGGAAGGAAATAGAGGCACTGTTGTGCTTTCTTTGTAATTACACTTATATGATGTGTTGAGGTCAGATCCCCTGAGATAGTGACACCTAGCAATTTAAAGCTGCTGACCCTCTCTACCTCTGATCCTCTGATGAGTACTGGCTTATGGACCTCTGGTTTCCCTCTGCTGAGGTCTGCTCTCCTCAAGTCCAGTTTGTTTACTAACTGTTCAGAAAGCAACCTCTTATGTCTGGAATCAACACATGCCAATAGGAGATGGATAGTCCACCTCAATACCTTACCCCACAGGCCAGATCAGTGAACTATGATTGCCTCTGTTGTACATCAGGATAGGTCAAGGACTGGGTGACCAATAGTGACTAGCCAGGGGCACAGGTTGCTGTGGCTGCGAGTGAGACTCCAGGATGGTGCATTTCCTCACTGGACCCTGATGGCATTTTTTACTTACATTAAAAACAAGAGGGTCACTGAGCAGAGGACCAAGGAGAGAACTTATGCCTGGAGGCAGAAGAAATAGTTCAGATACTAATTGTGTACTTTGTTTTGGTGTTCACCAAGGGAAAGGATAGTCATATCAAGGAGGCGAATGCATGTTGATATCAGGAAGGAGGTATTGGGATTCTTGAAGAAAATTAAGGGTGAATGCACCAGAGCTTGATGGGATCTATCCCAGATTATTGAGAGAGGCCTGGGAGGAGGTTGCTGGAATGTTGATAGATCCATATTGGGGAGGTCTGGAGAATAGCCAATGTTTTCCTTTGGTTAAGAAGGGCAATAGAGAAAAATCGGGAAATTATAAATCAATGAGCCTTATATTAAGGGAAAGCAAATTACTGGAGAAGATTCTAAGGGATGGGATCTTCTTGCATCTGGAAAAACATAAACTTATTAGGTATAGTCAGTGTGGTTTCATGCAGGGGTAATGGGATTCTATATTGACTTGGCTATAGAACACAGAGGGCAGTAATGGAGGGGTGTTATTCTGTCTGGAGGTTAATGGTAGGATCTCTGTTATTTTTGATATATAAGATTTCATCATAAATGTGAGTATAAATTTGTAGATGACAGAAAAATTTACAGAGTTGTGGATATTGAAGGTTGCCAAAGGATTCGGCAAGATATAGATCATTTGGAAATGTAGGTAGAGAAGTGGCAAATGGACTTTAATCCATGCCAGTATAAAGTGAAGCTCTTTAGGATGTCAAATGCAAAAGGACAGTTTGCAGTAAACTGCATGCCTCTTAGAAGTCTTTGATTTCAACATTTAAAAGAAACTTGGATAGGGTATAGGCAGCTATGGTCCAAGTGCAGGTCAATGGGATTAGGCAGAAAAATAGTTCGGCATGGACTAGATGGGCCAAAAGGCCTGTTTTTGTGCGATAGTTTTCTGTGACTATGTGAGTGTTGATATATAAGGGAACTTAGGGTGCATGTCCATAGATATCTGAAAGTGGCAACACAAGTACAAACATAGATAGTGATAAAGAAGGTATACAACATACTTGCCTTCTTTAGTTGGACTGCTGAGTATAAAAGTAAATAAGTCATATTGCAAATGCATAAAACTTTGGTTAGGCCATATTTATAGTACTGTATATGATTCTAGTCACAGCAGTACAGGAAGGATGTGGATACTTTGGAGAATGTGAAGAGAAGGTTCATGAGGATGTTGCCTGGATTAAGAGTATTAGTAATATGGAGAGTTTGGACAAACATGTATTGTTTTCTCTGGAATGTCAGAGGCTGAAAGGTACCTGATAGAAATATATAAAATTAAAAGAGGCATAGGGTGGGCAGGTAGTCAGGGTAGAAATGTCAAACTCTAAAGGACATAGCATTATGGTGAGGGGGAAAAGTTTAAGGGAGATTATCAGGGTTTTCTTTTGTACACAGTGAATGTTCTTCTTTCATTTTCATAGCCCCTCAAGCCTGATAAATCATTCCATATGATCAACACTAAGCTATTCCAGGCCCTAACCCCTCTCCTGGATGAGTTCCTCATAGTCCTGAATTCCATAATCTTTCAGTAATTTGCCTACTTCCTCCTTACCTTCGGTGATCAAGCCTTCACAGCCTTCCTGGACAGAGAATTCCAGAGTGCCATTACCCTCCGTGGTAAGAAATGCCACATGCCTCAGTTTTAAATGATCCCTTCTTTCAAATTACCCTAGAGTCATATCATCTCCAGCACAAAATGTCACCCTAGTTTTGCACTAATTGGAAGGCTTATGCAAAGATAATAAGAGGATTGCTAATTCAGATGACACTTTGACCATGAATGAATAGATGCTGGGATGTCTCCTATAGTGGGTGAATCTTGATTATGGGGTTATGGTTACAAGATTAGCAGGTGTGCAATTAAAACTGAGATATATAGGAACCTCTTATTGGAGAAGGTGGTGAACCTTGGGAATCTGTGGCTTCAAGTCATTGGGGATATTTAAAACAGAAGTAGATCTTTTTTTTAAAGTTCGGGTATTGAAAGCTAAGGGGAAATGATACAGAAGGAGAGATGAGGTCTGGGATAGATCAGCTATGATTATATTGAGTGGCAGTTCAGGCTTAAGGGGCCAAGTAGTTTACTCCTACTATTTTTTTATGTTCAAAAATAAAATAAACTTGTAAAAACATATTCTACTCTGTCGACATTGAGGTTTTTTTTATGAGAAACAGCACAGCTGAGCATTTTTTGCCCTAGTGCATTTGCACACATGTGACCTTTCAGTAAGGTCAGCAGATAATGATCAGGAGCTGAACCCTGCTTACTTTCCTGTCCTTAACTGGGGGATTTCAAGGCCAATTCCAAGTCCCCTGCTGAGGTAGGTTAACTCAATGCAGATAGCAGATTTAACCTGGAACTTCTCTGATTTATTTTTTACTGCTTCTTACCAGATTATGGCTTTGAGTCAGTTAGAAAACTTAAGCTTGTATTTTTGGCTTAAGGTGATCCATATCCATAAAACCATAAGACGGACCAGAATTAGGGCATTCGGCCCATTGAGCATCCATACAAATGTACAATTATATGAAAGAGCACTCTGCACAATTTTTAAAAAACCTTAATATCTTTGTAGGAAAAATATTACAGTTAACTTATTTTAAAGTTTCTTGACCTAATGAGAATACACACAAGTCTTTAAATCAGATTGCATCTCTTCCTCATATTGAAAAATATATGAGCATTTTGTGTTATCTCCAAAGTGGGCTTACTAATGGGAACACATTGCATTTAGCACAGTTGTGCACTTTCAATCAGGAAAGTCCATGACAGCTGGATAGCAGCAACAATAAAGACATGAAGGAGAGAGAGGTTGCAGAGAAGAGAAGATGCATTTCCCTATTTGTGAAAAGTGAAGTTGGACTGCTGTCCGCTATTAACTGAAATACATGTCAGCTGGGAGCTCTGCTGTGAGGGCAGAGATGATGTTTGGTGCTTTGGTAATCACGGGTCAATTTACAATAACCAATTAACCTACCAACCGTACATCTTTAGACTGTGGGTGGAAACCGAAGCCACTGGAGAAAACCCACGTGGTCATAGGGAGAATGTACAAAGTCCTCACCGGCGGTGGCAGGACCTGGGTCGTCGGTATTGTAAAGCTGACCACTATGCTACCGTGCTGCCAACCACTATGCTAGCATAGCCACGTTAATATAACAAGAACCTCTCAGTAGAATATATTAAGGTCAGTGCCATGCAGATATGCTGTTTCAGCAAACACTCACCCTCTCTTTCAATACCATCTTTTCTCAACCTATCGCTTGAATTCCACTCCCTTAACCATCCACAGAAACAAAAATCATTCAAAGGTCATTGAATGTCCATCTTCTTTTAGCCATAAACAGCGAACAGCAGGAGGGCAGTGGTCCTTCTCGGCTGGGGAAGACTGTCCACTTACTTCTGATAGGTAGAAGGGTCATAGAGGCACAACTCATTATACCCTTTGAACTGATAACCGTGAGATGATTCCTTACCGCGTGTGCTGCTACATTATTGCGACGCTGGTTCTGAACTCAGCTTGGCACCACAGTTATCCTCTATTTTGTTATAAGGAGAGAATACTTGTTTTCTTCTCACTAGAACTGCAAGAAGTACAGTGAGAGATGGGTGGCAGGAGGGAGCAAATGAAGAGAAATAGGTAGGGGTGTGATGTTTTCTTGAGGTGAATCAAAACTGCAGATGCAGGAATCTGAAACAAAAGCTGATAGACTGGAAGAACGCAGGCTGAGATTCTATTTCCACAGATGCTGCTTAACCAACGGGGTTCTACTGTTTTTGTTTCAGTGCACCTCAGCTTCCTCTCAGTGAAGGTGAACAAAATGTGTGTTGGCGTGGGGATAGACCAACCTGCAGTCTGGTGTTAGACATTTGAGTTCCATGGCAGGTCCATGCATGATGAGGACCATGATCAGCTGTTTTCAGGATAACGAGCACTATGGCACAGAAACAGGCCTCTTGGCCTATCTAGTCTGTGCCAACCTGTTTTTTTTTACTAGTCCCACCTATCTACACCATACCCTTCTCATTCACGTATCTGTCCAAACTTCTTTTTAAATATCTGCAGGCAGCTGTTTCCATGCTCACGCCACCCCCTGAGTGGGGAAGAGAGGAGTCTACACTGATGCTTTGTGGAGTCTGCAGGTATGTGTGAGGGCTCTCTGACAACTGCATCACACATTGCCAGTTAGTTTCAGGTAACAGCTGCAGTGGAAGCATCTGTATTATCAATCTTTCAAATCAATGCAGCTACAATATTGTCATGATTTCATATCATGACTTGTGGTTACAGATTCAGAATTAGAATCAGGTTTATTATAACGGTTTTAGACGACATGAAGCAGCAGTGCGGTGCTTACTACATAAATAAATAGTCTGAATAAAAAGAAGCAGTGAGGTAGTAGACCATTGAGAATTCTGATGATGGAGGGAAAGAAGGTGTTTCTGAGTTACTGAATGTAAAGTCTTCAGGCTCCTATGTATCCTCCCAGATAGTCGTAACAACAAGACAGCATGACTAATTTGCATCTTAATAAATAGATCATAACATGTAAGATAAATATTAAAAACATATTTAAATTTAACAAATAATATTACATTTTAAATGTATTTTATGGACTCATGCCTTTGTATAAAAAACTTCATATCAGTTCACTGCCTCGTCAAATGCAGTGGGGATGTATGCAAAATAGTATCCTGTGGAAGAAGTTGCCTGGAAAGTGAATTACACCATATTTCTTTATCAGCACTGTGTCATTGAACATTGACTTTTATTGGAGTAAATTGCCTGTAATGATATCATTTCTCACGCAATACTGTTTTTGGATCATTGTAGGGGCAATTTGGACCATATTGTTCCTAAAGGCACTCCTGGGATAAACAATCATAAAAAAGAACACAGAATTGTAAGCCTGCAAGTAAAATATTTAACTCTATCCCAGCACTAAAACAATCCCCCTGATCTTCAGTTTCAACAATGATAGCATTAGACTGTGTTCCATAACCCAGCAATCCCTATTATATTTCTAGTTACTTTTTCCTCATCCTCAAAGTTTCATCCTGGCTCTGAACCTGTTCCCCCTGCTAGAATGTGTTAGCCTACCCAATCTTAGTCATCCCCTAATGCTGAGTCAGCCTCCCACCTCCCAAATACCAGGCCATTTCCCCTCAGGCTCTCTAAGAAATGCTTTCGCTCAAATTCTCCTAAAAAAAAAGCTAGAATCCTCCTTCTGCACATGACAACTTCAGTGTTCTACTATGAATGTCAGTCAGTTCAAAAGCATATAAGAGATGAGGTTTCAATAGAAAGAGGAACAAATCAGCTGGCAGGTATCTTAAAGAACCTAGTTTTCTTTGAAATTCTTTCAGCTTTATTACACACAATCTTTTTGAGGTTTTTCATTTTTGTTGCCCTGGATCTTAATGCATTTTAACGCCACTCAGACCACCTCTGACTCTACCTCTATTTGCATGCACTTTGATTTCTCTCGCTAATCTTATCAACTTCACTTTATGGCTTAACCTGAGAAGATCTTATTTTGACTAATCTTTGGTCATCTTTAGCCACTGTTGCTTCCTTGATCTTCAAGGAGTGATGCCTCAAAAAGGTGTGTCCATCATTAAGGACTCCCACCACCCAGGTTGTGCCCTCTTTTCATTGTTACCATCTGGAAGAGGTTACAGAAGCATGAAGGCACACACTCAATGATTCAGAAACAGCTTCTTCCCCTCTGCCATCTGATTTCTGAATGGACTCACATTATACCGCACGCTTTCGGAGCAATGCTACCAGGATAATCAAGGACACGACCCACCCAGCCAAAACACTTTTCGTCCCTCTTCCCTCCGGGAGAAGGTTCAGGAGCTTGAAGACTCGTATGGCCAGATTTGGGGACAGCTTCTTTCCAACTGTGGTAAGACTGCTGAACGGATCCTGACCCAGATCTGGGCCGTACTCTCCAAATATCCGGACCTGCCTCTCGGTTTTTTTTGCATTACGTTACTTCCCATTTTTCTATTTTCTATTTATGATTTATAATTTTTTAAAATATTTACTAATTTTAACTATTTTTAATATTTAATATTTGTAATCCAAGGAGTGTGAAGCGCAGATTCAAATATCACTGTGATGATTGTACGTTCTAGTACTAATTGTTTGGTGACAATAAAGTATAAAGTATTTAACTATGTTACACACACACACACACACACACACACACACACACATACATACAGATAGAGATTATTTCTTCTTTAAATTTTAGGGAATTATCTTTGGGGATGTTTTTCCACTCTAGATATTCTACTAAAAAGATTTTTAGCATTATTATTGGTATTGAATCGTTTTGATTCTTCCTGTCAATTATGTTTTGTAATCAAGTAAATTAATAGTTATGTACATTTTGAAAGAAGTTGAATAAAATTTGTTGTAAACTTGCTGTAGCAATTTTACTTTCAATGTTTATTTCAGTGGAACGACAATCTGCAGTGCCTGTCACAGGTACACAGTATGAAATAGTGACTTATCATGGGCTTTGAACATTGGGAAATCTTGGAAACCCTTTAAGGCTATGGTACTAAAGCTGTCAATGAAAAGACCAGACAAAGTCAGGAACTTTAGATTTTTATGCTCATATTTATTATTCAAAAAACTCACCAAGTGATTTTGTACTTGGAGGCAGATTGTTCATTTTATGCATATCTTATGGGCAGTAAAGCCAGCAACGAAAACATCAGTAACAGAAAAGCAGCAGAGATCCAACGGGAGTAAGAAAATGGCATTTGATCAGGACTTGTCCTTATTAAGTATACTAGAGTGTGAAAATAAGATATGTCTAATCTCATGTACATTTTCAAAGTTCAATGTTCAAAGTACATTTATTATCAAAGTATGTATACATGATACAACTTTGCGATTGGTTTCCTTACAGGCAGCCACAAAACAAGAAACCCAAATAACCCCTTACAAAAATACAAATACCCAGTGCAGAGAAAAAAACCAGTAAAAGTAAGCAAATAGCATTTTGACACCTGTTTACAGATTCTAGAAGTTACTGTTTGTTTCACAAAGTAGTGACTCAGAGTGCTGATAGTTTTTCCATCATTACGCCAAAAATTCTTAACCAATTTCTTTTTGACTAATTGTATTTTGTAGCAAAATGTAGGCTACTAATTTTTTGTACAGCTAGTGAGAATTCATTTTGATAGATGCGATTATAATTATTGATCTTACAATGTTGGAAGAATTTTTATAGAAGGAATAAAATACTTCAAAGAGGCCTTCTACAAAGGTAGCAACAGTAAGTATAAATATTGATCATAAAATTGATGCTTCAGTACTTTTATTCAAGACTTCATTATACTCAAGTATGTAGACCAGAGAATTGATTTTAACCCAGTCTACCCAATATAGACAAGGCTGGCAAGTTCCTGCAATAGGGAAAAGCAAGAGTTGGCCTTTGGTCTCCAAGGACTTTTCTTCTAATTTAATAAAGTATAGACTTCTCAAAGTATTGGAAGTGACTGCCATAATCAAAGGAGAAGACTAGACATTTTGATAACACAACAATTCAAATTCTTAGTTAAGTGCTGAAGGTATTTTAGCCAGTTTGAATTTTAAGCTTGAAATGTTTAGCAGGTCATGTAACATCTATGGAGTCAGAAAGAATGTTAATGTTTCAGGTTGATGACAATCAGATAATAAGTACTGCCTGACCTGCCGAGTTTTCCCTGTATTTTCTGTTGTGGGCATGTGCAGTACAGTATTTTGCTTCAAAGTGTCATGCTTCTTATAAACAATAAAGCCAAACATGTTTTTAATTGATTTAAATTTAGTTAGGATGTTTTCCTCAATTTAGTGATAATCCTCTCAGACTATGAATCTATTTATGTTTCAGACTAGAAATTTAGTGAAGTAACTAAGCTGATACATTTGCAGCACCACAGGTGCCTTATTGTTGAAGATGTTCTCTTTTATTCAAGACTTGCTTGTTTTCTTGGGCAGATCTGAAAAGAAAGTCTCATAGCGGTATGTGAAGAAGGATAAATGGAGTCTGTTTGGAGTTCTGAGTTCCTCAATTACAAAGGATGATGCATTGTCATGAGAGGTTAATGTATAGAATTTTCTGATAGCATTGGGCAATTTGTATTTTTGCTGCAATGTGAATGTGTGTTGATTAAAATATATTTGTTTTAGCCAGTATGTAAATATACATATAGAGTTAATCTTAGTTGCCTCCTCAAGGTAATGTAACTGAGCATAGAAAGAATCATAAGGATGGCTGCCTGGAAGTAAAGTTGTACATGAGTTGATAAGTGCTAATTTCAGGCCCCTTGCTTTTGTTGCATGATCTAATTTAGAAATCTGTTTCAAAAAGTGTGATTGAGCTGCACACCACGTCTTTGCTCTGCAAGAACGGCTTTGAGAATTTGAAGATTTTTTAAATGAAAATTGAGTGTTAGAGAAGGAATTTCTGTAGCTTTTTCATCTGTTGAGAGGCAAAAACAATAGCTGCTATGAAGGTGGTCGGTGTGCATCAGAGAATGAGATTTCTACTGTATATTGACCTACAAAGGAATTTATTTCAACATATAAGTCTTTTAGTTCATGTAATGAAGACTAAAATAAATTTTGACAAAAGCAATAGAAATTTTGATATTACCTCAAAACATATATATCTGAATATACTTTCTAGTACTTGATTAAGGTTGAAAATTAGAGACTGGTCCCAGTGAAGAAAAACAGAGTTAAATAATAGAGAACAATCATTGCTGACAGCTGAGTGTTCATTTGCACCTTTGTTTGTTAATGAATCCAAAGATGACTTAGTGAATACAAAGGCCTGTGTGAGGTTTTTTCCTATTGTACTTCAGAATGCAAATTGTAGGCAATTTTAAAATGCCAGTGTTGGTTTTCAGAACAAATTTCAAAAAAACAGGAATTCTGTGCTTATTCACGCAGTTAAATTAATTCAATTAAATCTGATGCTGTCAGATGTTCTTTTGATAATTGCATCAACACCAGGATACAGAATAAGTATGAAAGTGTTTCCAAGGCTGCAGTTAATTTAGTTCCCAAAGAACCTGGCATTCACTGCATTTGGTATATAGATTGTCATATTTTAATATGTTAGTAATGGTTTTCATAAAGGCCGACTTTTAAATTCTTTGTCTATTTTATAAAATGTCCATGTATAATGACTTAAATCAGAAGGTGTCATAGGAGCGTGCCCTTTTTTCCATTACCTTGGTGTCTGCCATTAACACGTTCTTTTAAGAGCTACTGCAGACAAATAGAATCTATAAAAAGCTTGATTCAAAGCTTCCAAACAGTAGTTTATTAAAAATGGGGGAAAATGCTGCCTTTTGAAGACAAAGCTGTAAAATAGAAAAAGTAATTAGAAACCTAGCATTAACTTGGAAAGAGATGTAGCTTGGAAAAATACACAAGTTATTCTAATTTCATGTTTTCATATTTTTCTACGACAAAGAAGAAAACCACTCAGCCCATCCTGTCAGTGCTGGCTCCAGGATTATCCTGTCAGTCAAGCTGGCAGTAATAAATGAATCCAAGTGAGGGGGAAGAAGGATGAGATGCCTATCTGCTCTGATGTGTTGAAAAAGTGACACTAGATTAGCAGTTAATCTTCATTCTGCAGTTATTTAATTTGTCAAATAAATTCCGGTTAATTGCAACACCCCAGGACCAGTATGTTATGGCCCAATTAAGTAACTGCCCAAAGTTTCATAGAAATAGTTAAAAGGGTATAAAAAAGATTAACTAACAGATTATGTATTTAAGTGTAATACAGAACAAATAAGAAAATTACCAGTACTGCAAGAGTACTATAAGACTGTGTATTAAATCATAATAGTTATCAATGGAGGAATTCATCCAACGCTGCTGTGTTCTTTTGATTGACTGCAAATAAACAAAATCAAAGCAGACACCTAGTGCAGATAATGGACTTCCTTCATACAGTGCTATCGACAATTACACCTTCCAAATCTTTATTTTCATTGTAACATTCAAGATGGTTTTTGATACCTTCAAATTCCTCATAGTTGTTGAAGGAGCAAAATCATTTCATTTTCACTCATGGCTATTTCTAGCTTCTCCAAGCCTGAATCTATGAAACTACAATGAGCAAAACTGTTCTGAATTGTCTTATTTCTTACTTCTCACCATACATCAGCGACAAAAATCACTGCTTTTTGAACACAAACACACGCAACTGATACAATTTAAAAACTATTCACTCTAAGCATAGTGTCGTGTCTAATGGCTGCGCACTTACACAACTGACTCTAGGTAGAAACTGTTCTACAACAATCTCCTGTCCCAGTTAGTGACATGAAATTGTCCCAATAGTGTTTCAAATAGTCAAAGGGAATCTTGGCTATTTTCTCAATTGGTTTTTGTTCTTAAAGAGTTGTCCCAACTAAGCGGCTGTCCTGCTTAACCTATGGCCCATTTAACTGAAATCTAATGTACGCTGATCTTAGTGGCTCCTTGCAACTTCCTTCATACCTTCTTCGACCTCCAAACATGTCATCTCAGAGCAAGCTTAATGGCCAATAGTATATTACAAGTAAAGAGAGATCAACACTTAAAACAATAAATAAATATAACAATTAGACTCTTGAAATGTTAAATCTCAGATGTTAATTCTTGATATAGTCAACTATAATGTGTCTGTGTCAAAGTTCAAGGTAAATTTATTATCAAAGTACGTATATTACCCTGAGATTCATTTTCTTGCGGGTATTCACTAGAGGTACAAAGAAACACAATAGTATGAATGAAATACACTAGTGAAGTTTAAGAGACTACTAGACAGGTATATGGAGGAATCTAAGGTGGCGGCTTATATGGGAGGCAGGGTTTGAGGGTCGGCACAACATTGTGGGCTGAAGGGCCTGTACTGTGCTGTACTATTCTATCTTCTATGTTCTATGTAACAATTGTAAACAACAAATACAGACCAACAACCAATGTGCAAAAGAGAACAAACTGCAAACAAAAAAAAAAAGAGAATAAATAAATAAATAATCAGTAAATATTCATAACATGAGTTGTAGAGTCCTTAAGAGTGAGCTCAGAGGTTATGGAATCAGTTTCACTGTTGCGGTGAGTGAAGTTAATCCCTTTGGTTCAAGACCTTATGGGTGAGGGGTAATAACTGTTCCTGTACCTGGTGGTGTGGAACTTGAGACTCTTACTGCTCCTTCCTCATGGCAGGAGCAAGAAGAGGGCATGGCCTGGATGGTGGGGGTCCTTGATGATGGATGCTGCTTTTCTGTGATAGTGTTGCAATTTTCATTATAAGGCTTTACTGTTTATGCAGGTCCACCAGATGCTTCCTTGCTCTAAAGTGTGACAGGGGATTAAATAATGAAGTGATGTCCTTCCTGCCCCATTTCTTAGAGATCAGTAGACCTTCTCCTTCCTTCAGAAACTGATTTTATGCCATTAGAGTGCCTCATTCAAGCAAACTGTCACTGGTAATCAGGACCATGTGGACAAGTCTGCATTTGTGGACAAGAAAATTCAGCATGTCCCTGATGACCCTTTCTAAATTTTACAGAGGTAACATAGAAAAAAGTGTCCTCTCCAGTTGCATCCTAGCTTGGTTTGGCATCTATTCTGCAAGAAATTGCACAGAGTTGTGAATGTAGCCCAATCCAGCCTGCCCTCCATGACCTGTCTATACTTCCCACTGCCCTTGGAAAGCAATTAATGTAATCAAGGACCTTTCCCACCCCGATCACTCTGTTTTCTTCCTTCTCCCATCAGGCAGAAGATGCAAAAGCCTAAAAGCACACCACCAAGCTCTAGGACATCTTCTATCCCACTGTTATCAGACTTTTGAACCAGTGAGAAAAGCAAAGACATCTATCCCATATAGGATTTATATGAGAGTAATAACGAGCTAATTTATCCTTGGACATATGAACCCTATGCACTACTTTAAACTGTATCAACGAATGTTTAGCACAAATAGAGGATGAATTAAATAATTGAAGAATTTTTTCCCATTTTTCAATGGTAAAGTAATCTTAAATTCCCTTTCCCAATTGGTCTTAACTTTATTAGATATGTCTGGATGTATTTTCATAATTATATTATAAATGTTTGCTATTACACCCTTCTGAAAAGGATATTGGAAAGATATCTTTGATATTATCTTAACTGTTTTGAGTATTGATTTACAACCCCACCTATTACTGCAATTTTTGGTTTACCAATGATAGAACCAAATCTTTTAACATCTTCAGTTTATCGGATGATTGCATTTCTTACACTAATGGCCAGAAGATCCATTTTGCTGAATTGGAAAAAGATCAATTCCCCCCACCACATTTCATTGGTTCTCTCAAACTATTTTGTGTTTAAATTTGGAAAAAATTAGGAGTGTTATTTATGATCCCCCTGGTAAATTTTAAAAGACTTGGAGGCCATTTATTCAATACTTTCATATGATGTAATTTGACCTTTTCCAAAGCTACTCTATTTCTTTTTAGTATAAGTTGAGGGGAGCAGAGTCAATGACACTAATGGTTCTTTTTTTAATGTTTCACAACAGCCCATATCTTTTTTTTTCTGTAGTTTAGTTGGTCTATTTTGTAGATTAGTTTTTTTTTGGGGGGGACATATTTTTTCTTTTTTCATGTTAATTTGTCTATATATAATATTTGTATCCTGTAAGATTGGGAAGTTAATATCCATGTATTAATTGGGTTTATACTTATATATGATAATTACAACAATGTAATCCCAATAACTTTGTATGATTACTATGTTATGTTAATCTTTATCATTATGATACTAATAAAAAGATTGAAAAAGAAAAGAGAAAAGCAAAGACGAAATCTCTCAGAATTGATTTCCCCAAGTTACCATTTCAATTGAGCCATGCAGTACACAGACCTGCTACTCTGGTCAACTGCAGGTTTTGTTCCTGATTCCATAATCACAAAATGTTCCTGATTACAATTTTGTAAAATTGCATGCTTCCATTCTCACTTTAGTCTGTCAACATTCTCAATCCTTCCTCTGCTATTTTCTTGTTAACTATCCTAATACAATTCTAGCCAGTTTTCTTTCCCTTATTCATTGGAAACTTTATTTATGACGCTCAGAAATACCGTCCTGTACAAATATTCTCAGCCTCCCATGTTCGATCGATTTATTGACCTTATCCTTGTAGTTACTTCTCTCTGTGCCTTTGTCAGTATCTGTCTTCATAATCTAGTCAATGAATTAATTTTCTTCCTAAACCCTAAGTTGTTTATTTTCAAACAGTTGGAATTTTGGAACTATAAGAGAATTATTGAAATGCTTTAACAATTATTCATTTGTTTAATATATTTCCACTATTTTTCCTCACAAAAGGTTTCTTTCTGGGATAAAACTTTTACTCCAGGACTACAGGTTGTGAACAGTCATATCAACAAACTGTAGTTTTGCAAAGATTATCATCCTTATAGAGTTCACTGTAAAGAACAAACATGAATGATGCAGTTGTACAATTTTTTTTTGTTCTCTTCACAAATGATGCACTTAAAGCTGTTTTTATAGGCTGTATAAGGTTCCTTAGCAACTAAAGCATTGTTTTGATGGCTGGCAAAATGAGTTGCTATGACGAGTTAGGCATGAGGTATGCGGATGGTTTATTCATCACCTAGTTTTCCATTGTCTGTTTGTCTGAATTATACTGATAGAACAAATTCACCAGCTGGAAGATTTCCCTTGTATATTTTTGTATAAGTCTTAGGGATTTCAGTTGAGAGTTCATTTCACTTTATTTTCAATGAACAGATGCGTAGCATTCCTCACTATGACGTTCCCAAACTGCATTAAAATTGTACCTAAACGCTAGCGTGAACAGTATTTCAGTTTGTTCCCCAGTAATATTGCTGCATTTAATAGCAGGAGTTTTCAGTGCCTACAAACACATTTAAGCAGTTTTACAGCCAAACAACATTAAATTTAAGAAAAAATTGAAGAACACCTGTAACAGAAGATTAATATTTTAATTTCTTGATGTACTGTGCTGTGCGAAAGTCTTAGGCGCACATATATAGCTAGGGTGCCTAAGACCTTTGTACAATACTGTATTTGTCAACATGGAGCGGAGAGCGAGTTTGTAAATCTGATAGCAGCGGAAGATATTGGGAGTGGTGAGGGTGGAACGCCACAGGAAGGATGTGGGTCAGGTGGCAGAGAAGGAGCAGGGGATGACACAAATGCAGAGACACTCAGCCCTGAGATACCAGGCAAGATCATTTGATAACAAACCGTTAGTTTATTAATCATTATAGAATGTCTCTCTGGTTCTTCTTGCTCCTTCCCCTCTTCCTTCCCCCTTTCCCAACCATGATTTCCCTCTCACTGCCTCCTTCTCACTCTCAGTCCACAATAGAGACCCATATCAGAACAGGCTTAATCATCACTCACATACATAATAAAAAATGTTTTTTTGTGGCAGCAAGACAGTGCAGTACATAAAATTACCACAGTACTGTGCAAAAGCCTTAGACACCCAAACTATCCCTAATTCTGTATTCGAGACCTCTCTAGTTCAGCTCAAAGTTCTGAATTAGGAAAAAGGTGTTAGCAAAAAAGATCATTGTACCTCCTGGCTGTAGTTAATGTCTGGGACAATAAATGTGGAATCCGTGGATTATCCATTTACACAGCCCACAAAGGGTGCTGCTAGGCTTCTTGTTGTACATTTACCACCAACTGATGCTGAGCCCTGGTGTGGCCATTGTCTCTGAAGCGGGGCAGCATGACCAGCCGCTGCTGTCAGGAGGGCTACCCTGGAATAGCAAGAAGGAAAGGTTCCTTACACTCACTCTTGGTGGAGTTACAGAGGGATAATGAGGATGGGGGTTGGGGGGGAGAGGAAATGAAGCAGAAACAGGGCATTAATCTTCATGGAAACACAGGGGTGACTACTGAGCTGATCATGGTTCAAAGAGCAGATCTGAAAGCAAGATTTAAATTAAATAATTATTAAATGTATAAATACATTTTAGTATACATTTTCATAAATATGTGATACAGAAGATATCTCAAAATGTTATGTCCCAGATGGGGCTTCCTATTCCAGAGATATGAAATGAAGGTTCTGCAAGTTCAAATGGTAATCTGCAGATCAAAGTTAGAATGTATTGGAATTTTTATTAAGGAATTTAGGACTATTCCATCTGATCATGTTTAAATGACATTTGTGAGGCATATAACAATGTATATCTAAGGAAAATTATTTTAAGGATTAATCAATATTTAACCAAAAGTGGAAACATAGAGTAATAGAAATTTATTGTGCCCTTGTTTCTTTCCCCTGATGTTTATACTGTTTGATAAAAAATTATATTAATTCAACTTCCTAGTCATGGATTGGTGGTACTGTATTACCGAATTTGGTAGTAGAAGTTCTTAGCCAGATATTTTTATATCATCAGTAATTTCTGAGTTAGGAAGAAATGTTAATGATTTCATAAGTGAATTTAGAATTTATTTTTTTAATTTCAGGAACAAGCCTGACTTAGAGTATAGTGGGATATGTTGGGATAGTAAGTGATTTTGTTACCTGTAGGACCAGTTTCATTCTCCGCATACATACGCTTATAAGTGGAAAATAATTGAATTATACTTGGTTGTACAAAAGCTATCACTAGGAATTTTTGGAAACAAGTGAACTTCAGAATTACTTTACTCTTGGTGTAACAGCTAATGAGATATCTTTACAGTAGTTCTTTCCTTGTATGTTACATGCTGAAACCAGAATATTGACACAATTTCTCAGGGATTAGTGTTTAATGAGGCATGACATATGCTGACTGACGAGGTCACGTTTTCCTGACCACAATGCCCTCGTGGCTGAGAGATTTTAGTTTTAGGTCTTCATAGCCTGGGACTCTGTACCTTCCTCTACAACTGGATCCTTGACTTCTTCATCGGGAGAGCACAGTCAGTGTGGATTGGCAGTAACATCTCCTCGCTGACCATCAGCACAGGTGCACCTCAAGGATGTACCGCTCAACCATCATGCTTTTGAACTAGACGTGATAACTTCACTCACCTCCGAATGAATTGGTTCATAAACATGAGAAAGTCTGCAGAAGCAACCAAAATGCTGAAGGATCTCAGCAGGTCAGGCAACAGCTATAGAATTCAATAAACAGTCAATTGTTTGGGCTGAGACCCTGCTTCAGGACTGAGAAGGAAGGAGGAAGAGGCCAGAATAAAAAGTTGAGGGAGGGGATAGAGGCTAGCTGGAAGGTATAGGTGAAGCCAGATAGGTGGAAAAGATTAAGGGCTGGAGAAGAAAGAAACTGTTAGGAGAGGAGAGTGGACCATAGCGGAAGGGAAGGAGGAGGGGGCCCACAATCAATGGACTCACTTTGTAACTCGTATTCTTGCATACTTATTTATGTATTATTATTTTTTTCTTTTTTGTATTGTTGTATTTTGCACATTGATTTATTGTCCGTCTTTATTGTGTGCAGTTTTTCATTGATTCTATTGTGTTTCTTTGTATATACATGAATGACTGAAGGTGAATCAATCTCAGGGTAGTGTATGGTGACATTTATGCACTTTGATATTAAATTTACTTTGAACTTTGAACTCTGATATGTTGGTGATAATAGACATGGATCTGATTCTGAGGGCAAGACAATAACAGCTGAAACTTCAGCTTCCAGCTTGATCAACTTTATATTTCACCTTCCCCGTTCCCATCTTGCCTGAGCAAATAGGGCTTTAATTCTTTTCTTCATGCCACTATTTTTGTCAGGTGTATGATGCAGCTTTAATGTTACACAAGTCAGTTTTGAATCACATTTATTGGTCATCAAGATTTCAATAATGAAATTTCAATGGGAAAACGTTTCAATGGAATTAGGTGGTCACAATAGGGTTACATTTCAGGTGGGGGAAAATCAACTTCAAAGTAACCCATGGTTGGCTGCTTTTGGTTGAAGAATGCAGCCAGCCAAATAGTGAAATGAAGTGCCTTGACTAAGCAAACAATTCTTTAAGGTACACAGCAGGGCCTTTAATTCCAGTCTCTTCAACTGTTCAGCTAAAGTACTCTCCCTGATATTTTTCTCATAATAGCTTATGACTTCAGAGTCCATTGTTAAGACTCTTATTAATATTATAGCCATGTGGATAGTCAGAAAATACAGGGATCGGAGCAAAACTGACATGGTTAAATTTTTAGCAAATGCACGTCTCTCTATCCCGCTCTTCCACTTTAAAGGATTATAATTTGAAGAAAATGGAATGCATTTCTCTGTGCCTCTTCAGTATGGAATATTTGCTCAGCACTTTTGTTTGTGTTGCCAGGTTATGTGAAACATTTTTTAAAAGATTGTTCACTTCTTGTTTTCTTGTTCTTGTGATACTCCACCACCTAAAACTAATTAGAGAATTTTATCCAAAGCAGTAATCAAGCATAATTATATGTTCCTTCATGCCGGCCACTAAGTTGTGGTACAGGGGATGTGACAGCAGAAATTAAGAACATGAGAATTAGGAGCAGAAGTGTGCCCCATGTTCTCTCATGCCTGGTCCATCACTCAGTAACATCATGGCTGATCAGATGCACCTTCTTCCTTTTTTCCTGTTACTCCTCCCTCATAGACCAGAGCCTTAGAAATATTTAATAATTTGAACACCACAACTCTCTGTGGTATAGAATTACACAAATTCATAACCCTCTGTGACAAGAAATTCTTCCTCATCTCCATTTTATTGTCTGAAATCTGACTTGCCCTGACACCTTTCAGCTAAAATCTTATGCTTGAAATTTGATGGAAGTATGAACTGATGGTGAAGCAGGAAAATGGGCATCTGGGAATATTTAACCAACCAAAGAGCATGTTATATCTTGACCCGATGAGAGAGGGATTGGGTATGAGGATAAATTAAAATGGGCGAATTCAGTAACAAGTCCGATACTTAACAAAGGAACTAGAGAAGGATCAAGAATTGGAAAATGATAGAAAACAGAAAGAGGCTGAAAGGAAAAGAAGAATTTGAAATCATTTTTAATATTTATTCACGTGAAAAATAAGTGAATTATGGTCAAATTTGTAATAATTGATATTGTTATGATTGACATGGCATTGAAAAGAAATACATCCACAACTACTATATTTTCTGTTGTAGGTTTTCAATTTAACCAAACCAATCAATGACAGATTTGGCATATCTGCCTTATGCAGTTATTCTGGATGAATAAAATAGAAAACTAAGTGCAATTTTGTTTCTGCAAGTGGAAGATCCGGATAAGAAATTTAGGAATGGAAATACTTGACTTTCCCCTAAAGATACATAGCAGCAAGGTGCCTTGTCATGGCATTCTTTCTTGATCAAATATGTTATAGTGACTGAGTAATGGATTTTACTTATGAAAGTAGCAAACTGTTTCACAGTGTTAGACCCATAGCATAAACAAAGCCATTCTCTCTCCCAGATGAGATCCTGCATTCAATCTGCTCAACAATATCTGGGTACTCTGTGAAACCATCCATTATAGTGTAGAGAAAATATCACTCAAAGCAATTACTGAGCTGTCTCTGTAATATAATTAAATATATTGGAAATTATGTTGTACCTAGAGAGTATCAAAAGAACTAAGAATTTCATTGGAAATATTATAAAGAAATTGAAGTTTTCTCCCCCTATATCCAGTTCTGACATTGTTCTTCAATTTCCAGTTTTTCTGGCAAAACTGTGAAGGGCCAGAAGAATGCTAAAAAGTGTTGACATGTTAATTTTACCATCTGCTGTTGAGGTCTACTACATTTCTCTGTGTTTTTTTTTCTTATTCCCCATGGTTCAGCTCTGCTTTATGAATGTTGCGGTATTCCAGTTGTTTGAAGTTTAAAAACTTAAAGAGCATGACTTTGAGTTAGGAAAACAGACCACCACATGGTGTGACATGCTGACAGTCTTTGATCCCCCTGTGAATCCTTCCTTCCTTCCACTTCTTTCCCACTCTCCCATTTGTCATCTTTCTATCACCATGCAATTGTTTTTTTTGTGTGATGTATTTTTCTGTAAATGTGGCCTGGTACTTAATAGCAGGTGGTGCCCATGAAGAAAAGAATACTTTTATAAGTAGCAGATGCTGAGAAAAGTAAATGATTGTTCAATGTACTATAAATGCTTCTTAGATTTTTTAATATGCTAGGAATATTTTTCTGTGGAATTGAGGAACATCATAATGGTTTTAAAAGTGATTAAATGAGAGATTATAAAATCAGAACAACTAGCATTGTAATAAGCTATAAATAATAATGCCCATTATATTACAGTTTACAAAATCTTAATTATTTTGAGATATGCTGCAAAGCATCTATGGATTTGGATCTAATTGCTATCATTTTGGCCAAGTTGTATTGTTTAGTCTGCTAGAGCTGGAATTAAGACTGTTTCAGAGCAGTGACAAAACAGTTCTAAATGTGTACGCAGAACTTGAGAAGGCATTTTTCTTTATTTTTTTCCTGTTCTGGCATTGATTTGTGTTCCTGCTTAGTGTTCTTCATTGTGATTCAAGTGGAGTTGTTGAAATGTATGTTTTTTATGACCTCATTGCAGTGCCTGTATTTCATTAATGATGGACTTCTTTCAGGAGTTAGGGACTTGAATATTTTTCAAATGACACTATCTAATATAAGCAACAGCTGTAGAAACCGCAAACTATCTAATTATGTGGCTATTGAAGGTGTGAAAAGTAGAGTTGAACAATGGATTTCACTACTCAGTTTACTGAAACTAAGAGCAGGGCTACGTCCCAAAAGTAATTTCAAAGTTTATTCTTGAAAGTAGTAAGAGCATTTAATGAAATTTAATAATATAAACGAGGGCTGACCGTGAAGTCAGCCTTTTGACTATTGTTAGATAAATATGTTTCCAAAAATTAAATTTTAAATATTAACAGTTTGGATGCCAGGCAACAGCTAATATTAAAATGTTGAACATTGGAATTCACCAAGTATTACTATCTTGTTGTAAAATTTAAACTAATTAAAACAAATACAGCAGTATTTATCTTTGTTTCTTTACTTTTTTTCACATTTACCCTCAGGGAAAAGGCAATTCTGCATATTATTTCAGACAAAATTGTTTTTAAGCGTGACTGAAGTTATAATTTTTACTCTGGTTATTTGCCAGCTCCCTGAGTTGCAATTAGATACCAAACAATTCAAAATGGTCCAAATTACAGTTGAAAATTAGATTACTGCAATTATATGTATACATTTTTGGGTCTAATTTTTTTGACCTTTACTCAGTTTTAAGATTTACTTATTTTCAATCCCTTCTCCAATTCCCATGAATTGTAAATCTTTAATGTTTTGGAAGGTAAGTGTGCAAGCCACAGAACACCAAAAACCAAGCCAGTACTGCAGTAGTGAGCTGATCCTCGTAAATACTGATTCTTTTATAATTCTCATAATATTGTATTATACACTATAATCAAAGTGCACTTGGATATAATTGAATGATTTTCAGTAAGTTTTAATTTTATTAGATATTTCCAGCAAAAATTCAGTGAAGGCTGGTCTTGGTCACCTTATTATGTATTTATATGGTATTGGAAGAAACATAGAGCATAGAAATCTACAGCACATTACAGGCCCTTCAGCCCACAATGTTGTACTGACCATGTAACCTACTCTAGAAATTGCCTAGAATTTCCCTTGTGCATAGCCCTCTGTTTTTCTAAGCTTCATGTACCTATCTAAGAGGCTCTTAAAAGACTCTATTATATCCGCTTCCACCACTGCTGCCGGCAGTGCATTCCACGCACCCACCACCTTTCTGTGTGAAAGTAATATGTTAGATTTTAATGGGTATATTAAGATATTGTTAAGGTATATTGACAGTTGTAAATGTTTAAAAGTCCATAGGCAGGGTTTTGATTATTTATTCAAGTACTTGTACACTTCTAATATTCATGCTGTGAACTCTTTTGAAAATATTCCAAACCTGTCCATTGACTAAGTAAAGTGAAGTCCTTTAACAAGAACATACCGTTTATTCTTTTTCTCCTGCCTATTTCAAAATACTAAACAATTGCAAACTGAGCCAGTAGCTCAAAAGTATGAAATGAAATTCCAGCATTGTAGTTAATGTTGCACTTTCTATTCATAATGAGTTTTGAAAAAAAAATTGTTTTCAAATATAAAGGAGGGATAAATAGATGTCACTTCAATGCAGTTCTATTTCTCAATTTATAATAAGGCTTGAAAGCTTTTCGGTGTTGAGAACTAAACTGGAAATATCTTTTAATGGGTGTGGGGATTGAGATGTTCGATTAACCCACCCAAAGGATCTGAATGCTGGTGGCATGTAAGCTTTCTGCTATCTGCTAATTAAAAGATATTGTAGCATGCATCCACCATTAACTACACTTGTGTGTGGCTGCCTTCTTCAGCAGGAAGCCCAATATTTTGAGTGATTAATGCCAGATAAAGTTAGCCTGCATTATTCAACACATTCAAAACAAAAGGTGTTTTGCGCTTCAGCAGTAGAGGGAAATTATTGTGGAGGTGAATGCAGTTAGAAAGACTAATGGCACAACGGAGAATGAAGCATCTTCCACAGTTCTTCATTCAGAGCATTAGGGAAAGAAATGGAAAGCTGGAGAATGACTATACATCCACAGAGGAATAGGAATCTCCACTCAGCCCATCTATAGAAAGTTTGCATGGCGTGTTGAATCAAGGACGCTGTAGCATTCACTGATAAATAAAATGTGTACTTTTGTTCAAGGACGTGAATGTGTCTTTCATTCCAAACTTTAACACATGCACTTTATCCTCAATAACTGCTCTATGCACTGCACCCTCATCTTTCACCTACCAAAAATCATTATCGCTCATTTATGTTATTTGCTTCATTTCTCTTTGAGCAGTGGCACAAGGTTTTCATTCAGCTTGCACACATTGCCAGCAATTCATTCCTGAAAACAATTTCCATCTCATTCCATGACAGTAATACTTCTCCTTACTCTCTTTGTATGTTAGTGCAATGCAAAATCGGCCACAGTGAACGCTACCTGTCAACGTCTCAATAGGCTTCAATAGAAGAAATGTTGCTGGCATCATTGGAATAACTACTGCAGAGAGAATGGCCAGGGAAAGGTTGAAATGAGTGAACATGACTGTACTTTCTTACCTAAACCTTCATCTCATACCCCAACTTTGCATCCAGTATTTTCTGACATGCAAGCAGATGGTGCAAGAATTCACTTCTTATAGTCCCCCAAGCTTTGCTTCACCATTCCCTTACATTTTTGCCTTTCTTCTTTCAGATAGTTAAAGACTCCAAACTGGCCATGTGGTGATGCAAGAATTTGCAGGCAATGAAGATGAAGACACAACATTATTTTAAGTTAAAACCCCAGCATTCAGCTCATATATGGGCTCTGCTGTAATTTAGAGGAAGGCTGAGAGGTGGGATCTGTATACATGGTAAGTCACTAGATATGGATGGGCTAAAGCTAGGGAAGAAGGAGAAGATAGGCCAGAATCTAATTCTTTGAAGGGCAGGTCATGCATGACTTTCATGCCTGAGGAGTTTGGTAGGCTAGCTCTCTTGATGGATAATCTGATGAGTATGGACAGTGAAATGTCAGAAATATTGGCAGCTCTGCAGCCTTTCTCAGAGCATGGAAGAGTCTGGCAGAAACTTGACATTTACGCAGATCACAGAACCTGCCCATTTCAGCTTAGACTGGTGACTGCTCCTTTGACAGTTGGGTCTTAGTTGTGAGGCAGCATTTGATACCTAATATCGCAACTTCCATTGCACCACAAGCAGTCTGTCTACTGTGGTAGAAGCTTAGTCGATAATCTCTACAATTTTGGTATGCTGCTTTGCAGTTTCATGAGTGTGTGAAGGGCAAAGGATTTGGTGGCTCTCGTGTAATCCTCCTAAAGATCACTGGAAATCTGAGTCTTTACTAAAGGAAGTAGCAAAGGTCTCTTGGAGTATAAATCTGCTGTCCTTTTTCAGATTGGAAGTATTCCTTCTCCACGTCTGCCACTCTTTAAACACACTTTACTCATATAACAATGGACAAGCAGTTGTGGGATACAGCATCTATCTCCTGTACTAGCTTGAAAGAGTCCAACTTCTAAATGTTCGTGGCACAACTTGACACCCATTCTCAATCTTGCCCATCTCCTACATCAAGAGTGAATTTATAACTGCATCAAATGAAAGGTTTGGGGAGGATACAATCTTCTTGCACGCTGTTCCTAAGTGACATTTAGGTAGAAGAGTTGCTTCCAGTGCACTATTATAGATCTCTGTTGAGAGTCTATCAGAATCAAAATAAATGTATTATCAAAATACATATATGCCACTATATACTACCTTGAGATTCGTTTTCTTACAGATAGTCACAGGAAAATAAAGAAATAACTGCATACACACATAATACATAAACAAAGACTGACAAACATCCAATGTGCAAAAGAAGACAAATTGCGCAAACAAAACGATAAAGGTGAGAACATGAGCTGTAGAGTGAGTTTGTAGATGGTGGAATCAGTATAGAGTTGAGGTGAGTGAGGTTATCCATGCTGGTTCAGGAGCCTGATTGTTGTAGGGTAATAACTGTTTCTGAACCTGGTTGTGTGGGACCTAAGGTTCTTCTGCCTCCTTCCCATGAGCAAAAGTGAGAAGAAAGCATGGCTTGATGGTGGGGCTCCTTGATGATGGATGCTGCCTTCTTATGGCATGTTCCTTGTAAGTAGACTCAATGGTGCGGAGGTCTTTGCTTGTGATGGGCTGAGCTGTGTCCATCTTTTTTTTATAGGCATTTCTGTTCCTGGGCATTGATGGTTCCATACCGGACTGTGATGCAACCAGTTAGGATACTCCTCACTGTGCAGCTATAGACATTTGTCAAAGTTTTAGATGACATGCCAAATCTATACGAACTTCTAAGAAAGTTGAGACTCTGTCATGCCTTGTTTGTAATGGCACTTACATGCTGATCCCATGAAAGATTCTCTGATATGATAATGCCAAGGAATTGAAAGTTACTGACCCTCAGTGCCTCCAATCTCCAAATGACGACTGGCTCATGAATGAATCTCCAGCTTTTCCCTCCTGTCACCAATAATGAGCTCTTTGGTTTTGCTGACGTTGAGTGAGAGGCTGGTGTTGTGGCACCATTCAACCAGATTTTCAATTTCCTTGCTCTATGGCAATTTTGCACTGCCTTTGATTCGGCCTACAACAGTGGTGTCATCAGCAAACTTAAATGTGATTTTAAGCTATACTTAGCCAGTACAGTCATAAGTATAAAGTGAGCAGGGGTCTAAGCACCCAGACTTGTGGAGCTCCTGAGATGATGATGATTGTGAAGGAGATGCTGTTGCCTATCCAAACTGAATGGAGTCTGCAAGTGCGGAAATTGAGAAGCCATTTGCACAGGGGGGTATTGAGGCTTAGGCCTTGGAACTTAGTGATTAGTTTTGAGGGGATAATATTGTTGAATGCTGAACTGTAGTCAATGAAAAGCATCTTGATGTATGTACCTTCATTGTCCAGGTGTTCCAGAGATGAACGAGGGGTCAATGAAATTACATCAGCCATTGATTTACTGTGACCTGTTGGAGCGGATCCAGGTCACTCCTCAGGCAGGAGTTAGTATGCATCAATATCAACTTTTCAAAGCACTTCATCACATTGGATGTTAGTGATACAGGATGATAGTCATTGAGGCAGATTACCATGTTCTTCTTGGGCGCTGATATGACTGAAGCAGGTGGGTAGTTGAAGGTATGAGACATGAATTAGCTAAGATAGACTGGCAAATGACACTTCAAGGATTGACGGTGGATATGCAATGGCAGGCATTTAAAGGTTGCATGGATGAACTACAACAATTGTTCATCCCAGTTTGGCAAAAGAATAAATCAAGGAAGGTAGTGCACCCGTGGCTGACAAGAGAAATTGGGGATAGTATCAATTCCAAAGAAGTAGCATACAAATTAGCCAGAGAAAGTGGCTCACCTGAGGACTGGGAGAAATTCAGAGTTCAGCAGAGGAGGACAAAGGGCTTAATTAGGAAGGGGAAAAAAGATTATGAGAGAAAACTGGCAGAGAACATAAAAACGGACTGTAAAAGCTTTTATAGATATGTAAAAAGGAAAAGACTGATAAAGACAAATGTAGGTCCCCTGCAAACAGAAACAGGTGAATTGATTATGGGGAGCAAGGACATGGCAGACCAATTGAATAATTACTTTGGTTCTGTCTTCACTAAGGAGGACATAAATAATCTTCCAGAAATAGTAAGGGACAGAGGGTCCAGTGAGATGGAGGAACTGAGCGAAATACATGTTAGTAGGGAAGTGGTGTTAGGTAAATTGAAGGGATTGAAGGCAGATAAATCCCCAGGGCCAGATGGTCTGCATCCCAGAGTGCTTAAGGAAGTGGCCCAAGAAATAGTGGATGCATTAGTGATAATTTTTCAAAACTCGTTAGATTCTGGACTAGTTCCTGAGGATTGGAGGGTGGCTAATGTAACCCCACTTTTTAAAAAAGGAGGGAGAGAGAGACCGGGGAATTATAGGCCGGTTAGCCTAACGTCGGTGGTGGGGAAACTGCTGGAGTCAGTTATCAAGGATGTGATAACAGCACATTTGGAAAGCGGTGAAATGATCGGACAAAGTCAGCATGGATTTGTGAAAGGAAAATCATGTCTGACGAATCTCATAGAATTTTTTGAGGATGTAACTAGTAGAGTGGATAGGGGAGAACCAGTGGATGTGGTATATTTGGATTTTCAAAAGGCTTTTGACAAGGTCCCACATAGGAGATTAGTGTGCAAACTTAAAGCACACGGTATTGGGGGTAAGGTATTGGTGTGGGTGGAGAATTGGTTAGCAGACAGGAAGCAAAGAGTGGGAATAAACGGGACCTTTTCAGAATGGCAGGCGGTGACTAGTGGGGTACCGCAAGGCTCAGTGCTGGGACCCCAGTTGTTTACAATATATATTAATGACTTGGATGAGGGAATTAAATGCAGCATCTCCAAGTTTGCGGATGACACGAAGCTGGGTGGCAGTGTTAGCAGTGAGGAGGATGCTAAGAGGATGCAGAGTGACTTGGATAGGTTGGGTGAGTGGGCAAACTCATGGCAGATGCAATTTAATGTGGATAAATGTGAAGTTATCCACTTTGGTGGCAAAAATAGGAAAACAGATTATTATCTGAATGGTGGCCGATTAGGAAAAGGGGAGGTGCAACGAGACCTGGGTGTCATTATACACCAGTCATTGAAAGTGGGCATGCAGGTACAGCAGGCGGTGAAAAAGGCGAACGGTATGCTGGCATTTATAGCGAGAGGATTTGAGTACAGGAGCAGGGAGGTACTACTGCAGTTGTACAAGGCCTTGGTGAGACCACACCTGGAGTATTGTGTGCAGTTTTGGTCCCCTAATCTGAGGAAAGACATCTTTGCCATAGAGGGAGTACAAAGAAGGTTCACCAGATTGATTCCTGGGATGGCAGGTCTTTCATATGAAGAAAGACTGGATGAACTGGGCTTGTACTCGTTGGAATTTAGAAGATTGAGGGGGGATCTGATTGAAACGTATAAGATCCTAAAGGGATTGGACAGGCTAGATGCAGGAAGATTGTTCCCGATGTTGGGGAGGTCTAGAACGAGGGGTCACAGTTTGAGGATAGAGGGGAAGCCTTTTAGGACCGAGGTTAGGAAAAACTTCTTCACACAGAGAGTGGTGAATCTGTGGAATTCTCTGCCACAGCAAACTGTTGAGGCCAGTTCATTAGCTATGTTTAAAAGGAAGTTAGATATGGCCCTTGTGGCTACAGGGGTCAGGGGGTATGGAGGGAAGGCTGGGTTCTGAGTTGGATGATCAGCCATGATCATAATAAATGGCGGTGCAGGCTCGAAGGGCCGAATGGCCTACTCCTGCACCTATTTTCTATGTTTCTATGTTTCTATGTAACACCTGCTGAAGTGAGTGGTTGAAGATGTCATAAACACTCCTGCCGGTTGAGTAGTCCTCCACTCATCTTCCTTCTTTTAACAGCTGATTCTTCTCTTCTCATTCAACCAGCCATACTGCAAACTAGGGACAATAGCTACCAGCATACCTCAATCACAGAAAAGATAGCCGTGCGCAGGATTTGTAGTTAGAACAAAGCCATACGACTTCCAGTAGACACAGACAATTTTTAAATGTCTAGAAAGCACTCAAAAATTATATGTTGTAAAGCAACATATTACATGCCACAAACAGATTTATTTTCATTAAAATTGCAAGGTAGAATTCATCCTGCTGTTCAGTTCGTATTATTAAGATCTGGAGTATTGAACGCTGAAAGGGCAATTCTGGCATTAGATGATATTGGATGTTAAGTAACGTTATTCAACAGATTATCCATAGAAAGCATGACGGCAGAGTCCTGGTGTGCACCAGGACACAAAACCAGATTTGTGCATTTGGAGCTGGAGCACCTTACTGAAATGATGTACTTTGAATTTCACATATGTGAAATTGTGAATATATGCTTTTTAAATCAATGCTTACTCATTTCCTGTAAGATGTTGATATAATATGACAGCAGAACTCAGGAAGACCACTTCACCCTTTCAACTTTAGCATGTTAAAATCTCAGTGGAGAACTTGGCACACATCTGATCTTATTTAGATTTAGTATCTACCCATCAACAACAGATAAGCATAAGAAAAACAACAGGAATTCTGCAGATGCTGGAAATTCAAGCAACACACATAAAAGTTGCTGGTGAATGCAGCAGGCCAGGCAGCATCTCTAGGAAGAGGTGCAGTCGACGTTTCAGGCCGAGATCTCGGCCTGAAACATCGACTGCACTTCTTCCTAGAGATGCTGCCTGGCCTGCTGCGTTCACCAGCAACTTTTAGATAAGCATAAGAAATGCTCTGAGATCCCATGTGTCTATTTAAGCTAGCTTTAACACCATGTTGAAGTTTACAATTTGTATGCTGTGAAATATAAGATTACCACTTCTAGGAGTTCTCAAATTGCTTCTGTATGGAATATAGTCATGCTCTGACTCCAGAGTTCCATTGCAAATTTAGGGCCACTGAAGTAGAAGTTGTTGACAGAGTATTAAGTTGCAATATAAACACTGAAAAAGGCTATTGGGAAATGCTTTGCAAACATTTATTGTATTACTAAAGGCATTTGCAGTTATGTATGGCACAAAGGAAATATTAACGGACTATTCACTTTTATCCCCCTTCCCATTCAGTACAAAGGATAACTGTTACTCCAGCCTTGGGATACCGTGGGTCTAATGTAGATTGGGGGAGGTGGGTGTTATCAGTGTTTATTTTGTTTCAAAACTAAATATATTTATTATACTGGAAAATATGTGCAGTTTCATTGAAGGCAATGTGTTTTGCTTATCTTCTGGATGTGAAGTTCAATATCGACCAGGATTATTCTCTCCATAACAAAAAGAATATTCAGCCAGAAATTTCTACTGGTGCTTCTCCCATTCAGGCACCTTTGCAGCAACCAAAACCAAATTTATGCTGCAATTAAGGTGGTGCAGAGCACCAGAGAAGAAATTTGCTACCTCAATGTTCCTCTGTAGTCAGAATAGTAGACTCATTGATGAATAGGTCAGACTGATTTCATTCCTGAAATTATTCAGACTATTGTAACGTTCTTCTGTCCTCAAGAACTCCTCTGTTGTTAGATGTTATCTATGATTCCTTCTATCTGCAATAAACCAAATGTGCACACAAAGCCCTTAAAACAAACACTTGTCAAATAATTGTAATAATTCATGTTAGTGTCATATTCTACCAAAATACAAAAATTATAGTTGTTCTATGTCATTCTAGTACCACTGTGGTATTTGCATTATTTCGTTTCTTAGTTTATTGCCCCAAAGTTGTCTTCTGATTCTTTGTTTTAATGTCACTTGTACAGCTACTCTATGACCCACAGGGTTTGGTCTCAAATTTCTGCCCATCACCCATGGAAATGCTTAACTTTGGTGTCAGAGAGGAATACAAGTTTCATCTGAGCCTCTGACCTCCTTTGTTGTACTGACCTACCTATGTATCCAGTCAGTCAGGGATGCAAATTATATTTTCACCTGACTGGCAAGGTGTGTGAAAAAAAAACTGTCAGCCAGATCCTGTGTACAGATCATCTAACGGCTAATTTCTACACCTGTGCGTATAATAACAGAAGTCAGAGACAAACTGAAGCTCAGATGCTGCCACATCTGGCCTCCCGCTCTCTCTCTCTGGACTTGCCACTGAGCACTTCCTGTCTCGTTTGTCATTCATTTGAGAGGAATCATTGACCCTTACTGAAAAGATAAGTGGCTTGTTTATTTTTATTGGCTTCATTTTTGATAAATTTATTATACTGTAATTATGTTTATAATTTTAAAAATTTATTTCATTTTTGAAAAAATTTTAGAGTATTAGATTTATGTGACATTTAAAAAACATTTCAAAGGTCTTTGACAGCAACAAAAGGCCATGACGGTATTTGGGGCAGGGCCTCAAGATCGACTGCCTAATTCCTAATTGCTATCAGGCATGTTCATGTCCTTCACAGATTGCTGGAGATCTTTTGGATGTGGAGTGTCAGCTTGGCCAGTCCTGTTCTCCTAATTAATTGATATTGGTAGCAAGTTTGAGGGACAAAAGTCCAGTGCAATTGAGTCCATGTTATGTTTTGATCAATGGTGTTATGCTTAGATATATGGGTCAGATATACTGCGTATGTGATCATAAGGCTCACATGGTAGTTGTTTCTAGAGGAGCAATTGACTATCAGCCAATTGTTCAAAACAACGAAGCATTGTTTTGTCTTCCAATCTTCAGTCAGAATGGACTGTAAACAAGTTTTTTATGATAAATAAAAAATTCAAAGCAGAAATGGGGCAAATAAAAATACACGATTAATTTTTTGTATTTGAGGTCTCAGTCAATATGACTGAAAGGCTTATCAAATGAAGAGCATTTGATGGCTCTGGGTCTGTACTCACTGGAATTCAGAAGAATGAGAGGGGAACTCATTGAAACCTATCGAATATTGAAAGGCCTTGATAAGAGTGGACATGAAGAGGATATTTCCTGTGGTGGGGGTGTCTAGGACCAGAGGGCACAGCCTCCGAATAGCGGACACCCATTTAGAACAGACAAGGAGGAATTTCTTTAGCCAGAGAGTGGTGAATCTGTGGAATTCATTGCCACAGGTGGCTGTGGAGGCTAAGTCATTAGGTATATTTAAGGCAGAGGTTGATAGATTTTTCATTCGTCAGGGCATGAAGGGATATGGGAAGAAAACAGGGGGTACGGGCTGATAAGGAACTGAATCAACCATAATGAAATGGCGGAGAGACTCGACGAGCCAAATGGGCTAACTCTGCTCCTGTGTCTCGTGGTCTAACTCTGGACTTCTCTGGTGAAATCAACCTTAGTTGCTTGAGCCATCTTGTACTTGTCTCCTTTGTAAAATCTTGATCACTTCAAACTGTATCAGTAGATTGATTTTAGATGTTATTCTATTTTTACATTCAGTTGATCTGACATTTTCCAGTTTATGATCTTATGTACTTTCATTATCAAAAAAGACTTTGTTAAGGACAATTGTTGATGAAAGAAGGCCTTTGTTAGGAGAGAGGATCATAATTTGTAATGAATCACTATGTAAATTCCAAGTGATGAAGCATTCCTGGAAATAACTCGCATATCCATGATCTGTGTAAAATGAAATACCTGGATAAGAGAAGTACTTATGTCCATATTGTGAAAGAGCCTCATGATCATAATTTAGAACATGAATTGCGGAACAATACAGCAGAGAAGCAGGCCCTTCTATGTCTGTGCCGACCATGATGTCAATCCAAATTAATCCCATCTGCCTGTAGATGGTCTGCGTCACTTCATCCACTGTCTGTTCATGTGCCTGTCTATTGCCTCTGCTTTTACCACTTTCCCTGGAAGCTCATTCCAGGTACCTTCCCCTCACTGGGTAAATAAAAATTACTTGTAAATCTCCTTTTAACTTTCCTTGTCACTTTAAAGCTATGCCCTCTCATATTTGGCATTCCCATCCTGACAAAAAGGTTCAATCAGCTCATTCCTCAGCTTCCGATGCTCCAGAGAAAGCAATACGACATTGCCCAACCTCTCATTATAACTAATATACTTTAATCTAGGAGACACTCTGGAGAACCTCTTCTGCACCTTCTCCAAAGCCTCCTCATCCAGCTTGTAATGCAACAACCAGAACTGCACAATGTACTCCAAATGTGGCTTAACCAAAGTTTTATTCAATAAGACTTCCCTAATTTTGTACTCAACACTCCATCCAATGAAAGCAATTATGTCAGTATGTGGCCTTTACTGCCCTACCTACTTATTGTATATTGACGCTTTCGGGGAGATATGGATTTGCACCACAGGATTCCTGTGTGCATCAATGCTGTTAAGGGCCCTACTATTTATTGTATACTGTCATCTTGCATTAGACCTCCTGAAGTGAAACACTTCATACTTGTCTGGATTGAACTCCATCTGCTTTCTCTGCACCCATATTTCCAACTGGTTTGCATCCGGTTGAATACTTTAACAACATTCCTCACAGTCCGTAACTCTACCAAGTTTTGAGTCATCCGCAAACTTGCTAATCAGACCAGCTACACTTTCATCCAATGCTTTATATATAGATCACACTCAACAGTGTTCCCAACAGCGATCCTTGCGGAAAGCCACTAGTTGCAGATGTCCAGTCAGAAAAACACCCTTCCACTACTATCATTTGTTCTTTATAGCCAAGCTAATTTTGAATCTACCAAGTCTCCATGGATTCCATCAGGACTGGCATACAATGGGGGACCTTGTTGAAACTTTTACTGAAGTCCATCTATACAGCATCCATTGCTCTGCAATCCTGAGTTTTTGTCACCTCCTCAAAAAACTCAATCAAGTTTGTGAGACTTAACCTCCTACAAAGTCATCCTGACTATCCCTAGTTAGTCTATGCTTTTCCAGATGTGAGTAAATTATATCTCTAAGGAACTTCTCCAGTAATTTCCCTTATCTCTGATATATGGCTCTTTGTCCTATAGTGTTCTGGTTTGTCTCGTTTTCCCTTCTTAAACAGAGGAGCAACTTTGGCAATTCTCCAGTCTTCTAGGACCTTGCCTGTGGCTAAAGAGGATACAAAGACCTTTGTCAAAGCCTCAGCATGCTCCTTTTGTTACCTCTCTTAATAACCTAGGATAGATTCAATTAGACCCTGGGGACATCTACCTTAATGTTCTTCAAGAACCACACAACCTCCTTCTTGATGTCAACATGCCCTAGAATATTAGCATACCCCTCCTTAATCTTGTTATCCTCCATGTCCTTTTCCTTGGTAAATGCTGATGCAAAGTGTTCATTTAGTACCTTGCCAACTTCCTCATGTGCCCAGGCATAAAATCTCTCCTTTATCCCACCCTCTTCGTAGTTGCCCTCTTGTAAATGCCTTGGGATTCTCTTTAATCCTATTTGCCAGGGACATTTCATAGTCACTTTTAGTCATCCTCATTCACTGTTTTAAGTTTTCTCCAGCTTCCCCTTTATATTCCTCAAAGAGGCTGATCATTTTCAGTTTCTAAACCTTACATATGCTGCCTTTTCTTTTTTGACTTAATTTGCAACATTCCTCATCATCCTTGTCTTTCCTCTTGTCAAGAACATGTTGATCCTGAATTCTGACTCGCTGCATTTTAAGCAATTCCCACATGTCATAGCAGCTGCTTACACTAGTCTCCTCAGCCTATGCATAACATTGTTGGAATTAGTCTTTCCCCAATTTCCTTCAAGTGCCAGCCTTATCCTTGTACATAACAATTTGAAAGCTTAGAATTATGATCACTAGCCCAAAATGCACTTAAGCGCCGATCATCTGGCCAGAATAATTTCCTAATATAAGGTATTCCATGCAATCCCAAACATACTGTATCAAGACACCCTCTTGCATGTACCTAATAAATTCAGCCCCAGTTAAGCCTCTGTCATTAAGCAAATTGCAGTCAATATTGGGGATATTAAAGTCACCCACTACAACTACTTTGTTACCTTGTTGATTTTATATCATTCCATAAACTGCCTACATATCTGCCCTCACCAGCATCTCCTCCATTTTCTGGACATCTGTGCTTACCCTATCTTCCCACCACCTTAACAGGTGTAGAGTTCCTCTTGTCCTCACCTACCACCCCATGAGCCTTTGCATCCAATACATCATTCTCCACATCTGCCGTCACCTTCGATGGAATTCTACCACCAAACACATCCTCCTTACTCTCTGTTTTTGACAGGGATCACTCTCTCTGTAATTCACTTGTCCTTTTGCCCTTCACACCAATCTCCCTGGCACTTAATCCCCGCAAGTGGCTGAAATGTACACTTGCCCATTCTCCCCCTTCCTTGCCTCCAATTAGGGACCCAAAAAGTCTTTCCAGGTGATGCGACACTTCACCTGCAAATCTGTTGGGGCTGTCGATTGTATTCTCCTTTACGTTGGTAATTAATCTAGAAAATACACTTGGATATTTCACAGAGGTAGGTTTTGCGAACGTGGGGCTTTATAAATCAAACAGATCATGGATAACTATTGCAACATTTATGATTTTTCCAGGAAATGCAGTAAGCAATAAGAATAATCACAACAGTCTTTGTGCAGACTCAGACTGATGCAAAAAGACACATGGCAAATAAAATGTAATGTAGGAAAATGTGGTGATGTCTTCTTGAGGAAAGACAACAGAAATTAACTGGAATAATGTAGAAGGGGAGCTAAGAATATATTGTCCAGAGGTAGCTCTACACAAAGGTGGTTAAGTCATATTGAAGCCTAACTTGAAAAAAGTCATCGGAAATTTAAACTCCAACAGCGGAATAGTATACAGAAAGAAGGAAGTTTCTGTTCAACTTTGATTGATCTGGTTATGTCCTTGTTGAAATATTATGTCGAACTCTATACACCGTAGTTTATGATGTCAGAATGTTGGTGCAGATTTGTAAATTTACTTCAATGTTTTCAAGATTCTGGAACTTAGTTTATCTGGAAAGACAAGCTTTTCTCCGAGGGGGAACAATGCAAAATGATGAAGAACCTGTAACGCAGTACGGAAGGAGACAGTGTTTCTGTTAGCAGTTGGCAAATAGAAACTTAAGTTTAGTGGCAGTGGAGCCAGATTCGAGATTATAAGATTTTTTTCTCTTTAAGCTATTAAAATAGGGTGTGCACTGCCTAAAGGGTGCTTGCAACAGATCGGATTATAAATTTTGAAAAAAAATTTGGATAAACACAGCTAGGTAAGAGTGAAGTGAAAGGGTTATGAAGGAGGACTAATCAGATTGCTTCTTCTGCTGATAGTTGTTCTCTCATAGGTTGCATCTACAGTGTACAGTATATAGACAGTGAGTTGCAACTGTACTTCTTGGACTGAGATTGTAAACTAAGGCATGATTTGTCAGTTCAGAAAGTGGGCCTCTTTTCACCAAACATGCTCAGATAGTTAATTTAGTTGTGTCACAGGAGTGTGGTAGGCTTTCATTTGAACTATTTCTAAAATTTTGAGTTTGGATTTTAAAAAAAGAATATTGAAAGTAATACAAAGTATCCATAGTAACTGAATTTCTTTGAGCTCTTAAAATCCATCAGTGAAGCAGAAGGTCCTCAGAAACCCATTTTAAATGGGCTGAGCTGCTATCTAAATGATGATTGATCCTTAGGAATCCTTGAGGAAATACCGATGGGTTTGTTTGAAAAGGATAGAAAAACAAATTCAAATTTGATACCCATTCTAAATTTTTAGACAATCCACAATATGGCAGTGCATTCTGAAGAACTCCAGAGTTCAGAGCTCTAGTTATTTATTAGGGAAATTGACATTTAAATGCTGTAATCTATCCATCTCAAATATAGTGGAGAACCTTTGTTGGTGAAACCATAAACCATATGCTAGTTTAGAAATTTCTTGATGTTATCTATAAATTTGTTTTAATTCCTGTATAAAAGCTACAAAGCTACAAAGCTACAAATTATTATCTGCTGCACTTGTTTGGCTTCCAGATATTTAAGAAGTATATTTAAAATTATTTTGAGTATTGTAAAAATAAAATTTTGCAATTGACTACAAATAAATGTCATGTTTAATAGTTTTATGGATTTGGTATACTTGTTATGCTTTTATATTTTTCAGAATTTTATGCAGTTGCTGATAGAACATGGCTGAATATAGAAAGGGAGATGAATGTTTGTCACTGAACCCTATTGAATCTAAACAAAAAAAGGATTACCTAATAGTCTTGCAATGCATTTGAAGTTCAGTCTGCTATTTGTTTGGGGAGGTGAAAGGAGTGTGTGTTTTGAAATGTTTCAACAGCAGCAGTTGTGTTCTTTCAACACGGAGACTTTTAAACTGTCAGAAAGTGACAATTGATTTCTTACTGCACTGCCAGGAATCCTGACATCTTGGTATTGCTGAAGACAAACATCACATCTGACTGTATTTGTCTGTGAAAACAGCTTGAGGTAAAAGCTTTTTTTGTGGTGGTGGGAGTTGAGAGAGAGAAAGTTCTGAGTAAACGTGAAAATTAAATCCACATCTAGAAATTATGTTTGGATAGGTTAGCTTTATTTGAACCAATGTTCCTTCTACTTATCAGATTCATTGGCTTTTTCTAAATTTTCCTTTCTATCATGTCACTCCCTATTATGTATACTTCCGTAAAGAGGGCAAGGTAATCTGACTCAATAATTGCCATCCATACTAACCCATTAACAAAACTCCCACAGTTTAAAAAATGTCAAAGCATTTGGAATCCTGAGACTGTTTACAGTGTGAATGGGTGCTCAAAGATTGTTGCTACTTTGTCATTCAGATATGTACCTTACCATACGAGGCATTTCACAAGTTGGTCTTGATTAATCTAATTCTATTACATAACCTCAGGGTTACTAACATCAGTAGCCATTACTGCATTATTTATTTAATAGACCAAACCATCCATAATTCTGAAGAATGATGTTAGCAAAATGCAAGGGTTAACATTTCCCATGGTTAACTTTTGCCATCTAGTGTTTCATTACATTATTGTATTGAAATGCAGCCCGACAAACTGTTGGAGTTCACCATTGTGAAACTCTGTTCCTAATTATATTCTGATGAAGTTTAGAGTAGCCAAGAAAACTATTTGTCCTACACCTTGCAAAGTGAAAGCTCCAACTCAAAACACTTTTCAAGTAAGTGTTTGCCTTATGCAAAACTTACAATGCAAAAGCATAGGACTGAGGATGCTGAAATATTTAATGGGTCAGGCAGCATCCATCAAGAGAGAAGCAGAGTTAACTTTTCAGGTTGATAATCTTCCAACAAAACTGCAAAAAGATTGAAACATACATTAATATGCAGAGTACGGGGAAGAGGAGAAATGGAGAAATTAAATGACTGAAGTGGATGATAGTGAAAAATGAAAGGGAAGATAATGGAATAAGAAACAAAAGATGTCCTTTCTGCAGGAGGTTTAAATTGTTATCTTAAGTGTTGTAAATGCTGGGATGCTGATTATTTGCAATTCTTTGTACTGAACATTGAGCATGTGAAGTGTTCAAAGGAAATTCTTTATGCAAGTATGTAGAACATATACAACCGTGAGATTTGTTTTCATGCAGGCACCCACAAAACAAAGAAACACAGTAGAATCCATGAAAAGCACACACAACAAAGACTGATAAACATCCAATGTGCAAAAAGAGACAAATCATGCAAATAATAAAAAGGTAAACAAATAATACATAGAGCGTGAACTGCAGAGTCCCCGAAGGTGAGGCTGCGGAGTCAGTTCACACTGAGGTGAGTGAACCTGGTCCAGGAACCTGAAGGCTTCAGGGAAACAACCGTTCCCAAACCTGTTGGCGTTAGAGCTCCCACTCGATGGTACTAGCAAGAAGAGAGGGAGATGGGTCAAACGCAGGCAGACAGTGCTGAACACCTGTTTGATTTCCATTCTCAAGCCTCAACACTTTAATCGGTGCAGAGTAGTGGGACTGAACACTGGCTTGTTTTCAGCTCTCAGGCTCTGAGGCTTTATCTGGCTTGAAGTCTGCCCCAGCGCTATTCAGCTCAGCAATGACCGATCTTTGTCTTTAAGGTGCTGTACCTGCATTCCCAAGAGTCAAGTTTGCCGAATTATTCAGGATGTTATGTTATTTCTACTATAAAACCGTGGTTAGAATGCTCTTGGAGTATTATGCACATTTCTGTTCACCCTATTACAGAAAGAAGATGGAGGCTTTAGAAAGTGTATAGAAAAAGTTTGCCAGGATGCAGCATGGATTGAGTTATAAGGAGAGATTAGACAGTCATGGGTTGTTTTGTCGGTAGCGTCAGAGGCTGAGGTCCAGTTTTAATGAACGGTCTTTGCTCGTAATGTTGACTTTATTCTCCTCCATAGATGTTGCATGATGTGCTGAGTTCTTCCAGTATTTTGTGTGTGTTCCTATCAGATTTTTTGCTATTATAAGTTTTATTCAACCAAGATGACGTGATGCCAATCTTGACTCACGTTTCGTTAATAAATTAAAGCAAAGAGAAAATAAAGAGGTGCAGTCGACGTTTCAGGCCGAGACCCTTCGTCAGGACTAACTGAAGGAAGAGTGAGTAAGGGATTTGAAAGCTGGAGGGGGAGGGGGAGATGCAAAATGATAGGAGAAGACAGGAGGGGGAGGGATGGAGCCGAGAGCTGGACAGGTGATAGGCAGAAGGGGATACGAGAGGATCATGGGACAGGAGGTCCGGGAAGAAAGACGGGGGGGGGGGGAGTGACCCAGAGGATGGGCAAGAGGTATATTCAGAGGGACAGAGGGAGAAAAAGGAGAGTGAGAGAAAGAATGTGTGCATAAAAAAGAGTAACAGATGGGGTACGAGGGGGAGGTGGGGCCTAGCGGAAGTTAGAGAAGTCAATGTTCATGCCATCAGGTTGGAGGCTACCCATACGGAATATAAGGTGTTGTTCCTCCAACCTGAGTGTGGCTTCATCTTTACAGTAGAGGAGGCCGTGGATAGACATGTCAGAATGGGAATGGGATGTGGAATTAAAATGTGTGGCCACTGGGAGATCCTGCTTTCTCTGGCGGACAGAGCGTAGATGTTCAGCAAAGCGGTCTCCCAGTCTGCGTCGGGTCTCACCAATATATAAAAGGCCACATCGGGAGCACCGGACGCAGTATATCACCCCAGTCGACTCACAGGTGAAGTGATGCCTCACCTGGAAGGACTGTTTGGGGCCCTGAATGGTGGTAAGGGAGGAAGTGTAAGGGCATGTGTAGCACTTGTTCCGCTTACACGGATAAGTGCCAGGAGGGAGATCAGTGGGGAGGGATGGGGGGGACGAATGGACAAGGGAGTTGTGTAGGGAGCGATCCCTGCGGAATGCAGAGAGAGGGGGGGAGGGAAAGATATGCTTAGTGGTGGGATCCCGTTGGAGGTGGCGGAAGTTACGGAGAATAATATGTTGGACCCGGAGGCTGGTGGGGTGGTAGGTGAGGACCAGGGGAACCCTATTCCTAGTGGGGTGTTGGGAGGATGGAGTGAGAGCAGATGTACGTGAAATGGGGGAGATGCGTTTAAGAGCAGAGTTGATAGTGGAGGAAGGGAAGCCCCTTTCTTTAAAAAATGAAGACATCTCCCTCGTCCTAGAATGAAAAGCCTCATCCTGAGAGCAGATGCGGCGGAGACGGAGGAATTGCGAGAAGGGGATGGCGTTTTTGCAAGAGACAGGGTGAGAAGAGGAATAGTCCAGATAGCTGTGAGAGTCAGTAGGCTTATAGTAGACATCAGTGGATAAACTGTCTCCAGAGACAGAGACAGAAAGATCTAGAAAGGGGAGGGAGGTGTCGGAAATGGACCAGGTAAACTTGAGGGCAGGGTGAAAGTTGGTGGCAAAGTTAATAAAGTCAACGAGTTCTGCATGCGTGCAGGAAGCAGCGCCAATGCAGTCGTCGATGTAGCGAAGGAAAAGTGGGGGACAGATACCAGAATAGGCACGGAACATAGATTGTTCCACAAACCCAACAAAAAGGCAGGCATAGCTAGGACCCATATGGGTGCCCATAGCTACACCTTTAGTTTGGAGGAAATGGGAGGAGCAAAAGGAGAAATTATTAAGAGTAAGGACTAATTCTGCTAGACGGAGCAGAGTGGTGGTAGAGGGGAACTGATTAGGTCTGGAATCCAAAAAGAAGCGTAGAGATTTGAGACCTTCCTGATGGGGGATGGAAGTATATAGGGACTGGACATCCATGGTGAAAATAAAGCGGTGGGGGCCAGGGAACTTAAAATCATCGAAAAGTTTAAGAGCATGAGAAGTGTCACGAACATAGGTCGGAAGGGATTGAACAAGGGGTGATAAAACAGTGTCGAGGTATGCAGAAACGAGTTCGGTGGGGCAGGAGCAAGCTGAGACAATAGGTCGGCCAGGACAGGCAGGTTTGTGGATCTTGGGTAGGAGGTAGAAACGGGAAGTGCGGGGTGTGGGAACTATAAGGTTGGTAGCAGTGGAAGGGAGATCCCCTGAGCGGATAAAGTCGTTGATAGTGTGGGAGACAATGGCCTGGTGCTCCTTAGTGGGGTCACGATCGAGGGGTAAATAAGAGGAGGTATCCGCGAGTTGTCGCTGTGCCTCGGCAAGGTAGAGGTCAGTACGCCAGACTACAACAGCACCCCCTTTATCAGCGGGTTTAATAATAATGTTAGGATTAGTGCGGAGGGAGTGGAGAGCAGAGCGTTCCGAAGGAGTGAGGTTGGAATGGGGACAAGGTGCGGTAAAGTCGAGACGGTTGATGTCCCGTCGGCAGTTGGCAATAAAGAGATCCAGAGCAGGCAGAAGACCAGAGCGGGGTGTCCATGAAGAAGAGGAGGGTTGAAGACGGGAGAAGGGGTCATCGGTGGGGGTGGAAGAGTCCTTGCCGAAGAAGTAGGCTCGGAGACGGAGACGGCGGAAGAAAAGTTCCGCATCATGGCGAACACGGAACTCGCTGAGGTGTGGGCGAAGGGGGACAAACGTGAGGCCCTTACTGAGAACAGAGCGTTCTGCCTCCGACAGTTGAAGGTCGGAGGGGATGGTAAAGACCCGGCACGGATGAGAGCTGGGATCAGAGGGGGGAGGGGGGAGGCTGGGGGTGTCAATGGAGAGGGGAGGGTTGGGGTGAGAGGAAGATGGAGCCTCTGAGGGCCCAGGAGTTGACGGTGGGATCTGAGGAAGACGGGGCTGCGGAGTGGTGGTGGGGGAAGGGGAGACGGGAGTCACAACAGCAGCACATAAAGACCCGGCCTGGAGTTCAAGGCTGGAGTCGCAGTTGGTGGTTGCGCGATCGCTTTGAATGTCTCCATGGTCGTTGCTGGAGTCCGGGTTTTGAATATGTCCTGAGGTGTTGGAGCCGCCGAGATCAACGGCAGAGGCCGCAACCGAAAGTTGGTCCTCACCTACTACCCCACCAGCCTCCGGGTCCAACATATTATTCTCCGTAACTTCCGCCACCTCCAACGGGATCCCACCACTAAGCATATCTTTCCCTCCCCCCCCCCTCTGCATTCCGCAGGGATCGCTCCCTACACAACTCCCTTGTCCATTCGTTCCCCCCATCCCTCCCCACTGATCTCCCTCCTGGCACTTATCCGTGTAAGCGGAACAAGTGCTACACATGCCCTTACACTTCCTCCCTTACCACCATTCAGGGCCCCAAACAGTCCTTCCAGGTGAGGCATCACTTCACCTGTGAGTCGACTGCGGTGATATACTGCGTCCGGTGCTCCCGATGTGGCCTTTTATATATTGGTGAGACCCGACGCAGACTGGGAGACCGCTTTGCTGAACATCTACGCTCTGTCCGCCAGAGAAAGCAGGATCTCCCAGTGGCCACACATTTTAATTCCACATCCCATTCCCATTCTGACATGTCTATCCACGGCCTCCTCTACTGTAAAGATGAAGCCACACTCAGGTTGGAGGAACAACACCTTATATTCTGTATGGGTAGCCTCCAACCTGATGGCATGAACATTGACTTCTCTAACTTCCGCTAGACCCCACCTCCCCCTCGTACCCCATCTGTTACTCTTTTTTATGCACACATTCTTTCTCTCACTCTCCTTTTTCTCCCTCTGTCCCTCTGAATATACCTCTTGCCCATCCTCTGGGTCACTCCCCCCCCCCGTCTTTCTTCCCGGACCTCCTGTCCCATGATCCTCTCGTATCCCCTTCTGCCTATCACCTGTCCAGCTCTCGGCTCCATCCCTCCCCCTCCTGTCTTCTCCTATCATTTTGCATCTCCCCCTCCCCCTCCAGCTTTCAAATCCCTTACTCACTCTTCCTTCAGTTAGTCCTGACGAAGGGTCTCGGCCTGAAACGTCGACTGCACCTCTTCCTATAGATGCTGCCTGGCCTGCTGCATTCACCAGCAACTTTGATGTATGTTGCTTGAATTTCCAGCATCTGCAGAATTCCTGTTGTTTGAGAAAATAAAGACAAAGCTCTTCATTTTTACAAAATACTAAGCTCCCTCTGCTCCTTCGTGATCTACGCATTTGGGTGCCTAGTATGTTGCCTGTTTAAATACTTTTTGTAAAAGTGGGTGCCCAAGCCAGAGTTCAAATGGAGATATCTTGAGTAAATTGCTGGAGACTCTGGATAAACCAAAGGGTATACAGAAATGCTGCTGATCACTTAGGGAGAATACAGGCAAACCCCATGTTATTAGAAAGGTTGTGTCATTAGAAAACTGTATTGTGATTTTTCTGTAAAGTGAGTGAATTGAGTCCCAAGCTGTAAACATTGACGCGTTCCTATGAATGTTTTTCTCTAATATTAAGCTGTTGGTGATGACAAAGTGACTCATTGTCATTATTTAACAGCTGAGGCTGACATCAGACTTGATGGATGAAGCTCATGCGAAAGAAACAGCAGATTTTGTTAATTTTTAACTTTTGTCACTTAATATTGTGGGGCAATAAGAACTGGAAATGACGTCAAATTGTTGACTGGACTGATCGGCACAGTTGAGTCCCTCCTTTATGATGCTCTGTCGAGTCGAGGACATGAGGACAGACGTCTCAGAGTACAGTGCTGTCATGCTCTTCGTCTGTGAGGCAATTTTTCTGATCTGTAGGGCTTGTGAATTAGGAAAGGGTTTAGGACGTGGGGATATCAGAGAAAGGAATGGAATTCAAGGTGGAGTAGCAAATTATAAACACTAGAAAGTCTGCAGGTGCTGGACAATCCAAAGCATCACTCACAAATTGCTGAAATCAGCAAAGCAGGCAGTATCTATGGAAATGACGTTTTGGGCCGAGGCCCTTCTTCAGGACTGAGAAGGATGGGGGAAGATGCCAGAATAAAAAGGTGGAGGGAGGGGAGGGAGGGGAGGGAGGGGAAGGAGGCCAGCTGGAAGGTGAGAGGTGAAGCCAGGTGAGTGGGAAAGGTCAAGGGCTGGAGAGGAAGGAACCTGATAGGAATGGAGAGTGGACCATAGGAGAAAGGGAAGGAGGAGGGGACCCGGGGGAAGTAATAGGCAGGTGAAAAGAGATAAAAGGTCGGAGTGAGGAATTGAGGAGGTTGGGGGGAGGTGTGTATTGTTTACCGGAGGAGGAATTGATTTCCATGCCATCAGGTTGGAGGCTATCCAAATGGAGCATAAGGTGTTGCCCTGCACCCTGAGGATGGCCTCATCTTGGCACAAGAGGAAACCATGGATTGACACATCAGAATGGGAACAGGGTTTGGAATGAAGATGTTTGGCTACTGAGAAGTCTCGCTTGTGGAGAATGGAGTGGATGTGCTCAACAAAGCAGTCCCTCAATTTACAACGAGTCTCTCCGATTAGAGGATGCCACAAGGAGAGCCATTGGACACAATAGATGATCCCTGCAGAGTCTAAGGGGAGGTTTTGCCTGGGGCCCTGAATAGAGGTGAGGGAGGAGGTGTATGGGCAGGTGTAGCATTTAGGCTGTTGTAGGGATAAGTGCTGGGAGGGAGATTGGTGGGGAGGGACAAATGGACAAGGCAATCGCAGAGGGAACAATCCCCGTGGAAAGCGGGGGCGAGGGGTGAGTTAGTGTCGAAGGCAAAGATATGTTTAGTGGTAGGCTTTGGATTCAAGCTTCAAGGTGTGTGGGACAAGGGTAATGGAGAAGGAGATCAGTGGGGTAGTGGTTTAGGCTTTGTAGAAGTGGAGTAAAGACTAGGTGGATACTTTAAGGAATTGGCCATGGCCACTGGAACTCCCCACAATGCAACATGTAAGCAAAACTGCTATAAAAGTACAAATTAATTGGGGTGCTAAACTCCACCCTGAGCATGCTTTAAATAATTGCCTTTGTGTCTTACTTATCTCAAGGCACATTTCATGAAGTGAATGAAACACTGTTTTTGCAAATGTTTCCCAGAAAGGACAGGGCAGGAGCATTGTGCAGATGCTGGAGAGGAGATACAGCAAGATAAAACAGAATAAAAAGCTGAAATGAAAGAGCAGTTGTAGGTTAGAACAGAACCATGAAAGTATTTGGGAATTCTGCAGGGAATCATGGGAGTTAGAAGAATCCTTCAATAGAAATAGACTTAAATAGAATATAAACTGTTAATTTGTTATCTTTGCCAATATAATTTATCAAAAGTTAGTACCATGACCAAAGGTTGATTTCACTCTTTTCCACTTTGGACTGCCTTTACATTCAACAGAATGCCAAAAATGCCAAATACCATTTGCAGAAAAGACTTGAACTTCTCTGAAGTTCAGATGTAAACTTTACATGTTTCCAGAGACAGCATCAATGATAGCAGGTGGGGTGAGTGATTTCAGAGGAAAAAATCATGTCATTTGCGGGAGAAAAAATGAAATGGAAACCAGAAATGCTCGAAGAGCACTGAGTCTGCCTGCAGGAAAAAAAACAATGCTTATATTTTGATATTAAGCATCAAATAGACATATTCTGCTATAGCTCTGAAGTAATGCTTAAGCAGAAGAGTCTCTGCAGAGGCTGGAACTCCAGAGCAACACACACAAAATGCTGGAACAACTCAGCAGGTCTGGAAGCATCAACAGTACTGAATAAGCAGTTGATGTTTCAGGCCGAAGAGTCACGATGAAGGGTCTCAGCCTGAAACGTTGACTGTTTATTCTTTTCCATAGATGCTGCCTGACCTGATGAGCTCCTCCAGCATTTTGTGTCTGATGTAATACTCTTGTCTCCGAGAAAGACAGGTGTGAGAGTGAGATCCACTAAAGAAGTTTTGCAACTTCATCACTTCAGTATAAAAATTTGTCCTTGCTTGCTAAGTGTATCTATATTGCTTTCCTTGACAAGACTCCAAAAGTTACCATATTGCTTGCTGCTTCAGAATGTGCAAAAGTAGTTTGTCTTGATTTGCCAGAGCATACAAAAATGGCAGATGCAGCAAAATACAATCAAAATGAATAGGAGATGCTTTTACTTACAATGCAGGCCTGTGTCAAGTTTCCAGATTTTTGTTAGTCCTGTGCCTGTCGTCAAAAGCCATTTGAGTGTGAGTCAGATTGGTAACAAAGGCTGCCATCTAATCTGTTTCAGAACTGATGGTAAGATCAGTTTTAAATTGTTCCAAATTTTAAAACGAGACATTAAAAAGTTGATATGTGGTGGATCAATATTTGTTTTTTATGTAGGACCCAATTTCAGTATGCTTGGTATCTCGGAGTCACTGTCCCATAGCGCGTTGACTCTTGAATGGAGTGATGCCTTAACCCTTCCATTGAATATGGAAAAAAAGACTAGGATTTCTGGAAGCCATTTTCTTCTGAAACTTCCCATTTAAAAATGGGTCCTGGAAATTGGCGTCACCTGCCCGTTTAAGGTATAAGGTATTGCTCAAGTGATGCATGTGAGTTGTTGATCTGTTTCCTTATACAGCCTGAGAGCTTAAGAAAAAGGTTAACGTACAAACATGTAGCAGAGTGAGGAATGCTCAGCGTCTAAAGGCAAGGATAAGTAATGTATGATACTATGAATATACATAAGCAAGTGTAGACTTTAAAAGTGATAGCAGTTCTAGTATTTGGAAGTGCCAGAGGAAAGAAATATGTGCTGCAGAATGGGCATTGCAATGTTTGGATGAGAGGATGTAAATTCAGAGGAAGTCAAGAGTTTAAGAATTCTCCTACAGAGGGGGTACATGTAAACTTTTCTAGGGGCACCAAAAGGAGCGATAGCAGTTGGCTGCCTGTTGTACAGACCTTTTGATTTATCTTCCTATAAACTTAAGCTAAAAAGAAGTATTACTCCTACACTCATTGTATTTCACAATTGTTTTTGCCATTTCCACTAGACTTTCACTACCAAATTTTAAGTTTAGTGTAATACATTGATATGGTCAGTTTAAAGTTTTATTATCTGGTTGGCAATGTGACAACTTGTAAATTGTGAATCACTTTATGGATAAGTATTTCTAAGGAAATGCAGGAGAAACTAATCCAACTTTTAAAGCAGTTTTTCTGTGCAGGGAAAAGCTCAAATAAAGTTTGTATGATAATAAGTCATAAAAATTGCATTTTCCTACAAATAACGATTGATTGTCCTTTGCCTCCTTGAATATCTTAATTAATATTGTCTCTAAAGCCTCAACTTCATGAACAAATTTTGCTAGAGGCTAAAAATGAGGGTCATTTGAAGGGTCATGTGCAATCCGAGCGTCTGTATTTTACAGCTTTCCTACTAGGTATCAGTGCAGATCCTTCAGCCAAAGCAATATTCTAAATCCTGCTGTCTAATTCTTTTCGAAAGTTTTACTGAATTATTTATAAAATATGCAGAAAAAGTAATTTTACCAACTTTACTCATACTTAAAAATATATACTGTTGTTTAATGGTAGTCTCAGAGAGCCCGTCTGGGGGAAAAACTCAGGGAAATGACTTGAACACTAGTTTGCACTTTGAGAGTTCAAAGCTATCTTTGTTTGCAGATCTTTTCTTATAGCAGGTAAGTCAAAGCATGACTTGCACAGTGGTAACATTAGATTTTCAAATGACTTGCAAACAAATTGGAAAAGAACTTATGAGGGTTTGTGAGGTTTAAATGTCAGCTTAGAAAATGGGACAAGCTGAAAAAGCAAACTGATAGAAGCACAAATATTAGAGCACCTGTCCCCTGTTTTGAATTTTAAAATACAAACTTTCAATTTTGGATAAGCGTTTTAAATCTAACTACATGAAATGAAATCTCACCGAACTGAATCTTTTTCCTGTAACTTGCTCTATCCCTTCAGTATTGTAAAATATTTCTACATTTTATTTTGTTTCTCTTAAAATTATTGTAAATTCTATAGCTCTCCACCAAAGTATTTGACCTAATGTTTCAATGCAACTTTAGGTTAGAAGATATTTCTATTCCTTTGATAGCAAAGTGGCATTTGATACCTGTATGTACTGTATAGGAATGGGTTGTGCCATTCTAATACCAGCTGACAATGCAGATTTGATACAATATCTTTTGTGTTTTGGAGTTCAGTGGACCAGCTAACATAATCTTAAACTGTCATAGCTGAACACTTATTTAACAGCAGAAATCTCTTTCAAGTTGATCGCAGGTGTATATCTACTTAGTGCTTTATAAAGTGTTTCTGTATTGGTAAACTCTGCAGTAACTGGGCTGCCAGGTGCCAATACACATTGTCTTCATTTCTGTACTCTGAGGACACGGAAACAAGCAGTGAATTGCAACAGAATGAAAAGCCAGTGCTTGATGTGCAGACGATGTAGGCATCCAACTTGGAGCTTGATGATGAATTTGACTGGTTTCAGCTCATTGCAACCATTTCCAAGTATTGTGGGGGTGGCATAGAGCTGCACATAGTAGAAAAAGAATGAAGAGGAGGAGGTAGAAGAGAACTCTTTACCAACTGACCAAATCATTTGGTTTGGTCAGAAAGTCATTCTCCTTCATTTTACTTCTTTTTCTTGCCAAGCGAATGGTAAATAAAGTGAGCAGGTGGCTCTGTAAGGATTGCAGCCTGTAGCAGCCAAACCAAACCAAAAAAAATTACTGCTGTTGGAGAACCCAAGGATTCATTATACTTGCATGACGTGCCCTCACTCCGATAATGATTGCTCCAAAAGTCGAGGATATGCATTTGTTACTTTATCGGCAATTAGCAAACATACAATCTTGAAGCGATGAAACGTAAGCCTACCCAAGTATAAGCTAAGCATAACAGAGTTATTAAGCGGTCAGCAAAAAATACAACCTCCATCACCCCCAGCTACTACAAACTGCCAAGAACAAAGAAGACGCAACTTATTTCCTTCACTTTTACCAAGCCACACTCATGTGATTAGTTACCATAATAAACATAACAAACGCATAGCACAGAATATAATACAGATAGAGAACAGGTGCATGGCTCCTGCAGTCTTTTTGCACAGTTGTGTGGGTGCTGCCTCTGGCTGTGGTCCCAATAAATACAAACACTTCTTCATTCTAAGACAAGTGTAAGCCCTTCTCCTTTTTGATTGCTGATTGGTGTCTACTTGACAAGAATGAAAAAAGTGAAAAGTTATCACAGAGTATAGATTAGAAGGCAAATATATAAGTTCAAACATGGCTTATTACAAAGAGGATTAATCAGTTCATGGATTTATCAGATGAGGTTTCCTTCTCTCTTTTTCTATTCTTCCTCCCCCTTTCCCTCCCTCCCTCCCTCTTCATTCTCCTCAGCTGATTGGCATATCACTTGTGGGAAAAGCATATCCTTATAATCACAAAGATAAACAGCATACTTTGAAATTTGCAATCTGCTAAGAATTTCCAGGGCTGCCTCAGATTATTCCGAGCAGCCATTTTGTTTCCGCAGACCAGTGGTTTCCCTTTAGGCTTCGTATGATAAGCAACACACATCAAAGTTGTTGGTGAACGCAGCAGGCCAGGCAACATCTCTAGGAAGAGGTACAGTTGACCTTTCAGGCTGAGACCCTTCGTTACTAACTCTTCCTTCAGTTAGTCCTGATGAAGGGTCTCGGTCTGAAACGTCGACTGTACCTCTTGCTAGAGATGCTGCCTGGCCTGCTGCGTTCACCAGCAACTTTGATGTGTGTTGCTTGAATTTCCAGCATCTGCAGAATTCCTCGTGTTTGCCTTTCAACATTTGACAAGTTTCAATTAATTCCCTTTAGTGTGCATCCTTGATGTGTTTTTGCATCTGAAGTTCAATGCCAAAGGTTTGCATGAGTTACTGTCTTTCAAGATGGGAGTCTATCAATGGGCTTGGGAGGCAATCTTGATCAACTGCAGTTCATTGCATTGTAAAACATTTTCCAAGTTGCCATGCTAAATTAGAAGGGAGCATTCAAGATCAGTCAGATAGCTTTCAATTGAAGCATGATTATTGGAAATTCTGATACCAAATACCTATGGAAGCGTTTAGATTTTACATATTTATTTTCGATTTTTTGCCGATAGTAGAGTGGTAATTACTCAGTTTAACACACTGGAAAAGGAAATCATATACGTGTAAATGAGGAAGTCGACCTTCTGCTTTGACCATGATAAGGAAAAAATAGGAATTTATATAATAATTAGTTCAGGACGTTTTTCCCTGAGTTATGATTTGGTGCTACAATTCACCCAAATGTTTATAAAATAGTGACAACAAATATAATGATTAAGAATGAAGAGCTTAAATATGAGAGGAATCACACATTTCCTCTCTGCTAGTAACAACAAAAATGCATTTTAACACATTATTACACATGAACTTGAATTAAATCAAGTTTTACTGAGTATTTTTCAAAATCAGTCTTTGTTTTTTTTCCACAAAGATAAGCAATTACTAATGAAAGTGATGTTTTTGAGCTGAACTTTCAGCAGCTTACTAATGTAATTCCAGTAAAATGATCAGAGGGTGTGCTGTTGTGTTGATTCCAGCCACCTGCTGCTTTCTATATGGTTTCCTTTCAGTAGAGGTAATAGTTGTGAAATACTTCCACCAAAATATGTACTGTAAATATATAATAGGATTTAAATGACGTAAATTTACAGTACATCACACACTATTGCTTACTTGCTATCAGTACCTCCACCCCACTACCCTTTCCTGCCATCATTTACTTAAGCCATAACATAGTAAACAAAACCATGGGAAATATGATGATCTCTGAAAAAACATTCACTTTATTTTTATTAAAGTTGTCATTTTCACAAAGTAACTTATGTAATTTGGTTCAATTAAATGTTCCCAAAAGTATTTTGTACTGCATCTTTCAACCTCATGAGAGCTGTGTAATGAGAGATTTCAGTTCACCTAAAATAACATTTGCATACTTTATGATTTGTTTGACATGTTGTCTGGTGACAATAGGATACCTTTTTATGTGAAAGTATACTCTGAGTTTCCAGACTGGAGTCCATCTGGTGTTATTATTCCTTCTTGATAAATTGTACTGATAATTTGCTTTCAATGGTGGAATTTCTGAATCATTTGCTTTTGAAATTGGATAGCCTGTTTATTCTCATAAGGATTGGTTTCTTTGACCCCCTCCCTTTTATGGCATTATGTTTGAAACAATTTTAAATTTTGCAAGTCACATTGGACAATAAGAAAAAACGTTCACCTATAAAAGTCAAACATTACAGATTTGCACTTTGTAATTTCAGTCACAGGAAAGAAAAAGTCCATTAGAATGTCTTAGCGAAGGAATTACTGTAGTATATCTACAGATGTTTCCTTTATAACAGCATTTTTGCAGTTATGGAATGATTAGTTTTGAAACAGTTACTTAAAATTAAATGTGTGCTGTCCATAATCTTCAGGCAATTCATCACTGAGTTTTAGTAACTTTAGTAAACATCTTAAAAATGTCTGTGAAATTGTATTTGTGATTTTTTTGCCTTTCTTAAATCGCATAACAAAAAATGCATCACAGAAAAGATAAAAGTTTTGCTATTCTAACAATATCAAATATAAATTTAATTTCATAGCAGTCGCAGATGTTGGGATAAAGTAAGCCAAGTTTAGTAATGGAGAATTTTAAATAAGCACTCTGCTGCTTAGAGGTTAGTACAAGTGTTAACTGAGTTTGAAGTGTTGTATGTCTGGTAAACCCAGTATAAGCATTCAATAGCATTTAAGATCAGGAATCCTTGTTAAGTGCCTACTGAACTTGGTTTTAATCAATAGCCAAATACTTAAAAATGCATATCGAGATCAGGTTTATTATCACTGTCTTATATGGCATGAAACTTTTTGTTCTGTGGCACCAGTATCTGCAAAGACTTAAAATTACTGTAAATTACAAAATAAATAAATAGTGCAAAAAAAATCAGAAATCTGATGATAGAGGGGAAGAAGCTGTTCCTGAACTGCTGATGTCGATGTCCTTAATGCTGTCTCTTGAACATGCACTCACTGGTGGAGTGGGTGTCCTCACGATGGAGCTGGCTGAGGCTATAATCCTCTGCAGCCCCTTGTGATTTTGTACACTGTACTGGAGGCTCCATACTAGGCTATGATACAACCAGTCAGAATGCTCTCCATCATACATTTATGAAAACTTGCAACAAATCTCCTCAAACCTCTAATGAAGTAGAGTAGTCCACTAGGTTCATGGCTCAAATGCCATATTGAACAATATTAGTTAATTATTTCACAGTACACACAGAAACTGAACTCCTTTTGGACTCAGGCTGAACTACAGAAGACGGGGAGTAGGTTTAGCTCCTGCACATGTAGCATGCAGGCCTACTGGCATGTGGCCACGCCCTGGTGCTCGTGAACCAGATCCCTAACTATGGGTAAATAGCCCCACTGCCTTGGGAGAGATGAAGACTACAGGAGTAAACACAGACAAAAAGTCTGGAGTGGAGCCCCCAAGGCGGTTGGATGTCACTGAACACCCTTCCAGCAGCTCCTGCAGCCAAGCTGGTGCCAAATGTATTGCTTTGCTTTCCTTACCTTTGGACTACACCAGTGAGGCCGAAAGGGGCATCTTTACGACTGGGCATCCCAGCCTCTCCAAAGCTTCCACCGAGGCTTGTGCCCTGGAGAGGTCACCTAGTTCCTTGTCCTTCGAGACAGACGGATGCCATCAATCACCTATCATCAATCAATCAATTTCACAGGGCTATGAAACTCAGAAATAAATAACAGCAACGCAACATTGTGGGCCATAGCCTTCTATTATGCTGTACTGTTGTAAGAATTGGGAGAGCATAGCTTTAAACATTTTTAAAGGAATCTATGACAGTTCTTACATTAATCACTGATTTTCATTGCACCCAATTGTGAATACTTGTGTACCATTTGTAGAAATGGGGGGGGGGGCAAAAGTTAGATCATTTGAGTAGCAGTTCCATGTGACATTAGATTGTTGTGCAGATTATTTGAGAGTTCATTAATAAGAGGAAAGGAGAGGAAAATGGACAGGATCCATGTTGATGCTTCCTTCATTGCCATTTACTGCACATTTACTGAGAGTTTATCCGTCACTGTTATTACAAGCTGTGTAGTGTAAAATAAATTACAGAAGAAAGATATAACTTGCTGACTTAACTGTATTGTTTGTTTAGAATTGCCAGTTGAAAAGAATTTCCAGATGTATGTTTATGCATCTGCCTATTAGATAATGATTGAATCCACCTTTACTAGCGAAGTCTGCTTTGCTGGTGGTGTTCCTCTGATTCTACAGACTTCTCTTCCAGCGTTCCATTCAAAGAAAATGGTATGTGAGGATTATGAGGATTATGCTTGAAGCAGAAGCAGAAGAAAATGCACTGAAGTGCGGAGCAACGATTGGTGGAAAGAGAAAGAAGTATCAGGGAAGGAAATGATGATTGGTACCGAGCTGAGCAGATGGGTACAAGGTTACCTATTTCTAATCTTTCTGGCAAACTGTAGATCTCATCTGATGGATCAAGACTTCCTTCCAGTTCTTCCTAAATACTATGGAAAGCTACTGGATTTTTCACCTCTCCCCAGTGAACAAGAACTTAATTACAAAGCCAATGAACACTGACATTTCAGTCTATGAATGGAAATGTTGCATCAGTTTCCAACTTATTTAGTATCACTTACAAGGCATTAGTATGTCAAGAGGGATACGTTTGACACTTTAACCTTATACCAACTTTGATTCTCTTTATTTAATAACTTTTTGTATAAAGAAATCTGGCTTGATACACATTAAACCCTTACATAGATAGCCTGCTGGTATAAGCACAACTTTGAACAAAATTACATGTCACTGAAAGTGCAAAACTTGTTTGGTGCACTTTTCCAGAATTGATCAATTACTTCATTCAGCTTTTTGCTCTTTACAGGACACATCATTTCTAGCTTTGACTTCCCTTACTATGAGCTCCTTCATTTTGTTAGTGATACTATATTCAGTTAGAAAAGAGACAATTAGAAAGGAGTAAATGAGTGTGCATTGATCTCTGTTCAAATTGTGCAAATGTAAGTCATGGTGATAAAAGTACTGCCTGTGATTTCATTTGCAATTGAATACCCCCAGGAAACCTAATTTCTGAATGATGGTTGTTTAAATGGATTGTCAGGAGATAACTAGCTCTTGGAAAACGAGAATGTCAGCTGGGCATCAAGCACTCGAGTAAAATGGGGAACAGTAGGTGAGAAGGTAAAGGATTTATCATCAAATGTGAACCTTGTGCTGTTATAGAGCTGAAAAATTACAAGAAACTGTCAAATCCAACTTCACTTCAGTTATTATTTAAATGTGAGTGTGAATTAATGTAAATATAGATAGTCGACTAGTTTAGTTGAGTGTAGTTTCTTATTTTTGTCATAAAAATGCTGCTTTGATCTTCAAAGCAATGATTAGATTGTTTCTAAGGCCACTTGTCAGAATTTTTCTTTACCAGTTGCCAAAGCAGGAAGTTGGAAATGTACAAAATGCGAGAAACAATCCAGGCGCTTTCATAAGATTGGGTATGTCTGTTAAGTTTTAGCATAACATATGGCAAAACAACAGAGACATAATAGAAATATTTTTTGCAGAGCAGAAACACTGAAGATGATACTGGAGCTATTATCCTTTCAATGACACATCCTGTTCTAGAAAAGAAACAACTTAGTTGAATTTGATGACATAATATTTGCTGAGAGTATTAGAATCATAGAGTCAAACGGCACAGAAACAGGCCCTTCTGTTCATGTCATCCATGTGTAGTCCAGCGAGCTAGTCCCATCTGCCTGCATTTGGCCTACAGCCCTCTAAGCCTGTCCTGTTCATGTACTTATCCATATGGCTTTTAAATGTTGTTAATGTGTCAGCCTCAACCACTATTTCCGGTCACTCATTCCAACTACACACCATCCTTTATGTGAAGAAGAAGCTGTCATTGATGCCCCTTTTAAATCTCGTGTTTCTGATCTTAAATCCATGCTCTCCTGTTTTTAACAGCCCCTTCCTATGTGCTCTCACCCTGTCAATGCCTTTCATGATCTTCTATATCTGAACCAGCCATGCAATCAATTGACAGGGATCTGGAGTGTATAGTATATGCAGATAATAAATCATTTCTGATGGCCACTCCTGCAAAATATGCTGATCTCCCCTGTCATGTTCCATTCTTTTGGTGAGATAACCTGCTGGCTAGATTGCTTGATTAGTTTTATTGCTATTGACCTATTTTAGCCAATTATTTGGCGATGAGGAATGAGTTAAGACTTCACGTTGGCTTTGAAAGATGCAAAGCTGAATGGACTGAATTTGTGATGATTAAAAGTTGTCTATTGACTGATGAGGTTAATTAAAATATTTGCTGTGCACTTATGAATTACAAGTTAACTATTTCATAAAAGTTTACTTTGGAATGCTAAAGGAAGACTGCTGAAGGAATACTGGGAAGATATGATAAATAAAACCTCCTGTCTTTCGTCCTTAAAAACACATGAGTTGCCCATGCTGGGACTGAAGTCACAGGAGAGATACTGAACCTGGTAATATGAAAGTCTTTATTCATCACAACAAGCAGGTATCATTCTGGGGACACTCTCGGTAGAGGCTCACAAACCCAAAGGTGGATCATATCTTTGTAGCCTTAAGATCAAAGGTAACAGTAGGTGATTCAATACAATTTCAATAGTTACAATGACATTGTTTACTTCAACACTTTGGGATGACAAATGGTTCTTTTGGGATACATAGTGAAAGCACATTGTAATTGAGAAGACACCCCTAAAGGCCCGAGTACCTTTGGGAGAACGTAATTAATCAGAATCAGGCTTAATATCATTGGAATATGTTGTGAAATTTGTTAACTTTGTGGCAGCAGTGCAATGCAATACATGATAATAGAGAGAGAAAAAAACTGAATTACAGTAAGTATAAACGTACATTAAATAGTTAAATTAAATAAGCAGTGCAAAAAAATAGGAAATAACAAGTTGTGAGGTGGTGTTCATGGGTTCAATGTCCATTCAGAAATCGGATGACAGAGGGGAAAGGAGCTATTCTTGAATTATTAAGTGCGTGCCTTCAGCCTTCTGATGGTAGCAATGAGAAGAGGGCATGTCCTGGGTGGTTGGGGTCCTTAATGATGAACACTGCCTTTCTGAGGCACCACTCCTTGAAGATGTTCTTGACACAATGGAGGCTACTGCCCATGATGGAACTGACTAATTTTACATCTCTATGCAGCTTACTACAAAGCTGTGCAGTAACCCCCACCCCCTCAATAACAGATGGTGGTACAGCCAGCTATAATGCTCTCCCAGATACATCTGTGGAAATTTATGAGTGTTTTTGGTGATATACCAAATCTCCTCAAACTCCTGATGAAATATAGCTGCAGTTGTGCCTTCTTTATAGCTGCATTGATATGTTGGATCCAGGTTAGGTCCTCAGAGATATTGACACCCAGGAACGTAAAATCACTCACTCTCTCCACTTCTGCTCCCTCTATGAGGACTGGTGTGCGTTCCCTTGTCTTACCCTTTCCACAGTCTTACTGACGTTGAGTGCAAAGATATTGCAACACCACTCAACTAGCTTGTATATCTCGCTCCTGTACGCCCTTTTATCACCACCTGTGATTCTGCCAACAATAGTTGTATCATCAGCAAATATATAGATGATATTTGAGCTGTTCCTAGCCACACAGTTAACACAAATGGCTAGGCACCGCTGACACAAATATTCTAAAAACTAGTGATGACAGAGGGCCAGTCACCTGAAATTAATTTTGTTAGGGCCGTCTCTGAGTACATAAATATGGTAAGTACACAAAAACTATTGATTATCTATACCTGTGACCATGTTTGATATGTTAACTGACAGCATCAGTCTGGTATGCCACTATGCCCTCTTCTCATTGCTACCATCAGCAGGCTGAAGGCACACACTTAACAATGGTGCAAGTAGCCTGGCTTGATGCAAACTAATTAACACAACCCCATTATTTTAACATTTGGCTGTTGCATATTCAATACTTAGTCTGTGGGCCAGTTTAACTTCAATTTACTGCTTACAACTGTCGATAGGAATTGAAGACTAATTGCCAGTGTCCTGTACTTAATTACATTTACAATAAGAACTGAAGACTGGATCCACCTAGGACTTGGCTCCTGGACAGAAATCTGACCCAGTGAGGACAAGTTTTAAGAAGGATCTGATTAAGTGGGGCAGCGAAAATGCTCTTCACTTCGGATCCCTTCCCCAGTTACTAATCCTGTGAGTACCTACAGCTCCACTCTCTAATATCCCTAACTGGCTGTCCAGAAGACTGTGCAGAGATGGCAACAAAACATTCCAGAAGTTTGATAACATCCTCTTCTCCTCTTCAATCTCTGATGGCTAAAACAACTAGTAATGGCTGTCAGTAGTTACTCTGTGGGCAGGGTCACACTTTGTTTAGGGTTCACAGGCAACAGTTCACATTCCATGCCATGACAGAAGAGTATCAGAATGAGCTTGACAACCAGTCTTCTTGAATTGAATTGACTTTATTACTTACATCCTTCATATACATGAGGAGTACAAATCTTTATGTTACATCTCCGTCTAAATGTGCAATGTGCAATTTATAGTAGTTTATAATAAATAGTATGTACAACAAAACAGTCAATATAGCATTGAAATACAATTGTATCAACATGAATTAATCAGTCTGATGGCTTGGTGGAAGAGGGTGTCCTGGATCAACCAACACGATGGCTTGGAATGGTCTCTATTCAAATAGCTGTAAGGATCTCACCCCAATGGCACCCCTGTCGGACTGTCCTTTTGATCGATGGCCCAGCAACTAAAAATGCCCTGCTTATTTGAGTTCACTCCCCATACAGCTGGAGTAGCCTCCTTCCAGTGCTGTGTGCAATTTCTTCTCTATTTCTTGGTCTGCCTTTCCATCTAGTTTGTAGGACTTGATCCTCTGCCTTAACTTGGATCCCTTCCCATATATTTTCCGCAATGTTTTTCTATTCTGATCTATGGAACTAATCATCCACCTCCAGGAATCAGACTTCATTACAAAGTATAGTTACCAACAGTCTCTAATGACACTACTAATGGGTGGACTTGGTCTCTTCTCTGTTTGTGAAGGCAACAAGAAGATGACTCATATGGTTTAACTGGAGTCCAGTGTTTCCACTGGCTGCCTCACTGGGTCTGTACACAAATATATGTCATTTATCAAGCACCATCTGTGGTCCTATCCACCTGGGGTGGGGGGGGGGGGTGGACTCTGCCTTTCAGGCAGCTCACTGGATTGTTTTATCCGTGTAAGTTCCAGGTTCATTGCAACCCGTAACCACCTCATAAGGGAGTTGCGTTGCTCACCCTGTCAGTCATTTGTATGGGCTCAGACCGAGCTTGGGGTTGGAGGTTGCTTGCAATCTCATCAGGATTCTTGTCAATGCATCAACTCATACCTTTCCCATCTATGCTATAGCTTTAGTTTTAATTTTTCAGCTTTAATTGTTCAGTTCATCCTTTCTGCCATTCCTGAGCTCTGAGGGTGGTAGGATACGTTGAATCCCTAACAGCTTGTACAGTTCCTTCATCAATTTCCCTGTGAAATGTGTTCCCTGATCTGAGTCCACCTGTGTTGGATTTCCTGACTAAAATCTGTGCCACTGTGCTGGTGATACAATCTCTCACTAGGAATGCCTCTACCACCGGGTGAAATGATCCATGATCTCCAGACAATAGCTTTCCTCCCTGCATTTTGGCAAGGGCCCCATGAAATCTATCTGGTGTTTCCCCAGGGCCTCCTTGGCCATTTCAAGTTTGCTAGTCGCACCTTTATTCCCTCACTGGAGTTATATTGGGTACAAACGATACATGTTCGACAAAATTTCTCAATGCCCCTGCCCATCCCTGACCACCACCAAGACTGCTAGAAGGTCGTGATAATATTGTGCCTTCGCTGATGCATCGCGACATGATATAACTTTAATACGTGCTGGGGTAACAGCTGCTTCTCCCCCATGTGTTCAGCTATCATCTGGTCCCTCCGTTGTTGTTCCTCTTCTCCACAACCCTATATAGGTTTAAGAGATTGACATAGGTTGGTTTTTCTTCTATGCTGGCAATTTCTATTGGCTTGTGTTCTTCTGCTACTTTTTTTCCCCTGAGGTCTGCCCACTCATTCTCTTTCTGCTCTTTACTTTCCACTCTCTCGTGAACCTTTACATTAATCACTGCAGGCAATATCCTTGCTTCTAGAAGTTCTTGTATTAGGTGCCTGTACTGAATACCTCAAAGTTCAAAATAAATTTATTATCAAAGTACATTTACATTACCATATACAACCCTGAGATTCATTTTCTTACAGGCATACACAAGAAATCCAGTAGCCATAATAGAGTCAAGTAATGACAGCACCAACAGGGCAGATGACCAGTGTGTAAAAGACAAAAATAAATTTAAAAAAAAGGAAATAATAATAACAAATAAGCTAAAAATCTTGAGAACATGAGATGAAGAGTCCTTGAAAGTGAGTCGATAGGTTGTGGGAACATTGTAGTGTTGGGGCAAGTGAAGTTGAGTGAAGTTATCCCCTCTGGTTCAGGAGCTTGATGGTTGAGGGATAATAATTGTCCCTGAACATGTTTGTGTGAGTCTTTAGACTCCTGTACCTTCTTCCTGATGGCAGCAGTGAGAAGAGAGCATGTCCTGGATGGTGGTGATCCCTGATGATGAACACTGCTTTCCTGTGACAGTACTCCATGTAGATGTGCTCAGTGGTGTGGAGGGCTTTACCCGTGATGGACTGGGCTGTATCCACTACTTTTTTGTTGGATTTTGTGTTCAATGACATTGGAGATTCCCTACCAGGCTGTGATACCTGCATCCTTTGAGTTTATGAGCACCCTCTGTGCCCATACCTTCAGTTAATCATGCTCCACACCAAATGCAAACCTGGTGTCTGTATGTAGGTTCACTTTTCTCTGAAGCTGTAGTATGGTGCTTCTATTAAAGCCATGAGTTCTGTCACCTGAGCAGGGCATCCTGCTGGCAGTGTTCCTGCAGTTAATTACTCTCCTGTCACTGTCACCATGGCCATCCAATCTGTGGCTTCCCATCTATGTCCCTCCCAGACCCATCTATAAAAATCTCCTCTGCTTTCCCTTCCAGTGGTTTCCTTTACATTGGCATCTTATTTCTGCTATACAGGCTGGCAAACCAGCACAGCCCAAGGCTGTGACATACTGGGGAAGTTCAGCTGCAGCAAGAGTCTGTTTTGTTGAACAGTATGCTACTGGTCTTGTTGCATTCTCATGGACCTCTGCTACTACAGCATTGTGGTACCCTTCCTCATTGCTAGAGTGAAGGTGAAAGGGACAAGTCACATCTGATAATCCTAAAACAGGTGCAGAAACCTGCAAGCTTTCTGACTATCCTAAAGCTTTCTTAATATACATGAAGTCCTTCCTTTCTACTGACTCCAACTTTACTTCCTCCAGAGGGGTATTCCCTCCTTTGTCTAAAGCCTGTATTGAGGCCACCAGTGTTGCAAATCCTGGTGTGAAGTTACAGCAGTAATTGAACAGTCTCATTACCTTCCTCACTCCCCTCACATTAACTGGAATTAATTGCTGTCCTTCTGTCATCTGACGTGGCCTTTCTACCCTGTGAGATAACATGTCCCAGATATTGCACTGCTTGCTTTTCTATTTTCTATGGGACGGGTTGCATCTTAACAGACACGGGACCAGCATTCTGGCAGGCAGGTTTGCCACTGCAACACGGGTGTGTTTAAACTAAGTAGTGGGGGGCAGGGGAGGGGACGAACCAGAAATATAAGGATGGAGTTAAAGGGAAAGAGAGAATAAGAAAAGTTAAGAAAGACAACAGAATTAACGGGGCAGAAAGCTCAGGAAGGGATCAGAGAGTATGGCCAAGGGCAAGAGGAATCGATGTGAAAGGTGAGGGGAATAAAAGTATTACCTTAAATGGATTAAAAGTATTATATATGAATGCACGGAGTATAAGAAATAAAGTAGATGAGCTTGAGGCTCAGTTGGAAATTGGCAAGTATGATGTTGTGGGAACAACAGACACATGGCTGCAAGAGGACCAGGGCTGGGAAATGAATATTCAGGGTATACATCCTATCGAAAGGACAGACAGATTGGCAGAAGGGGTGGGGTGGCTGTGTTTGTGAGGAATGAAATTCAGTCACTTGCGAGGGGGGCCATAGAATCAGGAGATGCAGAGTCAGTATGGATAGAACTGAGAAACTGTAAGGGCAAAAAGACCCTAATGGGAGTTATTTACAGGCCCCCAAACAATAGCCTGGATATAGGGTGCAAGTTAAATCAAGAGTTAAAATTGGCATGTCATGAAGGTAATACTATGGTTGTTTTGGGGGATTTCAACATGCAGGTAGACTGGGAAAATCAGGTTGGTACTGGACCCCAAGAAAGGGAGTTTGTGGAATGCCTCAGAGATGGATTCTTAGAGCAGCTTGTATTAGAGCCTACCAGGGAGAAGGCAATTCTGGATTTAGTGTTGTGTAATGAGCCAGATTTGATAAGGGAACTCAAGGTAAAGGAGCCATTAGGAGGTAGTGACCATAATATGATGTTTCAATCTACAATTTGAGAGGGAGAAGGGAAAATCGGAAGTGTCAGTATTACAGTTGAACAAAGGGGAGTATGGACCCGTGAGGGAGGAGCTGGCCCAATGTTGACTGGAAAGATACACTAGCAGGGATGACAGTGGAACAGCAATGGCAGATATTTCTGGGAATAATACAGAAGGTACAGGATCAGTTCATTCCAAAGAGGAAGAAAGATTCTAAGGGGAGTAAGGGGTGATCGTGGATGACAAGCGAAGGCAAGGACAGTATAAAAATAAAAGAGAGGAAGCATAACATAGCAAGGATGAGCAGGAAGCCAGAGGATTAGGAGACTTTTAAGGAGCAACAGAAGATAACTAAAAAGGGAATACAGGGGGAAAAGATGAGGTATGAAGGTAAGCTAGCCAAGAATATAAAGGAGGATAGTAAAAGCTTCTTCAGGTAAGTGAAGAGGAAAAAAATTAGTTAAGACCAAAGTTGGGCCCTTGAAGACAGAAACAGATGAAATTATTATGGGGAAAAAGGAAATAGCGGATGAGCTGAACAGGTACTTGGATCTGTCTTCACGAGGGAAGACACAAACAATTTCCCAGATGTAATAGTGGCCAGAGGACCTAGGGTAACGGAGGAACTGAAGGAAATTCGCATTAGGCAAAAAATGGTGTTGGGTAAACTGATGGGACTGAAGGCTGATAAATCCCCAGGGCCTGAAAGTCTGCATCCCAAGGTACTTAAGGTGGTGGCTCTAGAAATCATGGACGCATTGGTAATCATTTTCCAATGTTCTATAGATTCAGGATCAGTTCCTGCAGATTGGAGTGTAGCTAATGTTATCCCACTTTTTAAGAAAGGAGGGAGAGAGAAAACAGGCAATTATAGACCAGTTAGTCTGACATCAATGGTGGGGAAGATGCTGGAGTCAATTATAAAAGATGATATAGCGGCATATTTGGATAGCAGTAGCAGGATAGGTCCGAGTCAGCATGGATTTATGAAGGGGAAATCATGCTTGACTAATCTTCTGGAATTTTTTGAGGATGTAACTATGAAAATGGACATGGGAAAGCCAGTGGATGTACTGCACCTAGACTTTCAGAAAGGCTTTTATAAGGTCCCACATAGGAGGTTAGTGGGCAAAATTAGAGCACATGGTATTGGGGATAGGGTACTGACATGGATAGAAAATTGGTTGGCAGACAGGAAGCAAAGAGTAGGGATTAACAGGTCTTTTTCAGAATGGCAGGCAGTGACTAGTGGGGTACTGCAAGGCTCGGTGCTGGGACCACAGCTATTTACAATATACATTAATGATTTAGATGGATTAAAAATAACTTTAGCAAATTTGCTGATGACACAAAGCTGGGTGACAGTGTGAAATGTGAGGAGGATGTTATGAGAATGCAGGGTGACTTGGACAGGTTGGGTGAGTGGGCAGATGCATGGCAGATGCAGTTTAATGTGGATAAATGTGAGGTTATCCACTTTGGTGGCAAGAACAGGAAGGCAGATTACTATCTGAATGGTGTCAAGTTAGGAAAAGGGGAAGTACAATGAGATCTGGGTGTCCTTGTTTGTCAGTTACTGAAAGTAAGCATACAGGTACAGCAGGGGTGAAGAAAGCTAATGGCATGTTGGCCTTCAGTACTAGGGGAGTTGAGTATAGGAGCAAAGAGGTCCTTCTGCTGTTGTATAATACCCTGGTGAGACCCCACCTGGAGTGTACAGTTTTTGTCTCCAGATTTGAGGAAGGACATTCTTGCTATGGAGGGAGTGCAGTGTAGGTTCACTGGGTTAATTCCAGGGATGGCAGGAATATTATATGTTGAAAGATTGGAGCGACTGGGCTTGTATACACTGGAATGTAGAAGGATGAGAGGGGATCTGATTGCGACATATAAGATTATTAAGGGATTGGACATGCTAGAGGCAGGAAACATGTTCCCGATGTTGGGGGAGTCTAGAACCAGAGGCCACAGTTTAAGAATAAGGGGTAGACCATTTAGAACGGAGTTGAGGAAAAACTTTTTCACACAGAGGGTTGTGGATCTGTGGAATGCTCTGCCTCAGAAGGCAGTGGAGGCCAATTCTCTGGATTCTTTCAAGAAAGAGTTAGATAGAGCTCTTAAAGATAGCGGAGTCAAGGGATATGGGGAGAAGGCAGGAACAGGGTGCTGATTGTGGATGATCAGCCATGATCACAGTGAATGGTGTGCTGGCTCGAAGGGACGAATGACCTACTTCTGCACCTATTGTCTATTGTCTGTTGTCTATTTGAGCCTTGTATGTGGGGGGATCTTAAATCCCTAGTGCCGTAATACCTCCAAAACGCTCACTATTGCCCCACTTTGTTGTCTGAGGAGATTAATAAATCATCTACATATTGTAGAATTGCACTGTGGCATGGTGTCAAGTTAAGCTTGCCTAAGGTCTGAGCCATGACCTTGTTGACGATTGCAGGGCTATTGTGGAAACCCTGAGGTAGTCGAGTCCATGTATACTGTTGTCCTTCTAAGGTGAAGGCAAATCAGTCCTAAGACTCAGGAGCTAATGGCAACCTCGCGAATCCATTGGCATTGTCTGGGACTGTGAATATTCTCTGTGCTGGGGAGAGGCTTTAAGGATTAAGGCTGGACTGGCCACAATGGAATGCCATTGTGGTGTAGTCTTACTGAGTGCAGTATAATCTATTGTCAACTGGTAGGATCCATCTGGCTTCCATTTGGCTACATGTGTGAGTTGGTAATTGAAGAAGTCTCCTTCAGTATATACTGTTGTTTCAATTCCTTTACTATACTTCAGTGCATCAGCCTTTATGGGGTGTTGATTTGTGGGGTTTATTCAATTCCCCTTCTATGTTAATTAGGTCTATTCTAACCTGCCCACAGTCTTGTTAGTCTCTGGCCCATACCTCTGGGAACTTCTGACATATTAACCTATACATACCTTACTTGCTCCAATCCCTGTTTGTCGGGGCTGCTGCAGGCACATGGGCCACATTATGAATTCTAGCGGTTGTACTTATGTAAATAAGTATCTGATGCTTGAAATTAGCCTTCTGTTCTTATAGTACATTGCAAGCAGTAAACTTTGACCTTAAGAGTATAAAAATGTGATGCGCCTTTGGGTCTGTGAGCTTCAGCGAAGAAAGTCCCTGAATGATGCTTACTTGTTGTGATGAATAAAGGCTTCCATATCACTAGCTTTGCTTTTACAATTTCCTCAGATAGCTATTGGGTTATTAGGTAATGGAGGGGATTGAAATTAGAGTATAAAATAAGAACTAAAGATAATAGAAACAGTAAACAGATCGGACCATGATCTTAGAAAAATATAGTCCTAGATAGTGATAATATTGTGATAAGGATACTTTTTATTCATTCCTCGTTGTGGATACACAAGTTAAAAGTCCGGAGAGCATATGCTTTCAGATTTCCCTTGAGTTTGAAGAAAAGCAGAAGAATTCTCCTCAATTCTCTGTAGGATAAAGATAATCAAGGTGTCCAGTGGACTGATGATTTGTGGCTACGTATCAAATAACACTGGAAAGAATATGATCCCTTTCAAATTGTGTATAAGATATCAATGTGACTTCTAAACAATGTCTTGGTTTCTTGAAAATTTAACTATTACAAGATCCAAATACTTTTGGCTGAAGATTACTCATAAACGGCTCCCATCAACAATAGTTGTTCTCAATTAAATAGCTATGAAACTCAGAAAATCCTTTCAATGATGATGCATTCCTTAACTGAAGAATCTTTTAATCAAGCAAATATATAAAAATAATAATTAATGTTAGGAGCTAAAGTTATGGAAATATTGTATATAAAGATTGGTTTATAATTTACAATTAGTTATACAGACTATGGAGATATTTAAGAAAATCAAATAAGATTTCAAGAAATATAGAATGCAAGAAGGATACATGAAACAGAGCAAAAGGTCTAAATTACATTGCTGGATGAGAGTACCTCATATTGAATTCCAGGTCAGCTAGCTTTGAAATTTATTGCAGTAACATGCATAGCTCCTCAAGAATGGTGATAACTACTTTCTTATTGAATATTTAATTTTTGTTGTGGAGTTGTTAGTAAGGTAAAGTGAATTTGTCCTATATACAGTATATCTTATGATGTTCAGAATCATCTCTATGACAATTTTAGTTTTGAAATTGCTTAGTAATTTAATAACAGTTTTAGGCTTTTTGGCATATACCTCTGAATATCAATGCCATCAATTACTCCCATAAATGTTGTGAACATCTTTTTGTGTTGACTTACGTTGTCTGACATTCACTAAAACAATAAATAAAATAGTATTCCTTTGTGGCCTGAACTGCATATCTCTATCTTTTACATGTGTATTCTTGTACTTCTGTGGCCCTTTCAAAGGTGGTTTGCATGAGATATTGACATATACTATATGTTGATCAGCAGTTGACAGGTCAGAATCAGAATAACATTTAATATCACTGGCCTATGTTGTGAAATTTGTTGTTCTGTGGCAGCAGTACAATACAATACATAATAATAAAATAAACCATAAATTACAACAAGAATATATATTTAATTAAATTAAATATGTGGTGTAAAAAGAAAAAACATTTCAGGAAGTATATTGTATACATTTCTCTGACATTAAATTTGACCTTTGAACCTTTGACCTTTGAAAAAGGGAACCATAAATAATAGATAGTGTACATAGGCTGATTCTCCATTTAGAGATCTGATGGCGGAGCGGAAGAAACCGTTCCTAAAACCTCACTAACCTCATGTGAAACCTCATGCTCCTGTAACGTTGATGGTAGCACTGAGAAGAAGCTATATCTTAGGTGATGCAGGCCCTTATTGATGGATGTTGCCTTTCTGAGGCATCGCCTTTTGAAGATGTCTTTGATGCTACAGAGGCTAATGCTAGCTGAGTTTACATTATCATTGACATACGTTGTGAAATTTGTTGGTTTGTAGCAGCACTACAGTACAAACCATAAACAATATTGTAAGTTACTAAAATAAACAGAGCTGCTATTATTTATGGGTTCATAGGCTGTTCAGAAACATGATGACAGAGGGGAAGAAGCTGTTCGTAAACTGTTGAGTGTGAGTCTTCAAGATCCTGAACCTCCTATCTGATGGTAGAATGTGAAGAGGGTATTTCTGGGATGGAGAAGGTCTATAATGATAGATGCCACCTGCTTGAGGCACCGCCCCTTGAAGATATTGTTGATGACAGGGAGTATTGTGCCTATATGGAACAGGCTGAATCTACAACCCTCTGTAGATTCTTGTGGTCCTATGCATTGGAGGCTCCAAACCATTACAGAAGCAACCAGTCAGAATGCTAGCCACTGTACAAGTATAGAAATTTTCAAGAGTCTTTGGTGGCATACCAAATCGCCTCAATAATTGCGTTAAGTCTGATCCAAAAAGGTTGATTTGGACTTCTGCACAAGTATTTTTACACTATTACATATTTAATCCACCTTTCCAAGCAATTCCTAGGCCAGTGTCATAGAGTATCCTTTATGAAAGTACCTGTAGCTTTTCCTTTAAAACTATGAATAACATTTTAGTCATTCCTAAACATATCTATTTCTTATTGCTTAATTAAACTCTAATCACTGCTGGATAGTCAAGGCAGTCCATTGAATTACTTATTATTTACAGTTTCTGAGAAAACATAAAGTTCGTAACATCTGAATTACCTTTCATTCTTAGACTATATTTTAAAAATTGTATTAATGTAATTTTTAATGCAAAATGTTACAGTATTTTTTCCAAAATGAATTTAGGTGAAAACTTGTCTGAGTTCACCAGAACCTACCATTGAACTGAAGAGTTTTAGCATTTGATTTACAATTTCCTCATCTTGACTATGTTATCTCATAAATCAATGAAACAATTACCAAAGTTTCCTCCTTTCATCTCTGTAGCATCACTTCTTTCCAGTTATCTCAATGTTGCTGCTGCTGAAATCTCATTGATATCTTTGTCAACTCTGCATTGCAAGAGAAGGAGATATGGGAGCAAGCCATTCAATCTTTAGCATCTACTCTGTCACATCTTAAAATTCTGGCAGACCTTTTACTTTAATGCCACTCCCCGGGAATTGATTTAAAAAAAAATCCAATTTTTTATTCATCTCTGGCTTGTTTATAGTCAGTGGCTGAATTTTTACAGCCCTCTCAAGTCATACAATTTTGGGTGAAGAAACTTATTTTCATCTCAATCCTAACTAGTGAAAGTATTTTAAGCATACCCTATTTAGATGACTAGAATATAAAAGCAAGGATGCAATGTTGAAACTTTATAAAGCATTGGTGAGGCCTTACTTGGAGTATTGTGAGTGGGTTTGAGCCCCTTATCTTAGAAAGGATGTGCTGAAACTGGACAGGATTCAAAGGAACTTCACGAAAATGATTCCAGGATTGAATGGCTTGTCATGTGAAGAGCATTTGATGGCTCTGGGCCTGTATTCACTAGGATTCAGAAGAATGAGGGGTGACCTCATTGAAACCTATTGAATGGTGAAAGGCCTTGATAGAGTGGATGTGGAGAGGAAGTTTCCTATGATGGGAAAGTCTAAGACCCGAGGACACAGCTTCAGAATAGAGGGGTGTCATTTTAGAATGGAGTTGAGGAGGAATTTCTTTATCCAGAGAGTGGTGAATGTGTGGAATTCTTTGCCACAGGCAGTTGTGGAGGCCAAGGCTTTATGTATATTTAAGGTAGAGGTTGATAGATTCTTGATTGGTCAGGGCATGAAGGGATATGGGGAGAAGGCAGGAGATCGATGCTGAGATGAAAATTAGATCAGCCATGATGAAATGGCAGAGCAGACGCGATGGGTCAAATGGCCTAATTCGGCTCCTTTCTTTCTTTTCTTTTTAAATCTTTTTATTGAATAAGTATACAAAAAGGTAAACCATATAAACATTAATACAATGTTAAAATATAATAAAATTCCAGAAGGTATCAATACCAAAAAAAATACTACAAACAATGTAATTTAAACATAAAAAACCAAGATAACATAATAGTATACTAAATTTTATATATATATCAATGGAAAAAAAAGAAAAAGGCTCCTATATCTTATGGTCTTATGCTCTTTTGGAAATGTCAGCATTTCATCCACTCTGTGATTTCAAGCCCTGTATATTGCAGTGAGATCACTTTCAATCTAGCCCCACTAAAAAGTCCAGAAGTCAAGTTAGTGACACTTCGAAACAATTTCTTTATTGCAAGTAATCTCTCTTTAGGTAGGAGTTCATTCTTCAGGTTCCTATATTTAAAGTTGACCTAGCCAGTCTGTCATTTTCAAATCTTCCCTCTACTAACTGCAATATAGATTATGGCAGATAAAAGATCTGAAACCGAACTGATACTGAATGACAACCCATAATTTTTCTGTGGGCTGCCAAATATCCAATTATATAGTCTGACACACAGTTTAACTAACTATTTTAACTTATTAGCAATTCAAACCAACTGTATTGTAACAAAAAAGCATATACATTGCTGAATTTGAGTAGAAGATTAAATTGGAATTATGTAGCAGCTGTTCTCAAAATTTGCATGGATGTAGATATTTCATGGGTGATATTATTTAAACATGTATTAAATATTTAATTATGCAAATATTCTGCTGCTTGGAAATGTAGTGACTTCAACTTTAATCTAAAATATTGTTTTTGTTTTAACAAGGTAAATAATTTCATAGGTCTGAAATGTAAATTTACTCATTCCAATATATTTGATAGCTAGATTATCAACTTGGATTCATTTAGCTTTGTCAGCAGCAGTCTGGTTCAGCTATTTAGTATGCCTGTTTCTGCAGATTAGCATGTTACAGTTTCATTTGGTACCTAAAAGACTTTTACTTTGAAGATACATCAATGCCACCTTTGCCTTGGATTTCCATCTTTATTGAATCAGAGTTGCTTCTTTGCTGGGGTGGCAGCAACGAGTTCAGAGCCATGAAGGATAGCACAGAACAGTACTCCTCCTGTCACTGAGCCAGTGTGCTACATGGATCTTGTGCTTAAAGATACCAGAACTGATTTTGAATCTGTACTGCTTAGATTGTTCGTTGTGGCAGAACAACAGAGGGTATCCTCAGTGTGATCACAAGCCTTGACATATAACCTTTGCAATGATGATTCCTGTTAATACTGTCTTTAAATGGCGGATTATGAAGATGAGATCCGGAAGGCTTCAAAATTCAAAGTAAATTTGTTATCAAAGTGCATATATGTCACCATATAGAAACCTCAGATTCATCTTCTTGTGAACATATTAATAGATCCATAATAGAATAATAACCATAATAGACAGCACCAACTTCAGGGCTCAACCAGTGTGCAAAAGGCAATAAATTGTGAAAATACAAAAAGAAAGAAATAATAATAATAATCAATAAATAAGCAATAGATATTGAGAACATAAGATGCAGAGTCCTGGAAAGTGAGTCCATAGGATTTTTTGGAACATTTCAATGATGAAGTGAAGTTGAGTGAAGTTATCTGCTTTTATTCAAAAGCCTGATGATTAGGGAGTAATAGCTATTCCTGAACCTTTGTGGTGTGAGTCCTGAAGCTCCTGTACCTTCTTCCTGAGAGCAGAAGTAAGAAGAGAGCATGTCCTGGGTGGTGGGGATCCCTGATGATGTGTGCTGCTTTCCTGCAACAACATTTTGTGTAGATCTGCTCAATGGTGGCGAGGGCTTTACCCATAATGGCTGGGCTATATCCAGTAGTTTTTTTAAACACAAACAACAGGAATTCTGCAGATGCTGGAAATTCAAGCAACACACATAAAAGTTGCTGGTGAACGCAGCAGGCCAGGCAGCATCTCTAAGAAGAGGTGCAGTCGACGTTTCAGGCCAAGACCCTTCGTCAGGACTAACTGAAGGAAGAGTGAGTAAGGGATTTGAAAGTTGGAGGGGGAGGGGGAGATCCAAAATGATAGGAGAAGACAGGAGGGGGAGGGATGGAGCCAAGAGCTGGACAGGTGACAGGCAAAAGGGATACGAGAGGATCATGGGACAGGAGATCCGGGAAGAAAGACAAGGCGGGGGGGGGGGACCCAGAGGATGGGCAAGGGGTATATTCAGAGGGACAGAGGGAGAAAAAGGAGAGTGAGAGAAAGAATGTATGCATAAAAATAAGTAACAAATGGGGTACGAGGGGGAAGTGGGGCATTAGCAGAAGTTAGAGAAGTCGATGTTCATGCCATCAGGTTGGAGGCTACCCAGACGGAATATAAGGTGTTGTTCCTCCAACCTGAGTGTGGCTTCATCTTTACGGTAGAGGAGGCTGTGGATAGACATGTCAGAATGGGAATGGGATGTGGAATTAAAATGTGTGGCCACTGGGAGATCCTGCTTTCTCTGGCGGACAGAGCGTAGATGTTCAGCAAAGCGGTCTCCCAGTCTGCGTCGGGTCTCGCCAATATATAAAAGGCCACATCGGGAGCACCGGACGCAGTATATCACCCCAGCCGACTCACAGGTGAAGTATTGCCTCACCTGGAAGGACTGTTTGGGGCCCTGAATGGTAGTAAGGGAGGAAGTGTAAGGGCATGTGTTGCACTTGTTCCGCTTACACGGATAAGTGCCAGGAGGGAGATCAGTGGGGAGGGATGGGGGGGACGAATGGACAAGGGAGTTGCGTAGGGAGCGATCCCTGCGGAATGCGGGGCGGGGGGAGGGAAAGATGTGCTTAGTGGTGGGATCCTGTTGGAGGTGGCAGAAGTTACGGAGAGTGGTGGGATCCTACTTTTACTTGTTCCCAGACATGCCAGGTTATTCATGATAGAGGGAATGTGTTACAACTTGTCACATTTGGAGGGTTACATCTTTTAGAAGACTCTTCTTGGTATTAATTTACCTGTTTAAATCCTTGTCCTTCATTAAATATACTAGCCTAATCCTTGGGGCCCTGTGACCCACTTAATTATGCATGTTAGGATTCAGCAACACAATTTTCCTCGGGGCCATTGGTTTTCTGCCTGGAATACCTCTGCCCTTTACCTTTGGCCACTTGAGAGTCCATTGGTATATCAGGGAAATGGGCGTTGGTAATAGCAGTGTAAGTACAGTATGCCAAAGACCCTACAGCATCTCAAAAATTTGACTGTGAGTCAGTTGTGGTTTGTCATGATGCCTTCAAATGCTAATTTGCAGTCCACACTTCAAAAGACTACTCAATCCATCAAAACTAATAATTGCCTGAAGGATCTGACCTCCCTGAGGAGAAGAAAATATGAAAATTGCTTCTCCCTTCAGAATGTATAATTTTTTTTCTCTTATAACTCATAATATAGAGCATGGCTGCAGCTTAAATCATTAGAAAACCAGTGTGTTGATTATCTGCCTTGTCTACCTGCCATTTATAGATTTCAATGCATAGAAACATTCAGTAAGATGTACAGGAGGTGCCAGAGGTGCTTTCCCCCCATACTTCCCCTCTCAATGAAAACTTCAATTCCTCTTTCCCAATTGTTGGAAACCTATCTAATGTTTTGCTGAAATATAGAAAATATATGAAAATATTAAATGAGCTATGCAACCTAAATGAGCATCTAGGACTTGGACTGTAGGTTGTAGTTCAAAATACTTCGAGTAGGCACCCAAATGCTTTTTAATTATGATTTGACTTTCTTCCTCTGCAACTTTTTTGGATGAGTAGTTCTCAACCCCAATATATTTCTAGGTGAAAAAAGTTTCCTGCTTATCTCCTTGCATTATTCGGCCAATTGATTTAATGCTCTCATCCTTGTTTTTAACTCCTCTACTTAGGGAAATCCTGAATGTCCTTATTGTATCTACTCTCTTGGTACTACATACCTCAATTAAGTCTCCATCAAACTGCTCTGTTGCAGAGAAAGAAACCCCAAAATATGGATTTTTTTCCACCCAGCTGGAATTTTCTGACTTCAGCTACATGCTGGTAATTCTCTTCTATGCACTCTCTAGTGCATTCACATTTTCTTTACATTGTGATCAGAAATTTGTGGAGTATTTATATGTGATCTAAGTTTTGTAAACAGTAGAACATGACCCCCACCTATATTTCACACCACAGCTAGTAAAAGAAATCATTTTTAGTTCATCTTTAATAATTTCATCAAACTGTTCTATTACATTTACAAATCCCCTTACCTCTGTGATATCCCACTTGTTGTTTTCCTCTGCAAATACATTACCTCAGATTTCTTCAGAATGAATTCCAATTGCCACTTTTTATCCTGGGTCTAACTTTGTCTTTCTGTGGACTAAAGCTTTCCTCCTGAAAGTCAACTACATGACCAATATATGTGTTATCTACAGAAATCTTTATGTTGTTGTGTAAATTTAAACTACTACTATATAACATATATAATATACAGTGTTTATAAAAAGAATTTACCCCCTGTGGAAGTTTTCATGTTTTATTGTTATACATTGAATTACAGTGGATTTAATTTGGCTGTTTTAACACTGATCAACAGAAAAAGACTCTTCCATGTCAAAGTGAAAACAGATCTCTACAAAGTGAGCTAAATTAATTACAAATATAAAATACAAAATAACTGATTGCTTAAGTATCTCCCCCCCTTTAATATGATACACCAAATCATCACTGGTGCCAGCCAATTGGTTTTAGAAGTCACATAATTAGTTAAATGGAGATTTGTTTTTGGAGACCTGTGTACAATCAAGGTGTTTCAATTGATTGTAGTAAAAAATACACCTGTATCTCAAAAGTCCATCTGCCGCTGAGTCAGTAACCTGGCAAAAACTACACCATGAAGACAAAAGAACACTCCAAGCAAATCTGCAAAGAGATTATTGAAAAGCACAAGTCAGGAGATGGATACAACTAAATTTCCAAGTCACTGAATATCCCTTGGAGTATTGAGTACAGTTAAGTCAATCATCAAGAAATGGGAAGAAAATGGCACAGCTATAAAGCTGACTAGAGCAGGCCATCCTCAAAAACTGAGGGATTGTGCAAGATAGGGACCAAGAGACCTATGATAACTCTGGAGGAATTTCAAGCTTCAGTGGCTGAGATGGGAGGGACTGGCATACAACAGCTCCTGCCTGGGTGCTTCATCAGTCACAACTTTATAGGAGAAAGGCAAAAAAAAAGCCACTGTTGAAAAACTCTCACATGAAATCTCAGCTAGAGTTTGCCAAAAGATATGTGGGAGACTCTGAAGTCATTTGGAGGAAGGTTCTATGGTCTGATGAAACTGCAATTGCGCTTTTGTCCATCAGACTAAACACTATGTTTGGCATAAGCCAAACACTGCACATCATCAAAAACATACCAACCCCACTGTGAAGCATGGTGGTGGCTACATCATGTTGTGGGAATGCTGCACTGCAGCAGACTCTGGAAGGCTTGTGAAGGTAGAGGGTAAAATGAACACAGCAAAATACAGGGAAATCCTGGAGGGAAACCTGATGCAGTCTGCAAGAGAACTGCAATTTGGGAGAAGATTTGTTTTCCAGCAAGACAATGTCCCCAAGCATAAAGCCAAAGATATACAGGAATGGCTTAAAACAACGAAGTTTATGTCCTGGAGTGGCTAAGTCAGAGTCCAGATCTCAATCCAAAAGAAAATTTGTGGCTGCACTTGAAACTGGCTGTTTATTCACGATCCCCATGCATTCTGACAGAGCTTGAGCAGTTTTGGAAAGAAGAATGGGGAAAAATTGCAGTGTCCTGATATGCAAAGCTAATTGAGACCTATCCACACTGACTCAAGGCTGTAATTGCTGCCAAAGGCGCATCTATTAAATATTGACTTGAAGCAGGTGAATACCTGTGTTATCAATTATTTGTGTTTTATACATGTAACTAATTTAGATCAGTTTGTAGAGATCTGTTTTCACTTTGACATGCAAGAGTCTTTTTCTGTTGATCAGTGTCAAAAATGTTCTAAGTGACTTTGACCATGCAATGTTTTTTGTTGCCAGACGGGATGGTTTGAGTATCTCAGGAACAGCCGATTTCCTGGGATTTTTTCATGTAACATTCTCCAGAGTTTACAGAGAATGTGCGATAAAACAAGAAACATCCAGTTAGCAGTGGGTCTGTGGGTGAAAATGCCCCATTAATGAGAGAGGTCAGGGAGAATGGTCAGACTGGTTCAAGCTGAAAATGACAGCAACTTAAATAACCACACATTACAACGGTGGTGTGCATGTTGAACCTTGAAGTGGATGCACTACCACAGCAAAAGACCACAAACATACACTTAGTGACCACTTTATTAGATACAGGAAATACCTACAAAAAAGTGGGCACTGATTATATACTACAAAAATAATGCATACTAATGCTTCCAATCATAAAATCACTTGTGAACCATTATCCTTGTTGTCACTGAGTTTTTGATTCGGCTACCTGAGGACAATATCAAAAGCTTTTGAGCTCAATGCAAGATAAACTGAGGCATTATCCCTATCACTTGCATCAAAATTTCCATTGGGCTGAATAGGATCCAAACTAAAGGTCGATTCATACTTGTGCATACTAGTTTACGCCGTAGCCTACGCAAGTGGGCTACGCCATTGTGAGCATTTATACTTGTGTGTTGGTGTGTCTGCGTCACTCTGCAATTCACCGGCAAAACGCTAGTTGGCGGTGGGGTTTCTATGCCACTGTGTTGAGTTTCTTTGTGTTGAAACTCAACACGAAGAAACTCAAACTTCAGGCAATGGCGACTGAAACTGAAGGAGGCTGAATTTTCTGTGCTTGTCCGGCCACTGAGAGACATGGACGAGGAAATGCATTTCAAATATTTTCGGATGTTGGCAGGTAGATTTGACGATTTGGTTCATCGTCTCCAACCATTTATTTCACATCAATGTATGCACAGTATACTCAGAGGCTGGCAATCACCATTCGAATTTTAGCTTCAGGTGGAAGTCAACAGGCTGTAGCAGCTAGCTACAAACTGGCATCAAGCACAGGGTCCTCCATAATTTCTGAGGTCTGTAGAGCTGTATGGAAAGCACTGCAGCCAGAGTTCCTTCCCTGCCCGTCAGTCGCCCAATGGGAAGCTATTGCAGCGTAGGAGGAAATGCGATGCTACCAAACGGACCAATCACAGTTGTTGAGGTCTGCGTCGCCGCGACGCGTAGTTACATTTTTGGGGAGGTGCGCGTCAGGCTACGGCGTAGGGTACGCAACTACACCGTACCTACGGCGTCGATTTGACGCACAAGTATAAATCAGCCTTAACTGTCCTTAATGCACTTGTGCATTTCTAAATGACTGGTCCTTCAGAGTCAGTTCTAATATTTAGCATATAAACGAAGTTAAAAGAACTAGCCTGTAATCTAATAGTTTATCCTCACTATGTATATCCCATCCAATGCTTCACACATGTGGAAGCTAATAAATGTTGTGAAATCAAAGTTGTAATGAAAAATATAACATCTTCTGTTTATCCTTTGGCCTGCCCTAGGCCATTACCCCTTATTATTGGTTGCTTTGTAGTATAAATGATGTGTCAGGGTTGGAGATCTACATCAGCTTTTTCCATTGCCTATAGAGAAATGATAGGAAATTTGAAGAAGGATATTTTTAAATAAAAGATTCTTTTGTGTTGGGAGATTGTGGTATTTACATGATTTCTTTCATCCACTCTGAAGGAATGTTGCCCATGACATATCAGACTTATGTTTTCCATAAAGCAACCATTATTTCTCTTATTGCTAAAATATTGCTAATATATACGTGCCAGTTAATTCATACTACATGAAAATGTTCTGTTTAAGTGGAATAATTGGTTCTTCCATCAGTTGGATCACTTTAACCTCTCTGACCTCATTTTTAGCTTTTATCCTCACATTGTCTGCTGTATAACGAGTAAGCTGCTGTGTAGAATAGTTGCATCTGGAACTCTTGCCACTCTGGAGCTTTGATTTTTATCAGGTTTGCTAATTCAAATGAATTTTATGGAAAAAAAAAGGGTTTTCAACAGGGGCATAGCTGAACCTAATTTAACCTATGATGTCTTCAGTATTCAATTGTTAATCATTTGAACTGCTTTGGCAGCGTGAACTGACCAACTTCAGTCAGTTTTAGTCTTTTATTTTCTCTCATACAAACTTGAATTACCTGCTGTTCATGGTATTTCAGTGCTTGGCATTCTTTAATGAGCAAGTATCTTCAAGCTATAAAGGTCTTCCGTCTATTTTCTGTATTATCATAAAATGAACTAAGGTCTTCTTACTATTTATTCACGTATACTCTTTTCAAATTCGTATCTTTTGTTTCTTTTTTTCAACATGTCTGAAGTATAATTGGTAACATTTTAGAATCTGAGTGTTTTCATCATTTTGTAATTAGATCAGTCATTGTTTCTGTTAAGGGAAGTATTTTTAAAATGCATAGTGCACAATTAGCACTGCTGTTTTTTTTAAAGGAAAAACAGAAAGCCAGTTAAAAGCTTTGAGATACATAAATAACCTCTTTTGTGCTTATTAATAAAGGATATCTTTACTTATAATTTCTTCCAGTAGTGTAAAAATTAGATGCATTTATGATTATGCTACAAACATACATGAAACTATTTTCAAATGCAAAACCATAACCTTGCATCTATGGGACACGGAAGTGTTGCCTCTAGTTGAACATATGACTTTCTATGTGGCATTTTTACTATTTGAACAACAAAAAAATCGATTTGCATGTATTTGGTATTTTACTGTTAACATATTGAATAAATAACGTTAGTTACTCCATCTTAACAAAAGTTTTATTAATAGGAAAGATAGTTTTTAAGGAGGATTTTCAAGGAAGGAAGTTTCAGAAACATCGTTCTCAACCTTGTTGCTGAAGTGATAGCCGCCAGATACACATAGGTTAAAAATGATGATGTTCAAGATACAAGGAGAGACCTTGGATCTTTGAATGGCTGGTGGAAATTGCAGAGAGAGAAGGCATGGAGTAACTTAATAATCAAGGAACAGAACTTTGAGGAGGATAAATCATATTATGGTTCAGTTGATTGTTTTAACAACCATAGTATATTTATTGGTTAAATAACTGATTAAGACATTTATGTTACCAGATTTCACCTGTTCAGTGAAAGCAGATCTGCATTATCCAGAAGATATCAAGGGATACGAACCTGTGTTTTGATTCAGAGGGGGAGGATGCAAAGTAGAAAGGGGAAACAGAGCGATTAATGTGTATATTTAACAGACAAAGGAAACATGGTCTTGAAATTACTTATATGTTTGTTCTTTGGTGCAAGGAATCCAAGAAATAAGACTGATGAGCTAAAGGGAAAGGCTGAAATGTGGATGAATGAAATCAAAATCTATTTTGAAACATGGCCTGAGACTGCTGTTCAACTCTCCTGGTTACGGATTTAATGGATGAGGTGGAAAGGAAAATTAAAATGGTGATGATTGCAATGGGCAAAACGAGCCTTAAACTTAAAGTAATTCTAGCTTTCAAGGTTTAATAATTGAGGCATTATGTGTTGAATTGTTGAAGAACAAAGGGATAATCACACCCCAGAGAGAGTGTACGCCAGGTCCTCAATGGTAGAAGGGAAAAGAACATGTTGGCACATTTTTGAGTTGTTATTTTAGTAAAAATTGATAAAATAATATGAGGGGATTTTGGCAATCTTCCCATTGTTGGGAAAGTAAAGATGGAAGTAGTAGAGAAAGTAGAGATATGTGGTGTAAAGTTTATTGACTGGTTGTATCACTGCATAGTATGGAAACACCAATATTCTTGAATGGAAAATCCATTTGTTGATTCTGTTGGGTTTCTTGGATTTACTGTGTATGCCTGCAAGAAGACCAAACTCAGGATTGTCTATGGTGACATATATGTACTTTGATAATAAATTTACTTTGAAGTTTGAACTTTGAAGTGTGCTTTCATTAGGCAGCCAGATTAGATTATGATGACATGCAGTCCTCTTTTATTGTCATTTAGTAATGCATGCATTAAGAAATGATACAATGTTCCTCCAGTATGATATCACAGAAACACAAGACAGACCAACCCCGAAAAATTGACAAAAACAACATAATTATAATATATAGTTACAACAGTGCAAAGCAATACTGTAATTTGATAAAGAACAGACCATGGGCACGGTAAAAAAAAAGTCTCAAAGTCTCTCGAAAGTCCCATCATCTCATGCAGATGGTAGAAGGAAGAAAACTTTCCCTGCCATGAACCTCCAGCGCCGCAAACTTGCCGATGCAGCACCCTGGAAGCACCCGACCACAGCCGACCCTTGAGTACGTCCAAAAACTTCGAGCCTCCGACACCGGACACCGAGCACCATCTCTGCCGAGCGCTTCGACCCCAGCCCCGGCAACAGGCAATAGGCAAAGCCGAGGATTTGGGGCCTTCCCCTCCAGAGATTCTCAATCGCACAGTAGCAGCAGCAGCAAAGCGGGCATTTCAGAAGTTTCTCCAGATGTTCCTCTGTGCTTCTCACGTCTGTCTCCATCAAATCAGGATCGTGCACGGCCCCTACTTAACAAATATTTCATCATTTCGAAATGGCTGCGCGCGCTGCGTCGCGCTGCCATCTTCTCCTCCTCCTTTTAAAGGGGCATCATGGAACAGCACAAAGTTTGAATCAGAAAATATACATTATAAAACTGAAATCAATCCCAGATGGAAATAAAAAGTGAAATAAATATGGACTAACGGCGAGAGATAAGAGAGGAACAGAAACAATGCAAACATTTGAAATTAATGATGGATGCTGATTTCTTGTGGTAATGTTCTTTGTTGATGTGGTCAATAATGGGGAGTGCTTTTGCTATGAGGAACTGGGCTGCATCCACCACTATTTGTTGGCTTTTCTGTTCTAGTGCATTGGTGTTTCCATACCAGACAGTGATGCAACTATTCACTGTGCATCTATAGAAGTTTGTCAGAGTTGTAGATGTCATATTGAATCTGCAGCAACTTTTAAGAAAGTAGAGGCACTGCTTGCTGTCTTTGAAATGACTAGTCCCTGGACAAATCCCCTGATATGATAACGCCTAAGAATTTAAAGTTACTGATCCTCTCCACCTCTGATCCGCTAATGAGTATTGTGACTGTTATTGAAGTTACCGGAGGAACATTGAAGTGAAGGTGATATCGAAGTCTTTATTCATCACAACAAGCAGGCATTCTTCTGGAGATCCTCTAGAGAGAGTCTTTCAAACTCAAAAGTATGTCACACTTTTTATACCCTAAAGTTCAAAGGTAACAGTATGTGAATGAATACATTTTCAATAGTTACAATAACATCATTTACTTCAATATTTTGGTCGACAATGCTTTCTTTGAATTGCTTATCTATAAATGGGAGGCACCTCTGAATGTTGAAACACTCTTTTTGGGATAAACTAATTAATGCAGATATTCTGAAAACATCTGAAGACAGAGAGCTATATGACCAAGAATGGGGTTTGTGTGAGCTAATTGGTCTGCAGGCTTCCTTGAACTTGTTTACAATGGTGCAAATAACTAAACCCTTAGTTGACTGGAGTGATGCAGGTCTTAACATTTTGCTGATGCATATGCAAATATTTCAATGTCACCATTTTGCAAACCATACCTCTTGGTTTGTGGGCCAGACTGTGCTTTTAACTTCAACTTACTGCTCACAATTTGCAATTTACTGAAATGCCATGGGCTCTTATCTTGTTAAGCAGCCTCATGTGCAGCACCTTGTCAAAAGCCTTCTGAAAATACAAGTAAGCAACATCCACTAACTGTCCTTTGTCTACCCTGCTTGTGATTTCCTCAAAGAATTCCAAAAGAATTATCAGACAAGATTTCCCCTTAAGGAAACCATGCTGACTTTGGCCTATTTTGTCATGTGCCTCCAAGTACCCCAAAACCTTATCCTTAATGATAAACTCCAACATCTTCCTGACCACTGAAGTCAGGCTAACTGCCTTATAATTTCCTATGATCAAGCCTTCTGTAGCATCGATTCTCTGTACTTTACTCCCTGTATACCCATGACCGTGTCACCACCCACAGCTCCAATCTGCTAATTGATTTTGCTGATGATACTACATTGATTTGCCTTACCTCAAATAATAATGAGGCAGCCTACAGAGAAGACATCATCACCCTGACACAGTGATGTCAAGAAAACAACCTCTCCCTTAATGTTGCAAAACCAAAGGAGCTGGTTGTGGACTATAGGAGGAATGGAGACAGGCTAACCCCTATTGGCATCAATAAATATGGGGTTGAGGGGTTGAACAGCTTTAAGTTCCTTGGCATATACAGCACCAAGGATCTCACGTAGTCTCTACATACCAGCTGGGTGGTGAAAAAAGCTCAACAGTGCCTCTTTCACCTCAGATGGTTGAAGAAGTTTGACATGAGTCTCCAAGTCGTAAGAACTTTCTACAGGGGCACAATTGAGAACATCCTGACTGGCTGCATCATTGCCTGGAACTGTACTTCCCTCAATCGCAGGACTCTGCAGAGATAGTGCTGACAGCCCAGCTCATCTGTAGATGTGAACTTCTACATGTGACAGTTACAGAGACGTGTGTGTAAGAAGGGCCTGAAGGATCATTGGGGACCTGCGTCACCCCAGTCACAAACTGTTCCAGCTGCTACCATCCAAGAAATTGTACTGCCGCATTAAAGCCAGGACCAACTGGCTCCGGGATAGCTTCTTCCACCAGCCATCAGACTGACTAGTTCACACTGATACAATTGTATTTCCATGCTATATTGACTGTCTTGTTGTATACACTATTTATTACAAATGACTATAAATTGCACATTGCACATTTAGATGGAGACGTAATGTAAAGATTTTTACTCCTCGTATATGTGCAGGATGTAAGAAATAAAGTCAATTCAAATTCAAATCAAGATTCTATCTGAACTGAAGGTTTCAGTGGGTTCATTAGCCAAACCAGCTATTAATGTTTTATTATTTTAACTTTTCATCTTTTTTTTATTTTGTATCTGCACTACCATTTTAGACATCTGATATAAATAATTTTCCTGTAATTTTTAATTACAAACTGGCTAAAGAATTAACAAGTTTTTAGCTAATTATGAAATTTTCATTGGGTTGTGAATAGGATTCCAGAGCACATAATGAGGAAACCTTGCATTTGATTTTATAAAAATAAATTTATTGTATCAATAAATTAAAAACACATTTCTCATTTGAGGATATCTGGAACTTCACCACAGGAAAAGAAAAGAAAATCAAGTGGAACAGTGGATGGCAAGAGTTACCTTGAGCTTTTCACAAATCCGTTAGCAATGAACCACAGCAAGGACTGGCCAATGTTTGTGAGAGTGCAACCAACCATATTTTCAGTGTAGAAGGTAGGCATGGTGAAACTAAACAGAAGGAATGATAAGGGACTACCAATTGTTCCATGATATTTTTGACATAAATATTGTTGTTAGCCACCTAAGCATTCTTTGCAGAAAGAACTAGATTCACAGAGCTGTATTGCTGGGCATTGCTGTTTTCAGGCAAGATGTCAGGAGGATATGGAAAATGGGATTTTAGGATTTACGCATTGCTTTAGAACAAGGATTTAGGCATTTAGCACTGAGATGCAGAGACATTTCTGTACTCCGTGTAGTGAATCTCTGGAATTCTCTATAAACAAAACAGATCTATGTAGTACTTCTGAACATTAAAAGAATCCTGGAATATGGGGCCATGCTGAAAAACGACTGAGGTGGAAAATCAGCTATGACCTTAATGTGTGGCAGAGCAGACACAAAGGGTTAGGTGGCCAATTCCTGTCTTTAATGTTATTTTCTAAACAGCACAACACTTGTTAAATATAAAGTCCGATATCTGGAAGTAAAATGAATCCTTACGTTAAGGTTTAAGAACAGCTAAAGTTCACTGATATTGCATCAATTCGCAAGATTTTGTTTCACATTCTTTATGCCCATTTTAAAGGAAAGTCATACTCCTAAAAGAACTTTCAGGAGTATGACTTTCCTTTTTAGAGCCATACTGGCTGCCTGAACAAAAACGAAATTTACTCAAATATTAAAAAAGTCAACAGCAGAAATTATGGAGAATTACAAGTTTAATAGTATATTGATTTAATTTTATTGCAAATAATATACAAAGCAGTGATTGATTCAGCCAAATATTTTGCTATTTTAAGTGATTATACTCTTGCTCAGATAGTTACCATCACACTGTAACTTAATACGTGATTTATGGCTATCCATTTTTGTTTGATTCAGGGTTTTTTTACATGGAACAACTTGAGTAGTTTTATATTTCTGAAATCCTGTTATTCTGAGATCATGTACTTGTTCCATTATTATTGGATTCTTTCTCTTTTTAAGGAAGATTCTGTTTCACTGCCATTTAAATCTTAAATCCATCACTGCGTGAAGAATGCAGTTGATCAGTTTCACGTAATTTTCATTTGCTTGTTGTTATTGAAGTTGTCATATAAATTTAATGGCATACTATAAAGTGTTTTGTTGAATAGCATGGCGATGTTTAATAATTTTCTCTGATTTTAAACAGATGGTATTGTTTAATTTTGTGCAGAACAGAAGGCTCCAAGAATTGTTGCCACAGAGTATTAGATTCCCACCTGGGGTCTTGAGTGTTATATTCTCAACCAACTTGAATGTGGGGCAGTTTTCGTTGGGTGAATATCATTAATTCTCAGGAGAAATGATAGATTAAATGCTTTGTGTCACTACACTTCATGGCATGGAAAATAAAAAGTGACTGGAATCAGTTCCACACTGCAGTACTGCACCATCTCTTGGCCAGAAATGGAGAAGCATTACTGAAAGCTTTGGAGCGACACTCCCATCTGATAGCTCTTTTCTCCCAAATGATATGAAAAAATGTGTTGGAGTGCAAAATGCCATATGAAAGAGGAAACATAGATCATTGCGTCATCTGCTGAAGATGTAAGTGTGTACCTTTATGTACATGAGTATACTTTTATAGCCCCATTTTTAGTGGGTGCTCATAAATCTAGTCACAGTTTAGTTCATCTCTACACATCACTGATGGTCTGGGAGTTGGACTTTTAGCCAATCCAATGATTAAAAGACATGCAGGACAAACATCTATATATTATTCCAGAAAATCTTAAAAAAGAAGAGGAATTGAGTGAATATAATACAAGGCTGTGGGGTTAAAATCTATGTTTTATTTAAAGTTGTGTTTTTGTTATTCCTTTAGTTTTAACAGTCTACTCGATGGAAAGGCAATGCTTGAAATTCAAGTATCTTTTCTGAGTTAGTTGTTTAGATTTGTTTCAGCCAATAGTTTGTGAAATGAGAAATGAAGTAGGTCTAGAAATTAAGTATAAAATAAGTTTTTAAGGCTGTTGTTAATCATCACCTATAATCTGAAAAATGTCAATATTGACATAAAAATGGTTTTGAAAAGTAAATGTGTTTCTTTACTAAACTTAGTTACACCAACCTTATTTTAAAATAAAAATACCTGCACATAATGAAGGCTATTTTGCTCATCTTAATTTTGAAGAATTCTATTCTCCCCTCTCCCCAGTGCTGTAGCCTGTTGCTTCATTAATGATCGTAAGGATTTTATCTTCAGCACTCTTCCTGAAAGTCCATTAAAGAAAATGTTCATTCACTGTGTGCAAAAGAAGCACCTTCTGATATCAATCCTAGTGCTCTTTTTCTGGTTTGAACTTGACCTTTTCTGCAAGTTAATTAGTGTTAGTAAGAGCCTCACCTCTTGCAAGTTTGCTATGCTTCTAACAGACCAGAACTGAACAATATGCTTAAGGTGGGTCTGACCAGATTACAGCAAAGTTTAATCATAACTTAATCATTCTGGTATTCTGTTCTCTAGCTATTCAGTCCAGAATTCTGTTAGTTTTCTTAATAGTGAACTGTGTTGCCTATCAGGTTCAGAGTTAAATCAGCCAAACTTCCTCGAGTTTTCAGATTCATTTATTTATCACATGTACATCAAAACATACAGTGAAATGTACCATTTGTGTTAACAACCAGCACAACCTAAAGGTGCTGAGTATGGTGTAACTAGTATCCCAAGCTGCATAGATTTCAGTGCAAGAAGGATCGTAGGAAAAGCAGATGATATTGCTGAAGATGAGGTAACACACACAAAATGCTGAAGGAACTGAACAGGCCAGGCAAAATCTATGGAAAAGGGTACAGTCAATGCTTCCTCCCCCCACCTTCTTACTCTGAATCCTCATCTTTTTTCTTCAGTCCTGATAAAGAGCCTCGACCTGAAATGTTAACTGTACCTTCTTCCATAGATGCTGCCTGGTCTGTTGAGTTCCTCCAGCATTTTGTGTGTGTTGCTTTGATTTCCAGCATCTGCAGATTTTCTCTTTTTTGTGAAGCTGAGGAAGCTAGTTTATGAACAGGCAATGTATAGTGAAGAGACACAGTTGATAGGCAAAATTGCAGACAACAGGATGAGTTGCAATGTAAAAGGTGGACAGAATTGAAAAGGGTGAATACAGGACTGCAGGTGTTATATTTGAATGTGCACGGTATACAGAATAAGGTCGATGAACTTGTAGCACAGTTGCAGATTGGCAGGTCTGATGTTGTAGACATCACTGAATCACGGCTGAAAGAAGGCTATAGCTGGGAGCTTACTGTCCAAAGAAACACATTGTTTTGACAGGACAAGCAGGAAGGCAGAGGGGGCAGTGTTGCTCTGTTGGCAAAAAATGAAATCAAATCATTAGAAAGAGCTGACAGAGGGTTGGAAGATGTTGAATCATTGTGAATAGAGCTAAGGAACTGCAAGGGTAAAAAGGCTCTGATGGGAGTTGTATACAGACCCCCAAACAGTAGCAAGGTTGTGGTCTACAAATTACAACAGGAGGTAGAAAATGCATGCCAAAAGGACAATGTTACAACAGTCATGGGAGATTTCAATATGCAGGTAAATTGGGAAAATCAGGTTGGTGCTGGATTCCAGGAGGGGGGAGTTTCTAGAGTGCCTACAAGATTACTTTTTAGAGCAGCTCATGGTTGAGCCCACTAGGAGATCAGCTATTCTAGATTGGGTGTTGTGCAATGAACCAAAATTGATTAGAGTGTGTAAGATAAAAGACCCATTGGGGGAAAGTGGAATGAATTCACCCTGAAATTTGAGAAGAAGAAGCTAAAGTGAGATGTATCAGTATTACAGTGGTGAAAAGGGAATTACAGAGGCATGAGAGAGGAGTTGGCCAGAATTGATTGGAAAAGAATGCTGGCAGGGATGACAGCATAACAGCAATGACTGGAATTTCTGGAAGCAATTCGGAAGGCACAGGATGCATACATCCCAAAGAGGAAGAAGTATTCTAAAGGCGAGATGACAAAACTGTGGCTAACAAGAGAAGTCAAAACCAGCAGAAAAGCCAAAGAGAGGGCATATAATAGAGCAAAAATTAGTGGGAAGTTAGAGGATTGGGAAGGTTTTACAAAGCAACAGGAAGCAACTAAAAAGTCATGAAGAAGGTTAAAGATAGAATACGAAAGTAAGCTAGCCAATAATATTAAAAAGGATACCAAAAGTTTCTTCAGATACATAAAGTGTAAAAGGGAGGCTAGAGTGGATATTGGAATGCTGGTAAACAATGCTAGAGATGTAGTAATGGGGATCAGTGAAATGGTGGGAGAAATGAATAAGTATTTTGCATCAGTCTTCACTATGGAAGATACTAGCAGTATGGTAGAAGCTCCAGATGTCAGAGGTCATGAAGTGTGTGAAGTTACCATAACTAGGGAGAAAGTTCTTGGGAAACTGAAAGGTCTGAAGGTAGATAAGTCACTTGTACCAGATGGTTACTCCCCAGGGTTCTGAAAGAGGTGGCTGAAGAGATTGTGGAGGCTCTTTCAAAAATCACTAGATTCTAGAATGGTTCCAGAAGACTGGAAAACTGCAAATGTCACTCCACTCTTCAAGAAGGGAGAGGGGCAGAAGAAAGGAAACTATAGGCAAGTTAGTCTGATCTCAGTAGTTAGAAAGTTGTTGAAGTCGATTATCAAGGACAACGTCTCAGGGTACTTGGAGGCACATGATAAAATAGGCCATGGTTTCCACAAAGGAAAACCCTGCCTGAAAAGTCTGTTGGAATTCTTTGAGGAACTAACAAGCAGGATAGACAAAGGAGAATCAGTTGATGTTGTGTACTTGGATTTTCAGAAGGCCTTTGACAGGGTACCACACGTAAAGCTGCTTAATAAGCTATGACCCTATGCTATTCACTGCTTTATCCATGCTAGAATCTTTCCTGTAATGGGATCTGGGAATGCTGACTCACCATTCCTTGAAGGTGCCATCACAGGTAGATAGGGTCAAAAAGGACTCTTCTGGCACATTGATCTTCATAAATCAAAGTACAGGATTTTCAAAGTCATGTTGAAATTGTGTATGGCGTTGCTGAGGCCAAATTTGGAGTATTGTGTGCAGTTCTTGTTAGTTACTTACAGGAGGATCTGAGTTATAGAGGATGGTTGAATAGGTTAGGACATTGTTACCTGGAGCACAAGAAAATAAGGGTAGATTTGACCATAAGATCATAAGACATAGGAGCAGAATAAGGGCATTTGGCTCATTGAGCCTACTCTGCTATTCCATCATGGCTGATTTATTATCTCTCTCAGTTCCATTCTGCTGCCTTCTCTCCTTAACCTTTGACACTCTTACGAATCAAAAACCTACCAACCACTGCTATAAATACATCCAGTGACCTGGCCTCCACAGCTGACTATGGCAATGAATTACACAGATTCACCACCCTCTGGCCAAAGAAATTACTCCTCATCTCTGTTCTAAAGAGACACCCTTCTCTTCTGAGGTTCTGCCCTCTGGTCCAAGAATCCCCTGCTATAGCAAACAGCCTCTGCATGAAAACTCTCTAGGTGTTTCAATATTATTGAAAATGGTTAAGTGGGACCCGGGATCAGCCATGATGGAATGGCGGAGCAGCCTCGAGGGCTGAATATCCCAATTCTGCTCCTATATCTTAGTCTTATATTCGATGTTACAATGAAATCCTCTCTCATTCTTCTAAACTCCAGGGAATACGGTCACAGAGCAATCAAATCCTCACCATACGTCAACACTTTTATTCTCAGGATCATTCTTCTGAACCTTCCCTGTGGACCATTTGCAATACCAGCCCATCCTTTCATAGATAAGGGTGCAAAACTGCTCACAGTACTCCAAGTGTGATCTGATCAATGCCTCAGCATTACTTCCTGCTTTTAAATTCTAGTCCTCTCAAAATGAATGCTAACATAGCATTGCCTTTCTTACTGCAGACTCAACTTGGAAGTTAACATTTAGGGAATCCTGTATGAGGACTTCCAAGTCCCTTTGCACCTCTGCTTCTGAATTATCTCCGTTTAGAAGATTTGATACGGCAATACAAAATTATAAGAGTTATAAGTAGGATAAATGCAAGCAGATTTTTTTCCACTGAAAATGTGTATGACTAGAACTAGAAGTAAGGATGAAAAATAAAATATGTAAGGTGAACCAGAGGGGGAGCTTCTTCACTTGGAGGGTTGAACAAATGTGGAATACGCTGCCAGTGGAATTACTGGATGGATGTTTGACTGCAATATTTAAGCGAAGTTCAGATAAGTACATGGATGACAGAGGTATGGAGGGTATGGTCCAGGTGTGGTTCAAAGCGACTGGTGAAAACAACAGTTCAGCAAAGACTAGATGGGCCAAAAGCCTTTTTCTGTGCTCTAGTGCTCTATGACTCTACTTTTGTCCTTTGTTTATGTTATCTTAATTTTTAAAAATTCCTCCCAAGCAAATGTCTGGATGAACTCAACAGCTCAGTCTGCATCTGTGGAGGAAGAGGGGTGGCTAGCATTTTGGGTCAAGACCCTGCTTTAGGACTGAGATTGTAGAAGGGAGCTAGCCAGTCTAAATAGATGAGAAGGTGGAGAGTGGCATGGGCTGACAGGTGAGAGGTGGAACCAAAGGGGTGGGGTGAATGATGGACACATGGAGCCAGGTGGGTTCTGCCATCTTGTATTTCTGTTCCTATGGCTTAATTTGATATTGGGTTCACCACTCGTATTTTTCCTCTTTGTTCAGGCTTTGCAAGATTCACTGCTTGGCCAGCTCATTCCAAAATGAACAGTTATCCCATTAGCTTCATAAAAAGTTCCAGAAGCTTTCTGGGGTGCACCATGTTTTTCTCATTTTGAAATTATGCCTCAGAAAGGAAAGGAAAATCTAACTATCATTATTTATCATTCTACTTAGCTGTTTGCGCTATTTCAGGACAGCTTTTTTCATTTCTGCAGCTCCTCCACATTTGCCACTCAGCCAAATTTAACCATTTCTGCAAATGGGGCTTTTATACTTCACCATGAAATTATCTATCTAACTTTGCCATAAATCCTCATAGATTTTGGATCAATCAATAAATTTCCTGCAGAAATCTCTTTAGAGTCCGAGTGCATTACACTGTATGAATTAGTAAGGTTAATTTACTCTGTAACTTTCATAACAAAATCTCCTTTCCAAACTCTCTCGACAAATGCCACATGACTACTGGAGCACTACCCTAAAATTGCTACTCAGAGTTATGCCTCATCGAAAGTCATTATTTCACGTGGAATTGAAGTAACATTAGTAAGTGTGTAGTTTTGTCTGTTTAATTGCTCTTTTTGAATAGAGGCATTGTATCAGCTGGTTCCCATTCCACTTATACCATGTCAATGATTACTTCATAATAATTAGTGGTACATTACAATCTCTTGCCTTGTCTCTCTGAACATTCCAAGAATTCATTTGTTTTAATCCCTTTCTGTTTAGGACTAAATCTATGTTGAGATTTTACTCTCATACTCAATTTGGGGAGAGAGCATATTGTTTAGATCTTTCCTTGAAAATACTTTAATATTACCTATTGTTCTTATTCTGGTTTCAAGGCTATTTGGATCTTTTAATGTCCCCATTTCATCATGCACCATTTCATGACTAAATTATATAATCGAAACACTTTTAACCTGCAAATTCCAGTCCATTAATATGGATGATATATCTTGGGACTGTTTGCATTTTTGCTAAAGAAGTTTGGCACGTCCCGTTTTACACTCACCAATTTTTATTACTGTACCACAGAAAGCATCCTATCTGGATATATCACATTTGGTATGGTAACTGCTCTGCCATGGCCACAAGAAACTGCAGACAGTTGTCTACACATGGATGCTACCTACACTTCCTGCCACCTCAGAAAAGCAGTCAGCATAATCCAAGACTCTACCCATCCCAAATATTTTCTCTTTTCCCTCCTCCCAAATCTGTTGATACCTTTTGAGGACTCCTTGTTTCATTGAGCCCTATTGTTTAACATGTTCTCTTTCAGCACCATCATGTGTCAGGCAAGATTCAATGGAAGTACTCCAGATCTGCAATAATTATATTACGAGTTCAAGCTCCGCTCCAGAAAATGTAACCAGTATTCTAGGCAGGCATATATCAGTGCAGTCAGTTTTAGTTAAATCAAGACTTTATCTGTTCTTTCAAGTGAAGTCTAAAAGGCATCTGTTAGATGAACAGTGGAAATTTCTGTTTTTTGCCTGGCTCCACATCAATTTTTAAAGATAATTAATCTCACCTTATAAAATGAGCCAATTCCATTGCATAAGATTTTGATGAATTATGAATGCATGAAAATTTTAAGATGAATGTTTTAGTCCATTATTACCTTATCTTTGACAGTGACCAGTGAAATTTCTGCCCAGCTTTATATATTATCTCTTGAGATTTTCATATCTATGTCTTTGTCCAAAACCGGTAGATATAGCTGTATAAATATAGTGTGATCAGCAAATGTTAAAACGATGCTCTCCTAAGTTAGCGTTCTGCTTCCATAAAAATACTAACAGCAGCAAAAGTCCAAAGAGATTAATTTTGATCAATGAATTATGCAGAAAAAACTCCCAACATATATCTGTTTTTCTTCAGAACTAACTTGAATATGTGCACCAAGAGACAGGTTACAAGAATTTTGCAAAAATCCTTCTGAGTTTCTGCTAATGTGATATTATTGACTGCTGTGAAATCAATAGTTGAAGTTTAGTACTTGCCGGAATTGTGTTACCATTTTGATGTGCAGAGATCCAGTTTATTTCAGAATCATTTTCATGTGAAATTTATTCTCATGTCTGAGGCTCCTCAGTTTGACTGAGTAAACATGTAGAAAACACTAGAAATAACTAATTTAGGGACAGTTAGGGACTATAATTCATTTCCCGTGTTGTAGTATAATGGGCACAGAGGGGGTGGAAAATCAGGAACATTTCCATGAAATTTGCATTTTAATACTCTGCCTAAGTTTTTCCATTGGCATTGCAGTGGGGAAGCAGGAACCTCACGCTGCTTCATGTTATGAGTTTCTGCAGAGGTTTTAACTTTATTTATGTTGCCCATAATTTCTGATGTGCAGTAGTACTGGTGTAAAGTCACCTCTATGCACTTGTCAAACCAGGTGTCTAAAGCTCCCCTAAAGGAGCACAAAAGAAGCGTATTTGCTGGCAAGATTTCTTTGGTGTTGCAAAACTTGATTTGTGTGGTGCTTTGTATTTGTTCTTGTTTTTCTTAGTACATTAGTTACTGGATTTTATCTTTAAGGCCTAGCATTTTTAGCCCTTTGGTTTTTGAAAAAGGAAGTTATCATGCAGCATATTTGTAAAACTGAACATTAGGAAAGCTGCAGGCCCTGATGGTGTCTTACCTGGTACTTTGGATCAGCTGGCACCTGTCTTCACTGAAATATTAAATGGCTCCCTGCAATTATGCAGGGTTCTGGGGTTGCAGTTGCTACATTGTTCAAGTTCCCAAGAAAGGCAAGATCACTGGTTATAGGCCAGTCGCTGATTTCAGTAGTTACAAAACCTTTGAATGTTTGATGTTGGCCTTCCTTAATTCCATGACTGATCCTCTTCTTGACCCGCTGTAGTTTACTTATAGACCATATCGCTCAGTTGAGGATACAATTACTTGTGCGTTCCTTAACATTCTTCAACATTTGGATTCCCCCAACACCTATGTGAGGATCTTGCTTGTGGATGTTAGCTCCACCTTCAATGCTGTTGTTCCAGATTTGCTCCACAATATGGTAACCCAGCTAGCTGTACCCAACAATATCTTGTCAGTGGACTACGAACTTCCTGACTTTATACAAATCACTGTACCTCCACAGGCAAATCCATTAAAATCCTAAAGTTCACAGATGACATGACGGTAGTCGGTCTCCTCTCTAATAATGATGTGACCTGCTATCAAAGAGGTAGACTGTCTTGCAGCATGGTGTGCTGATAACAACTTGGAGGTGAATGCTATAAAGACAGAGTGGAAATGAGGATTGACTTCTGCCAACAGCCCCATACCTGCCCCCCTCCCCAGAAGTTAATGGTCAGGCTGTGTCTGTGGTTGATTCATTCAAATTCCAGGGGATTACCATTACCAATACATTGAGGTGGAACAAGCGTGTTATGCTCATCACTAGGAAAGCCCAGCAGAGATTGTTCTTCCTATGCCAGCTCAGGAAACTTAACATCTCAGGGTGTATCTTGATGAATTTTTACTCAACTATCATTAAGAGAGTAGCTACCACATCTGTCACCGTTTAGTTTCCCACCACCTCCTCCCTCTCCAAGTCCAAGTTGCAGCGAGTGGTTCACTCAGCAGAGAAGATCACTGGCTGTCAGCTACCAACATTAAAAGACCTGTTCATTGGCAGAGCAAAGAAAAGAGCAGAAAAAAATTACTACTGACTCTACCCATCCCAGCAGTCACCTATTTACCAAATTGCCATCAGGGAGATGCTACAGGTCCATCACCATGTCATCTCCAAGTGGGAGTATTCAAGGACGTTTTCAGCCTCTCACTGCTACGGGCAGAAGTTCCCACTTGCTTCATAAAGGCATCAATTATACCAGTGCCTAAGAAGAATAATGTGGGCTGCCTTAATGCCTATCATCCGGTAGCACTCACATCGACAGTGATGAAATGCTTTGAGAATTTGGTTATTGCTAGACTGAACTCCTGCATCAGCAAGGACCTGGACCATTGCAATTTGCCTATCGCCACAATAGGTCAATGGCAGATGCAATCTCAATGGCTCTGTACACGGCTTTAGACCACCTGGACAACACAAACACCTACGTCAGGGTGCTGTTCATTGACTATAGCTCAGCATTTAATACCATCATTCCCACAATCCTGATTGAGAAGTTGCAGATCCTGGGCCTCTGTACCTCCCTCTGCAATTGGATCCTCAACTTCCTAATCAGAAGACTACAGTCTCTGCGGATTGTTGATAAGATCTCCACCTTGCCGACAATCAACACTGGTGCACCTCAGGGGTGTGTACTTAGCCCACTGCTCTACTCTCTATATACACATGACTGTATATATTGGCTAGGCAAAGCTCAAATACCATCTACAAATTTGCTGATGATACAAATTGTTGGTAGAATCTCAGGTGGTGACGAGAGGGCGTACAGGAGTGAGATATGCCAACTAGTGGAATGGTGCCACAGCAACAACCTGACACTCAACATCAGTAAGACGAAAGAGCTGATTATGGACTTCAGGAAGGGTAAGACGAAGGAGCGCATAGCAATCCTCATAGAGAGATCAGAAGTGGAGAGAGTGAGCAGCTTTAGTTTCCTTGGTGTCAAGATCTCTGAGGATCTAACCTGGTCCCAACATATTGATGTAGTCATAAAGAAGGCAAGACAGCAGCTATACTTTATTAGGAGTTTGAAGGGATTTGGCATGTCAACAAATACACTCAAAACTTTCTATAGTTGTACTGTGGAGACCATTCTGACAGGCTGCATCACTGTCTGGTATGGAGGGGCTACTGCACAGAAGCTGCAGAAGGTTGTAAATCTAGTCCGCACCATCTTGGGCGCTAGCCTACGAAGTACCCAGGACATCTTTAGGGAGTGGTGTCTCAGAAAGGCAACTTCCAACACCCAGGGCATGCACTTTTCTCACTGTTACCATCAGGTAGGAGATACAGAAGCCTGAAGGCACACACTCAGCGATTCAGGAACAGCTTCTTCCCCTCTGTCATCCGATTCCTAAATGGACATTGAACTCTTGGACACTACCTCACTTTTTTTAATATACAGTATATCTGTTTTTGCACATTTTTTGAAATCTATTTGATATACATAATTGATTTACTTGTTTATTTATCATTATGTTTTATTTTATTTATTATTATTTTTTCTCTCTATGCTAGTTAATGTGTTGCATTGAACTGCTGCTGCTAAGTTAATAAATTTCATGTCGCATGCCGGTGAGAATAAACCTGATTCTGATCTCCAGAGCTTCTTTCCTGTACTTATTGAGCTTCTCAACAAAACTCACTCAGGTGTAATACTCTGACTGTCCCCGCACAACATCTGTTATAGGGGCTTTCCTGCTCTTCTTGCTCCGTTGGTAATTATTGAGTCAGTTCATATGTTTACATTTACTTAAGTTTGATTATTGATGTTTGTGCATGTGACCATTCCGCTAGTTGTTGATTGCACTACTGTCTTGTAAATTGTTGCTTGCTATTGTGTTTTCTGTTATAGTATTGTCCCATGTTTTCTGTTTGTCACTGAACCACATTCAATTCTGGTATGTATCACATACTGGCAATAAAGTGATTCTGATTCTGTAAAAAGATAATTACACAATATCCCTTGCACCCACCTACAGCAGCTGCATGTCCATTTAGAACATCTGTCATAAGGAGGCTCTACTTTTACTTAATCAGAGGCACGGCTGACTCACCTTTGCATCCCACAGACTTGATGAAGGTAGATCATTGCCTGAAATTCATTTTGAAACCTGACAATAGCAAGTTTAAATATGAACTCTATTTGCAAACTCTTACTCTTAGTGACCATGCCTCAGTTTGGACTTGCTGGACAGAAATACAACTGCGAAACTAGATGAAGCTGAATTTGAACTTGAAACTGAAAGAGAAAATTGTTATGTTAAGCTGGAGTACAAGCTTGAATAACTGCTCCATAAACTCAATTTAAAGCTATAATGTGGGGCAAAAAATTGTGAAATGAGATGAAATTCAGGCATGTAATGTTTATTTTTATCAATAAGCTTTTGTGTTGGTAATGCTGCTTTTTAAGTTCAGCAGTAGAGTGTCATGAATTATAATTTTGCTCAATGTTTTCATGCAATGGAAGTGAATTTCATACTATGTAATAATTTATGGTATTTGCTTTGATTCGTTTGAACAATTTGAAGTACTTTACCTGAATCTGAAATTTAAACTTAATTTTTGTATAGAATGTCTTCTGTATAGATTTTAGGACTCTTTGTTGGCCTGGGTAAATAGGTTTATCATTATGACTAAACAACAGAGGCTTGACAATGAAATTAGTCTCAGACTGGGAAGGAGAATAGTGATTGCAAGTATAGGCTGCAACTCTGGGAATCTTTTGACAGAAGCCTTCAAGGCCGGAGTACAAATGCTGGGTGGTCTTCAGATCTATTCTGATCTTAACATTTCATGCTCCATATAGTTCTATATGCAATAAAGCTTCTCAGGGTGACTAGTCACTAAAACCGGATTGGCTGCACCCAGGAAAATATAATTGTTTATTTGCAGTATTTTTTTTATCTCCTTATCCAAGGTTGTATCTCCACAGGTTGGATTCAGCAGGGTGTCTTGTCTTGTTTCACAACAGCTCCTGTTAATCAGATCCATAGGGCTGGTGCATCCATTGACAGAATTGGTTTGATGCAGCCTGTCTGCTCAAAACACATAACTGAATTCCCACTTTTAATTCCTTTCCTATTCGGTCTTTGTAAAGGCTACTGTTTCATTAATATTTACCCTTAGTGAACTTACCATGTAAGGCTTCTCCAGGCATCACTGTTCCCAAACATAGCTGTTGTGTCAGCCAGCTGACTTCCCCTATAAAATTAGTTCTCTGCTTAAAGTACCTTTATGGAAGGGCAGGGAGTGAAGGGAGGATAGAAGATAATATTGCATGACTGTTTGTGGGACGAAGTTGGACTGTGGCATAACAAAAGCGGGGAGAGCTTTTTAAAAAATTGCTTGGCAGAGTCATTGAATCTTTCCCCAGAAATGGTTACTCCTTTTGTTAAATTACATCTGTGTTGATAGAACCCAGAATGCATGATTATGTTTAGAACTCAGTTACAATCATGGCTTTGTTATACATGATTGGAGTGAGGATCTGATTATAAGGCTGGAACATCCACCACAATAATGGATCAGATGAGAGGGCAATGTATTGTGCTGTCTCCAACAGTCAGTATTCGGACCTCTCATCTTTTTGATATATGTTGATGACTTGAATACATAGAATGCAATTTCAAAGTTTTACAAATGTTAATAAATTAAGAAATGTAACAAAGCTGTGGAAAATACTTATTGTTTCCCGGAGAGCTTAGAAAACCTTGTGAAATAGCATGTAAATCTCAAAGCCAAATAAATATGTAATTTGCATTTTAGTGACAAAATTGTACAATTTCAAATAGGGTCCAGGAATAATGATGTTCAGGAGATGCATGTTTTTTAAAGATGAAATAAACAGGTTGAAGTAAGCTGTTAATGTTTTAAAATAACATGCAATAAATAAGCACCAAGTAGCAAAGGAGAAAGGAGTTACGCTGCACTGATACTGAGCACCTTAAAAAACTTTCAAAGTCTCATGGAGAATGAATAAGAAATGCACTTTAATATAAGGGATGAATGTTTGTATGAAAGTTAAAGAAAGCAGAATTGTTCTCCTTAGCAGAGTGGTTAATGATGGAACAAATAAGCAGGGACTATTTCCATTTGATGGTACTGTATGTTGGTATCTAAAGGACGCATGTAAAGTAATTGGAAGTGATCTAGAAAATGAAAAGGAGAATTTTATTTCTGTCACAAGTCTACCTAATCTGGAATGTGATGGAAACTCACTTGATAACAAATTTCAAAAAAGACTTGGAGAAGTACTTCAGGGGAAAATTGATAAGGCTATATAATTAAAACCTAGGGGAATAGGGCTAATGTAGATAGTTTGTTCAAAGAGCCATGCTTCATCCCCTTAGTTATTTCAAATCTATTCATAAAAGTCCACACATTGGGCTTATACTTGTCTTTTTCGATCTCTTATAAAAATGAGTTATAATATATATGGTTTATTTTACTATCTTGGAATAAAAATATTGTTTCATATTTACTGCACATAGAGAATATTTAGAAATATATACATTTAAATCTCTACTAAGATAACAATCCTAATATCTGCAGCAGAGAGGCATCAAAAGAGCTAAACTTTCAGGTGATGCTCTGGATGCATATCTCCTATTGAATTTAACGGAAAGAATTCATTATTATACTATTCATTTTTATACTATTTGTTCGTATTTAGCCAGGAAAATTGATGAAGGTATAAAAGGAGATATTAGGAAATTCCAGAGGACATGAGGGACAGGCAGAATGTATATAAGCTGCAAATAAGGGAGAGGAAACAGCATATAAATTGTCTGTACTTAATGAGGAGGCTCTGGAAATTTGACATGTCACCTTTGACCATCACCAATTTTTATAGGTGCACCACAAAAAGCACCTTCTCCAGATACATCACATCTTGGTAAGGAAACTGCTCTGCCAAAGATAGCACATAAGTGCAGAGAGCTGTGGACACAACTCAATACATCACAGAAACCAACCTCCCCTCCATGAACTCTGTCTACACTTCTCATTGCCTTGTTAAAGCAGCCAGCACTTTTAAAGACCCCACCCCACCACAGACATTTTAAGACTATTGAATGATTACTTAGTATGATAAAATGTATTCTTGGCCCACAATCTATCTCATAATGGCCTTCTATCTTTTTGCTCAGTTGCACTGCACCTTCTCCAGATGTAGCACTTATTCTGCACTCTGGTAGTTCACTTTTGTAATGAATTAATCTCCATGAATGTATGCAGTCAAGTTTTCAATATACTTCAGTATACTTGACAATAATAAACCAATTTACCAATTTACAAAATTGGTATTTGGAGTGCTGAATTGGGCTTGGGGAATGATGAAAGAAGGTGAGTATTGTGGGGGAGAAAATGGTGATTGCATGAGCAGAGGGTAAAAAGAGATCTAATAAACAGTAGAAAGGAGGCTGAATGCTATCTTGAGGACCTGGGAGGTTACTGTTTCCAGGAGCTGTAAGAAGAATCTATTAGCTTCTGATTTACTGAGCCCTAGGAGAGCCCCAAGGAAGCAACCATATTTAATTATGCTCTCAGAGGTGCCATATTTAAATATATTAATAATATGTCAAACTTGCCAAGATGGTGCATTTATACTCTTGATTCAATATTGTCATAAGATGGGTGGTAGATACATTAGGCTAATTTTCGATTTATTGGACTTAATTCTCAAACTCTTTCTCCTCGTTTATTAGTAATGTAATACTGAGGCTAATAATTAGGTTGATAGGTATAAGGAACATGGAGTCAGAGAAATACAGAACAAAAACTGGCCTTTTGACCCAATTTATCCATTCCAACCAGAGTGTCCGTTTGCCTGCATTTGGCCTCTGTCCCTTTTAACCAGGGGTTTCCAACCTTTTTTATGCCATGGACCCCTACCTTTAACTGAGGAGTCCATAGAGTCCTGGTTGGGAACCCCTGCTCTAAACCTTTCCTATCTATATCCTTATCATAGAACATAGAATAGTACAGCACAGTACAGGCCCTTCAGCCCACAATGTTGTGCCGACCCTCAAATCCTGCCTCCCTTATAAGCCCCCCACCTTAAATTCCTCCATATAGCTGTCTAGTAGTCTCTTAAACTTCGCTAGTGTATCTGCCTCCACCACTGACTCAGGCAGTGCATTCCACGCACCAACCACTCTCTGAGTAAAAAACCTTCCTCTAATATCCCCCTTGAACTTCCCACCCCTTACCTTAAAGCCATGTCCTCTTGTATTGAGCAGTGGTGCCCCGGGGAAGAGGCGCTGGCTATCCACTCTATCTATTCCTCTTATTATCTTGTACACCTCTATCGTGCCTCCTCTCATCCTCCTTCTCTCCAAAGAGTAAAGCCCTAGCTCCCTTAATCTCCGATCATAATCCATACTCTCTAAACCAGGCAGCATCCTGGTAAATCTTCCTCTGTACCCTTTCCAATGCTTCCACATCCTTCCTGTAGTGAAGCAACCAGAACTGGACACAGTACTCCAAGTGTGGCCTAACCAGAGTTTTATAGAGCTGCATCATTACATCGCAACTCTTAAACTCTATCCCCCGACTTATGAAAGCTAACACCCCATAAGCTTTATTAACTACCCTATCCACCTGTGAGGCAACTTTCAGGGATCTGTGGACATGTACCCACAGATTCCTCTGCTCCTCCATACTACCAAGTATCCTGCCATTTACTTTGTACTCTGCCTTGGAGTTTGTCCTTCCAAAGTGTACCACCTCACACATCTCCGGGTTGAACTCCATCTGCCACTTCTCAGCCCACTTCTGCATCCTATCAATGTCTCTCTGCAATCTTTGACAATCTTCTACACGAGCTACAACACCACCAACCTTTGTGTCGTCTGCAAACTTGCCAACCCACCCTTCTACCCCCACATCCAGGTCGTTAATAAAAATCGCGAAAAGTAGAGGTCCCAGAACAGATCCTTGTGGGACACCACTAGTCACAATCCTCCAATCTGAATGTACTCCCTCCACCACGACCCTCTGCCTTCTGCAGGCAAGCCAATTCTGAATCCACCTGGTCAAACTTCCCTGGATCCCATGCCTTCTGAATTTCTGAATAAGCCTACCATGTAGAACCTTGTCAAATGCCTTACTAAAATCCATATAGATCACATCCACTGCACTACCCTCATCTATATGCCTGGTCACCTCTTCAAAGAACTCTATCAGGCTTGTTAGACACGATCTACCCTTCACAAAGCCATGCTGACTGTCCCTGATCAGACCATGATTCTCTAAATGCCCAGAGATGCTATCTCTAAGAATCTTTTCCAACAGCTTTCCCACCACAGACGTAAGGCTCGCTGGTCTTTAATTACCCGGACTATCCCTACTACCTTTTTTGAACAAGGGGACAACATTCGCCTCCCTCCAATCCTCCGGTACCATTCCCGTGGACAACGAGGACATAAAGATCCTAGCCAGAAGCTCAGCAATCTCTTCCCTCAACTCATGGAGCAGCCTGGGGAATATTCCGTCAGGCCCCGGGGACTTATCCGTCCTAATGTATTTTAACAACTCCAACACCTCCTCTCCCTTAATATCAACATGCTCCAGAACATCAACCTCACTCATATTGTCCTCACCATCATCAAGTTCCCTGTCATTGGTGAATACCGAAGAGAAGTATTCATTGAGGACCTTGCTCCCTTCCACAGCCTCCAGGCATATCTTCCCACCTTTATCTCCATTTGGTCCTACCTTCACTCCTGTCATCCTTTTTTTCCTTCACATAATTGAAGAATGCCTTGGGGTTTTCCTTTACCCTACTTGCCAAGGCCTTCTCATGCCCCCTTCTTGCTCTTCTCAGCCCCTTCTTAAGCTCCTTTCTTGCTTCCCTATATTCCTCAATAGACCCATCTGATCCTTGCTTCCTAAACCTCATGTATGCTGCCTTCTTCCACCTGACTAGATTTTCCACTTCACTTGTCACCATGGTTCCTTCACCCTACCATTCTTTATCTTCCTCACTAGGACAAATTTATCCCTAACATCCTGCAAGAGATCTCTAAACATCAACCACATGTCCATAGTATATTTCCCTGCAATAACATCATCCCAATTAACACCCGCAAGTTCTAGCCTTATAGCCTCATAATTTGCCCTTCCCCAATTAAAAATTTTCCTGTCCTCTTTGATTCTGTCCTTTTCCATGATAATGTTAAAGGCCAGGGAGCAGTGGTCACTGTCCCCCAGATGCTCACCCACTGAGAGATCTGTGACCTGACCCGATTCATTACCTAGTACTAGATCTAGTATGGCATACCCCCTGGTCGGCCTGTCCACATACTGTGACAGGAATCCATCCTGGACACACTTAACAAACTCTGCCCCATCTAAACCCTTGGAACTAATCAGGTGCCAATCAATATTAGGGAAGCTAAAGTCACCCATGATAACAACCCTGTTATTTTTGCACCTTTCCAAAATCTGCCTCCCAATCTGCTCCTCTGTATCTCTGCTGCTGCCAGGGGGCCCATAGAATACCCCCAATAGAGTAACTGCTCCCTTCCTGTTCCTGACTTCCACCCATACTGACTCAAAAGAAGATCCTGCAACATTACCCACCCTTTCTGTAGCTGTAATAGTATCCCTGACTAGTAATGCCCCCCCCTCCCTTTTTTCCGCCCTCTCTATCCCTCTTAAAGCACTGAAATCCAGGAATATTGAGAATCCATTCCTGCCCTGGTGCCAGCCAAGTCTCTGTAATGGCCACTACATCATAATTCCATGTATGTATCCAAGCTCTCAGTTCATCACCTTTGTTCCTGATGCTTCTTGCACTGAGGTACACACACTTCAGCCCTTCTACCTTACTGTCTTTACACCATTTATTCTGCTTCTCTTTCCTCAAAGCCTCTCTATATGTTAGATCTGGCTTTACTCCATGCACTTCTTTCACTGCTCTATCGCTCTGGGTCCCATCCCCCTTGCAAATTAGTTTAAACCCTCCCGAACCATGCTAGCGAATCTACCTGCAAGGATATTGCTCCCCCTCGAGTTCAGGTGCAACCCATCCAATCTGTACAGGTCCCACCTTCCCCAGAAGAGATCCCAATGATCCAAAAATCTAAAACCCAGCTCCCTGCACCAACTCCTCAGCCAGGCATTCAACTGCCATCTCCTCCAATTCTTACCATCGCTGTCATGTAGCACTGTCAGCAATCCTGAGAACCCCACCCTTGAGGTCCTGTTCTTCAGCCTTCTGCCTAGTTCCCGAAATTCACACTTCAGGACCTCATCCCTCTTCCTGCATATGTCGTTGGTCCCAACATGTATCACGACTTCTGGCTGCTTTCCCTCTCGTACCAGGATGTCGTACACCTGGTCAGAGACATCCCGGACCCTGGCACCCGGGAGGCAACAAACCATGCGTGTGTCCTTCTCACGTCCACAAATTCTCCTGTCTGCTCCCCTGACTGTAGAGTCTCCAATGACAACAGCTCTCCTCTTCTCCATCCCATGCTTCTGCACCACCAAGTCAGACTAAGTGCTGGAGGCCCTGCCACCGTGGCTCACACCTGGTCGGTCGTCCCCACCAACAGTATCCAGGACAGTAAATTTATTATCCAAATATCTTTTAAATATCGATACCCCCTCATCTGCTTTCTCTGGTAGCTTGTTCCATATATACACACTCCTCTGCATGATAAATTGCCTCTGAGTTCCCTTATATATCTTTTCCCTCTCACTTAAACTGTAATCTCCCAGTTTTGTGGTTTCCTTTCCCTGGGGAAATATTTCATTCTCTTTTATATGATTATCATTATCAATGATAATTACCATTATTCAAAATATTTTGGAAATTTATTCAGAGATATTTTATAAATTAACATTGAACATAGTTTTCAATGTATGTCTTTAATTTCATAAGCTTTCTCATTCATACTTCTTACAAATTCCAATATGATTGGAAGCTTAAATACACTACATAATAACATTGCACATTCTGCTCTGTTTCTAAAATTCATTCTAATGAAGTCAAAAGAATGCATTTCAGAGTGAGTAGTACAATGGACTGATACCTCTGTATAACCCATTAAAAAATCGACTGGCAGATGTCCATTCATAACTCTTACGTGACGTCACTACTACATCTTCAAGCAATGGTGAAATCAGACAATTAAATGACTCTGCTGCACATAACCCAAAGTGACACAGATCTATACCACCTGTGAGCTTTGACCCTTGATCAGCATAGTTGGATCAGTAAATAACGCTTTTTTCTTAAGATTGTGTGATATTCAGTGAGTGTTTCTTTTCTAAATTGGTTGAATCTTTCTTAGTCACAAAATATAGCCCATGTTATTAAACAATTTTTGGAATAGTTAATAATTAAAACTTTTTGGGGAGGGATTACACAGCTAGATGAACTTTAATATGTTTTGCTCTGAACTCGGAGTGAGGGAAATGGGGGTGATGGAGAATATGCAGTTAAAATGGCTGATTTGTTTATCATTAGTATGTTGTTTTCAGCAGAACTATTTACTTTTGTTGTTTGCTTTATTTAAGTGCACTGCTACTAATATTTAGGAGCCCAATATTATGTTATCAACTGAACTTTGTTTCTTAATTGGATCAAGAACAGTATTTCAGAATTGTACCAATATATTTGCTGGCAGAGTTCAACTAGAAGGGAAGTTGGTGTTGACCAATATGACAAAATGCACCATAGATTGAAAGGTAAAATTATATTAGTTTAATTATTTTCCCCAAAGTATGAGGGGGGAATTGATAAGTTTGTGGCCTAAGATAGAAGAAGTCAATTTTAGAAAACCTAGTACATTTATTTTTTAACATGGGCCCCTCCTACATTTATACACTTAGTCCAGCGGTCGTGGAGCATACGGATCCCTTCTTTGTAGAAGTCGGCGTCTTGGACCTCCAGGAAGTGGTCCACAGCAGGGGTGATTGACAGTTTCGTGGCCTAAGGTAGAAGGAGATGAGTTATTAACTTCAAACTTTCTGCATAATCACTCAAAGAACTGAACTGCATGTACATGTAAAGAGAACTGTATAACTCATCTCCGTCTACCTTAGGCCGCGAACTTATTAATCACTCCTGCTGTGGACCACTTTCTGGAGGTCCAAGACACCAACTTCTACAAAGAAGGATCCGTATGCTCCACGACCGCTGGACTAAGTGTATAAATGTAGGAGGGGATTATGTTGAAAAATAAATGTGTTAGGTTTTCTAAAATAGACTCCTTCTACCTTAGGCCACGAACTTATCAATCACTCCTCATATATGTATATTTTATATGAAACATTTGATCCTTCTGGAAATGTTTTGTTATTGAACAACTAACTATACAGTTTCATATCTTCTTGTACCTATTTAGCTGCCGGTAAGATACCTTGGATTACTATATGTGTGTACCCTAATCTATACGAGGACGTAATGGAGCCCTCTGACTGATTAGCTCCCTGTGCCTAAAGATATTGCTAAAATTTTGTGCTTCTACCTGAAATGTTTCAAAGTGATGCTGGCAACAAAAGATTTAAATATTTCAATTGGTATTGTTGACTATAACGTACAAATCTATACAAACTATGTTAGCCTGAAGTGTGCCAGAATGCCCATCACTCAGTAGAGTGGAAATTGCATTTCTATCTGCTTGGATCCAAGATAGATGTGCTTTGTAAAAAAGCTGTAATGAGACATTGACGGTGGTCCCACAATTAGATCAGATTACAGGAAACACCCATAATTTACATTTATGTGGCCATTGACAATTTAAGTCAATAAACCAAATTGATCGTGGTTCAAAACATGTGATTTGCTTCTTTAATTAGCACTAAAGTACGTTAACGTTCCTAATTCCTGATACCTTGTTAAAGGCTGTCAGTAACTGTGATACTGTTCTCCAAAAACTCTAGAAACCCATTTGAAGGTGAGCCCAATGGTAAATAGCAATCACAAACAAGAAAAGTTGTAAATCATTGGACCAAATGAAATTTGATTGAATTTTACAAAAATTTACTATGTTAACAGTCTGATGTTAGTGAAAACCTTAAGGGACTGCACCAGTCTTCTTTATACATAGTAAAGGGGCTTGATAAAATTATCCTTAGATTTTGTTTACCTTTCTGGACAACTGATGGTACTCCTAACATAATGATAGAACAATAAACTGCAAGGTCTTGTATCATTGATTTAGGCTTGTTGCCCATTACCAGAAGTGGATGCCTCTATCACTTCTGATTCTGCATTTAGCAGTTGCAAATAAAAGCTTAATTGTGATACCCTTTTCAATTTAATGTTGCCCAGTTGAAGAAATTGCAGGAACTGTAAACCAATGTATGAAACAACGAGGAAAACAAATTGACATTCTTTGAATGCCCAACCAATTCTAATAAACTTGCTTAAATGTCTGGGAGTTATCCAGAAATTGCATAGTGCTTTCTGAGGTAGCTCCTATTTTCAGTTGTCCAGCACATACTGTAGATGAATTGGGTTGGCCAATGATGCAAAAGACATATTTCAGTGTATGTTTGAATGTTTCAATGTACTTGTGAAGCTAATCTTTCAACTTTATCTTTAATCTCTGACGTAAATACACCTAATTGTTTAGTCTCCACAGATCTCCATGGCAATGAACTCCACAGATTTACCACCTTCTGCTGAAGGAAATCCACTCTCATCTCTATTATAAAGGGGCATCGCTTTTTCTGTGGCTGTGTCCCTTTATTTTATTATTGAGGATAAAGTTTTGGAGTACTGTACTTGGAGACTAATGATAAAATAAGTCAAAGATTGCGTGGTTTCAGTAAAGAGAAATTTTGCCTGACAAATCTGGTAGAGTTCTTCGAGGAAGTAACAAGTTTTTTTTTGCACTACCTTACTTTCCATTTTTCCATTTTTCTATTTTCTATTTATGATTTATAATTTAAATTTTTAATATTTACTAATTTTTAATATTTTTAATATTTAATATTTGTAATCCAGGGAGTGGGAAGCGCAGAATCAAATATTGTTGTGATGATTTACGTTCTAGTATCAATTGTTTGGTGACAGTAAAGTATGAAGTATAAAGTAAGATAGTAAAGTTGTTTGCACCGTTAGTGATAAACAGAGAGTAAGAGGGGGAGAATTTCTTAAATGCATTTATTTTAATGCTAGGAGCATTGTAAGAAAGGTGGATGAGCTTAGAGCTTGGATTGATACCTGGAAATATGATGTTGTAGCTATTAGTGAAACATGGTTGCAGGAGGGGTGTGATTGGCAACTAAATATTCCTGGATTTTGTTGCTTCAGGTGTGATAGAATCGGAGGAACAAGAGGGGGAGGTGTTGCATTGCTTGTCAGAGAAAATATTACAGCAGTGCTCCAGCAGGATAGATTAGAGGGCTCATCTTGGGAGGCTATGTGGGTGGAAATGAGGAATGGGAAAGGTGTAGTAACACTTACAGGGGTGCATCATAGACCACCTAATGGGGAGCGAGAATTGGAGGAGAAACTTCGTAAGGAGATAGCAGATATTTGCAGTAAGCACAAGGTTGTGATTTATGCAAGATTTTAATTTTCCACACATAGACTGGGAAACTCATACTGTAAAAAGGCTGTATGGTTTGGAGTTTGTAAAATATGTGCAGGATAGTTTTTTGCAGCAATACATAGAGGTACGAACTAGAAAAGGGGCAGTGTTGGATCTCCTATTAGGAAATGAGATAGGTCAGGTGACAGATATATGTGTTGTGGAGCACTTCGGGTCCAGTGATCACAATGCCATTAGTTTCAATATAATTATGGAGAAAGGTAGGTCTGGACCCAGGGTTGAGATTTTTGATTGGAGAAAGGCTAACTTTGAGGAGATGCGAAAGGATTTAGAAGGAGTGGATTGGGACAATTTGTTTTATGGGAAGAGTGTAATAGAGAAATGGAGGTCATTTAAAGGTGAAATTTTGAGGGTACAGAATTTTATGTTCCTGTTAGGTTGAGAGGAAAGGTTAAAAATTTGAGAGAGCCATGATTTTCAAGAGACATTGGAAACTTGGTTCGGAAAAAGAGAGATATCTACAATAAATATAGGCAGCATGGAGTAAATGAGGTGCTTGAGGAATATAAAGAATGTAAAAAGAATCTTAAGAAAGCAATTAGAAAAGCTAAAAGAAGATACGAGGTTGCTTTGGCAAGTAAGGTGAAAATAAATCCAAAGGGTTTCTACAGTTATATTAATAGCAGAAGGATCGTGAGGGATAAAATTGGTCCCTTAAAGAATCAGAGTGGACAGTTATGTGTGGAGCCAAAAGAGATGGGGGAGATTTTGAACGATTTCTTTTCCTCTGTATTCACTAAGGAGAAGGATATTTCATTGTGTAAGGTAAGCGAAACAAGTAGGGAAGTTATTGAAACTATGATGATTAAAGAAGAGGAAGTACTGACGTTTTTAGAGAATATAAAAGTGGATAAGTCTCTGGGTCCTGACGGGATATTCCCTAGGACCTTGAGGGAAGTTAGTGTAGAAGTAGCAGGGGCTCTGACAGAAATATTTCAAATGTCATTAGAAACAGTGATGGTGCCAGAGTACTGGCGTATTGCTCACGTTGGTCCATTGTTTAAAAAGGGTTCGAAGAGTAAATCTAGCAATTATTGGCCTGTAAGTTTGACGTCAGTGGTGGGTAAATTAATGGAACGTATTCTTAGAGATGGTATATATAATTATCTGGATAGACAGGGTCTGATTAGAAACAGTTAACATGGATTTGTGCGTGGAAGGTCATGTTTGACAAATCTTATTGAATTTTTTGAAGACGTTACTAGGAAAGTTGACGAGGGTAAAGCAGTGGATGTTGTCTATATGGACTTCAGTAAGGCCTTTGACAAGGTTCCACATGGAAGGTTACTTAGGAAGGTTCAATCATTAGGTATTAATATTGAAGTAGTAAAATGGATTCAACAGTGGCTGGATGGGAGATGCCATAGAGTTGTTGTGGATAGCTGTTTGTCAGGTAAGAGGCCGGTGACTGGTGGTGTGCCTCAGGGATCTGTACTGGGTTCAATGTTGTTATTCATATACATTAATGATCTGGATGATGGGGTGGTAAATTGGATTAGTAAGTATGCAGATGATACTAAGATAGGTGGCGTTGTGGATAATGAAGCAGGTTTTCAAAGATTGCAGAGAGATTTAGGTCAGTTAGAAGAGTGGGCTGAAAGATAGCAGATGGAGTTTAATGCTGATAAGTGTGAGGTGCTACATTTTGGTAGGACTAATCAAAATAGGACTTACATGGTAAATGATAGGGCATTGAAGAATGCAGTAGAACAGAGTGATCTAGAAATAATGGTGCATAGTTCCCTGAAGGTGGAATCTCATGTAGATAGGATGGTGAAGAAAGCTTTTGGTATGCTGGCCTTTATAACTCAGAGCATTGACTATAGGAGTTGGGATGTAATGTTAAAATTTTACAAGGCATTGGTAAGGCCAAATTTGGAGTATTGTGTACAGTTCTGGTCACCAAATTATAGGAAAGATGTCAACAATATAGAGTGAGTACAGAGAAGATTTACTAGAATGTTATCTGGGTTTCAGCACCTGGGTTACAGAGAAAGGTTGAACAAATTAGATCTTTATTCTTTGGAGCATAGAAGGTTGAGGGGGGATGATAGAGGTATTTAAAATTATGAGGTGGATAGATAGAGTTGACGTGGATAGGCTTTTTCCATTGAGAGTAAGGGAGATTCAAACAAGAGGACATGAGTTGAGAGTTAAAGGGCAAAAGTTTAGGGGTAACATGAGGGGGAACTTCTTTACTCAGAGAGTGGTGGCTGTGTGGAACGAGCTTCCAGTAGAAGTGGTTGAGGCAGGTTCGATATTGTCATTTAAAGAAAAATTGGATAGCTATATGGACAGGAAAGGAATGGAGGGTTATGGGCTGAGTGCAGGTCAGTGGGACTAGGTGAGAGTAAGTGTTCGGCACGGACTAGAAGGGCCGAGATGGCCTATTTCCGTGCTGTAATTGTTATATGGTTATATAGGATGGACAAAGGAGAGGCAGTGGATATCATTTACTTGGATTTTCAATAGGCATTTGAAAAGGTGCCACACATGAGGCTGCTTAACAAGATAAAATACTATGGTGTTACAGGAAAGATACAGAATGGTAGAAATTTACAGGATTTAATGAGTTTCAATTAAGGACTTGCAGAAATAAAGCAAAGAAGATGCGGTGCACATACAGGTTTCCCCCGCCATCTGAAGGTAGAGCGTTCGTGTGAAACGGTTTGTAAGCCGGAATGTCGTAATGCGAAGAAGCAATTGCCATTTATTTATATGAAAAAATTTTGTGAGCGTTCGCAGACCCAAAAATAACATACCAAATCATGCCAAATAACACATAAAACCTAAAATAACAGTAACATATAGTAAAAGCAGAAAAGAAATGATAAATACACCGCCTATATGAAGTAGAAATACTTTTCCACAATCATTGCCGGCACTGTTCTCTGTAGCGAAAATCTCACGCAAGCGCTCTCGGCAGAAAATCTCACGCAAGCGCTGTTGGCAAAAATACCCTCTCCTGTAACCTTTACGCTATGAAGCTGCCAAATCATACCAAATAACACATAAAAATACACAGCCTATATAAAGTGGAAGTAATGTATATACAGTGTAGTATCACTTACGGGAATCGGGAAGACAGCGAGCACACTGATGATGGTGTGTTAGGCTGAGACGTCGCAGGTTGGGGTGGTACAGTGGCTCCCACCCTCTGGGCAGCGAACTGATACCGATCTGCGAAGCATGCAGGGGTACAGCGGTGGCTGGGAGGCACACAGCTCATCTTTAAGATAAAAGCCGAAATAAACATGCTAATTAATTAGGTGCCGCCCAGCATGTAGTTGTCGGCCCAGGTCAGAGGCGACGCAATCGGCAATCACCTCTGATCTGGACCGACATTTACGTGCCAGGCGGCACCTAATTAATTAGCATGTTTATTTTTATTTTTTTCTTAAAAATGTGCTATGTGCCTCCCAGCTACCGCTGCATTCTTCGCGGATCGGTATCTGTCCGCGGCCCGGGGTTTGGGGTGGTGGGACACTGGGGTGTCATCTCATTGTCGTCTGTTTCCATTAGGGCAGGCAGGTCATCTTCTCCTATGACTGCCCACCTCGATGTCGAAGGTCGAGGTTCATCATCTGCTGTGGCTGATGTGGAAGGCTTGCTTGACTGCTGAGCCTCGTGCATTTTTCTATCATACAGTTCTTTGTAAGCACTGAAACCATCTTGCAAATACTGTATGCCCTAAACCAACGTACCCTTTCAAAATTAAAGTCGTACTTTGTCGTTGCAGTGAAAATCTCACGTAATTGCTTCACATTCAGTTCCTGGACGACTTCACTATCGCTACTGAATTCAGTTTCGATTGTTATCCCTTCCTCTTCCAATTGCATCAGCTCTTCATCTATCAGTTGTTGGTCATGGGATGCCAAAACCTCTTCAACATCATCTTCGTCAGCTTCCACAAGCCAAACTCACTTAGTCCTTACTTCATTCACCATGATTGAAACGCTTAATTCTGTCTGGTTTTACGCTAAGTGTAACACCCTTACGAGCTCTTTTACGCTTTTCCAATACCTTAGAACTCATCTTGCAAATGGCTGCTCACAAGCATGTGTTTAAGCAATGCCAGCAAGAATGCCGTTCTGAATCTGGGGGAGAGAGGCTGCTTGGGGCGCACACTGCTTTTTTTTTATCGCGCGCTGATTTTTTTCGCACGCTGCTTTTCCCCGCACACTGCCTTTCTTCGTAACAGTGAAAACACCTTCTGTTAGTGAAAATAGGGAACTAATATACGTCTTTCGTAACAGTGAGGTTTCGTAAAGCGAACGTTCGAAAAGCGGGGGACACCTGTATGTCCACGTTAGTAAAAAACCAAAATTAATTAAAAAAACAAATTAATACCAATCTACAATGTTGTATTACCATGTAAACCCCTGCCGTGAAGCTTGATTACTGCACCTTGTATGCTGTCCTAAACATCCAAGCAAAAAAAAATGAGATTTTACAGTTGCAAGAAATATAAAACAAAATCAATAGTATTAGAAATATTCAACATATCTGGCAGCCTTTTGAAGAGTTAATGCTTATTTCAGTGACTGTTATTCGGAACTTAAATACTGTGCACAATTTGTATGACTGAAACATCCCGCCTCTGAAAGATGACAGGATGTTTGGAAGGCTTTTCCCTGTGTCACTGGTCTTGGGTAAAATTTCAGTAAATACACATTTCACTCATAAAAGGTAGTGTCTGAGAAGTCAGCTACATGAGAGGAAAAAAGATTATCCAAGGAAATTCACTTCGCCTTCCCTCATTGAATATTATGATTTATGCCTTTCCCTCACTTCTTAAATGTTTGAATAGTTATAAACATAGTAGCCACAGCAGCCTAAACAAAGGTGGAGAAGTGTGTAGTTTTGTTAGGTCAAGGGATACTCTTTTCCATATTTCTGAGGAATACTGGAAGAGCATGTTTTGCATCCCGACAGTGTGTAGAAGCAACTAAACCTTGCCTGAATGTTGACTGGATAAAACACTCCAAGGCGATTCACAGAATCATTAAAAAGGCATTAGCCTGAGACAGGAATATTGGGTCAGATTTTCAGAGGTAGTTTCTGAGAATATTTTTAAAGGAGAAGAGGGCTATTGGCCTAGATACTGCAGATCGACTCTGAGATAGGAGGCAATAGCCATCTTTCTTAATGTCTAAAGCATATTACAGCATAGAACTGTACAGCACAGGAAAAGGCTCTTCAGCCAATCATGTCTGCATAATGCCAACATAAACTAATACCCCCTGTCTGCAGATGGTTCATATCCCTCTATTCCTTTCCCATTCTAACGCTTGTCCAAATTCCTCTTAAATGTTATTATCGTATCTACTTCTCCCACCTCCCCAAGCAGCACTCTCTGTGTGAAAAACCACATGCCATGCAAATCTCCTTTAACTTTCCACCCTCTCTCCTTAAATCTTTGCCCTAGCTCTTGTGATTATCAGGGAAGTACGCCAGTAGCTGATGTTGAACAAAGCCATCAGTATTCCGTCAGTGAGGAATTTAATTTGTGTTTGATCAACTCCAAAGGATAATGAAATCTGTGTCAGTTATGCTGAGCACCACCATAAAACCTTCATTCAGAGAAACTCAATTCATCACTTCCACACTTCTATCCATCTACTAATGTCAGAGAATACAACAATCTAAATAACTTATGGCTCCACATCTGAGTTATACATGTGAGCCTTGGGAGCATTTAGAACAATAGACGTTCATAAACTTTCCTGATTATTCTTCAAAGATTCCAATACTATATGATATATTTTATAATGGCACAGGAGGCCATTTGACCCACTGACTTTATGCTAGCTCTTAGAACAATCCTATCAATCCATTACACCATTTATTTCTCAGTAACCTTACATGCATGCCCAATAATACTCCCACTGATTTTTCTTGCAGCTGCCAACATTGATCCTCAATAGGAAGTCAAACTACCTACCAGTATGTCTTTTTTGGATATTGGATGAAACCGGAGCCTTTGGGGATAGCCCACATGAATATAGGGGGAGCATGCAAACTCCACACAAGCAGTAATTGAGGTCAGAATCAAAACTGCATCGCTGGAATATGAAGCATGTGCACTATTTATAGCATCGCTGTGCTGCCATTTTAACCCAATCATACTCATAAACGGCAATTTTTCATAGAACAAATGGATTCAGCATTAATGTGGCTTATTGGTTGAGATTTGTCCTTGATACTAACCCACTGACCTCATGCAGTTATGTTCTCGGCAGGGTGTTGTGCAAAATTGACTTTATTCATCAGTGATTAAAAATAGTGTCGTCCTGTGATTAAGTCAATTTTCAGAATATTTTCAGTGCCAAAATATTAACTACATATAAATTGCTTAGAGCCTTTGTATTCCACAGACCTAAAAACAAATCTACTATAAGGATGAGATTGACCCAAAAAATATGCCAAACCTTCCTTGTAAGATGATACTTTCTCCATCATTTCCCCAGGGAAATTGTTACTAAAACTAGAATAAAATTTCTGTCAAGTTCTAGTATATATTAAGATAACAGACGTTGTGAATACACAATTATGTGAACTTAACTGCATAATGCCATAGCCATACAAAGACATAAACCTACTTTAGAAGAGATATCTGTTAAAGTACCACACTTAGGATGCGTGCCTACAATTATGTCTATGGATGATGCCGTTACCTAAACCATAGAAAATGCATGGAACTGAATGCAAATTACATACCTCTTTGCTGACCATGTATGGTGATCCTTTGCTCCAAAAGTTACAAATACCATGATACATTTAACTTTATTTCCAATTTAGTAACAAAAATAGTGTGGTAAATATCTGAATACTTTTTCTTGGACATTTGAAAGCCTCATTAACTTCCGTTGTTAATGAAATACCTTCCAACATCTCATTGTATTTACGAACAAGAAATTAGAAGTCAAATAGGCAGACATCACTTAGTATCAAGTTTGAATTATTATTGACTTTGTCAAATGGCATTCTCATTCAGTACATCAATATTACCATATTGGTGTCAGGTGTGTCATACATTCAGTGACCACTTTATTAGGTACCTCTTGTGTATGTTGTGATCTTCTGCTGCTGTAGCCCATCCACTTCAAGGTTCGGCATGTTGTGTGTTCAGAGGTGCTCTTCTTCACACCACTGTTGTAACTCGTGGTTATTTCCGTTACTCTCGCCTTCCTGTCAGCTTGAACTGGTCTGGCCAGTCTCATTGACAAGGCATTTTCTGCCCTCAGAGCCACCACTCACTGTATTTTTTTTTCAAGCTATTCTTTGTAAACTCTGGAGCAGTGGTTCTCAACCTTTTTATATGCCATGGACCCCTACTGTTAACCGAGAGGTCTGTGAACTCAAGGTTGGGAACCCCTGTTCTAGAGACTGTTGTGCGTGGACTGTGCATCTGGGGTAATCAAACCACTCATTCTAGCACCATCAATCATTCCACAGTCAAAATTGCTTAGGTCACATTTCTTTCCATCCTGATGTTTGGTTTAAAATATAACTGAACCTCTTGACTATGTCTGCATGCTTTTATGCATTGAGTTGCTGGCACATTAATGGCTGATTAGGTAGTTGTATCAGGTATACTTAATAAAATGGCCACTGAGTGTATTACACTATATTAAGTGCATTTCACATATAGTAGTATTTAACCATTATTAGCTGTATTAAATATATCATTGTGTTGCTGTCCACCCAAAACATACAGTAGATGGTTTCAAATAGAACACTAATTATCCTTTGACTGCATTTCATCAACTCTTACTTGTGCTTTGAAGGTTATATGTATTTAATCTCCACATACTATCATTAATGATAAGAGGAATTGCTGGCAATATAAACGAGACATCAAAACTGCACAAAGTTTTTCTGAACTTGTAGCACCTGCTTTCCAGTCATATTTTCTCAATGTTTTACTTGTCATTCCTGTTTCCTCAGAAGCTCATCCAATTTCCTCAACAGTGAGAACTTGTCATGAAAAGAGTTTAGAGTACATTGATAATCCAGTTCACCAGACGCCCAGGATCATTTTTACCTGCACCACTTTAGCAACATGTAGATAAAGAGGGTCAAATGCTCTTTATAAAATACAGTGACTAATTTCATTTCCTTTTGATTTTGTTGGAATAAAAATTGGAATTAGGCAAGAGGACAAACTATTTCTGTTTACTATGTAAGTTGCGAACATGAAAATGACTTGTAATATTTTTCACATCTTATTACAACCAAAACATGTCTAAATTTTGTACAAATCAAGACTTACATCAGTTCAGAAAAAATTATAAAAATGTGCTTGGTGTAAGCTAACAGGCTTTAGAGAGCAAAAAATAATAAACTGCTGCAAGAACTCAGCGGATCAAGCAGTATCTAAGGAGGCAGAGAAATTGATGTTTTAGTTTGAGACCCTGCATTATGACTCATAATGCAGAAAGAAAATGGCTGGTATATTGAAGGGACTGAGAAGGTTGACAGGTTGATAGGCAAATGGAGCAAGGCAGGGGGAGAATAGTGGAAAGCCTAGAGACAGAGGCAGATAGGTGATTGGTGGAATCTACCAGCTAAAGGTAGATGAAATCAGTGAATAGTAAAGGTGAAGCAAGAGAGAAGAAACCCAGACAAATAGGGGTGTGTGTGTGTGTGTGTGTGATAGGTAAAATAGAAGCATGTGAGGGAAGGTAATGAGTCTAAGTAAGAAGGGTTAGGGATGGGAAGTGTGGAAAGGCATGACAAAGCAGCAGTGCACTGGAAACCCAAGATAGATTTGTCTGGACTCCCACATGTCAGTTAGAGTCCATTGTAGGTGATATTCAAGGCATTGTGTAGGATAGAGCATGGGATCAGACAGACAATGAAATGGTTATAGTAACGAGGGCATTGGGTAGTGCTGATAGAAATGGACAAATAATCAGGTGTTAGGATGGACACAAAATTAAGGGGTGGTAGTAGAGTTAACTACACAGTCAAGCAGGAATAATGAAGTCAGGTCATTATCATGTGACAATGATGGGAATGGACACGATTGTGTGATGATGCATGTCAGACATATGATTGAATGGTGACAGTGTATCAGGCATGTACTTAGATGGTAATGTGGAGTCAATTAGTATTGGTTGAGAGGGAAAATGGATTTGCTATGATGAAAAGGCGGAGCAGACTCAATGGCCAAATGGCCTAATTCTCCTCCTATACATTATGGTCCTATTTTCAAAGTTCAAAGTAAATTTATTATCAGAATACATACAAGTCACCACATACAGCCCTAAGATTCTTTTCAGCAGTCACACTTAGCAAATATACAGAACAGTAACTGTAATCTGTAAACATCTGGAACTGTTAACTCTAAACAAACTGTGTAAATGCAGATATAAATAAATAGCAATAAATATCAAGCATGAAATGCCAAGATAAAAGACTCCTTAAATGAGTGTAGTTATCCCTTTTATTCAAGAGCCTGATGGTTGACTCTTGAACCTGGAGGTGTGAGTCCTGAGGCTCTTGTGCCTTCTACCTGATGGCAGCAGCGAGAAAAGAGCATGGCCTGAGGGGTGTGGATCTTTGATGATGGATGCTGCTTTTCTATGGCCATGTTTCATGTAAATGTGCTCGAAGGTTGGGCGAGTTTTACCTTCGGTGTATTGAGCCAAATCCACTACCTGTTGTAGGATTTTCCACTCAAAGATATTGGTGTTCCCATAGCAGGCCAAGATGCAGCCAATCAGCACACTTTCCACCACACATCTATAGGGAGTTTGCCAAGCTTTTCGATCACATACCGAACCTCCACAGATTTCTGAGGAAGTAGGGGCACTGTCATGCTTTCTTCACAATAATATTTATATGACAGGTCATCTGAGATAGTGACACCCAGTAATTTAAAGTTACCAGCCCTCTTCACCTCTGATCCCCCAATGATTACTAGCTCATGGACCTCTGGTTTCCTTCTCCTGGAGTCTACAATCAGTTCCTTGGTCTTATTGACATTGAGTGAGAGGTTGTTGTCATGACACCACTCAGCCAAGTTTTCAGTCTCCCTCCTGTATGCTGGTTCATCACCCACTTTGATACAGCCCGCAACAGTGGTGTCGTCAGCAAACTTATATATGGTGTTGGAGCTGTACTTAGCCACACAGTCACAGGTGTAAAGTGAGTAGAGGAGGGGGCTAAGTACACATCCCTGTGGTGCCCCTGTGCTGATAGAGATTGTGGAGGGGATATTTTTGCCAATCCAAACTGACTGGGGTCTACAAGTGTGGAAATCCAGGATCCAATTGCACAAGGGGGTATTGAGGCCTAGGTCTTGGAATTTACTGATTAGTTTTCATGGGATAATGGTGTTAAATGCCAAGCTGTAATCGATAAAGAGCATCCTGATGTATGCATTTTTGCTGTCCAGATGGTCCAGGATTGTGTGAAGAGCCAACGAAGTAGCATCTGCTGTAAACCTGTTGGACTTTTGGTTGATGAAAATATTGTTAGACAGGAGATCAGGTGGTGTTGGTAAAACTGGACACACTATCAGATCATGTTCAAGGGAAATATAATGTAGAGGCACCTTAACAACTCTGGTGGATGGTGTTGATGCATGACGGTGATTGCTAAGGAGAATACTTAAATACAGATCCACCTGCAGATAATTCAGTGGCCTGGATGCAACCCCATGGATCACACAGGATTGGTTTCTCTTAGCTACATTGAAACTGTCCTTAATTGTCCTGTTAAGCTCTGCTTTGATGTGAATAGCCCATTCAATCCTTGTGTTTTAGTGGCGCAAAAGTACTTTTATCTGGAATCTAGAAATGTGTAGACAAAGGATGTGATGAAGAACGTGGAACATTGAAAAGTACTGCACAGGAACAGACCCTTTCCTCCACAATGTTGTGGCAAGCAAAGCTAATGACAGCTATTTAAACATTCCTTCTGCCTGCACATGGTGCATGCCCCTCCATTCTTTGCATATTCATGTGCCTAAGAGCTTCTTAAATCCATTTCTCATATCTGCCTCCACTACCACCCCTAGGAGTGCATTCCATGCGCCCACCATTCTCTGTGTAAAAGAACTTGCCCTGCAATCGTTTGAAGTTTCCCTCTTTCATCTTAAGAGCATACCATCTAGTATTAGATATTTTGACCCCGGAAAAAAAGATACTGCTGACCTCTCTATCCATACCTCTCAACGTTTTGTGAACTTCCATCCATTCTCCTCTCAGCCTTCACTGCTTCAGAGAAAAAAACGCTAGTTTGTCAATGCTTCCTTATAGCAGATGCCCTCCAATCCAGGTTGCATTCTGGTAAACTCTTCCATAATCTCTCCAAAACCTCAGGATCCTTCCTTTTATCTGATGACAAGAAGTGAATAATATTCAATTCAATTCAAGTTTAATTGTCATTCAACCATACATGAATACCTATGAATACAGCCAAATGAAACAGCATTACGCCAGGGCCAAGGGGCAGAACACAGTACCAACAGTTACACATGGCACATACAAGATAGCAAGCACTTGTAAAATTCAGCCATGCGAAAAGAATAGTTCAGACCCTGAGTCCATGAATGCAGCAGAAATCTGCATTTGACCACAATACAGCTCGTGGTCAAATGCAGATTTCATAAATATTATCTGTTTATGTATTACTGCCCACCTTTAATTCACAGAAGCATTGTTTTATATGGAAGAATTCCTAGCCATTCACTACAGACATGTCTTTTTTTGAATATTGCTGCACTTACCCTTTATCCATTCTCTCCGGCAGCTATTGTTTATTTGCACTGTATATTTTTAAGTAGAGTGTTGGAATTTTTTCTTTTTGCATTCACCCATCCTAAAATGTGCCTAATTCCTTGCATACATATACCATTTGTTTCCCATGCTGTTGCCTGACGTTCTGTATTCTGATGAATCAATGAGCTAATTACTCCAGTGGCAAATGAAGGGAAATGCATATGAGTGATGTAAATCATTCCATGTTAGTTCACAGCTGTAGTTTAGATGGTGATGGTGGGGTTGGAATCACAATCATGTGTCAGTAATTATTTTGTAATACGTATATTCAACCAGATGTTGTCATCAATTTTCTGCAGAAAATAAAATAAATGTAAACATCTTTTAAAATCTTTCATGTTCTTACATCTCTTTATCTCTGGAACCTTCTCCATTCATACAACGAGCTCTATACCACTTTCTCTCACCACTGGCTCTCTGGCCCCATATTCACAACTTTTTATATCTCTAGCCATCCAAGACCAGAGTTTGGAATTCACATTCTAAATCCTTCCATTTATTACTGGATTCTTCTTTAAGTCCTTTATCAAAATTTGTGTCTTTGACCTCTTACTACTTCACTGCGCCTGGTGTCACTTTTTTTTCTGTGATACCCATTGGTATTTTTCTGAATGTTTAAATTATTTCACTGTTTGTTGCATCACTAACTTCAAGATACATTGCTAAACCAAGAATGATTTCAAGAAAGGAACACTTCAGGATAACCACACTGGCAATAGTTATACTTGTGGGATTGGGTTTTGCCCCTGTATAAACTTAATAGCTCTGCTTTCTCCAGAAGGTGAGCTGAGCAGGATATACGTATATTTAAGTCCCTGCAAAGGTTTACATATCACAAGAAATGAACACAGCTGAAATGTACATTAAGCATATGGTATAAACAATGAGAAAACACTGTCAATATATTTGCAATTTATAATGTGGAAATTACACATATCAATTTTTCGTCTTTCTAAGTGTTAAAAAATAGGCTCGTTTTAAGATGATATTGTTGGCCAAAGGCATTTTCTCCTGATCATTCTGAAGTCTTCATGTAGATAAATGCTTAAATCCAAATTTTAATTACATACACTTGAAATAACCTGTCAAAGAACAGATTCAAAAGAAGAAAATACTGTAGAGGCTGCTTTGCGGTTGTGACCTTCTGGAATAAAAATTGTTTTCCAAATTGTGGTGATGTTGTTTGTTTACAACACACGAGGCTGTTTAATAGACTGACTCAATACCAGATCCCTGCAGAGTAATTCCCCTTTCCTTGTTTTCTTTCAGACACCCATCAGATTTCTTTTGCCACTTACCTAGCTAGAATTTTCTCCAGTCCTGCTGAGAAGTCTCTGCCCAAGACATCAACTGTACTCTTTTCTGTAGATGCTTTTGTGTGTGTTGTAATGATTACTTATAGTTGTCAATCTTTTACTTTGAGGGAGGAAACAGTAGAAATCCAGTAGAAACACACAATGTTAAGAGAAAGAACACGAAAACTTTACACAGAAGGTTAGACTGGAACTTGGCATTCTGGAGCTATCAGACGGCAGCACTTAACCTGTGTTAATTACATGACTGGACTAAGCACTGTTAAAATTTTCATGTAGGAGTAGATCACCTTCTCTCTACCCATAGAGCGTCCTGTAAAGGATGAAATTAACTACAACCACTTTTATTTTGGGATTCTTGTAACTGAAAGACTTCTTCAGTCAGCACGTGTACATTGGTTGAATGACCTACTCCTGTGAAGAAGGAGCTCTGTCAGAAGTGGAGTCCAGTGTGTTAATTGCTCAATATTAACATGTTTGTGTGTTTAACATTGTCCATGTGTTTTACGGACTTTCTAAGACTAGCCAATAAAAGCAAGATTGAACCATGACAGTGCTATCATATGATTGGAAAGTTTATTGGTGGGAGGTGTATCTGTCAAAAGTACCGTGACTTTATATCTGCTCTCTTAAGTGTTTCTGTGAAGGGCTTTGCTCGAAAGCATCTGGTGAGAGGTGACATGAATTTTGGATTAGAGTTTCTAAACTTAAGAATTCACTATTTGTGATCTACTACGTGATGATCTAACAGAAAGAAAGTTGCTGGTCATTCCATGCTATCTTTATTCAACATTATATAAGAAGAAACTACAAACTTTGAGAGACTGTTCTTCAGATATTGCCAACTGTGCAGGCTGAAAAGAACAATGAAGAAGCACAGTATAGGGGAGAGCTAACTTGTTGCATGGGGTATACAGGAAGGATAACATATCCAGCCCCCTATGTTTCAAGACACTCAAGGCCTCATAGCATTTAGGGGGAGACATGCTCATCCTGCTGGGAGAGGATGTGTTGCTGAGTAGATCGAATGTTTATCTTCTTCCAATGGAACCCAACACTACTCTTCATTACCTCAGGATCTTTCTATGACTCTGCTGTAGATACTTGTTGGATATTGAAGAATATGATTCGCAAATGCTTTATTTGATTGAGGATTTGTTTGCTAGGTCTGGCAGTTGCACCAATTAATCTGTGAAGAGGACAGTGAGAAGATAGGTGCTGTAGAAAAAGCTTGTGCTGCTCACACAGGCGGCACAGGGAGTGGATATTTAAGAAGGCAAATATGATTTCAGTTAGGTGAGATTTCCTTGCTGTGCATAATATTGAGAAGTTGTTGGCTTTGTACTTATTTATGCAAGTAGGAAGTGTTGCGTCTGACACTTCAATTACATCCAGTAACTGGGGGTAGGCTTTTGGGAACCTCATGTACTACTGTAGCCATAGTATTTTCATAATTGATGCAATTTAAATTTCTGATGATTGGTGTTACTGGATGGAGAGTTTGTTGTGGAAGACCAAAGGTGATTATATTCTTTCTTGGCAAAGATATCCTTTGCTGGCAGTTAAGTAGCACATCAGCCCAAACCTAATTGTTGTCCAGATCTTTACCAGAAGAGTGTGAATGGAATTCAACTATACAGTCATTAGCAAATATTTTAGTCATGATGTTATGATGGAAAAATGGTCTTCAATGAAGATATTGAAGATGGTGGGTATCACTGCCTTTGGGAACTCTTGTAGTTTAGTTCTGGGCCTAATATAAATGGAGTCCAATTAAAAAAAACACAGGACTCCAATATTTCCAACAGTGGAGGGTTTTAATCATTCCATTAATTCTAATTTTCTCTCCTAATGACAAAGAACGGTCTCTCTCACCTTGTCTGTGGAATTAAACTCCCTGATACAGGTTTGTTCAAAGGCAGTTAAGAGCACTGAAGCCGAGTGTTCAGGTGGAACTAAACTGAACTTCAGTGTATCATAAATAGCACAGTTGATGACACTTCCCATCAATTCACTGATGACTGAGAGTAGACCGATCTTGAGGGTGACAGGCATGATATTGTTGAAATATGAAGTTCAGTGTCAGTGGACGAGGGACATATTTGGGTTGTGCAGGTGCATAAACTGAAAGAGATTACTATAGCTGGAAGATGAATTAGTGTGAGGAATGATTTGCTGGGCTAGGTTTAGGAGGATAGAGTAGGGGGGTGTAGTTGAATATGCTTTTGCACTCACCTTTTCTAATATTGTTTGGCCTTGCATGGAATCATGTTCCTGCTGTTAATTTCTATGTCAGTCTCCACCTATATCTTAATTATGCCACAAATAAACCTGGTTCCCTTAAGACCATACAGTCCATGAGCAGATTTAGCTCATTCAGTCATCACTGATTTAAACCCACTCTCCTTCCTTCTCCCCATAATTTTTGACACCCTTACTTACCAGGAACCTATCAACTCTGTTTTAAATAAAACAAAGAGATTGTGGCCCCCACAACTGTTGTGGTAATGCGTTCCACAAATTACCACCCTCATCAAATTCCTCCTCATCTCGTTTCTAAAGGGGTGTGCCATTTTATTTTGAGGCTGAGCCCTCTGTGCTGGAGTCTTCCAGTACTGGAAACTTCTTCTCCATGTCCGTTTTGTCCAAGCAGTTCAATATTTGGTAGGTTTCAACAAAATCCTCCCTCATTCTTCTAAACTGCAGCAAGTATAGACCCAGGGCCATCAAACACTCCTCATACTTTAAACCTTTCATCCATCAGATCATTGTCATTAATGTCCCCTGGACCCTCTAGAGTGGCAGCACACCTTTCCTTGGATAAGGAATTCAAAACTGCTCATAATACTCTCAAGTGCAATTTCATCATCATAAAGTGTTTCGAGAGGCTCGTCATGAGGCACATAAAAACTCTGCTGCCCCCCCTCACTGGACCCCCTGAAGTTCGTGTATCATCCCAACTGCTCAACAGACGATGTCATCGCCACAACCCTTCACCTGGCCCTAACCCACCTGGACAAAAAAGACACATGCGTTCGAATGCTGTTCATAGACTTCATTTCAGCATTCAACACAATCATTCCTCAGAAACTGATTGGAAAGCTGAAACTGCTGGGCCTGAACACCTCCCTCTGCAACTGGATCCTAGACTTACTGACTGGGAGACATCAGTCAGTCCGGATCGGGAACGGCATCTCCAACACCATCACACTGAACATGGGGCCCCCCCCAGGGCTGTGTGCTCAGTCCACTGCTGTTCACTCTGCTGACCCACGACTGTGCTGCAACACACAGCTCGAACCACATCATCAAGTTTGCCAATGAACCGACCGTGGTGGGTCTCATCAGCAAGAACGATGAGTCAGCATGCAGAGAGGAGGTGCAGCGGCTAACAGACTGGTGCAGAACCAAAAACCTGTCTCTGAATGTGAACAAAACAAAAGAGATTGTTGTTGACTTCAGGAGAGTATGAAGCAATCACTCTCCGCTGAACATTGACAGCTCCTCCGTTGAGATCATTAAGAGCGCCAAATTTCTTGGTGTTCACCTAGCAGAGAATCTCACCCGGTCCCTCAACATCAGCTCCAAGCCAAGAAAACCCAGCAGCATCTCTACTTTCTGCAAAGGCTGAGAAAAGTCCATCTCCCACCCCCCATCCTCACCACATTCTTCAGAGGATGTATCGAGAGCATCCTGAGCAGCTGCATCACTGCCTGGTTCAGAAATTGCACCGTCTTGGATCGCAAGACCCAGCAGCGGTTAGTGGGGTCAGCTGAGAAGATCATCGGGGTCTCTCTTCCCACCATTACAGACATTTACATCACACGCTGCACCCATAAAGCCAACAGCACTGTGAAGGACCCCACGCACCCCTCACACAAACTCTTCTCCCTTCTGCCATCTGGCAAAAGGCACCGAAGCATTCAGGCTGTCACGACCAGACTGTGCAACAGTTTCTTCCCCCAAGCCATCAGAGTCAATACTCAGAGTCTAGAGTGACATCTACATCATTTATTATTATATTGTAATTTGTCCTCTACTGTGCCTATTGTCTTGTTTATTAGTTATAGTACTCCCCTGCACTGTTTTGTGCACTTATGTAGTCCTGTAGTTTAGTGCAGTTTTTATGTTGTTTTATGTAATCTAGTGTAGCCTTGTGCTGTCTCACATAGTCTAGTGTAGTTTTGTGTTGTTTCATGTAGCACCAGGGTCTGGGAGGAACGCTGTTTCATTTTTACTGTGTACTGTGCCAGCAGCCTGTGTTCGAAATGACAATAAACTTGACTTGAATTTGACCAATACCTTATAAAGCCTCAGCAACATATCCTTTATACTCTAGTCCTCTCAAAATGAATCCGAATAATTCAAGATTCAAGTACACTTATTATCAAAAATATATAAATTATATAACCTTGAGATTTGCTTGCTCATTTGAATGTCTTCCTTACCACCGACCAACCTGCAAGTTATCCTGCTCTAGGACTCCCAAGTCACTTTGTACCTCCAATTTCTGAATTCTCTCCCCTTTTAGAAAATAGCCTATTTTCTTATTCTGAACAAGTGCTTCTGCAGAATCTGTGCTTCCTCAACTTTGCCTGCCATCCACCTATCTTTGTATCATCTGCAGAGTTGGCCACAAAGATATCATCTAGGTCAGGGGTTCCCAACCTTTTTTTATGCCATGAACCAATACTATTAAGCAAGGGGTCCATAGATCCCAGGTTGGGAACCCCTGATCTAGATCATTAACATATAACATGAAAAGTAGCTGACCCAACCTGATCCCTGTGGAACACCACACTAGTCACTGGCAGCCAACCAGGAAAGACCTGCTTTATTTCCACGCAATGCCTTCTGCCATCAGCAATCTTCAATCCATGCCAGTATCTTTCCTTTAACACCATGGTTAATAGTAATACAAACAACATTCACTTCTGCTTCCTGACACCCTCAGATTTCTGGCATGCTGCTGGTGTCTTCTGTAGTGGACACTGACGCAAGATACTTACTAAGTTCCTCTGCCATTTCTTTGTCCCTTCACTACCACCTTATTCACAGTGTAACATTGATAAAAATCACTCCTCTGCCCCTAGACACCTTGCTCCTAAGTTTCATGGAGCTTTCAAATACTGGATTTTCCTGCTTATCTGCCATCAGTACTGGATATTGCAAACTTCTCTCAAGTTCAGCGTTTGAAATGCAGAATTGGCTTCATCCTTTCTCAAGAAACCCACTGCCACCTTACTGACCTCAGCCCCACTTCACATATATCCTTTCCATCTCAAAGGTTACTTACTTCTACCTTCATTATATGACTAGCTTCCCTCGCTGCCTTATTCAGTCTGCTATCAAACCTTTCAGGTAGGCTTTTTCCGCTTGTATAGTTAATGTTTTCATGGCTGTACCTCCTTCCTTTAACATTGCTTCCGTTTTTCATGCCACACGTATTCAGACAGTATCACTTTGGTGACCAGAGCATGCCAAGTACCCCAGAACTACATATGTAAAGCAGTTATCCTCTTAGTTAAGTTACTTTACAATCCTCCTCCTGTCTCCATTATCTTTTACAACCCTAGAGCCCTCTCAGTACTGGCATTGCATTTTCCTCAGCATGGACGAGTATTCCTTCAATTGCTTAATCATATGCTGTTGATTTCCTTTGTATATTTGTTTATATTTGCTTATTTACATATTTAGATTTATATATTTGTTTATATTTTACTTAAACCTTCCTTGAACCAATATATTTTCATGCATCTTGGGAAACCTATTTAAGTTTCCATTCTTTGATTTAGTGTACTTCTTTGTTTAATAATATATTTGTGAACTCCTCTATAGTCACTATGTAAATGAAAGTTGCTGTTATATAAATAGCAGTTGGAAGCAAGACAGTGCTAGTCAATTGCATTTATCTACACTACTCCGAAAGTACAATCTGTTAAAACTAGTGAGTGTTGTATAATCATATGTTTCTTCCATCAAGCTTTGAAGCAAATTTCCCCCTTTGCATCAGGAATTGTGGGGACTAAAGTTTGTTTATTTATTTATTTCCTTTGAAGAGTTTGTACGTTCTCCCTGTGACTGCGTGGGTTTCCTCCGGGTGCTCCAGTTTCCTCCCACAGACCAAAGACGCACAGTTTGAGAGGTTAACTGGTCATTGTAAATTGTCCCGTGATGAGGCTGTGATGAATTTGGGGGATTGCTGGGCTCGTAGGGCTGGAAGGGCCTGTTCCACGCTGAATCTCAATAAATAAGGTACTAGGAAATGTGTGGCATCTCCCTCACAAGGCTTTCCCACCCTCGCCATTTTTATTTGCCCGAATTCATCCATGGTCAGTCAACCAGAGAGGTGAATAGTCGATGTTCCAGTGATGTCAGAGTATGCATGCCACTTTAACTACGGGTCCACACTTGCTAATTGCAACAAGTATCGTGATCACTTTAGTAACTTTTTAGTAAGGTGTACATTGTTGGACAAGAGGGAAACAAGTTTCCTAATGGCTGTACAAAAATACCTTGGGTCTCCTCTGTTTCAGGCCTCCTGGCCTTTTAGCTTGCCGATTTCCTTCTAATTCCTTACTTACCTTTCCACTGCACATTTGTCTTCATCCACTTTATAAATTTTTGGTTAGAAGACACACACACAAATATCTCAGTCAATTTATTATGATTAAAATGAGAAGGAATGAAGTATTGAGGATTCATATTTGGCAATGTACGTATTTTTCCATTTGACTCTTTAAGATCGGAGCATATACACTAAACGTCAGGAGTCAGCTTTCAGATGCAGATATAGAAACCAGTTCAACCTGTATCACTGCTGTAATGAAGTGCTGCCTTTCTGTATAACTTCAGAGAGAGTGTAAATGCGCCTAAATGCATTAAGCATGTGTTTATTGCCAAATATTTTAGAATGCTTTCCTTTAATCTCATCCATGCAGTTGAATTGTTTTTAACATCCACCTTTTAGATAAATGCTGGATTTTACGGTGAAATTTTCAGAAGGTCTCAATTAGGGTCAGTCCTGGCCATTAGTTTATTTAAATTTCTTATAAAAGATTAGGCTATCATTAATATTCAACACCTTAATGGACTTCATAATTTATATTTTATTATGTGATCAGGATTAAAATGAAGATCTATGAAACGTCATGATATTTTGTTACAATATTTGCAATTTATGATATATTTTGATATTTTATAAAATTGGATCATGATTAGTATAACAACGGTTGAATAATTATGTTTCTTTAAAGTTTACCTCCTGTAGTTTTATAATTTTATATTTGTTTTATCTCTTACTTTGCAAAGTAAAATAATACCATCTCAAAGTCTCATTGTACCATCCCGGCAAAAATAATAATAAAAATGCCCAGCAGAGTGTTGACCATTGAATGAAACAATAGCAGCTGTATTGCCTTATCGTACTTATACAGTATATTTTGTTAAGTGCTGAAGTTGATGTTGCAATGATGCAGCCTGGTGGCAGAGACACTGATAGCTGCATGAAACTGTTGCATTTAGAGATACGCTTTTGACATCGTCTGTCGGCCTGAGGCTGTCCGCTTTGTGTCTGCTTTAATTGAAAATTAATAGTTAGGGGGTTGCCATGGAAATGATACCATTGCTTGCAGACAGCAACCCCAGCTTTTTTGCAAAGCAGACACTAGTGGTATTGTTTGTCCTTTTTGACCTCAGAAGGTCAAAAGCCTGTAGGAGGAAAAGAAGTACAAATATTCTAGTTCGGACTAAGAAAAGAAGAGGAAAATTGTGCATTTAAATTAAAATGATATTTTAATAATAAAGAGGTAGGCAAAAGCAAAAGTTTTCAATGGAAAAATGATTTAATTTTTTTTTCATTTTACCCAGGTAATTAACTATTATCGGAGTGAGACGGTGTTAGATACTACTGTATAGCAGTACAGCACATTATCATTGGACTTATTGTAAACAGATTTGTGTTAGAATTTCATTTGACTGACATGATAATAGATGATAATTCTTCTTCATCCACCACCCCCACCTTGATGTGGAACACAGTGTCATTGTATTTGTTATTCACAATTATTCACAAATATATGCATGAAAAATATTAAATGAGATTATACAGAAAAGGAAGTGATATTTTTGTTAGATGTGGAGGGAGGAGAGAAAGTGTGTAACAGTAGAATCAAAATGCCTGATTCCATAAAAGTAGGAACAATAAATGCATTAAGAAAATTTGGCTGGTGGTAACCTTATCACTCGAAGCTTTCATTTTCCTGTAACAGCAGAGTTTTGTTTTAATTGTTTTCTTTATCCTTTTCAAGTTAAGTTCAGAATAATTTTAGAAACTTGTCAAAGCCTGACTGTCAAAGAGTTGAACAGGAAAATATCTAAATGTATAAAATAGTCAGCTGCTTGTGAGGCAAGTTTGTTTTCGAGGATGGGGCTTGGTGTATTCTGAGAGGCACTAGGTGCTGCTCAAAATTG